>NC_085109.1:12637500-13956250 GCF_030269925.1 Bombyx mori | reverse complement strand
AGATGTCCATTATCATCTCGACGTTTGCAAATTGACAGATCGAAGAATCAATCTGTTTCTGCTACATTCCGGATAGAAGGAATCGATTGTTTATTTATATAGTTTTATAAAGGTTCCTCGGTAAATATCTTATTACTATTTATACATTATATGGTAATCTCTATATATAAAAATGAATTGCTGTTCGTTAGTCTCGCTAAAACTCGAGACAGGCTGGACCGATTTGTCTAATTTTGGTCTTGAATTATTGGTGGAAGTCCAGAGAAGGTTTAAAAGGTAGATAAACATGAAAATGCTCGGAAATAAATTAAATCAGAAAATTAACAATTTAAAAATCGGAAAATTAACAATTTTGTTTTTCCTTTGATGTGTCCCCCGTCGGACGGATTTATTTTTGTTTGTTTTAAATTTATTTTATATAAAAGTTTAGGTCTTTTGTTTATCGATTGAGGCACTACGAAGTCTGTCGGGTCAGTTAGTTAGATATAAAAAAAAAAAACAATGATAATACTATTAACTAATTTCATGTATTATTGATAGATTATGTACGAGCAAGCACGCATATTATATTGCATACGGATGCATTTTATATTGAAGTCATTCATTTTCCAGTCAATTCGTTTACCACCATGAGGTAAGAAGAGGTTGGGTACCCGCATTTATTATTTTAAATTTTTTCTACCTATGCTGATAGCCTTGAGAGGCTATTTCAGCTTCGCCTTGACGTGTAGGTGAGCTTACGTGGCTCCGGAAGTGTTGCTAACACTAGCCCTAGCAAGAGCAGTGCTTCGTAGAATCTATCATTTGATCGGAAACGCGACTCACTGAGAAGACCCGGCGAGAACCTCAGTGGGCTGGTACTCGCATAAAATCATTTTTATCAAATAAACATCAAACAATTACTATCCACCTCCGTGCGTCGTATTCCTTAGTGCTGAGGGTCGTGACCTTTACGGAGCACTTTTGTTAGGACTATGTTCTTCCATTCACTCCTGTGGAATATGTTACTATAAGTTTATCAATAAATAATTACTCAAACATTAGAGTTGGTATCATGATAATCGCCTTATCGTGCCGCCGCTGACTACTCCCGGAATCCTGATCATGCAGGAGCCTGTTAACGTCGACGCCCTAGACAGGTCCTTACGGATCTATCAGATCCAATAACCTTTGCATTAGACGCCTTCAGCTCTATCACTAGGAGCAGGTTTAGGGACCCCGGTAGCCGTACTCATCGAACTCGACAAAGAGTTCGCCGTGCAACCTAACCCATGAATCAGCTCGCTGAGTTTCTCGCCGGATCTTCTCAGGGGGTCGCGATTCCGATCCGGTAGTAGATTCATTCGCGAAGCAGCTGCTTTTGAGCTGTCAGGTCTCCTTTGAAGGCGCTCGGGTAGCTGTTAGCAAATCCCACCTCTCTTGGCTGAGCCTTTGCTCGCCCACCTGTCTTGGTGAAACTGGAAAGGCCTCCGGGCCACAAGTAATCCTTCAATCTTATAAAAAAATCACTTTCACAACAGAGAGTTGTTTGGACAAATCGTACAGATTAAAACTATAACTACTTATATTATGAACACAAATGTAATTTTTACGTGTTCTTTGTTAAGCCTATGCGAATCTTAGCAGATTATACAAAGCTAAATAAAGATCTTTTTCTAGTCATCGGCACAAGACGAACTATCTCATACGCGTTCGTGTACACGATGTTGTTCAGTTTGTCGAATGTGAGTCCCAGTACGCCTTGAACGTTCACGATTTTTTTAACCTTTATCACCATCTTGCTGACGACGTATATACCGTCTTCGCTGCAAACATACACATCGCTGTTGTTGTCCGTGGCCATTCCCACGAACTTAGGGTTGTCTCTCAGCATGATATCGCGATGTCTTCCGCGTCGAACTCCATACAGACCGGAGCCGTTTATGAAAAATACGTTACCTTGTTTGTCTAACACGAACTGATGCACTACCTTCCCTTTGAGTTCGGGTAACTCCTTCACGGTCATGTTCTTATAGTAGTGTGCTTCCAAATTGGGAAATTTTATAAAATATATATTGTTCCGTATGTAAAGCCACCAAATGTCCAAGTTTTTGATGTTCAATTGTTTTAGAGATTGTTTCTCGTATCTGTATATGCCGTTGTTCCCTCCGAAATAGATGTTACTGCTGTCGTCGCTGGCTAACGCGAAAGCATCCCTAACGCCATTCAATACGGTTAGTTTTTTATTGTCCATGTTGAATACAGCAGGAACGAAATCCCCTTGGCCCATGTCGAAACTAAAATACAGTGTGTTTGATGATTTATCAACGGCTAATTGATTCGGGCTGTGAGTGATCGCGAGCAATATTTCCTTTGCATAGCAATATTTCGAACGGTCATTCGTAGTGAAATCGCAGTACCTGATGCTGGATTTCGAATCCGGTAACAAGGATATGTTGATCAGAAAACACAATAGTGAATTTAGCTTCATGTTTGGGTTCTCTGTGAATGTTTGGTGCGCATGAAATTATGGTGGAAAACTGAAATGAGAAATTTCAAAATTGAATAAAACGTATTTACGTTATGATGTCTATTGGCTTCGGTTACCATTTATTTATTTATTAAGTTGCACTAACAAAGTGATCATCAATACAAAACATTGACAAACTGACAAAATGTCATATCAGATTTCACCTCAATTATAGGCGCAATCGACAGTGCATTGACAACAAAATAAAAAATATATTTATTACTACAACTTGATTACATTTGATTGATTGCTTTAGATCAACTTATATTTGATTGGGAAATGGTCCGCGACAGATTTTTCCTGTATGTTGTGAGACAATTAGAAAAAACATCTATTTCCCTTAAAATTTGTTCAGCGCAATCGGACAACTCCAAATGAATATTGACGGAGACCGCGCTACCGTGGACATTATTGTAGTCCCAAAGGATTCTGTTTACCACTAGATGGGCTGTGAGCTCGTTGCTTGTTTATGTAGGTATAATAACTATAAATTAGAATATTGGAAACTGTATATTGAATGCAATAAACAATCAAAGGGTATCATGATATTTTCATTACTTCTACTTGAGACCTTAGAACTTATCGATGCTTGAAAGGCAAACGTGACTAAGCGACAATGCGTGAAGTTTACAGTAGACTAATTTAAAGTTGAAATACCTGAAAACAAAATTTATTTTAATGAATCTAGCTGTAGTAGAATCTAGCTAGTAGCTGTAGGATTGAAATAATTTTAATAGACCTAGAAATATATATTTTTTGCGCATCGAATATGGTTATTGCCTATCATTTATGTACAAAGCAGTTATTGTCGCTTAGTCACGTTTGCCTTTCAAGCGTCGTTATATCTCAAGGTGGGTGGCGCTCTTACGTTGTGGATGTCTATGGGCTCCAGTAACCACTTTACCAGGTGGGCCGTGAGCTCGTCCACCCATCTAAGCAATAAAAAAAAGTATATATATAATATATATTATATACGTTTTATTAAAAGCTGTTTCACTTTAATATCCCCACTACAAATTCATGCAGATTTAAACGAACAAAGCCACAAGTAGACAGACTTAACTGTTTGGGTCGAAATGAAAATAGACTTCAACTAGTGAGGAGCAGATATACTTCACTGCAATTAATTATTGTTTTTTTTCCGTACCTATTCTCTGGTTGCCTAAGGGGCTAACACTGGTGGTAGGACCTTTTTTTTATTGTTTAGATGGGTGGACGAGCTCACAGCCCACCTGGCGTTAAGTGGTTACTGGAACCCATAGACATCTAAAACGTAAATGCGCCACCCACCTTGAGATATAAGTTCTAAAGTCTCAAGTATAGTTAAAACGGCTGCCCCCTTCAAACCGACAACTCACACGAGGTCCTACCACTAGTAATGTAGTATTGTGTAATGTGGTAACAACGGATTTTACCGTGAAACACGTCACTGATTTGCTGCGGAAACGGGCAGGATGTTGGTACCTACCCGTGCGGGCTTAGAATACATCCTATCGCTAGTTGTATTAATTTTAAGAAAGGTTTCTTACGCCCTATCTGGTATTATTATATTTTTAAAACACTTATTACTAAATTTACCTTTGTGTGTATATTATGTATATCGGATCGATCATGCACACAGCACTGTTTATTATTCTAATTATTTAGGTTCTTCTCCAATTGTACCTTGGGCCAAAGCAAGACAATTTTGAAGCTGCCGTATTCAACAGCTAGCTAGTGTAGCGGCCAAACCACTGTTTTTAATGTCCCTATTATTTATATCACACGAGACAACAATACATCTAGCATTTGATATCTTAAAGAGCTAGAGTACTTACATACTGAACGAAATGATTGAATCTTACATCATCATTTTCAAATGTAAATATTATTTGTTTTTCATTCTTTGTAATTTAATGGCAATGATGCAAGAATGTGCTAATGGACGAGATGTTTCCAAACATTTTCACGGTTTACTTGTTAGGCACGTGAGAGGTAATATTAGGATTCTAATAATGGAAGTTAAAAACAAAAAAACATGGTACTTAAGTGATCAAAATCCATTAAATAGTGAAATATAATAATTAAAAAAAAAACACGATCGCAGAAAATAATATTTTTGTTGTTTCATAATAATATTGACTGTCTTTGGATACAAAGGTCTAGTAACATTTAGTCAAATTTTGGCGAAAAAAAATAGTTTTACGAAAATCGAACAACTAGTGCAATCCGGTCATCGTTTTCGCCGAACCCGTCGCTTGCGACGAAGGACTCGGCGCGTAAATTAACCCTCAGACTCAGCCCACTGAGTTTCTCGCTGGATCTTCTCAGTGGGTCGCGTTTCCGATCCGGTAGATTCTGCGAAACACGGGTCTTGCTAGGGTTAGTGTTAGTAACGTCGTCAGGTTTGAGCCCCGTGAGCTCACCTAATTGTTAGGGTTACGCTGGACATAGCCTTTTAAATCAGCATAAGTAAGATAAAAAAACCAATGGAATGTACTCGAATTATTTAAAAGTGGTTACACAAATAATTATCATCATGCAGGAATCATATTGTGACATTTTATTTTACGTAGATAATTTCCAAATTCAATTTCATATGACAAATTAAATAACAAGTTAACATTTGAGAATACTGCACGAGTGATGAGCAGGTGGACTGTTTGTCCCATGTGTTGATAGCATGATCCAATAAAACTGAATGCACGTAGGGAGGAATCGTCGTAAACATTTGAATTACACTCTTACCAGTATAAACTGTCAAAAATCACCTCGTTAAATCTAGTGTTAATAAAACCTTCTTTAATGGTGGTGCGAGTTCGAAGAGGTTAACGGGTATTAGTTGCAGCCTCCTTTGTTATTATCCCGATTGGTAAATTTGGTAATGGTTAGTTTTCAGCTACGTACATACCAGATCCACTACAAGTGATTAGGATTCCGGGATTTAATAAACTAATGGCGAAGAAGATGACTTTTAAGGCGTTCTGCGATTTTACAGTTTTGTGGCTAAAGCCCCTTTTCTTTTGGAAGCGAAAGAAAGAGAGGCTACTCTAGAAAAGGGCTAAGGTCCACAATATGTTCAAAACATAAGATTGAAACATCTTCATTTAGGGTCTTCTTAATTAAACGCGTTTGTGAATATAGTATTTTATATTACTATCCGCTTTTCCTTGTCACCTTCTTTTTCATTGTCATATTTAATTCTTATCTTCTTTTCCGGTACCTCTTTTCTAGCTTCCTCCAAATAAGTTGAAGCAGGCTGTGACTTTACTGTACCCCTGATACCGCTGACGTTCATAAGCAATGGTAACCACTGACCACTGGATGAGACGTTATCCTCTCTGCCTGCTAAGGTAATAAAACAAATAATACCATTCACCCTGGACGTGGTGGTGGACTTTGTAGCCGCCGTACATCTTTTTATCTGTTAAAAATTAGTGAATAGCGAAAAAGTCGTTGTGATGCCGTTTTTATCCAAAATAATAGTATGAGGAGTTATTCGAGATGATACCATCATCTGGTTTTTACCATCGCACCGCCCGCCACCGGAGTAGAGTTCATCCATACTACTTGGAGCCACTGCGGGCATCCATAGTGCGTTTCCAGAGGTATTTCTTGCCACTTACCATCCAGCTTTAGGAGCTCCTCTCCACGGTGTTTCCCGTGCGCTATGATATGTCCTTCTTCAAACGAGGCTTGTGGGAGTATTAAGCGGTAGGAAGTGGCTTAGTTCTGCCCCTGGAATTGCTGAAGTCCATGGGCGACGGTAACCACTCACCATCAGGCCATCGGTTCTGCGACACGTATGTCCGGCCCATTGCCACTTCATCTTGCTAATCTTTAGGCCTATGTCGGTTACTTTGGTTCTTTGACGAATTTCATCATTTCTGACTCGATCCAGCAAAGAAACTCCGAGCATACACCTTTCCATAGCACGCTGAGCGACTTTGAACTTACGAACCAAACCTACGGTCAATGTCCACGTTTCAGCGCCATATGTCATGACCGGCAAACACACATCCATACATTCTAACAAACTTTCGCGCTTATAATGTCATGTAGGTACATATCTGGGCTCAAAGAAAAATTATGGAACTTTTACCGAATTACCGGTGTATATTAGAGACAAAATGTAATTTTATTAGTGGTGTTTTCTACTTTCAATCTAACTCCCAGAATATTCCAAATAAGATTTCACGGCACGAGAGACGAGCCTGAAGAAGCGAATAAACTCGTAAAACTTTCATTGTTACAACAGGTCTGATAAATTTACGTTCACGACTCAATAAAGGGGAAGTCTGCATAGAATATTATGGATTTTAGGAATGTATTCACTTGTAAAAATAATTCTGCGTGGGTACTTTCTGAAAATCTATGCACAATATTAGAGAGAAAGTTCATTGTAGATTAATGAGGGAAATTCTGTGATATATGCGTTTTGATTTCATACGCATCATCTTATAAAATTGTCTGAACTTGATTTAATGACCTAAATGTGGTAGGTAACAAACACGATGGTAAAATCTTAGAAAACGGAATCTGTGACGAAAATCGATGCTTGTAAGGTTCGAAAGCAAGTGAGACCGTGATGAGGCGACATTCAACAATGTGGCCCGTTTTAACACGGATCTGTACCAACCGTAAATAGTTCGCCTTGCATTTCTATTCTCATTGATAGTGAGTTAAATCGTTTTGAAGTCGTCGTGGCCTAAAGGATAAGACGTCCGGTGCATTCGTGTGTAGCGATGCAACAGTATTCGAATCCCACAGGCGGGTACCAATTTTTCTAATGAAATACGTACTTATTAAATGTTGTCGATTAACTTCCACGGTGAAGGAATAACATCATGTAATAAAAACCAAACCCGCAAAATTATAATTTGCGTAATTACTCCTTTACTCCTTACTTTGGTAGGACCTCGGAAACGCATTACTGCTTCACGGCAGAAATAGGTAGGATGGTTATACCTACCCGTCCCGAAGGTTCTACCACCAGTAAAGTTACATAGGTTTATCATTTCAGAGAAGGAAATGACGGAGCCTGAAAGAATTAGTAGTCCTTTGTACAGATCCGAGTCCACAAGTTTTATGTCACCGTGTTAGGATAAGCAAGCATTCCAGCTTGAAACGGGCCACCTTGGAGCTTTATTTGTTTTGAAAGAGTTTTCAGATTTGATTTTGAAAATACATATGTCAAAATATACTCCTGTTTTCGATGATTTCTTTTGTAATGGAAGACCCTGTATCTATTAGAGCAGTGTTTCCAACCTTTTTTGTGCCATGCCTCACTGTAACATTTCTAAAATTTTTATGCCACCCGTACATCATTTTTGACAATAAAAAATTGATTTGTTCACTTAAGTAACATAACTTATAGGTTTTAGGAATAAAATTAAGTAAGTAATATTTTAAAACATATAATAAAAAAACTGAAATTCAAATTCAAAATAATTTAAATATAGTATTTCTATATTAACTTAGTGCGATTGCCCCCCTTAAGTATCAAATTGCCCCCTTGTGGGGCGTGGGGCCCACGTTGGGAAACACTATATTAGAGGCTAGTTTGCGTTACATTACGGTGTAATAGCGTGCTTGTACTTTCGTGTCGTGTGTACAACTTAGATTGGTTTGTTTGCCACGACACGATGCTGCTCAATGTGCTGGAAACAATGTGGAATAAGTAATTTGGGAATAACGCACTTCTGGACAAGCAATATCGATTTATATCGATTATTGGAGATGTCTGTTCGCAAACCGATAAGTATTGTTACGCGCTGAGGTTCGGGATAAATAAAATTTCACCAAAGTACAACTTAAAACTGTATCCAACACTTAAAACACTTAACAGACACTTTAAAACTCTCATTTCCGCTTCGCTTCAGGTGATCCGTTCGCTGTTTCGCGTAGTAGTAGTAGTAGTTCCGATTACTGACTGACTGCGTGCCATCTCTGCAACGCTTTTATAGCCGATACCTCATCCCTAGAATTATCGAGAATATTCCACACATCTCTAGTAGTTACCGCTATCTGTCAATAGATGGCGTTGTACTTCTCGAGCGTTCTTGGCGCTTCTAGGTCCTTCGATATTCGTTCGACTATTCGGCGATAGATGGCGTTACTCTTACCGGCGTAACAGTGTTGTAGGTTTTATTGGCTTACACTGGTCAATGAAACCTACAATACTTACACCTATACCTATAATACTGCGGCGTGGCTCGATAAAATCCGCAACGAGTATGTCCGTGGAAGCCTCGGTGTACGGGACATCGCCGACAAGACGCAGAAGAGTAAGCTGAGATGGTATGGTCACGTAAAAAGGAAGCCACCTGACTACGTCGGAAATTTGGCACTACTGCTCAACCTCCCCGGTCGGAGACCTAGAGGTGGACCCAAGACAAGGTGGAAGGATGTAGTGCTGAAGGACAAAAGGGAATGTTGCTGACGAGGATGTTGAAGACAGAGCGTATTGGATGAGTAAAGTGAGGAAAGCTGACCCACCACCATGAGGGATAAATAGCTGGGAAGAGAGAGAGAGATTGTCTTACATTGGTCAGTGAGCTTACAGTCTTGATGATTTTAAGTGTTGAAGTAGTTTGGATTCCATTTTATTACACTTAGTAATGTATTCGTCGTGAATATATGGATAATGAACAAGCACTTCGTTGTACATCGCCGCCTTGCAAGGGTGCGTGACCTTTTTTGTTGTAATAATTGTTCTTATCTCGCCATAATGTTCCCCACTTATAATACTGGACAATATCCATTCCATATATCCAGTCCATATATATCCAATATCCACAATATTACTGGTGGTAGGACCTCTTGTGAGTCCGTACGGGTAGATACCACCACCCTGCCTATTTTTGCCGTGAAGCAGTAATGCGTTTCGGTTTGAAGGGTGGGCAGCCGTTGTAACTATACTCAGGCCTTAGAACCTATATCTCAAGGTGGGTGGCGCATTTACGTTGTAGATGTCTATGGGCTCCAGTATCCACTTAACACCAGGTGGGCTGTGAGCTCGCCCACCCATGTAAGCAATAAAAAAAAACCTATTGAGTCTCAAGTTGGTTGTCAAAATTAAATGTTTTTTTATAACGTTAACAATCTTGTTCAGAAACCGAACCGGTCCCAAGATCGACTTTATGATTTCGAAGCGCTAAATATTTTTCACATACGTATGATTACGATACGTCAAACAAAACTGAAATCCGAATAGTATCCAATAGCCGGGTGCAAAGTAATCTGAACGCGAGACTTTTCAAATTTAAGTTATGTGTAGGGAAATCGCGATTTCGACAGGTGCAGTGGAAACACGTCGGGAAAACTTTTACTTCACAAGTAACATAACGTGTTTGATACTGGAAGTTATTATGAGGTTAGTTTCAGTAGACGTGGGAATATTTTGATGTAGTTTTTAGGCAAAAAGTTTCTCTGTAAATAAAAAAATAAAAACATTACGGGAATTCAACTGTTTTGAATTTTTGTGCATTTTTTTTTGTTTTTTATTGCCTTTGTAGGCAGATTTAGTAGGCCTTTGTGGTAAGTGGTTACCGTTTCCCATGGACTTCAGCAATGCCAGGAGCAGAGCCAAGCCGTTGCCTACTGCTAATTCTACTGTGTACATTATATTGTAATAGCGACCCATCCTAGCTTCACTTCGGGAACTATAATTTATTATTGATCTTATTGAATTTTTTTTTATACAAATCTAGTTCTGAGAGTAACAAATAACAAAATCTAATCTTTTCTCTTCTTATATTAATGGTAATCTTATAATTTTGGCGTTTTTTTTTATTTATTGCTTAGATGGGTGAACGAGCTCACAGCCCACCTGATATTAAATGGTTACTGGAGCCCATAGACATCTACAACGTAAATGCGCCACCCACCTTGAGATATAAGTTCTAAGGTCTCAGTATAGTTACAACGGCTGCCCCACCCTTCAAACCGAAACGCATTACTGCTTCACGGCAGAAATAGGCGGGGCGGTGTTACCTACCCGTGCGGACTCACAAGAGGTCCTACCACCAGTAATTACGCAAATTATAATTTTGCGGGTTTGATTTTTATAGCACGATGTTATTCATTCACCGTGGAAGTCAATCGTGAACAATTGTTGAGTACGTATTTCATTAGAAAAATTGGTACCCGCCTGCGGGATTCGAACACCGGTGCATCGCTACATACGAATGCACCGGACGTCTTATCCTTTAGGCCACAACGACTTCGGAAATGGCGATAATGGCTTACACATATCACTTATCATTATGTTTTCTGTAATTCACACTTTATGCGTGTTGAGTAGCAAACACACATCCATAGATTTTAACAAACTTTCGCGCTTAGGAATGGCAATAAGGCAATGGTAGCTTTTGAAAATTTGATGACAGCGTTTTGAAGCTAGAATTTTGTGCTTGATTGTACATAGCAACTGCAGCTATATGAAAATTTTATAATCGTGTAGAAAACCGGAAAGTTCGCGGAGTAAGACGCTCACTGTTTCATATGCGATTCTAGAGGCGTTCAAATCCTCAGGTTATTTTTCTAAGCGAACAGGTAATAATATACATTGGCTCACGTACTAAGAAAAAAAACAGTTTTTTCGCGCGAAAAAATCGTTCCCTTGTTCAACATCTACCTAAATTGCAATTCACAACCGTAGGTGCCAATATAGTGAATACAATTCACAATACGTCAGATTATTTCTCCTTGTTCAAATGTAGGCTGAACCGATAATCCGAAAGCCGATTTGTCGTTCACGAACCAAATGGTAACTTAAAACGTGGATGTCTTGCGAACGGTGTTGGCGTAGCGATGTTCAGTAATAACTAGTTGCAAAGACGGGATATTTGGTTCGAGATAAAGCAAGGTCACTAGCTTGTTTTTATTACTTATCTAAATCGTCTAGAAGTCGTCATGGTCTAAAACTGAGATATTTACGATGTAGACGTCTATGGGCCTGGTAGCCACTTAACTCTAGGTGGAATGCGAGCTCGTCCATCGATCTAAGTAATTCTTCTTCTTCTTCTCAATCGTGTCACTCTTGACAGAGTGGTCGTGATCGTCATGTAGTGTTGGAAGGGGCAGACTTGATGCGTCTCACGACAATTAATAAGTAATTAAGCGACGTCTCTTTGACCTTTGTGAGGTCGTTTGAGGTTGATCCCTTCATTTAATGTTTACCGTCACACCATCCTCCATCATAGTAAATGCTTTGCCTACAAAAAAACCGTTGAGTCAATCGAAAGTTGGAATTGAAGAAGAAGAATTGTTTGAGATGATCACTACATTGCCTTTTTACCATCGCACCGCCTATCATTGAAGCGAAGGTCATACATATCTGGTCCACTGCATTTATTCACAGAGCGTTTCCAGAGATCTTTTCTGCCGCCCACCAATTATGGAAGGAACAAACCCCTAGACGATATTTCCATAGCGTTACGACGTATCCTTCTTTAAACGAAGCTAGAGCAGAGCCTTTAGCAGTAGACAGCGGTTTGACGATTATTGCTGATGTCCGTGGACGACAGTGACCATTATCAACTGGTGTGTCATATATTCGCCTGTCTGCGAAAGCAATAAAAGTAATTTTATTTGTCATTATTGCCTCGTACCATTGGCCAGGAATGGTACGACTTCATTATAAAAAAGTCACTGTAACTATATGGTTATACATATTTTGCGCGTTTGTAAGCTCACGGCTGCATGAAAGCTCCACACCCGAACGGAAATTGAAGTATTTCAATTATTTTCGATTGAATTTTTCATTGAGTTCGGTTGACTGCTACTTCGAATTTGCTCTATAAAACTATGTGTTTGTGTACAAATTTCCCAAAAATTAGAAAAAAGACCTAATTTAGAAATCCTCTCAAACAAAATTGATTAAACTTAACGGATAATTAAAGCTACCGTTTCGGAATTCGTATTTTTTATTGTCATTATATTATGATTGTTTTTTTTTTGCTAAGATGGATGGACGCGCTCACGGCCCGTCTTGTGTTAAGTGGTCGCCGGAAATTGTCGACACCAACTATGTTAATAACGCCACTTAACTTGAGACAAGAGTTCTAAGTCATAGTTTTCACAGTACAACGGCTGCCCCGCCCTTCAAACCGAGACGCATTACTGCTTCACCGCAGACATAGGCAGGGTGGTGGTATCTAAACCGAGCGGGCCCACAAGACGCCCTACCACCAGAAATTACACAATCTACACGCCCAACCTACATTAAAAGTAAAAAAAGTAGATAATTACTTTTACTGGTGGTAGGACCACTTGTGCGTCCGCGCGGATAGGTACCGCCCTGCCTATTCCTGCCGTGAAGCAGTAATGCGTTTCGGTTTGAAGGGTGGGGCAGCTGTTGTAACTATACTGAGAGTTTAGAACTTGTATCTCAAGGTGGGTGGCGCGTTTACGTTGTAGATGTCTATGGACTCCAGTAACCACTTAACACCAGGTGGGCTGTGAGTTCGTCCATCTCAGCAATAAAAAAAAAAAATAGTAAAATAAAAAAAAACATCTGGAATAATACAAATTGTATTTTGAACAATAAAGTGTGGAAACTACTCTAATACAGCTAGCTAGCTGGCACTGTATGATGGTAAAATTTAATTCGATCAACTTTTATAGAGTACAATAAAATTACATTGTACTTGTCATAAAAATGAACGAATAACGCTGAGTTTTGGTTCACTGTCGTCGGTTTTGGCAGGCTTAAAAACGTATCATACAATATTTATGGTAGGCAGCGGCTAGGCTCTGCCCTTGGCATTGCTGACGTCCATGAGTGACGGTGACCACTTACCATCAGGTGGGCCGTATGCTCGTCTGCCTACAAAGGCAATAAAAAAAAAATTACCCCCTCGCTAGACTTTGCATAGGTAATGTGTGTACAGGGTAGGCGAATAATAAATACTCTTCAAACGGTATGACAAAAAAATCTTGATTTTTTACTTTTTAACATTGCTACGCCGTGTTGTAGATGTCTATGGGCTCCAGTAACCACTTAACACTAGGTAGGCTGTGAGCTCGTCCACCCTTCAAAGCAATAAAAAAAAAGACACAGAAAAGACGAAAGTCGAAATGTCGACACATATCTCAAAATTTCTAGGCATATATTTGAGCCCACTGATTCTGTGCAATAGACACAATTGCCGATGTCCATAGACGACCAGCAGACATGCATGCTCTTTCTGATAAATCACATAAACATTAAATTTTATATCGGCAGCAAATATCGTAGGACAGCAGGATAATTCCCTAAATAATAATAATACCTACTCCTCGTCTAACTAACTAACCTAACCTAACCTTTATAATAATCTAGTTAGAAAAGTTGAAAACCTTGACATATTTGGCGATTCCCTTCCAATATTTAAGAACAAGATTATAAAAAGTTGTTGTTGAACCTCAGCCTCAGCCTTGGTCTGAGTATTCGGGTATTACTGTCCTTGTTGTCTTTCTTTTGTTTTTAATTTTTTATTATTATTAATAGTATTGTTAAATCTCTATTAATATATTAATGTAATGCATGCTGTGATTGCCTCTAATTAGAGTTGCAGTTATCAATTGCTCTATACATGTCAATGTTATTTTATGTCTTACTGTAAACCCTGTCGGTAATCCTTAAATAAATAAATAAATAAATAAAGATACATATTATGGTTCGAAAGATGCGTAATAATACGCTGTTTATTGGTGTTGCTTCATGTCCCTTCAGACTTAACTTTGCTATCCCGGGTCGAAGTAAGTTCTGCTCGGCCGAACTTGGCCCATTCGGGAACTAATAAAACGCCGTGTCATATTGGTGTGAAACTTCGAACATTCTGGGCCTATGCGACATAAGGATACATTTTATGACTTGTCTTTGATTAGATCTGGTGACAATCATGTAATAATTGCGGGATACCGTTTGGATTTTCTTGAAATGTTTGTTATAAATGAAGCATCAGACTCTTCACCTATTTAGTGTTCAGTGACAATCGAGGTCCATGGACATCACGTTCCATCGCCCACCTTGTTATGAGCTTAAAATTTTACTCAACAATTAATTTCATGACAATATGTATTTTAATAACGGTTATTATTGTGTGCATGAATGCGAATAAATAATTTAAATCGACCATAGTCTCCCAATATGCTAAGAGTCTAATGAACTAATTAACAATTTAATAAGTAGTTATATCTATATTTAATATTACAATTAAATTTTACAATTACACAAATACAATTTTAACAAAACAAATACTTCAACAAAATAAAATGATAATATCACCTGTGAGTCGAATCAACAATTAAATATGCATTTCTAATAATTTGCCCGGTAGACTACTACTGATCAAATCTTTTTTATTTATTAATCTTACTTATTTAAATTATCAAGATCTGAATACACGAGAATCACTACCTTTCAATCATTTAATAGCTAGGGCATTTTTATATATTTTTTAAATGTAATTTTAAATGTCAAAGTGTAAGAAAGAAACTTCTCGAAAACTTGGCAACGAGGCGGTAGACTATTGTTACTATTTAATTAACTATTAAATAACTAACACTGATATTCTACACTACTATTTTAATTGACAAGAAGTCATTTCGTCATATTACTGTTTCACGGCAGAAATAGGTAAGCTAACGGTAGGCGGCGGCTTAGCTCTGGCCATTGCATTGCATTGCTGACGTCCGTGGGCGACGGTAACCACTCACCACCAGGTGAGCCATGGTGCTCGTTGGCCTACAAGAGCAATAAAAAAAAGGTGGTATAAGACGGTGAGGGATCATGAAATTTTGTTTATTAAATTGGTTAAATTAATTTTTTTTCGTTCCTATTAATTAAATTAATTATTGGGATATTCAGAATTAAATAAATCTGCAGGCATCCGATTTAATCAACCGCTAATTTGGTTCATTGAACTTTTGATTTTGGCCGCTAAGTGACAGAGTAATTAATGTTCTAAAATGTCAGTTATTCAGACGCACGTTAAGTTCCCATGTTAATGAAAACACAAGCGAACCATTTCATTTACAACTTAAATTTCATTTATTTTATAACAAAATACATACATATTGAGATTTGGTTATATCGTAATTAAGGTTGGTTATGTATTTAGCTGGTTTAAATTTGTCCTGGCATAACTATTAAATAAAATATTTGTGATTTACAAAAGAAAAAAAGGAATCGCTAAATTTTTCATACGTAAATAATACAAAACAATTATATTATGTCTGACAATAATAAATAAATATTAACAAAATCGAATTACAAGTTAAATAGGTAAGTATATACAGGAGATGTATGGAAATGGTAGTGCAAGGTAGAGGGGGAAGAGGTCGACCGAAGAAGACATGGATGGAGTGTGTGAATGACGATATGAGAGAGAGAACAGTGAGTGTTGAGATGACGGCTGATAGAAGAGAATGGAAGAGAAAAATTAGCTGTGCCGACCCCACCTAGTAGGATAAGGTGGAGAAAAAGAAGAAGATACAGAAACAGCAAGAGGTGGACGAAGTTGGAAATCACTAGATTAAGATTAAGCGAAGCGACTACACGGATCATTTCTTTCTAAGGAAACTCATTTTATACGTATTCTTGAACAACTTCTATTGTAACGGGAATACATCATGTTATAAAAATTGAATCTTTAAATTGTATAAACGTTAATTGCTATTGGTTGGGCATATTCTTGCACGGGTGGATTCCACCATTCCGATCAATCTAGGCACTAAGCGTCATGCGTTCCATTTTGTAGAGCCGGACAATGGTTTTATGATAGAAAAATTGAGTTTTGGACTTCATGTTTTAAGGTGGCGGAATATTGTGGTCTGTAGAATTCCGGTAGCCTCTTAATACTAGGTAAGTCGTAAGCACGTCTGCCCATTTAGAGCAATAAGCAAAGAAAGCCATTGCGTTTCCCATAGAGTACCTACTAACATTTACTTCTGTTATTAAAATTTATTTTACTATTTAATTTATTCCGTTTCTTATTATCATTACAATATATAATTTCCGTGGTTCACGTGGTCACGAGCGACTGAAATGACCACGAAAACTGTAGTTTTAATAATGTCTACGACTCTTGAATACCGGAGAAAATACCATATTCACTTTTCAGCTCAAAACAAACTAGAATTTTCCTCTACAAGTGACATTGTATTGTAAACAGGAGGTGAAATCTGTCTGTGTCCTGATTACGAGCCGACATTAACTCCTGTCACGACAACAGCAGCTTTAAGTGCTGTAATGAACTCATGGACGTCAGAGAAAAATGTGTAGTAGTACCCTCTGAATTTGATTTGATTTGATTTGTAGAATTTGATGGGCGAATCATTGAAACCCGTGATGCGTGCGGTAGGACGCCTGATTATCTGACCTCACACTTCTTAGAACCCCACAATTAAAAATACCGTGTGTGCATTTCAGACATGATAGGAGTGAAAACTACAGAATATATGTTTGTCTCTTTTTCGTGTTTCATTGAATTTCAAATACAACGGGCAAAATCTTTTATTAAAAAAAAAACACTCTAACCTCAATGTAACCTCGTAGCATTCTAGATTCAAGCAACAACATTTTGAAGGCGATTTTAGGGTTTAACACGTTGACATAAAGCTTAAAATGACAACGAATAAATAATCTTAGGGGGGTGCAGGATTGCTGCATCATAAACTTTATAGTGGACGAGGAGCGTGAGGTTAAGGACTGTTCGCTGTACTATGAGACGTAAATACAATGTGACAATTTGATTGGGGTCACAGTTGTCGTTCAGCGGTAGAATGCGTGTCTCACACTAAACTGCTACACCACTAGGCTGCCGGTTTTTCACTATTTCATCCATTAAATACTAAAACTAAAACTTTAATCTCATATCTCACGTTGAGCTCGGTGGTAGGACCTCTTGTGAGTCCGCACGGGTAGGTACCACCACCCTGCCTATTTCTGCCATGAAGCAGTACTTCGGTTTGAAGGGCGGAGCAGTCGTTGTAACCATACTGAGACCTTAGAACTTATATCACAAGGTGGATGGCGCATTTACGTTGTAGATGTCAATGGGCTCCAGTAACCACTTAACACCAGGTGAGTTGTGAGCTCGTCCACCGATCTGAGCAATAAAAATAAAACAAAAATGTCGGCTCAGACGGCCACTTAACCACAAGGCGTATAATACGCAGTAATGATCACGTCCCTGTTACAATCAAATATCACTTTCATTTCTAAAGTCCTTAAGCTAAAAAAGCAAATAGCCTCAATGCTATAATATTTACTTATCCGAAGATTTCCATAAAAAATTATCTTACCACTTGTCTTCGACGACTCCGAATAAATATATAGTATTTCAATAATCGTTTGAACGGGAGATAACGATGCTGTAAAGATCACGGAGAAGTTGGCGTACCGAGTGAAATGAATAAAAAAACCAAAGAGAGATCCAGTTTTTGCTTTTTGCAAACTTCTAACATGGAACAAAGATGGCGGAGAGGCGAACGCACGTATTTTATTTTGGCTGTAACGTTTTGATGGTCATTCTTATATTATTACCCCCCAATTGTGGAATTTATTCACATAATATTTTAAAGGCACAAACGACTTCCACTATGAAGAATAGAATCATGTATTCATAATTTCATACGTACTAGTAATAATATGTAATTTATCAGAAATATACATATAATGAATGATTTTTTATACAACAGATATGTTACCTTCATAGTAACTGACTCTTCAAATCTGATCGCGCCATATATATCTACATACCTACCGATATAGTGCACACACATGTTGACAAGTAGCATTAATGAAAAGTACAAAAGATGGGATAAGCGCGTAAAGCAAGAAGGGTCGTCGTACCCCCTTTCGGGGGCACGGAAC
Organism: Bombyx mori; assembly: GCF_030269925.1. NCBI lineage: Eukaryota > Metazoa > Arthropoda > Insecta > Lepidoptera > Bombycidae > Bombyx > Bombyx mori. Next base: position 13,937,897 of record NC_085109.1, on the reverse strand, counting down.
GGGCCTCGGGGCAAACCCCACTACCCGGGCTGAAACTCCCTGCCATCATAGGGCAGGGGTGAAATGATGCAGGGAGGACTTGGGGATAGGTACGCTGTTCGCAGCGTGCACGGCTGCACTACATCGACAAAACATATATACTTATACATAATACGATGGGCTTGAATGGCTCCAGGGATGACGCCCGGCAGCAGGATCCTCCGGCGTCGTGTTGTCCTCCAATTTTTTTTTTTTTTTTTTTTTTTTTTTTTTTTTTTTTTTTTTTTTTTTTTTTTTTTTTTCTCCCTTACTAACTAACTACAAGCTAACTACAAACTAAACTACACTACTATTTACACGGGGACAACAGTCAGCGGCTACGAGGGGCCCGCCACGGCCCCATGCCGCGGCCCCGCCTCTACAAATCAGAGGGGGAGCCGCGGCACTAGTTTGGCGCTCACCCGCTCCGGGCTCCCCAGAAGGGGAAGTCCGTCACGGGGAGGGGCCGACTTAAAACACTCCCCAAACGGGGGAGTGGTCCACCCTCGGGGGTGGAAAATGGGTCCCCATAGGGGGGCACCCCAACAATGTGGGGGGAAGTGACGAGTGTGGACAGCTCAGTCCCATGGGGGCACTCATTATGAGCACTCCCATATCACTCCGATTAAGCCGACTATCTTACCATAGCCGGGGGTTCCAGTAGCTCCCTTGGTAGCGCCAGACCATCAGGTGGTCTAGCGTGCAAGGGAGCTAAATTGTGGAGATGCTCGTGGGGTCCACCGTCAGCCCGCTCGTAAAGGTTACGAGCTAGCCTCCGGATGAACTCCTCGAGCGACTCCACATCCAGATCCCGGGCGATTACGGCATTACTGACGTAACGCCCTGCTCCGACTATCGTGCGAAGAGCCAGATTCTGCTGGGCCTGTAACTTCACCCGCATGGCCTGCGGGATGAGGTGATACCAGGCCGCAGCTGCGTACGTGATACGGGAACGGACATACGTCTTATAAATGCCGAGCTTAGTCCTGACCGGCAACCTGGAGGCCAACACCGGCCGGAGGAGGAATCTCGCGTAGCGAGCGGCCGCCAACGCCAATTTGGCGTGGGCGGTCATCCTCAAACTCCGGTCGATATCGACCCCCAAGTACCGGACGCTGGATCTAAACTCGACATTAGCGCCACGGAGACTGAGCTGTCCCGGGACGACTCTTGTGCGGACCGGACCGAAGAGAATAGCCGCGGTCTTCCCCACGTTGACCGCGACCCTCCATCGGTCCAGCCACTGGGGCAGTAAGTCCAATAACCTCTGCATCCTCGAAATGGCCGCAGAGGGGAAGTTGGATGACGCGAAGTAGGCGCTGTCGTCGGCAAACAGCGCCAACTTCACGTCGGCTTCCCACGCTTCGAGGTTGCCCTCGAGCGTGGGAATGTCGTTGGTGTAGAGAGCGTAGAGGAATGGTGCCAGGACGCTCCCCTGCGGAACTCCGGCCGTGACTGGGCGCACCGACGACTTGGCGCCCTCGACCGCGACAAGGAAGGATCTTCCCTCCAGGTACGACCCCAGCAGTCGCACGTAGGCGTGCTGGAGGTCCGTGTTCTGCAACAGCTTGTGGATCAGTCCCGCATGCCAGACACGGTCGAAGGCCTTCTCGATGTCGAGAAAGACTGCGGCCGTGTACTGGCGCGCGTTGGTCCGATCCGCCAAGTGATGCATGACGCGGACCAATTGCAGCGTTGTCGAGTGACCGCTACGAAACCCGAATTGCTCGGGTCTGAGAAGGATGTGCGGCGACATCCTTCTCAGCAGCAGCCGCTCGAACAACTTGCCCACGTGCGACAGCAGCGTGATCGGACGGTAACTGGAGGGATTTCTCCTGTCCTTGCCGGGTTTGGGCAAGGCGATAACCTTGCCCAATTTCCAAATTCCCGGGAAGTGTCCTGTGGACAGAATGGAGTTGAACAGCCGTGTCATATATGACACGACCGTTTCAGGGAAGTGGAAAAAAGCGAGGGAGGGAATACCGTCCTCACCCGGCGCCTTGCGCCTCTTCATCCGCTTGATGATGAGGCGCAATTCGCTGGGAGTGATGAGATCACCATCTCCCAACGGTGGCACCGGGGAGGAGAGCAGGCTTGCTACGCTCTCTTCCACCGATTGGTGGAATGCGGCCTCTGAGGGTGCAGAGTCATTAGGAGCGAACTGCCGCTCCAGCATTTCGGCCAGGATATCGGCGCGGGCCTGAGCCGAGAAGCATCGGTTGCCCCTCTCGTCCACGAGTGGACAAGTCGGGGCAGGCCGATTTGAGAGCTGGCGACAAAGCCGGTGGAGGGATACTGAGGAGGGGTCCTCGCGGGCCTCCTCGATCCTCTCCTGCCAGGCATAGCCCCTAAAGGTGCTAATCTTTGTCGCCAGCTCCGCTTCCAGCTCATTAAGCTCGCGCTTTATCCTGGGACAACGAGTTGTCGCCCAGAGCCTCCTCAAGCCCCTCTTCCGACGAATAATCGCCTTCAGATGGGCCGGGAGTATACCTCTGGGCCCGCCGCTGGGCACAAGAGTCGTCGCCTGGTCGATCGCTCCCCTGATGGAGTCAACAAGGCGGGTTGCCGCATCGTCGACCCCATCAGGGGTGTTGGGGTCCTGAATCACGGGAAGGTCGACTAGTCGTCTCTTAAAGAGCTCCCAGTCGACCTTCGGTCGTAGGGGCGAGGTCGCAACCCGGGTGAGCCCCATTCCCAGTGTCACCAGGATAGGGAGATGTGGGGTACCCAGGTCGTACAGTGCCTCGATCGTTACGGGGCACCGTAGCCCCTTGTGCACACACACATCCAGCACATCGGGCTGATAGCGCGTGGCGGTCGGGATGTGTGTGGGTTCGTCGGGGCCGACCACGGAGTAGTCGCCCCTATCGGCATCTTCTAACAGCCGCCTGCCCACTGCTGAGTTAAGTCGGGAGCCCCACGCGACGTGCTTCGCGTTGAGGTCCCCGACCAGCAGAGCTGGGCGGCTGTCGTGATTCAGGGCCCGTCTTATGTCCTCAGGGTGAAATTCAGGCCCCGGGGGTCTATACGCGGCATAAATCCGCATATCTCCTCCCGAGGTGTGTACCCTCACACCGACTGACCTTGTCGATGTGAAGGACAGCAAATCCAACTGATCATGCACCACGTCCCGCCTGACGAGGGCCGCAGTGCCCCTGAACGGCCGCCCGGCAGGGGTAAGCTCGTCACGTCGGTACATGAAGTAGTTTGGAATCCTGAACGCATCCTGAGGACGTAGCTTGGTCTCTCCCAGGAGCACAACCTCTGGGTTATACTCCCGGGCGAGAACAAGCAGGTCGTTCTTTCGGGACTTTATCCCGTCGGGGTTCCAATAAATGATGCGCAGCTCCTGGCTAGCCATTGAACTGCGCAATCATTCGGTAGAACCCCGACAGGAGCGCCCCGAAGGGACTGGCTCCCGAGGCGATCTCACGGATTACTCCGGAGATCACCTCGGACAATTTCTCCCACAGTGCGAGCAGCCATGCAGCAAAGCCGGCAGGCTGGGAGGCCTGTCGACCGCTGCGGCGCTCGCGCTGAGGGCGGGGGGGGAGGGGGGGCTGGTTGTTCAAGTCGTGCTTGCCTTCGGCCGGATGGGCTGTAGGCAGTGGTTGGCTTGATGTCGGTTGTTGGGCAGTAAGGGGGGCCTCGGAGACCTCCATAGTTTCTATGTTGGTTTGTTGGGGTTCTGGCACTGTGGGCTCAGATGTACCCCTTAGTCTCTCACTTTCTTCCCTTTTTCTTGTTTTCCTTTTGGCCTTTTTCCTCTTGTTCTTCTCCCTTTTAGTGGACGTAGGGCCGCTAGTCGGGAGTGGTTTAGGCACTGGTATACCAGCAGATGTACGACCACGGGGAGCAGGAGTGGGTTTGGGTTTATTTATCTGCCGTGGTGGGTTGGCCTGTGCCATCAGCGTAGGCGCCGATGGCAGTGCCTCCACCACCACAGCAGACGGAGCGGAGTGGGATGGGGGAGGGGGCTGGGAAGTTTTCCCTTTCCCCTTCCCCTTCCCCTTTGCTACAGGTATTGAAGCCGGAAGAGCTGCACTCCCGGCTCGAGTCGCCAGTGGTGCAGGAGGGGGGACGGTTACTCCCATCATCCTGGCCCGTTTGCGGAAGACCGCACACCGTCTGTCGACGGCGGCGTGGTCCTTCCCGCAGTTGGCACAGGAGAACGGGCCGTCCCTCGGCCTCGGGCAGTCCGCTACGATGTGCTCCCCGGCACACCTTACGCAACGGACCGCGCGATGACAGTTGTAGGAGGCGTGTCCGAAGGCCTGGCAGCGATGACACTGCGCAGGCCCTCGGATTGGACGCCATCCTTCGACCGTCACCCCCGGCAGGTACAGCAGTTCGTTGACTGCGTACAAGCGGGCGAGGTCGTCCTTCGAGAGGTGGTCCAGGGCTACGTGAAAAACGCAGCCCGGACGCCCTCTCCGGGACCTAATGCACCTGGCGTATCGAGCCGGGAATCCCAGCTCCTTCAGGGCATTGACTATTTCTGCCTCGTCGGTGTCGGCAGGGAGGCCCCGGACTGCCACCTTCGAAGGCATCTCCTCCGCCAGGGCGTAACAGTACCATTTAATGGTACCGTCCCTGGCAGAGGCCTCCGACAGGTAGGCCTGGACCGCCCTATACTCCTCAGCTGACGTCGGCAGAAATCTAAAGCCGGCGCCGAAGGGTCGCGCCGAGGGGGCGCGGCCTAGGCGCTCCCTTATGGCCGCCATGTGGCGGGACCAATTTGGAAGGGCCTCCACCATAATTGGCGGGTGTCGGCGCAGTTCCTCCTGGGCGCGACCCTTCGGCCTCGGGGGAGGGACTCGTGAGGATTGGGAAGTCCTCTGGGCGGTAGGGATACCTGGCCTAGCTGCCATGGCAGCATAGGAGGTGGAGGGAGTGGGGTTGGGCTTAGTGACTTGTTGAGGTCTGGTAGACTCGAGGTCCATGTACCTGGTCGAGTCCAGGTTGCCCGCCGTGCCGCTTAGGGCGGGGGCACCTCGAGTTGAGTCTACCGGGATTGGAGACAGCGTTGGGGAAGGAGAGCGAGGAGGGGATCTTACTTGCCTTGGGGCTATCCCTGTCCTGGCGGGAGCCCTAGGCTTCGGAATTGGTTGGGCTGGGATTGGACTCCCAGAGGGGGACGAAGACCTAGTTGAGGAAGGAGTGACCGATTCGGTTGAGGAGTGTGCAGAGGATGTGGTCGCACTTTCCTCTCCTTCCGATCTAGATGAGGGGCCTATTCTAGGACGCTTGTCCTTTTCGCTCGATGAGCCTCGGTCAGACTCGGACCTGGCCTTCTTCCGCGGCCGAGGGGGCCCAGAGGGATCGGTCAACGGGGGAAGGACATCTTCCTCCGGTTCGATCCTCGGAGTCCTCTGGGCCGCGACCGGAGGCCCGGGCCGGCTGTCTGTCCCGAGTCCCATCGAGACTGTACGGGTTGCTGGTGCTGGTCTGAATCTTAGACTCGACATAACTTGACGTCCCTTGCGGGACGGGCCGGGGGTGCTGATAATGGGGGGTGATGTCCCCCCAGACATGTTTTAGCCGATTATTTTAACGGGTCCCCACGACTGTCGGTACATCCGTAATAGTTACTATATAACTATATACTTCCGCTAACCGACCGATGTATTTGTTGGCTTTAACTAACAATAGGTGCTTATAATGAACTGAACTAAACTAATTAACTGGTCAATAATGCCATAATTTAAACTACTTGAAAAGACTTATAAATTAATAATGAATTGGATTAAACTAATAGAGAAAACAAGAAATGAACATACACTAAATAATCTGCAACGGTCCACCCTGCAGGCATCCGCCGCAGCCGGCCACTTGTAGTGTGCGTAGGAAAATTAACATAAGGTAATAAAAATCTACAAAATTAACAATGTACTTACTATTGAAGACTCGAGTTCCTATTTATGTGCGTCTAAATGTTGTAAAATATTTAACCTAATAAATAATAAACTATAATAATTTGGTGTAAAATAAAAGAAAAATAAAGAGACTATTAACAATTATGTATATCCATGGACCTGCAGGATTCCACCCCAGCTTGTAGTAAGGTGGGGATAGAATTCCAGCAGCCACATAAATTTAATTTAATCTACAATCTACAAGAAAAACAAACTACTGTAAGTCGGCAACGACGGGAAAACCTACAGCGTGTTTCGTACTAATTAATTAATTAAAAAGAAAAATGAAATGACCACTTACAAGGGTCGGTCGGTTCGCCAATATTGGAAACGTAAAAATTAAATTTATATTTACATGAATTTAAAATATTAAGACTATGGAGGGTATATTTGAAAAACTTAATTATAGTAATTAGATCTGCCACAGTGGCGCTAGTGGGTGATTACAATAGGAATTATAATAATTAATATCTCAAAATTAGTTTAAATAATTAGTAATAGAAATAATAACAATTTAAAAACAATAAAGCAAGAATAGAGAAAACTACTATGAACTACTATATCTAAAAACAAACTGTATACGGGGTTCCCGACGCTGCCGTGATCCACCACCGTAAATCGGCTTACGCGGGTTTAGTAACAGCCCCTCCTAGCCCCTAAGGGTAGGGGAGGACTGGGAACGGACACAGATGGCCAGACTCGAAGGCGCTAACGTAACTCGGTTTTTATTCTTAGAATAAAATGAGTACGCAGCTTTTCCAGGCTGAACGACAACTACCCGCAATTAACCAATGTTAGGAAAGAAAGTGTCGAACAACTCACCTGGTCCCGGGTCCTGCGTTACGTTGCTCGGAACGTCTCCGCGCCGAAACAACACCGCTAGATAACAACACGCACGCTTTGGGCACTCACTATCCGCACAGCACAACACAGTAGGGGCCTCGTAGCACTGGTGTCCCGGGCCTAAGCGCGTGAGTAAAAAAGATAGCTATAATTGGAACGATTGCACTTGTTATATTATTATTGCATTTGTTTAGACGCGACCAAAGACGAAACGTCCCAATTGGCCTGTTTTCGAGTCTTCACTTGACGTGCGCTTGAAACATATCTGCTTCTTTTTACATATAAAATATCGTTGCATATAATGTATTATTTTATTTACATCAAAATACAGTTTAGTCTAATAAAACTATAGCAGAAATTTAGTTGCTCTATAAAGAGAAACAACATTTAAAGCTATTGCTTCGCCACTATTTTTATATTTTTTACATTTCAATATTTCAAAATGCTTTTATATATCTAATGTTCCTTCTTCTAATGTTTCAATATTCGAAATTCTATTTATGTCATCTTTATAACATATTAACCTCTTTTAAGATAAATCGTATATAGGTTACATACATACTAGATACAAACCGATGGATTCAAAATACCAAATTATGATTTCCTCAAGAATATGATTTACAATCGGGAATCGAATCTAAGTCTGTGTGAATTGTAACTCCATAACCACTAGATCAAGATAGAGAAGCGTAAAAATAAAATTAATATTTATACACTCCACAGTTTTCGCTGTCGCAAGAATAACTTCAAACTCCATTGACTGTGATTGTATTTTTAAACGTATTGGACTTCTCTCGCTTTTGAAATAACATTATCTGCGACACTTTTGTCCGTGGTTTATTTCAAAAGAACAACGTTCGCTTTCGTGTTCTTTTACGATATGAAAAATATGCGTTCCATTTTTATAACGAAAATGGTATTAACATAATTTTTCACAGTTTGGAGACTGAGAAAAATTCCTTTACAGCGATAGACAATTGATTTTCGGTTCTATTCAAATTCAATCACTATAGGGTATGATTATGAAACAAAATATTCAAATACACAAACAGATAATAAATATAGATGTACAAATATAGATAACCTTAAAATTTTAAATGCAAGAAATTTTATATATACTGTTAGAAGATGATGATGACATTGGAGGCGTGGCCTAAGTGACGTCAAGGATGGTGTGATGTCGGGAAGGCGCGTGGCGAGATATTGTTGGAGGGGCGCGTTTAGGCTCGAGGCGCGTTGGCACAAGACATCGTTCTCTTTTGCTTGCGACAGTCGGGACGGACGGACGTTCACATCGTTGCACAATCGTTGTATTTTATTATTCAAAGTTATTATTGTCAAAGTTTAGTTGTTGTCAAGATTTAGTTGCATTTTGTTAACCTTAGTTAATTTACATTGTTGGTTATAATTAAAGTGATTTCTGTCTAGGTTATATCGTTTATATTTTTTTTTTAATAGTAAAATTAGGGTGTTGATAATATCAGAAGTGGGATACGCATAAAGTTTTCATATCTTTGTGTATATCCTTAAGCCTACTGTGCTATTCTGAAACATTGTTCTAAAACAAAGTCGAAATGTCAAAGTCAAGTACAGGTAGAGGTAAAAATAATAAAACACGTGAACGTTCTCCGAATCCTGGACTGTACCAACAACTTCAAGCGATTGTATCTCGCCTGAATGCGTTGGAAGACAATTCAAGGTCTGGTATAGCGACTGTTGTTGAGAGGCAGCCTGCGGTGGAGTCATCGGGATCGGCGGGCAGTGCTGTGGTGCCGTGCGTGGTTCTGGCTTCTGAGCAAAGCACGACACCGCCATTGGTGCCTACGCCGGTTCCACGAGTTTCCGCTGACGATTGCGTCGCTGCCGAGGTAGCCGGTAAAATTGTAAGCGCAATTAATGAATTGAATCTGGTAAGGCCGAACCATATTTATATATCAAACTTTGATCCCGATTTAAATGACATTAATGTTTGGTGTGATGAAGTTGATCATGCACGTGTCATTTATAGGTGGACCGATAGGGAGTGCTTATCTCATATTGGTAATTGCCTTAAAGGCGATGCTCGTGTGTGGTTAAATGAATGGGTCACCAATGACCGTAGCTGGTCTAATTTTAAACGCGAGTTTAAGCCGTTGTGTCCCCGTCGGGTAGATGTTGCAAATATCCTTTTTGATGTTATGAAAACCGATTCCAACAACTATCCTACATACGCGGAATATGTTAGGCGATCTTTATTGCGTCTTCGTATAGTAAATGGACTTAGTGACGAATTAGTTTCAGCAATAGTGATCCGAGGTATCGTTGATCCACAAATTCGTGCGGCCGCTACAAACGCGAGGTTATTGCCTAACGATTTAGTTGAGTTTTTCTCCATATATGTAAAGCCTACACCTCAAACAAAAACAAATCATAATACTCGCACTGTAGCTGGTCGCTTTCATAATACACAATTCTCATCACGTAAAAGAGAGCATAGTTCTAGTAGAACCGGTTGTTACGTATGTGGATCATTTGGCCATAGACAAGTGAATTGCCCTAAGCGAACGAGAAAACGTTCGCCTACTGTGAATGATAGATTCACATCTGTACCCGCTGCCAGCTCCTCTGTGCAGAAGCCTGAACCTTGTTCTTTTTGTAAAAAGCTGGGCCGTAAAGTAGAGCAGTGTTTCTTTAAGCAGCGTTCTGAAGCTCGAGGAAAATCTAACGTGAATTTTTGCCGTGATACTGTAAATGACTATAGAAAAAATGATATAGCTACTGCGATCGTACAGGGTGTACCAGTCGATATCCTGATAGATAGTGGATCCACAGTCTCGCTTATGTCTGAATCAATTGTAAAACATTTTCAATGTAAACGAGTACCCTCATTTTGCGTGTTACGAGGAATTGGTGACTGTGATACTGAATCTCGCTATTTTACTACTTTGACAGTTGAGTTTCCCGAAATCACACTAGAAATAGACTTTCAAATTGTTAGTGACAAGTTCATGAATACTCCAGTCATAATCGGTACTGACGTTTTGAATCGGGAAGGTGTCACGTATATTAGGAAAAAGGGCATACAGCGCTTAACTCGGGTAGAAAAGGTTTTTACTGCTGAGACAACTGAACTTAATTCAATCCCTACCGTGAATACTTCATTAACAGGTGAAGAAAAAAATAAATTATTAGCTTTGGTACGAAAATTTTCAAAATACCTTATAACTGGTACCGCGGCCAGTACTGTTACAACTGGATCCATGCAAATTCGACTCAGCAATGAAACTCCTATTGTTTACAGACCTTACAAATTATCATTTAGCGAAAAACTTCGCGTTAGAGAAATTATTAAAGATCTTCTTGATAAAGGTGTGATTAGGGAGTCTGAATCGGAGTTCTCGAGTCCGATATTGCTAGTTAAGAAAAAGGACGGCAGTGACAGGATGTGCGTGGACTTTCGGGCTCTTAATGCGAATACTGTGAAGGATCGCTATCCATTGCCGTTAATAGACGATCACATTGACCGGTTAGGTAGCGCAAAATATTTTACAAGCCTCGATATGGCCACTGGTTTCCACCAGATTCCTTTAGCAAACGACTCCATTCACAAAACCGGTTTTGTGACACCCGAAGGTCATTTTGAATACCTTAAAATGCCCTACGGGTTAGCCAATGCCCCGGTTGTTTATCAACGTATTATAACTAATACTCTGAAAGCCTTTAGTGAGACAGGGAGGGCTTTAATCTATATCGATGATGTTTTAATACCTAGTCAGACCATTGATGAAGGCCTAAATACTCTGCGTGAAATCTTTGAAACACTAACTAAGGCGGGCTTCTCAATTAATTTAAAAAAATGCAAGTTTCTTGCTAACGAAATTGAATATTTGGGCAGAACTATCAGCAATGGTCAGGTTAGGCCGAGTGCGTATAAAGTAGAAGCATTGACAAGAGCCCCGAAGCCTGGTAATGTTAAACAAGCTAGACAATTTTTAGGTCTAGCGGGTTATTTTCGGCGCTATATTCCTGCATATTCGTTGCAGACAGCTTGTATTTCTAATCTGTTTCGTAAAGGTGTTGAGTTTAAATGGGGTGATGAACAGGAACAAGTACGCCAGTATATAATTACGCGTTTAACCAGTGAACCTGTCCTCAATATATTTAATCCATCATTATTAACAGAAGTACACACTGATGCTTCTTCTCGAGGGTATGGAGCTGTTTTACTTCAGACTCATGGGAATAATAATAAACGCGTGGTGGGATATTTTAGTAAAGTTACCCAAGGCGCCGAACCACGCTATCACTCCTATGAGCTGGAGACACTCGCTGTGGTCAAGGCTCTGCAGCATTTCAGGCACTACCTCATAGGTATACATTTCAAGGTAGTTACAGACTGCAACGCTTTGAAGCTTACCCAACGTAAAAAAGATTTACTACCGAGAGTCGCTCGGTGGTGGATCTACTTACAAGATTATGATTTTTCGTTAGAGTATCGTAAGGGCGCTGTGCTATCTCATGCCGACTATCTAAGTCGTAATCCTATAAATGTTTGTGAAATTGGTAGACCGCATAACTGGGCACAGATAGCACAGAGTGCTGATGAAGAAACTCGGAATTTAATACAAAAGTTACAAAACGGTGAATTAGATGAGACACGCTATGTAACTAAAAATGATGTTCTTTATTATAAATTTGATTCTGTTGGCCAACCTAGTAAATTATTATGTTATATTCCAAGAGGACATCGCCTCAGTTTGTTACGAATCTTTCATGATGAGCATCATCATATTGGAGTAGATAAGACGCTTGATCTAATATTAAACCATTTTTGGTTTCCTAGTCTAAGACAATTTGTTCGTAAATATGTACGCCATTGTATAGTATGTCTTTCACACAAAAAAATACCACGTCAACCCTTGCAGCCGATCGAGTCGTGGAAGAAACCGGACGTACCCTTTGACACGGTACATAGTGATGTCTTGGGTCCTCTTCCCGAATCGAACGGTTACAAATTTGTTGTCTTGATAATTGACGCTTATAGTAAGTTCTGTCTACTAAATCCTATGCGTAAGCAGGATGCAACAGAGTTAAAATTAGTATTTGAAAACGCTGTATCTTTATTTGGTGCACCTAGGCAGATTGTAACCGATAGGGGTAGAATGTACGAAAATAGATCATTTAGACAATGGGTATCAGACGTAGGTAGTAATTTATTCTTTATAACGCCAGAGATGCACCAGAGTAACGGTCAGGCTGAGAGATATTGCAGAACAGTTCTTAATATGATTCGTGTGGAGGTAAATTTCAGAAACGAAAATTGGTCAGAAGTTTTGTGGAAACTGCAGCTCACCCTGAACGTTACGAAACAAAAGTCCACTCAATATTCACCTTTATATTTGTTAATTGGTAGCGATGCTGTGACGCCCGTCATTCGTTCCGTTGTACGCGATGTGGCTCTAGAAGGAACAAGTGCCAACAGAGAAACCTTACGCGAGCTTGCCCGACAAAGAGCTTCTCAACTGCTGGACAAAAACCGAAAACAGCAGGACACTCGAGTAAATGAACGGCGCAAACCCCCGCGTACTTTCCATGAAAACGACGTGGTCTTCGTGCATAAGAATAGCCAGTCTGTTGGAAAGCTGGATTCTGGTATGCGTGGCCCGTACAAAATAGTGCGTGCGCTGCCACATGGACGTTATGAACTGAAGCTTCTTTCTGGCTCACTTGGGAAGACCACGGAAGCTGCTGCCGAATTTATAAGTGCCTGGCACGGAGAGTGGACGCCGGATGTGTGCACCGCATTTTTCGAGTGTGAGCATAATTTGTAACAGTAATTGGGTTTGTTTCTTTTTGTCATTTAACTGGCATAAATGAAGCCGGTCTTTACTACTTGTTGGTCATCCTGAGGGCTCTGACACCTGTTTTATTTTGAGATATACTGCGGTCACTGTCTCGGGCAACCTGAGGGCTCTGCCACTGTATACATTAGCTTATTATGAGATATACTGCGGTCACTGTCTCGGGCAACCTGAGGGCTCTGCCACTGTATACAATAAGACATTAACTTATTTTGAGATATACTGCGGTCACTGTCTCGGGCAACCTGAGGGCTCTGCCACTGTATAAATTAACTTATTTTGAGATATACTGCGGTCACTGTCTCGGGCAACCTGAGGGCTCTGCCACTGGAAGAATTTGTGAAGACATGCTACGGAAATTGTCACTGAACAACAACTTCCCAACGGTCAGCAACATAATATTGTATTTCTGTGTGTCATTTTTAATGCAAACAATCTATTTTTAGGTGATGAGAATAGCTCTGAGGAAGGTATTGTCGCCGGTCCATCACACCGCCATGACGACATAGTACCTCTAGACGGACCTATTAATGCGGGCGAGGACGCTCCGCCGTCAGGAGAGGCCGTGTTAGAAGATGATGATGACATTGGAGGCGTGGCCTAAGTGACGTCAAGGATGGTGTGATGTCGGGAAGGCGCGTGGCGAGATATTGTTGGAGGGGCGCGTTTAGGCTCGAGGCGCGTTGGCACAAGACATCGTTCTCTTTTGCTTGCGACAGTCGGGACGGACGGACGTTCACATCGTTGCACAATCGTTGTATTTTATTATTCAAAGTTATTATTGTCAAAGTTTAGTTGTTGTCAAGATTTAGTTGCATTTTGTTAACCTTAGTTAATTTACATTGTTGGTTATAATTAAAGTGATTTCTGTCTAGGTTATATCGTTTATATTTTTTTTTTAATAGTAAAATTAGGGTGTTGATAATAATACTATACTGAGACCCTTAGAACTTATATCTCAAGGTGGGGGGCGCATTTACGTTGTAGGTGTCTAAGGGCTCCAGTAATGATTTAAAACCAGGTGGGCTGTGAGCTATAAGCAATAAAAAAAATTTTTTATTTATTAGATAGGTAGACGAACGAACAAGCTCTCGCAAGTGCCTTTGACTGCCTTGAGATAAGCGGGAAGTCCCAACGGTATTATAAATATGGTAGTTTACTTTTCGAACTGGGACCTTAGAATGTTTTTGGCAGAAATTTGTGCTATGATATCCGGATCAGCTTGCACTACACGCAAACACTAATCAAAGTAAGTATTCCATTACTATTTGTGGTAGCATTACGCACAGTAACAATCGATTTTTTTTTTAATTGTTATGGCCCTTATAGGCAGTTGAGCATACGGCCCAGCTGATGGTGAATGGTTATTGTCTCTCATGGACATCAGCATTACCAGGGGCAGAGCCAAGCCACAGCCTACCGTGAAACCTCTTCCTGCCGCGAAGCGTCAAGCGTTTCTGTTTGAAGTGGTGACATTCGAATACAGTGAATATTTCTAGACCTAACTCTTGACTTCAGGTGGGTTAGAAGTAGGGGTCAGTGTTAGCAACTCTCCGGTTGAGCCCCGTGTGAGCTCACCTACAAACGTTAGGGTGAAACTGAAATAGCCTCTCAAGGCTATCAGCATAGGTAGGAAAAAAAAGGAATAGGTTTGTTCGAATACAAAAAAAAAAAGGTGCGTGTAGTTATGTACGCGCGTAAGAAGTTACACTTTATTTTTATTAAATTTATTTCTTTTTTTTAATTAAATTTTAATCAATTTGAAAAAAAAAAATCAAATAAACAACATCCTCAAACACGCATATTGGACATCCCTTTTCTTGACATCGTATAAATTCGGTAATTCTCGGTACGGTTCGGAAAGTTCACCTGCGGCTATATTCAGACTCGCCAAGCTACGTCGGTCGTATTGTAATGAGCGATTTATTGGGCAACTTCATTCTGTTAATTTTGCGTCACGGTGCGCGCGCATCGTAAAATTTCACTCTCATCAATTTTTCATAACGCGCCTAAAGAAGTATAACTTCAAAAAATCCGCAGTAATCTATTTCGAGAAATATAATTTTTATGCAAGTTTGAAATAAACTAAATATACAACCTATTTAAAAGCCGATAATGGCCATTTCTGTTTCAGCAAATGAAAAACGATGACGAAAGCAAAACGCGGCTGCACTGTTATAGGAATTTCCAATAAGACGATTCACCCGCTTAATGAAACCTCCGACGGTCCGAGTCGCTCATCTCTGTATTGTGCTTCCAGCCTTCGTTTTTCATTGTCGTTGCAGAAATATTCAGATGATATAGCCATTACGTCTTTGATGTGGTTTGATTGAGATCCAATTATTTTTTTTGCTGCCTTTAGAGATAGCTGGTAAGACCAGGCTGCGCGGGTAGGCACTTCTAATCTATGTCTGCATCTAAATGGAATAGTAATTAAACTAGAGGAATATTTCAGAAGTTAAAACTATTTGAATTAATTATTTTAGAGGCAATTCAACGAAATTCGAAGTCGTCGTGGCCTAAGCGATAAGACGTCCGGTGCATTCGTGCTGAGCGATGCAACGGTCTTCGAATCTCAGGCGGGTACTAATTTTTCTAATGAAATACGTACTCAACAAAAGTTCACGATTGACTTCCACGGTGAATGAATAACATCGTGTAATAAAAATCAAACCCGCAAAATTATAATTAGCGTAATTACTGGTGGTAGGATCTCTTGTGAGTCCGCGCAGGTAGGTACCACCACCCTACCTATTTCTGCCGTGAAGTAGTAATGTGTTTCGGTTTGAAGGGTGGGACAGCCGTTGTAACTATACTTGAGACCTTAGAACTTATCTCAAGGCGGGTTGGCGCATTTACGTCGTAGATGTTTATGGGCTCCAGTAACCACTTAACACCAGGTGGGTTGTGAGGTCGTACACCGATCTAAGCAATAAAAAAAAAACTTGGTGTTCAACAAGATAATTTCTACGCCGGATCCTATATACTTATATTTGTATTGTTATGTGTAAATTCTAATGATGTAGAAGTTTAACATCTCAAAATAATTCCGGTGTGTCTTCATTTACTTAACCTGATAAACAAGATATTTATTAACGCAGACCAAATAATACGGTTTCTACCTTAAACAACCTTAATAATAAAGGTAGAAAAATATCACGTTCTAAAAATGCATCGCAATAAAAAGAAAATCGTTTTCCGCCGTTAATGTCGGGAATATTAAACGCAAAAACTACCGTCATATTCAGTCAGAAGGCAAACGATGAAGTACACGTAATTAAATGAGTAGGGTTCGTTTCACAGTATTAATGGTTGCAAGTGTACACGGCACAGCTGCAACTGTATTAACCTTGAAATCCCTTCCTGGCTTTCCAGTTACTGAATATTTGGCATTTTATTATTAAAATGCAAATAAGTTCTGATCTAGAAATATATTTTTTTGGAACGAAGTTCCGTATGGGACAATGCGGAGGGGTACCCTAGCCGAGAAAAAACGTCCGTAACGTAAGATTTTTATAGTAATGCAGACAGTGTACGGCTTGACTTTGTAATAAAGTACAAAAAATAACATCTTTTTTATCATTCATTGACCACGATCTCAGAGCGTTCGTTTGCGCAATACACTAACTGTTATGCAAACAACCGTGAATGAAGTGTAACACAATAAGTTCGCAGGTTACCGAATGACCGTGGGTTGTTGCGAAACCTCCCGTTTTATTTTCTTTATACCTCAGATAGAACTTAAAATTAATATTTTTATAATAAGGAACTTCGTTCCTATCCGGTGTCCCACGACAACACACATTTTTTTTGCATAAAAAAAAAAAAAAAACAGCATGAATACCTTCCCCCTTCAGATGTTGAAATCTAATTTATTTTATGTTATTTTTGTTGCCTAGGCTCAACCGTAATCCACAATCCTCATAATGCATACAAACGTGACGTGGCGGCATGTACTTCGAGACATTTATCAGATATCTCAATTGTATTTTATTATGACAGCCTCAATACGGAAAACACGATTGTTTCTAGGCAGCGATTGACATGTGGGCACACAATACGCTCCACTAAATAAACCAAATAATAAATACCACTAATTAAATTATTTGCGAGTCAATTTTGCAGGTTTTTGTTTTGGTATACGATACTATTCCTTATTGCGTAGGGCATTCGTGAGCCGCAACGCAACATAACCGTCAGCTCAGCGTAACTTTGAATGTCCAGTGTTATCGATTCTGCAATGCGGCACTAAAAGGCCAAATTATTGCCGCGTGGTCCGCTGCTATAAATAGGGCGTCGCAAGGGTCGCCTTATTTCACGCATTTCTTTTCTGGTTAGGGACATTTTACTTTTACGCATTATTTCGAAATTAAAATATATATTTATATTACAGTAAAATCCGCCCACGTAAAATAATAATAAAATCTATTGTCTCACACAACACACTCACACCACACACACATCTCTGTGTATTACAAGTATGATGTTACTATTAGTTTTTTTATAAATGCTTCAAATAACTGTGTCTAGTTCGAAATCAATCGATCTTTATTGCTTAGGTTTGTGGACGAGCTCACTGCCCATCTGGTGTTAAGTGGTTACCGAAGCTCATAGACATCTACAACGTAAATGCCGCCATCCACCTTGAGATATGAGTTCCAAGGTCTCAGTATAGTTACAACGGCTGCCCCACCCTTCAAACCGAAACGCATCACGGCAGAAATAAGCAGGGTGGTGGTACCTACCCGTGCGGACTCACAAGTGGTCCTACCACCAATAATTACGCAAATTATAATTTTGTGGATTGATTTTTATTACACGATGTTAATCCTTCGCCGTGGAAGCCAATCGAGAACATTTGTTAAGTACGTACTTCATTAGAAAAATTGGTACTCGCTAGCGGGATTCGAACACCGGTGCATCGCTAGATACGAATGAACCGGACGTCTTATCCTTTAGGCGACGACTATTTCTAAAAAACAAAAACATTATACTACAATAGAATGTTTATTAACTGGAAGTCATTAATTTTTCGAGGAAGTGGTTCGTCAACGTGTTTGAAGTATGCATTTCATTAGAATCATTGATAGTTGCCACTGGGATTCTAGCATCGGCAGAGTTGCATCCTTAACCATATCCTTAACCATAACGAGTTCACATTCCTACTTCACGAATGACTTCCACGGTGAAGGGATAACATCATGTGATAAAATCAAACCCGCAAAAACTATAATTTTCATAATTACTGGTGGTAGGACGTATTGTGAGTCCACACGGTTAGTTACCACCACCCTGCCAATTTCTGTCGTGAAACACTAATGCAGCGTATCGGTTTGAATGATGGGGCAGCCGTTGTACTGTAAAAACGGAGACATAGAACTCATGTATCAAGATGGACGGCATCTGAATGCGGATTGGCAAAGTTGCAAGTTTCAATATCGCGTCGTTTATTCCATTAACTATTTCGATAAAGCGGCACGACACGAGAACCCTCTTATCGTGGCCGCCTGTAACTACATTCCCGATCCTACGGACCGAATGGTAAACAATCGACGACGCCCAAAATACGAGATTTCGGATCCTCCCGATCCACTAACGGTGCTTTTAGGTACCTCGAGCACCGGTCATCGTTCGCGTCGAACCCGTCGCTTGCGACGAAGGGCTCGGCGACTAAATTAACCCACTGAGTTTCACGTCGGATCTTCTCAGTCGGTCGCGTTTCCGATCCGGTGGTAGATTCTGCGAAGCATAGCTCTTGCTAGGTTTCATGTTAGCAACAACGTCAGGTTTGAGCCTCGTGAGCTCACCTACTCGCCCGATGACGCTGATATGGTCTCTGAAGACCATCAGCATAGGGAGGAAAAAAAAAACGTTTATTTAGATGGTTAGGCGTCCAAAAGTACAACGGTTTGCTTTGCGCAAACCTATACTATCATCTTATTGGTCAATTAATTTAACAGAATCACACATTACTTATATATTAACTTGGGTCTTGTATATTTTACTGCATTTATCAAAACGCGCGCGGCAATCTCTCTATTGTTTTAGAATCAGATATGCACCGAATTTCCTCCATATCGTATAAAGGTTAATGTTAACAAAACTGTTTTCTGTACCTGTATGAGCTTCACTCATGTCAAATAGAACGCAATTTACAAAGCGATACCTATGAGTTACAAAAGCAGTCCGTAAGCCCTCTTATCGTAGGGCTGTCACATCAATAGTCCGGTGAGGTGTGAATGAGTTCGGTTCGCGGTCGACCCGACTGGGTCTCATCCTTTTGTGGCAGCCCCTACCGGTAATTACCCTTGATTGACGCTTTGTAAGGTACCCTTATTGGTTTTCGTGGATGTTAAGCTTTGTATGTCGGTGTTGCTATGTGATACTTTGTGTTGTAGTCTAGTTTGAAGATAGTAATTTGATGTAATCCAATATTCCTTTTCAATACATTAAAGCATTTTTATACTTTCTTAAGTCTAAATTTTTTGTACTTCCAACCGAAACGCTTCACGGTAGAAATAAGCAGGGTGGTGGTTCCTACCTGTGTGGACTCACAGGTCGTTCTGCCCCCAAGTAATTAGGCAATTCTTTATAATTATGCGGGTTTGATTTTTATTACACGATGTTATTCCTTTACCAAGGAAGTTATGGGTGAACATTTGCCAAGTACGTATTTAATTAGAAAAATTTATGCCTGCTTGCGGGATTCGAACACCCGCCCAGTCGTGTCGCTCGATAAAAACGCACCGAGCGTCTCATCCTTGAGGCCACAATGACCTACCTTCAATAACATTATTATATCACAGTTTCAGTTTTTTTGAAAGATTGCTTACTTAGTTCATAGTCGGCGATATTAAGTAAAATATGTGAACTTTAAAGCTTCAGCTCCGTGTTTCAATTTCAATGTTTCGACTTGAGCAGATGCTATGTGTGATTACCTGGAAATCTACGCTATCTTTCTATTTATGCTCCGTCAAATTGTTTATTTATATTTTACTATAATATTAACTATAATATTTATATTTATGTAATTACTAAAAAAATATTCTTTAAATATTCACTAACTCAGTGTACACAAAATTCGTTTACATAACTATATAACTAGTCAGGTCATAAGTATTGTCACACAGTAAAAACTTTTCTTTTAGAATGCTGGCCACAAAAAAGTTTATTGAATTCGAATTTCGAATTGTTCATGAAAATAAAAATGTATACTTTTAGAATATTACTCATTTTTAAATATGGAGTGGACGCTTAAAGAAGACCGTGTTGCAGTTATTGCGTTGCATCGTTGCGGTTACGCGCCAATTCAAATTTTTAACATACTGAAAAATTTGAATATAACCAAAAGATTCGTTTATCGTACCATAAATAAATAAATAAATAAATAACGATACAATGAAGACTCTAGTGTAGATGACAGGTCAAGAAGTGGTCGCCCTCGGTCTGTTAGGACTCCAGCAGTGATAAAAGCTGTGAAGGCGCGAATTCAAAGAAATCCCAAACGTAAGCAGAAACTGTTGCCCTTCAGATGGGGTTAAGCAGAACCACGGTGAAAAGGGTGTTAAATGAAGACTTCGGGCATATCGAAGAAAAACAGGACATCGTTTGAATGCTCGTCTAATGGACCTGAGACTGAAGAGATGCCGCGCTTTGTTGAAGCGGTACGCGGGAAAAAAATATCGGGAAATTCTTTTTTCGGATGAAAAAAATTTTACCGTAGAAGAGAGCTACAACAAACAAAATGATAAGGTGTACACACACAGTAGTGAAGAAGCGAGCAACCGTATTCCGCGTGTCCAACGAGGTCATTTTCCATCCTCGCTCATGGTATGGTTGGGAGTTTCTTATTGGGGCTTAACACAGGTACATTTTTGTGAGAAAGGTGTAAAAACGAATGCAGTTGTGTATCAAAATCCAGTCCTGACGAACCTTGTGGAACTTGTTTCTCATACCATGTTCAATAACAGGCACTGGGTATTCCAAGATTCGGCGCCAGCTCATAGAGCGAAGAGCACACAAGACTGGCTGGCGGCGCGTGAAATCGACTTCATCCGGCACGAAGACTGGCCCTCCTCCAGTCCAGATTTGAATCCGTTAGATTACAAGATATGGCAACACTTGGAGGAAAAGGCGTGCTCAAAGCCTCATCCCAATTTGGAGTCACTCAAGACATCCTTGATTAAGGCAGCCGCCGATATTGACATGGACCTCGTTCGTGCTGCGATAGACGACTGGCCGCGCAGATTGAAGGCCTGTATTCAAAATCACGGAGGTCATTTTGAATAAACTTTAGTATCATAAGAATCTATGTTTTGTTAAGTTCATTTTGGTATATGAATAGTTACATAATGAATAAACTTGTTTCAATTATTTTACATTAAACATGTGACAGAATTTATGACCTGACTAGGTATATTGATTTTGAATTTTACTCATAGATATTACTTAGATAAATATAGTCTCAAATGTTTACATTACAAATATAGTTAAACACATTATTTTTACAGCTGGCGACTAGCTATCTTATAATAAAAATAAATTCGAATCTGTTTTGCCAAAGACCATAATGCGGCCCAAACTTAAAAGAGGAGTAAAAAGGTTTTTTTCTCCTCTTTTAAATTATGACTTAGGAAATGAATATGAGGTAAAAAGGTTTCTTTCTCCTCTTTTAAATTATGGCTTAAAAGAGGAGAAAGAAACCTTTTTACAAAGAAACCTTTTATTTCTTATGAGAAATGTCAACGTTTTATACGTAATATTTTATCCGAATCAAGTCACTGACCTCTTCGTAACCACGTCTTAATTTACGCACTTAATTTAATAGCAATTCGATTTCAGTACACACAGTCTTATTTCTCTATTAGAGATAGGCTGAGTTAGTTTTTCCTGTGGCCATTTCGCATACACAGTAACTATAGTTCGTTCGTTTAGCGTTTCCAATATCGCTACGGTTTGTTGCGAATACCCGATTCGTTTTCCAGGCTCTTTTTTAAATCAAAACCTCAGTTGAATGCTGTATACGTTCGTTGAATGCTAAAACAATTGGAACGTGGAAAATTACGTTGCTTTTTTTTCCTATCTATGCTGATAGCCTTGAGAGGCTATTTCAGCTTCTGCTTGACGTGTAGGTGAGCTCACGGGGCTTAAACCGGGAGTGTTGCTAACACTGGTCCTAGCAAGAGCGGTGCTTCGCAGAATTTATCACGGGATCGGAAACGCGACCCACTGAGAAGATCCGGCGAGAAACTCAGTGGGCTGTGTCTATGGGTTAGTTCACTCGTCGAGCCCTTCGTCGCAAGCGACGGGTTCGGCGAGGACGGTGACCGGTGCTTGTGGTACCTAAAAGCACCGTTAATGGATCGGTTACGTTGCTGAGATGAGATGCCTAAATGCTTTATTAATAAGTGATTCAAGAGAGATAAAAATTTAATTATTATGAATCACCGAGTCCTATCTTACGAATACTGAGCTTCTCAAGCAAATCCAGAATCCCGATACAATTTGAAATTTAATTTTTTGCCATATTTTTGTTCCTAGAGTACTCCTCTGGTATTTATTGTTTACATTAAATTTATATATTATGGTTACAACTTTATGTACAATGGTACAATGGCGGAATTAATTTCAGTCAGTCATTTTCTGTCAGTCAACCAAGGGTCATGTAGAGAGTCCAGTGCATTGAATTTTGAAGAAAATAAAAATAAATTATTGTATTAATTTTTCGAAACATTTTTATGACATCAAAGTCAGTCGAAAGCTCGACAGTCTCATCCTTCAAATCGGAAGACGTGACAGCTTTGCGAGAAATATAAATTCGGGACTACAGAAACCGTACCACTAGTATTTATGCAAATTTATAACTTTTGTGGATTTGATTTTTATGACAACGAGCATTTGTTAAGTAAATATTAGTCTTGGCAATCAAGTACTATTTTGCGGGTTTCGAATTGCGGTATGCGACTATACCGCAAATATTTGATGGTACCACGCCTATTATCATTAGGCCTAGATCAGTTCTAAAAGACATGTATCTAAGCAAATTCTCCATTATATTGCAAAAAGCTTATAGCTATCGTTCAATGGCTTCGAAGAAAAACTCATGACAATTTTTTGGCGGAGATTTAGGTATCTCGCGTATTAGGGCTCATACGAACCACTTGCAAACTCAAATCACTTTCCCAGTTCCATTGTTACGGAGCACGCGACCATGATAAGGTTCCGAGCGCGCTCATAGTTAACATAAAAGTCCTTCAAAGTTCTTCGGAATCGCGCGAGATTAACCAGTTTAATTGGACCTGATGCTTGAATCATTAATGAGATCCTTAATTGAGTGAAAACTTTTCCACGTACATAATTGATTATGCAAGTTTAGGGTCTCACGTAGAATCTTTATAATGATTATTAAATGCAATATCAAAAGTTTTGTAATCTATTTTAATATTGTATTAACACAGTTACTTTTTTGGTATTTTTCTTAGTTTTGTTAGGGAGATACTTAAATTTTCCACCCAGAAAGACCAGATTCTAAACATTTTTGACTCATATTCAGCAATACAATAACTGCTTTTAAATCACGTCATTTGGAGCTACAAAAGCTATTCAAGAAAATTTTATGCCAACTTTCAAGATAAGTAAGTATTGAAAAACAATGAACTGTTACCAACACCTGTCTGTAGCAAAATAGTGGGCATGCTTCAATTGAAATGGTGTATCAATTGAAAGGGCGTAAAGTACATTTGTAGCTCTAAGAATTTCCAGAAGCAGCCAGAATAGGCAATAGGCTAGGCAATAGATAGGGAAGAGGCAGTGCTGACAAAGTATTTTCAAAGCCACGTGGTAGAATCTAATGGTGGTACTACAAACAATCCACTATACAATATTCTATAATACATCATTTTCTCAGGTTCATATTTGTATAAAAAAAAATCAATAAAATCAATAATAAATGATAGAGGGCGGGTTGCTAGTTTACAATAAATCACATCTAGGTGTATTTGTTCTATGTGATAATCAATTATCTATATACATCGGCGAGTCTAGAAACTGTGTAAATAGGTGCGGTGGTAAAAACCGAAATAGTGAGATCATCTTCGGCAATTCCTCAGAGCATTCTTTGTGGAGCATTCGGTATACAAAACAGGGAGAACCCAAGTCCCTCCGTAGACCCAGAGCTTCCAAGCGATCCGTGAGGATTTAGCTACCGGCAATAGGATCGACTTTCCTGTACCACGCTCTAAGCGAAGTTGTGGTGGCCTATATACTATGTAAGTGGGATATATCGCGCATCCCCCGTGCCTTCATCCGTATCGATTCAAAATCTATTTTATCGGTTAAATTTTATGATAGAGATGTCACTAACTTTTACCGCTATCTTCTCAGTCGTATGGCACGGCTGTGCCACACTTCAAACTGAAACATATTATTGCTTCACAGTATAAACAGAGAGAATGGTTGTGCCTACCCGTGCGGACTCACAGGTCGTTCTGCCACCAGTAATTAGACAATTTTTTTTATTATATTGGTTTGATTTTTATTACACGATGTTAATCCTTCACCAAGGAAGTTATTGGTGAACATTTGTTAAGTACGTATTTCATTAGAAAAATTTATGTCTGGTTGCTGGTTGCAGAGTGGTCGTGGTCATCACTTCGGGTGGTGGTGCGCTTCACCAGAAGTCGTAATTCCTCGCGTACCGCGGCCCTTCTTGTGTACTCGTTAACGGGACCGTTTAGAGATGCCTTTATTTAGTCGGTCCATCGTGACGGTGATCTGCCGCGCGGTCTTGTACCCTCAATCATGCCCTGCACCACAAGGCGCTCAACTGAGCCGTCACCCCGTCGCGACACATCGTCTTCTCGCATTAAAACTGTATAATCTCAAAACTTACTAATTTTACAGGAGAGCGTCTTAAAGGTTTAACATGTGATATCTATATATATAAAAATGAATTGCTGTTCGTTAGTCTCGCTAAAACTCGAGAACGGCTGGACCGATTTGGCTAATTTTGGTCTTGAATTATTTGTAGAAGTCCAGAGAAGGTTTTAAAGGTAGATAAATATGAAAATGCTCGGAATTAAATAAAAATAACAATTTTCCGGACGGATTCCTTTTGTTTGTTTTAAGTTTATTTTATACAAAAGCTTAGGTCTTTTATTTATCGATTGAGGCACTACGAAGTCTGCCGGGTCAGCTAGTTTTTTATATAAATCATTTTTGCAACATTAATTTTTTATTTTTTATCAGTTACATTATCTATCTTTTAAAGTAAGATAAAATTACGTATTAATTTTGTTAATAGTAGTCAAAATATAGGTAAACTAAAAAAAATAAAAATAAACTAAACTACCTACGCTCTTTTGACAGTATTTATGAGAAAAATACTAGTGATACCAAATGCTTCCGCGTATTAACTCAATTTCGAATACTTTTAGAAAATGGACACTTTTAATGCGAAAAGACGATATGTCCGAAGAAAGTGAAAATGCGACCCTGAACGATGGAGGATAGTCGCTGATTGAATACCGCCAAAAATTCATAAAAAAATATATTAAAACCGTATTTCGTACCGTAGGAATTAATTGAATTTTTTTCTAAGAGATATCACTGCTCAGCGAAGTAACTCGAAGAAATTATAAAAAAAAGACGAACAACTTCAATTTTCTGAGACGAATTGCTCTAGATTTTAATTTGAATTAAAAATCACTGCCATTAACATCTGTAGATTTCATTAGATTCGAGCTTTTGGCTCCCGTATAAATTATGAAGTATTGCTTGATTTTCAAAGACGGATCGAGGTGGATTTCAGACATTCTCGGTTCGATATTAAGGATCGAATAACAATATAAATGAGTTCTCTTCTTGAGTGTAAATGAACAAATCGGCGCTTTTGTATAGCAGTAGCAACTTTCCCTTCGTGTTTATTCTGATTTATAGTTACCATTACGGTCTTTGATTAAAGTGACTTACCGCGACGCGAAGTTTTGATCTTCATTAAACGATTTGTCTTACTTTTTTTTTTTTTTTTTTTTTTTTTTTTTTTTATGATTGAAGGATTACTGGTGGCCCGGAGGCCTTTCCAGTTTCACCAGGACAGGTGGGCGAGCAAAGGCTCAGCCAGGAGGGGTGGGATTTGCTAACAGCTACCCGAGCGCCTCCGAAGGAGACCTAACAACTCAAGAGTAGCTGCTTCGCGAATGAATCTACTACCGGATCGGAATCGCGACCCACTGAGAAGATCCGGCGAGAAACTCAGCGGGCTGATGCATGGGTTAGGTTGCACGTCGACCTCTTTGTCGAGTTCGACGAGTACGGTTACCGGGGTCCCTAAGCCTGCTCCTAGTATTAGAGCTGAAGGCATCTAATGCAAAGGTTATTGGATCTGATGGATCCGTAAGGACGTGTCTAGGGCGTCGACGGTGACTGGCTCCTGCATGATCAGGATTCGGGGAGTAGTCAGCGGCGGCAACGATAAGGCGATTATCATGACGCATAGCCTTATCGAAGTATCGTTTCGACGCTGACTTCATGTATTTCCGAATTGATTCGAGGCCCAGGTCGTCGTGTAGGTCAACGTTCCTCACGAACCACGGGGCCCCGACAGCTAACCTGCAAAAGCGGGATTGTAGGGATTGGAGGGTGTCTATGTGTGTGCGGGCCGCGTGAGCGAACACCACACTCGCGTAAGTCATGACGGGCCTTATGCAAGTTTTGTAAAGTGTCACCTTGTTCCGAAGGGACATTTTACTCCGCTTACAGATCATGGGGTAGAGTCTACCGAGAATAAACGCGGCACGGTCACGGACTGATTTTATATGCGGGCGGAATGTCATCGATGCATCCAGGGTAACGCCCAGGTACTTGACCTTCCTGGCCCAGGGTATGGGTTGTCTAAAGAGAGTAATCGGGGGTGTGAGATTCCTCCTCCTAATCCGGGAGGAAATCCGTGAGGAGCTTCCCCTCTGAAATAGCACCGCAGTACTTTTCGCTGGGTTGATGTCTATGCGCCATTTTCGGAACCACTGTCCTAGGGCTAGGGCTGCGCTCTGAAGCTTCTTCGCGATTAGGGACTTATTTCTACTAGAATAGTAAACAGTCGTGTCGTCGGCGAATAAAGCTAAATGGGTCGGCGGCGACCGGGGAATATCGTTGACGAATAAGCTAAATAGGAGGGGTGAGAGGACAGAGCCTTGTGGGACTCCAGCTGTAAGAGGTCGTGGGGAGGAGCGGGTTCCCTCGACTCGATATCGAAAAGAGCGGTTCGACAAGAAGTCCCGTATGATGAGCACGAGACTATCCGGCACGCCCATGTCGAATAGTTTGAAAATCAAACCATTGTGCCAGACTTTGTCGAACGCTTTTGCGACGTCGAAGAAGAGAGCTCCCGTGTATAACGGTTTTGGTCGATTAAGCCCCACAAGAATGTGCTCCGTGAGGCGGTGCACCTGTTGAACGCATGAGTGATTTGTACGGAATCCGAATTGTTCATCGATGAGAATGCCCTTGGATGAGACGAAGTCTCTGAGGCGTTTGTAGATCAGACGCTCATACAGTTTGCCTAGAGACATGAGGAGGCTAATCGGGCGGTAGCTCGTCGGATGATTTTTTGGTTTACCGGGCTTATGTATGCCGATAACGTCCGCTTCTTTCCACACCGCGGGAAAGATACAGTTCGCCATAGCGGCATTGAAAATAGATGCCAACATCACGATGAGTTGGACGGGTAGAAGTTTAATAACGCGGTTAGATATACCGTCGGAACCGGGAGCCTTGCGAGGACGTAGGTCTTTGATCAAGTCTTTAACTTCCATCGGGGTGACGGGTGGTAACGCATCCGAGGGTGGCAAGGAGGCTCTGCGTTCTACCTCACTGTCTACTAATTCTACATGAACAGGGTCCACGGATTGAGTGCTGGGCGTGCACTGGGTTTGCAATGTACCGGCCAGTAGCTCTGCTTTTTCGTCATCATCGAACGCCGCGAGTCGGCCTGAGGGGCCTACGAGGGGGGGCATAGTTACTACCGTATCCGATTTGAGAGTACGAGCTAAGCGGTAGTAAGACCTTTGGGAGGGCGCGAGTCTTTCTAAGAAATCAGACCATCTGGCATCTCGGACTTCGGCGATGCGAGACTTTACGTCGCGTTGTAGGGCACGCATTCGAATACGATTATCCACGGTAGGATACCTGTCGTAGGCGCGTATCGAGGCGTTCTTAGCTCTAAGGAGTTCCCTAATATCGTCGGACAATTTGAAACGGTGAAGGAAGTCCTCCGCTACAACTTGCTTCGATGACCGATCTAATGTCGAGGTGATGTGTGACGTTAAGATGTCTATGGCTTCAGCGGTATCCTGAGGAGACGGGGTAGAGTCCGGGTTAAACGGGAGCGATGGTGGATCAGATTCAGCCAGGCTGATGCCCAGCGTATGCCAATCCACCACAGTCCTCGTGACAGGAACGGAATCGGGAGCGCGACCGAGCTTCATAACGACGGGACGGTGGTCTGAATCTAACTCTGAAACTACTTCGATCGAGTGTAAGCGCAGAGTTACGTTTTTTAATAACGCTATGTCGAGTATATCCGGGCGATGCGCGATATTTAGCGGGTAGTGAGTCGGGGTTAGCGGAGCGACGATATCGAAGGCGAGATCATCGACTAACGCGTCAAGCCGCCTGCCATTCGGGGTTGTGGTGTGTGAGTTCCACCTGACGTGTTTACAATTTAGGTCGCCCGCCAGAATGACAGAGCTTCCCATGCCGAGCAGCGCCTCGATATCACTGCTTAGAACGATCTTATCCGGTGGAAGATAGACGGACGCGATAACGATCGGCGCGTGTCCAGTCAGTGAGATTTGGCATACTGATGCTTCGATGTTAGAAAGCGCGGGGGGGTCGAGAGGGACGCAATGCAGGGCTCGTCTATAGTAAATGACGGTACCACCACCACGAGCAGTAAGCCTGTCGTTCCTAACCATGTTATAGTTCGCGATTTTAGGGTCGCGGCGCGCGGGCTTAAGTAGGGTCTCCTGCACCAAAAAGATGTCAATTTGATGGTCACGCAAAAAATCACAAACCTGATCACGTTGATTTGCGAGACCGTAAGCGTTAAAAAATCCTATCGTTACGGATAGGGGCTTTATTCTACTTATGTACGCCATTGATTACCGGCGGAGTGAGGGGAGGACGTACGTATTTAACGACGCGTATACGTCAGCGTATTCTTGCACAACGGCGATGAAGTGTTGTGCAGTGGAGGCGGCGCGAATGGCGTCACCCAAAGCATTAACACGCTCAAAGTTGATCGACTGAAAAAAGTCGATCGCTAGAGCGAGATTGTCGGACGCGGTCGGAGTGCTGGTCGCGGGGGAGGAACGAATCACGGGGGAGGGACGTATCGCGGGGGCGGGACGAATAGCGGGGGAGGGAGCTACAGCCGTGTTCGTGTACGGCAACGGTTTAGCCCAGGCCGAGCCGCTGGGCACCGGCGCCGGCACGAAGGCAGGCTTAGCCTTCGGCACAGAGGGTGCCGTGGCTTTGATGTCAGGGCCGGAAGCTCGGAGGCGGTTTTGGCGCGCGACGCGGCGATTTATTTTAGGGGCTCGGGGGCATCCACGGTAATTCGCGGGGTGACCCTGTGTTCGGCACAGGACGCAGCTAGGTGGTTCAGTCGCGGTTTTTTGATCGCGAGTGCAAAGAGTCGTGGAGTGATCGTCCAAACACTTGACGCATCGAGGGCGCGCGTGACAATTACGGGAAGAATGCCCGTACAACTGACAATTGTGGCACTGGCTCGGAGTGCCTTTTTTATGAGGGGTTTCCACGGTGATTCCGGAAAGACTACAGACCGTTCGGACGTTAAAGATTTGCTTACCTTCGGGGGTAGACTGGAGGGCGACGAGAACCATATTGTATGGCTCCCTCCCGCGTCCTGTGTGCATGCGGTGCACGGAGTTTACGGGTAGGCCTTGTTCGAGTAGGTCGGCCTTTACGAGCTCGGCATCTAACTCCTTGGGGATGCCACGTATGACTGCACGGAGCTCACGCTCCTCCTGGAGCGTATACGTATGATAACTTATACGCTCCTTTCGGAGGTAGCTTGAGAGGGCTCTATGGTCGTCGGGTGTTGCTACTTTTATTTGTATCCCGTTCGCGAGGTTACGGGCACTGACAAAATTTATGTTATTGGCCTTAAGGGCCAGGGAGACACGGTCCCAAGCAGCCTTCTCTTGAAGAATTAACGGAGGAGGGGCCTGATTTCTCGTTTGTGCCACCGGGCGCGGCGACGGCGTGGCACGGGGACAGGGAGCGACGGGGGTCGGAGGGCGGGGGCGCGACGCGTTCGCGGCTTTGCTTATTTTAGCGGCCGCGGAAGCTCGGGACTCCGCGGCGCGCTTCTTACCCTTTTGCACGAGGGTGAATCCATCTGTCAATGAGGCGGGAACGAGGTCAACCTCCATATCCGAGTCAGAGTCGGAGGACGAGGAGGAAGGCGCGGGAGCGGCGGACGCGACGGAGGCCGCAGACGATCGCTGAGGTATAACGGAAGCTGCCGCGGTAGACGCGGGAGTTTTTCGCGGGAGTATGGGGGACACGGGTGTGCTGTGCGCGACGGAGGCTGCGGTGTACGGCGCGGGAGTTTTGCGCGCGCTTGCTGGGGACGCGGGAATGGCAGGCGTGGCGGAAACGGCGGTCGCGGCGGGCACGGCAGAACAGTTCACGGCGCGTTTAGCTTTGTAAGCTAAAAATTCTGTTTCGAGGGCCGGGTATTTCTCGCTTAAGAATTCCGCGAGCAGTGTGTTGGTTGGAGAGAACTCCATTTCTTCGGACTGCCCAGGGGGGGCTGCCCCGGGACTTAAACACGCGCTCGCCTTGCGGCGAGGCCCCTGCGTCGGTAACACTAAATTGGCCGAAGCGATTCTAGGAATTTTAGAAATTTTAGTGAATAGAATAAATATAATAGAATTAGAGTGAATAGAACCACTGCACAGTTCCCGGGCGGCAATGCCTTGCAATTAGGCGCAGGTACAAATTCCGAGAAACACTTGGGCCTCAGATGTGCCACGAACAATGATCTATTATCACCGGTAGTCACTTCCGACAAAACACTTGGACGCCAGATGTGCCACGAACCGAGGTCGGGCAATCGAACGAACAATGAGCACGTCCACGCGCGTCGGTTGCTCAAATCGGAATGATGTCTTACTTTTATTGGTACGTATGGAGCTAAATCTATCCAATTTTTTAGAACCAAGAAAATTGGTAGTATGGTGAGGGGTAGTAGGGGATACCACTGGTGGTACGACCTTTTGTACCGGTGGTAGGACCTCTTGTGAGTCCGCGCGGGTAGGTACCACAACCCTGCCTATTTCTGCCGTGAAGCAGTAATGCGTTTCGGTTTGAAGGGTCCCCACCCTTCGGTTATAATACTTGAGACGTTAGAACTTAAGAACTTATATCTCAAGGTGGGTGGCGCATTTACGTTGTAGATGTCAATGGGCTCCAGTAACCACTTAACACCAGGTGGGCTGTGAGCTCGTCCACCCATCTAAGCAATAAAAAAAAAATTAAAAACGTGCAGTTTAATAATTAATAAGTGGGAACAAATCATGCACCGTAATCCGGCCCCAAATTAGGATACCCTTTGTTATGGGTTACTAGAGACAGATTTAAACACTTATACACGTTTAAATATATACATATATAGATACTCAGACACAGAGCAAACTAACCAATTCATCACATAAAGTTGCGGGAATCCAACCCAGGACCCTCGGCGCGATACTCAGATCCGCTAACTACTCCAATACCGAGTCAGTTTTAATTAAAGATTAAATTTTGATTACCAAAAACAAATTGGCAGTTAGGTTCGAAAGAGGAAATTTGCATTCATGAACTATGATAATTACAGGATTGAATTTAATTATTTGTTTTATATTGGAGCGTATCTCGAATGTATTATCGAAGTGGTGGCAATATCCGCATAGCTGAGCCTGATTATTGTTTTTTTTTTTTTTTTTAAGTTGTGTTACAGGTACCAGATAACGGATATAAATGTAAGATTTTTATTATACACATCCTCCTCCTCCTTCAGTCGATCGCTCATTGCTGAGCATCGTGATGCGCCCGCCTGTGACCTTTTTTTGTAATTTTTAGCCACTTATGTCGGTCAGTGGCACAGTGAAGTGCGTGGCTCAGTCTCATGTCCAGACACTCAGACACTTGGTCACTCCATCTTTTTCGGCTACGACCTCTGGATCGTCTTCCATCCACTTTACCCGTCACTATGAGTCTCTCCAGGTTGTCAGAGGGTTTTCTTGCTATATGACCAAAGTATTGGAGCACTCTATATAGACATTTGGTGGATAGCCTCTGGTCAACTTTTAGCTCGTTGAGGATGGAAGCGTTCGTCCGGAAAGCCGTCCAAGGGATGCGCAACATGCGCCGCCAGCACCACATCTCAAACGCGTCTATGCGTCGCCTGTCAGACTCTTTCAAGATCCAGGTCTCAGCCCCATACAAAAAGATTAAGAAAACGAGCGTCTCAACAATTTGCACTTTCGTCTTCTTGACTATGTTTCGATCTCTCCATATTTTGTTTAGCTGGCTCATAGCGGATTTGGCCATTCCGATGCGTCGCCTTATTTCGGTTTCCGATCCACCTCTATTGGAAATAATCGAGCCGAGGTACACGAAAGTCTTGACGATGTCGTATTGGCTAAGAATATTATTCTCGTTAAGGGTGCCGTATTTATCCACGATCATGATCTTTGTTTTGGACTGGTTGATCTTTAGTCCCATTTCCTCGCTAACTATAACCAGACGTCGCAGCAGCTCCTCCATTTCCTCTTCTGATGACGCCACTAATGTGGTATCATCAGCGTATCGTAAGTTCGAGATCTTTACGCCCCCAACTGTGACGCCACCATCCCACTCCTCTAGGGTTTTGCGCATTATGTATTCGCCATAGATGTTAAAAAGTATGGGCGAGACGATGCAACCCTGGCGCACTCCTTTCTCAAATCGGAACTCTCTTGATTGTGCTGGGCCGATCCGTACCGATCCCCGTCCCGACAGGTACAGGGCTCTCATCAGCTGAATCAGATGCATGGGAACGCCCATGTCCTTAAGCACGTACCATAAATGCTTCCAACTAACGCAGTCAAAGGCTTTTTGGTAGTCGACGAAGCATAGAACGGCCGGGATGTTATACTCATAGCACTTTTCTATGATAAGCCTTACGTTGAGTATCTGTTCGCGAGTACCCTTTCCCTTAACAAATCCTGCTTGTTCTTGTGGAATTTTCCAGTCTAGGAAGTGTCTAAGCCTTGAGTTAATGACATGCAGCAGTACTTTGCTAGTGTGTGATGTCAGGGCAATCGTTCTATAGTTGTCACACCTCCTGGTAGTGCCTTTTTTGTGTAATGGCAGTATCGCAGAGTGAGTCCAATCCTTCGGCCATTCACAGCTTCGCCATATTGAGTTGCATAAGTCTACAAGTTTCGCAACTCCCTTCTCTCCGAGGCCCTTCAGAACTTCGGCGGTAATATTATCGATGCCGACTGCCTTATTTGGTTTCAATTTTCCAATAGCGGCAGTTACTTCTGTGTATAGAATATCCGGCTCCAGCTCCATGTTGTGTATATTGCATCCTTCCAGAGGATCAGAACCATCCATAGCGTGGTCAAGATGATACAAATCAGCGCAATATTCACTCCATCTCTCTGCAACTTTATCGATCTCCGTGATGATTTCCCCATCTCTATTCTCAATTGCCCACGACTGAGCGTTAAACTGTCGTGTTAATAGTCTTACTTTTTTAAAAAGATCCGCTGTTTGATATTTATGCGCGTGTTGTTGTACTTCTGCACAAATACTCGTGAAGAAGCAGTTTTTGTCCTTCCTACAAAGTCTTTGGATGTCTTTGCACAAACTTCTGTACGTTGCCTTTTCGGCGGGTGTTGTAAGACCATTTGCTTTGAGTTTCCTTCTTTCATCAATGATGGTCCAAGTATCCTCACTGATCCAGCCTCTCTTTTTACCTTGTGGTTTCGCTGTTTGATACATTCAACAGCTTCGCTGATATGTCTTTTAAAGACCAGCCACTGCTGTTCAGTTGTGTGCTCCGCTACGTCTTCTGTCCCTAGAGTGGACTCTGTTATACGCTGGAAGTATTCTATCTCCCCGCTTGAAAGTCTTAATGGCTTTTTTATACACATACATATATTTAATATACATCCATAACCCTGGAAAATACATTTATATTTAACATACAAATATCTTCCCTTGGCGGGATTCGAACCCGCGACCCCCTTGTGTAGTGACCAAGTCACTTACCACTACATCAGACGGCCGTTGAGTTTTATAAAGAAATTCTTCGACTTCACTCATAAATAGACAAAAGCCTGTTTGTTCACTATATATAGTGCATCAAAGAGGAGAAATATATTAAGGGACGCGAACAATATAAGGTTGTTTGTATGTTTACCTCTCTTAGTATCTACATAGTAAGAAGAGGGATGATTGAGGACGCTGTGTCTCTCAAAGATTCCCTTTGATGTTTATCCGTGTGTCCGTAATTAAAAAAGGGCTTCAATAAAGCATGTTGGAGGTATATTAGTTTTGTAATTTAAGTGTCATTGTATTTTGTTCGGAAGTCATGTGCCTGAGATATTTTAAATAATTTGTTAGATGCTTTTGGTTATAGTTAGGGACAATTTTCGAGCTAAACGTCCTCTTAGATCTGGTAATTCTTTTAAGTTATTGCTTATTTGTAAATCTAGATTTATTTCTCCGTCAACGGACGGTTAAGGAAATTATTTTACGGTAGATATGTCCGTTTTTAAACGAGGCTTGTGGAAACTACTTAAGGATAGGCAGCGGCTTGGCTCTGCCCCTGGCATTGCTGAAGTCCATGGGCGACGGTAACCACTTACCATCAGGTAGGCCGTATGCTCGTCTGCCTACTACTGGGTAATAAAAAAAGAGTATTTTGGAATATAGTTTGAGCATTAGTTTTGAGAGGCTGGGACCACTTTGATTTTTTTATTGCTCTTGTAGAGACGAGCGTCTGGCCCATTTAGGGGTGAGTGGTTACTGTCGCTCATTAAAATCAGCAATGCTAGGGGTAGATTTAAGCTTTGCCTGCCGTTGAGTAGTCTCCGCAAGCCTCGTTTGGAGAAGGATATATCAAAGCACGTGGAGGCGACGAGTTCATTCTGAAGCCGGATGGTACGTGACAGAAAAGATCTTTGGAAAGGCACTGTGGATGAACACAGCGGTTCTAGGTAGTATGGATGAACTCTACTCCGGTGGCAGGCGCTGCAATGGTAAGAACGAGATGAGAGAGAGAGAGAGGTAGAGAGAGTATTCTTTATTGTACACCAAAAAACAAATAAACAGTGCGATACATTAAACACAAAAAAGTACAATTGGCGGTCTTATCGCTAAGAGCGATCTCTTCCAGACAACCATCAGGTGGAAAAGAATCATTTGGAAACGAACTACGCGCGGTGTACCAATCCAGTGAAATACATATGCATATATGTACACATACATATACACATACACACATACATACATACATACATATATCCGTAAATATACATACAATTAATACACAATGTATCATAATATAATAATAATTGAGATGATGGTATCATCTCCAACAATTCCTCAGAGCACTCCCCATGGAACATACGGTACATGATACCTCTGAGAAGCGAAGTCCCTCCGCAGACTCAGAGATTGCAAACAATCCGTAAGAACTGTGCTCTGATGGGGGGCGGTTCTTCCTGACTCCGAATTTCTTAACTTGGTATTTAAAACAAGCAAATTAAACAAAAAGCATTTACGAAATGAGCTGATATATTTCTGTGCACATTACTTGCTCAAAAGCTCACAAAATAAACAAGTGTTTTTTTAAACTTCTTAAGTTATTTCAAAGGATGCCGTATATTTTGAAACCCAACAAAAAAGCTGTTTACAAATAAAAGCCGAGCTTACGAAACATTTTTTCGAACTTACAGGGAGTGGGTTAAACGGGAAAAGTGAGAGTTTTTAAACTAAGCGGAGACACATGAGTAGATATTTGAAGAGACACAATCAGAAAATAATCACAGGCACAAGAACTATGAAAAATCTTATATACCATATATTATGTATTTTGTTTTAAATGTAAATATTAAATACGTATGATATTTGAATTTACCATAAATGCCAATTAGTCGAAAAATTACAGAACACAGTAATTTTGACTACATTTAACACATTTTAACTGTATTTGTATTGTCATTTGATAAGCCAATTAATTTACTAACTACCATAAATCTATAGTATGTGTTAACGCCTTTGCCGTATCTGCGTGTCGTCTATAATCTATATTAAGCTAACTACTCTGTAATTAAAATATAATCTGTCGCTTAACACTTTTACGAGGATCAATTCCCGCCTTTTTTCTACCTACTTAATTCAATTTATACAAGCTTCTTGCTTCTTTACTTAATTACTTCATTTAATTCATCAAATATACAAACTAAACATCTCTACTCTAAACAAATTATTGTACAAATATAAAATATAGTCTCGTTATAGAAAACAACGGGATTTCATTGTATCATCAGATACAGTATGTTTATGTTGCTCTTAGTATTTTGTTAGTTAAAGAAATATTTTATTGCATAGGGAGTGTTGATGTGTCCGGTAACTGGTAAACCTCCGTGGATTTTTGTGATCGTCCAGATTGCTGCCACAATAAAATTAAAGGTTCGGAAAGTATCTCGTAAATTAATTTTTCGCAATTCGAAGATATGGCGCCTATTTTGCCTGAGCTGAGACCCTTCAGGGGTTGACTGACAATCAGTCAGCCGCTTGAGGTATTCGACGAGGTCGGAGTTCCAAATTCCTCACACTGTAGTACGCACACAGTAGACCGTGGGCAGCTGTCTTATCAGTTTCGTAGCCCTACACAGATGACCGTCTGTTACTTCTCAAGATTTTGTATAATTATTGTAAGCGCGACTCTAAATTTTTTTCCTACCTAAGCTGATAGCCTTGAGAGCCTATTTCAGCGTAACCTTAACTAGTAGGTGAGCTCACGGGGCTCAAACCGGAGTGATGCTAACACTGACCCTAGCAAGAGCAGTGCTTCGCAGAATCTACCACCGGATCGGAAACGCGACCCACTGAGAAGACCCGGTGAGAAACTCAGTGGGCTACAACTCTAAAGCTAGATTGTTCGCTGGATATCTTCAGATATTGCCACAAAAGTGATGGCTTACTAACTAACTAACTACCTACCTAACTTTTTTTTTATTGCCCTTGTAGGCAGACGAGCACACGGCCCACCTGATGGTGAGTGGTTACCGTTGCCCATGGACTTCAGCAATGCCAGGGGCAGAGCCAAGCCGCTGCCTAAAAGCTTAATAAATTGCTTAACAATTTCACGGTTTTAATTCAGATCAGTAATGTTTTTAATTTCGTGATTTGGCAATATGTTCTCTGTTAAGTTATCAACTCAAACTGAACATTCGTTAAATGTTTGAGAAGTTTTTTCTATTGCGTTTTGATGGGCTTCTAAAACTTTTTTTTTCACTTGCGATAATAATTTCTGTCGGTTTGTGGAAGTTTGCACAAAAAAAAAAAAAAATGTTTAGTCCCTTTTTTGGAAATGTTTTTGAACGAGCGACTTTCGAAAGAATTTGTTGGGTTTGAGATGTTGATTTCTTGTATTTGGTTAGTAAGCCTCCGTGATTATTGCTACAAGAAGTGGAGATTGGTAGATATATGTGTTCATAAATCCGCCTGAAGCTGTCTATTTAGTAGGATAGTGAGGTCAGGCTGAAATTTATAAATATTTGAGAGATTTGAGTGTCCCTAGTACCATATTTTTTTGTGTTACTCTGAATCTCTATTTATAGACAATATATATGTATATAGAGATGGCTTCGCAATTTGTTATATTTCCTATTTTGTACTCTCTGCTATTGTTATACTGTATTGTTTTTCTTTGTATTTCTTTGTATAGCAAATTCGTGTAAGTTTTTAAGGCTTATAGTTTATTTTCTGGTAAATTGCTTGGTCCTATCCAAACCTAACATGTGATTTATACAAGAAATAGTAAAACTTTTTTTATCTATACAAAGAAATGGGGATATCAAACTCTGGAATGGGACTTATCGAAACTTATAAACTAATCAACTAGAAATTATCATAAAGTAATTAGTTATAATTAACGATTCAAGAAATTATCAATAAGTAAGTAATAGTTTTAATTAACGAAGCAATTGTAAAATGTTCTGCCCTAATCCCACTTCTCTAGATCAAAAGTCACGTTCGATAGCACTGTCTTACGAAGAGTACAGTCAGTAAAAGAATAAATATTATCTCCGACAAGACATTTCGTCTATTTAACCGCTAAAATAGTTTTTATATTCTATTAGAACAATTTAATTTCTTCCTATATTGTATCCAGTTTAATGCATGAGAGAAATACCCATTTTAGACTTCCACTCCACGTTTGAAGGTAGGCGGAAACAATCACGTACTGATGTTAACGAACCTCTGTGCCTACTGAGCACAAGGCGAGCAAATATCCTCTTTCTTCAGGAAAAGTAGAATTCATTGAATTTTTTAATTCAATTCGACTGCGGCAATCACGTTGTCATGTTAATGTCATTGGTTCACATTAAGTGCAATGAAAAATAGATAGAAATCTACTGAAAAACAAAGACCTCTAATTTAGTAATTTCCAAAGTAAATGGCACAATAGACTTTGCGTTAGCATGTCAGCGCTCCTTAACTCTATAGTTTAACACATGTTTATTAAATTTACTGATTCCAAAATATTTTATGGGTTGTCAGGGTTTCGTTATGAGTGAGTTGGAAATGGAACAAAGCCCCTTGACGATTCTTTTTAGTGGTTTAGTAACTATGATTTAAAAGTGCATGTGAAGCTTACCAAAAATAAAAAAGATGTGTGGTGTCGTGGGACACTGAATAAGAACGAAGTTCCTTATTATAAAAATATTAATTTTAAGTTCTATTCGAGGTATAAAGAAAATAATTATTCGGGTATACATTTTTTATTATGATTTTTTTTATTGATAAACATAAAAAAAAGTACTTTACAAAGTTATCAAGTTTGTTTTATTCACAATGATTTATAAAAAATATATAATAAAAATATGTTATTTTTTGTACGTTATAACAAAGTTAAGCCGTACACTGTGTGTGTTGCATTACTAATAAAAATCTTACGTTACGGATGTTTTTTCCCGGTTAGGGCACCCCTCCGCATAGTCCCATAAGGAACTTTGTTCCAAAAAAAAAAAAAAAGAATTTGATGTGAAATAATTCAAACGAGAACTTAATCGCTAAATCGTGTCACTTAAACTGTGTAACACGAGAAACTACTTGCAATTTGCCGCTAATTTCCCAATAGGATACAGGCTAACAATGTAGCCCTTGGTCGGTCCTTAATTAGCGTCATACTCACTTAAATATTACAGCACAGTACATTCGCAGTTTGTGTGTCCAGTTTTGTTAACTCCACTATGTAGAGGATCGCATATATTTATGACGCGTTTTAACTCGGTTTTATGTAGATTTGTTACTCATAGACTAAGCCCGCTGAGTTTCTCGCCGGATCTTCTCAGTGGGTGGCGAATAGTACATTCAGCAAAGCACTGCTGTTGCTAGGGCTAGTGTCAGCAAATTCTCTCAGTGTTAGCAAATCTGTGAGCTCATCTACCCGTCCGGGCGTAGCTGGAATGGCCCTCTAAGTTACAAGCGAATCTTCTTCTTCTGAGTCAGTCTCTTCATTGCTGAATGTCGTAATCTGAAATGTGGACCACTCGATGTACAATGCTTCCCTATGTCTTCCTGTCCTCGGCAGTCTTTATAGCCTCGGTTATTGGCAGGCCGGTGAGCGTCTTAACCAGATCAAACCAGCGAGTAGGTAAGCGTCCGCGTGATCTTCTCCCGTCAACCTGACCAACTACCATTAGCTTCTCCAAGTTATCGGGGCCTCTACGAGCGATGTGTCTGAAGTACGCGAGAATACGTTGGAAGCAGATAGCGGACAGCCATGTGGCAATACCGAGCTCCTTCAGAAGGGATAGGTAGGTCCGGCGTGCTTGCTGTCTATGGGATTCGCAACATCCGTCTCCATATAGAATACTAGCGAATAGTCAGGGGAAGAAGTAGATTCTTATGTTACTGTCACTAACTTATTGTTTAGACGTGTAAACGTTTAAGGTCTATTACAGAAAAGTGATGAAAAACATTACCGATAAATTTGTATTAATAGAATTGAAAGCGAATATGTGTATATCGATTCGCAGTTGCTCGAACAAAGAGATATCTATTATCGATTGAATAGATAGGAATCGGGGCAGTACAGATAAGAATATACGTCGCATTTAATAAATTGATTCACATTTGGTATATGATGTAGGTGTGTATTTATTTTTATTACGATATTTGTTTAAGATATGAGGTTCAATTTTTAATAAAACATTATTTCTACTGGTGGTAGAAACTCTTGTGAGTCCGAACTGGTAGGTACCACCACCCTGTCTATTTCTGCCGTGAAGCAGTAATGCGTTTCGGTTTGAAGGGTGGGGCAGCCGTTGTAACTACACTGAGACCTTAGAACTTATATCTCTTAAGGTGTGTGGCGCATTTACGTTGTAGATGTCTATGG
This sequence comes from Bombyx mori, assembly GCF_030269925.1. NCBI lineage: Eukaryota > Metazoa > Arthropoda > Insecta > Lepidoptera > Bombycidae > Bombyx > Bombyx mori. The sequence continues at coordinate 13,897,584 of NC_085109.1, read as the reverse complement.
GTTCCAGGTACCACAGAAACCACTTCATACCAGGTGGGATGTGAGCTCGTCCACCCATCTAAGCAATAAAAAAAAAGTGGAGCTTGTCTACTGCCGTTGTCTATGTCTATAGTCACAAACCAGTTGCGCATCGAAAGGTAGTGCGTTACAAACGTTTTACTGGTGGTAGGAGCTCTTGTGAGTCCGCACGGGTAGGTACCACCACCCTGCCTATTTCTGCCGTGAAGCAGTAATGCTTTTCGGTTTGAAGGGTGGGGCAGCCCTTGTAACTATACTGAGACATTAGAACTCATATCTCAAGGTGAAATCAAGTTGAAATCTATAGGTTTCGGTGACCACATTACATCTGTTTCACAATGTAAGAAAGAGACTCAAGCCGGTTAAAAATTAGAAACCGCCGCGTCTGAACATCGGATTGGTTGTTTAAGGAAAAAAATGCTTGGGTGTTTATAAAAAAAAAAGAAGATGTGTGGCGTCGTGGGACACCGGATAGGAACGAAGCTTCTTATTATAAAAATATTAATTTTAAATTCTATTCGAAGTATAAAGAAAATAAAACTGAAGGTCTCGCAACAACTCACGGACATTCGGTAACAGTGTGAACTTATTGTGGTGCACTTCATTCACGGTTCTTTGCATAAGAGTTAGTGTATTTCGCAAACGAACGCTCTGAGATCGTGCTCAATGAATGATAAAAAAATATGTTATTTTTTGTACGTGATTACAAAGTTAAGTCGTACACTGTGTGCATTACTAATAAAAATCTTACGTTACGGACGTTTTTTCCCGGTTAGGCTACCCCTCCGAATCGTTCCACAAGGAACTTCGCTCCAAAAATACTTCACAGCAGAAACACGCAGGGCTAAGAGAACAGTTTCACAAAGCAACCATTCACCGCCGTATTTATTATACGTATTTGCCTCTTACGACCCTGGATAATTATCCCATTCGTCCACGCGTCCCGAGGCTCGGAAACCTGTCAACAACTAACTATTTGTCAACATGTCTAGACGTTTTTCTTTTGAGATAAATTGCGTTTTTATTCTCACCTTGTGTTTTACGGCGCCAGGTGGAAACATTTCTGAATAGTTGACATTTAATTTGTATTCTTTTTGCGTAGTCCGTTTTCGGTGTGATTATTACCACGAAATATCACAAACACAGACTTGGTTATACCGGTCATTCGTTACCATACCTGATAGTAATCTATATCTATCTATATATATAAAAATGAATTGCTGTTCGTTAGTCTCGCTAAAATTCAAGAACGGCTGGACCGATTTGGCTAATTTTTGGTCGTGAATTATTTGTGAAAGTCCAGAGAAGGTTTAAAAGATAGATAAATATCAAAATGCTCGGCATTAAATAAAAATAACCATTTTGTTTTTTCTTTGATGTTGTTTGTTTTAAGTTTATTTTATACAAAAGTTTAGGTCTTTTATTTATCGATTGAGGCACTACGAAGTCTGCCGGGTCAGTTTTTTTTTTTTTTTTTTTTCCGGGTCAGCTAGTGTTTTATAACTACAACTGAACAAATTTTGAACCGAAACAAGTAAAACAAACCCGTCCACATAGACCACTGATAAGCAAACAAATAAATAAAACACGTAAGTACTTTTGTGTATATTGATTATGTAGTTGGGATGATTAAATAAATGCAAATATAATATGTGAAAACTATTTCGGTACAGCAATGATACCGCTATTTCGGTACAAGTCTATGGCAATGATACCGAACGACAACCACGACCGCTCTGACAAGAATAATTTGCACGATGTCTCTTATAAGCCCTTTCGTGATGTCTATGCGTTTCAGTAAAAACTTAACACCAGATGGGACCTAGCGTTCTTTTTTGAGCTTCCATGGAAACAAGCAAAGGTGTTCTAATGACGAGCTCACAGCCCACTTGGTGCTAAGTAGTTACTGGAGCCCATAGACATCTACAACGTAAATGCGCCACCCACCTTGAGATACGTGTTCTAAGGTCTCAGTATGGTTACAACGGCTGCTCCACCCTTAAAGTCGAAACGCATTACTGCTTCATGGCAGAAATAGGCAGGGCGGTGGTACCTACCCGTGCGGATTCACAAGAGGTTCTTCCACCAGTCAATAATTGTCAATAATCATTCAAAAATACTGCTCTCTTAAATCAAATTCATTAAATACTGATATAATGAGAATCAGAGAATCATATAAGGTACGTGATCAAACAGTGTCTGTAAATTGCGTCTAAAAGCTCTAATTCTCTGTTTGCGGATGTACCCGACCACTATTACAAGCCCGGTACTGTGTGTGACACTGTACACCAATATTAGACTGGGACCACATTATCGAGAGGAGCGGAGAGGATTTAATACTTAACCGTAATGGTTTGAAAATGTAGAGAGAAGATGCATGTGACTGGGAGATGGGTATGGAAATGGTAGTGCGAGGTAGAAGGGGATGAGGTCGACCGAAGAAGATATGGATGGAGTGCGCACGATATGAGAGAGAGAGGAGTGAGTGTTGAGATGAAGACTGATAGAACAGGATGGAAAAAAAAATTGCTGTGCCGACCCCACCGTATATCAGTCTTTCATTAATTTGATTTAATGGAGCAGTATTTTTGAATGATTATTGACAATTATTGACAGGTGGTAGGACCTCTTGTGAGTCCGCACGGGTAGGTACCACCACCCCGCCTATTTCTGCCATGAAGCAGTAATAAGTTTCGGCTTAAAGGGTGGGGCAGCCGTTGTAACTATACTGAGACCTTAGAACTTATACATCTCAAGGTGGATGGCGCATTTACGTTGTAGATGTCTATGGGCTCCAGTAACCACTTAGCACCAGGAAAGGCTGTGAGATCGTCCACCCATCTAAACAATAAGAAAAGGTGCCCAAATCGATCTCAGGCGATTTCGCAGATTTACCAATCGACGGGTCACTCCAGATTTTGCCAGTATACCCGTTTGTGAATTAGAACATTGTGATAGTATATTTTTATATCACTTCGTGATCGCGATATCTTATCTAAGACGTCCTCGCCCGATGCCTGTAACAGGCACACTCGGAGACAATTAGAGGAAGCTTTCAGTTGGTTACGGCTTAACAGATGCAACGCTATCTGCAACCACAGTTTGTGAACTACACTGTACTAATAGTACCAAATAGTAAATGGAAATATTTTAGTGTCTTTATTTTATATATTTATATTCTTTCGAGTAGTGTTAATATCATGTTAATATTTCTAACTCCCTGGAAGCAGTCAGGCATTCCGGTTTGAAGGGTGGGGGGCAGACTTTTGAAGTCGCCATGATAAGACGTCCGGTGCATTCGTATCTGGCGATGCAATGATGTTTGAATCCCGCAGGCGGGTACCAATTTTTCTAATGAAACACGTACTTAACAAACGTTCACGATTGACTTCTACGGCGAAGGAGTTACTTCGTCCAACAAAAATAAAACCCGTAAAATTATAATTTGCGAAATCTCAATTGTATTGTATGAAGTTTTTTTTATTGCTTAGATGGGTGGACGAGCTCACAGCCAACCTGGTGTTAAGTCGTTACTGGAGCCCATATACATCTACAACGTAAGTGCGCCACCAATCTTGAGATATAAGTTCTAAGGTCTCAGTATGGTTATAACGGCTGCACCACCCTTTAAACCCGCGACGCATTACTGCTTCACGACAGAAATAGGCAAGGTGGTGGAACCTACCCGTGCCGACTAACAATAGATCCTACCACAAGTAAACAAGAGTTCCTAATAGTAAAGAAAGTTCCTAAAGTCTAGAAAGTTCCTAGTGCTCCTATCCTAATCCTAATGGTTTGGTTGCAGGTCAAAGTCATTGAAGTTTCTACTTTATGCTACAATTCCAGGTAGATCTCAAATTTTCTAATTTCAATCATGTACGATTCCCCTGTTTCTGAATTATTTATATTAGACTATTAACATCGAGAGGTCATGGCCAATTTTAACGATCATTACCTTCGGAAGGGGCTACGCACTTTCAAAACTTGTACAACGATAGTAACAAGCTTCGGGTACAAGTAATTAGGTTCTCCGCAAATGTACATCATTATTATGTTATATGAAAATAACAACATACGAAATATTTCCATTTATTACAAGCAACGATGTTCTAATACTTTTTCCGGTTAATGTTTATTTAATAATCAGTCTTCTGAACGTTAGGGTGTTCTTACAGTTTTATAGACCTATATATACTGCTGGCCACCTTGAGACAGGCAAATTTGACGAGCTGGACTAATGTTCATTGTTGTTATTAATGTTACGCGTTGGAGTTCGGAATAAATAAAATGTCATCAAAGTACAACAAAAAACTGTATTTAACACTTAGAACACTTTAAAACTCTCAATTCGCTTGTTTCGCTTCGCTTCAGGGGATCCGTTTGCTGTTTCGCTTCGAGTAGTTGCGATTACTGACTGACTGCGTGCCATCTCTACAACGCTTTTATAGCCTAGAACCTCATCCCTAGAATTATCGAGATTATTCCACACATCTCGAGTAGTAGTTTGCGCTATCTGTCAATAGATGGCGTTGTACTTCTCGAGCGTTCTAGATCCTTCGACTATTCGGCGATAGATGGCGTTACTCTTTACATATAACATGTTTATGGGCGGTCTTAAAATCTGATAAGTGGTAGATTCTGCAACGCACGGCTCTCGTTAGGGCTAGTGTTAGCACATTCGCTCAGGTTGAGCCCCGTGAGCTTACTTATCAGTCAAAGCATAGCTGAAAAAGCCCCTTAGGCTACCAACGCATAGGTAGGGGAAAAAGCATACCTTTAAGAATTCAATAAATTTAGCGAGATAGAAAATGGATTTATATTTTCATTGAAAAGGAATATTTCTTGCTCGTTATCCTTCGAGATTCCCGGAGGATGCGGCGACAACAATTACATTAATTGGACGAACAAAGGCGATATGGATTACGCCTTATGGTTTCGCAATAACTTTTACGCTATAAGAATATCATACTCTTCGTTTTTTTATTACATTCGTAGATTTAATAATTCTCTTTATGATTCCTTCTTCAAAAGTTTTCTTGAAAATACTTATGTGGGATTAGCTCAAAGTAAATAACACTTCTTGGGAAAAGTAACAAAATTTAATAAGATAACACACGTCGTAAAATGTTCACACACCTAATTGACGTCCGATCGCCATCTTTTTCTTTTCTCCTCCGTCCCTTTCTTCTTCATACATTCATCCCTTTCACTCTAAACGTTCCGATTAAATGTTAAATTTATGCGAAAGACTATTATGATTTTTTGTTTTCTTTTCAAGCCGGATCCGAATTATTTAAGAAAGATTTTAGTCCTAATATGTGTGTCCATGTTCGGCATTTACAGCAAAAGTATCGATGATACAAATTATCGAGGGAGGAAAGGCTGATTGGTTTAAGCGGCATTTTTACAACTTTACAGTAGAGCCATTTAAAGTTTAAAATTTATAAAAAATTGTCATAACAAAAAACTTCTTCGGATATTTGAGTGGGGTAGGCTTCATTGAAGTTTAATTAAAAACATCGAATTGTTGATACTAATACCAACAAAAATGTTCCTTTAAGTTTAATGCAAAGAAAGATAAATGTCGCCAAAAAACTTTTCACCCCTAGATATGATGATACTTCGAAATAACCTACCTATTATTAATCGGCAGGTGCAAGGAATTACATTGTAACTGAGTTTCAGCTACTTTTTTTTTTGTTATTTATTGCTTAGGTGGGTGGACGAGCTCACGGCCCACCTGGTGTTACCAGAGCCCATAGACATCTACAACATAAATGTCGCCACCCACCTTGAGATATGAGTTCTAAGGTCTCAGTATAGTTACAACGGCTGCCCCACCCTTCAAACCGAAACGCATAAGTGCTTCTCGACAGAAATAGGCGGGATGATGGAGCCTAGCCGTGCGGACTCACAAGAGGTCCTACCACGAGTAATTACGCAAATTATAATTTTGCGGGTTTGATTTTTACTACATGATGTTATTCCTTCACTGTGGAAGTCAACCGTGAACATTTGTTAAGTACATATTTCATTAGAAAAATTGGTACTTGCCAGCGGGATTCGAACACCGGTGCATCGCTAGACACGAATGCACCGGACGTCTTATCCTTTAGGCCACGACGACTTCTAAATATATACATATGAGTATATACAATTTTATTCCTTGCATGTGTTGTAATATCCTATTCTTCCTTCGCATCTGATCTACGAAGTGCCTGTCATATATAATAACATCCATGTCGTAAAGGATAGGACCCACGGGTATTTCTTTTTTTCTCACAGTAAGTAAGTATTTTAGATGTGTTCATTAACAGTTTCTACGTTGAGGGAATAATTTCGTGTAATACAAAAAAAAAAAACGCACAAAAATCTAAGTTTGAAATTTAATAGTGGAGAGAATTATCGACCCATACGAGTATCCTTTATTCACCAGTATCTTGTTTGTTTTGAACTTTAGTCAGCCTCAGTTATGCCATTCCATTAGTAGCGTAGTATAGTCATTATGTTAGCCATTATTTATACGTCACATTTCATGGCGATTTGAGATTTGAAGGGGAGATTCCTACGAAGACGGATCGTTTGGAACCTCTAGGTCTGCGGAGGGACCTCGGTTCCCTCTGTATTTTGTACCGTATGGAATGAGCTCCCCTCCACGGTGTTTCCCGAGCGCTATGACATGTCCTTCTTCAAACGAGGCTTGTGGAGAGTACTAAACGGTAGGCAGCGGCTTGGCTCTGCCCCTGGGACTGCTGAAGTCCATTGGCGACGGTAACCACTCACCATCAGGTGGATGGGTGGTGCTCGTCTGCCTACAAGGGCCATAAAAAAACATTAGTGCTACTCTATTATTAAAACTAACCAAGAAATCACAGCGCCTCGATCTTGTTGAGGCAGAGAGTTCTTAAGAGCCTTGGTAATTTCATTCAATCATTAATCTAAGCAAATAAAAATGTTGGAAGTTTCACGAATCAATCAGACATTTCTTTTATTAATTTCACATTTCTTGATCACATTTCACTGGTCCTTGACCACAAAAACCGTAGTTACAAATGCGAATAATCGAAATTTGTATATCATCATCATTATCATCATCATCATCTGATCATCATCATCATCTCAGCCTGTCTATCCACTGCTGAACATAGGCCTCTCCCACTGATGTCCATTGATGTAAATTTGTATAGTTAATTACAAAAAAACCCCACACGTTTCTTGTAATTTTATTTAAAACTCGTAGCAGCCCAAGAGAAGTCTGGCTTAGATTGTATACAGTAATGTAAGTTCACTGAGTTATACCGCTGGTCTTTTGGAAAAGTAGATCAACCTAAATCCAAGATCATGGACGGTTCTCGCCACTGCCTACCCCTGAGTGGCATTATTGAAACAACAATCAAGAAACGCCACTTAAAGACAACGGACTCGCGGAAAGATCGAGAAAGAGTTTCAGGAGCTACGCAGAAGAATCGGAAATAAATCATAAAGGAATGGAAACCTTAAATTTTTTGCTTAATATTGAAAACTGAAGTGTGCGAATCTACAACGGACATAGATTCTCAAGGACAAAACAACTAGATACCGTTCGCTCATTCAGAGTTAATAAATAAAAGCGAAAAACCTTTTTTCCTTCGCCAAAAGTTATATTCAAATTATGTTTGACTTTTATACAGCTGCAAACAGAAATGATTCGATCAATCAGCAAAGGTTTATTAACGAGCGCGGCTTAGTTTGTCGTCGAAAGTTTAATAAAATGATAGATTGATCGCGATGATAATGTCTTTGTCTACTGAAATGGTAAAATAGATGAGTTTTTTTGTTGTTGTTTTGTTCAGAAAAGCAATTACTTTTCGTTTAGAATTACCTATAAAAAAAATTTCATAGCGCTCGGGAAACACCATGGAGGGGGAGCTCATTCCATAGCTGGATGGTACGTGGCAAAAAAGACCTCTGGCAACGCACTGTGGATGACCGCAGTGGCTCAAGGTAGTATGGATGAACTCTACTCCGGTGGCGGGCGGTGCGATGGTAAAAAGAAGATGATGGTATCTCATCTCTCAAACAATATTAACTTATTTTTTTTGAGTTTCAGGCAGATACGTATAAATAGCGCAATTAGCAATGCAATATTAAATAATGTTGAGTTTCAATTTAAAAACAGCTGCCCTTAACAACAAAAGCTCTTATATCTTCGTTATTACTGAGATTCTAGACAAATAAAGAAAATTACAATTACAAGAACATAGATTTTGCTCCCAATATGTACTTCTTTCGTATTTTGTTAAATGTCATCAGCCTCATTTGTAACCTGTAATAAGTAGGCATTGACGATAACACGACAAAAATATAAACCTTAAAAAGCGTAGAATTTTTCTTTAAATATGATGTGCTTTGTCGAGGGCTCGACGAGTAAATTAACCCATAGACCAACTGAGTTTCTCGCCGGATCTTCTCAGTGGGTCGCGGCTCCTATCCGGTGGTAGATTCTGCGAAGCACTGTTCTTTCTGGGGCCAGTGTTAGCAACACTTCTGGTTTAAGCCCCCCTAAGCTCACCTACATGTCAAGGCGGGACTGAAATAGCCTCTCAATGCTATCAGCATAGGTAGGAAAAAAAAGTTCCATTATAAAGTACTAAAAACCTATCTATACATCTAGTAACCACTTTTTAACAAATAGACTGTAGTGAGTTTTTGCTAAACAAAAACAGGAAAAAGAACATATAATCAAAGTTTCATAATTCAGTGAAAATATGTTACCGAAAAACAATCCATAATGCATCAGTTTTATCAGAACAACAGTTTTATCCGATATCCGAGGTATCAATGTAGTTGAGCACACTCGACTTATATCTGAAGTGGCTATCCGCTCCCAAGCGCCTCCCAAGCACCCTTGTTTAGTGTTAAATAACCTTATCTCATGATGAAAATTATCTTATTACGAAAGAAAAAAATTGGTTGAATTTTTTCCTAGTGAAAATATTTAAATTGATGTATTTTGATATGAAAAAAAATAATCTTTCGAAAAACATATCGCGACCATGATTACTTAGATTTGTATATTTGTCTGATGTGATTCTTTTATCTGTAGTTCGCGAGCACTTGTTAGGGATGTGTTCAATTAGAAAAAAATCGTTATCATCGCAGAATTGTAGTCACTTAATACACCCGCGATGTCTCACACCGCGTACCTAGCTAGTGCGTCTAGTAAGTTAAAAAAACACATGTGGCACTTGGGGACTGCCGCTATTGCATAGCATTTTCTATCAACTTATGTAATTATAATTAGACAATAATAATTTAATATTAAAACAATAATAAAATAAGACCACGTTATATTTATAAACATTAACAAAAGCAAAACATTAACTGTTCCCTTCACACTCATAAGCTAGACCGGGCGAGAGAGAGATGAGCAGGTTTTTCATGATGCGCATGTAGTGCGACGTCACGCCGCTCGCTTATTTACAAACACTACACAAGCGCAACGTGCGAATGTGTTGAACGCGAGCTACATGGTATACGGAGTGGGGGGTGTTAGGTTTTATTTTCGTTACGGAATTTCTTGATTTGGTCGCCGCGCTCAAAGTCCGCGTTAAAATCTATGCAATAGCTTAAAAAACTATGCAATAGCTTAAAAAATATTACACACTGACAACCCTCGGTAAAGTAATCGAATAATTTAAAATTGTCAGAGCATCACGCCAGCAATAACCCTGCAAAGTCAAATCTCATTACGAGCGCAAAATGACTCCATTACATGTTAATTCCTATCGTTTGTCACCGTTCTCTCTGGTGTCAGCTTTCGGGAATAACTTAAAGACATACGAAGCTATTTAAACGAGTCTAATGTTTCTGGGAGGGATTAAGTAGCGTGCGTTTCAGGTTATTGGTGCTTTTTGAAACAGTCCCACCAGCAACATATTATTTTTTCTTCTAAATACGGACTAAACAGGAGGGAAAATCCATCATGGACACCCGAGAATCGAGGGCTCGGGTAGTGCTGGACTCCAACCAGCTAAAACCTCAAATTTTTGCCTTCACAATTATTTTCCATGTCGTTGACATGGCTCTTAATATTACATTTGAATTTTTTTTCTTTCTTTTTTTACCTAAGGTATGGGCTATGGATCGGGAGCTATTACTTAATTTAATTTTTGTACAGTCTTACAAGCTTACAGCTTACACATCTATTTTTATAAATTGTTTAAATTTTTAGATAATGGTATTTTTTTAGGTTATATTTCTTATGCTAACACAATTAGTCTAACTCTTCTTCTTCTTTTTCTCCACCTTATCCCACTAGGTGGGGTCGGCCCGCCGTCGAGCGGAGGCCAAGGAGGCGGATCTCGCCCAAGCCCTGGCCCTCTAAGTGTTTCGGGTCTCCCTCACATGTCGGTCTGGGGACCGGCGAGGGGGGCCTAAGAAGACGTCGTGCAAGCTGCTCTGCACGCGTTTTACGCAAGAGTATCCGGGTGATGGAAGGCCGGCTATCCTCGACCCACGCTGGTTCTGGCCCAGCGGGGTATTCCGTAGGGTAACCCACTCTAACCGGCGCCATCTAGGCGGGCTTCGGACAGTCTGCCGACCGAGAGGACTGGTGGTCGTGGCGCCGACGACCGCCAGTCCGGCGTCCCGAGGGGGAGGGTGATGGGAGAGATGTGCTCCGCACTAAACTCTTCACTTTCCCCCCTTTGCCTTGTCATGAGTTCTGTCTCATGCGAGGTTTGGACGTTGGTTGTTGAGCGACAGGAGGTTTTAGTCAGTTCGACTCTGACATACCCCGCCCAGTATCCCCAGAAAAGGGCGGAAGTCCGGCGATTTCCTCCTGACCAAAAAAAAAAAAAAGTGGGGTCGGCAGACAATTAGTCTAACTATCTAATACAATTTTTATGATATACAATTTATACTTACTATATATTGCTATCATAGTTTGCTATAAGATTTTATTTGCTATTTTTAAACAATACTTTATTAACAACTCATTATCTTTTCTCTTAATCAACTCCGGTAAGTTTTTAGCAACCATTGTCGTATCTAATATTTGCTCAATCTCGACACCAGTCACATGTATAGCTTCGCTGGTCATCAGGCTGGACAGCAAGCTCGAAGGTTCAGCCTGGAGGGAGTCTCCTCGTCTTATAGTTCACAGGACATCATCCCCCAGTGATATGAAGCACGTTACATACAGATCATTGTATCCTACTCCAGTCAATGCGATATTAGTCGATTTGTAGATCAATTAATTATCAATTATTAATGGTGGTTGTTAGTCCGCACGGGTAGGTACCACCACTCCGCCCATTTCTGCCGTGAAGCAGCAATGCGTTTCGGTTTAAAGGGTGGGCCAGCCGTTGTACTAATAGAGTTAGAGGTCATATCTCAAGGTGGGTGGCGGCATTTACGTTGTAGATTTCTATGAGCTCCAGTAACCACTTAACACCAGGTGGGTTGTGCTTGTCCGCCCATCAAAGCAAAAAAAAAACGTAAAATTCACGAACCAGTGAACAGACATGTCATATTAAAAGCATTCTGTGTATATGTTAAGCCGAGTTCTTCTTCTTCTTCTCAGCCGTGTCACTCTTGATAGAGTGGTCGTGATCGTCATGTAGTGTTGGAAGGGGCAGACTTGATGCGTCTCACGATGTCGCGCCATCTCTCTCTGCTCGAGGCCATTCTACTGCACTCATTTAGGGGACCTCCCACTGCAGTTTTAATTTGGTCGGTCCACCGCATTGGTGGCCTCCCGCGCGGTCTTGTACCATCAACGCTTCCCTGTACAACGAGGCGTTCTATGGACCGGCCGAGTTACATATAAACTATTTATCGAAATTTGATTGAGATACTATTTGGGTGAGAGAGAGAGAGAATACATTTTATTTCACACCAAAACACAATATACATTCAAGAAACAGTCAAAAAGCAGATCCATTTGTACAATAGGCGGTCTTATCGCTAAAAGCGATCTCTTCCAGACAACTGTTTAATTTACAGAAATTCTGGAAAATATAAAAATATAGCAGGTATATTGCAGTGTACCATAGACAATACATTATTATAGAAAATAAATACATACAATAAACAGTTAAATACCGTTTACGTTTTGCGTGATCCAGTAACAAATATTAAAAAAATCATATTTTTTTATTATTAATGTGTATTAATTCTTTGACTGACACGGTGGTGCAGTGGTTTGCGCCCCTGACTATTGCATTGAGGGTCGTGGGTTCGTTTCCCACATCGGGCGAACGCTGTATGATGAACAAATATGTTTGCTTATATATGTACATATGCTTAAACGTATATAAGTATATTTATCAGTCTCTGGTACCCATAAAACAAGGGATCCTAAATTAAGGGCCAGATGACGGTGTATGTGAATTGTTCCCAATTATTTTTATTCCTATATTTCTTCTTTGTCTTATCACGTTAATCAGAGCGGTCGTGGTTGTCATTCAGTATCATTGCAGCAGGCAGATGCAATGTGCCTCACGAGCAATCACAACTTATTCCGGTTTGTGGTGAGCCTGGGAAACCCATGTGAATAGCCATCAACTCTCTATCCTATCCCCGTCGTATTCCTTAGTGCTGAGGGTCGTGACCTTTACGGGGCACTTTTGTTGGGACTATGTTCCTCAATTTATTCATGTTCTCCGCGCAGCGGATAGCGACATTGATGCTGGACTCCAAAGTCGTCTTAATCTGATCGGACTAGCGCATGGGACCACGCCCCCTAGGCCTCTTTCCTTCCATTTTGCCAGTGATGAGATTTTTCCTATAATTTTTTTCCTCTAGATTCTTATAAAATACAATTGAGATATCTATTGATTTCTTTAACCCATAGACACAGCCCACTGAGTTTCTCGCCGGATCTACTCAGTGGGTCGCGTTTCCGATCCGGTGGTAGATTCTGCGAAACACCGCTCTTGCGAGGATCAGTGTTAGTAACACTCCGGTTTGAGACCCATGAGCTCACCTACACACGTTAGGGTGAAGCTGAAATAGTCTCTCAAGGCTCAGCATAGATAGGAAAAAAAGTATATACTAGCTGACCCGGCAGACTTCGTAGTGCCTCAATCGATAAATAAAATACCTAAACTTTTGTATAAAATAAACTTAAAACAAACAAAAGGAATCCGTCCGACGGGGGACACAACAAAGGAAAAACAAAATTGTTATTTTTATTTAATTTCGAGCATTTTCATATTTATCTACCTTTTAAACCTTCTCTGGATTTCCGCAAATGATTCAAGACCAAAATTATCCAAATCGGTCCAGCCGTTCTGGAGTTTTAGCGAGACTAACGAACAGCATTTTTTCAACATTTTTTCATTATATATAGATTGATTTCTCACCAGTCCCCCTCAGTAAGACCGTGAGATCGTCTTCCCATTTATAAGTAGCTTACGCGACTAATACTATTATAGCTTTATTATATTATAGCTTTGAACAATTTAAAGTTAACCTTAATTTTAGTTTAGGCCTGCTCCCCAGTCGCTTAATTGTGAACTCTAAATTAAAGTTAGCGAGCGATGTTAATATCACCATTTTTGTTATAATAATTTAAGGTTCAAAAGCTGTTTAGAAGTTGGGTGTTACAATCAAAGAATCAAATAAATGTTAATTGGACGTTGTTTTAGGTGGAAGCATGAATTCGCAGGTTATCAACTATTGTATTGGTGTATTAGAAAAGGGCACGGCGAATTAAGTTTTGATTTAATTTTAGGTATTTTAATTGGTGGTAGAACCTCTTGTGAATCCGCGCGGTAGACAGGTATTGATCTTATAAGGAAAAACATACTTAACACGTTTTTACGTACGATTTGCACGCGGGAAGGTAAAATAATTCAATATGATTTATTAATTTGCTGGTGCCAGCAGTGGCGGATTAAAGGTCCAGAGCGCCCTAGGCAATCACTTTATCGGCGCCCCTGTACCGGCCATAAATGGCCATCATATGGAATGAGCTCCCTTCCACGGTGTTTCCCGAGCGCTATAACATGTCCTTCTTCAAACGAGGCTTGTGGAGAGTATTAAGCGGTAGGCAGCGGCTTGGCTCTGTCCCTGGCATTGCTGAAGTCCATGAGCGACGGTAACCACTCACCATCAGGTGGGCCGTATGCTCGTCTGCCTACAAGGGCAATAAAAAAAAACTATAAATTTTAACTAGTTGCTTTTGCAATTACGATGACGTTGTATCGCCAAACCCTAGACTTTAGTAGACCAGGACCCTTGTACTTACGCTAATGCGCGAATGAAATATGACGTCATAACCGTGAAGAAATCAAGAGGGACGACAGAACGGACATATCGAAATTCATGATTCCTCTCTGCTCTGGGAAATAGGCCTTAATGTATATGTGTGTTGGCCGATGATGGTGTGTTATGAATATATCACTAGAGAACGTCCCGTGATTTCACCCGCGTAGATCCCGCTATCGTGGGAATATCGTAGCTTTCTACAGGTGAAAGAATTTTTGATTTGGAATATTGCATAATACGAGTATATTGATGCTTGTGCAATTTTTTTTTATTGCTTAGATGGGTCGACGAGCTCACAGCCCACCTGGTGTTAAGTGGTTACTGGAGCCCATAGACATCTATAACGTAAATGCGCCACCCACCTTGAGATATAAGTTCTAAGGTCTCAAGTACAGTTACAACGGCTGCCCTACCCTTCAAACCGAAACGCATTACTGCTTCACGGTAGAAATAGGCAGGGTGGTGGTACCTAGCCGCGCGGACTCACAAGAGATCCAACCACCAGTAATTACGCAAATTATAATTTTGCGGGTTTGATTTTTATTACACGATGTTATTCCTTCACCGTGGAAATCAATCGTGAACATTTGTGGAGTACGTATTTCATTAGAAAAATTGGTACCCGCCTGCGGGATTCGAACACCGGTGCATCGCTTCAACACGAAAGCACCGGACGTCTTATCTTTTTTTAGGCCACAAAGACTTCAGTAGATCTATTATAGATTTAAATTATAGATCAGCATTTAGTTCTTAATTATCGATATGTTATTTTCTTTATTTATTTAAAAATTCTGAACTCGTGCGCTCCTTGTAACCATACGCCCCTAGGCACGTGCCTAGTTTGCCTTATGGATAATCCGCCTCTGGGTGCCAGGGTGTGTGTTTCTTATTTTATTCTTAAATTATTTATTGTTTCTATGAATGGTGTGTTTTCCTGTCATCGAGGACAATGAAAATTTCAAGAAAGATATATTTATATACTCGTATCTGTCTCTTTAATTATAGCGTACTTGGTTTTAAAACTGGATTCAACGTTGTTCGACAAGTCATAAGATAATGCTACTTTTTTCTGCCATATTGCATTCGGGAATTTCTCTGTGGGACTGCCGTAATTATTTTTTTTTCCCTACCTATGCTGATAGCCTTGAAAGGCTATTTCAGCTTCACCCTAACGTGTGTAGGTGAGCTCACGGGGCTCAAACCGGGAGTGCTGCTAACACTGACCCTAGCAAGAGCAGTGCTTCGCAGAATCTACCACCGGATCGGAAACGCGACCCACTGAGAAGATCCGGTGAGAAACTCAGTGGCCTGTGTCTATGGGTTAATTCGCTCGTCGAGCCCTTCGTCGCAAGCGACGGGTTCGACGAGAACGGTGACCGGTGCTTGTGGTGCCTAAAAGCATCGTTAATGGATCAAGAGGATCCGTAATGACGTGCTTTGGGCGACGTCGACGGTTTACCATTCGGTCTACAGAATCGGGTATGTAGTTTCCAGCGGCCACGACAAGAGGGTTCTCATGTCGTGCCGCCTTCTCAAAGTGGCGTAGCGATGCCGACTGTAGATACTTACTGACGGAGTCGAGCTCCAGGTTATCGTGGAGATACACGTTCCTCAGGAACCATGGCGCTCCGACGGCTATCCTGCAGAATCGGGATTGACTAACCTGAAGGGGTTTCAAGTTGGTGCGGGCCGCGTGAGCGAACACTACGCTTGCATATGTCATGACGGGGCGTATGCAAGCTTTGTAGAGAGTTACCTTATTAAGGAGGGACAGTTTGCTTCGTCTGCAAAGCATAGGGTAGAGTCGTCTTAGTATAAAGGCAGCACGGTCGCGTACCGTTTTAATGTGGGGACGGAATGTCATCCTTCTGTCGAGGGTTACGCTTAGGTATTTGACCTTCGAGTAATAATACCCACGGTATGGGCTGGCCAAAGAGAGTGATGGTAAATTGAGACTTATACTTAAAGTATTTTTTTATTAGCCTTGTATGCAGAAGAGTACCTGATGGTTAGTTTCTACCGTCGCCCATTGACGTCAGCAATATCAGGGTCAGGGTAACCACTAGTTTCGCGAATTAATACATTAAAATTATTATTTCAATCAGAACACTTACCCAAATCGATGCCAAATTTCGTGGGGGATCAAATAAAACACATATTAAATTCACATGTTTAATGAACAATATTTCAAGTAAATCGTCATTGTATTGTTCAAAATTGTATATTATATATATATGTATATTATATTAATCCAACATGTTTCATCAAGCCCTGTTTTTATTCAACGTAAGCCTTACAACTAATTTCTTCACGAGCTTAGACATTTTCCAAAGGAACACAGCTTAACAAATATTTGTAATAAACATTCTTTAAAAACATAACTTTTTCCTGATTCTGGAAAATCTTATGTATGAAACACACCTTTAAGTTATATATATAATACCTGTAAAATTAAGTAATACAATAAATAACTTAAAGTTGAAATTGATTTATTTCCTAAGACGGGTAGATGAGTGAGAGATTGAGCTTGAGAAGAGATTGACGTGTCAATTCAATGACCATCGATTTGAGATTGTTTCGAGGCAGAAATAAGATTAAACACAAAACTCAATCTTAAATTTTTTTATTGCCTAGATAGGTGGACGAGCTCACAGTCCGCCTGGTGTTAAGTGGTTACTTGAGCCCATAGACATCTACAACGTAAATGCGCCACCCACCTTGAGATATAAGTTCTATGGTCTCAGTATAGTTACAACGGCTGCCCCACCCTTCAAACCGAAACGCATTACTGCTTCATGTCAGAACCGTGCAGACTCACAAGAGGTCCTACCATCAGTAGTTACGCAAATTATAATTATGCGGGTTTGATTTTTATTACACGATTTATTACACGCATTCGCTTATGACTCTCCTTTTTAATTATTATTTTAGTTTATACATATCCAATGTTCAATGCTGGCTGACAATGTCTTATGCTATTTGAAGTATTGACTTCCAATGAAGAACAACTTGCGGTCACGTGATGTCGAATGGTCACAGTCGGTGTCGGGCATCAGCCCAGAAGCAGCCTATCTGGCGTATTTTTGGGCGGGCGGAACTGAGACGCCAATGTTACTAATAAAAAAAGGGTGCGTGTACTTATGTACGCGCGTAATAAGTTATACTTTATTTTTATTAAGTTTTTTTTTTTTTATCAATTTGATAAAAAATCGGTTAAACAACATCCTCAAACACGCATATTGGACATCCCTTTTCTTGACATCGTATAAATTCGGTAATTCTCGGTACGGTTCGGAAAGTTCACCTGCGGCTATATTCAGACTCGCCAAGTTACGTCGGTCGTATTGTAATGAGCGATTTAGTGGGCAACTTCATTCTGTTAAATTTGTGTCACGGTGCGCACGCATCGTAAAATTTCACTCTCATCAATTTTTCATAACGCGCCTAAAGAAGTATAACTTCAAAACAAATGACAATAACCGACGTTTTACATTATTTCAAATGTTTCAAAGTGAACAATGCCTTTAGTCTTTTCCCGTGTTAAGAAAACATTCAATAGAATGTTTTCAGTTTCCTTTTAATACAAAGTACGAGCGATGGGCAGCCACTGAGAAAACTTCGTTGAAACACGAAGAGAAAGTTTAAAATTGAATTTTTTCCATTTTGAATAAGCAATTAAAACTTCCTACGGTTCGATATTTAAAGGGTGATTTTGTAGTCATGAAGTAAGTTTTTTGAACGCGGCAACTACGACGATACGTGTAATTTCAAAAAATATTGACTTATGACGTCACATATTAGCCACTGGAGTACCGGTAATGAGTCAAAATTAAAACAGGTCAAGACTGGTAGTTGCAGTGTTCATAAATTAAATTGTCATTACATTACATAATCTGGATTAGATTAGGAATAGAAGATGTGCATTATAAGAGTTTATTAATAGAGAAGATATGAGAACGCAACCGCGGCTAATAGCACTGTTCATTTTGCCTCAGCCTTTGCACGTAATATGTTCCTCTGGTTTTTTAATCGCTTTCCCCAATACATTATCTGACGGTGCGCCGGTGGGTGTTGTCGCGTCTATAGATATGATCGTCAAGCCTAACGAAGTAATCGTGAATCCCAGTTTGAGGTTTAAGAACCAGTCCAGAAAGGGGCGAATTCGCCGAGAAATGTTTCGCGTGAAATCATTCGCGCGTTAGTGAGATACTAGGCACCAATATGTCAATTACATTTTAGTGGGAACGCGAGGAACGAAGTCATTTTTACAAAATGGCAACTTTGGCTACGAAAAAAGCCTATTGCTATACTGAAAAAAGAAAGAAGAAAAAAAACTCAATTGACAATTTAAACACAATTAATCAATTCAACTTTTAGTTTTCGAAATAGTATACAGGTAATTCATATAATGGCCGTGTTCCTAAATGGAAAATAGTCTATAAAATACTAATATTAAATAAACTTAAACGATTAGTGCGCTTTTTAATTAAAAAAATATTTACATGTAAATAAGGTATTTCTTAAATAAATCGTGACAAATGGATGAGTTTGCAGGATTTTTTTAGATGCAAACCTTTTGCTGATTTTACACAGTATGTTTTCAATATTGGAAATAAATCTATTAAAAAGAGTTGATGCTAATTACAATGTTATTTTTGCAAAACCCATAGAAGTCCAACTTCTTCTTCGTACGAGAATAAAAGCGAACGAAAGACAGTTTTACGGATTTTTCTTGTGCTCATTTTACTAGATATGTCTGTAGTATTCATATCTCTACATTGAATCCCATACCAGGATAAGGATCCCAACAATTTTTTTCTGATAGCTTTTAGACATGTTGTATAAATAAAATAGTATATTTTCCTAATTACGAAGATCCAAATCAAAATTACCATTTTTCCTAGGTTGTCTAGGGTTTAAAAATAATAATAATAATAATTGTATATGTTGCTCATTGAATCGAGGCAAATAATTCATAATATCCTTTACTGTGTTCTGGGATATTGTGTTCCAGGCTATAATTTTATATTTCTCACGCAAAAACTTGGAGGCCGCAATGTATTAGCCACAAGACTAACAGAGCATTAAGACTCATTAAGCTTATTAATTCATTGTGATGTAAATATAACTACTAACATAGGTCTAAGTCTTATTAACAATTTATATGAGTCATGGATACTTGAAATAAAAACATTATTATTATTATTATTATTATTAAGCATGAGCATTAAGATTCAAAGAAAGATAGTTGTTTGTTTGTACATTGTGTTACGTTAGTACGACATGTTGTATGTCTGCACCAGGGTAGGTACCATTACTATGTTTATTTCTACCGCAAATCAGTCGTGCATTTCAGGGTTTGAACATACGTTATACTATCAAATTAGGTCATATACCTCTGGTCTTATGATGAAAGGAGGATTTTACATTTTCAATATCTGTTTCCGCTAACCACTTAATATCCGGTGGGATTCAAGTATTAAAAATGAATCCGGGACAGAAAACTCTATTCGTCATGTCGCTGTAAAGTAAGTTGCTAATAAGCCGTAAAACTGTCTTTTCACTTGGTTCGACTTCCTTGATTTATTTCTGTTTAAAAAATGATCTAAAATGTGTGAATTCGGTTTTCCGATTCGAACTATTGATTTTGTGAGTATAATTGAGCGCAATGAACACAGCATTGCTGTTACTTGTACCATCAATAATACTAATCTATGGTATAGCTTGCTTACTTTAACCGGCGCCATCTAGGTGGGCTTCGGATAGCCTGCCGACCGAAAGGGCTGGTGGTCGTGGCGCCAACGACCGCCAGTCCGGCGTCCCGAAGGGGAGGGTGATGGGAGAGATGTGCTCCGCACTAAACGCTTCACTTTCCTCCCTTTGCCTCTTCATGAGTTCTGTCTCATGCGAGGTTTGGACGTTGGCTGTTGAGCGACAGGGGGTTTTAGTCAGTTCGACTCTGGCATGCCCCACCCTCCATCCCCAGTGGAGAGCGGAAGGCTTGACAATATTCTGGCCATTTGATTGGAAATCCATTTTCAATTTTTATGTGTTTGTAGCGGACTCCGACGTACCTACTTTTGCTTGTATGTTTGTTGATTTACTCAATTCATTGTCGTTTCTTCGTTTTTTGTATTCTTTTTCTATCTCGTTATACAAGTTTTGTGATGTATTTTATATTAAAATCTAGGGTATTTAAAAGTTTTAGGTCGCGAACGAATTTCGTTACGAATGTTGAATCGAAGGCCCCGGGGCTTAAAGCGCTGTAATCATGAATTATTTGAAAGGGCAACGGACCAACGGTCCATTGTTATATTTATTCAACAAGAAATTCGGACCTTATATACTTCGGTCAAAGTTCAAAGTTTAGTAGACAATAGCAATTGTTCTCGTTACATTACCAATGCATGTGTGTATTACGAGATTGTGGTCGAGGAGCTGCGGAAGTCCTGAGTAAATAAGAAAGATATTGCCTTTTGTTTCATTCGACCGCTGATGTATATTATGTGTAGATATAGTCTGTTAGAGGGGTGCTCTGAGTAATTGTTTTAGATCATCTCTTTTTACGATACTAACGACCAGCATTAGAGCATATTTCATCTATACTATCTGGAACCACTGTGCTCATCCAAAGTCTGTTACCAGGTATCTTTTGTGCTAAGAACCATTCGGCTTTGGAATGAGCCTTCCAAAACAGTGTTTTCCGAGCGCTATAACATGTCTACGAGCGCTATAACGTGGACTGGAGTATTGAGAGTGGAGCTTATCTGGTCTGACCAGCATATTGGACTTCTGCCTCAGGTAGTTCTTAAAATTTGCTTTTCTTGTCTTTTTGGCTTTCTGACTCTGCCTTAAAGGACTATAAAGAAAATGGTCTGCAACTCTGATGAAGTTCAGAGAAGGAATGCTTTGGCTAATGCCGAAACGAATAGGAACGAATAAATTAGCAACAATTTAGATCAGACTTCCGCTCCGGTATAAATTTTGGCGTAAGTAAAAATTTTACTGCTTAAATTATATTTTTCTGGTGTTTTTTTTTACTTTCATACCTAAGGTGAGAACCTTGAGAGGCTATTTCAGCGTAACCTTAACTAGTAGGTAAGCTCACGGAGCTCAAACCTGATGACGTTGCTAACACGAACCCTAGCAAGAGCTGTGCTTCGCAGAATCTACCACCGGATCGGAAACGCGACCCACTGAGAAGATCCGGCGAGAAAGTCAGTGGAAGTGGTGAAGATGTTTTCGCTGAGTTTAGAGTTTGTGCAAGCGTTGCTTGTAAATGTCGTTAATGCGATTCAGATTTTTGATTACATAATATATATTGCGCTGGTGACCTAGTTATTAAAATAACTAAAAAAAATTGTAACTCAAATTGGATTGTTAATAAAGGCTATCTTAATCTTAATACGTCACTTTGAATTTTACTGAATTAATATTTTGTGTTTATATTTTCTTGTACAACAGCTTTTTAATCTTAAAGTAAATTTGTAAAATACTTTTCAAAATAACATTTGTAACAACCATGTTGTGTCCATTTTATTGCGTCAACCTTATTGTTATCACGCGGTAATAATTCACACAGCTTAGATCACGAATAAAATTTGAATTTGGGTTCGGCCATGAAAATATGTTAAAATTAATAATATTAAATTTATAACGATATATAACAAGGTCCCAAAAGTCAGACATATTATTTGTTTGTATATTATAGCTTGGAAACTATTAAAATGCATTTTAAGGTTCATCTACATTACAATCAATTCTAATACACATATGTACATATCTTATTTTTATTGTGAATTTTCTTCTGAGCACACGAAAACAGAAATTATTTCAAATTATTTCCATTATGGCAACAGCATGGAAGTCAGAATAAAAGTGGATCAGTAGTACAATCTATCTCTTTCATTCGTTCACGCCTTAAAATAGTAACGTTATGGAATCACGGTTTAAATTTTCTGATTTTGTATAAAACAAATCTTATACCTTTAAACGAGCAATTCTTGTATATATATATATATATAATCTGAATCTCGGAAACGGCTCCAACGATTTTCATAAAATTTAGCGTACAGGGGATTTCGGGGGCGATAAATCGATCTAGCTACGATTTATATGATTTCTATAATCAACTCTTCCCGATATCTATTGGCGAATAATAATACTATTTATCTTAATTGAGGGCAACCAACCGCTTTAAAGACACAACAAGATGGCGTTATCAAAAAAAAACCGAACAAAGCTCGGTCATCATCTAGTGTTTTATAAAATGATAGAGAACTAGATTTTCCTCAGTTTTCGCTATTCGTAATTCAAACTGCTTTTGCGATTTAATACTGCATTCTTTATTGTTATATTATAAATATAAATATTTTACTAACAATCACGCCACGTTAACTGGTCCCGTGATAAGTTCGTAAAGAATTTGTGTTACAGGTATCAGATAACGGAAATAAATGTAAGATTTTTATTAAACACATACATATATTTAATATACATCCATAACCCTGGAAAATATATTTATATTTATCATACAAATATCTTCCCTTGGCGGGATTCGAACCCGCGACCCCCTAGTGTAGTGACCATGTCACTTACCACTACATCAGACGGACGTTGTTCTTAAATCGGCTTAGACTACGACTCAAGTGTTTGTGATCAGAAGCGATTTACAAATTTTAAGTAACAACGTCTAAGTAAATTGTAATATTATATCAGAAATGATGTAATGTAGAACCAACCTTAAAACTCCCAGAGCTAAACCCTTCCTAGATAACCACCCCGTCACATATAAATAAACATTATAGCGCTTAAAGCAGACGCTGCGAAACAGCTTGTTTCTATAAAATACGTATGTTATACCGGTAGTTTTCCAATGACAGCACAAGAGCGCATTATGCGGCAAAATGCTCAACGTTGAATGTTCCAATGTTCTCTTTTCATCCGTGCTATTGTACGCGATTTATAAAATTTTAAAAATATACAAATTTTTATACGTGCAATCCTCGCGAGTTTATTTATGAAGTCCCTTGCCCATCCATTCCATTGGTACCAATTTATGTAGTGGACTGTATGATTAGGATGGGCAAGGAACTTGATAAATAAACTCGCGAGGATTGCACGTATAAAATTTGTATATTTAAAAAAAATTATAAATCGCGTACAAGAGCACGGAAAAAAGAGAATGACCAAACGTTCCACCAATGTTCCAGCAACGCTTCGCACAATCGAGCACTCTCAATAGTACTGCTCTCGCGTGATACTCGCAATCGAGCACTCTCAATAGTACTGCTCTCGCGTGATACTCGCAATCGAGCACTCTCAATAGTACTGCTCTCGCGTGATACTCGCAATCGAGCACTCTCAATAGTACTGCTCTCGCGTGATACTCGCAATCGAGCACTCTCAATAGTACTGCTCTCGCGTGATACTCGCAATCGAGCACTCTCAATAGTACTGCTCTCGCGTGATACTCGCAATCGATACCGACTCAGTGACAGAAAATTGACTAGTGTTTTTTCTTTAAGTTGGCATTGATCGAATTTTTTTTTATATTATCGTTAGTAATATTATTTAATGTTGAAAAAAATTGCAAAGGCTTTCGTTTCGTCGTAGTTTCTTAGAAAGAATCAATGTTAATTAAAACTGTGCTAACTTAGCGCACTCTGCTGATGCATTTGAAAACTAATTCACGTTCCAATTTAGCTTCAGCATAATTCGGCATTGTGCGTCACTGAGTCGCATTATGCTCTGTAATCGGAAAACTACCATAGTGATGTTATTTAAGGAAACACGATGGTCGCTATGTGACAGCAGGTTTCATAGGAAATCAAGCTCGGGACAGTCAGCTTTATCAGCCGACTACTATTTTAGTGCTAAGCGTTATTTGTTGCTAGGCAACGTTATATATATAGGACTTAAAACACAATATGCGTAAGTGGAATAATAACAAAGCAATTCATAAACGTAACATACTTTTTTTTTAGTTATAATGAGACGAAATTTCTTAGCTTTTTAAATACCGTGGTCTTGTAGAAACAGTGTTTTTGAGCAGAGCAGTGTTACGGAGAGGAGGGTTCGTAGCAAAATAAAAAAGTTAGGTTCCGTGGCTTGTAACGCAGAAGTTAATGAAAAAAGCTTATCTTATCTTAATCTTTATATATATTATATATCTTCTGTGCGTGTGTTATGAAATTTTCTGTGTACCTTCAGGTGGATTCGAGATTGGCTTAAATTTACAAATCAGCCCGGCAGATGGCGCTGCAGTCGGTATCTAGGTTATTTATCTTTCCTACAAACAATTCATATGGCAGAACAACGTTTGCCGAGCCAGCTAGTAGTACTGTATTCTCCGTTTTAAGCAAGCAAAAATTATGTGGCGTTAGTACTGGTGGTATGGCGTCTTGCAACCCACAAGTAGGCACCACCACTGCCTAACACTGTCCATTTCTGCCGCGAAGCACCAATCCGTTTCGGTTTGAAGAACGGGGCAGCTTTTGTGCTATAAGACTTAGACCTAGACCTCATGCTTCAAGGTGAGGTAGAGCGTTTACGTTGTTGATGTCCATGGGCACCAGGTGAACTTTTTTTTTTTGCCTTTGTAGGCAGACGTCCGTAATGGTAAATGGTTACCGTCGCCCATGGACTTCAGCAATGACAGGAGCAGAGCCAAGCCGCTGCCTACTGCTAGAACTGTGAACACACCCATCCATCTAAGCAATGAAAAAACCTAATGTCGTTTATTTTCAATACTGCACCCTATTTAAAGTATACCTTTATGACGTCATCACTTTAAAATTGTGTAGGTATAACAAAAACTGGAGCAGCGCGGAATGACCGGAGCCACAATAATTAATGTCGTTTTAAACGGATTTGTGTTTCGGTGTATTTTAATTAAAAGTAAAGCATTCCGACGACGAGAAAGACCGCCACGAATACAGGATTATTGTGTAACGACAATCCCGCAATTATCAGACATGAATTTTAAATGGCGACGCGGCTTAATAAATACGGAATATTAAATTCGGTAATCGAATCGGCCATATCTTAGCAGTGGATTTTTTAAATAAAAACAACGTGTTTAACCCTTTGACTGCCATGTAGGTAACTGGTGCCCTACGTGGTACACTGAAGAAATTATGTCGATTTCTGTTAGTGAGCACCGGAATTGCCTAACTTTGTATTTTTTGTTTTTAATTTATGTATCTTAGTATCTTCGAATTCATCTTTCCTAGAGTCTACTAGATATTCCGACGCCTTAGTAAGAAGATCGAAGACAGAAATCGACATAATTACTTTAGTGCCCCACGTAGGGCGCCGCTGACCTACACGGCAGTCAACGTGTTAAATTGGATATTGTCGGTTTTGACATTATAAAGATTGACAGAGATCGTGTGGTGACTTTGGGTAAAGCGATTTTTCTACTAGCACTCATATTAGGGGATAGTGACTCGAGTAGGGCGTATTATGAGCTCGCACGGGTAGGTGCGAGCGAAGGTCGCGTCAGAAATAGGTACCAATACCTATTTCTGACGCGACCTTCTCACCGGTTGGAAGGGTTGGAACAGCCGCCATACTGGACTCCGGTAACAGCTTAACACCCGGTGAGCCGTATTTGCCAATCTAATATTGAAATAAACTTGAACTAATCGATTTCATCCAATTTCACCGGAGTAGAGTTCATCCATACTACCTGGAGCCACTGCGGTCATCCACAGTGCGTTTCCAGAGATCTTTTTTGCCACGTACCATCCGGCTATGGAATGAGCTCCCCTCCACGGTGTTTCCCGAGCTCTATGACATGTCCTTCTTCAAACGAGGCTTGTGGAGAGTATTAAGCGGTAGGCAGCGGCTTGGCTCTGCCCTTGGCATTGCTGAAGTCCATGGGCGACGGTAACCACTCACCATCAGGTGGGCCGTATGCTCGTCTGCCTAGAAAGGCAATAAAAAAATAAAAAAATCAAATAATTTAATCTCGATCGATTCATATTCAATTCTTTTCTTCACTATGGAATCATATTGTTGTTGATAAACCACTTGTTTGCTACCGAATGCATCTTTCTTTAGGACCCGACGGTATTGTTTAGAAAATGTGACTGATTTTGAAGACTATCTATTTCTGCCGTGACGAAATTATGCGCGAATGGGAAAGCTGCTATGTTATCTCTCTCTCGGTCATTTTGGCTTCAGAAAAATAATAGAAAAATGGCGGGCTAGATGGAATAATCTTTTTACTTTTCTGTTTCTAAAATGTCTATTTAATAATATCCAAACTAGTCAGACACAGAACAATGAAAGTTATTTTACTGCAAATTTTTACTTTGAAAATATGAAAGAAGTTTTCGCCGAACTATTGCAATACTTTTCAATGTTCGACCTTATGTTTAAAGGTGGTAGCGTCTGGACTCATATATCTGAACCTCTCTACGAACTTTTCTGCTCAAAGAGGCCCTGTCCTAACATTACCATATGACTGAACAATATTTTATTAAGCTAAATATTTCGTCCCATTAAAAATATTCACTCCGAAAAAGAACTTTGAAAATTCGATAACTCCATTCGATATTTAAGTCTCAAACTAAACATTGTATCGTACGTAAGAAAAAAAAAAAAACAATTCATTGTTTAGCTATCTATTAATTACTGATTTACTTTTCTTGATAAATATATTATGCAATTATTATTTACATTTACAATTAAATAACATCAAGATTTATAGAAAGTGCTGTTGATATGTTGTACGGTGATTCGTTTGAAAGTTTTTTTTTTCATTTATTTTAAATATATTGTTTAATTAATAATATATTTTGTTTATTAGTTAATAAGATATAACTGTAGATATATAAAATCGTTTTATTCTAATTGTACACAAGTATATACAGGCTTATAATATGATAGTATTTATTTGATGTGTGCGCTCAGTAATTTTTAGCTGAGATGTATTTTTTTTAATGAATTTCGTTTTTCAATGTTGTTCAGCCTGCGATCGGATGGGATTTTAGCGTTTACAAAGACAATTTTTGTCACGTACCTTGGGTTCTTCTTGTCTAACTGTATTTGTAAAATTCTCGGCGATAGATACAGGACTGACCGGGCTTTCTTAATGTCTACGTATAATGATGACTGCCTTCAATGGTTGAAAATGAATTCAATTAAATTCAAACATCGGTAGTTTAAATACTCCACTGATGGACTCGTTGAGGGACTTTTTGGCGGGAACGCGAGGAGTGAAGTTGTGTGATTTGTTTTATTTTGTCTATTTAGTGTTTCTTCGGGTTTAAAATTGTAATAATGGTGGTTTATTAACTATTTAATATCTGTGAAAGTGCACAAAAGTGGGAAAATGAAACAAAGCCGCTGGACGTAACTTCTTGGGATCCTCCCAAAAGTCAACTGAAAAAATCTTAGTAAATGACCACCATTTTACTGAGATTATATTATTTCATCCCATATCATCTCAATTCATTTCATTTAATTTCATCCCAGTTGATTAGTGTCTCAAATTAATCATCTTCATTTCATTTAACTCCATAATATCATTTTTCATAAAAATAGGAATAATATAAATTAAAATAAGACATGACTTAAAGGTCTCAGTTACCAGGTCATAAAATCTCTAAAAAAATGGACTCGTTGATATTAAGACTCGTTAAAGACCAAACGCACACAAATCAAACAATAGTCACATCTCTCACTAGTGGACTGTTAATCTTTAACTACTAATACGAATATACTGGTCAATAATGATAATTATGTATATCAAGCTGGATTAGTACTGGAACATGCTCTGGCTTTTGTTATTTGGTATTTTGGGCTTTTCTCGTATTCTGGGTTCGAATTCATACATACAGTTGTTAATTTGAATATAGTCTTTATTATTAATTTACAATTATGTTAATATTAACTTTAATTTATTGGCTAATAAATAGGGTGTGAGATGTAAACATTTTAAGAATAATAAACTGGTCTAAAAATCTTTGTCTATTAAAGTCAAAGGTATGAAAAGTATTTTTTGGATCATGGAAAAAGGCTTTTTTAAGTTAGTATTAATTCTTCTTGTACCTATCCCTCTGATGATATGTTGTGTGTTAGCTTAGGGATCGCATAATATATTCTGATTAGTAGTTGGACAGATGGTTTAAGGTCCTTGATAGCCACATGATCACGAAAAAATCTAGGTAAATAATAATATAAATAATAAGCCCATTAAATAATATAATTATTATGGTATTTAATTCTTTATTTTCAAATCTTGAAAGTCTCAGTATGCATCCAATAGTGCACAATCCATTAGTTTTTTTTGTATTATTTTTTCCTTACCTTTTAGTATAAGTCTGTCTTAAAACTATTTTTGTTCACATTCCGATGTAGTTAGAAGATAGTATAAATTTATAAATCGTTAACATCTCGGAAATTTAGGGAAAGTTGTCACGTCAGGGAAAAGATCTTCTTGCTTTTGTACCTACACGATATCAAAATGCAGATTTCCTGTTTCTAAATGCATGTGTGTGATTCCTTAAAAGAGCATGTTCCAATAACAATCCAAAACTTAAAATCTAATTGTGATAGGCATATTATGATTAATTTATGATGTGTTTTATAAAAACGTTTATCGTAAAGTGCTTTAAACACTTAGCTACATATATTATTATTAATTCTATCACGGCCTTCAATGCACTTATATGACAAAATCTAGGTATTAATAGTATCGGAGATTCTAAATCATGTTTTTATTAAATACTTTTCACTTCATGATCATTCGTCTCCGATACTATTTGCATACATTAGTATAGCACGACTCATAGACATTTCAGCAACATAGTCCCTTCGAATAAAGGAAGAATTTACTATAGTTTTTCATTTCCTTAGTTATTATTGGTCACATCTTACCATTAATGTAATGTTATGTTGATGCCGATGATTTTCTCTTTTCAATTTTCGTTTCTGTTCTTAATTTAGTCTCGTCTAGAGACTCGTTCTTGTGTTCACGTAACAACGGAGTCCTGGCGTCTGATTTATCCTCCATCTTTTCCAAATAGTTTTCGTTTTTGTAGATGTTCACGCGAATGGTGTTGTCGCTATCGACTGAGTCCTCTCTGCTCGACGACTTGCTGTCATTTTCGTTGTTGACCTCCTCGACTTTGTCGTTATGGAAGGCCATGTTGTCGAAGCACTGGACTGGGACGATGTTAACTGATTTCATCATGGGAAGAGCTATGGCCAGTGCCGGTGACATGTCCCGGGGGCTCGGCGTTAATCGTGTGGTAACTGAGAGATCTATTCCGGGCATTAGAGTTGCAACTGTTGGTGATAAACACGATTTTAATTGTTTTTATTAATGAAATATCTAACTTGACGTCGACATGCAAATAGTGTGTTAATAGATTTTAAAAAAATATCTGGATTTAGTATCAGATCACAAAAACAGAATGTTTTAGTTTTCAATCTGAATTCAATGAAAGTACTGATTGTTTAAAAGGAAATAAAAATACTGAGCAATACAAAACAACAGTCCACAGTAAGACAAATGACACAACATCCAAGTGCTGACGTACACATTCTTCACACCTCACATTAAAAATGCAAAAAATGAGAACTGATATATTAACATGATTAAAGTCAATGTTAGTTTCGTGTATAGCAAAAGTGTACCGCTGTAGTTGTCTGTTTTATTGATACTTCATTTGTAGGTTTACTGTTTTGAAAATTGATCGATGTGATGTAATTGCCTGCAAAGAAATCAGAAGAAATTCACTAAAAACTCATCGACAGTGACACGGAAACAAACGCAAATAATAAAACAATTCGAGGCGTTCACCACTATTCTACGACGAAGCTAGGCTGATTCAAATAGGTATATATACGTGTAACCGGACCTTTGTTCCATCCGCGATGAATGGGGGACCCTATTTGATGGCTCCGTGTGCTTAAAGACGTGCAAATGATGATGATTAGTTAGTGATGACTAAGGTAGCATTCCTGTAAGCAAATCCGTATGTGCAGGCGAAATACAAAGCCCGTTCGTTCACCCCAACGGCGTCTTTGTGTTGCTTTCTAAAGCATGTTTAAATTTTTTCTTTTGCAGTTGTTTGGTGTTGTTTGGATCATAGCTTCAAGCTCGCTACGATCACCATCTGTGGAGGATTACATTGCATAAGCTACAGTTAGTATTGTGAGTTCATGTTTAACATTTGTTACTTGGATCAAGATATTTTCTGTTTTTACTTGAGTTATTCTTGATTTTCATTACTTCGGAGCACTGTTTTTCAGCTGACTGTTTTAGTTTTGCTTTGTGTCTTGCTGGGAAGAGTGGATGGTCCCTCACAGGGAGGTCTCCAATGTAGTGGATCGATCAAATCAGGACTACAGTGGGAGGCCCTTTAATTCTTTTCTAATGCAATAATCGTCTTCAAGTACATCCGTGAAATTGTAAATAAACTTGAGGGTGGTGATATTTTCAAATAATTTATCAAATGGACCGGACAACCCATGGATTTTTTCAGCAAAAATAAAGTAGGAGAAAATGGAGGTCTCTTCGTAGACCCGAAAGTTCCAATTTTAGGGGGATCAGCTCAGTAGGATCCGGATTATAGGCAGTTCGCACAAGTATCTTTTGTGAGGATTTAAATGGACTCGTCTTTCATACCTACCGGCTTGACAGAAATTGTATCACCAGTAAATGTAACTCAAGCAATATAAAGCAAAACAGTTTTACATTATATTAAGTATTGAAAAAAGATGATACTTTTACTATTGTATAGTTTTTTAAAGATTTAATACTACTACAGAAAATATCTTTTTCAAATGTACATCCATAATCACACCTAATGCGTCGTACCTTGTTAAGTCGATTAGATGTTTAACATTTTAGTGATAACCATTTGTGTAGTGATTTGTCAATCTCTATCGTGATTTCAGCCAATTTATGTTCATTCCTTTAAAATTTTGACAAGATATTCTAAAACGTGTTATCATACACTCAGAGTGCTTATTACTACAAGTGGTTGGTTTTTTGGAGACTAATCACGTTTAGCTAGGCCGCAAGCAGATGAGTGACTATATTATAAAATTCGCTCACTACACCAACAATGTAAAAAATATTTAATACATTCAATACTTCATTTTGTATACTTCATTTTTATTTAAATGAATTTGTTAAAAACTTCAAGTTTGGTAGCGTAGCAAATAACCTTTATTTCGCCCATTTTCAAATACCCGTTGGTACTTCATTGGTATTTTTTAAGGGTATCTAGACGATTTAAATGTTATTTACGACCGCCTTGGATAGTAAATTAGTCTCCAAAAGGTTTTGTTATTAGTTATATGGTACAATCATTGCTTAGATTAATTATCACAATTTTGTTGTTAATCAGACCATGCATATTGTTAAATGAAATATTAGGTAACTTTTGCTGTAGCCTATCAACTACCCAAACTATTTTCGGAAACCGATACCCGAACGCTGTTAAAAATAAACCGTCTTGTATTCTTGTAATACTATTTAAATATCCATAGTCTGTTTCTCATAAGGGTTTTGGTTCAAACTCATCATTACCCATGTTAGGTCCCATCATATCTTTAGGATGGTTGGTCTTAATTGCGTTCATACGTCGATTGACGACTTGAGGTCCCAAGCCAGGAGCCATTGGTCCAGCTGGGGCGGTCACTCCTGGGGCACCTAAAGATAGTCTTAGTTTCAATAAGCTACTTTTTTATCTACATACTGTTAGATCATTGCTTCTAGAGTTTTTATTATTAAATATCTCTTGAATTTTGAGGAAAACTCGAAACAAACACTTTGTATTAAATATTTTAAAACAGGGTCAAATGCAGAGGGAACGTAATATCCATTAACATCTCCACTTTAATTTGGAGTCTCGACCTCAGACTATATTTAAACTACCAGTGACTATACTTTTTATTAGTCACTACAATTTAAAATGTAAAGTTGAAATTACGGACATTTTTAATGCTATTAATGATTTATAAAAATGTTTTTTTTTTATTGCCTTTGTAGGCAGACGAGCATACGGCCCACCTGATGGTGAGTGGTTACCGTCGCCCATGGACTTCAGCAATGCCAAGGGCAGAGCCAAGCCGCTGCCTACAAAGTATTAATTAAATAAAACAGAAATGGAGATTTCAAAACCTTAAACTATTTACTGTTAACATGTTAGTACACATAAAGCTTATTCATTATGATTTAAATGAAATCGTTGATTTACTACAAGATAAATGCTATGTAATGATTATAGTAAATACATATGTCTATTGCTTAACTACATAGTATAAAACAAAGTCGCTTTCTCTGTCTCTATATCTGTCTGTCCCTATGTATGCTTAAATCTTTAAAACCACGGAACGGATTTTGATGCGGTTTTTTATAATAGATAGAGTGATTAAAGAGGAAGTTTTATATGTATTATAACATCCATAAAATAGTGGAGAAATCTATAATAAATTACAGTTTCCGAAGCGAAGCGAGGACGGGTTGCTAGTTGCTTAATAAATTAGGTTATGCATTTAGACGAATGATAAAGAGATTGCAAATAGATAGACAATTTTGATTGGGAACAATTGGGTACTGCCGCACGTAACACTACTGATGACAAATTTATTACTCTTCACTGGAGAAATCTGTGATGATCGACCAAACAATTGAATGAATTTAGGTAGGCAGCGGCTTGGTTCTGCCCCTGGCATTGCTGAAGTCCATGGGCAACGGTAACCACTCACCATCAGGTGGGCCGTATGCTCGTCTGCATACAAGGGCAATAAAAAAAAAAAAAAAGTCGAAGTGACGGAATTTTTGAAAAACATGTCTGTAGTCCAGGCAGTATATTGCTTAGTAAGTAATAAGTTTTTTACTTCAACAACTCCGAATTAGAATTTTCTTCTGTGTTATAGTGAACTGAAAATACTAGCACTGAAATTAATGACAAACATACTTGACAAGAAAAAAAAACCAAGGTACTCAAACTCAAGGTACACAACAAATGTTCACGATTGACTTCCACGGTGAAGGAATAACATCGTGTAATAAAAATCAAACCCGCAAAATTATAATTTACGTAATTACTGGTGGTAGGACCTCTTGTGAGTCCGCACAGGTAGATATCACCACCCTGCCGATTTTTGTCGTGAAGCGTAATGCGTTTCGGTTTGAAGGGTGGGGTAGCCGTTGTAACTAGAGACCCTAGAACTGATATCTCAAGGTGGGTGGCGCATTTACGTCGTAAATGTCTATGGGCCAGTAATCACTTAACACCAGGTGAGCTGTGAGCTCGTCCACACACATGAGCAATAAAAAAAGTGTCGAATGAAAATTTAACCTGTGGTATAGTAGTTAGTGTCACTTACTACTCGAGCGACGATATGATCTATATACTAATTATGGTATTTAAACTCACGGAGAGGCGGCCTGGTTGGTTCCACATTGATGACTCTTCGCCGCTTCTTCGGGAGCTTGGCCCTCGCTTGCGTGTGCGAATAGTACATGGCGAAGTTCGATACTATAACTGGAACTGGGAGCGCTATCGTCAGTACCTATTACACAAAAGGTTTCTCACATTGAAACAACTGGAAATTGCTTAACGGTTGGCAGCTCTGGACTTATAGCTTTAAATATCGAATCTCATGTTTTTGTGTCAAACTAGACCGTATTTTCCATTGTGTCAATGACGTCACACAACATATTATAGGCCTTTAGATCTCTTGCTTGTACTAAAACCACTTATAAAAGAGCTGAAGCCATTGAAACGGTTTTAGTGTCAGACGGTAGTTTTACCTTAGGTTTATGGTTGGATGTTTGGGGCAGTACCAACAATTTCCCAGCTATTCCACCCTGGGACTTTTGTGTTTTACATACAGTGGTAATCACAACACATTAGGTATAATTATATCTTACGTCTGGTATTAAAGGAAAGCTGCAATTAAACTTACCCCAGCTAAGGCGCAGAGCGCTCCAACGAACATTCCGACGTAGGTTTTCGGCGCCATGTCACCATATCCAACGGTAGTCATAGTCACTAGGGCCCACCATAGTCCCAGCGGTATACTATTGAAGTCATTGTGAGGATTCGTCTGTATCCTCTCCGCGTAGTACACCAGACTTGCGAAAATCACAATACCCAGTACCAAGAAAAACACTAGCAGTGTCAACTCCTTGGCAGAAGCTCTAAAAGTCTGGATGAGGATTTTGAGGCCAGACGAATGTCTTGTCAACTTAAACAGCCTCATAATCCTGATAATCGAGAAGAACTCGAGGATATCAGCGTTCTCGACGTGAGAGGCGTACTTTTGGAGAATGAGGTCGATGTAAAAGCTCATTGTGGCTATGTAGTCGATGATGTTGACCGAGGATTTGACGAATTCACATTTATTTGGAGAGGATATGAAACGGACTAGGATCTCCAATGTGAACCACGCGTTACACACACACTCGATGTAAAAGAACGCGATGTGGGCGTTTGTCTGCACTTTGTCCAGCGCCCAGCTCTGCGTTTGATTCGCAGTCGTGACTGAATAGTTTCTGATCACTGGCACTCTCATGTCTGGATGCGTTTTTAGGCAGAACGATATTATCGATACACAAATGAAAAACACTGATATAACACCGATTATCTGGAAAAAGAAGCAGGGTTAATTACATGTTATCTTTAGTGATTGGTAATTACCACATAAATGTGTATAAGCTACTGGTTATAACATCAGAGAATAGTGGGATAATTTACTGATACAAGAATATTAAATATAGAGCCAGATTACCATAGAATTTTAGTTCAGATAGAGTAACAATTGAAATCTATCAGTGATATCATAGGATAGAACTTTCTATTAGAATCGATATTATATAACATATGCCATAATATAATGATAGTTTCTTAAATTAAATAATTTATTTTTTACTAGCTGACCCGGCAGATTTCGTAGTGCCTCAATCGATAAATAAAAGACCTAAACTTTTGTATAAAATAAACTTAAAACAAACAAAAGGAATCCGTCCGACGGGGGACACATCAAAGGATAAAACAAAATTGATATTTTTATTTAATTCCGAGCATTTTCATGTTTCTATCTACCTTTTAAACCTTCTCTGGACTTCCACAAATAATTCAAGACCAAAATTAGCCAAATCGGTCCAGCCGTTCTCGAGTTTTAGCGAGACTAACGAACAGCAATTAATTTTTTTATTTTTTTTTTTACTTTTTTTTTTATGATAGTCCTAAATTCTATTCACAAAACTGTTGCACCAACATTTAACCTTATTCCTGTTACCAGTTTCCTTAAGCTTGAAACGCACAAGGGATTTTACGATAATTCGTTCGTAGGTTTCACGTTCTGAGGTAAAAAAAAAAATAAACAAAAATGAAAAACATTTCGCATCAACACGTTCACCCTTTCGTTGAAGAAAAACAAGCAAAATAACAAGCTGAAAACGTTAATAAGAAAAGGTAATAATTTCATTCTATCTGCAGAGCGCAGAATGTTTGCTAGCATTTAAATTTTAACAAAGCTAAAGTATTTTCAGCGACTCTAACGAAAAGAAATTATGGAAATTATCATTTACTCGGGAAGGTTAACGAGGACTCGTATTTGTTTGATAGGTAAAAAAAAACCTTTTTTCTTTTCATCCGCTGAAGGTAAATACTAGCAAGCGGTGTATCCTTTTAAGTCGTAACATTTACTTGGATTTGGACTTGCAACAGTTTCGTGATGGCTGTTTTTTCAGGTACAGAAAACAAAAAAGAACGCGTATTCAAATTTTATTATACTTAATCCTGTCAGCAAAGTTTTCTTAAGAAAAGCAAGTTATTGAGTTGGCGCGGTGTAAAACGATACTATAATATACTACTAACTCATCATTAATTATCCTTCCCTTCTCCCAGTCACCTGGGGTCGGCGCAACATGTTTTCTCCTACCATACTCTTATATCATATACCATTTCTTCACTCACTCCCCTCTTACCCATATCGTCTTTCATGCAATCTGGATGGATTTCTTCTTAGTTCTACCTCTTCCTCGGTATCCTTCCACATTCATAGTTAACCTTCTCTTACCAACCTCATTTTCATTTCGTCTCATCACATGTCCATACCATCCCAACTGCGCACTTCTCAGCTTCTCTGTCACAGTTGCCACTGTTAGACTTCCTCTAACATATTCATTCCGTATGTTCGATCCGAACCCAGCGTCCTCGTGACAGCCTAGGGCTCCGGAAACCAGCACGAGGTGCCCGTCGAACATGTGCCGCAATCCGCGGCGTCCTATGTACTATTTTAACAAAATATCATCTGATCACTCAACGGAACTGATGACCTTGTCGTCTCACGCCGTATCACTTAGGGAGAAGGGTTTAGGGCAGGAATGGATAAGGATTAGTGATAATGAAAATCGTTACCGTAGGCACCGTCAAATCGCGACCCGTATTGCCGTGGTAAAAATTCAAATACCCACGGATTGGTTTCGAACACCGTATTCTATCCATTCTCGTTACTCCACACATCCATAGCAACATTCGTATCTCTGCTGCATGCAATCGCCTTTCATCCGCCGCGTTACTAGTATATAGTAGTATAATATACTAGTAACTATGCAAACTATAGTTTTAAATGTATACAAAGCTTTGATAGTAAACTTCAAAGTTCACTTTGCTCTAGTAAGTATGAATATCTATAAACCTCACTTTGATATGTGAGTCCCTTGAAATCTAAATGTGGGTTGGTTTCGAAGCAAACAGAGACAATTTCCTCGTCACGGTTAATGATGATTAAAATGTGGCCGGAGCTAAATAAAAATGCGATGAAATTGAATTAAAATTATCTACGATAACTGTTTTAGTTGACAATTTAACTGCCAATAAACTGTAAGGACTTTTCTGTACTAAACTGTGAATTCCTTTCACAAAACGATTCAGTATACGTTTTATTTAAACATTAACTTGGAGGGTATCGAGTTTAAAGAGATATTCAATTTCTTCTTAGTATTTTATGATTATGGAACGTTGGCACCACTATCGACCTTACGACATGGAATCAAAGTCCAAATTTTATTGCATCGCTACTGTTTGCTTTGTTTCGCTACAGGAAAAGCCAAGAAAGCAGTATTCATCCATGTGGGCTCACAATCCTTCCTACCAGGGAATGTCTGTTTCCGATTGTGTAAAATGAATTATTACTCTGTTTGAATATTAATCAAAACTACTACATATCAGTTCTCGATTATAGATCAGCGATAGTCAGATCTTCATATACATACATATACGATTTAATACTCAAACTCGTAATTCTTAATTTTTTTACTGGTGGCAGGACTTCTGAGTCCTCACGGGTAGGTACCACCACCCCGCCTACTTCTGCCGTGAAGCAGTAATGCGTTTTGGTCTGAAGGGTGGGGCAGCCGTTGTAACTATACTGAGGTCTTAGAACTTATATCTTAAGGTGGGTGACGCATTTACGTTGTAGATGTCTATGGGCTCCGGTAACCACTTAACACCAGGTGGGCTGTGAGTTCGTCTACCCATCTAAGCAAAAAAAAAGCGTTAGTTACTATTACTATTACTGGTGGTTAAGTGGTAATTTATCTAGCTGCCGAATACTACAAAGAAAAATTGAATGCCCACATCGACACATAAGATTGAAGTGACCGATTCACCACTCTTCTGCTTTGGAGTAAAATCCTCTTTCGGTGCGACGATTTTCGAATATTATGACTTTTCTTTCTTCAATCGAGCTGTCCGCGGTACACAGCAGTTTGATTCCAATAACGACAGTCACCACTTGCGATATATATATTATTGCATAAGTTGGTGGACGAGCTCACGGCCTACCTGGTGTTCAATGTTTACCGGAGCCCATAGACATCCTTAACGTAAATGCCACCACCCGCCTTGAGATATGAGTACTAAGGTCTCACTATAGTTACAACGACTGCCCCTACTCTTCAAACCGAAACGCATTACTGGTTCACGGCAGAAATATTCAGGGTGGTGGTACCTACCCGTGAAGACTCTCAAGTGGTCCTACCTCCAATAAATAAATTTATTAAGTCATCCGAAAAAATGTTTGCAGAATCCGCTGAAGTGATAAAAATTGCCAAAAGGGCCAAAAAAATAGTAAATAGTATCATACCTTAGCAGCATTTGAACTGTACGGCTCATCGAATAACGACCACATTTGGGGCTTCAGATGTTGCCACCAGCTAACGGTTCCTTTTAGGTAATCTTCTTCGAACCCGAACTTACGGGCGACCTCCTCGTCAGTGGGCTTCTCAGTGTCCAAGTCGAGGCGGTCCAGGACGGCCAGGGTTTCTTGAGTGTCACGGTGCTGTAAAGTAGCCCAGGATCAGTGAAATTCAGAGATTGAGATGAGGAGCGTGTTGACTATTTTTATTTCCCTACATGATAATTTTAATTATTGAGAAAAATACTAGGACCAGTTCAGAAAGAAGACGGTTCTTGGCACGTCTGGAAAAATAAGGATGTGGAGAGGATTTTTGGTGAGCCAAATATTCTGGGGGAGATGAAGGCACGGAGGCTCGAATGGCTCGGGTATGTAGTGCGTATGGAGCAGGACCAGGCTGTGAAACGGGTGTACGCGGGTGTACCGGAGGGACGCCGCCTCGCAGGGAGGCCCAAGTACCGCTGGTCTGACGCTGTGGAAGGAAATTTACGTGAGCTCCATGTGTCGGACTGGCAAGGTGTTGCGCAGCGCCGGGATTAATGGCAAAGTTTATTGTCGGAGGCCAAGACCCACTTCGGGGTCATAGCGCCAGCTCAGTAGTAGTATGATAATTTGCAGCGGGTCAGTGTGAAGGAACTGGATGCGAAAGACAAAATACCTGAAGAAGAAAGAAAGAAAGAAGACGAAGATAACAAGTGTATATAGGAAACGAAAAACCTGAATTAAGTATCTTGTAGGAATTCAAATCTTCTGTCCATCAAATAGAGCTACATAGCTGCACTTAAAAAGATCAACATTCAGATGTGCTTTCTATATAGAATATAGATATAGTATATAGAACAGAACATCCACTCCAAACGATTTCTTTTATATCAGAACACAATTGGTTGTTTAGTGGTTAATGAGTTTGACCATTGGAGTTAGAGTTAGAATATTCCACATCTGAAAGTTTTTTTTTTTTTTTTTTATGATTGAAAGATTACTGTTTGCCCGGAGGCCTTTCCAGCTTCACCAGGACAGGTGGCAGAGCAAAGGCTCAACCAGGAGGGGTGGGATTTGCTAACAGCTGCCCGAGCGCCTCCGAAGGAGACCTAACAACTCAAGAGCAATTGCTTCGCGAATGAATCTACTACCGGATCGGAATCGCGACCCACTGAGAAGATCCGGCGAGAAACTCAGCGGGCTGATGCATGGGTTAGGTTGCACGTCGACCTCTTTGTCGATTTCGACGAGTACGGTTACCGGGGTTCCTCAGCCTGCTCCTAGTTTTAGAGCTGAAGGTATCTTTTTTTTATTTTTTATTGCTTAGATAGGTGGACGAGCTCACAGCCCACCTGGTGTTAAGTGGTTACTGGAGCCCATAGACATCCACAACGTAAATGCGCCACCCATCTTTGAGATATAAGTTCTAAGGTCTCAAGTATAGTTACAACGGCTGCCCCACCCTTCAAACCGAAACGCATTACTGCTTTACGGCAGAAATAGGCAGGGTGGTGGTACCCACCCGCGCGGACTCACAAGAGGTCCTACCACCAGTTATTAGGCAAATTATAATTTTGCGGGTTTGATTTTTATTACACGATGTTATTCCTTCACCGTCGAAATCAATCGTGAACATTTGTTGAGTACGTATTTCATTAGAAAAATTGGTACCCGCCTGCGGGATTCGAATACCGGTGCATCGCTCAACACGAATGCACCGGACGTCTTATCCGTTAGGCCACGACGACTTCAATGCAAGAGTTATTGGATCTGATGGATCCGTAAGGACGTGTCTAGGGCGACGACGGTGACTGGCTCCTGCGTGATCAGGATTCGGGGAGTAGTCAGTGGCGGCAACGATAAGGCGATTATCATGACGCATGAATGTATTTATGTCATCTTTTGTAATCCATTAGGATTGTTTTTATTACGCTATTAGGTTAATTTGCTCGTAGGAGAATAAGTCCTCCATAAGTCTGTTCTTTGTCGTGATCGCTCGAAGCTTGTAAGATTAATTCTTTGTTGTACATAAATAGTTCTTCAAAAATAGCTATTCTTAAAAAGTTATGTATGTGTGCTTTGTTAATCCTTGGATAATGCCATGTGCTAAGGTAAGCCAAAGGGTGATATGACTAACTACTGGGACACATGTTCTATTCCCGGTCGATGTGAGTCGATGTGACATTAGGGTCTGCATAAGCTTGTTCATGTCTGTGCTCTAATATATATTTTGATGCTTACAGTTCCTGCTCATAACTGTCCTTTATTATTATTAACTTTAGCTTACTTTGGGAATAGGATGGTAACGGTATTTTTTTATTGCTTAGACGGGTGGACGAGCTCACAGCCCACCTGTTGTTAAGTTAAGTAAATGCGCCACCAACCTTGAGATATAAGTTCTAAGGTCTCAAGTATAGTTACAACGGCTGCCTCACCCTTCGAACCGAAACGCATTACTGCTTCACTCTTGGCAGAAATAGGCAGGGCGGTGGTACCTACCCGCGCGGACTCACTAGAGGTCCTACCACCAGTAAAATAATTTCGAAAATTTCGAACAGTAAAATGAACGAATAAAACGAACCGCAAATTTCTTTGGTTTTCCATATGAATTAAAACCTCAATATTTAAAACGATACATTTCGTGTAGTCGATTGGTTGTGACCGCAAAAAATATTGTTTCATTAAAAAACAAAGCACTCAACTTTTTTTTATTGTCTAGGTCAGTAATCGACGTCACGGTCCACTTAGTGTTAAGTGGTTACCAGAAACCATAGCCATCACTAGTATAATTCCACTCACCTTGAAACATAAGGTCTCATTTGTGTGGTAAAATAGCTGTTCCGCCCTTTAAACTAGAACGATTTGTTGCTTTGCGGCAGAAATAGGAAGGGTAGTGTTACCAAGCCGGGTGAGCTCACAAGACACCCTACTACCGGTAAGCGATAAGGCAATGTATTTAAATAAAAATGAATTGCTGTTCGTTAGTTTCGCTAAAACTCGAGAACGGCTGGACCGATTTGACTAATTTTGGTCTTGAATTATTTGTCGAAGTCCAGAGAAGGTTTAAAAGGTAGATAAATATGAAAATGCTCAGAATTAAATAAAAATAAAAATTTTGTTTTCTCTTTCCGGACGGATTCCTTTTGTTCGTTTTAAGTTTATTTCATACAAAAGTTTAGGTCTTTTATCTATCGATTAAGGCACTACAAAGTCTGCCGGGTCAGCTAGTGTTAAATGAAAATTTAAATAATATTAAATTAAATCCCGAGAACTTCGACAAACCAGTATTTCTATGAGGGCAAGGAGTGTCTTCTAGGGCCTTGTGTTATTGCTATAGTTGAATTGTATATATCGGCGCAACATTACTATTTAGTCAACTATGATTAGTTAAAGCTAACTGTTTCCTTAATATTGACATTGTTGTATAATGTAAGTCCAACCCGTGTAAAAAATTGCTTAAGACGGTATTCATAATAATTCATGACTAAGCTACCGACACTTTCAATCATAAATACGAGTGACTATTGTCGCACAATACATTTCGTCTCGAGCAGCCGAACGAGGCAGAGCTCTCCGTTGTTATTGTTGTACGCTTGAAATTTAATAAATGGAATTCATTGGAGAAGTGAGTCTTATTTACTGTCACGATGGAAGATAATGACAACAACTAACAGAATGGTGGCAGGACCTCTTGTGAGTCCACGCGGGTAGGTACCACCACCCTGCCTATTTCTACCGTGAAGCAGTAATGCGTTTCGGTTCGAAGGGTGAGGCAGCCGTTGTAACTATACTGAGACCTTAGAACTTATATCTCAAGGTGGGTGGCGCATTTACGTTTTAAATGTCTATGGGCTCCGGTAGCCACTTAACACCAGGACTGTGAGTTCGTCTACCCATCTAAGCAATAAAAAAAATGGTCGTTCGTAATAATAATGTGGCGCCATCAGTCTCTGACGTCACCGCTCACACCGTCATATAGATAGAAACTTGGAACGCCACCACCAAAACAAAATTAAATGTAAGCATGAGACAAAACCTTCGCATCAACACAAAGACCGAAACGCCGACAGGCTGAGTTCAACTTTCATCCCGCAATTTTTTCCAGCGGAAATAATCTCCACTCTAGTTCCCCTTTCAATGCTAAACGGGAAACAAAGAAAATTCAATTTCATTTCCTCTTTCGAGAACCGCTAAAGCGCATTTAAGCTTTAAGCACAATGCAGCGGAACGGCTTAAGTTCACTTACATCGATAAAAGGACTTAAAGCATATGCATTGCAAAATAACGTTTTGCCGGAACGTGGGTTTAAATAAATAAAAAAGAAAATTGAGGAATTTTTTTAAAATGAGTATCAGGGCCCTGAAATTGCGATACTTTAAGACAAATATTTTGTTTGTATGGAAACTAGCGACATCTTGTAGCGGATGCCCCTAAACTTATATGTTGTTAAAGTTAAGGCATTTAATGTTTGTATAACTAAACACAGAAATAAAAAAAAATCTAAATAAGTCTTTATTTGTTATAGATAAATTGATTAAATTTTATCAATTTGTAGTTTCTGAAAATATACAAAATCCTTCATTGAAAATAAAATAGAGGATGGGTAATTTGTTACTGCCATCTACAGGAGCAATGAGAAACTAACCGAAGCGAAGCCATCTAGTGGCCAACGCCCATAATAATTTTTTTTGAGTGCTTGAGTTGCTTAACTATAACTAATTTATATGTATTATCTATGATAAGTATTCTGCTTTGAGAAATAGTTAAACAAGATCGCATTTGAGCTTACTTAACATTGTAAATAGCTACTAACAAAAATCGTTTGGCAATGAGAGGAAAAAAAGCCACATAACCATTTTGTCTTGGCCTATTATAGTTATAATTTCAGTTTTTTTTTTTTTTTTTTTTTTTTTTTTTTTTTTTTTTTTTTTTTTTTTTTTTTTTTTTTTTTTTTTTTCTTGCTTAAATAGGTGGACGAGCTCACAGCCCACCTGGTGTTAAGTGGTTACTGGAGCCCATAGACATCCACAACGTAAATGCGCCACCTACCTTGAGATACAAGTTCTAAGGTCTCGAGTATAGTTACAACGTCTGCCCCACCCTTCAAACCGAAACGCATTACTGCTTCACGGCAGAAATAGGCAGGGTGGTGGTACTCACCCGCGCGGACTCACAAGAGGTCCTACCACCAGTAATTACGCAGATTATAATTTTGCGGGTTTCATTTTTATTACACGACGTTATTCCTTCACCGTGGAAGTCAATCGTGAACATTTGTTGAGTACGTATTTCATTAGAAAAATTGGTACCCGCCTAAGATTCGAACACCGTTGCATCGCTTCAACACGAATGCACCGGACGTCTTATCCGCTAGGCCACGACGACTTCAAAATATATCATTATTTATTTATTTATTTATTAAGTTGCACCCACAAAGTGATCATCGATACAAAACATTGAACAATTGACAAGTTCATGGCAGATGTCACCTCAATTATAGGTGCAATCGACAGTGCATTAACATCAAAAATAAAAAAAAAATTACAGCTAACATTTGATTACATTTCATTCATTGCTTAAGACTTATCACTGACTGTAGGGTACTATTACTTTTTAATAGATATTTCAACTACGGGATCCACAAATTACAATCGTCATGCACGATATCCTTTATAATATAGCTTTTCTGCTATTTAATGCTCAAACATATTCATTGATGCAGTAAATTTTCAGTCATCAAATAGTTTATCGGAAAGTCAATAGCTGTTAAAACTTACCATAGAGTTTCAGTGCTTTATACCTTTTCTCGTTCGTGGAGGATTTTGCTACGTCTGAGGTTTTACGAACAACGTGCTAGTTTTTGTTTGATATTAAATTGGTGCAGCCACCGGTGTATCTTCGCAATATTCCAAGCGTTATTAAATTTGCTTGTTTTTTTTTTTACTGCCATAGCAGGATTGTGTGGTTTTTTTCATCGCGTTTTCAAATATGTCTTTCGTAAAATCTATATTCAGAATAGTCTGTTAGATTACTCTTCAGAGTATATGAGTACGGAACCCCGGTGATTTCTAACTATTGTTGCAATATTTAAAATTCGTGGTAGTGCATTCTGTGGTCAGTATTTTTTTTTTTAATTAATTGTTCATCCCCTGGGTTTTCCGTAAGCGAGGTATTTTGGACTTGAGTAGAGTAAAAAACTGCTTATCAAACTGCATGTCGCTCAATAACCAGTGTCTTTAGATGAGACAAAATCCAAACGAGATGCACAATGCGTGCCTTTAGTGCTAAGCGCATCTCTACGCCACTCTACCACAGAGCGAGATTGTCAGCGCCATCGAATAGTAAACGGTCGACGTCGCTTTAAACACGTCATTACGGATCCTCCCGATCCATTTACGCTGCTTTTAGGTACCTCAAGCACCGGTCAC
Organism: Bombyx mori; assembly: GCF_030269925.1. Classification (NCBI taxonomy): domain Eukaryota; kingdom Metazoa; phylum Arthropoda; class Insecta; order Lepidoptera; family Bombycidae; genus Bombyx; species Bombyx mori. The sequence continues at coordinate 13,852,720 of NC_085109.1, read as the reverse complement.
CGTCCTCGCCGAACATGTCGCTTGCGAAGAAGAGCTCGGCGAGTAAATTAACCCATAGACAGAGCCCACTGAGTTTCTCGCCGGATTTTCTCGGTGGGTCGCGTTTCCGATTCAGTGGTAGATTCTGCGAAGCACTGCTCTTGCTAGGGCCAGTTTTAGCAACACCTCTGGTTTGAGAGCCCCAAGAGCTCACCTACATACTAGGGTAACGCTGATATAGCCTATCAAGGCTATCAGCATAGGTAGGGAAAAAGAAGCGCATTACATTAAACATTCTGCTGAGTCAGAACCAGAAACAAATGACAATATGAGACAATTTACCAAGTCTCTTGAGTTTTTCGGACAAAGAGTTATCTGAAGAAAACCAATTAACTCTTCAGACAAACTTAACCCGCCGCTTTTTTTAGTGTATTAATTTTATTTCGTACGATCTATGGCGTATCTCCGTGAAGCGCGTGTTTGAGAATTCCAATACTATTTCACTTGGGAAATGAGGTAACCGAATTATTTAGTAGATCAAAGGAAATTTGAGTATCATATTATGCGGATTACAAATTATCCACAGAGTACTCGTGCGACTGTTAATTATTCTCTGCGATAATTTCCTTAATCCCCCCTATATAAATATATAAATACGGCTATTATTTAATATTGAGGATTTCTTCGACGCTTAGACAGAAGTGATCTTCGATCTTATCTGTAGTGATGTCCAGTAATTTCAGGTGATTGGAATGAATATGTCTCGGGGGGAATTGGTGTGGTACCGAATGTAGAGAACATTATAATTCCCACATTAGTCCAAAGATTCCAAACGTTTCGTGAGATCTGGATTAATGACAATCCGAACGACTTTCTGTCGGAGTCAAATGGAAATACTAGTTTTTGGGTACTCGAGCTTAGTAAAGACAGCAGTCAATTTGGCTTCCGAATGGCTCCGATACTGAACATAGAAATATCGAACCTAAATATTTTAAAACTCTTGATAGGGTGCAGGTATCCATAAAATTGAGAGTGCCATGACAAACGGCCTTCCTCCGCGGTGGATGTAAGCCTGTGTCTTCATGGTTTTAAACTCAACTAAATACAATCACTTGGATATCCATCAATCATATCAGCTCACGATTAATATCTTATAGAGTTTCGATAAATTTGTGCATTTTGGACATAATAATTCGAAGCGAAGTATATTCGATTGCCATATCCAGCAGTGCTTGAGCTAATGACAATCATACCAAAAGTTGAAAGAAATAAATGACAAAGCTCTTAGGATATATGCGTTTAAAGTTATATTTATCAGAAGGCTAATTTCGTATAAGAACTTTAATGTTATCACTATAGTGTTTTCTCTGTCTATTATAACAGATTTTAATTCCTTTTCGTTATTTGGCTGTAATAATCAAACAACATTGCTTTTCGTTGTTTACTGGTGGTAGGACCTCTTGTGAGTCCGCAGAGTGAATCTATGGGCTCCAGTAACCATTTAACACCAGGTGGGCTTGTCCATCCATCTAAGCAATAAAAGATCAAGCATCAGCTACTGGTTTGGTCAATGACTGTGCTGTATTGCTTATATTATTTATCTTTAGTACTACCTGTGTGTAAGTCATCCAACAACACGGCTCCACCTGGTTGGCATCCAGACCCCAGAACTCCAGCTCTTCCTCGAAAAGTGGACCGCAAACGTCTGTTGGGTAGTGCAGTTTGCCCGTCCTGTTAAATAAATGAATATTAAAATTGTTTTATTATTGTAGGTCGGTTAATAATTGCAGGGGGAGCTTGTGAAATTAGGGTTATCAGCGCAAAGACATCACGGCGCAGTTTTTCTTGTATTTTTTTGGAACGAAGTTCTTTATGGGACGATGCGGAGGGGTACACTAACCTGGAAAAAACGTCCGTAACGTAAGATTTTTATTAGTAATGCACACAGTGTAGTACGACTTAACTTTGTCATAACGTACAAAAAATAACATATTTTTTTATCATTCATTGACCACGATCTCAGAGCGTTGTTTACGCAATACACTAACTGTTATGCAAACAACCGTGAATGAAGTGTACCACAATAAGTTCGCACGTTACCGAATGACCGTGGGTTGTTACAAAACCTTTTTTTACCTTTTCGCTGGTAGCCTAAGAGGGTATTCCAGCTACGGCCGGACAGGTAGGTGAGCTCACGGGCTCAACCTGAGAGAATTTGCTAACACTAGCTCTAGCAAGAGCAGTGCTTCGCAGAATCTATCACCGGATTACAGTCACCTAAGTAATTAGCGACGGCCACGATAAGAGGATTTCCGTGTCGCGCCACTTTGTCTAAGTAGCGTTTTCTTGTACAGGTTGGATGAAAGAGCTCACGGTTAACCTTTACCAAGATTGGACTCCAGTATAATCACGTCATACGAATAGGTGTAAGCAACGTTCTCTTATTGATTTCTATAATTGAAGAGGAAAAATGTATTTTCTTCTGGGAACACAAAATCCCCTACCGCAAACATTTCGGTTTCCCATCGCTTCTTCAAACAATTACCTCGTGAAACTACGTTCAATTAATTCTTGTATTCCAATGGGAGTTAACCTTTATGCCCGCTATTAATGAAAGCGATGTAACTAACACGGTATTTTGTCCCTCTCGATCTTCTGTGAACTAGAATGTCCATGACAAAGACAAAACACAATATATGTGTTCCTATAACATGTAATGATTATACATCTCTAAACATGATTACAATTGTTCTGAACTAAAGTCAAAGTGGGAGATAAATTAACACTACTTCAATGAATTTAGAACGGTGATTAGCCCAATCCAGGTCAGTGCCGAAATTTAAGTCTTAAACTTACCAATATATCTAAGCGAAGTTTCACGAATGGATATCAATAGAATTAATTTCGCTCTCTCGGTATAAGGGCCTGTTGAAAGAGACCCTTTTATAGGACCAGACATACATAGAGGTTAGCGATAGTGTAAATGTTTAGAGTCTGTGATAGATAGACGACGTTTAGGGTAGTATGATCTTGTGGTTGAGTAAACAGATAGAAATTTTCAATGAAATTGGAGGAGAGACATTTACTTTGCTAAAATTACAGAATAAATTGTACAGTCACATTATACATATTATTATGTACATAAATTCGTAAATGGTTTGCACTAAGGATAAACGGATAAGGATCTAAGGATAAACACTATTTTAGCTTTACGGGGAGAGAAATCGGCATCTAAGTTATGACGTTTTTACGACTTTTTCAATTTTCTAGTTAAATTCGTTGAAATCCCAAAAATATATATATATATATAAATATTTGTTTTTAGCTTACTCTAATGTCTACGTTCATAGTTTTGTCGAATGGATTTACAATAGTGAAACTGAGCTGCAAGTAAATATAAACATTACAATTCAAAAAACAAACCAATCTTTAAGACCTACCTAGTAAAAATTTTTAACTTTTTTATATTTTAGGAATTAACTAGTACTTGTACTAGCCCGGAGGTCTTTTCAATTTCACCAGGACAGGTGGGCGAGCAAAGGCTAAGCCAGATGGGCATGGGATTTGCTAACAGCTGCCCGAGTGCCTTCAAAGGAGACCTAACAACTCAAGGGCAGCTGCTTTGCGAGTGAATCTACTGACGAGAATCTACTGAGAAAATCCGGCGAGAAACTCAGTGGGCTGATGTTTGGGTTGGGTTGCAAGTCGAACTTTTTACCGAGATCGAAAATTGTTACTGAGGCTTTATTTCAATCTTGAAGAAGACAATAACGTCACAACAGTTGATCAAGGTTATATAGCGCAATGATAAGTCGAAACATTTAAAATGTAATAACGAAATAAATGGAATAAACTTGAGGTTTGACTACAAAGTGATCCGTTTACCCTATCTAACAACTTAGCTGGAATAATTTAATTAGATAATTTCCGTCTTAAGGTAATATTTTTGCCAGCTTCTCAGCTAGAGAGCAATTTCGACAAATCTTTTTATCCCCTAATTAGATTAAAAACGACAAAAGCTTGATAAATTTACTTGCTTAAATTCAGCGTATTTTGTTGTTTGCAAAAATAGGTAGGTAATGGACAACTCGGAATGAGGTTCCTATTAGAGCTTAAGACACATCATAAAGTTACTACACCCTTCGGAAGATAAGTTTTTTTAATTGCCGAATAAATTCAAACCCCACCTGGTTAAGTGATTTTACTGGAGCTCTCCACGTGAGATACGAAATGAAAGTTTCAACTGTATTTTATAATGGAAATTCCACACTTCAAACTGTAATGCAAAAATACTTGGTGACAGGAATAGAGAGGACTATGGTACCTGTTGGTGCGGTACGGTACACCTTACTACGATTTATTACAATAGAAGAAAGGTCGACGTTGCGAGCACAAACTTTATAACTAGCTCTTTTATTTTTTTATATTACATTATTTTTGCATCTTGAATGTATATTTTTTTAATTGGCCTTGTAGGCGTACGACCATACTTGAAGGTGAGTGGTTACTGTCGCTCCTGGACGTCAGCAATGCCAGGGATAGTAACAAGCCGCTGCCTACCGTTTAATACTCTCCATAAGCCTCGTTTGAAGAAGGACATGTCATAGCGCTCGGGAAACACCGTAGAGGGGAACTCATTCCAAAGCCGGATGGTACGTGGCAAAAAACGGTCTCTGGAAATGCAGTGGATGAACGCAGTGATTCTAGATAGTATGGCTGAATTCTACTCCAGTGGCGGGTGGTACGATGATGAGGACTGAAGGTAAACACGAGATGATGGAATTATCTCGAACATTGCTAGGTCAATAGTTATTTGAATAAGAGTCTTCGGAAATAAAATACTGTTTAATCTGAATCATAATCGGAAAGATGAAGCACATGTCGTGTTTTCAAATAGACCACTTGATCATGTATCAAACAAAAGGCATCTACATCGATCATTCGTTGTTCCACGTTATCAATGCTGCTACCGTTTATATGAATAGAGCTTGGAGTCTTTGTGTTTGAATGTATTGAAAATAATTTCTGTAGCGACTTGGGAATTTTGAAAGGCTCCAAGATAGGCGCATGTTTAAAGGAAGCGACGGTATTGGTGAAAATCGAATGAGTCAGGCGAAGCGACATTTTATGGATAAAATATTTTTGGTTTTTGCTTTAATATTTATGGATGGGCTTAAATATGGATAGATTAAGAAGTCGATGATAGAGGTTTAACATAAAATTTAGAACTCCACTGAACCAAATTTATTTTATTGTTAAGTATTATGAAAAACTAAAAATTAGACGTCTTTAATATACTGCAGCAGATATTTATGGGCCTAGGGCCCGTCAACCACCGATGTGCGACCTTTGTGGTCGAGCCCTTAGCGACTGATTCATTAACTGAATTTTTATGTAAAGAACGTGGATTTTAAAATAAAAAATACACTGTGTCACAAATATTTGGAATTATTTTGCTCTCTCCTATTAGCGGGAAATTTGCACTCAAAATAAATACATAAGTGAAACACTATTTTATAAACACTTGTAATGTTTTGGATGTGTACAATATTATAATATTTACAGGAAACGGAGAAAACGAGGCTAGGCACCAGACGATAACAATGTTATTAATATCCATTACAAAGATTTTAATTTTATCTTAAACTTAAAACGGCGCGCGAATCTGACAGTAGTTCTATTTTTCCAAATGCAAAGGCAAAGGTATCATACCATACAGCCTAATCTTTTATATTCTTTTTTATGAAAAAGGATAATATGGAGTGAAATGAAGTTGATTAAATCGAAACATTAATCAATTGGAATGAAATGAAATGAGATGAGATGAAATAACTGCAGTAAAATTGTGTTTATAATTTCGGAGACTTTTTCAGTGGACTTTTTGGAAGATCCTGAGAAGCTACGTCCAGCGGCTTTGTTGTTGTACGATAATTGGTGTTTCAATCGAGAATAAAATTTCAGTAAGATTCAGAGGCGTGTAGTCTGGTCGGTTGAGTTAGTTTTATACGCTACAAAACCAAATTTACCTGTAGTAGTTGAGGACTTGCGCGAAGACCCCTGGGTGTCGGTCGAAGAAATACTCGTTGAGCACCGGGTCGTAGTTGGCGAGCGCCTCCGTCAGCCGGGACAGCCGCGTCGCGGGGATCTTCTTCAGGGTCGCCTTGTAAGTCTCGTGTCGGATACCGCCCACGTTCAGCACGACGCGATTCTCCGCGTCCATATTTAGAAGATTCATTTCTGGCGGGAAAAATTTAATTTTCGTTGCTATTGGATTTTTAATTACAATCTAATTAACGTTGAAACTGTAACAAAGGTCACTGATTAAGTTTCTTCTCCTTTGTCTTAATTAGTCATAAACATCATTTATCCTTTTAAATAAAATTAAGTGATTTAGTTCGGATGAGCAATGAAGCTCAAATGAAAAAGGAAAGGGATTAATTTTTTCAATGTTTATTTTAATATAAAATCTGTCCCACTACAAAAGAGATGTGAGCCTGTCTGACACTCTACTTACTACTCTAAGCGTGTTGTGGATAATAAAATATACTTTTAGGTTATTTAGGAATATTATGTTCTTTTTTTTATAATAAATTATTCGCCTTAAAATATATTTTAATTCTATCTTTTTTTTTCAATGCTTCTCTTTTTCCATTGAGGTAACTCTTCTCTTATGTCCAATGAACTATTGAATACAAGCTTGATATTAATGCACTCAGTATATTGAGAATTTTCAGTCTCACACAAACTCTTGTACCGGTCACTGCTTTTACCAAAGTGCCCTTGATTTCTCCGGGGACCCTATGCATTGCATTCTTTATTACGCAATTGAGGAGTGTCATGTAATTCCGCGTAGGTACTCAACAAGCTGGAATTCGGAAATTTCGTAAGCCGAGAAGGCTTCTCTGTAAACGTGTTGATCGTTTTAATGGAAATCGTGAATAATTCAAAAGATTCCGAACGAAGCTACTTCACAGGATGTCAATTAACCTTTCGCTACTTGGGCATATTTAGGAACTGGCTAATGTTTTTTTTTTCTGAAAATTTAATTTGGCTTTTTTTTTCAGTTCATTAATAGGTGATTCACAGCGAAATTTATTGAAAGGTAACTATTTATTAAAAACTTAAAATAGACACTATTCTTGGGATATACGGTATTGCCTATTATCCAATTTTTTAATTATTTATTGCTAGATGGGTGGACGAGTTCACAGCCCACCTAGTGTTAAGTGGTTACTGGAGCCCATAGACATCTATAACGTAAATGCGCCACCCACCTTGAGATAAGTTCTAAGGTCTCAAGTATAGTTACAACGGCTGCCCCACCCTTCAAACCGAAATGCATTACTGCTTCACGGCAGAAATAGGCACGGCGGTGGTAGTTACCCGCACGGACTCACAAGAGGTCCTACCACCAGTAAAATTTCTATTGCTTTTGTCAATGAAATCAATAAGTTGTGACCAACTTATATAAACAAATAGGATAATTACTCGCAATCTCCTTACTCCTTCTCAGACCAAAGAGTCAGCTACGGTGATCGGCTTTGGCCTCTTCTGGACATCACCACTATGAAGTCATCTTCAAGCGCACCAAATCGTCCCCGTACTGACATTTCTGGTCGTCGTGGAAATCCTAGAATAGAAATAACTTTTTAGTAGGTTTACCGTGAACAAAACTATTGTGGCGGTAGCCATCATACAACGCAAGATAATTGACAGATGCCTGAATCTCGCTTACGACATTTTTAAAATAAGCTCGCATATATATTCCTCCAAACTGGAGTTTGGGAAGCTTAAACGACAAACGGAAAGAGATCACGTCGGGGTCACCAGTTGTAGGGTAGGTATATACGTCAAAGGGAAGATCTTTCACCGAGCGGATGATATTGCTCGGTAGACCGACGGTCCGAATGCTTTTTTTTTATGATTGAAGGATTACTGGTGGCCCGGAGGCCTTTCCACTTTCACCAGGACAGGAAGGTCCGAATGCTGTTGTTCGGAACTTGTATATATGCGCTTTATCTTGAAAATGTCGTAAGCGAGATTCAGGCATCTGTCAATTATCTTGCGTTGTATGATGGCTACCGCCACACTATGTAATGAATAATTGGGGATCACAGTAGTGGGTGGCGTTTAAAGCAAGACGTTTTCTGATTTGGAATTTGGATCCGTAGTTATTGCTAGTTGTAATGTGTGCTCCATTCTCGAAGTGTTGGGTTAGGTTTTCACGGTTCTATTGGTTGATAAAATTGTTAATAACATTAACATTTGGTTTAAATTTCGGTTCTGCCAGTGTAAGCCAATATACACGTGTTTTTTTCTCTAATTTACTTCTTTTCTACTTGTTCGAAAATCGATCACATATACTTAAGTATGCACAACTTGAAATGTGCTGGAGGTTGAGAATGCTTTGTTGTTTCGTTGCTGTCAATGTCTCAACTGTGAAAAGTTATCATTAACCTGTCACATAATTTTTTAAATGACGGTCGAACCGCTGGATTACCAGCCCATGTCTTAGGGCTGAAGGAAAAAGGTCTACCAAACAAGCCTATCGATTTTACACCCAAGCGCCCCAATCCCCTTGAGAACTTTTTACTGGTGGTAGGACCTCTTGTGAGTCCGCGCGGATAGGTACCACCGCCCTGCTTATTTCTGCCGTGAAGCAGTAATGCGTTTCGGTTTGAAGGGTGGGGTAGCCGTTGTAACTATACTGAGACTTTAGAACTTGTATCTCAAGGTGGGTGGCGCGTCTACGTTGTAGATGTCTATGGGCTCCAGTAACCACTTAACATCAGGTGGGCTGTGCGCTCGTCCACCCATCTAAGCAATAAAAAAAAAAAAAAAAAAAAAAAAAAAAAAAAAAAAAAAAAAAGAACTCGAAAAAGGTTGGTTCGTGGACATTATGCCACTTTCACCTTACAAGATATCGGGATGATTATTATGTAGATTATGCGAATAATGTTTTTTTTTTTTTTTTTTTTTTATTGCTTAGATGTGTGGACGAGCTCACAGCCCACCTGGTGTTAAGTGGTTACTGGAGCCCATAGACACCTACAACGTAAATGCGCCACACACCTTGAGATATAGTTCTAAGGTCTCAGTATAGTCACAACGGCTGCCCCACCCTTCAAACCGAAACGCATTACTGCTTCACGGCAGAAATAGGCGGGGCGGTGGTACCTACCCGTGCGGACTCACAAGAGGTCCTACCACCAGTAATTACGCAAATTATAATTTTGCGGGTTTGATTTTTATTGCACGATGTTATTCCTTCACCGTGGAAGTCAATCGTGAACATTTGCTGAGTACGTATTTCATTAGAGAAATTGGTACCCGCCAGCGGGATTCGAACACCGGTGCATCGCTTGATACGAATGCACCGGACGTCTTATCCTTTAGGCCACGACGACTTCAAAGTAATATTTACAATGCTTTTTATAATATCGTAGACGAAGCTCAATAACTAATTTTCGACTAGATAATGAACTGTTTAATAATATATAATATCTAGATAGAAGAAAAAAGAATGGGATAATTTGTACTGTTGTACATTTCAAAGCATAGAGTAAAAATATCGATTGCACTGAAAAATCGATTATCCAATCTAATAAATTCCCATTCCAAGAATTCTAATTTTTCAAACGAATACCTAGTAGAATAATTTATTTCTTTTCAATATTATTGTGTTTCTAATAATTAAGTCGCACGTACATTTAGAGATAGGATGGAATTGTAAATGTACAATGAAATTCCTTAGAACTTGTTAACTCGAAGTTATTTAGTTACAAAACAATTAACAGCAAACGATAGGATAGGGGGTCGTAAAATTCGACCTTGACACCGAACGATTTAGGTCGACTTTCATTTGAACGCTATAGTTGTATTGATTGGGCGATACATTAAGCGAATGTGTAATTTTACGATCCATAGTTGGAAGTTTTGTTTCGTTTTCACAATAAAATAGATAGTGGGTAATTTTCTCGTAATGTGTCTGTGTTTCGGGGTATTTCGAAGTCGGCCGTTATACCTTAGGTTTTATGGGAGGGACTATTTGAAAATGTTTTGTTTGTACCAGTTGTGTTTTTTATTTGGCACGACTGCAGCTTTTCATTCTGGATGATGTTCGTTTATTTTTGACAGTGAAAAGTCAAAATTCACACTTCCATTTATGTTTGATCGGAGTCCATAGAACACTAGAATACTTTTGCCAATTTAATACTTACTAGTGGTCACCCATCAGTCGAAATTCGACCATCACTATTAATTTATATCATAAGCTTGGACATTATTATGATTCTATCGTCAAAGATTTTATTACTTCTATGATCACAGATTTCGCCAAGGTTACACTATAGACAAATAATATTATTGACAAACAATATTAATCTATTTTCAATTTGACCACAGACCTTACAAAAAATAAAAGAGTATCGTGTTTGTGTCAAATCGTGGTAGCGGTATCGTCGTAGTGTGTGTAATGTTTTTATTTAGATATTGATTTTACGTATTTTCATGCATAATTTAAAAAAAAACTGCCCGGCTTCTCTGTATTGTCCATAAGTGTCAGAAATTTCATATTCCTTTGTTCGTGCAATCTCCGTAAAAAGGGGTACAAAGTTTTTGCTTCACCTTTTATTAAATAGATTAATAAAGTACACTTCTATATTAGTAACTATTATTTAAATCAAATAAAAAACAGTCAATACCTCTAACAATTTGAATTCAACTTTGTTATTTGCACACAAAAGTTTCCTTTGAACCATCAAAGAAGTTCAAGTGGTCCACCGATTATAATGTAGGCGTGTCGTCGAAAAAAATTCTCTTGAAATTCACGCAAAATAAAAAAAAATAAAAAAGTAGCCGGGTACATTCCTGGCATCGGTTGATAAACTAAGTTTGGGTCGCCCTGGGCCGTCCTGATTACAATTCGATAGGGTTAAGTTTTCAATTATAACTTGCATAATGGCTGCCGAGTGAAAATCGTTTAAAGAGTTTTATTTTGTCGTTCTAACAGGTTATCAACTTGAGTAGCCATATATTTCAACCCTCAAAATTTTGAATTTTTTTTATATATTTTTATTGCTTAGTTAGCTGGGCGAGCTCACGGCTGGTGCTAAGTGGTTACCGGAGCCCATAGACATCTACGACGTAAATGCCGCCTCCCACCTCGAGACATAAGTTCTAAATCTCCGTTTTAACAGTACAACGGCTGCCCTACCCTTCAAATCGAAACGCACTATTGCTTCACGGTAGAAATAGGCAGGGTAGTGGTACCTACCCGTGCGGACTCAAGATGTATGTAATTACGCAAATTATAATTTTACGGGTTCGATTTTTATTACACGATGTTATCCCTTCGTCGTGGGAGTCAATCGTGAACAATTAATAAGTACGTATTTCATTAGAAAAATTGATACCCGCCTGCGGGATTCCAACATCGGTGCATCGCTTGATACGAATGCACCGGACGTCTTATCCTTTAGGCCACGACGACTTCAAAAATGGAATGTGTTATTTCGAGCGCAATTTTTTTTTATTCTGCTCCTCAATAGAATTTCTGGCAATGACATAAGATGAGTTATCTCTCTTGACTGCGAACGACTGATTACTCTATAACAGCTCACTAGAAGGAAACAAAAGGAATCATGGCGAATTGTGGAGTTTGAAATTCATAAGTATCTACAGTTGGAAATGTGTCTATTGATGATAACGAACGTCACAAAGTACACGCTCTTGTAAAAGTTATTTTCTTCTCTCTTACATCTAATGAAAGCAAATGGTTCAGTTTACCCGACACTGGCGACCATAACTTTAGTAGCAGCAGATTCAAGGGCGCTGACGATTTTTTCTAACTTTGTTTAGAGGAGAACATGTCATAGCGCTCGGATAAATTCGGTGATGTCATAGCAAAAAGGATGTGATCAATTCGCATCGCAATCAATTCCTCAGGGAACTTAAGGTACAAAATGTCGTTAATTTCCATAGCTCAAATCCTATCTTTCTTATACCTTTAAACGAGCAATTCTTGTATATATAATCTATAATCTGGATCTCCGAAACGGCTCCAACGATTTTCATACAATTTAGTATACAGGGGATTTCGGGGGCGATAAATCGATCTAGCTACGATTTATTTTCAGAAAATGTTGTTTTATTCGTGTTTTCAATAATCAACTCTTCCCGACATCTATTGGCGAATAATAATACTATTTTTCTTAATTGAGGGCAACTAACCGCTTCAAAGACACAACAAGATGGCGTTATCAAAAAAAAAAACCGAGCAATGCCCGGTCATCATATAGTAATTTTAAAAGATGGAAATACATTTTAACAATTTGTTGGTTTTGGTTTTTAACTTAGTACGCAGATTACTAGACGAGTGAACTAACCGTATCTTTTTAATTTTCATTACGAAATCAATTACACTGAATTACTTACTTAGGGTACCAGATATTCATAGTTGACAAACTGATATTCAAGAAGAGTCAGCATTCGGTCAATTCATTATCTTTCAACACCAGAGCGGCGTGAGATGCAAACAAAAACCGCGTAATATCAAAGCAATAAATCATACACTGACCAGAACAGTCTAAACACCAACAAAACTGGTCTTTATCTACCCCGGATTTCAAAGCTGGGGTCGTCTCTAGTACATCATCGTTATCGACTCGACGTTATGTCATCTATACTAATATTATAAAGAGGAAAGATTTGTTTGTTTGTTTGTATTGAATAGGCTCAGAAACTACTGAACCGATTTAAAAAATTCTTTCACTGTATGGAATTTACACTATTCTCGAGTGACACCGGCTATAATTTTTTTTTTGAAAAAAATTAGGGATCCTTACTAAAACCCCCATAATGTAACCAAAGGCATAAAATAATTACCTAAAATATTATTTACATCGCGTTCCCTGCGAAAACTATTGATGATAGAATAAAATAATGTACCACGACTTTGTAGAATACATAGTTATGCCGCAATAAGTGTTCTTTTATTTAAAAAAAGTAATAAAAAACGTCAGAAGTGTCAAGGGACACCCGGATGGAACGAAGTTCCTTTCGATTAATTAGTGAAGGAATTGTAATTTTTTTTTAAGTTATAATAATAAATTACGGCATTATGAAGAAGAAAAAAACAATACTATGAACTAAATTACTATTGTTGAAACGCTATCTCGAGAAACTGTACTCATTACGCGGGCCAATCGGATACGAGCAATGTCACGCGATAAGCGCCTACACGTTAATTGGTCAGAATGACGGATCTAAAAAGTGTCGTGACAACTTTTCGTAAGAATTTTTTCCGTCTAGCCCCCTTTCACAACGCGCGATAAGGAACTTCGTTCCAAAAAACAACGTCAAATATCGTTGAAAATTTTTGTTAAATACCCGAGCGGGCCCGGAGCGGGTTGCTAGTCGACCAATAAAAGTCTTTCGCGGTCGTGATTAACGATTCCTAATTCACAATTTATCGAGGTGAACCCCGAGGCTTCGGTGTGTATCAATCAATACTTCATAATATTTGTCGCTGTTGTACGGTACTTCATTGATTGCGGTCGGTTCATTGATCGATTTTATTTATGTGCTGGGCGTGATGAAAATGACCAAAGATTTTGGTACATAAATAAACGCTGGTCTTTTGTTTGTTTTTTTTTTTTTTATATTTGCTGTAGACTGCGTCACGTTTTGTGTCAAGGATTTCTATTAAGAAATTTAGTGAGTTGGACAGTATTTGCAAAGTATATTTTTTTACTGGTGGTAGGACCTTTTGTGAGTCCGCGCGGGTGGGTCCCACCACCCTGCTTATTTCTGTCGTGAAGCAGTAATGCGTTTCGGTTCGAAGGGTGGGGCAGCCGTTGTATCTATACTTGAGACCTTAGAACTTATATCTCAAGGTGGGTGGCACGTTTACGTTGTGGATGTCTATGGGCTCCAGTAACCACTTAAGACCAGCTGGGCTGTGAGCTCGTCCACCCATCTGAGCAATAAAAAAAATAAAATATCGGGCTTTGTTGGATATCGGTGCTTTCAGAAAAGAAGAGCTTCCAATTCCTTCTAGGTTACTACGCCTTGAGAAAGGCGCAAGAGGCACCGTCGTGAGCGTTAGCAAAAGTCCATTTTTTCCGGTACCAATCCTAATTACCGTCTCATTATCTCAAGATCTCAAGACCCTTAATCCATTTAATTACAAATATCTTAACGCTTAACAAAACACCATTTCAAGTCTCGACCTCACGATCCCCGACTCCATTAAAGCAGTGAGGATTAAAATTATTACGAAATTTAATTCCTGTTTATCTTCATTAAATAAGGCTCTTAACCGTAGAATTTTAGGAATCGCCGAAGTTTACGTAAATTTAATTCGGACATCGTCACGAACAAACCCGCCAGTTAGAAATACTTCGTATTCAGAATAAGCTTAATGTTACGAAGGGTCTAGTTAATGATGTCACGGATGTAGCTGGTAGACTTTGGAGGAGCAGTGTAAGGATTTTCGTCGATATGGGTATTTTGTAGTTATAGCAGATCCCCAGATCGTAAATGCAGTCATGCTATAAGTCCACTATGCAATGGCTGTACTACCATTCAACATTATACATTCATTATCAATTTTATAGAAGAAAAACCTTTTTATATTGATTGTTCTTTCATGTTGGCCCAGTTCGGTAGTTGAGCTGCTTAATCAACTTTACGGTTGTCAACTTTAGAAACAATGGAAGCTATGATTTTTTTTTTCGAGTAGGGCGCCTAACCTCCTACGAGGTCCATGCCTAGGGGACACATGGGGTGGGATTTGACGGTTTGCAGATATTTTGAGCAGACCGCCAGCCCAAAATCTTGGCAGTCATGGAACCCAACAGTCTACTCTTATTAACATCTATACTATATTTACTACTTTAATATTGTAGTATTATAAAAAAAAATCCTTTGAAAAAAATATCAATTTAGCTATCATATTACGATACGGCTTAAAAATAAATCTGATTTTAGAAAATGTTGTTGCTTTTTTTACCGGACAGATGAGTAAACGAACTCATGGTCCATTTGGGTTTTAAATGGTTGCCGAAGCTCATAGACTTCACAACGCGAATGCTACCACCTACCTTGAAACACGAAATCCAAGATTCAAATATATGTGTAAGATGCTGATAAAAATAATGATCTAAATGGAACTAAAGCTGTATCGTTCAAATGTTGTAATCGAAAACTAGTAAATGTATGAAATTTCTTAAAATATTTGTTAGTTGGATTCGTACCTTAGACAGATCATACCCGATACGGTGGACCGAATGGTAAGCAGTCGATGACGCCCTAAACACGTCATTACGGATCCTCCCGATCCATTAATGATGCTTTTAGTTATCGGTCATCGTTCTCGTCGAACCCGTCGCTTGCGACGAAGGACTCGACGAGTAAATTAACCCATAGACACAATCCACTGAGTTTCTCGCCGCATCTTCGCAGTGGGTCGCGTTTCCAATCCGTTGGTAGATTCTGTGAAGCACTGCTCTTTCTAGAGCCAGTGTTAGTAATGCTCCCTGTTTGAGCCCCTATACTATACTATATACTCTATAGTTTGCTTTCTATGAAAATAATGAGATGGCAAAAAAAGAAATTACAACGAACACATTTTCAACTATACGTTTTTTTCTTTTTTTATTGCTTAGATGGATGGACGAGCTCACAGTTAACCTGGTGTTAAGTGGTTACTGGAGCCCATAGACATCTACGACGTAAATGCGCTACCCGCTTTGAGATATAAGTCGTATCCTTCACAAGGACTGATCCATTTCAAACAAAATAATAGAAATAAACAACAGCTTTATAAATAAATTAATAAACAATCTTAAACCAAAGAATAGTCTCGAACTTGTCCCTTAAAGCAAAAAGTAGGCAGATAATAAAACTTTCTCAGTTTCAAGTTAACATCTCTATGAAAATATTAAGAGGGTGACTCTTGGAAATATGTACTTTTTCCGTCTGTCCAGAGGGAGAGATGTTATTTTTCGTTTAGGTTACACAATATTCTCGGGAGTACAGGATCGGCGTAGGAGCGTTTAAGGAAAGGCCTTCAAATTATTTTCGTATGAAATAATTTTACTGAAGAAAATTATGATACATTTTATATACTTAACACTACATCTAGACCAGCCAGCCACCTCGAGGTCAATTGTAGTTAGTAGCTGTTCAGTTGGATTCTTGGGTTAACCAACTCGTCACGGAGAAGCTGGAATTTGGGTCACCAGAGCTCTTCCATAAACATAATCCAGATTTAGAAATATGAAATATTTGAAATAGATCTCTGATTGTATATTGGGCCCAAATCCCGAGGTAGATGAATGGTAAATTATGACCAGGTAAGCGATTAAACAAAGCTTCACTAGTGATAAATAAAATAAAAACGTAAAGCCAAACCAAACCAAAACCCCCTGAGTCCGATTCTGTAGTGAATATAAAAGCGTGGCAGATGTTCAAAAGAGGTATAAGATGTAATAGGTCCCAGGCGAAACAAAGATATTTTCAATCTCCAGTTTTTTTATGTTACTCGGGTATATTCAAAACCGAACCTTAGTGTTGTAGCGTTTTAGATCAAAAATGTCTTCACTTTTTTAGAATTTAATAAGTTACTTTATGTGATTTTTGGTTGCTATAGCATATAATTATGATATTATACTGTAAAGAGCTAGTATTTTCATGACTTAAATAACTGTTTTTTTCTCTTTTGCGTTTCAATGTGTTCAATACCTTTGCAAATAGTAGAGCATAATATTATTATGTTTTTTTTTTTTTTTTTTATGTTTGAAGGATCACTGGTGGCCCGGAGGCCTTTCCAGTTTCACCAGGACATGTGGGCGAGCAAAGGCTCAGCCAGGAGGGGTGGGATTTGCTAACAGCTACCCGGGCGCCTCCGAAGGAGACCTAACAGCTCAAGAGCAGCTGCTTCGCGAATGAATCTACTACCGGATCGGAATCGCGACCCACTGAAAAGATCCGACGAGAAACTCAGCGAGCTGATTCATGGGTTAGGTTGCACGGCGAACTCTTTGTCGAGTTCGACGAGTACGGTTACCGAGGTCCCTAAGCCTGCTCCTAGAGCTGAAGGCGTCTAGTGCGAAGGTTATTGGATCTGATGGATCCGTAAGGACGTCTCTAGGGCGTCGACGGTGACTGGCTCCTGCATGATCAGGATTCGGGGAGTAGTCAGCGGCGGCTACGATAAGGCGATTATCATGACGCATAGCCTTATCGAAGTACCGTTCCGACGCTGACTTCATGTATTTCTGTATAGATTCGAGGCCCAGGTCGTCGTGTAGGTCAACGTTCCTCACGAACCACGGAGCTCCGACGGCTAACCTGCAAAAGCGAGATTGTAGAGATTGAAGGGTGTCTATGTGCGTGCGGGCCGCGTGAGCGAACACCACACTCGCGTAAGTCATGACGGGCCTTATGCAAGTTTTGTAAAGTGTCACCTTGTTCCGAAGGGACATTTTACTCCGCTTACAAATCATGGGGTAGAGTCTACCGAGAATAAACGCGGCACGGTCACGGACTGATTTTATATGCGGGCGGAATGTCATCGATGCATCCAGGGTAACGCCCAGGTACTTGACCTTCCTGGCCCAGGGTATGGATTGACTAAAGAGAGTAATCGGTGGTGTGAGATTCCTCCTCCTAATATGGGAGGAAATCCGTGTGGAGCTTCCCCTCTGAAAGAGCACCGCAGTACTTTTCGCTGGGTTGATGTCTATGCGCCATTTTCGGAACCACTGTCCTAGGGCTAGGGCTGCGCTCTGAAGCTTCTTCGCGATTAGGGACTTGTTTCTACTGGAATAGTAAACAGTCGTGTCGTCGGCGAATAAAGCTAAATGGGTCGGCGGCGACCGGGGAATATCGTTAACGAATAAGCTAAATAGGAGGGGTGAGAGGACAGAGCCTTGCGGGACTCCAGCTGTGAGAGGTCGTGGGGAGGAGCGGGTTCCCTCGACTCGATATCGAAAAGAGCGGTTCGACAAGAAGTCCCGTATGATGAGCACGAGACTATCCGGCACACCCATGTTGAATAGTTTGAAAATCAAACCGTTGTGCCAGACTTTGTCGAACGCTTTTGCGACGTCGAAGAAGAGAGCTCCCGTGTATAACGGTTTTGGTCGATTAAGCCCCACAAGAATGTGCTCCGTGAGGCGGTGCACCTGTTGAACGCATGAGTGATTTGTACGGAATCCGAATTGTTCATCGATGAGAATGCCCTTGGATGAGACGAAGTCTCTGAGGCGTTTGTAGAGCAGACGCTCATACAGTTTGCCTAGAGACATGAGGAGGCTGATCGGGCGGTAGCTCGTCGGATGATTTTTTGGTTTACCGGGTTTATGTATGCCGATAACGTCCGCTTCTTTCCACACCGCGGGAAAGATACAGTTCGCCATAGCGGCATTGAAAATAGATGCCAACATCACGATGAGTTGGACGGGTAGAAGTTTAATAACGCGGTTGGATATACCGTCGGAACCGGGAGCCTTGCGAGGACGTAGGTCTTTGATCAAGTCTTTAACTTCCATCGGGGTGACGGGTGGTAACACATCAGAGGGTGGCAAGGAGGCTCTGCGTTCTACCTCACTGTCTACTAATTCTACATGCACAGGGTCCACGGATTGAGTGCTGGGCGTGCACTGGGTTTGCAATGTATCGGCCAGCAGCTCTGCTTTTTCGTCATCATCGAACGCCGTGAGTCGGCCTGAGGGGCCTACGAGGGGGGGCATAGTTACTACCGTATCCGATTTGAGAGTACGAGCTAAGCGGTAGTAAGACCTTTGGGAGGGCGCGAGTCCTTCTAAGAAATCAGACCATCTGGCATCTCGGACTTCGGCGATGCGAGACTTTACGTCGCGTTGTAGGGCACGCATTCGAATACGATTTTCCGCGGTAGGATACCTGTCGTAGGCGCGTATCGAGGCGTTCTTAGCTCTAAGGAGTTCCCTAATATCGTCGGACAATTTGAAGCGGTGAAGGAAGTCCTCCGCTACAACTTGTTTCGATGACCTATCTAATGTCGAGGTGATGTGTGACGTTAAGATGTCTATGGCTTCATCGGTATCCTGAGGAGACGGGGTAGAGTCCGGGCTAAACGGTAGCGATGGTGGATCAGATTCAGCCAGGCTGATGCCCAGCGTGTGCCAATCCACCACAGTCCTCGTGACGGGAACGGAATCGGGAGCGCGACCGAGCTTCATAACGACGGAACGGTGGTCTGAATCTAACTCTGAAACTACTTCGATCGAGTGTAAGCGCAGAGTTACGTTTTTTAATAACGCTATGTCGAGTATATCCGGGCGATGCGCGATATTTAGCGGGTAGTGAGTCGGGATTAGCGGAGCGACGATATCGAAGGCGAGATTATCGACTAACGCTTCAAGCCGCCTGCCATTCGGGGTTGTGATGTGTGAGTTCCACCTGATGTGTTTACAATTTAGGTGGCCCGCCAGAATGACAGAGCTCCCCATGCCGAGCAGCGCCTCGATATCACTGCTTAGAACGATCTTATCCGGTGGAAGATAAACGGACGCGATAACGATCGGCGCGTGTCCCGTCAGTGAGATTCGGCACACTGATGCTTCGATATTAGCGAGCGCGGGAGGATCGAGTGGGACGCAATGCAGGGCTCTTCTATAGTAAATGACGGTACCACCACCACGAGCAGAGAGCCTGTCGTTCCTGACCATGTTATAGTTCGCGATTTTAGGGTCACGGCGCGCGGGCTTAAGTAGGGTCTCCTGCACTAAAAAGATATCAATTTGATGGTCACGCAAAAAGTCAGAAACCTGATCACGCTGATTTGCGAGACCGTAAGCGTTAAAAAATCCTATTGTTACGGATAGGGGCTTTATTCTACTTATATACGCCATTGATTACCGGCGGAGTGAGGGGAGGACGTACGTATTTAATGACGCGTATACGTCGGCGTATTCTTGCACAACGGCGATAAAGTGTTGTGCAGTGGAGGCAGAGCGAATGGCGTCGCCCAAAGCGTTAACGCGCTCAAAGTTGATCGACTGAAAGAAGTCGATCGCTAAAGCGAGATTGTCGGACGCGGTCGGAGGGCAAGTCGCGGGAGAGGGACGAGTCGCGGGGGCGGGACGAATCGCGGAGGAGGGAGTTGTAGCCGTGTTCATGTACGGCAGCGGTTTCGCCCAGGCCGAGACACTGGGCACCGGCGCCGGAACGAACGCTGGCTTAGCCTGCGACACAGAGGGTGCCGAGGCTTTGATGTCTGGGCCGGAAGCTCGGAGGCGGTTTTGGCGGGCGACGCGGCGATTTATTTTCGGGGCTCGGGGGCATCCGCGGTAATTTGCGGGGTGACCCTGTGTTCGACACAGGACGCAGCTAGGCGGTTCCGTCGCGGTTTTTTGATCGCGAGTGCATAGGGCCGTGGCGTGATCGCCTAAGCACTTGACGCATCGGGGGCGCGCGTGACAGTTACGGGAAGAATGCCCGTATAATTGGCAGTTATGGCACTGGCTAGGTGTGCCTTTCTTGTGTGGGGTTTCGACTGCGATTCCGGAAAGGCTACAGACCGTTCGGATGTTGAATATTTGCTTACCCTCGGGGGTAGGCTGGAGGGCGACGAAAACCATATTATATGGCTCCCTTCCGCGGCCTGTGTGCATGCGGTGTACGGAGTTAACCGGTAGGCCTTGTTCGAGAAGGTCGGCCTTGACGAGCTCAGCATCCAACTCTTTAGGGATGCCACGTATAACGGCACGGAGTTCGCGCTCCTCCTGGAGCGTATATGTGTGGAAACTTATACGCTCCTTACGGAGGTAAGAAGAGAGGGCCCTATGGTCGTCGGATGTTCGAACCTTAATTTGAATGCCGTTCGCGAGGTTACGGGCATTCGTGAAATTGATATTTTTGGCCTTAAGGGCCAGGGAAACTCGATCCCAAGCTGCCTTCTCTTGAAGGATTACCGGGGGAGGGGTCTGGGCTTTATTTTGTGCCACCGGACACGGCGACGGAGTGGCACGGGCTGGAGGCGCAACGGGAGTCTGAGGGCGGGGGCGCGACGCGTTCGCGGTTTTGCTAATTTTAGCGGCCGCGGGAGCTCGAGACTCCGCGGCACGCTTCTTACCCTTTTGCACCAGGGTGAATCCATCCGTCGATGAGGCGGGAGCGAGGTCGACCTCCATCTCCGAGTCAGAGTCGGAGGACGAGGAGGCGGGCGCAGGTGACCTACGAGTAGGTGTTTTGGACGGCGCGACGGAGGCCGCCGATGATCGCGCTGCTGGAACGGTGACCACGGCGGACGACGCAGCAGTTTTACTCGCCAGTATAGGCGACGCGGGAACGGCAGGCACGACGGAGGCTGCGGTGCTCGATGCAGAAACTTTGCACGCAGGTACAGGCGACGCAGGAGCAGCGAGCTCGGTGGAGTCCACGAGAGGGCTCGCAGTGTGATCGGCCTTGAAGGCCTGAAACTCGGAAGTGAGCTTTGGGTAGCGAAGCCGGAGAAATTCCGCAAATACAGCGTCCATGATGTCTATGTGCCCAGGTGGGGCTACCCTGGGTCTTAGAAAACACTCGCCTTGCGGCGAGGCCCCAACTTCTCGGACGTGAGCGGTTCTATTGAACACAGGTGGCGATGCGGCACGATTACTGCAGGACAAAGAAAAATCACAACAAAACGGAAATAACAAAAAGAAACAAAACAATTAAACACTTCCAGGAAGACAATTTGTCGGTAGATGTACCACGAACACAGAAATAACAAAAGGAAACCAAACAAATAAAAACTTCCAGGAAAAACACTTGGTCGGCAGATGTACCACGAACACAGGCCGCGCGAACAATGGCCGGGCTAACAAAAGCCGGGCGAACAAAGGCCGGGCGATCGAGTGGTCGATGAGCACGTCCGCGCGTGACGGGTGCCTCTATCGGAATGTATTATGCTCCTCTGAACTGCATATGTGGTACAAAATATAATAAATACAAGATCAAGGTCTTCAGTAAGATTGTAACGACGGGGTAACGCAAACCCGCCATCGCCCGAAACATGTCTTGTGAGATCCCTTGGATCCATTCTCGGCGCTTTTAAGCTCGTCAAACTCGTTAATTACGACCAAGAGTTCGACGACCGAACTAACCCATAGGCACAATCCACTGAGTTTCCCGCGGATCTTCGTAATGGGTCGCGATTCTAATCCGGTGAAGGTAGATCCTGCGAAGCACTGCTCTTGCTAGGGCTAGTTTTGGCTAACTCTCTCACGTTGAACCCGTGAGCTCATCCGTCTGCGTGTGTCTGGCATAGCCCTCTAGGCTTCCAAAGTATAGGTAAAAAGAAAAGTACTACATAATGTACAATATGCCATCATTACTTTATCTAGCAAATACAAGATGTTGTCATCTGCCGCGTGTCAGTAATCTTGATTGTTTCAGCATTTCATATCTGAGACTTTATCCCACTCTCCAAATAAGTCTTGTCTTTCCTAATTTTTGTGGAAGGACGCGTTATTTGTGGTTGGTCTAAATTGTTGAGCGATTACCTCATTGAACATTTGATTTTGGGTCCAAAAAGATGGAAAGACAGAACCACAGTTTTATTTCTCCAAAGGAAATTGAGACCTAAATCCTGGCCCTTAAAGTTGCGATCGGTTTCACCGCACATAAATCAGAACCCTAAAACTGACATCACAACAGAAAAGACGATAAAGATTACGAGTGTCGCAGTGCACCCTCGAGATTACTCATGATTGCTAACATGTTGTCATGTTGACGATGCTAATAAAAGAAACGCCGCCACAGAGTTGAGTCTTCCGAAATGAAATTGAACGGTTTGAAGTTAGAGAAGTTTTTTCTGATGAATTATCAAGGGAATATGATCTTCGCTTAATATTTTAAGATTCCTAGACTACTTTGGTTGGCTGATGCAACCAAGGCTTTGGTACCAATTCTGGGGTCTATACCTGCAAATTTCTGAACGATTTTGAAAGAGTTCAATTAGGTGACCGCATGGATACCACAGTTTTGCCGAGAAGCAACCTTGCGTTCGTTTCAGCCCTAAGGGTAGGATAGTCGCAACGGAGCTGATACTCTAACCTGATGTTTCAAGGTAGAATTTATATTATATCCTTCAAAACATTCATGAATATTCTGTTAAACAGATATGTCTGAGCAAGTGTTACAGTATTCTTTTGACTGATCAAAGAACACACAATATCAACTAACCACAATACCAATAACCGCTCAAGGTTGAACTAATTTTAACCGTTCTATAAACAATAAAAGGAGTCTAGGTTAAATTTTGACCTTTAAAAGATTTAATCTCAAGGGTTGAATTTGGCCGTCGCTCGGATGACTTACGCCCAGTACGCAATATAAAACTGTTCGACCGCCGTAACTTTCCCGGAAGTACACGCTGGGACCGGGTCCATTGACCCGGAATCCTGCAAATAAAATGCTCGAACCAACATTGCGAGTGGATCGTAACTTACGTGTTTACCGCGATCCAGAACGCCGTTGATAGGAGCTGTGCTGAGCTCCAAGCTGAAACAAAGAAAACGTTGTATTAGAAGTGAATTGGGTATTTGTTTGTCATACATGGGCTGATGAGCTCGTAAGGTAAGAGCCGACAGTCACATTCTTACTAGTAGCAGAGCATCTTGAGACAGCCTATACACCACCACCTAGCCTATTCCTGCCGTGAAGCAGTAACGCGTTTCGGTTTGAAGCGTACGTACCATAAAATTAAGTAAGACAAGGGCTCATAATGTGCGTAGACATTCAGAAGACTAATATTGTCATCATTATTGAAATATCTTTGCCATCTTTATCAAATTAGCTGCTGTTGCGATCGTCCTTAAAGCATCGAAAAGCAGTTCTCATTTTTATTCAAAAGCTAGGAGATGTTTTAGTATTACTGTGCTTAGTAACTTTTTGATGTCACTTAGCAAATTTTCTGACACGGTCATGCAAAATAAAACCGGCCAACGAAAGGGGCGCAGTAAAGTAAAACAAAATGAAGCATGGAAGTACTGACGCAAGATTTGTCTATAAACCGTTGGGCGAGGCTCGGCAAATAACGCGGGCAAACATCCACGACCTTCACCCTGCAAATTGTGCGGATGTAGACTCAGACGTGTACGCGAGACGTGGCCTTAGAGATACTGGATATAACTGATGATGTATCACAAATTTAGGTTTTATAACCTCTTTTGGAATTTTCGGCATAGATCGAGCTACAAGAGCCCATAGATATCCTAATTTAAGAATGCTCCCACCAAACATTTTTTACTACTGCTACCGAATATTGCTGAGGAACTTGAGAAGAAACGCAGACCCGTTCAGATACTTCGACTAGGTATATGATGTAAGCAGGTTTAGCAAATTTAAAATAAAATTAATACCAATTGATTTGACAATTACTTTCCTGTCTGGTCTCTGTATTGCGTTTTAAATAAGTTTAAAAACCAAATTTTATTTATACAGATTAATCTTGAATATAGAGATCAGAGAGGGATTCATTGAAAATAAAAAATGAATGGGAGAATTATAGGGGCAATGTTATTACTAAAATATAAAATTGTAGTTGTCTATCACAAAGCATGGCTGATATTTTTGGAAATTCAGTAATGATATTCGATCTTTGCCTGTGTTGCAGTAAAACGAACCAGCTCATATTTTCAAATAAAAACTGCTGTAACCTTTATATAAATGGCTAAAATCGGTGTAATTTATAACTCTTACCGATGCAGTCACTATTATAATACTCAAGCGTCATACTCTTTCTCCCACATCCAGTAAAAATATATCTTTGTTAAGGTCCACATTTAACTATACCAAGTATTTGTATGGTCTTATTCAAAGTCTAGAATCGTGTTTATTCTCATTTTGATGTTGGTACTTGAGTGAAAAACTTCGATCAACAGCGCACTATAGTTCCAGCAAATGAATAGATTTCAAACGTATCGTTGTTACAAATGTTTGAAGTGTGATGATTAATCGAACCCGCAATATTTACAATAATTCCCGTAATTTGTAATGGTACGGCGTAAAGTAAGCCAACAAGCTCCATGCGGTCTATTTCTGATGCGAAGCTGTCATGTATCCAAGTTTGACGGTTGCAATTACTTGCAATTACATTATAAAGGATTTGGTTCTTCAACCTCATGTTGCAAGATGGATGGTGGTAGTATCGTGATATCAATGGAGACCAATACACCTGGTGGGTTATCACCTTTACCTTACTATTTAACTAGTACAACAAAAAATGAAATCCGTGTGACTCACACAGTAGTATAAAAAGAAATGATCAGCAACTATAAATTTATTTTTAAACAATACAAGCCATTCATTCATTCATTTATAAGCAACTAGGGACCCGCCCTTACATCGCTTATGGAATTGTAATTTACTATTGATTATGAAAATAAGATGGCTGATTTTTTCCTACTTACTTGACACCTATCGTTATATTTTGGGTATTTCACACTATATCTTTATAAATTATAGCCTATGTGTTTTTCTGATGTGTAAGCTATATTAATGTAAAGTTTCATCAAAATCCATCCAGCAGTTTTTGCGTGAAAGACTAACAAAACTAACATCCATATATTCTAACAAACTTTTGCGTTTTTAATATCAGTCGAATTTAATACAAGACCCAAACTAATAAAACTGTGTAGCTTCGGCAAACGACTTGGTATATGATTTGGAAAAACAAAAGTAATTTCTTTAATAGACACATTTACCTAGTCAAAGTCATTTGTTAATTCGGCTATGTCGTGACCGGTTACAGAATATTAGAAACTAAAAGTTAGTTCACGGATAATAAGATTCGTGTTTTCGAATAACCGTTTCGCGTGATGGTCGAAGGAAACCTTCAAAAGATACCATTTTAATTCTTTGTGAAATCATTACTATTACCTAATTATTTTGTTGAAAATTTAATTTATTTATTTGGGAAACAAACAGTACAATACAAACATATAATATTTAAAAAAATTATAGCTAAAACAATAACCAAAAATGTTTCCACAATCAAAATCACATATAAGTAGAGAGTGAACAAGAAGGGAAATTAAGAAATTTAAATTACAAAAAAACAAAAGCAACACAATACGCACATATTATTTTATACATCAACTATACTACTTATCGGGCTAAATCATCTTATAAAAGTTTTAAAATAGCTTTTCTATATGCTACAAGTGACAAGCAAAAGATGTCAGCATTAGAGAACTCGAGAGAGTTCAGAACTCTCGCAAGAGAGAATCTGGTGAATTCCTTAGTCGCCCACTAAGGGATTCTCTAGAGAATCCGCAGTGTATTATACCGCCGTTCTATGATCACTAACTGACATTTACTGGTGATAAGGGTATATTTGACCTCATCAACATTACTATGAAAACTACCGCAGTATGAGCTCGCAATGCTAATAGCCGCCTCCAATGGAGGAACATCGCTGGAGGTGCGGCGGCCTTGAAAGCGAGCAGCGATGACGAGACGCTACCCTTTCCATCGACGGCCGCGACCACCTACTCTGCCAAGAGTATCCGACTAGGAAGAAGAAGAAGGGTATATTGGAAGTACGCGTGGGTAGGTTATTTAACAATAGCTAGTCTATACTTATACTTAATATTATAAAGAGGAAATACTTTTTTGTTTGTTTGTATTGAATAGGCTCCGAAACTACTGAACCGATTTGGAAAATTCTTTCACTGTTTGGAAGCTACACTATTCCCGAGTGACATAGGCTATAATCTTTTTTGAAAAAATTACGGATCCTTACTAAAACTCCAATAATGTAACCGAAGGTGTAAAAAAATGTAACTTAAAATATTCTTTACATCGCGTGCCGTGCTAAAACTATTAATGATAGAATAAAATAATGTACTACGACTTTGTAAAACACATTATTATTTACAAAAAGTGTCACGACAGCATATGTCTAACTATTATAAATATGCCGCAATAAGTGATCTTTTATTTAAAAAAATAAAATTACGTCAAATATCGTTGAAATTTTTGTTAAAGACCCGAGCGGAGCCGGAGCGGACCGCTAGTAATCAATATAATGTTTGTGTTGGTTGTATTGTTATCTTCTTATGTGGATACAGTTTTTTTCTCGTAATTCTATTTTTATTTGTAATTTTTAATTTTTATTTGTATTTGGTAATTATTACATTAATACGGGTTTGCTGAGTGCATATATGTCATTTACATTGCAATCCAGATTAGATTTAGGTACTACTTGTACGATTTAGCTAATATGTAATGTAATGATTGTAATTTGTTTTGTGCATCAATAAATAAAAATAAAAGAAAACACCTCGTTTTTGAAGATGCAACTCTTTGTAAAGTTCCATTAAGTTAACTTAATTCTGATTGTATTGAAGCTTTCTAGTATTTTTAAATAGTACGTTTAATAGTGTGATATGATTTAATTTTAGCCTTGGATCACCATCGGCCCTGAGGCGTCCATTCCTGGTCATTGGCATGATCATTGCCAAAACGACTGATTTTGACCCTATCCAGTGAGTTTTAGTAACTTCCGTCAGGTCATCGCTCTACCTTCTTCGTAAAAGTTTTTTTTTTTGCATTTACATTATATCGATTCTGTTTCAGAAAATGTTTCCAAAATCTTCGCTCACATTTTCGTTAAAAAATAGAATATTGTCCTGTCGTAGAACAAATTACGTACTTCGGCCACATCACTCGTAGAGGCCCCGATAACTTAGAGAAGCTGATGGTAGTTGGTCAGGTTGACGGGAGAAGATCACGCGGACGCTCACCTACCCGCTGGTCTGATCTAGTAAAGACGCTCACCGGCCTGCCAATAACCGAGGCTATAAAGACCACCGAGGCATGAAGACGTGGGGAACCATTGTTCATCGAGTGGTCCACATTTCAGATTAGACACGACCTTCAGCAATGAAGAGACCGACTTCTGAGTCGGTCTCTTCATTGTTTTGTTCTTCTTTGTTCAAGAAATTTGTTCTTCTTCTTCTGAGAAGAAGAACAAATTTCATTCGTAGAACCAGTTTACACTCTTAGTGGTCGTTCTTCATTCACAACATAAATCATTTTCATTTTATATAAACACAATTCGGAAAAACTTTAAAGCTTATTCTACTCTATTTCTACTACTAAATCTTTGGAAGCTCACGTTTTCAAGTCGTGCTTTCATGTAAATAACAAGTCGGGTACAAGGTCGTTTAGACGAGTCAATCTACTTTTAGATCGCCCCTTTTAAGGCGCTACGGTTTGTGTAATGCTCTATCTTTTGTCCCTGATGTAAGGAGAGACGTTCTAAGTTTTAAAGTTCTATTTATATCTGTGTGCAAACCTGTATGTCTGCCTATAACCTTATAGCTATTAATGTATTTTAGATAGCATTTTAGGCGCTATGGTTTTGTATAATATTCCATTTTTTGTTAGCCCTTTTTTATTTGTAAAATAGAACTGTGTGCTTGTCTGTCTATCTATTACATTATACCTTCTGTAGTTATGTGAATTGCGATATGGTTCAATTTGTAATACAAAAAGGCTCTTAGCTGTTTTTCATTAAACAAAATACTAGTTGCTTAAATACGTAGTGGAAGCCACAGGCATCAGTGCTGCCACCCACGACTTCCAAGCCTTGAGATATAGAGTCGAAGCACAAATGATATTTTGTAATATCTGCTCCAGCCAGCTGTGTAGAACTTATGACAAGTTCGCGGCAGGAAGAGGTAGACTCTTATCCCATTGCGACGGGGTATGGTCACTCTACCACAAAGCGATCAAGGTGGGTGACGCATTTACGTTGTAAATGTCTATGGGCTCCAGTAACCACTTAACACCAGGTGGGCTGTGAGCTCGTCCAACCAACTAAGCAATAAAAAAAAAAAAAAAAAGCGAGATCGTCAGCAACCTGACCGCGAGACGGTGTTAGCTTCGATTTCAATTAGCAGAGTATTTATTAGTCGGTAGGTAGGTGGTGCAATAAATCCCCTTGTCGTGGCTGCCGGAAATAGCATAGCTGATCCTTTGGATCGAATGCTAAACAATCGACGTCACCCGAAACATGTCTTGTCGGATCCCCGGATTCACTCTCGGTGCTTTTAGGCCTCTCAAGCACCGGTCACTCGTCGAACTCGTCAATTACGACGAAGAGTTCGACAAGCGGGCTAACCCATAGATGCGGCCCACTGAGTTTCTCGCCGGATTTTTTTAGTGGGTCGTAGTTCCGATCCAGTGGTAGATTCTGGGAAGCACTGCTCTTGCTAGGGCTAGCAAATTCTCCCAGGTTGAGCCCGTGAGCTCACCTGCCCGTTTGGGCGTAGCGTAATAGCCCATTAGGCTACCAGCAAATAGGTAAGCAAAAAAATAATTGGGTAGACTGTTTCTATTAACTCGTGTGGGCACAATCACAATCTACTTTGGTATTTTCTCACATATTATTTCTCAGTCGAAGACCCATTAGCTACTTATTTAGAAACATTGATATCTGCCAACGTAATTTGAGCCCCGGCATAACCTCATCACTTAATATGAATACAGCAGACATTTTACCTATTTTACGCCACGACGATTTCATTGAAGAATGGTTGAATCACAGCAAAAATAGTGTCAAACTTGCCCAAAATATATACGAAGTGAATTTCTGATTTCGTAGTTTCCCCTCCACGATGCTTTTTCTTTTGGAGCTGTATGTGAGTACATTTTAGGTATTTTATTTATATAACATTTTATAACACTATAATCACACCAAAGTAACTCATAACTCATAATTTAACATAGCTAAAGACTGTTTATGAGTACATTTTAGGTAGGTATTTTATTTATATAAAACTTTATAACACTACAATCACACCAAAGTAACTCATAACTCATAATTCAACATAACAAAAGAACTTTTTTAATAAGATATTGTAACCCGAACTGTCTAGTACATATTACTAATATTACATACAAACGAACCCCTTTTACCATCAATGATTGGGGTGTACCCACAATGAAAACTATGCAATATTACTACCATTGCCAATAAATATTTCCCAACCAAATCTTAATTCCAAACAAAAAAGCCGGTTTTATGTTTCAAACAATGAAACTCGCGACATGGGCCGTGGTGTTTATGGTGCGTTGCTATGACAACCACGACTGAAACTCAACGTGCGTGTGATGATGCCCTCAATACTTCCCTTTTGCGTGACCTTCCAGCCCTTATTTGGGGCAGTAAGTCTACCTTTTATATACATACGTACGCTGTATTAGGCGGATAAAATAATCCACTCTCAAAGAGATTTGCTTGCGCCGTTTAATTGGACGTATGTTAAGGTGTTAGAAGATTGCAAAATCAATTGGCCTCATTCCGAAGAGTACTTTATATAGTACGGGTGCCAATACACGTCTTGGCGGAGTTTTTGTAAGACCATCGTTTTTGTAAGACAGAAATGAAATACCAAATAATAATAAACTACAAATATAGGAATCAGACCGAGAATACAGTACCAGTATTTCATTACTCATGTATATTCTTGCAAGTCCTTGTCTCCTTCATTGGCTTTGGTAAGGTTTACGACATTACGGATACACAAAGACTGCAGTAAAGAGATTTATTGCCTATTGTAGTTGCTAATGGATTCGGATCCTTCATCTGATGGATGCTGAGGTTAAAACAATACATTGCGTCTTTGTTAAAACAATATTTGCTAAGTGCACTTTTTGGATTTTTTCTACATTCTTCTTCTTCTTCTTTTTTGTGTGTCTACAGACGTTCAATACTGGACATAGGTTTTCCCAAGCCTCACCATAATACCTGGTCTTATGGTCTGGTCTATTTGTCAGTCTGCAACGCAACATCTACGTATTACTTAGCAAATTACAATAATCCCATTTGATCAGCGTCTCTTTTACGCACCGTTTTTTTTTTCACAGTTCCACAATGAATTATTATTTTAAATTCCATTACATGTCAAATCATACATTCAAAGTCCGCTAATTGGGAGTTGCAGAGTTTGATTCGCTCTACACTCACTGTATATTTGACTGTTCAAAGTTTAATGCGATTCTCTGCCAGTGAATCTAACTTTGTCTTTCCATTGTGATAGAATGGTTAAACAGTTATGAGCTGCAGTCTCTGAACTTCTGTAATATTTAATATTTAATTTACCAGAGGATTATTACACACAAAAAGGAACCGTCCATCCATGAAAACTGACAAGGTAATGGGCTTAAAAAATTTAATATGGATTTTATGTATCTGCATTGGATTGTTAAATTGAAAATTATATGCTTATTGCAAATCAAAAACTGTAAAAATCTTCAACTTCATTTAGTAAATTTGTTTTATGAAACATGAATTAATCAAATAGTTCGTAGAAGCTATGAAAAAACAAAACCCTAAGGTTTTAAACTTGCAAATTCAGGCCAACGAATGACTTCTTTATAACATTCTAATGGGTCCATTTTTCGACTGATAGAGATTAGTCGTTAAATTGATGGCAATTAGTTACATTTTCTGCTGTGTCATGGTAATTATATGAGCCTTTATGAACATAATCTGTCAGGCTGTTTATAATTTGAAGTTGTTTAGCTACCCCGGTAGCAAAGGATCATAAGGATGAAAAATCGCTATCTTGGACTCGCAGCTCAAGTATTCTTGAATTCAGGATCTCTGGCTAGGTAGATATGACTCCGCGCATGTTTACCTTGCCATATATATTACCTCATCTTGCATTCAATGAAGATTTTCATAGCCTCTTCAATAATAATTAACTAATAACCTCTCCACTCGCCTACGCAGAATAAAATCAACAAGCTAAATGAAATTCAAATTAGTGCTAAGTTCGTTATGGTTATATCACAGATAACGGCGGGTGAACATTATGTTTTAGTGTATTATGATTATGTTAATGTACACACACACTCGTTATGTTACTTGAGGTGGTACGTATAACACTTTATTAAATAGTGTCTTATGTGAGATGAATACAGATTTAGCAATTGTTTTATATTTAGGTAGATGAGGTTTCGGGCTATGTGACGGCAAGAGGCAACTTTACAAAAGAAAAGAGTTGCTAATCAAAGCTGGAAGATCATTGCTTCACGACAAAAATTGGAAAACGTGCGCATATTAACTGCAATGCGTCCTACAACCCGTAATATTAGGTATGGTGGGCAGGAAAAATTTAGGGAGGAGAAGATTACTAGGGAGAAACTTTCCGTAGGCAGCGGCTTGGCCCTGCCCCTAGCATTGCTGAAGTCCATGGGCGACGGCAAACACTCAACATCAGGTGGGTATGCTCGTCTGTCTACACGGGCAATAAAAAAACCTTTGCAAAATAATTTCTCTCTCTCCCAGGTAAAAAAGGAAAATGAACTCTCAAATTGAAAAAATTAGAACAATTTTCGTTAATAAACTGCAATATTCAATCATCATATTTGAACTGCTCTGTCAAATGTAGCTGTAGCTGTGTAGAGCCGACCACTATCCTGCCTATTAGGGTCGCGTAGCAGTAATTCCTTCCGGTTTGAAGGATAGCGCAGCCGTTGTACTGTAGAACTGAAAGTTTGGGTCCATGACTCAAAGTGAGTGACCGTGTTTACGTTGTTGATGTTTATGGGATCCGCTAACTTAGCATCAAGTGGGCTGTGAACTCGTATCATGGCTTCCGTTTACATGAAATAAAGTGCAGTCCACGCAGGCGAAGCTGCGATACGAAAGTTAGTAGGCGTTTTTTTTATTTTTTATTGCTCTTGTAGGCGGACGAGCTTACGGCCCACCTGATGGTGAGTGGTTACCGTCGCCCATGGACTTCAGCAATGCCAGGGGCAGAGCCAAGCCGCTGCCTATCGTTAGGTACTCTCCACAAGCCTTGTTTGAAGAAGGACATGACATAGCGCTCGGCAAACACCATGGGAGCTTATTCCAAAGCCGGATGGTACGTGGCAAAAAATATCTCTGAAAAGGCACTGTGGATGAACGCAGTGGCTCCAGCCGTTAACGCAGTCAAGATCAATTTGCAATAATGTGTTCGGAGCACTAAGACTTGAAGTGCATCGTAACGTTAGCGTAGAAGAGATAAAAGCTTTTAGTTTCCAATAAAATAAAAACGTATAATCTATTCGCTCACAAATAGTCGAAGCCACTTGTGACTTTTGGCACTTCAAACAAAATTCGTTCATAATCTTGCTTATAATATACAAGCTTTTGCTCGCGACTTCGTCCGCGTGGGATAGTTAGTTCCTTTGGCATAACGCTAAATTTTACCCGCGACTTCATTTACAGTACTCAGGATTGGAACTTCATTACTGAATCGGTAGATGGCGTTGAAGAAGCTAGACTTTGAGATTTTTTGACAAAAATTTTTTTGAAATTTTCGTAAAAAAAAAAATTTTTCTTCATCAAAAGTATCCTATGTTACTTCTAATACCTCCAAGAATATGTGTACAAAGTTTCATGATGATCGGTTGATTAGTTTTCGCGTGAAAGCGTAATAAACAAACTTACATTCACATTTATATATTAGTAGGGATTATGTACCATAAAGTATGCGATTCAATCGTGCTAAGAAACATGAATGCAATCAAACTTACGATATGCGCCGTGTGACTCAAATCATGTGTTTTGTCTTGTCTTGTAACAATGGAAATAACCGATCTAATATATTACTGGTGGTAGGACCTCTTGTGAGTCCGCACGGGTAGGTACCACCGCCCCGCCTATTTCTGCCGTGAAGCAGTAATGCGTTTTGGTTTGAAGGGTGGGGCAGCCGTTGTGACTATACTGAGACCTTTGAACTATATCTCAAGGTGTGTGGCGCATTTACGTTGTAGATGTCTATGGGCTCCAATAACCACTTATCACCAGGTGGGCCGTGAGCTCGTCCACATATCTAAGCAATAAAAAAAAAAAGAAAAAAAAAGATGCTTTATGAGATCGTATGTCTAACATATTGTTGTGTTATAAACACTATTATTTAACGAGTAAGCAAGCCTTGATACTGTACAGAGCCCTAAACTGGTGGTAGGACGTCTCTTGTCAGTCCGTACCACCACCTCACGTATTTCTGCCGTGAAGCAGTAATGCGTTTCGGTTTTGAAGGATGGGGTAGCTGTTGTAACTATACTGAGAACTTAGAACTTATGTCTCAAGGTGGGTGACGCATTTACGTTGTGGATGTCTATGGGCTCCAGTAACCACTTAACACCAGGTGGGCTGTGAGCTCGTCCACCCATCCAAGCAATAAAATAAAAAACTTTAACAATAGCATAAATACCAAGTGATCCCTTTTACTGAAATAATAATCTACTAGAAGTAGTAATAATCTACTCGATGAACTAATTAAGGTTCTTTAGCATTACGAGTCTTTTAAAAATAAATAAGGTAATTTTGTAATGCTTTAGTCTTTTTCCTCATTCAAGATACTTCAGAAGCTGTCGAGACGAAGGCTCACCTCAAATGAGATTATGACGTTTTCTCTCGAATTTTTTTTGTGTCACAATTTTTTTGGCATTTGATCTAAGTAATGTAATAGGATAAGAGCTCAGAGCGTCTGTCGGGATAATACCGAGAATATTTAAATTATACAGGATTACGTGTGACCCTTTTTACGAAAATTTGTTTAATTAATTTCGGAGGGTTCGGAGTTGTGTCGTTGAGAAATTTAATTGAATTAAATAAAGTTTTTGGGGTTTTCTACAAATAGTTAATGCAAATTTTTAGATTTAGACGACATTTCTTTATGAATTGGCATCTTTAAGTCCAAGGATCTTTAAATGGCAACTTCGTCGCTCATTGACAGAAGTGATGCAAGGATTTTTCATACGTTATTTGAATAATGAAATATCATAGCAGTAAGGAAAAATGAACATTATTCCAGAGCCGGATAGTGGTTTGTAGAATAGCCATCTTAAACATGCTCTCTTAATCATGCTCTCCAATGGCAAAAAGCAGAAGAAATCATCATTTTGTGAAGTCATCGTAGTCTAACGGATAAGATGCCTAGTTTATCCGTATTAGGCGATGCGACTATGCCGGGGTTCAAATCCAGCAGACAGTTTTGAAGGTTGAGACGAGATAGTCGTTTTACAAAGCAATTGAGAGTTTAATCTCCTATCGAGGCCAAATTTATATGTCTTTGGGCTATGGTGTCCACTTCACACCAGGTGAGCCATGAGCTCCATACCATACGGTAGTAAATTTTAAGTACTCCACGTGCTACATGGTACAAAACACAAAAGGTACCAGACTCTGAATAGACCAAAAGTTACAACGGTCACAGGTACTATATGCCTTAGTGTACTGTAATAAACTTACATCCGTACTATTTTCTAACTGCTTTAAGCTGTTGGGCAAGAGTTTGGCTGTGCCTCTGCTATTGCCAATCTCCATGAGCGTAGAGCACAAACAAACAAGTAACTGATAATGCAGTTCCACACAGAAATCTTCTTCTTCGTCGCTTTCTGCATTGCTGAAAGTCGTGTCCTTGAAACTTGACCGTGGCCTGTCTCGTGAGCTGTTTCCATCTCGTCCGGTCCTCAGCTTCTCGAATGGCGGTTGCGACAGGCAACCCAGTTAGAGCGGTTACTTGATTACACCAACGGCTAGGTAATCGGCCGCGGGGTCTCTTTCCTTCTACTTTGCCCGTCACAATCACTTTGTCCAAGTTATCTGACTGTCGGCGGGCAATATGACACACACATAAATCGAAGTTACTTAATTAGATTAGATTCAATATCAATTTGAAATTTTGTACTAACTAGATTAAAAGGCACATCTCGATACGCCTTCGGAAACATCAGAAAATTGAATAACAACATAATGTAATAGATTCTGATAAGTTGAACTCGAATCAAACGAACCTTAACAATGTTTTCTTTGAATTTAACTGGAGGTTTGATGATTAAACGAAAATCATTTTCGTTGTTTTGGTTGGTTTTATTCATCACTAGCTGACCCGGCAGACTTCGTAGTGCCTCAATCGATAAATAAAATACCTAAACTTTTATATAGAATAAACTTAAAACAAACAAAAGGAATCCGTCCGACGGGGGACACGTCAAAGGGAAAACAAAATTGTGATTTTTATTTAATTCCGAGAATTTTCATATTTGTATACCTTTTAAACCTTCTCTGGACTTCCACAAATAATTCAAGACCAAAATTAGCCAAATCGGTCAAGCCGTTTTCATGTTATGTCGTGACAACGGAAAACGGGTTTCATTTTTATATATATAGATTGATACGGTAGGTGCGTCTACCGCTCGGGTTGGAACTATCGATGCTCAAGAACAACGCTGGAGATACGACTATCTGACTGACAAATGGTTTTTCCAAATATCCCTTGTAGAAGAATACGTCTTTGCTTCTAAACATCAAAGTCCGTGGTTTTTTTATGATGACGGTATTACCATTTTTCTCTAGACCATTTCAGCTTTAATTAGATGGGTAGAGGAACATGAGATCATACAGATCAATAACAACTACCCGAGCTCCATCTAAGAACGCTTTGAAGGATAACGCAAGTCAGTTGCTTAGCGGATGCATCTACTACTAATTGAAATCATAACATACTCAGAAGTTCTGCTAATAAACTCAGTAGACTAATGCAGTGGGGTTGGGTATCATGTCCATTCCTTCGAAGAAAATGATGACCTGTGTCTATGCGTGCTTTAAATGATAATAACGCTTAGCTAATTAGCAGATAATTAACTAACTAATAACTAACAGATTTTTCGAAGCAGAGCAATGCAGGTCGACCAAAACCACCAGTATTCAGAGTTTTCCAAGTAGATTTATCTAAATCAAGCCCTAGCTGTAACAAATTAACAATCAAACCACGTATCAGCCAACACTGTAACAAATTTAAGAGAAACTTCGAACTGTTAATATAAGGCAATCAGTGAGCTCAGTGTTTTCTTCAGAAATCCAACAACTAAATTGCGGAGCTAATGAGCTCCTTCAGGGAAGGTTTCTGTCGTACTATCGATATAGGGGGCCTCAGTAATAAAAAATCGATTATTTTTAGAAAATATAGATTATTACAGCGAAAAGTGATCTGATTTCACTAGTAATGAATGAAATGAGCGTTTTCTAATAAGTTTACTCTTTTTTTTATTGCTAAGTTGGGTGGATGAGCTCACAGCCCACCTGGTGTTAAGTGGTTACTGGAGCCCATAGACATCTACAACGTAAATATCGCCACCCACCTTGAAATATGAGTTCTAAGGTCTCAGTATAGTTACAATGGTTGCCCCACCCTTCAAACGGTAACACATTACTATTTCACGGCAGAAATAGGCAGGGTGGTGGTACCTACCCGAGCGGACTCACAAGAGGTCCTACCACCAGTAATTACGCAAATTATGATTTTGCGGGTTTGATTTTTATTACACGATGTTATTCCTTCACCGTGGAAGTCAATCGTGAACATTTGTTAAGTACGTATTTCATTAGAAAAATTGGTACCCGCCTGCAGGATTCGAACACCGGTGCATCGGTCGACACGAATACGCCGGACGTCTTATCCTTTAGACCACGACGACTTACTAAACTACTATTACCATATTGACTTCAGGAACCGTTTGAAGGTCTTTATCTAGTGGGGTGTGTCTCTGATAATGGTACAGATACAAATTTCTAGTCGGAGTCATATCTAACTTTGTTAAATTACATTTTGTGATATTTATTTATTTCGAAAATCCAGACTACGTCGGAAATTTGACACTGCAGCTTGATCTCCCCGGTCGAAGATCTAGATCGGGTCTTCCCCGAGAAAAGGTAGAAAGACGTATCGTTAAAGGAAAAGAGGAAATGCAATGTTACTGACGAATATGTCAAAGACGAAGCGAAATGAAAAAGAAAAATAAAGAGGCTGAAAGAAAATAAAGAAACTGATCACACCACCATCATTACATAGTATAAAACAAAGTCGCTTTCTCGGTCCCCTATATCTCTATGTATGCTTAAATCTTTAAAATTACGCAACGGATTTTGATGCGGTTTTTTTTAATAGATAGAGTGATTAAAGAGAAAGGTTTATATGTATAATAACATCCCTTAAATAGTAGAGAAATCAATAATAATTAAGAGTTTCCAAAGCGAAGCGAGGGTGGGTCGCTAGTGTAGGATAAAGGCTAGGGACAGAGAATTATATTTGTTTCCAGAACGCAAAAACTAATCGTAGTCTAGGACTCAAACATAAAAAACAATGATGTTCGTTTATCACTCCCACTACGTTATTAAAAATTTCTCAGAAAACCAGCCTTAAAATAACACATCATCATAATGCATTGTTCGAAAACATTCAGCTAAATCCGAAAGACCCTGGATTGTGACTACATCAAAAAAATTGATTCTAAATATAAGTTACTGAATCAATATTTTTCAGCGTTTATATTGAAACCAGACTGATACGTAAGGGTAGAAGTTATTTTGAGCGTATTTTGTAAATATTATTTTGATTGATTGATGATTGATATTATATAAATGCAGTAATGTTTTGACGTAAAAGTATAGATGAGTTCGTCTAATTGATTTAATGGGATTATTTTAAATATTTCAAAAACAATATGTTGTAATCTAATGTCACTCTTACCTTGAGATTTGTGGCAGTACTAACTACATTGGATATAGGGAATTTTTTTAATTGATTTTTTTCAGCTAAAGGCAGAGCCCTAAACAATCATGTGAGCTTGTAATATATAGTCAAGGTATTAGACGTTGGAGGCTGTAAGAACCATTTTATGTTATGACATCACATGTATCACGGCTGTGTTAGAAATCAACCGCTAAAGGGCCAATTATTTGTTGAATATGATCCGTTTATTAATCGTTTCCTTAGATGCATTGATTTTGGTTTTATTTACTTCATTTTTGTTTAGTCATGACTAACTAACATGGATGACTAGGAGGCTAATGAAATACATGCATGTTTGCTCTTTGTATAATTTGCGTTACTAATACAACTGCCGACGGAATTAGAAGATTCTTTGATGTTTCATTAAAACAAATATTAGATATATTGGTAATAAAGTATGTTCTTAAGCATAATTACAAATTCAAAACCGAATGGAAAATTCTAATAAAATCGTGCTCTCAGTGATTATTACGCACAAAACAAACTCGCGCATTACGTGCGAAGGACGCATAAAGCAATCGCCACATTATGTTTATGTTTTAGTACACTATTCAGTTTCCAGTTAGAATGTATACGTTTTAAAATAATCCGCTTTTAAAATATACAAAAAATTTGTTCTATTAAATCGATTTCTCCAGAATCGTTTTTCATTGGATTTTGGGGGTTTTCCGAGATTGACGTTCGATTTGTTACATTCGTATAATGGTTTTGTGTTGATGTTTCTCATAGTACTAGCTATTTGTAACGATGAGTGATTGTTTGAGTTACGTGGGTGTCGGAAGACGTATTTTATCAGCAGCAGGGCTAGCTGTTGTTGCTGTAGTGTTTGTTCAAATTCAACGTGTTACTACGATTTCCATTAGGATATCAATTTGCCATTATAGTTCACTTCATTGGTCCAGTATTTAGGGCATTTTACAGTATCTAGACTTGATTTCTCCTCGGAGTTAACATCGTAGGACATTTATTTTGTGCTGACTTGTGTCTGCCAAGAGTAGCACTGTTGATACCCGTGCCTTTCGTAAAAAGAGACTATTTAAGCAGCATTTATATAAGCAGCGTTTTCTGAGTATCATATCAGAGTTGCCAACTGATGACACGGTATCTTGTAAGCCCGCACGGGTACCATAACCCCGCCCATTGTTGCTGTGGATCAGTAGCGTTCCGGTTTGAAGCTGCCCCACAACGGTTGGACTATGGAATGATGATGAACGTATGACTTAAAGTGGGTAGCGGCACTTACGTTGTTGATATTTATGAGCTTAATAACTACTTAGCAACAGATGAGCCGTACAACCATCTAACAAAGCAAAATAATGAAGTAATAGTCGCTCATTGCCGGTATCAATGCCGAGGGCTTAGCCAAACTGTTGCCTTCTAAAGTAACATGTCATGATTGCATTCAGTAGCATTGAGGAAGGTAGTTCATAATAGGCATTCTGAATTATAGCTTTAGAATGGGTCATTTGGGTTTATTTTATAAGTGAGAAGAAGTCTCATGTTGAAGTTAAACTCCATCCGTCTCTCATTCCCGATCCTGTGGACAGAATGGAAAGCAGTCGACGTCGCCCCAAACACGTCATTTCGGATCCTCCCAACCCACTAACTGTGCTTTTAGGTACCTCAAGCACCGGTCATCGTTCTCGTCGAAACTGTCGCTTGCGACGAAGAGCTCGACGAGTACATTAAACCTCAGACACAGCCCACTGAGTTTCTCGCCAGATCTTCTCAGTGGGTCGCGTTTCCGATCCGGTGGTAGATTCTGCGAAGCACGGCTCTTGTTAGGGTTCGTGTTAGCAACGTCATCAGGTTTAAGCCCCGTGAGCTCACCTACTAGTTAAGGCGACGCTGATATAGCCTCTCAAGTCTATCAGCTTAGGTAGGAAAAAAAAATCCGTCTCTGCGAGTGGTGGGGCTTAGTTTGTAGTTTGGGAATCAAATCGAACTTAAAACCTGAAACTGAATATTCTTACAGTGTCTTTCGCGAGCATTTCGATTCGACACGATCGTGTACATGTATCCTGGGTAGTGCATCAACAAACCTAAAACGGGAACCTCAAATCCCAATTACTTCTGCGGATACAGCGCCATAACTATTTACCGCAAATCTTCAGTGATAGACGCGTTTCCATCTCAACAAATCTATCTTCATTACGTCGTAATAATTCCATTTAAATCTATATTATTAATATACATGAAGCAAAAACTTCGTTTGGAGGAGTACAAAATTTCCCACACTTATATAGAATATAGAGAATGAGAGCAGAATATGCTAATATTTTAAAAAAAATGCATTCAAAAATACATTAAATCAACAAAGAAAATATTAGACACAGTACCATGTATTTGACACACCCACATATAGCCTTTGTTTATTATCAAACTTTTGTTATTGCTTACAGTCTGTGGTCTAATTGAGAATAGGTTAATATTGTTTATATTAATATTTGTCTATAGTGTAGTCTTGGCGAAATTTGTAACTATACAAGTATAAAAGTCTTTGACAATCGAGTAGAACCATAATAAAGTTCAAAAAAACATATAGCGGTAGGCAGCGCCCTGGCTCTGCCCCTGGCATTGCTGAGGTTCATGGGCGATGGTAGCCACTCACCATCAGGTGGGCCGTATGCTCGTTTGCCTACAAGGACAATAAAAAAACTTCTAATTTCAATTAATTATAGTCGAATTTCGACTACTGCGGGACCACTCTCAAATGTTGGTACTGGCCAAAATTTTAATGTCGTTCAAAACAAAATTATCGTCTCGACGTACATGTGTCAGCTTTTATAATATTATGACGGTATGCAAATATATTGTGAGAGCTATTTACGTGCGAAAATTAAATTGTGAGCTCGTTGAAGGCGCTGTGCCTTAAAATATTATAAGCGTTTGTTCAAACCCATTGGGCTTTCTTCTCTCAATGAATATTTACGTTTTGGTTTTCTTTGGAGTGCCTTTTGTTGTTTTAAGATAACTAGTGGTCCCGCAGTAGTCGAAATTCGACTATAATTAATTGGAATTGTAAGTTTGTACTCTATTATGATTGTATTTTATACTTCTATAATCACAAATTTCGCCAAGACTATACTATAAAAAATATTAATAAAGGCAAACAATGTTTAATCTATTCTCAATTTGACAACAGACGTTGAGAACCAAAGTTTGACAATAAATAGTATGCATGCGTGTGTTCGTCAAATACATGGTATGTAGTGTGTGTAATGTTTTCTTTATTGATTTAATGTATCTTTTATCCATTATTTAAAAAAAATATTAGCATTGTGCACTTCTTCTCTGTATTCTGTATAAGTGTAGAAAATTTCATACTCCTCCGTCCGCGCAATTTTCGTAAAAAGGGATACAAAGTTTTTGCTTCACGTATTATTTTAAGATAATGTTGTGCGATCAGTACTGATATTATTATTCTAGTAATATAATACTATAGTATAATATAATACTATAAAGACGAGGACGAAGAAGAGGCACTACTCACACACACTAACACACGCTGGGGTTCTATCCATCATTTAGTCTTTTCTTTTTTTTTCACATAAAATTTCATTAAAATTTTGGGGTAGAGATAACTTTTTTCCTGTGGGAAACGGGACGGGATATTTATCAAAGCCGACACAAGTCGAGGAAGAAAACTAAATAATACTATATTATATTCTAGTAATATATACCTACTAGTCCAACTCGGCCCTCTTCAGTGACCAATCTTTGTTTTGACTTTGATCTAAACGCTATCAAATTTCATTGGATCACCTGCCAGACCAATCTGAACATACCTTGAATTTTTTATCGAAATCGACCCAACCGCTTTGGAATCGTGTATCTATACTATATAATATTATAAAGCTGGAGAGTGTGTTTGTTTGAACGCGCTAATCTCAGGAACTACTGGTCCGATTTGAAAAATTCTTTCAGTGTTAGATAGCCCATTTATTGAGGAAGGCTATAAGCTATATAACATTACGCTAAGACCAATGCAAGCAGAGCACCAATAAATAATGTTTCGAAATCGGGGTTTTTTCCTTTTGAGAGCTTCCACTGCGTGTGATGCGGAAACGGTTAAAGTTTCGCTAAAGAAATGTATCAGAGAATTGTTCCCCTTTAAAAGATCTAAAAAAAAGTCCGCAACAACTTATGTTTATATATTAAGGTTGGCTCACTATGACGTTTTTTATGCTTACCAAATTTGTTCTAAAATAAAGCATTATTTGTGAACTGTTCTACGCGGACGAAGTCGCGGGCAAAAGCTAGTACACATATAAATACATACATGGATAGTAATACTATATTGGCGCGATAAATTCGCGTATAACATGGTTCTCGTCGCGTTGGAACCAACCGCCGAAGGCAAACGAATTGCCTCAAGCCTCCGCACCGTTTGCGGGTTAACAGGGGTCACCGTCGAGGCCCCACACAAAAAAGGCACTCCCGGTCAGTGCCATAGGTGCCAACTGTATGGCCACTCCGCACGCAACTGCCACGCGCGTCCGCGGTGCGTGAAGTGCCTCGGTGACCACGCGACAGCCGACTGTTCGCGGGTCAAAGAGACCGCGACCGAACCGCCGAGCTGTGTGCTCTGCCAGAAGCAGGGCCACACAGCCAACTACCGCGGATGCCCCAAGGCCCCGCGGAAGCGTCTGGCCAACGCGCCAACTAAAACCGTCGGCCCCAAGACTTCGGCGCCCCGCGCGCCGAAACCTGCCTTCGTGCCGGCACCGGTGCCCACCGTCTCCGCGTGGGCAAAACCGCTGCCGCTCACGTTGGCAGGGAAACCACCGGCACCCCAGCCCCTGCTCGCGCCGCGTCCCGCCCTCGCGCCCGGTCCCGCGCCTCGCCCCGGCCCCGCGCGGCCTGCCGTAAACGACTTTTCAATCGTGCGTGATTATATCGCCGCGATAAATATAGATCGCATGCGCTCGTTCGCCGACGCCATGCGCAGGGCAGTCACGGCCGACGACCGCCTATACGCGACGTTCGACCATATGGACGTCATCGAGTCCGTCCAGCGTACGCTGGCTTGATTACCGGTAATCAATGGCCAACAACGGTAGGGTAAAACCGCGTTCCTTAAAGTTAGCATTTTATAATGCTAACGGACTCGCGCGTCAGCGCGATCAAGTTTATGAGTTTCTTCGCGACAATCTCATCGACATCCTTCTGGTGCAGGAGACCTTCCTAAAGCCCTCGCGTCGCGACCCCAAAGTCGCGAATTACGTCATGGTTAGGAATGACAGACTCTCCGCCCGCAAGGGCGGGACTGTCATTTACTATAGGAGGGCCCTGCACTGCGTCCCTCTCGATACTCCCTCGCTCTTACATATCGAGGCGTCAGTGTGCCGCATCGCGCTGACGGGACACCAGCCGATCGTCATCGCATCCGTTTATCTCCCCCCTGACAAACCCCTCCTGAGCAGTGACCTCGAGACACTGTTCGGTATGGGGGACGCGGTCATCCTGGCAGGCGATTTAAATTGCCACCACACTAGGTGGAACTGCCATCGCACGAATGTGAACGGTAGGCGTCTCGACGCGTTCATAGACGACCTCACATTCGAAATATTCAACCCCCCGACCCCCACGTACTATCCGTACAACGCCGCGCGTCGTCCGAGCACAATAGATCTGGCACTGCTGAGGAACGTAACTCTGCGCTTACGCTCCATCGAGGCAATGTCAGAACTCGACTCAGACCACCGACCTGTCGTCATGCAGCTCGGTCGCCCACTCAACCGCGAACCAGATACGAGGACCATGGTGGATTGGAAGAAGCTGGGCACGTGCTTAGCCGACACCGCTCCACCAATCCTCCCTTGCGGCCCGGATTCAACTCCATCCCCCGAGGATACCGTCGAATCCATAAACATCTTCACTGATCACGTCTCGACGGCGATCATAAGATCTTCGAAACAAGTCGATGTGGAGGACTGCTTCCACCGCA
Source organism: Bombyx mori (assembly GCF_030269925.1). Classification (NCBI taxonomy): domain Eukaryota; kingdom Metazoa; phylum Arthropoda; class Insecta; order Lepidoptera; family Bombycidae; genus Bombyx; species Bombyx mori. Next base: position 13,808,173 of record NC_085109.1, on the reverse strand, counting down.
TCAGACTTTCCCCCGATCTTAGGGACCTCGTTAGAATCAGAAACGCGGCAATCCGGGCCTACGATCGATATCCCACGGATTCAAACCGGACTCGGATGCGTCGCTTACAGCGGGAGGTCAAATCCCGCTTAAGCGACGCCCGAAACGAAAACTGGGATAGTTATTTAGAAGAACTCGCGCCCACTCACCAAGCATACTGGCAACTAGCTAGGACCCTCAAGTCCGAAACTATAGCCACTATGCCGCCTCTCGTACGCCCCTCAGGCCAATCACCGGCTTACGATGACGATGACAAGGCAGAGTTGCTGGCCGATGCACTGCAAGAGCAGTGCACCACCAGCACTCAACACGCGGACCCCGAACACACCGAGTTCGTCGACAGGGAGGTCGAGCGCAGAGCTTCCCTGCCGCCCTCGGACACGTTACCCCCCATTACCACTTCCGAGGTTAAGGAGGCGATCGATAGCCTACAACCACGGAAAGCTCCCGGCTCCGACGGCATCCGCAACCGCGCGCTTAAATTGTTACCAGCCCAACTGATAACGATGTTGGCCACCATATTAAATGCTGCTATGACGAACTGCATCTTTCCCGCGGCGTGGAAAGAAGCGGACGTTATCGGCATACACAAGCCGGGCAAACCGAAGAACGAAACCGCGAGTTACCGCCCCATCAGTCTCCTCCCGGCGATAGGCAAACTATACGAACGGCTCCTTCGTAAACGCCTCTGGGACTTCGTATCCGCGAATAAAATTCTTATAGACGAGCAGTTTGGATTCCGCGCCAGACACTCGTGCGTCCATCAAGTGCACCGCCTCACGGAGCACATCTTACTAGGGCTGAACAGGCGGAAACCCATTCCGACAGGAGCCCTCTTCTTCGATATAGCGAAGGCGTTCGACAAAGTCTGGCACAACGGTTTGATATACAAACTGTATAACATGGGAGTGCCAGACAGACTCGTGCTCATCATACGAGACTACTTGTCGAACCGTTCGTTCCGATATCGAGTCGAGGGAACGCGTTCCCGGCCCCGTCACGTCACAGCCGGAGTCCCGCAAGGCTCCGCCCTCTCCCCGTTACTATTCAGTTTGTATATCAACGATATACCCCGGTCTCCGGAGACCCATCTGGCGCTCTTCGCCGATGACACCGCCATCTACTACTCGTGTAGGAAGAAGGCGTTGCTTCATCGACGACTTCAGACCGCAGCTACCACCATGGGACAGTGGTTCCGGAAGTGGCGCATCGACATTAACCCCACGAAAAGCACAGCGGTGCTCTTCAAAAGGGGTCGCCCTCCGAACACCACGCTGAGCATCCCTCTCCCGACTAGGCGCGTCAACACCCCCGCCCCCGCCGTTCGCCCAATCACGATGTACGACCAGCCCATACCGTGGGCCCCGAAGGTCAAATATTTAGGCGTCACCCTCGACAGTAGGATGACATTCCGCCCCCACATCAAGACGGTACGCGATCGTGCCGCCTTCATCCTAGGACGTCTCTACCCGATGATATGTAGGCGAAGTAAAATGTCCCTTAGAAATAAGGTGACACTCTACAAAACTTGCATACGCCCCGTCATGACCTATGCAAGTGTAGTGTTCGCTCACGCGGCCCGCATACACTTAAAATCCTTTCAAATTATTCAATCCCGTTTTTGCAGGATAGCCGTCGGAGCCCCGTGGTTCGTCAGGAACGTCGACCTCCATGACGACCTGGACTTAGAGTCCATCAGTAAGTATCTGCAGTCGGCGTCCATGCGCCACTTCGATAAAGCGGCACGACACGAGAACCCTCTCATCGTGGCCGCCGGTAACTACATTCCCGATCCTGCGGACAGAATGGAAAGCAGTCGACGTCGCCCTAAACACGTCATCTCGGATCCTCCTGATCCACTAACGGTGCTTTTAGGTACTTCAAGCACCGGTCACCGTTCTCGTCGAACCCGTCGCTTGCGACGAAGGGCTCGACGAGTAAATTAACTCTCAGACACAGCCCACTGAGTTTCTCGCCGGATCTTCTCAGTGGGTCGCGTTTCCGATCCGGTGGTAGATTCTGCGAAGCACGACTCTTGCTAGGGTTCGTGTTAGCAACATCGTCAGGTTTGAGCCCCGTGAGCTCACCTACTAAAGTTAAGGCTACGCTGAAATAGCCGCTAGGGCTATCAGCTTAGGTAGGAAAAAAAAAAAAAAAAAAAAAAAAAAAAAAAAAAAAAAAAAAAAAAAAAAAAAAAAAAAAAAAAAAAAAAAAAAAAAAAATACTATATTTCTTTTTCAATTTATTCATAAGTCAGCCATGTTGCGGTTTCTCTGGAGACAGGTAACTAAAACGTAAATCTAACCGAACGAAATGTAAGAGAGTATTTTAACTGTCAAATCACGTGACTTCCAGAGGCCACGATAAGATATCGAACGATAAAAAGTTTTCTGTAAATAGCTACGTCTCGCGAGAGCCTTATCGAACGTAACAACAACTAAGATCACGCGAACAAATACAATGCAGACTATATATAATACAAATAACCGAACCAAACACAGGAAATATGGTTTCCTCATAAAATTCTTATAACAAATAAATCGATACACCGAAATGAAAATGTTTATAGCATAATTTTGTTTATGCAAAAACTTATTTCGGGATCCATTGTTATGTTGTTACGAAATAGTTATTTCGCTAATAGGTAATGCCGAATGGGGCGGTGAGTCTGACCTGGTTCGGAATGTCGAAGAGTTGCGGCTGATACTGTATGCGGGCGTTCCCAAAACGTACTCAGATAATCTATACTAATAATATTATAAAGCTGAAGAGTTTGTTTGTTTGAACGCGCTAATCTCAGGAACTACTGGTCCGATTTGAAAAATTCTTTCAGTAACCCACTTATTGAGGAAAGCTATAGGCTATATAACATAACGGTAAGGAAAATACAAATGGAGCACCAATAAAAAATGTTTCAAAATATGGATTTAAATAGCTCCTTAACATTCTATAATAAAAAACATATTTGCACTTTCTACGTAAATGAAGTGGGGTTAAAATTTAGCGTTATGCCAAAGTAACTATTCCACGCGGACGAAGTCGCGGAAAAAAGCTAGTGATTTTCATATGAATAGTTGTTGTTTAGTGTGTAGATTGGACCCGTGAGCTCAGCTACCCGTCCGGCCGTAGCTGGAATAGCCCTTAGGCTAATAGCCACTAGGAAGGGGAAAATATCTGTGTTATAGCTTTGGATCAGCATTGTCTTATAAAGAGAGACGAGCTTACAAGTTCGGTAGCTTAGATTCAAATTTGACACTTATAGTGAAACAACGAACTGTTATACGGAATTGAGAAAAGATCTTTTTAAAAATGATTTTATTGATAAAATAGAAATATAAAGGATTAGGACGACAATGACGCCAACCGTGCCGTGTGGAATTAGGAATAGGACTGCCTGGATACGAAGAGATGGTTCTTTAACAAAGGATCGTGAGTACTGATGCTATCGGTCATCATTCTCGTCGAACCCGACCAAGGGCCCACCCTTCAAACCGAAACGCATTACTGCTTCACGGCAGAAATAGGCGGGATGGTGGTCCCTACCCGTGTGGACTCACAAGAGGTCCTACCACCAGTCTCGTTATTTAAGCAAAAAAAGCATACAAAAAAAAAACTGAAATTTACCCTACAGCCCTTCTTCAAGTCTGCAAGAAAATAATGTAATCATTGAGTAATCTAAATATTTACGTGCCACGGCTACTCTCAAAATAATTTTCGAACAAGCCAATTAACGCTTCGTCTGAAAACAAAAGAGTATAAATCAATCATTTTATTAATAAAACTATCCGTCTATCAATCAATTTGAACATCATTCGAGCAACAAATGTGACGTAGACTATTTCACAGAAACATATTCAGGAGCTGTAAAACTATAACCGAAAAAATATTCACGGAAAACTAGATCATATTGAGGTAATACATAAGCAGTACAATCCTCTGAATAAAGATTCAGCTACGAGGCACGAGAACTGACTTATATCGTACATTATTTAGTACGTAGGATTTCATGGGAAAATAAACCTTATTGGCGCGGAAAATAAGTAGAATATTTCTTTCCAAAAAGCAAATGTTTTGCTGTTTCATGCTCTTCATTATTATGTATCCTACGTCGTTCGGTGACCAGATGGTCTCGGGGAACTTAGATTAAATCTCGTTGGGCAAGTTTCTACTCTAATATTCTTATTAAGAACTAATAATGCCTAAGAATTTGTCGGCCTGCCAAATTCACTGGGAAAGTATTTTGTTAGTTTTTCCTATCTTTTGCTTTTGGTACTTATAGGTAGGTTAGTATCAGTAATTCGGCGCGCTGTTTGATGAGGGGCAAATAGAAATGTAGTTTTCTTTTATGATATTAAATAATGTACAAGACATAAGATCATGGTCTGGTCAGTCTTAGGCGCTGGTACTTGAACTGGGAGGAAGCCATCTAGGCTCTAGGGATCGCTCTAAGCAGGTATGACCGGAAGTGACCGTGGTCTCTTCTACTCTTGTACTTTTTTATTGCTTAGATGTGTGAAAGAGCTTACCCGCCTGGTGTTAAGTGGCTACCGGAGCCCGAAGACATCTACAACGTAAATGCCACTACACACTTCAAGACATGAGTTTCAAGGTCTCGGTTTTTACAGTAAAACGGCTGCTCCACCCTTCAAAACGAAATGCATTACTTCCTCACGGCCGAAATAGACAGGGTGGTGCTATCAACCAGGGGGATTCACAAGACATTCAACCACCAGTAAAAAAATCTAAAAAGTCTGTATATACATATATGGCGCGATGGCGTCATTAGTTCTGATCTGGAAGGCGGGACAATGAAACTTTGACTTCATATTGTAGGTTCCATTAATTGACATCTATGCACACTTAGTACAAACTAGCTGATGACCGAGCTTTGGTCGTTTTTTTTTTGATAACGCTATCTTGTGGTTGTCTTTAAAGCGGTTAGTTGTCCTCAATTAAGAAAAATAGTATTATTATTCGCCAATAGATGTCGGGAAGAGTTGATTATTGAAAACACGAATAAAACGACATTTTCTGAAAATAAATCGTAGCTAGATCGATTTATGGCCCCCGAAATCCCCTGTATACTAAATTTTATGAAAATCGTTGGAGCCGTTTCCGAGATTCAGATTATATATAATAATATATACAAGAATTGCTCGTTTAAAGGTATAAGATAAGATAATGCCGTGAGCTCATCCACTAATGTATACCAAAAACGTGTTTAGGAAGTCCGAAATACACCAATTCCCCGAAGGTACTCCACAAATTTAACATAACAAATAAGAACAATCCGTGTGTGCGTATACGAACCTTGGAAACAACAAAGGGGTTACATTTACCCCCTTTCCTCGTAGGCTCAGAGCGAGGGGTTGAAACTAAACAGTAACATGTTCCACTGGATTGCCCGAATCGAATAGAAATTAGTGAAGTTTTAATGTGTTAACCAAATAGTGTTTACTGGTGGTAGGACCTCTTGTGAGTCCGCGCGGGTAGGTACCACCGCCCTACCTATTTCTGCCGTGAAGCAGTATTGCGTTTCGGCTTGAAGTGTGAGGCAGCCGTTGTAACTATACTGAGATCTTAGAACTTATATCTCAAGGTGGGTGGCGCATTTACGTTGTAGATGTCCATGGGCTCCAGTAACCACTTAACACCACGTGGGCTGTGAGCTCGTCCACCCATCTAAGCAATTAAAGAAAAAAGCCCTTAATCGCGAAGTCGTTTGAAATAAAGGAAGTCTTTATTTTTCTTCATCTCTAATAGAATATTTAATGGACCTGAGTCGTTGTTCACGGGAAATTCTTTTTTTGATCGGATCAAACGGAAGTAACATTTGTTTTAATCATTTTCTTTGGCTACAAAATAATATATTTATAAGCCGCTTTCTGTTCTAATTTATTCTGTTACTAGCTTTTGCCCGCGACTTCGTTCGCGTGGAATAACAAAAATTTATTTTAGCGAAACTTAAACCGTTTCTGCAGCGCACGCAGCAGAAGCTCTCAAAAGGGAATAAAACCCGATTTTGAAATATTCTTTATTGTTGCTCCTATCTAAGCATGATGATATATAGCCTATAGCTTTCCTCAATAAATGGGCTATCTAACACTGAAATAATTTTTCAAATCGGACCAGTAGTTCCTGAGATTAGCGCGTTCAAACAAACAAACTCTTCAGCTTTATAATATTAGTATAGATTATAATTGTCACACGACGAAACAATATCGCAGTCTATTTTGGTTGTTTTACAGTCTAGAATGGCACCGCCCCATATCTTCTTGTGGATGTCTTAATAAGTAACTAAGGGAATCAACAGAAAATGGCCAACTGTATTGTGCAAGCATACTGCGATCTATAACAGCCGTTAACTGGTTAGAGCATAATGGAAGCCTCCACTGGTCTGACATCTTGGTTGTTCTTGGCGCAAAGCAGTTATTTGTTTCAATATGAAGGGAGATAATACAGTACTATTGATACTTTGAGGTGGGTTAGCATCAAGTTCGGATGTTTTTTTTATTGCTTACCACCTGGTGTTAAGTGGTGACTGGAGCCCAAGAAGTCCTACCACCAGTAATTACGCAAATTATAATTTTGCGGGTTTGATTTTTGTTACACGATGTTATTACTTCACCGTGGAAGTCAATCGTGAACATTTGCTGAGTAGGTACGTATTTCATTAGAAATATTGGTACCCGCCTGGGATTCGAACATCGCTCAACACGAATGCACCGGAAGTCTTATCCTTTAGGCCACGACGACTTCAAGGCCTTCGTCTAAGGCTTTCGAAGGCCATGAGGTTTTGTGTTATCCCAATGCTATCAAAAGAACTTAGAAGCATGGTTTCGTATTTCCAATTAAGTCCAATGTTCAATATTATTTTCATCTAAATACAACCAGGGCCACGCCGAATATCAATTAACGTAAATAAATGTAATTACAAGAGTAGAAAGAAAACATATTTCTTTGTTTATATTATGTATTACAATTCCTCAAATTATAATTCCCTCGGGCTGTTCGTTACTGTTTTCGGTTACGCTCAAAATGATTTATTAATGCTATTTTTCTTACAGTGACGCAAATCTCTTTGGACAGACGTTCGTAATTCGTGTAGTAAGCAATGGTGATCGCCATAACACTAACGCGTGCTATTCACCTGCGTAGATTAGATGATGCCAAGCTTTGGTTTTCTCCAATGCTGTCAGTGACGGAAACATGCACAGCATAATACGAAAATAACAGTAGTCTGCCTATATCGGCTCAATGAGTAGTAATGCGTTTCGGTTTGAAGGGTGGGGCAGTCGTTGTAACTATACTGAGACCTTAGAACTTATATCTCAAGGTGGGTGGTGCATTTACGTTGTAGATGTCTATGAGCTCTAGTAACCACTTAACATCAGGTGGGCTGTGAGCTCGTCCATCCATTTAGGCAATAAAAAAAAAGCGTAAAAATTCATTACAGATACAAATTCTGTAGGTATCAAATATGGAAAAAACCATATGCAATAAGGTTCAAACTGAAAAAAATTTAGCTGATAGAGCGAATATTAGTTTAAATAATAAGGGCAGCAACATCCTTTATACCTACATATAATAATATATTTATGTAGATGAAAATTGCTTGAACCATATTGAGATACCTACCTATTATGAGCGAACAAGAAATGAATGTTCTGTATCGGAAAATCGAATTAAATTTCACCTTTCAATGGTCGGATCGGATTGGTCTGATGAAAAATCAGGTGATGCGGATTTCACAGGCAGTCTCAATACGATGCGACGCGTGAGAGGAAATGTTATCTAATGTTTAATATAATATTTTCAGAGAAGTAGAAAATTGTTCATTTTTTTGTTCAGTAGTCAAATTATTGTTTATCATAGAAGATTATTGTTTTTAGAAGATTATTATAGAGTTAGAAAGAAGTTTATTATAGAACTAAAAAGAATAAGAACTTTTTTTTTGACGTGACAACGTCTTATAATTCGATGGAGCCGGCTGCACGCACGAAAAAACATGACTCATGCGGCGTTACCTCGCTCTGAGGCGTATTTTCTCATGACGTTGTCACGTTCAACTATCGTCAGTAAAACGACTTTACAGACAACCGATTTTTCTTTTTTTTGTTGCTTATTTGGGTGGACGAGCTCACAGCCCACCTGGTGTTAAATGATTACTGGAGCCCATAGACATCTACAACGTTAATGCGCCACCCACCTTGAGATATAAGTTCTAAGGTCGCAGCATACTTACAACGGCTGCCCCAAAATCGAAACGCACCACTGCTTCACGGCAAAAATAGGCAGAGTGGTGGTACCTATCCGCGCGGACTCACAAGAGGTCCTACCACCAGTTAATCGCTCTCATAAAGTAATTCGCTCTAATATCCTGACCAATATCTATAGGATAAACAAATATGAAGCTAATGGTTATTTAAGTTTGCCTCTTAAGCGTATGTTTTTAACTACATATTTTTATATCAGGACAAAGTTGAGTGAGGCAAGAATTTTTTTTGGTAAATTCACGATCAGTAACTCCAAATAGCGGACCGTGTCGGAGCCACACTAGTGTGATATAAAAATCTAATATCCTCTGATCCTCAAACTCAATTGACCAGGAAAATATTGGCTGAAGTGAACTGGTCGTTCAAACGAGACGTTATTATACATAGTTTGCTCCGAGATGAAAGAATATTTGATCTTTACGAGGGTATTGGAGGATGAGATTGAGATTGTCGTGGGCGATTTCGTGTCGTTAAATCTTTGGTTTTTTGTTTTTTTTTTTTTTGCAAACCAATAAGTTATATCAAAATAAATTTAAATACTAAGTCCTTTTTCAGGCGAAGCTATGTTTGAAGATGAAAGAAAGACTCGAAGAGTACTTAACGGTAGGCAGCAGCTTGGCTCTGCCCCTGGTATTGCTGAAGTCCATGGGCGACGGTAACCACTCATCATCAGGTGGGCCGTATTCAGGTCTGCCTACAAGGACAATAAAAAATTGTAAATTTCTCTGGTTACAACAAAGCTCTACAGTAGAGGTAGAAAGTCGCATATTCGTGATGATTATGCGAGAATTTTTAAGGTAACCTATAATTATATTGATGACAGCTTCGAGCAGGCGCGCAGGAGTCAACACCAAGACAACACTTACCCTCACGTGTGTTGTGACATGGGGCGAAAGTTTCAATTGTATTGTAATTAAAACTATCCTGTTCTTCCAGATAACATAATCCTTGTACGCCAGAAATAAGCAAAACTAATAAAGTAAGAGTGTACTTAGATATAGTTTGAGATGGTGCAGTATCCTTTCTTTCGACTCATCACCGCACAAGAGTTCTAAATTATCTATTAATCATTGTGCTCATCCAGTGTGCGTTACTATCATTTCTGCCCCATATCATCAGATGACTAGCCTCATGTTGAGCAATCATCGGCTTCTTCCTTTCGAGGCAATAAAAAACTAGTATGTTCGTTACTGTAATATATTTAATTGTTTTTTCTATTCGGTCCGACATTTATCTTAGAAACTTTCTACTTACCATTGTTCGCTTAGGGAAGGTTTTTGGCGTTATATCAGCATCAGCAGAGAAAATAATTCAATGAATTAGATACCTATGTACATTTACCGATAGGGGCAAGGTAGCTTGCTTGGAATTCACATGTATATCACACAATATAAGAAGGATAACATATCTGCTAAGTGATTGTCTCCGACACAATATTTGTATAGTTTTCCTGTACTCAATAAGGAAATGTATTATTTATACGCAAGAACCGGATATTTTATTCTTCCAATATGAATCGGACAAATTTAGCAATTGAGTTAATAATAAAAGTGATTGGTACCTAAACATAAGTATAAGTGGAAAACGTGCAGGCTCCTAAAAACGCTCCCCCATGAGTATATGTAAATAAAAATTCATAAATCTTGCGCATTTCATTTTTCATTAGGCGATTTCATATCCTTCATTGTGGAAGTCATCCATAAATACGTTAAAGGTAGGTATTTGCTTGGAACAATTGAAATCTGTTGTAGATGTGCGTTAGAAAATCTTATTTCGGTATTTTTGTTTACGAACGCGGTCGTTGAAAGAATTAAATTTTCGATTTCAACCAAATGTTCTTCTTCATCTAACCGGACGATAATATAATGTTTGCTAAAAAAACATTGCATTCAATTCCACTAGTCGAAACTAAATTTTTTTTCCGACCTATTCTGATAGCCTTGATAGGCTATATCAGGCGTTACCTTAACGTAGAGGTGAGCTCCCGGGGCCCAAACGGGAGGTGTTGCTAACACTGGCCCTAGCAAGAGCAGTGCTTTGCAGAATCTACCACGGGATCGAAAACGCGACACACTGAGAAGATCTGGCGAGAAACTCAGTGGGAAAGCTAAAAATTTAACCATTTTAAACATATTTATATACATATATATGACATATATAATCATCACATATACATTATCATCTGACATCACGTCAGCATTTTTTATTGTGATTATTCATCATCATCAGCCTGCGCCGGTCCACTGCTGGACATATGCCTCCCTCAAAGCTCGCAACTGAACCCGATCTTCGGTTCTACGCATCCAGTCATTGTGATTATTGAAACGCCATAATAGCCGTGAACGTGGAAAACGGAATCGAGCTATGAAAATCTGGTCAGACATCGGGAAGGTCGATCAGACAAACAAACGCTGGCCCAAAGAAAACTTTCCGTTTAAAATAACACATTTAGATATCTTAAGAAACGAATCAGGTGATGAGGGTACGCCAAGGCGGAGGCCAAGCGTAATTGAGGCGTACAATCATGAGCGCGAAGCGTTTTCTATGCAAATTGTTTTTTTTTTGGCGCAACCAGTTTAATCTGGTTACCCCAGTTCGTAGATTGTGATTGTATCATATAATCCATAGAATGTGATTGCGGCCGCCCACCTTGAGATATTTGGTCTTATAGCTTTCAGGCATTAGGTAGATTAGGGTGAGCACGAATGAACGTAGATGTAGAAGGCGTACGTGAAGCAATCAAATCTGATTTATCTTGAGTCTAATTTGGAACAGCGTCCCTGTAAACGTGATTGGGACCAAAATTTTTGAACTATAACAAAATGTATACAACGTAGCAATACACATGTAACGGCTTATAGTAAAGTGTAAAAAGTATTCGTGTATAAGCAACAAAAATATTTTTCACACAAAATAAGTCGAGTTTGATTCGATCATCATTTCCTCACGTACCAAAAGAAAAAGAATAAAACAAATAGTCACACGGCGTAGAGCAACGTAAATACGATAGACAAGCTTCTGTTTAGCGTATGAAATAGTAAGTTCACATTTGGCATCTAAAATGATCCATCAGTGCTATTTAAGATCGTAAGGCTCGAAGGATCAAGTTGTTTAGGAGAATGATAAAAACGCAGAATAGAAAACGTTTATTCTGACACGAAAACCATTTATTTAAGGGATTTTATGACCTGGTAACTAAGACCTTTAGGTCATGTCTTATTTTAATTTATATTAAATTAAATGAAATGAGATGAGATGATATGGGATGAAATATAATCTCAGTAAAATGGTGGTCATTTACTAAGATTTTTTTAGAGGACTTTTTAGAGAAGTTACATCCAGCGGCTTTGTTTCATTTTCCCACATTTGTGTACTTTCACAGATATTAAACAGTTAATAAACCACCGTTATTACACATTTAAACCCGAAGAAAAACTAAATAGACAAAATAAAACAAATCACACAACTTCACTCCTCGCGTTTCCGCCAAAAAGTTCACGAAAACCATCTGGCTAGATTACTACATAGATTATATTATAAATCTATAGTATAGTATTAGTAGTAATAAATTAAAACCAGCTCAGTCTAGCTCCACAACTCAAGCCCGGTTTTCTAGTAGTTCCGAAATACAAAACGCAACCCACAACCAAATTGTACCCACCAAAACGTACAAAGTATTTTAAGTCTTATTTCAATGTAATAAAAGTAAAATACGGAATGCCGCAGAAATTGGAAAAGTCAAGTTTTTTTGCGAGTATGTTAATTATTAAACTGAAATGCTCGTGCAATTTATACGAGCTTAAAATTTACTCAAATTTTTTAAGTGAAAACTTCTTTAGCGCCGTTGTGATTCGAAATTCGGCAAAATAAAGAAGCTATACTAAAAAGAGATAAATATATTACGTATATCTATAGGAGTTAGCCTGCGAGAGAATAAGATTTAAAAAAAAAAATGCTTAGATATAATGAATAACACATAGTCAACATAAAATAAAACAGCACCCAGTAAGTACAATAGGCTTTTTGAATAAAAACACATCTATGTATGTTTTTTTTAAATTATTATTGCTAAGATGGGTGGACCTGCTCACAGCCCACCTTGTGTTAAGTGGTTACTGGAGCCCATAGACATCTACAACGTAAATGCGCCACCCACCTTGAGATATAAGTTCTAAGGTCTCAGTATAGTTATTGAAAATTTACTACGATATCGATTTGGACAGGTAATTGTTCTCAGACCTGTATGGTCATCAACCTCTTGACCAAATTTCCAACTGAAGAACTTTAAAACTAAAGCGTTTTATTCAAAATAAGCTTTTACTTGTCTATAGTTTAGCTACGTCACGCTAATAAAATGGAGACACAATGATAATGTCTATTAAGAACCAGTATATATGAAGTAATTATTAACTATAAATCCAATACAATGTTGTATTATGACGATTTGACGAAAAACATCAAGAATCAAATGGCTGGAGTGAGCATTGCATTCTCACTTCGAACTATCTTGTATATTAGCACTGACTTTGAAATATGTTTTACCATACACACACGCTTTGATGGTTTTCTTAAACATATAATATATTTCTTAAGCAATTTATCAATCATATCGTTGGGTGAAAGACTATTTGGTTAAGTTATCCTGTATATCAATGACATGCTGTCTATTGATAGCATGCATTGCTATGCGGATGACAGCACGGGGGATGCGCGATATGTCGGCCATCAGAGTCTCTCTCGAAGCGTGGTGCAAGAGAGACGATCAAAACTTGTGTCTGAAGTGGAGAACTCTCTGGGGCGAGTCTCCAAATGGGGTGAATTGAACTTGGTTCAATTCAACCCGTTAAAGACACAAGTTTGCGCGTTCACTGCGAAGAAGGACCCCTTTGTCATGGCGCCGCAATTCCAAGGAGTATCCCTGCAACCTTCCGAGAGTATTGGGATACTTGGGGTCGACATTTCGAGCGATGTCCAGTTTCGGAGTCATTTGGAAGGCAAAGCCAAGTTGGCGTCCAAAATGCTGGGAGTCCTCAACAGAGCGAAGCGGTACTTCACGCCTGGACAAAGGCTTCTGCTTTATAAAGCACAAGTCCGGCCTCGCGTGGAGTACTGCTCCCATCTCTGGGCCGGGGCTCCCAAATACCAGCTTCTTCCATTTGACTCCATACAGAGGAGGGCCGTTCGGATTGTCGATAATCCCAGTCTCACGGATCGTTTGGAACCTCTGGGTCTGCGGAGGGACTTCGGTTCTCTCTGTATTTTATACCGTATGTTCCATGGGGAGTGCTCTGAGGAATTGTTCGAGATGATACCGGCATCTCGTTTTTACCATCGCACCGCCCGCCATCGGAGTAGAGTTCATCCGTACTACCTGGAGCCACTGCGGTCATCCACAGTGCGTTTCCAGAGATCTTTTTTGCCACGTACCATCCGGCTATGGAATGAGCTCCCCTCCACGGTGTTTCCCGAGCGCTATGACATGTCCTTCTTCAAACGAGGCTTGTGGAGAGTATTAAGCGGTAGGCAGCGGCTTGGCTCTGCCCCTGGCATTGCTGAAGTCCATGGGCAACGGTAACCACTCACCATCAGGTGGGCCGTATGCTCGTCTGCCTACAAGGGCAATAAAAAAAAAAAAAAAAAAAAAAAAAAAGGCGACATTTTGCTTACTACCTACGCGACATTTATCTTTGTATTTAAAGGTACGTTTTATTTGGTATCAGCATCAACAGTTTGATCTTCTTAATTGAACTTCAATTAAATTTACTCCATTAAAATAGCTGAAGATAATTTTTTTGTTACGATATTTTTGTTAAACAATAATATATTTCTTATGCAATTTATCAAACATATCGAAGGGTGAAAGGCCATTTAGTTAAAGCGAAATTTCGCTTACTACACGATTTATCTTTGTATTTAAAGGTGCGTTTTATTTGGCATCAGCATCAACAGTTTGATCTTCTTAATTCGAATTCAATTATATTTACTCCATTAAAATAGCTGAAGATTTTTTGTGTTATGATATTTTTTCCAAATTTTTAAGCTTTGGCTCTTCTGCAGATCGTTATATCTCCTCTCTTGGACCGAGTTGTCCATTTTCGTAGATTTATGAACTGCATTCAACACGGCGCTCTCGCGTTTCGGATATAAACACAACATTTAAATGTTTATAAGAAAATAGTTTACTTCGAAAATTAGCATGCGCCGTTGGCTTCAAACAATTATTTAGTTGGGTCTAATTTACTATTCCGATTATACGCTGAGGTTATTTTTATTACGACGAGCGAAACTCAGAGAATCTGGAATCATTTGAGACGTAAATTTGGTTTAATTAAAAACTTGTTAATAGTTCAATCTAAATGATGATTGATCATGAATTATCTATTTTGTTTAGCGCAGAAGTGCAATTCTTAACAGGATCACAATGTTACTATCAGCAGCGCCTATCTAAACAAAATAATATCAGTATTATAAGGGTATAATTTCGACGGTAATTAACTAAGCAACTGGGTATTCATCCGAAGAGACATTTTCGACTTGTTGGATCTGTCACTGCATATTTTGGGATAGGCGCTTAAAGCATCACAGAAGGTATTTTTAATACGCTTTTATTAGCTTAAGACGTATGTATGTTAGTATGTAACGGAATCTTTGAACATGATTTTGACCTCCCTCGAAACGTCGGATTAACTCGAAATTTGGGATACTTATTAAGGACCTTATTACAGTTAAATATTGTAAAAAATTGAAATTTAACTAAGAAATGAATAGTTTAAAAATCCTAAAAAAATACGCTTTTATAGAAAATCTAACTAAGAAATAGAAAATAAATTTTAATAAATTTGAATAAAAAGTAGAAGTAAGAAGTAAGAAAAAATGATTTTATTGTAAAAAAGCGTAGGGTGCTTTTCAGGATTATTATTAAAATACCCTTCTACTCATATCTGTTCATAAAATATTTATAACTACTGATACCATGCACCCCACGCTTTTTTTTATAATAAAATCATTTTTTGTTACACTATTTTTAATTCAAATTTATTAAAATTTATTTTCTGTTTTTTAGTTGGATATTTCTATAATGCGTATTTTTTTCTTTTTTTAAGCTATTATTTATAAATTAAATAGAAAGTGCATGTCATAGCGCTTGCGAAACGGTGTGGGCTGAGGTTTATACCAGAAAAAGATGGCGGAACATAGTACGAAATTTAATGTGGATGACACAGTGGTCCCGGTCCTAAAGACGGGGCCTGGACGTTTGGATTAACTTCGCACGAGCTTGTTCCCCGTGTGGGTGTGGCAACATCAAAATGTTTCTTAGTAGGCTTTGAAGCTCAGGGCTTGTTCTTTCCAAATTATGTGCACATAGCGCAGAATATTTACAAAGATTTTGAATCAGTAAACTTAATAATAATAAATAGAACTTGAAGAAAACGGTATGTTTAGCCACCTAATTATCAATGAGCTGTTCGTATTACAACGCAATAGGAAGCCATGAGCTGGGACCATTTGAAAGTTATAATCACTATAACATAATTAAAGTCAGCTGATGTTTGGGATCAACGACCCCTGCGATCAAGGATCACGTCTTTAAGCTACCGTCATTGGATATCACACGATTCAACTGCGGCTGAGTGATAATGGTTGCCGTTTGCTAATACCAGAGGTTCAGCCAAGCCTTTTGAATATTGTCCGAACATGGATTCCTTCATTTCTTCCGGCAAAGTTCGTATACATCCTGGATAATTTGACATATGTTGTCGATTTCTCACGATTATTCCATTGAATTTGGTTTTGAATGCAAATAATAATAATAATAACTGGGAAAGAATCACGTCCTAATTCAGGATTCTCAATGTTATGGGTACTGACAAAGTTACAGTTTATCACATAATGTTTGCCCGGTGTAGGTATCGAAAAACAACTCTCGGCGCAACAGTAAGGGGCGCCAATTACTCCATCGCCGAGTTAGTCAAATATTGATTGACCTCACTTTATTGATTAAATCGCAAAATAAATGTCTTTACATCACACAACAATTAAATCGGATCTTCATTTACTAATAAAACAAATTTGAAATATTGTTAGATTAAATCTCGGACGTTTCCATTAGCATTTCGTTTTCGTTTGTACTATCCATCCTTTATCCGGTCTTTTGTTTTATCGTATCCTATGGGTACCGAAGTATACGAGTTCATCGGCCTTAATCGTACAAATACTTCCAAAAAAACTGGATAATGTAAGTGTAAATAATCAAAATACGTGAAGCAAAAACTGTGTATCTCTTTTTACGAAAATTACGAGGACGGAAGAGTATGAAATTTCCAACACTTATAGAGAATATAGAGAAGAAATGCACAATGCTAATTTTTTTTTAAATAATGCATAAAAGATACATTAAATCAATAAAGAAAACATTACACACACTACATACCATGTATTTGACGCACACACGCATGCATAGTATTTATTGTCATACTTTTGGTCTTGACGTCTGTGGTCAAATTGACAATAGATTAAATATTGTTTGTCTTTATTAATATTTTTTTATATTAATATTCGCCTTGGCGAAATTTGTGATTATAGAAGTATAAAATACAATCATAATAGTGTACAAACTTACAATTCCAATCAATTATTATAGTCGAATTTCGACCACTGCGGGATCTCTAGTATAGATAAATTGACTGCATTTTCTATGTAATTCATGAATTAAAGTATTAACTAATGAATTCGGTTTAGCAAAACAATCGGTCAGTTTATGTAACAAAGCATTGTAAAAAATGGTATTATGCAGAAAAAGAAGGAGTAAAGGCTACCTAATCCTTTCGCCTTGGGATGACATCTCGGAACGCTGCTTTAATATAAAAAAAAAAACTCTTAGCAATGACATGGGTTAGAAATATAGCTGTGGAAGTGATATAGCGAAACATCATTAGTAGAAGACACTCGGTTAACTCGATCGTTGCTATGTTTCGTATCATTGCTATATGGATATAGACACTGACAGAGATCAAAATATAGTTTTTATCTGCAATTACTCATCGCACTACCGCTGCATTTAATGGTCTAGGTAAGCTCGCCTGAGCTTAACAAAAAAAAAAAGATGTGTGGTGTCGTGGGATACTGGATAGGAACGAAGTTCCTTATTATGAAAATTTTAATTTTAAGTTCTATTCGAGGTATAAAGAAAATAATTATTCGGGTATACATTTTTACTATGATTATTTTATTGATAAATATAAAAAACAAAAAAAATATCTTAATATTAGTACCCCCATTATTTGAATCAATTCTAAAAGTTTCATGAAATATAGTACAGAGCCACATATTACTAACTAAAAAAACTGTGTTGAAGTGATAAAATCCCAACCAAACAAAGGATTGCGTAGCCCTTGCTGCTGTCAACAGATGACGTTTAGCCAAAATATAAAGAATAAAAATCTTACGTTACGGACGTTTTTTTCAGGTTAGGTTTCCGCATCGTCCCATAAGGAACTTCGTTCCTAGAAACAACCTCGAAACATGTATTTTTTATTAAAATATATGAGTGCAGTTTTTATGCTCATAAGTGTACGATTTTCATATTCAAACATGCTTCGGGTAAAGGTTCCCCTGAGAGATGGGATATGAATAAGCAAGGGTAAGAGTACATTATTATATTTACATTAATTTATAAAGAAAATAAGAAATATATTAAATGAAAACTTTTACGAATTTTCGTTAAATAGCTCCATATAGTTCTAAAATCAACATTGATATTATGTTATGTTAAGTTGTTGCTGGAGTCATGGTCCAGACGGCTGGCCGATCCTTCGGCTGGTCGTAGGACCGTCGAGGCGATTCGCCCGGTTCTTGTGAACTGGGTGAATCGTGACAGAGGACGCCTCACTTTCCGGCTCACGCAGGTGCTCACTGGGCATGGTTGCTTCGGTGAGTTCCTGCACCGGATCGGAGCCGAGCCGACGGCAGAGTGCCACCATTGTGGTTGCGACTTGGACACGGCGGAGCACACGCTCGTCGCCTGCCCCGCATGGGAGGGGTGGCGCCGTGTCCTCGTCGCAAAAATAGGAAACGACTTGTCGTTGCCGAGTGTTGTGGCATCGATGCTCGGTGACGACGAGTCGTGGAAGGCGATGCTCGACTTCTGCGAGTGCACCATCTCGCAGAAGGAGGCGGCGGGGCGCGTGAGAGACGCACAGGCCCGCCGCCGTCGAGCGGGGGCCAGGGAGGCGGATCTCGCCCAAGCCCTGGCCCTCTAAGTGTTTCGGGTCTCCCTCACATGTCGGCCTGGGGACCGGCGAAGGGGGCCTAAGAAGACGACGTGCAAGCTGCTCTGCACGCGTTTTATGCATGAGCATCCGGGTGATGGAAGGCCGGCTATCCTCAACCCACGCTGGTTCTGACCCAGCGGGGTATTCCGTAGGATAGACCATTCTAACCGGTGCCATCTAGGCGGGCTTCGGATAGCCTGCCGACCGAGAGGGCTGGTGGTCGTGGCGCCGACAACCGCCAGTCCGGCGTCCCGAGGGGGAGGGTGATGGGAGAAATGTGCTCCGCACTAAACGCTTCACTTTCCCCCCCTTGCCTTTTCATGAGTTTTGTCTCATGCGAGGTTTGGACGTTGGTTATTGAGAGACAGGAGGTTTTAGTCGGTTCGACTCCGACATGCCCCGCCCTCCATCCCCAGTGAAGGGCGGAAGTCCGGCGATTTCCTCCTGACAAAAAAAAAAAAAAAAAAAAAAAAAAAAAAAAAAAAAAAAAAAAAAAAAAAAAAAAAAAAAAAAAAAAAAAAAAAAAAAAAAAAAAAAAAAAAAAAAAAAAAAAAAAAAGTTAAGTTGTCGTCGTTTGTGTCCACAAAAATTGTATGTGTATTCCAAATACGGAAATAATAATAATAACTAGTGGTCCCCTGGTAGTCTAAATTCGACTATAACTAGTGGAAATTATAAGTTTGTACACTATTATACTTCTATTATACTTCTTTAATCACAGATTTCGTCAAAACTACACTTTAGACAAATGTTAATAAATAGAAAATAATATTTAATCTATTCTCAATTTGACAGACTATAACTGACAGACTGCAAAGAAAAGTTTGACAATAAACAAATAGTATCCATGCGTGTGTGTGTCAAATACATGGTAGTGTGTGTAATGTTTTCTTTATAGATTTAATGTATCTTTTATGCATTATTTTAAGAAAATATCAGCATTGTGCACTTCTTCACTATAATCTCTATAAGTGTGGAAAATTTCATACTCTTCCGTCCGCGCAATTTTCGTAAAAAGGGATACAAAGTTTTTGCTTCACGTATTAATATATAGATAAACGCGCGATTAAATATATAATAAGATAATTAATTACGACTCGCTTTTTTTAATAGAAAATACTTCATTAATACATATTTATTATTACATATTTACTGGTGGTAGGACCTCTTGTGAGTCCGCGCGGGCAGGTACCACCACCCTACCTATTTCTGCCGTGAAGCAGAATGAATGCGTTTCGGCTTGAAGGGTACCGTACGGACTCACAAGAGGTCCTACCTCAGTAATTACGCAAATTGTAATTTTGCGGGTTTGATTTTTATTACACGATGTTATTCCTTCACCGTGGAAGCCAATCGTCAACATTCATTAAGTACGTATTTCATAAAAAAAATTGGTGGATCCGAACATCAGTGCATCGCAAGATACGAATGTATCGGACGTCTTATTCTTTAGGCCACTACGACTTCACCTTTTATAAGATAGATATATTGAAATTGATCTGATGTCTCTAAACGTGTGTCGACTTTGAAGATATCTTAAGTTTCCTAGTGACTCCCTTAATAAATTAGATCGTCTATGTGCCGAGCGCAATAAAATAAATACTCAGAAAGTAAATAAGTCGACAGGAATAAGGCGGTGCTTTTAGGTACCACAAGCACCGGTCACCGTCCTCGTTGAACCCGTCGCTTACGACGAAGGGCTCGACGAGTGAATTAACCCATAGACACAGCCCACTGAGTTTCTGGCCGGATCTTCTCAGTGGGTCGCGTTTCCGATCCGTAGATTCTGCGAAGCACTGCTCTTGCTAGGGTCAGTGTTAGCATCACTCCGGCTTGAGCCCCGTGAGCTCACCTACTAGTTAAGGTTACGCTGAAAGGAATAAGGAATAACATTGCAACTAAGTCTTAGCTAAATATGATTTATAATTATATTCCTGGCATCTGCGATACGATACCTATGTTTTTACATTTGCTTGTTTAATTTATTGTTTTGGTTTATTATTAGTGTAAATTCTCGGACAAGAGTTCATAGACATTACAGGTTGAAAGCGAATGCTCATTTTAAAACTGTGCAATACATTTCACCTATGACGTCACAGGTTACCTTTTTAATAAGTTCAAGCCTTTTTTTATAAATTTTTTACTAGCTGATCCGGCAGACTACGTAGTGAGGTACATCGATAAACAAAAGACCTAAACTTTTGTATAAAATAAACTTAAAACAAACAAAAGGAATCCTACGGGAGACGCATCAAAGGAAAAACAAAATTGTTATTTTTATTTAATTTCGGGCATTTTCATATTTATCTACATTTTAAACCTTCTCTGGACTTCCACAAATAATTCAAGACCAAAACTAGTCAAATCGGTCCAGCCGTTCTCGAGTTTTAGCGAGAGTAACGAACAGAAATTCATTTTTATAATATAGATTGCCTTTGTAGGCAGACGAGCATACGGCCCACCTGATGATGAGTGGCTACCGTCGCCCATGGACAGCAATGCCAGGGGCAGAGCCAAGCCGCTGCCTACCGAAAGCCAAGATGGCTGCTCGTTAGTATTAAAGCAAATCTGGTCGTCCAGTCGAGCCACAATGTAACCCGTATCGAACTAATCATTCAAGCCGAGTATTAACCGCACAGAATCGCTGCAAGATCACACTTTACGACTCTATAAAAGACAAAAATCTGCTTTTATTGCCAAGGATTAAACATTATTGCATCGTAAAAATGCTTTAATGCGCCCACATTGCTAGGATGTTTACCTGGCGTCTTCAACTGATCTTGTCTCTCTGTATTAGTATTGGTTACAGGAAAATATCTAATTTTTTTTATTCTTTTTTTATTGCTTAGATTGGTGGACGATTTCACAGCCCAACTGGTGTTAAGTGGATACTGGAGCCCATCATCATCATCATCAACAGCCCACAGTCGCATACGCCATACGCCTCTCCCAATCCACACCATTGAGCCTGGTCTACGGCTCTCCTCATCCACTTCTTGCCGGCCACCGTTCGAAGGTCATCGCACCACCTAGCTAGGGGGTGTCCCACGTAACATCTTTCGCTGCGCGGTCTCCACTCAAGTACCCGTCTGCTCCAGCGATCGTCAGTCCTCCGGCATATATGTCTAGCCCACTGTCACTTCAGCTTGCTGACTCTGAGCTATATCGATGACTTTAGTTCTCTGTCGAATAACCTCATTTTGGATTTGTCCTTCAGAGAAACTCCGAGCATGGCTCTTTCCATGGCTCGCTGAGCGACCTTGAGCTGACGGACAAACCGTACTGTGAGTGTCCATGGAGCCGATAGATATCTACAATGTAAATGCGCCATCCACCTTGAGATATGTTCTAAGGTCTCAGTATAGCTACAATAGGTTCAAACCGAAACGCATTACTGCTTCACGGCAGAAATAGGCAGGTTGATGATACCTGCCCGGGGGGCTCACAAGCGGTCCTACCACCAATAAAAGTCTTTCTGCTGCAAAAAGTACCGTTAAAAATATCGAGTTTCAGCAAAAAATTTAGGCAATCTATCAGCTAATATCCTAAAATCGATGCGCGCGCATTGGACCGTCGGACGTACGGTCGGGTTAACCGAACGAATAGAAACGCACGCCTGAGTAAAGACGCACCCGCCGGAAGATCTCCCCTTTGAAGTAAAAAGTGGGATACATTCATGCTTCCCAAATAACAAAACGTCAGCTGCTAGTAGCTAAACTTGGGATGACGTCACAACGTATATCCGTAAAGACGATAAGCCCTCAACAGCACAAATCCCATTGGGAGACTGATTTATGGTACTATAATTTGAGTCAATGGTAAACTCGTGTGGGACCCGATCGTCAGATTAGCTTATTGTGTTGGAGCACGCGAATCGAAATATTGATTCGTCTGTTCTTGTCTGGTTTTGACGTGGTTGAGTAGTTGAGTAGCCTAGAATAGCAATCTCAAGTGGGTGGCGGCATTTACGTTGTAGATGTCCATGGGCTCCAATAAACCTTAACACCAGGTGGGCTGTGAGCTCCTCCGGCCATCTAAGCAATAAATAAAAATAAAAAACATAAGTGGGGATTATAAATAAATTTGGGAAAAAAAGGAACCTTATGAATAAACCTTTAAAAATTAATTTCAATAATGAGTTTCATTTATTGTAAAAACTTAAAAGCGACAAATTAATGTTGAAATATCTTTTCAGAGGAAATAGGCAGAGAGTGATGGTAGCAATGCGTTGGATCGTAAGGAATTTTGAACGCCATGTGACTATTCAATTGGAATGATGAATGTGTAGACGAATAGACGAAGAAGAATGAATGTGTAGAATTTGGTGGTTACAATAGTAGATAGATGGTAAGATAAAATAACGAAAAGTAAAAAAAAATGCTTTCGTATATAATAATATATATGATGACTGACATAATTTCGTTCATCCAAGCAACGCGATAAGAAACAAGTTGTGACAGCGATGTCAAAACAGGGGGGGGAGTTGTCAAATAAATATTTAAAGAGTGAAGATTAGGTATATATTTTGCGCTATAGATTAGAGATTATTAAAACGGCGAAATTTCTATATATATGTATATTTATATAAATTAATTGCTGTTCGTTAGTCTCGCTAAAACTCGAAAAGGGCTGGACCGATTTGGCTAATTTTGGTCTTGAATTATAATTTGTGGAAGTCCAGAAAAGGTTTAAAAGGTAAATAAATATGAAAATGCTCGGAATTAAATAAAAATATTATAACAATTTTGTTTTTCCTTTGATGTGTCCCCCGTCGGACCGATTCCTTTTGTTTGTTTTAAGTTTATTTTATACAAAAGTTTAGGTCTTTTATTTATCGATTGAGGCACTACGAAGTCTGCTAGGTCAGCTAGTATAATATACAAAAGAGAGTGTTCTGTTTTAATTTATCTCCGCGATTCTACACATGAAAGGTATTTATGGCATAGTCGTTTTCTATTGTAAAAATATTTTACTCCGATATTAATCGCAATTTTGCTGATCCTTCTTATATGATAGCTTAGAGATTAAATGTGCGATAGACAGGTGCGATGGACACTGTTGTGTTTAAGTATTTTTGGGTATCTAACAACATCTTTAAGCTATTAGGATTGTTCAAAAACTGTTTATCGTCAAGCATTCACGTATGATTCATAGACTGACATTGGATTGATTGGTATACACCAACGCGCGATTCATCTCATATTAACTGGTCAACCCAACTCATAGGTATCTGAAGGTGAAATCCAAACTTCTAGTGTCAAGCAGGGTACCGATAAAAAAAACGCAGTGCCTATGGATTCTAGTCATTAGTGAAGAGTGTGGGTTCGTGAATTGGATTCTATGTAATTAAGCTATTTTCAGACATGAGGTTTGGAGTCTTAAATTTATAGTATAACGGCTATAGACGGTCTAGAGACTTCAATTATGCACCCTATTGATTTTTGTTGACACGAAGAGTATCTACAATAGACCAAAAAAATGCCAGTTACACGTCATAGAAGTGAATGCTTCAGAGTTTTTCTGTCTCATTTTCTCGTAGGTTAAATCACATAAATATTTGAATCTTATCGCGTTTCAAGTATCACTTCTGTTTCGTCTAGTTTCTAATCATACAACGGCGTAGAAGAATTGTTCACTTCAAAAAAAATTTTTTTTTATTGCTTAGGTGAGTGGACGAGCTCACAGCCCACCTGGTGTTAAGTGGTCACTGGAGCCCATAGACATCTACGACGTAAATGCGCCACCCACCTTGAGATATAAGTTCTAAGGTCTCAAGTATAGTTACAACGGCTGCCTCGTCCTTCAAACCGAAACGCATTACTGCTTCACGGCAAAAATAGGCAGGGTGGTGGTACCCACCCGCGCGGACTCACAAGAGTTCGTACCACCAGTAATTTTTAAGTACAGTTGTACTTTTTCAAATCTGTGATCTCTCACTTATACCGATCAGTTCGGAGAACATATTAAAATCAAATCGCTACTGGAATTCCCATCAAATATTCGGAACGAAACTGCAGCTCTTGTTTTACGAAATCGCCGAAATTCCATCAATAAATCA
This sequence comes from Bombyx mori, assembly GCF_030269925.1. Lineage (NCBI taxonomy): Eukaryota > Metazoa > Arthropoda > Insecta > Lepidoptera > Bombycidae > Bombyx > Bombyx mori. The sequence goes on along the minus strand of NC_085109.1, from coordinate 13,783,529 downwards.
TCGGATATTCGGGTATCCGCTTCGTCCGACACTAATCCCCGCTGGACGTTACATTGTTAACTTTAGAATAACCTAAATCCGCAGATAGACGAGAAAACTAACTGACTTTTAACTGAATTTATTCTAGCAGAATATACTTCAACTTGAACTTTATAACTTAAGTTACGACGAAGGAACCGCGGGCGTCTTTGGATGACCCAATAATTAATGTATTATATTGTAATTAAAACTACTTTTATAGCTTTAATGGCTACGTACTGACGTTGTACTGGTGCACGAAAACTGTAAAGTATCTGAAAGGTTGGAATTAATATAATGAGAATACATACAAAAAGACATAAATGGAGTGTGTGAATGACGATATGAGAGAGAGAGGAGTGAGTATTAAGATGACGGCTGATAGAAGAGAATGGAAGAGAAAAATTTGCTGTGCCGACCCCATCTAGTGAGATAAGGTGGAGAAAAAGAAGAAGAAGAATACATTTACGAATATTATAACAATAGTCTTAATTATGAGTACGACTAGCTAAAGTGGAAGAAAATTTTTTATGATTAAATGTTATCTTGATTACGTTGCAGTATCAAACTAAATTTAGTTTGATATGTTTTAAGATATGAAGTTGGTTGTTGTAAATGTAGATTTTTTATGGAACTATTAATAACTACTTTAGAGCTTTAGTTTGATAAGTTATTATTTGGAGATGAGTTAACGGTCTAAGTTACTTACTACCAGGGATATCGTCGGTCTGTACGGATAGATACCTCTACTCTAGATACCTCTATACTGCACATTTCAACCGCTAAGCAATTATGCCTTCTTGATCAGAAAGTAGGATAGTGTTTTTACAATTCATTTACATTACTACAACACGAATGCGACGGATCAAGGCGAAGTGGCAAGAACTCTTTGTCCCGCCCCGACGGTTGTCTCTACACGGTTAGCAGTTGTTGAGTATAGTCGTCTAGAACTGTATATATTCAGCGTCCACGCCGTATGCATCAGTGGAGCTGCGTTGCCATCTTAATCTATATAATATAATAATATATAAGTATATATAAAAATGAATTGCTGTTCGTTAGTCTCGCTAACCTCCAGAACGGCTGGACCGATTTGGCTAATTTTGGTCTTAAATTATTTGTGGAAGTCCAGAGAAGGTTCAAAAGTTAGATAAATATGAAAATACCCGGAATCAAATAAAAAATAACAATTTTGTTTTTCTTTTTATGTGTCCCCCGTCAAACGGATTCTTTTTGTTTGTTTTAAGTTTATTTTATACAAAAGTTTAGGTATGTTATTTATAGGTTGAGGCACTACGAAGTCTGCCGGGTCACCTAGTGCAAAATAAAAATTGATTAATTTGGATTTTTTAATTTACCGCCACCCTGTTACGTGACCCTTCGCTCTTAAATACACACCCTAGTCGTGGATAGGCCGTCTAGAGTACAATACGTCTCCCGATGTCCTTTATATCCTTGTTTGCGTTCGTCGCCTGTTTTGTTCGGGCATCGGTCCTGTTTCGTTATAATAACGCGGCGGAACCTTTTGTTCGCGATTCCGAAGGCTGGGCTATTGAATTTTTAGCGGCTCCAAGCGAAAAAGTTTTTGTTGTCGTAAGAAAATTTATCGAAGATCTACCTTTGTTATTGGTGGGCGATGAAAGACTAAACGTGTTGCATTCACGATTCAACAAACCTTTATTATATTTCGTGTGGTAATAAATACTTTTTTTCTTTTTTTTATGATTGAAGGATTACTGGTGGCCCGTAGGCCTTTCCAGTTTCACCAGGACAGGTGGGCGAGCAAAGGCTCAGCCAGGAGGGGTGGGATTTGCTAACAGCTACCCGAGCGCCTCCAAAGGAGACCTAACAACTCAAGAGCAACTGCTTCGCGAATGAATCTACTACCGGATCGGAATCGCGAACCGCTGAGAAGATCCGGCGAGAAACTCAGCGAGCTGATTCTCTACCGAGAATAAACGCGGCACGGTCACGGACTGATTTTATATACGGTAGGCAGTGGCTTGGCTCCGGTAGGCAGCGGCTTGGCTCGGTAGGCAGCGGCTTGGCTCTGCCCCTGGCATTGCTGAAGTCCATGGGCGACCGTAACCACTCACCATCAGGTGGGCCGTATGCTCGTCTGCCTACAAGGGCAATAAAAAAAAATAAAAAAAAAATATGCGGGCGGAATGTCATCGATGCATCCAGGGTAACGCCCAAGTACTTGACCTTCCTGGCCCAGGGTATGGGTTGGGTAATCGGGGGTGTAAGAGTCCTCCTCCTAATCCGGGAGGAAATCCGTGTGGAGCTTCCCCTCTGAAATAGCACCGCAGTACATTTCGCTGGGTTGATGTCTATGCGCCATTTTCGGAACCACTGTCCTAGAGCTAGGGCTGCGCTCTGAAGTTTCTTCGCGATCAGGGACTTGTTTCTACTCGAGGTAATAAATACTGTTATATCGTTCGATACAAGCAAAACATATTCTTTAGCACTTTCTTTTAAAACTAAAGATGAACGTAAAAACGCATCAGTGTGTGTGACAGAGCTTTCAGAGATAATAAAAATACTAATTCCTTTTAAAGATATCTCAATGAAATTTAAAACATATAAATTTATGTTTTATAAAGATATTTTTAGCAAATACGAAATGAGATATAATTGGGAGTTTCTATATCTTTGGTACCCCAAATTTATTTCTGCTTTCATAGACCACTTTTGTTTGATTCCTCAATCCTTAATCAAGAAAACGACCTGAGCTATCCCGAGAATATTGTTAATTTTATTGTACTTCTCTATCATCTGTCTGTTGTAGGATTTTCACTTGCGTAGCTCTACCTCGGATTCCTTCATTGAATACTGGCAGTAGCTGCTGCTATGGCGAAAATAGGGCGGAGCTTACAAAATCTAATGGTCAGTGGTTACCATCGTTTATGGCAGTGGTTCCCAAACTTATTTTGTCTACTGCTCACTATGAGAATAAATTATTTTTTAGCGCCCCCAATTTTTTCTACCTCCTCAAAAACTACTATAGCGAGAGCTCAATCGTGTCTAAGAGTCCTCCTAGATGAAATTAAAAATCGCCTCCCAAGTCTCTACACAACGCCCCCATTTTTTCTGGATCTTTTATCGCTCCCCATTAGGCCTACAGCGCCCACAAAGGGGCGTTATCGCCCACTTTGGGAAAGACTGGTTTATGGACATCTGTAAGCCGAGCAATTAACCAAACCGCTGCCTTCAGCTGGAGACTATTTCCAAACATCGTCTGAAGATAGAGAAGAGAAAGTGCTGAAGAAGCAAGGTGAAGTGTCATTCATTCCACAAATTTCAGAGATATATATCTATACTTCTATACGAATATTATAAAGAGGAAAGATTTTTTTGTTTGTTTGTATTGAATAGGCTCCAAAACTACTGAACCGATTTGAAATATTATTTCATTGTGTGGAAGCTTTTTGAAATAAATTAGGGATCCCTACTAAAACTCCAATAATGTAACCCAAGGTTTAAAAAAATCACCTAAAATATTCTTTAAATCGCGTGCCCTGCGAAAACTACTGATGATAGAATAAAATAATGTACTACGACTTTGTAGAATTCATTATTATATACAAAAAGTGTCACAACAGAATATGTCTAACTATTATAGTTATGCCGCAATAAGTGTCCTTTTATTTAAAAAAAAAATCAACGTCAAATATCGTTGAAATTTTTGTTAAAGACCCGAGCGGAGCCGGAGCGGGCCGCTAGTTCATAATAAAATGGAATCCATTTTAGGTACCACTTTACGTAACACATTGAAACAACAGTACTATAAAACGTCCGATTATCGGGTTAGCGTGGCTCGGAGCGTTCGTGGATTCAACTTCTTAATTGTAGCCACTGATTAATCACCTGTCACTGTCAGGAGGCTCGCTAAGTCCTGCTATTGTTATATTAATCATAACCTGTTCGACGATGTTGAAGGATCATTAACTTAGTTTTGGTTTTTTGGGTGAAATCCGACTTTTCTCTTTTATATAACTATGTTACTAATCGCGTAATTTTAGATAATACAAACAATTGTCAAATTATTTTTAGTTTTACGAGTATAGACTATATTTTTCAGTTTTTTTTTTGCGTAGATGAAAAAGGACAGCCCGCCCAGTGTGAAGTGGTCGCTGGGACCCATAGACATCTACAACGTAAATGTCGCCACCTACTTTGAGATATAAATTCTCCTTCCTGGCAATTACTCCTTCATGGCAGAGATCAGCAGGGCGGTGGTACCTACCCATGCGGGCTTACAGCACGGTCTACCACCAGTAAAAAATGATCAATAATCTTTTAGCCTACATGGTATTGTGATGGTGTGTATAATCTATCACATTGTGAAGCTTCATCAGAATTCTTCACTGGTGGTAGGACCTCTTGGGAGTCCGCACGGGTAGGTACCACCACCCCGCCTATTTCCGCCGAGAAGCAGTAATGCGTTTCGGTTCGAAGGGTGGGGTAGCCGTTGTAACTATACTGAGACCTTAGAACTTATATCTCGAGGTGGGTGGCACATTTACGTTGCTTAATAACTTAATTACGTGATACAACAAAGGGCACCACGATTTATTAACTCTTCATAACCAATTAAATGTATCGTTCACATAATGAAATTGCTAAAAAATATTGAAATGTGCTTTTTATTAGACACTGTATTAAAGTCTTAAGTTTGAAATAAGTTTTTTTTATTGCTTAAATGCTCGTTCCACCTGGTGTTAAATGGTTACTGGAGCCCATAGACATCTACAATGTAAATGCGCCATCCACCTTGAAATATAAGTTTTAAGGTCTCAGTATAGTTACAACGGTTGCCCCACCCTTCAAACCGAAACGCATTACTGCTTCACGGCAGAAATAGGCGGGGCGGTGGTACCTACCCGTGCGGACTCACAAGAGGTCCTACCACCAGTAATTACGCAAATTATAATTTTGCGGGTTTGATTTTTATTACACGATGTTATTCCTTCACCGTGGAAGTCAATCGTGAACAATTGTTAAGTACGTATTGCATTAGAAAAATTGGTACCTACCCCGCCTGCGGGATTCGAACACCGGTGCATCGCTCGACACGAATGCACCGGACGTCTTATCCTTTAGGCCACGACGACTTCAAAGACGAGTGAAAATACCTATTCAGATTTTTTTGTCTAATTTAAAATTTCAAATCAGTGCAAGGAAACATTGGTATGATGACGAACATCTGTGTACCTTCTTAGTTCGACCAATTTTCACTAAAACCCGAGCATTAGTATCTCATTAGCGTTACTGAATTAATTTCTAGCTACAAACACTTAGCCGGGGCTGTTTGATTAGAGCTCTGAGGCTTCAATGACCTCCAATACTCTACTTGAAGAAGATAATTACAGATAAATTTGACAAACTGCTAACTATTAGTCGTAGTCTTAACACGTTGACATCGTACCACACCTACTTCAGAATAATCTCGGTATTAAGAGCAAAAGGCTTTGCCAAGAACAAATGGTTGAGTAGTTCCAATTAGTCATCGAGATAAGAGGTATTTACTGGATGGGAATGGACAGCGTTGATAGATCATGGACGAGCTCACAGTCCATCTGGTCTTGCATAGTTACCGGGGCCCGTAGATGTCAACAAGGTAAATGCGGTCATTCCTCTTTATAGAAAAGTTCTAAGTGTTAATTTAAAGAACATTTATACAGATATCGGTAATGTTAGAGCCTAGAACTACCGATAATTGTTACACGTTAAGCTTTGCTTGGAGAGGTACTACCATTCTGCCTATTTCTGCTAGGAAGTAATCAAATCTTCCAGCTTGAAGTGTGGGCCAGCACTTACCCAATAAGCTTTAGTTTATCTATACCAATAATTAAAAAGTTTGTATTTTTTTTTTGTACAGTGGGTAAATGAGCTTATACGGCATCCACTTAGATATATAAAATCGAAGCTTTCATTGTCGTGTACACAACTACACGAATTATATGATTAAAGGATAAACTCAAAGCCCTTTACGTTGCCATTTCTATGAGCTCCGATAACTACTTAATACCGATATGTGATCGTAAATGAGCATATCTCAGTTCACTAGAAGGTTAATTGGTTATTGTCGCCCATAGAAATCCAAATTTCAGTTCCCTTGGCCTTTCAGGATGTAATCCACAAGTGCTTCTCCCATCGTGGATGTGGCTTTTAACGTCTTCTATCCGCAGTTCATTCACTGAGGCCTTTCCGGCTATGTATAGTAGGGCATGTACAATAAGGCCTTACAATGAAATCCATCCAGGATACTTTTTGAAAACTAAGAAATTCTTCTCTTTGAATGAAGTTTGAAGTAGTTAAAGTCAGGTAGTCAAAATAGGCAGTGGTTTGGCTGTGTCGTAACCATTACTAAAATGCGTGAGCGACGCCAAAAACTTACGTTCAGGTGAGATTGGTGCAGAGATATTGTTAAAATCGTGCAAACTATTGTAAAAGTTTAGAAAAAAATGTTGTCTGTAATAAATGCGAATTGTTTTTTTTTTTACCATCACACCGCCCGCCACCAGAGTAGTTTTCATCCATACTAACTGAAGCCACTGGGTTCATCCACAGTGCGTTCCCATAGATATTTTTTCCCACGTACCACACGGCTTTGGAATTAGCTCCCCTACACGGTATTTTTGTGTCCTTCCTCAATCGAGGCTTGTGGAGAGTAATTAACAATAGGCAGTGGCTTGGCTATGTCCCTGGCGTTGCTGAAGTCCATGGGCGACGGTAACCACTCACCATCAGTTGAAAAAAGTTAGAAATTTATCAAATTGATTTGTTGTTCAAATGTTTCAGACGAATAAAGTCGAGCTTGCATTTTTTCCGTGTCACTGACTTTTCTTGACCTTATTTTCGGCACAGTTAATTTTACAGTAATCATTTTTTTTTTGCTAGTGACAGCGCGCATACTAAGTGAAAACTTTATTCCGAAATTAGAATTTGATTAGGTTTTTCTATATGAATTATGTTTGATTGTTATATTTAAAATATAGATTATAATAGTACTTAGAAACTTTTTGTTGCGAGGTTTTTCTTTATACTACCTGAAAGTACTATTCTACTTTTGTTTTTGTGTTTCAGATATTTCTTATTAATTTGCTGACGCTACTGAAACCTCTTCATTATTTTGTTTCGATGAAATAAATTAAAGGTTTTCACGAAGAGCTTTTTCGAGCGAAAGGCTTAAGTAAAAATTCAACCCTCTGCATTAAATTCGACCCTTTTTTAATTAGGTTGCCACACGTCCGCCGCGGTCAACATTCGTCACGACGTGCTACTTAAAAATATTACTTCAACTAAACGACACGCAACAAACTAATTCAATTTACGAACCTGTATTAAAATGTAGACCCTTCGTTTCTCCTAAAATCGCACTACGATCCACATTAAAAAAAAAAACAAAAAAATTAAAAGAATAAAACACTAAAAAAAAAACACTCGTCAAAAATACACGGATTTAAATTTTCGAGGCTTCGTATTTCGGTGTGTTGGTTCGTGCATTATTAGTGCTTTGATTGATGCCGCTGGGGCGGCTCTTGGCGACCGAAGCGGCCGGCAGTCGCGAACGAACTAACCCCCTTTAACCTCCAACGCATGCGCTCCGACAATTCACAGACACATTTCGTTCTGTAACGAACCGAAAATGTATCTCAAACTAAAACAACATTTAACTCGACGACGAGAGGTCGAATTTCGTTTGTCACGTGAGGACTGCGTTTTATTTCTTGTCCCTATCCCTCTAATGACGGCCACGTGCATTTGAATTTTAATCGAGTCGCGATTCCTGTAACCCTGTGTTCATATGCATTTATTAAATGATAGCTATGACGGTGCACAATAATCTAAGCTAGAAAAATACTCAGGTCTCTCTTTGACATGGAAAAAACACATTTAAAACAGAAATATCACACCTCGATCTATTTACATAGGATTTGAAAATTGTATAGTATCTAACAGAAGAGATAAACTATTTAGAGTTCTTTGATTGAACCTTGGTCAGTGTGCCTGGTAGAAATGAATATCTACAATATCATCTAAGAAAGGCAGAAGAATCCGGCATGCTTGTAAATTGGGAGAAAGTAATAATTTAGAAAGAGTTAACTACAGGTTCTATTACTGGAACATAGCCTGGCGACTTTTGAAATTATTTTCCGTTTGTATGTTTGTTTACCTGATCCCGCATATCTTCGAAATTATTGTATTGCAAGTTAATATCAAGTAGTATAACTGTTTATGTTGAATAATCATTCATAGGTGAAATAATGAAGCTTAAAGTTTTTCCCCTTACCTAAACGTTGGTAGCTTAAAGCTTAGCGATAAGTTCTTCAAACGAGGCTTGTGGAGAGTATTAAGCAGTAGGCCGCGGCTTGGCTCTGCCCCTGGCATTGCTGAAGTCCATGGGCGACGGTAACCACTCACCATCAGGTGGGCCGTATGCTCGTATGCCTACAAGGGCAATAAAAAAAAGAAAAGCCCCTATTTCAACTTAGCGCGGACTGGTAGGTGAGATCACGGGGTCAACCTAAGAGAAATGCTAACACCGGCTCCAGTAACAACAGTGCTTCGCTGAATCTACCACCGGATCGGAATCGAGAAGATCCGGCGATAAATTCAGTGGGTTCTGTCTATGTGGTCTTTCACTTGAACACGTCATACAGCAATGCGTGAGTTAAATGAAGTAATCTAAATTTATCACAATTAATATTTTGAATAAAGTTTGGAAACATATTGTGTCATTGGATAAAACGACCACCGTTTGAAAGACTATAAGTAGGTAACAAATTATTCCTTTAGGTCATCTAGTGTTCTTCTTCTTCTCAGTCGTACACTCCTGGCGGGGTGGTCGTGATTACGTATGTCTTAATGCTTGGTTGCGGCTTTTGAGAGATTTCTCCATCCCTCTATATTTGTGGCGGTACGTGTACATTCAGTAAGGGAACACTTCGTAGATGACTTAATCAAGTCTGTCCACCTTGTGGATGATCGGCCGCGAGAGTGTTGACCGTCTACTCTTCCTTGAACCACTAAACGTTCCAATGAGCTTTCATTACGAATGATATGTCCAAATGAAGTCGTCGTGGCCTAATGGATAAGACGTCTGGTGCATACATGTTGAGGCGATGCACCGATGTTCGAACCTCAGGCGGGTACCAATTTTTCTAATGAAATACATACTCAACAATTGTTCACGATTGATTTCCACGGTGAAGGAATAACATCGTGTAATACAAATCAAACCCGCAAAACTATAATTTGCGTAATTACTGGTGGTAGGACCACTTGTGAGTCCGCGTGGATAGGTACCACCGCCTTGCCTATTTCTGCCGTGAAGCAGTAATGCGTTTCAGTTTGAAGGGTGGGGCAGCCGTTGTAACTATACTGAGACCTTAGAACTTATATCTCAAGGTGAGTGGCGCATTTACGTTGTAGATGTCTATGGGCTCCAGTAACCACTTAACACCAGGTGGGCTGTGAGCTCGTTCACCCATCTAAGCAATAAAAAAATTAAAAAAAACATTAAGGATTCGCAATAGCACAATCGAAGAAAGCCTTTGTTTGATTTGGAGCTCTTTGAGGATGGATAAAATGGTGCGGTGAGCAGTCCACTTTATCCTCAGCAAGCGTCTCCAGCACCACATCTCATCATATAATATACTGAATTCATTTGTCCGCTTGTCGTAAGGCTGTTTTTGGATCCGGAAACCATTCCTTAATCGCGAAATTCATTCGTGAGTACATTGTAGGTACGCACTTATACTTCGAAAAGTTGATACGTGAACTTCGAACTCATTAAATCAAAAACGCCTATAAAAAAAACCTACCTACTTACTACGTATTGCTTTAAAACAAAAATACCTTTCGTTTTTGTTTTGACTTCGAGTCAGTTAAGTTTTAAGAACACTCGTTGGGTCATGTTATCACATAAACCTCGGACTAAATCAGTTTTGGTATGTGTTTTTGTGATAAAAGATATTTTCTATATTTGTACAAAAGAACGTTTGTAGGAAGGCAACTTCGAATCCATTGACTCATAAACGCCTATAAATGATTTTATTGTAACAATGTGTTTTCTATTCAAGTTAACTGAACCGAAGAAATCTATCTACTTATCAATATATGTATATAAAAATGAATTGCTGTTCGTTAGTCTCGCTAAAACTCGACAACGGCTGGACCGATTTGGCTAATTTTGGTCTTGAATTATTCGTGGAAGTCCAGGGAAGGTTTAAAAGGTGAGAAAATATAAAAAAAGCTCGGAATTATATAAAAACGAACAATTTTGGTTTTTCCTTTGATGTGTCCCCTTGATGTGTCTTTTATTTATCGATTGAGGCACTACGAAGTCTGCCGGGTCAGCTAAAAATTTAATGAAAAGAAAAAATAATAAAATCAGAAAGAACTAGACAAATGTAAGTACGACCCGTGGTGTTATAACAAAAATACCAACTCTACACTATGAGAATCAAACCCGGGATCTTACTTATAGAATACATAGTAACTAACCACTGGACCACAGAGGCTATGAAACACGAAGGTAGTCTGAAATTTAATAGAAACAACCTAATCTATACAACCTAACTCATGAATAACTATACTGAGATCTTAGAACTTATATCTCAAGGTGGGTGGCGCATTTACGTTGTAGATGTCCATGGGCTCCAGTAACCACTTCACACCAGGTGGGCTGTGAGCTCGTCCACCCATCTAAGCAATAAATAAAATAAAAAAAGAATAAAGTTCCAAAGATTTAACTAATTAAAATTTAACCGTTCAACATTATTCGTATAATTAAGCAAGTAAAATGACTGTAGCCTTTAAAAGTCGAGTTAATCTGGTATTAAATTGTAAAGCCATCCTTTCGGAATACTCCGTAACTGAGAACCGGCTGTAAGGATTCTTTTATTGTAATTGTCCTATTTATTTTATTACCCGACTGCGTAAATGGGGGATTATGGTTTTAAGGACGCTGCGTAGCTACTGTTTTGTTATAGATGTTACTGATGGTAGGACCTCTTGTGAGTCCGCGCGGGTAGGTACCACCGCCCTGCCTATTTCTGCCGTTAGGAGCAGTAATGCGTTTCGGTTTGAGGGGTGAGGCAGCCGTTATAACTACTTGAGACCTTAGAACTTGTATCTCAAAGTGTGTGGCGTATTTTACGTTGTAGACGTCTATGGGCTCCAGTAACCGCTTAACACCAGGTGGGCTGTGAGTTCGTCTAACTATCTAACCAATAAAAAATAAAATAAAAATGCGCCAGACGCAGCATAATATATAGGCAGTAGTACCACATGAATACATTCAACTTGCTTGAGATCGAAGTTTCAATTGCATTGTGCTACTGCTGTATCACTTTTCACTTCGCGTCACTTCGCGGCAGAAAGAAGCACGACTGCGGCACTTATCCGTTTGTACCCACAAAGCCGCCATCATTATCTATACAAATTAAATGGCTATTTATAATTTAGGAACAAATACAAGCTACAAAGTTAACGAATTTGCGTAGTTAATTAATTGGGTAAGTTTTGCACGTGCCGGTACCGCGTTCTTGCCTCGTCACGTGGTGCTGTCTATGGACAATTGTTACAAAAGCCCGAGTTTTCACTAGCTTAAAACGTCGAAACCAGAAAATACGCATTGCAGTCGCTTAATGAATTACACTGGAATGTTCCAAGCAACGGATATTCGTAGGAAACAGTTTGGTGTGTTAATATTGAATATCGGAATATCACAGTTTTATTTATAATTTGGACCGACCAAATTAAAACTGCAGTGGTAGGTCCCCTAAATGAGTGTAGTAGAATGGCCTCGAGCAGTTAGGAGCCTCTGGGTCTGCGGAGGGACTTCGGTTCCCTCTGTATTTTGTACCGCATGTTCCATGGGGAGTGAGTGCTCTGAGGAATTGTTCGAGATGATACCAACGTCTCGTTTTTACCATCGCACCGCCCGCCACCGGAGTAGAGTTCATCCATACTACCTGGAGCCACTGCGGTCATCCACAGTGCGTTTCCAGAGATCTTTTTTGCCACGTACCATCCGGCTATGGAATGAGCTCCCCTCCACGGTGTTTCCCGAGCGCTATGACATGTCCTTCTTCAAACGAGGCTTGTGGAGAGTATTAAGCGGTAAGCAGCGGCTTGGCTCTGCCCTTGGCATTGCTGAAGTCCATGGGCGACGGTAACCACTCACCATTAGGTGGGCCGTATGCTCGTCTGCCTACAAAGGCAAAAAAAAAGAGAGAGATAGCGCGATATCGTGAGACGCATCAAGTCTGCCCCTTCCAACACTACATGACGATCACGACCACTCTGTCAAGAGTGACACGACTGAGAAGAAGAAATCACAGTTTTGTCCTAGATTTTAATTATAATACAGTTACATAGAGACAGGATGTAGCGAGAATGTTGTCTTTTTTATTGCATAGTTGGGTGGACGAGCTCACAGCCCACCTGGTGTTAAGTGATTACCGGAGCCCATAGACATCTACAACGTAAATGCGCCACCCACCTTGAGATAAGAATTCTAAGGTCTTATAGTATAGTTAAATAGGCAGGGTGGTGGTAACTTCCCGTGCGGACTCACAAGTGATCCTACCACCAGTAATTACGCAAATTATAATTTTGCGGGTTTGATTTTTACTACACGCTGCTATTCCTTCACCGTGGAAGTCAATCGTGAGCATTTGTTAAGTACGTATTTCTTTACAAAAATTGGTTCTTGTCAGCGGGATTTGAACACCGGTGCATCGCTAGATACGAATGCACCGGACGTCTTATCCTTTAGGCCACGACTGAAAACTGCTATTATTCTAAATATCAATGACGATGTCATTATTTTTTTGAGCCAAATGACCATTTAACACTATTAACCCGTCTGCTGCGAGTATACGCGGATTATTAGTAATTACATAAAATTAAATAAATTAATGTATTTCACATATTATTCCCTGCTCAATAACCTCAATAAAATATTTTCCTATTAATTTCTGAAGAGGCCAATTTAATTTTTCCCTTTTAAACCGTGCCGGGTTCGAGTTAATACGGTACTTACACGGCTTTAGGGAAAAAAACATTTTTTTCATTTGTAGAATTTGCTAATGTATCTTTATTCTTAAAGAAAGCTGTATAAGGTAATTTTTCCTTTGAAATTTAAAAGGAAACCGTGAGGGTCCTTTTGCAGTTGGATGTTTTTTGTATATTTATTTTTTATGTTCAACTCACTTTGTGGTATTTTGAAGTATAATTTGTAATTTCCGGAAAAGAAAACAAAAAAAAAAGAAGAAAAGCTGAAAATATTTAAGGTTTCTTTTAAATATACTGAAAAAAGTCATCGGAGCCCATGGACATCAAAATACGAGTGCCGCCATTAAGCTTTAGATACGTACTGATCCAGTGCTCCGCCGGTCCCAACTTACGTTGTAAGAGTAGGTAGTAATAACAAAGTAATGAAATGGGTTTCTGTATTTATTAATTTACCCACATTCAGGCCATTTCAGTTTGTAAATACATTTGACTGAGTTACACACACACACTCAGATCAAACTTACAAAATATATGATAGCATTATATTACAGCATATTACATTCATTTCCAACATGTTTCGTTGTTACCGTGGGCGGTCTACGAACTTTGAAGTTTTGTACAGAAGCCTTTTGAAAGCTCCGTCTGTGTTCACGAACGCCAAAAGCTTTATAATAAATTAAAAATAAGCCCAGCGCTTTGATACAGTTGTAAATACGTTGGAATATGACTTTTTGAAGTGTCGACGTAATGAGCTCTAAGCTGGAATTAAATAGTGGTCATTCTAATTACATTTTCGCTCGGTTTTTTTGTGGTTTTTGCGAGTCGTAATCAAAAATAAAACTATTTTTACAGTTTAGTCCGAGTGACCACGAACCACAGAAACTGTAAAAACATTCGAAACCTTGCAAATAATAATTGCGAATCTAAAACCTTAAAAGTTGTTTTAAATATTTTAACTTTTTATTTATTTATTGCCCGCGTAGGCAGACGAGCATACGGCCCACCAGATGTTGAGTGGTTACCGTTGCCCACGGACTTCAGCAATGCCAGGGGCAGAGCCAAGCCGCTGCCTACCGTTGTAACTAGTGTAATTTTTTTTTATTGCATAGATGTGTGGACGAGCTCACAGCCCACCCGGTGTTAAGTAGTTACGCGAGCCCATAGACATCTACAACGTAAATGCTGCCATTCACCTTGAGATGTGAGTTCTAAGGTCTCAGTATAGTTACAACGGCTGCCCCACCTTTCAAACCGAAACGCATTACTGCTTCACGACAGAAATAGGCAGGGTGGTGGTACCTACTCGTGTGGACTCACAATCGACTACCTACAGATATATTATAGCTACTTCTGTGAGTGATGATTCAGAGAAGATTTTAGTGTAGTAATAGTGTTTATTAATAAAAGAAAAAGAAAAAAAATAAGGACAGCACTAAGTACAAAACAAACAGACCATGTGCTTTGCGAACCCAATCTGAAGTTTTCTCCAGTGTTATTTGTACCAGAAACACATCGGAAATAATAACTGGTACGCCAAGATTCCGAATTGTCAATATAAAAACTGCGACCAGGACTCATACGTGAAGCCCAGGGCATATTTTTTTTGTATTGCCAATGGTCTCATCGAGTCCGTGATCTATCTATGTAGTATTAAATGTTTACTAAGGCCCATATATGTAACAACATGAATTCCACCGATCAGCTTGAGATATGAGGTCAAAATCAGAAGTTAAATCACGAAGGGTTGTGAAGGGAAGCGTTTTAAATCCCTTAACCAGTGATTGTTTCGCGGTAGAAGTGAACAAAGCATTGCCCGACAAGGGTGTGATTTTAATAAAACTAGAGGTCCCGCAGTAGTCGAAATTCGACTATAATCAATTGGAATTGTAAGTTTGTACACTATTATGATTGTATTTTATACTTCTATAATCACAAATTTCGCTAAGACTACACTATAAAAAATCTTAACAAAGACAGACAATATTTAATCTATTCTCAATTTGACAACAGACGTCAAGAACAAAAGTATGACAATAAATAGTATTCATGCATGAGTGCGTCAAATACATGGTATGTAGTGTGTGTAATGTTTTCTTTATTGATTTCATGTATCTTTTATGCATTATTTGAAAAAAATATTAGCATTGTGCACTTCTTCTCTATATTCTCTATAAGTGTGGAAAATTTCATACTCCTCCGTCCGCGCAATTTTCGTAAAAAGGGATACAAAATTTTTGCTTCACGTATTAATATATAGATACTACATTCCGTGTCATATCCCGCGGTGATTACACCAGTGTGTCGGGGAATCATCAACATTGTTTGTAAACGAAAATGATTCTAGATTCCAAATGGTGAAGGTCACTTATTCATCGACAGATTTAGCTGATAAAAAAATTAACTGTTGAATGGTAACTAATTTTCATGTTAGTATTTTAGAAGCTCGTCTGGTTTTTTTTTTTTTTTTTTTTCAAAGCGGAAAATCGTATGGGACGTTGACAAGACAAGAAGGGTCGTCGTACCCCCTTTGGGGGGCACGGAACGGGCCTCGGGGCAATCCCCACTGCCCGGGACGAAGCTCCCTGCCACATAGGGCAGGGGTGAAGTAGATGCGGGGAGGACTAGGGGAAGGTACGCTGTTCGCAGCGTGCACGGCCGCACTACATCGACAAAACATATATACATATACATAATACGATGGGCTTGGTTCTCTTGGACGGAGTGATGCCCGCGGAGGAGTCTCCCCGGCGCCGGCTGCTGTCTTCTGCTTCCTTTTTTTTTTTTTTTTTTTTTTTTTTTTTTTTTTTTTTTTTTTTTTTTTTTTTTTTTTTGTTTTTGAAGTGAAACTTCCTTATCGGCGTTGGAAAAAAATTTACCGTCACATTTTTCGGTTACGCGTCACATTTTTCCGTTACGCGCCATCTTTTAATTAACGGCTGTATGTTCTGAAGTATGGATGCGCATTTGAGAAACCGACCTCATGTCTCAAGGTGGGTCACGGAATACATTTTGTAATAATCCCAGGTAACCCACTTAATATCACGTGGACCGTGCTATTATTGTTATTACGTAAAATAATAGGAAGAAAAGTACCAGGGTATTATGATATCAAAGAGATGTATTATTATAACTTTACTCTGACGTACAGCCTTCTTTATTAATTAACGGCTGTATGTTATGAAGTATGGATTCCGATTTGAGAAATTGACCTCATGTCTCCAGGTGGATTACGGAAATCATTTTGTAATTCCAATAATCTCAGGGAGCCCACTTAATAATATCACGTGGACCGTGCTATTTATTACTGTTATTACGTAAAATAATAGGAAGAAAAGTACCAGGGTATTATGATAGCAAAGAGATTTATTAATAATTAACGGCGGTATGTTCTGAAGCATGGTTTCGGATTTGAGAAATCGACCACATGTCTCAAGGTGGGTCAAACTTCACGAACCTCAGGAACCCCATTTAACACCACGTGGACCGTGCTATTATTATTAATTTATAGGAAGAAAAGTACCAGGGTATTATGATATCAAAGAGATGTATTATTAAAATGCTGTAATAATCTTAGTAGCAAAAAGGTAAAGTGAAATAATTGTATTATTTGTATTCATGTCTATGATAATAAAATCCTTTTGTTTAAACTTTATCTAATTTAACTTTATTTAACCAATTTCTAGAAAGTTGCATGTAGATCATTTTTCGAAAAATAAGGCCATAAACAAGTTTCACTTCTTACGTGTGTACACTAGTACACGCACACATTTTTTTTTTTTTTTCTCTAACTACTAAACTATAAACTAACTAAAACTAATCTAACTAACTATACTAACTATTTACAACTACAAAAAACAACAGTCAGCACCGTGGGGCCCGCCACCGGCCCCATGCCGCGGCCCCACCTCTACAAGTCAGAGGGGGAGCCGCGGCACTAGTTTGGCGCTCACCCGCTAAGGGCTCCCCAGAAGGGGAAGACCGTCGCGGGGAGGGACCGACGTAAATCACTCCCCTTAAGGGGGAGTGGTCCACCCAAACGGGCGGTAGAAATGGGTCCCCATAGGGGGGCACCCCAACAGTGTGGGGGGAGATGAAGAGTGTGGACAGCTCAGTCCCATGGGGGCACTCATTATGAGCACTCCCATATCACTCCGGTTAAGCCGACTATCTTACCATAGCCGGGGGTTCCAGTAGCTCCCTTGGTAGCGCCTGACCATCAGGTGGTCTGGCGTGCAAGGGAGCTATATTGTGGAGATGCTCGTGGGGTCCACCGTCAGCCCGCTCGTACATATTACGAGCTAGCCTCCGGATGAACTCCTCGAGCGACTCCACATCTAGATCCCGGGCGATTACGTCATTTCTGACGTAACGCCCTGCTCCGACTATCGTGCGAAGAGCCAGATTCTGCTGGGCCTGTAACTTCACCCGCATGATCTGCGGGATGAGGTGATACCAGGCCGCAGCTGCGTACGTGATACGGGAACGAACATACGTCTTGTAAATGCCGAGTCTAGTCCTGGTCGGCAACCTGGAGGCCAACACCGGCCGGAGGAGAAACCTCGCATAGCGGGCGGCCGCCAACGCCGACTTGGCGTGGGCGGTCATCCTCAAACTCCGGTCGATACTGACTCCCAGGTATCGGACACTGGGCCTAAACTCGACATTGACTCCACGGAGACTGAGCTGTCCTGGGACGGCTCTTGTGCGGACCGGACCGAAGAGGATAGCCGCGGTCTTCCCCACGTTGACCGCGACCCTCCATCGGTCCAGCCACTGGGGCAGTAGGTCCAACAGCCTCTGCATCCTCGAAATGGCCGCAGAGGGGAAATTAGAGGACGAGAAGTAGGCGCTGTCGTCAGCAAACAGCGCCAACTTCACGTCGGCTTCCCACGCTTGGAGGTTGCCCTCAAGCGTGGGAATGTCGTTGGTGTAGAGAGCGTAGAGGACTGGTGCCAGGACGCTTCCCTGGGGAACTCCGGCCGTGACTGGGCGCACCGACGACTTTGCGCCCTCGACCGCGACAAGGAAGGATCTTCCCTCCAGGTACGACCCCAGCAGTCGCACATAGGCGTGCTGGAGGTCCGTGTTCTGCAACAGCTTGTAGATCAGTCCCGCATGCCAGACACGGTCGAAGGCCTTCTCGATATCGAGAAAGACTGCGGCCGTGTACTGGCGCGCGTTGGATCGATCCGCCAAGTGGTGCATAACGCGGACCAATTGCAGCGTTGTCGAGTGACCGCTGCGAAACCCGAATTGCTCGGGTCTGAGAAGGATGTGCGGCGACACCCTTCTTAGCAGCAGCCGCTCGAACAACTTGCCCATATGCGACAGCAGAGTGATCGGACGATAACTGGAGGGATTTCTCCTATCCTTGCCGGGTTTGGGCAGGGCAATAACCTTGCCCAATTTCCAAATTCCCGGGAAGTGTCCTGTGGACAGAATGGAATTGAACAGTCGTGTCATGAATGACACGACCGTTTCGGGGAAGTGGAAAAATGCGAGGGAGGGAATACCGTCCTCGCCCGGCGCCTTGCGCCTCTTCATCCGCTTGATGGAGAGGCGCAATTCACTGGGAGTGATGAAATCTCCATCTCCCAACGGTGGCACCGGGGAGGAGAGTAGGCTTGCTACGCTCTCTTCCACCGATTGGTGGAATGCGGCCTCTGAGGGTGCAGAGTTATTTGGAGCGAACTGCCGCTCCAGCATTACGGCCAGGACATCGGCGCGGGCCTGAGCCGAGAAACATCGGTTGCCCCTCTCGTCCACGAGTGGACAAGTCGGGGCAGGCCGATTTGAGAGCTGGCGGCAAAGTCGGTGGAGGGACACGGACGAGGGGTCCTCACGGGCCTCCTCGATCCGTTCCTCCCACGCATAGCCCCGATAGGAGCTAATCTTCGCCGCCAACTCCGCTTCCAGCTCATTAAGCTCGCGCTTGATCCTGGGACAACGAGTTGTCGCCCAGAGCCTCCTCAGGCCCCTCTTCCGGCGAATAATCGCTTTCAGATGGGCCGGGAGTATACCTCTGGGCCCGCCGCTGGGCACAAGAGTCGTCGCCTGGTCGATCGCTCCCCTGATGGAGTCGACAAGGCGGACTGCCGCGTCGTCGACCCCCTCAGGGGTGTTGGGGTCCTGAATTGCGGGAAGGTCGACTAGGCGTCTCTTAAAGAGCTCCCAGTCGACCTTCGGTCGTAGGGGCGAGGTCGCAACCCGGGTGAGCCCCATTCCCAGTGTGACCAGGATAGGGAGATGGGGGGTACCCAGGTCGTACAGTGCCTCAATAGTTAAGGGGCACCGTAGCCCCTTATGAACGCACACATCCAACACGTCGGGCTGGAGTTGCGCGGCGGTCGGAATGTGCGTGGGTTCGTCGGGGCCGACCACAGAGTAGTCGCCCCTATCGGCATCTTCTAACAGCCGCCTGCCCACTGCTGAGTTAAGTCGGGAGCCCCACGCGACGTGCTTCGCGTTGAGGTCCCCGACCAGCAGAGCTGGGCGGCTGTCGCAATTCAGGACCCGTCTTATGTCCCCGGGATGAAAATCAGGCCCCGGGGGTCTATATGCGGCATAAACCCGCATATCTCCCCCCGAGGTGTGGATCCTCACACCGATCGACCTTGTCGATGTGAAGGCCAGCAAATCCAACTGATCATGTACCACGTCTCGCCTGACGAGCGCCGCAGTGCCCCTGAACGGCGTCCCGGCAGGACTCACCTCGTCACGTCGGTACATGAAGTAGTTTGGAATCCTGAACACATCCCGAGGACGTAGCTTGGTCTCGCCCAGGAGCACAACCTCAGGGTTGTACTCCCGGGCGAGAACCAAGAGATCGTTCTTGCGGGTTTTTACCCCGCCGGGGTTCCAATAAATGATGCGCAGTTCCTGGCTAGCCATTGAACTGCGCAATCATTCGGTAGAACCCCGACAAGAGAGCCCCGAAAGGGCTGGCTCCCGAGGCGATCTCGCGGATCACTCCGGAGACCACCTCGGACAATTTCTCCCAGAGCGCGAGGAGCCATGCAGCAAAGCCGGCAGGTTGTGAGGCCTGCCGACCGCTGCGCTGCTCGCGCTGAGGGCGGGGAGGAAGAGGGGGCAGAGTATTGCCCAACGTCTCGGGTTGGGCTTGAGGCATGGTTTGACCCTCCAATTGTGGAGGGATGGTGTCTTCGGTTACGTTGGCCTCTATGGCCTCCTGAGGTTGTTGGTCGACTTCCATATTGGCGACACTGAGCTCTCTCGCCAATTTCTTTTTGAGCTTTTTCTTCTCTTTCTTTTTTTTATTTTTATTTTTATTTTTTGACGTCTTAGTGGCTGGGCCTGCTGTCTGGCGAGTGACGTGGGCTGTATTGACAGCTTCAATTTGGGCTCGGCCACGAGGAGTAGGAGTGGGCTTTTTAGTCTGTCGCGGCGGGTTGGCCTGCGCCATCAGCGTGGACGCTGACGGCGCTGCCTCCACTACCGAGACAGACGGGAAGGTACTAGGAGGGGGAGGGGCTGGGGTTTGGGAAGATTTCCCTTTCCCCTTCCCCTTCCCCTTGAGGATGGGTACAGGTACAGGCACGACAGGAGCAGTTGGTGCTGGGACATTCCTGGGCCGTGGCACCGGTGGAACAGGAGGGGGGATGGTTACTCCCATCATCCTGGCCCTCTTGCGGTAGACCACACACCGCCGATCAGTGGCGGCGTGGTCCTTCCCGCAATTAGCGCAGGATAATGGGCCATCCCTTGGCCTCGGGCAGTCCGCCACAATGTGCTCGCCGGCACATCGATGGGACGTTGTGGAAAAAAAATTGAATTTCATTTTAGATTTTTCTAGAGGATAGTATCGCGCATCCATAATCCGGTGACGTCATATCGTAGATTTAAAACTACACGAGGGTTAAATGGAATGGATATGTATTTTTTATGTTTTATTTATTCATTTGATAATGGAATCCCCTATAATTATGTATACCACCATTCTGCTTATTTCTGCCATGAAGCAATCGCGCGTTCCGGTAGATTAAAGCCACTATTACTGTGTAATTATTATGACTACAATCTCTTCTTCTAAGGGAGTCGACAGCAATCCTGTTGGTATCCAATTAACAGCACGTGAGTCGTGAGTTGGCATATAAATACTCAGTATGTGCTTGGTTAGGAGCATTGAGAGCGACCAGAGTTTGTAGCCGTGGCCTAAAGAATAAGACGCCTTGTGAAATCCTCTGGAGCGAGTCAACTTTGCTGGTATTCAAATCCTGCTGTGATGGTTTTAATGAAACCTACTTAACTTATAGAAACGATGACCTCTGTTATGAAGAAATAGCACGGTGTGATAAAAATCAAACATGCACATGCACATATGGATATTCCTGTGATAATTGTGAGTCCGCACGGGTCGCTTATCTCTTGTGTAAGGCAGTGTGATAAGTTCTTTTTCGAAGTGTGAAATGGCCTTTGTATAATACGTTTGAGGCTAACAGCTCATGTCTGAAGATGGACGGTGGCTTTGACGCTCATAGACATATTATGAGCTCCATAACGTAACGTATTGAATAATTTGTTACAAATACATTTGATAAATGTGACGAATATCAACAAATCACTCTTTTTCCGAGACTAAAATGAGAAACTGGTCCTTGGAAATGGGTTTTTCAGAGAATATAAATTATTCTTCTCTTATAACTCGAGAGATGTTCAGAATTGAAATTAAAAATAAAATTGGTCGAAATATGGGAACCTCGGTCTAGAGATGAGAGCAGTACTCCACGCAAGATTAGACTAGTGCTTTCCAAAGCAGAAAAAAGCTGGGTCGTATTTGTTATTTATTGCGTGAGGGTTCTCAATTATGGCTCATTACAAGTATCAATCATCATCATGGATCTTAGTCTTGGCCTCTCCCAATCCACACCACTGAGCCCGATCTTCAACTTTCTTCAGCCATTTCTTGCCTATGACCAGCACTAGACGACTATAGGCTGATAATGATGATGAGTATTATTTCTGAATTGTTGAATTCGTGAAACGACGCCAAGCCAATTTTCACCGAAGTAATTAAACTATAAAACAAATAAAGTATTTTTGTAATTTTCGGCCGTCTGGTGTAGTGGTAAGTGACATGGTCACCACACAAGGGGGTCGCGGGTTCGAATCCCGCCAAGGGAAGATAATTTGTATGATAAATATAAAATGTCTTTTCAAGGGTTATGGATATATATTAAATAAATGTATGTGTATAATAAAAATCTTACATTAATTTCCGTTATCTGGTACCTGTAACATAAGTTCTTTACGAACTTAGCACGGGATCAGATAACGTGGCGTGAACGTTTAAAAAAAAGAATATTGCTCATTGTACACACATTTTCAGTTAACATTGCTTTAGTTAGTTAATAATAAACCAATTTAAATGAATTCCACTTGACACAAACATAGCAGATTACGTAGTTCCTAATTAGCAATCACCAGTGAAGTCTTTGAATTTCCAAGAATTTCCGTTTTCCCCCTTAAGAAATGTTCAGACTGCAATTGGAAAATCGTTCAATAATTGAATATTTTCTTCAGGATTTGATTCCGTCATTTCAATCGTTGAAGTGGAGTTTAATGTTGTTATTTTAATTTATTTTTATTGCCTCTAACAGGAGCTGTTATAATCTACTTAAATTTGTTTTATTAATAACTAGCTGACCCAGCAGACTTCGTAGTGCCTCAATCGATAAATAAAATACCTAAACTTTTGTATAAAATAAACTTAAAACAAACAAAAGGAATCCGTCCGACGGGGGACACATCAAAGGAAAAACAAAATGGTTATTTTTATTACATTCCGAGCATTTTAAAATGTATCTACCTTTTAAACCTTCTCTGGTCTTCCACAAATAATTCAAGACCAAAATTAGCCAAATCAGTCCAGCCGTTCTTGAGTTTTAGCGAGACTAACGAACAGCAATTCATTTATATTATATAAGCATAGATAGAGATTAAAATATACGGTGGGGCGCTATGAGCCATTATGAGAGCAAATTGTGTATTAGGACATAGAGGTTTGGAGCGCAGAAAATATGGCTTATTTATAAGTTTGTGGCGACGCAATAAAATATTGGAATACAGCTTAAATCAAGTAAAAAACTAAGACACGATTTCTCGAAATAATCCTTCAGAGTGCTATTCATGTTTTTTTTTTTTTTTTAAAAGTACAGAGAGAACGAGAATCCCGGCATAAACCCACAGGCTCCGTTTGTACAAGCAGCCTTTTAAACCCTAGCGTAATTAATAAGCGTCAAAAATAGGGACCCTGTTACGCCTTTTTGGAAAAGTTTTGTTTCAGTACATTATGGACTTTAATCTTAAACACTCAAGGCATGCAAGCAAACGAACGAGCTACTGTCTAATCAGTTGAAAGGTTCTCTAAGGGTAAATTTTAAAACGAATTACCGCATGATTATGGTTTCATTGTCAAAGAATTCAAATTTAAAAAAATAATCGAAACTTTTTTCATATATTACCAACAAACCGGACAATTAATTCATGAAAGTTTTTTAATTGAAAAACTTTTAAATTAATTTCACTCTTGTTCCACTAAAGGTCGTTAAAACGTTATTTAAGATGATTATATTCGATATCGCTTCAGTTAGCCGGAGTAGAGTTCATCCATACTACCTGGAGCCACTGCGGTCATCCACAGTGCGTTTCCAGAGGTCTTTTTTGCCACGTACCATCCGGCTATGGAATGAGCTCCCCTCCACGGTGTTTCCCGAGCGCTATGACATGTCCTTCTTCAAACGAGGCTTGTGGAGAGTATTAAACGGTAGGCAGCGGCTTGGCTCTGCCCCTGGCATTGCTGAAGTCCATGGGCGACGGTAACCACTCACCATCAGGTGGGCCGTGTGCACGTCTGCCTACAAGGGCAATAAAAAAAAAAAGTTATCCCAGTAATACGAGATATTATTATTATTATTTTATTGCTTAGACGATTGAACGAGACCATGGCCAACCTGGTATTAAGTGGTTACCGTAGTCCATAGGGATTAATAACCTAAATGCCGCCACCTACCTTGAGACATGAGTTCTATAGAAATGGTACAGCATTATGCGTACAAGTACAAAAATATGAGGTAGATACTAACGCCCTACTTATTTAGGTATCGGTTTCAAGGGTAGGCGGGCCGTAATACCACTTAGGCTTGCATTTTGATAAACAATTAGTCATGAGCTCGTCTGCCTGTCATAGCTTATTAAGAACTGGTGGTAAGACCTCTTGTGAGTCCGCACGGGTAAGTACCACTGCCCCGTGTGTTTCTGCCGTGAAGCAGTAATGGGTTTCCGTTTGAAGGGTGGGGCAGCCTATGTACCTTGAACTTATATCTCAAGGTGATTGGCGAAATTTACGTTGTAGATGTCCATGGGCTCCAGTGACCACTCAATACCAGGTGGGCTGTGGGCCCGTCCACCCATAAAACAATAAAAAAACACACATACACACACAATAAATAATCAAAAATCTACAGCTCCAACCATATTTGTTGTGAAACTTACATCCTCATTCAAACACTTCTATAAACTTAAGCAGGAAAACACAGTAAGATCGTCTACAAGACAACATAGTGTTTTACCGCAAAACTTATGTTAATGGTTACATTCGGTGGTTCTATGAGTGCACTAGCATTTCGTAGCGGCTACGCGATGCATATTGAAGATGTGTCCCGCATTAAGCCGTGGTCTGACAGACATAAAAACAATTTCTCTTTTAATATGAGTCTGTTAATACTCAAGAAATGTTCATCATCATCATTATCATCATTTTAATATGAGTCTGTTAATGCTCAGGAAACGTTCAGTATAAATCAAAGCCAAAACAATTCACGAGTTTTTTTTTTTATAAAAAAGATTTATTAATTTTAGAAAAGAAAGAATAATAAATCGCATAATAAATGAAGATGACATTTCATGCAGAGTTTTAAATGGTTCGGTGTGAGTTATTTTTAAGGGTTTTAAACTACCTAGCTGCGGCTTCGCCTGCATGGTCATGGAAACGTGCCATCGTAGTATCCCATAATCTCTATATATACAAATGAATTGCTGTTTGTTAGTCTCGCTAAAACTCGAGAATGGCTGGACCGATTTGGCTAATTTTGGTCTTGAATGATCTGTGGAAGTCCAGAAAAGATTTGAAAGGTAAATAAATATGAAAATTCTCGGAATTAAATAAAACTAACAATTTTGTTTTTCCTTTGGTGTGTCCCCCGTCGGACGGATTCCTTTTGTTTGTTATAAGTTTATTTTACACAAAAATTTAGGTCTTTTATTTATCGATTGAGGCACTACGAAGTCTGCCGGGTCAGCTAGTGATGGGATATTTTTTAGTGATAATAGGTAGCTTATGACACTTTTGTCCAAATTATTTTAATCCATTGGTTCGTTTCAACATGAAAGAATGACAAACAAATATACACACGTTCACGTTTATAATTTTAGTATGGATTGAGTTTAATATGGATTAAACTAAGTTAAATGGAAGAGATTAAGTAACAAGTTAAATTTAAGTTGAGGAAAATAAATACTTTAGTTCTAGGACACACAGCTGAGATTCCAACCGAAACTTATACAGGAAATAATAAGCTTAATAGTAGTCCGCCTAGATTATTTAGTACTGAGAAATATCCTCGAAATATTAACTTAACTAAAGCTGTAGCTTACAAATTCCGCAAGGAATTGTTAGAAAAATTGCATCATAAATTTTGTTTCTACAGTGCCTTGGGAAAGATAAGAGCTGACCTTCCATAGCCAGCGAGGAGGCATATGGAGGTGTGAAAGTGTTGGCCATCCAATTCAAAATATTTCCAAAAGCTGTTAAAAATATTCTATGAAGGGGGTGTTTCATAATCTTCTTTTTCTCCATCTTATCCCACTAGATGGGGTCGGCACAGCTAATTTTTCTCTTCCATTCTCTTCTATCAGCCGTCATCTCAACACTCACTCCTCTCTCTCTCATATCGTCATTCACACAATCCATCCACCTCTTCCCCCTCTGCCTTGCACTACCATTTCCATACATCTCCTAGTCACATGCATCTTCTCTCTACGCATCACAGTGTTTCGTAATAATAACTAAAATTCTTGTGGGTTGAAGATTATTTACCTCAAAAAATAAACATTAGAATTTCATTGATTAAAACGTCTAAATCGACCGCATAAGAAAAAAATATTTTTATTGTTATACCAAAATGACTAAAACAAGTCTTAAAATAATCGCTGTTTATTTCTGGTCAAACAGTCCCAGGATTTGTGAA
This sequence comes from Bombyx mori, assembly GCF_030269925.1. Lineage (NCBI taxonomy): Eukaryota > Metazoa > Arthropoda > Insecta > Lepidoptera > Bombycidae > Bombyx > Bombyx mori. The sequence continues at coordinate 13,757,214 of NC_085109.1, read as the reverse complement.
TTACGGAAAATAGTGTTTTTTTTTGTTTTTTATAATTAACATAATTCTCTATAGAGCCTGTTGAGATACATTAAGATAATAGCAAGCCGTTGAGATAATAGTAAGCAATCGGCTGTTCCAATTTCATAATTAAGATCATCGATATATCCATTCACAAGAAAGGTGGCTGCAATAGCATTTTATTACAAAACGTCATCTTTAGCATTAGTGGTTAGGTTAGAATGGTGACCAAAATTTTCTACTATTTTATGGTACAAAATGCTCATGATCTATTTTTATTTATTTTTTATTAGGCACACAATACATACACATCACAAGCTAAAAAAATATACTTACACAAAAAATAATAAGTAAAAAAAACATCAGTGAATTATGGTATGAATGGTAGAAAAATTCTGGTCAGATTAGTTAATCCAGCTAAATTGAAATTCATTGAGTCTTACAAGAAGTTCACAGCCACGTCCTAAATAATCACAAATTATTTTCATATGGTATGAACGCGGCCTAACTCAGAGTAGTGGGTGGAACTGCTAATGAAAGCCGCAAGAGCGCCAATTATACAGCACCGACTCAGCTTTGCTTTTAACAACCGCTATAGGAATTTTGTCCGTTTTATTTTCTTCGAGTTTCATTTTTCCAAGAAACGCTGACTGGATACTTGGTACTGGAAAGGATAGCTTTTGTGAGTCCGCACGGTTCAATACCAGAGCTTATCAGTAAGTGTACAAAGAGTCACCTTTGATGGACTTCAAGAAAAATCTACACGGCTTTTCTGACCTTGTTGAATGGCCTTATACACAGTCGATTTCCACAGCAGATCATGTATTCCGATATTATATTTTATATGAGACTGATATAATACTTCAAGACGGTCATATTCGTGCCAATTATTATCAATATCTTCCAATTAATGGGGAAGAAAATAGGATTCGAAATTCTTACAGACTATCTACAGGTCTTCTGATTAAGTTCGTTTTGGAGTTCCAAACAAATTATCATTTCTTATTGGCGTAACACATTCACCGTTCAGAGCATTCTCGTGTGGTCCAGTTGTGAATCTCAGCTTTTCAGGAGTAGAGCTACAGAATATCCCAATTCTGCTTTATTATTTTAAAATTTAAAATTTAAAATTATCGGTTGATGTTTTAAGATAATTTTCTTAAACAAAAATCTTGATAGCATTTTCTTCACGATGCTACACGAGTATTTGTCAACTAATCGATCTATACCTGAACGTAATTCAGTTACGAGGGCTAGTGTACATAAGCGAGCTCCAAGCTAATTCAATATTGTACATGCACTGCACTAGACTGCAGCATTCGAGAATAGATCGATAACTTAATCCTGTACTTATCATGTCTTTAGTGGAACAGTGTTTTTCTTTTACCGGAATTTCTTTTTAAACGAGGCTTACGAAGAGTACTGACGGTGCTTGGGGGTTCCTTTGGGATTTGACATCCTTGAGTGGCAGCGACCATTCAATATTAGGTGTTCCTGTCTCCTCATGCCTCACCCAATATTTGATCACTATCACAACGTAAAACCCACTGCCTATCTCAAATCTTGAGGTTAGCGTTTCAAGGGAATCTTTCTACGACTGGTTTATCTTTCATGCCATCTTTGCTCCGCCATCTTATCTGTCCACGAACCTCTAATCGATTCCTATATTCCAATGCAATGCCGAGCTCTCTGGTAATTACTTGCATGGGCTCCAGTATCCACTTCAGGCAAGCTCGTCTTTTCATCGATGTAAGAAAATAAAAATAATACTTATCAGAAAACGTCAAGCCATTAGCTAGTAGATACACCTTTTTTCCTGTAATGCAAAAACTTCAAATTAATTTCCCCCGAAGAGAAACAATCAAGAAAGTCGTGTACTTAATTACCCACCCGCCTTTAATAATTTAACCGGCATACTATCAACTTGTAATCCCCGTTAACCACTAGTTCCCAAACTCAAAGACAACAGCCATCCGGATAATAACATAGGATCTAATTTAATCCGGGTAAGGTGTGAGTGCTGAATACCGAAACGGATTCCAAACGAGAGACACGCTTTGATTAATTAAATAGTTTATTTGTCATGTACTATAGAAAGCTGACAATTAACGGATATAATAATAATAACATGGAAAGCTTTTTAATTCCTTTCTGATATAAGCCTATACTAAAAGACTATTACTTATCCTTATCTATACTTATATTTAACAAAAATATTTAAATACTGACCCAATGCTTCGTGTATGCGTCAAGAAGATTCACCTCTCCCTCTTTTCATATCTCGGTTTGTTAGTGATGGAGCATTTAATAAGCCTCCACCAGTCTTCAATAGGTACCATCAGGAAGACTATTTCCACCACGAAACTGTCATGTGATTCTTTCTGATGGGTGGGACTCCATTGTGATTTCGACTTTAAATCTTAAAATGGTTGGTGGCATTCACATTGTCATATCTATGTCCTGTGACCACATAAGATTAGTTAGATCACTCGATCACTTATCTACGTGACATTTAAAAAGGTTAATCTTAGCTGATACGATATGTCGCTATATCGCGATATCATAAGGAAGTGACTATTGTCGCGCCTTTAGTACAATTGATATTATTAGATCATGACTTAATGGTTCACGGTAGCATTACAACTATGATATTTAGGGCTTATTTATCGTTTAATCATTTAACTGGGGTATAGGTCACCGGTGTCCTACGCGGCGCGCTGAAGTAATTATGTCGACAAGATGTATGAAACAAGAATCAACAATGAACTCAAAAAAAATGGTGCGTGTACGCGCGTAAGAATTTATACTTTTTTTTATTATTATAATTTTTTTTTTACATTTTATAATTAATAATAAATATTTAACGTTAATAATTTAATAATATTTAGTATGAATTATATTAAATAATAATTTTGTCATTTATATTACTAAAAAATGGATGCTAATAACACTTTTTTTACGAGTGTACATGCGCGAAAGTTCACCTGCGGCTATATTCAGACTCGCCAAGTTACGTCGGTCGTATTGTAATGAGCGATTTAGTGGGCAACTTCATTCTGTTAATTTTGTGTCATGGTGCGCGCGCGTTGTAAAATTTCACTCTCATCAATTTTTCATAACGCGCCTAAAGAACTTCAAAAAAGGTCGATTGCTGAAAATTAAACAAATAATTACAATATACAATTTTTTTTAACAAATCAAAATAATTTGACATTAATCAATTCATACAGTAGAACAAATCAATTTAATTTAAACTTAATATTTTTTACTTTAACTTATATTCCAATGCACTTAAAGGAGATACAGTTCCCAAGATACTGGCTGCGTTACCTCGTTGGACAGCCAGACTCACTCTCTCTGCAATGTACCAGCCAGCCTTAGTATCACGTGTACCTTCCTTCAAGCGTTTGGAGATTTCTGATAAAATCGGTTGTCTGTAAAGTCGGTTTACTGACGATAGTTGAACGTGACAACGTCATAAGAAAATACTAATGGAATGGTTTCATTTTTCAATTATCGCAATTATAGTTGCTATAAACAATTGACACCACAATCACTTTTCACTGAACTTCATACTTGACGAAAACATGTAAATGTATTATTGTATAGCAGCTGTCCACGCGGATGCATCGCTCACTCAAGTAGGAGAGAGACAGATGTCGAACGCTGCCGAACGCTGCCGAACGCGGAGGCCGATTGTGCCTCTTTGTCGCTCGTTGCGCGCTCTCGGTTGCACTTTAAGTCTTAAATGGAACGCCACAGAGCGAGGTAACGCCGCATGAGTCATGTTTTTTCGTGCGTATAGCCGGCTCTATCGAATTATAAGACGTTGTTACGTCAAAAATTGTATTGTATTTTCATTGTAATTAATGAATTTCATTGTAAATTATATGTCTATACTAATATATAAATCTACAGTGGTTTTTACGGATGTCCCGTTATAATTATTGAACCATGCATCCGATTGACTTGAAACTTGGTATCCATGTAGAAAATACATGTATTTAATAGATAGGCTAATATTTATATGAGTGTTGGACTCCCTAATAATAATGACAATAAATAATAACGTTAATTTGAAATGCCCAGCGAAAGGGGCGAGTACGGCTAGTATTTACATAATTGTATTGTATTTTCATTGTTATAGATTTTATGTGTGAAAACCCTGGCGTAACGCTGACAGGTACGTTATAATTAAATTGCTTTGGGATAGCGTTCAATCAATACGTGAACAAACATAGCCGGTCTACACAGCTATTTTAGGACCAACAGAGCTCCGATTTGGGACTTAGTTAAAGGTTTATATGGACACCAACTTCGTGCAAAGGCTTCTTTGAATAATCAACCAAAAGTTGCTTATGAATATATCTGGCCTAAGGTCAATGTTATTTTTATTTAATTAAAAGTTCAACCGTCTATGTTCCTTTTATTTTTACAAGTTGTGCGTACCAGATCACGAACAATAGATAATACACATAAATTAGTTATAATTAAGCAACTCAAGCACTCAACAAAAATGTTTACGGGCGTCGGCCACTAGATGGCTTCGTTTCGATTAGTTTCTCATTGCTCCTGTAGATGGCAGTAGCACATTACCTATCCAATATTTTATTTTTAATGAAGGATTTTGTAAATTTTCAGAAACTACAAAAAGGATATAATTTCATCAATTTGTCTGTAACAAATAAAGACATTTTTTTTTTTTTTCGGTGCTTAGTTATACCATAATTAAGTACCTTAATTTTAACAACATTTAAGTTTAGAGGCATCCGCTACAAGATGTCGCTAGTTTCCATACAAAAAAAACATATTTGTCTTAAAGTATGGCAGTTTCATGGCCCCGTCACGAACAACCTGTTGTAAGTCCACGAACCGGGACCCATAGACATCAATCACAACATGAATGACGTCATAGACCTTGGAAACAAGAAACGAAATTCACACAGCCGTTCCACCCAGTAGACACACACGAATGCTTTTTTTAATTTTTTTATTGCTTAGATGGGTGGACAAGCTCACAGCCCACCTGGTGTTAAGTGGTTACTGGAGCCCATAGACATCTACAACGTAAACGCGCCACTCATCTTGAGATATAAGTTCTAAGGTCTCAGTATAGTTACAACGGCTGCCCCACCCTTCAAACCGAAACCCATTACTGCTTCACGGTATAAATAGGCAGGGTGGTGGTACCTACCCGCGCGGACTCAAAAGAGACCCTACCACTAGTAATTACGCAAATTATAATTTTGCGGGTTTCATTTTTATTACACGATGTTATTCCTTCACCATGGAAGTCAATCGTAAAAATTCGTTGACTACGTATTTCATTAGAAAAATTGGTACCCGCCTGGGATTCGAACACCGGTGCTCATCACGAATGCACCGGACATCTTATCCTTTAGGCCACGACGACTTCGATGCTTTGGTGCGGAAACAAAAAACCTTTTACCTAATTATTAGTGTTTCAGATTAACACAAAGATCTTTTTTTAAATTGAAACAAACATTAAAAACTTCCCAATTTATTTTCATTTTCGAACAAAGACTTACAGGAAACACGTACAAGTTCAAAATAAATGTAATTATAATTCAGTGACATTAGAAAAATATTCTAAATCTAATAGAAGTGTTTATGTAGCTATGATTATTTTATATACAAACATTTTATATACATATAGGTATACCAAGGAGAGAATTCGGGCGTGACTGAATGTGAATGCATGAGGATAGATAGGCAGAAAAGCTCTCGATTCATGAAGGTTTAGGAATTAGCGGCTATTCTATTCCCCTAAAATGTACTGCATGCTTGATTAATAAGAAGGTTGGTAGTACCAATCCATAGACTAACGTATCCTCCAGCATTAAAGTTTTAGTGTTTTTGTTCTGGGCAGCCAGCGAGCTCACAGCCCTAGTGGTCCAAGTTGTAATGACCTTCTTCAAAAGAGGCTTGTGGAGAGTATTAAGCGGTAGGCAGCGGCTTGGCTCTGCCGTTGCCATTGGTGAAGTTCATGGGCGACGGTAACCACTCACCATCAGGTGGGCTGTATGTCCATCTGCCTACAAGAGCAAAAAAAAAAAGTGGTTATCGAGGTTCATATATAACTTCGTATCTTTGGTGGTGATCACGTTATAATCGCCATGGGCTCTAGTAGCGCGTTGATACTAAATGGACAAATATTAAAGCCAAAAATTAAAATCGCATTTTGTATTTTTGAGTTATATCTCTACTGTGTCATTCCTAATACCCATTGCAGATGAACGATAATACTAAAAAGAATCTTATGCGGATTCGTGTTTGGCTCTTACTTTTTTCTGTAAATTGGCTTTATTCTTCTACATTGGAATTTCTATTTACCTATTGTTTAAAACAGATAACTATCATAGCCAAGAATAATCTAAGGAAATCAATCGTATTATGTGTTGAAGTTGCATTGAGTTTGAATATCAAAATATCATAGAATAAGTTAACAATATATATACATCATACATACATCGGTAGGCAGCGGCTTGGCTCTGCCCCTGGCATTGCTGAAGTCCATGGGCTACGGTAACCACTCATCATCAGGTGGGCCGTATGCTCGTCTGCCTACAAGGACAATAAAAAAACATATAGCTATATACACAAAGATAGAGTTTAAAATATAATAATTACTAATGATTAATGTAATATCTGTTCTTAAATTATGTAGACATTAACTTTACTATTTTACATTTTATATAAAAAAATACAGTAACAAAATCAACAACTTGACAATTAATCCAATAAATAATGTACGCTAATTTATTTGAATGACTTGAGTACTTCAGCGTGTCTTGTATATGTACTGGGAGTGTGTTAGATTATACGAACTTTATATGTATGTAAAGAAAGTTATTCCTTTCTTTAATTTTAATTATGTCACGCATGCGCTGTCGACATGTGCCGGAACGTCCGCGCATGTGCTGTTAAGTGGAGAAGCCTTGACAGATAAATATTATGTCATTGTATAAAATTTTATGAAAAATAATTTCTAACAAGATTATAAATAAACTCTAAATGTCGTTTCTTTGTTATTTCGGAGCAACACATTGAAGTTTTATTTTAATAAACATATAATACATATAAATAAAACAACATACCTAATAATCTTATATGTATGTGTGTACTTAGATTCTTAAATTAGATCGCATTCATCTTTTAGTAGAGTCGACTATTATCAAAGCCGGCCGTGTGACTTTTGGACAATTATTGGTAAATCAGAAAAACGAATTATTGACTTTGTATTCCATTGGCAGTCACAAAACTCTTCGGAACGACATCTTAGATAAATAACAGGTTAAGTTAATACTTTATTTAATGCAGGTTTTGAAACGTATTCTTTGAAGGAGACGATTATATTCAAATCAATCTGTGTTGACATATCAATAACATTTTTTTGTCCAAATGCACAGATTGCCACCTTTGATAATAGACGACTCAGTAATAATAAGTGCTTCAACGCAAATATAATACAATTACTAACATTAAATTACTAATTTCAAACAACCGCTTTCACTAGAGACTAGATTTCACAAAACTATTTTAAGTTCTATCTACATTTTGGCACATTGCGGGGATTAAAAAGTTGTTTTTTTTACTTAATTAAATATCACTTGAGATTCACAAAAGCTTGTTTTTATAATTTGGCACGAATTTCAATTAAATTCATTGACATATGAAATTAGATTTAGGTAGATTATTGGTAATGCGACACCATTTTAACGGTAATCGTAGTCTCCCGGTAGGAATTGGAAGAAGAGGAGGAGTTTTATTTATTTATTTATGCTTAGATGGGTGGACGAGCTCACAGCCCACCTGGTGTTAAGTGGTTACTGGAGCCCATGGACATCTACAACGTAAATGCGCCACCCACCTTGAGATATAAGTTCTAAGATCTCAGTATAGTTACAACGGCTGCCCCACCCTTTACACCGAAACGCATTACTGCTTCACGGCAGAAATAGGCAGGGTGGTGGTACCTACCCGCGCGGACTCACAAGAGGTCCTACTACCAGTGGTCTTCCTCTTCTCCCTCTTCTTCTCTGGAAGCGCCGGAGTCCGACATAACCCGGTCTATTACCCCTCTCGACCGGGTATCCGTAAATGGATTCCCCAGCATAAAAAAAAAGGGCAGTGGTGAACAAGAAACATTTTAAATACGTTAAAACTAACAATATTGATTTTACTTGCACCGCTTTTTCACTCAAAACTAATTTGTGGCAATATCACATCTTTAATACACTAAGATTGGGTATTTCTCATAACATATTATTATGCCTAAAGAGTAAGTGTAATTAATACGCTTTTATTAGCTTCAGACTATGTATGTTTGTAACGGAATCTTTGAACATGATTTTGATCCCCTTCAAAACGTCGGATTAACTCGAAATTTGGTAGTTTAAAAAACTATTATAACAAAATACACTTTTATAGAAAACCCAACTAAAAATAGAAAACTAATTTAAAAAAAAAAGCGTGGGCTGCATGGATGGTATCGGTAGTTATAAATATTTTATGAACATATCTGAGTAGAAGGGTTGATTATTATCAAAATAACCTGTTCAGGATATTTTCTGAAAAGCACCGCCACGCTTTTTTACAATAAAATTATTTTTTCTTACACTATTTTTAATTCAAATTTATTAAATATTATTTTCTATTTTTTAGTTAGATTTTCTATAAAAATCGTATTTCTGTTAGTTTTTTTAAACTACTATTTATTTTAGTTCGTTAAACTGTTTGTTCATTATAATTAGGCAAGGACAAAAAAAGTGTAGTGATGTATTGAAAACAGACAGCTTACCACATATATCTTGATTTGAATGCTTTTCGGAACGAAGTTCTTTATGTCATGATGTGGAGGGGTACCCTAACCGGGAAAAAACGTCCGTAACGTAAGATTATTATTAGTAATGCACACGGTGTACGACTTAACTTTGTAATAACGTACAAATTAGTAATGCACACAGTGTACGACTTAGCTTTGTAATAACGTACAAAAAATAACATAATATTTTTTATCCATTCATTGACCACGATCTCAGAGCGTTTGTTTGCGCAATACACTAACTCTTACGCAACAACCGTGAATGAAGTGTACCACAATAAGGGTTGTTGCGAAACCTCCAGTTTTATTTTCTTTATACCTCGAATAGAACTTAAAATTAATATTTTTATATTAAGGAGCTTCGTTCTTATCCGGTGTCCCACGACACCACACATCTTTTTTTTTTTTTTTATTAATTAGGTACTTAATCGGCCTCCGTCTTCTAATTCGAAATACGTATTTAAAATATGAAACAGTAGGTTTATTTTCCTTTCAACAATACAAACAAAAAACAACGTAACCTTCATTACAGTAAATGTTAAAATTTGACACATTTTTCTATGACTAGATATTCTACAATTAATTCGATTAATCTTACAATTTTTACAAAACTAAATTTTCTCATATTTCAAGTAACTTAATTAGTATTCGAATAGTATGGGGTTTTATAGGTATATGCTTTATATTTGTTAATCTTTGTATGTATCAATCTATGTACAAATGTGAGCCAGTTAATAATTTTGAAAGATTTAAATAAGTAGGTGAATCATATTGTTCATGAGTCCCAGGGCGTGTTGAGGTACCCTGAGGGCGAGGGGAGACCACTATTTTGCTTCGGCCACAAATTTATGGATTATCGAATTAAATAGTAGTTTGACTTCTATTTGAATCCAACTGAGTCTTATACCGCGCCTGCTTCACAAGTGACCACGACGCGACATTAGTGGAAAAGAGGAATCGGACCTAATATACTTTTAGCAACATTTTTATGAAAAAAAAAAAAAAAATTTCTTGCCTTTGTAGGCAGACGAGCATACAGCCCACCTGATGGTAAGTGGTCACCGTCGCTCATGGACGTCAGCGATGTCAGGGTCAGAGCCAAGACGCTGCCAACTTATTTACGCCGCTTAAGCGTTTACTAACTATATAATGTTATTACTTAGCTTGATTTTCATATATATCGTTGCGATGTTACTTATAGAATTACAGATCCTCGTATTTCGTTCATCTACAACGAACACATTATAGGAAAAATTTAGGTGAATAATTATGTGGAGTCCGATCTTTTTTTACTAACATATTTTACCAGACCAGTCTATTTTGGGACTACAATGAGAATTGCCAGTGCATTTAAAATTTATTATCCACTAGTCACTCGGCGTTCAAACGAACTTATGCACAATTCTACCCAATGTAGCAGGAGAATAAAGACATCTTAGCTAAAAGCGGCACCCTGGCTTGCCTCTAACATTTCTGTATTCATGAGTGACGACTTGAACTTATATGTAAATATTATATAGGGTGTTTGAGTACCAAGTGTGTAGAGCGTGGACTGTATTTTGTGCTGGTCGCTTCAATAATTAGATATATTCAGAGAGAAGATTATTTTTATTTTATTTTAATTAGTTACATACAACACGTGCACGTACGACCTGAATCGTTGATTGATTTACAATGACTGTGTTGTCAAAATTATTATTCTATTTCAGAATTCAAAAAATAGTAATAAAAACTTTATGTTTAGAATTGCTAGTGCTTTTTTTAATATATTAATATATTTAGCGCATTATCTTCAGTTTACTTACATTCATTGGGATTTGAATCGCTTCGAATATTAAATTAATTATCACCATTCTTCGCCATGTTCTATAACCGTCTGTTTTGATTACAGCGCAAATATTATTACTGGCTCCGATATTCACAACACAACGCAACCATTATGAATTATTATTAGGACTATTCTCGTTATCTCTGTAATTATTCGTCGTTCTACTATCAATAACATTATTGACTTCGTCCTTACAAACACTATCGACACAATTATTTTCACTGTCTCTACTGTCACTATCGATCGACTCTACTTTCTCAACTATTATCTCTACTTTCGGTTTGAACTCTTTTTCTTTATCGAAATCTGGCGGTCGAACTGTCGACAGTGTGTTCGAGAGATACGAAGACTGCAGGTTGTAGCCTGGAAGTAGTTTCGGTTGTAGCGGCAGCATGAGGTCTAAGGAGCCGGTGGTTGCAGGGCGTGGTTGCAGGGGCGGTGCGGTCAGGAGAGGCGGTTGCAGAGACGCCAACGATATCGCCCCCGATTGTGTGTGAATGATAGGACTTTCAACTGGAAAACAGAGGAGAATTGTCTTATCGTGCATTAAAATCGGATTATGGGAATTAATGTTAGTACTCTTTAATTGGTTTTTAATGAGTGGCTCAGAATATTGTTAAAAAGGTGGAAGAGTTTTGTAGTAAATACGAATAGAGTTTTACAAAGCCTTTGTTTAATCAATCACATTTTGAAAAAAAAAAAAAAAAACTTCAGAGGTGTCAAGGGAGACTCGGATGGAACGAAGTTCCTTTCGATTAATTAGTGAAGGAATTGTAATTTTTTTTTAAGTTATAATAATAAATTACGACATTATGAAGAAGAAAAAAACAATATTATGAACTAAATTACTATTGTTGAAACGCTATCTCAAGAAACTGTACTCATTACGCGGACCAATCGGATACGAGCAATGTCACGCGATAGGCGCCTACATGTTGATTGGTCAGAATGACGGATCTAAAAAGTGTCGTGACAACTTTTCGTAAGAATTTTTTCCGTCTAGCCCCCTTTCACAACGCGCGATAAGGAACTTCGTTCCAATATTTCTATTTTTTATTGATCTAGTCAGATTTTATAAAATGGTAGGTAAAATAAAATAAAAAGGAAATTAATTGAACAACATAGAAAATATAGTACAGAATATAAAAATAGCTGACTGTTGTTTAATTTTATGCATCGAAATGAAAATGCTTTGGCCTTAGGGAAAGTCGAAGGATTTTTTCGTTCCTAAAATTTCCCTATTGACTTTTGTATTTTAATGTTTCAACTTAAATGTAACAAATTATATTTTTTTCCGTTCGTAATCAAAATTGGAATAAAATTTTCTTTTTACTCCTAAATTTTGACTGTAATGAATAAATCTCTGTCTCATAATGATCATCAATGACATACTGTAAGACAATTTATCATTATATTATTATGATTATTTCTATTTTGTTCATAATACGAAAATTAAGCCACGAATTCTTATTGGCGGTATTTAAATAATCTATTATTCAAATGGGCTTATTGAATTCGCAATACAATCCATTAGTGTCCCTTAAGTATAGCTCAAAGCTCCTTGTACATATTTGGTGTCATAAAAAGTTGTGCTTTACCAATAGGAGCCCTAGCTTGGAGTGGCTGGGTCGAAGGTGGCCGCAGGAGGTTTGGTGGACCCTGTAGAGCCAGACTGATCATGTTCATTCCATTCACACCTGGAAATGGTAAAATAGAAATAAATTAATTCCAGATTTCCTTTTAGGAAAATTAAAAACGTATTTTAATAAATTTTAATAATAAACGTTTTTATTTATTTATTTTTATTGCTTAGATGGGTAGACGAGCTCACAGCCTACCTGGTGCTAAGTACTTACTGAAGCTTATAGACATCTACAACGTAAATGCGCCACTCACCTTGACATATAAGTTCTAATGTCGCAATATAGTTACAACGACTACCCCGCCCTTTAACTCGAAACGCATTACTGCTTCACGGCAGAAATAGGCAGGGTGGTGGTACCTACCCATGCGGACTCAGTAGAGGTCCTACCACCAGTAGTTTGTATAAATTAGAGGTAGACGAATGAGCATCTGACGAAATTTATGAGCGTAGATGAGTGTATATTACGTACACTTATGGACTTAAATCGATGATTTGAGATATATGAAATGAATTACATCTTCTTAAGCGGATGTAATGTCACTATTACAATGAGGTTTTATGAATTACGTGAATTTACTAAAAAAAAAGTATTTGTTTGATGCTTTATAATGAGTATTGTATGTAAATAACACTGCTATTCAAGCCTGACTTTTTTACTAAAATTGCTTTGTGTAAGTTATTTAAAAGCACATAAAACCTCTCAAACTCAAACATTGAATCGAACTTGCATGCCATCTATGAAGATTTTCTCGAAGTATTTCGAAACCGAGATTTTGCGAACAGCGCCATCTATGGACATTTTCGTGAAGACTTACCAAATTTATTAGCTCCCGGCGAAAACTCCTTGATTACGACCGGGTGTTTTACAGCATTGACGCGTCGATTGGAGGCGCTGGCGTCGCGTTTCCTTCGAGGCTGTTCAACTGGTAGCACTCGCCTCCGTTTCTTAGGAAGCTTTGACCGCGCCTGAGGATAGATGGCTCTAGTTGTATAATAATGTTAGTGAAGTTTTTTATCAATTTCTTTTAATGTCAATATTTTTCTTTTCTGTCTTCCATATTATTTTATTGTACTGTTTATGTTGGAAGGCTCACGACCCATCTGTGGTTTCATGTTCACGTGAGCCCACTGAAATAACAGATAGAGTCGAATTCATGATCAATCTTTTTAATCGGCCGCTGAATGAAGCTTGGTTTGAAACAAGTCTCCAGGACGGTGGTACTTGCGGGCCTACCTAGGGGCTCACAATTTGCTAAAAGATTATAGTTTATTAATTGCGTATATTTTTTATTGCCCTTTTTTTTATTGCTTAGATGGTTGGACGAGCTCACAGCCCACCTGATGTTAAGTGGTTACTGGAGCCCATAGATATCTATGACGTAAATGCGCCACCCACCTTGAGATATAAGTTTTAAGGTTTCAAATATAGTTACAACGGCTGCCCCACCCTTCAAACCGAAACGCATTACTGCTTCACGGCAGAAATGGGCAGGGCGGTGGTACCTACCCGCGCGGACTCACAAGAGATCCTACCACCAGTAAAAGCCCTTGTAGGCAGACGAGCATACGACGTCAGAAATGCCGGAGGCTCCGCTAACCCGCAACCTAGCCTAGATGGTTGTGTGGTACTCTTTATCAAGGTTAAGCGAACAGCGTAGTAGCTTACTGCTGAGCTGAACGTCGTGGGTTCGATTCTCATTCTTAAAAAAGCGGATTATCTGTTCTAATGTCAGGGTGTGTAATACGCGTCTGTATAAAGCTGCTAATACCCATTCGGTCGGAGGCTGAGAGTAATCTGACCCAAAATAAGGCTCTGGGTATTAACTTGTATTGTGCGAGACCTCCTCTGTCGGGCCTCGATTTTCGTTTGACACAGTCATAAGGGATTGAGTCGCCTTTCGTGTATTGTATTTAATAATTGTAGAAGAATACTGAAACTGTTTTAATTGTAACAGTATTTATGGCCAGACTAAGTAATAGGTTGGACATATGTATCATATATTCTGTGTTCACGATGCCTGTCGAAAAGACAAGAATCTTAGATAATAGTTATCCAGACAAAATGCTTTTTTACTGATGGTAGGATGTCTTGTGAGTCCGCACGGGTAGGTACCACCACTCAGCCTATTTCTGCCGTGAAGCAGTAATGCGTTTCAGTTTGAAGGGTGGAGCAGCCGTTGTAACTACTGAAACCTTAGAACTCATATCTCAAGCTGGGTAGTGGCATTTACGTTGTAGATATCTATGGGCTCCGGTAGCCACTTAACACCAGATGGGCTGTGAGCTCGTTCGCCGATCGGTGCAACAAAAAAAAAAAAAAAATTAGAAGTAGAAGTGATGGGAAATTAGCGACGAAATTATCATTTTTTTTTTCACAATCTCTCTTTCGGCCTGAGCCGCTGTGTTTTCCTAAACGATGTATCCGGGAAGACGTTATTTAGGAGCCAGCAATATTGCATAAAGCAATAAAAGTCCTAATAATAAACGGGAAGCTTTATATTCATATATATATATACGAGTTCTATGTGAATATATTAAGTGTGTTTTGTGTAGATAAACATGTTAAGTGTTAATCCGTCCATCCCAACGGTGGAAATTGTGAATAAATCTATCATCAAGTAAGAGGGTTTGCAGATTCCCATAAAACTAATTCCGTGATTAACCTCAAACGATGACTGCTCAAGCTCGGCTTTGCATACATTAAGTTGAAAACATTTCAACATTAATCCTTTTCAAGCTTTGGGTTGTACTTTAAACTTTGGATTGTAATATAAACAATTATTTTTTTTGGAACGAAGTTCCTTATGGGCATTGTGGACGGGTACCCTAACCGGGAAAAAACGTCAGTAACATAAGATTTCTATTTTCTTGGAACAAAGTTCCTTATGGGACGATGCGGAGGGGTACCCTAACCGGGAAAAAACGTCCGTAACGTAAGATTTTTATTAGTAATGCACACAGGGTACGACTTAACTTTGTAATAACGTACAAAAAATAACATACTTTTAATATGTATTTTTTATAAATCATTGTGAATAAAATAAAGTTGATAACTTTGTAAAGTAGTTTTTTTTTATTTTTATCAAAAAAAAAAATCATAATAAAAATATATAACCGAATAATTATTTTTTTAATACCTCGAATAGAGTTTAAAATTAATATATTTATAATAAGGAACTTTGTTCCTATCCGGTGTCCCACGACAACACACATCTTTTTTGTAATTATTCGCCTTATTTTGAAGAAACCTTTTTTTTTTCCTGGTAGGCAGACGAGCATATGGCCCACCTGATGGTGAGTGGTTACCGTCGCCCATGGACTTCAGCAATGCCAGGGGCAGAACCAAGCTGCTGCCTATAAAGTCTACACTCAGGTGGCCACGGGTTGAAGAAGAAGAAGATTCGTCTTACGACGTATATGTATACATACATCCTAGAAGGGAAATTAGATTGCAAAACAAATTAAGCAGCGTAAAGTATGTAGCGATAAAAAAAAACTATAGTCCAACGTCATACTTTAGTCCTCTGAATTAAATTAGACAGTGACAAAGATATCTCTTTAAAGACGTAAATTCATGAATTCTCTATTAAGCACACATTCGAGTTGACACGTGTAATTAATGGTATACACCGATTTAACCGAGTTGTCTTCGCGGCACGTGTACAATCCAGGTACGCACTCGGAATCCACTTGGGTGAATTTTTATATGTCTGAGAAGCCACAATTATTAACACCATCGTCAGACATTGTAGGTACGAATAGGGTGATCGAGCTAAGAGAAACATTGAGTATACCAATCACGTTTGCTGTCTTAGAACAATTTAGCAATCTTCTCTTGACGTTAGCTAACGAAAACGAATGACAGTTCTTAGGACGGAAGCACCGCTCTTCAAGAAGGCTGGTTTGTAAGTGTGAGCTGTCGTAGCGCAACGTTAGCCGAGTTCCGACGATACCGCAATCGTGCTGCCATCTCTCGGGAATCGCGCTGCGTTTCGTTTAGCTACCAAACTAATGACCGTCTCCGACAAATATATATATGAATAGGCAGCCGTTTTGTGGGCATGCGTATTGGTATAAAAGCCTATCTTTCTTGCGAAGCGTTTGTTGAAAACACGACACATTGTTCAAAATAATCTTGATCAATCAGATATCTGGGAAGAAGCAAGGTGTCATCGATTAATCTTAACTTTGATTAATCGGTGAGTGGACTTGCAATCCCGTCGAATAACTGCTCAGACCTGTCTTGAATAAGCGCTGGCTTAAATAATTGATTGGTATTCTGAGTGCCACATGATGAAGAAGCACCATTTACAAGCATCGGACTGTAACTTCGTTTTGCGCCCATGCAAAACCACCCTTATCAATTGAGTAAGTGGTCAAAGTGGCATCAAATCCATTCCATTTTTATCCGTTCGCCATTTCCGACATTGATTAATTCAGAACACTTATTAAAATTGGTTAAAGGGGGTTCAGCATTTGTAATTCAATTGTTAGCCTTTGATCCGATTTTCCTTTTGAGTTACTTCGTAAAGTTAAATTTAACGCAAAAATTTAATGAAAAGCATTTTATTGTTTAATTAGTCCGCGCGAACTGAAGGCTTTGATTATATTTGAGTTTGCTCAATAAGAATGTCTTAGTGAAGTGTTTGAGAAGTGTTCTATGAAAGAAGATAGGAAAGTAATTGGAGAAAATCCATGGAAATCTCTCTCCCATTATTTTTTTTCTATCTATGCTGGTATTGAGAGGCTATTTCAGCTTCTCTTGACGTGTAGGTGAGCTCACGGGGCTCAAACCGGAGTGTTGCTAACACTGGCCCTAGCAAGAGCAGTGCTGCGCAGAATCTACCACCGGATCGGAAACGCGACCCACTGAGAAGATCCGGTGAGAAACTCAGTGGGCTTTCTCTCTGTCTATCTTATCGCGCTCTTATTATATTGTCTGTAGCGACCACCATAAAGCTCTTCATTATGACACAGACCAAGGACTGCGGGTAGAATGTTGGACGCTGACAAGTCTGCATACCTGCTTTCTGCTTCATTCTTTGGATCTCGCAATTGAACATCGATGAGTCGCCCCAAAAATATATATACAAATTCAAAGAAACAAGTTAAATTTTTTAATTAAGCCTACTGGTTTCCATTTACTTCGCTAAGAGTAATGACGTCAGATAAGATGTAATAAAAAAAGCTTTCGATATTAATATTAATGTGCGCCCAGCAGTTATTTTTTCTCCTTTTTTTATTAACCTTTTTTATAATAATGGTAACGTACCTCCAGTGGTTATTTTTCTCCGTTTTTTATTAAGCTTTTTTAAAATAAAGGTAACGGCTTTTTAACTGTTTAAGTAACTTCAAAAACTATTATCGGTGGTCATTTTGAAGTTATAAATGAAATCTGCGGTAGGCAGGGGCTTGGCTGTGTCCCTGGTATTTCTGACGTCTACTAGTGACGGTAACCACTTACCATCAGATGTGCCGTATGCTCGCCTGATTAGGACAATAAAAAAATTTATTATTTCCACTACAGGAAGTCTACTTCTTGTTCCAAATTAAGCGAATTCTTCTAATAATTCGTTTGAAAGCATCAGAAAACCGTAGCATAAATTATTACTCTAGTTCTGTTAAATTTTACACGCTCTCAACCCGACCATTTCGTCCTGAGTACGGCCCTGTCGAATAAGCATGGATCACTCAATTATAAACCAATTCCAAGTGCCGTCAAACCTGCAAATCTCGTTTGATTAATTAATTAGTGTTTAAATCCTTATTCAGCGTTAAATATCAGACAAGATATCGAGTGAAATCAATTAAAATTTGGAATTAGCTCAAATAAATATTAAAGGATTATTACGGTTATCAATAGTCTACTCATCATTATCCTGCCCTTCTCCCAGTAACCTGGGGTCGGCGCAACATGTTTTCTCCTTCCATACTCTTCTATCATATACCATTTCTTCGCTCACTCCCCTCTTACACATATCGTCTTTCACGCAATCCATCCATTTCTTCTTAGGTCTACCTCTTCCTCTATGTCCTTCCACATTCATAGTTAACATTCTCTTACCAACCTCATTGTCATTTCGTCTCATCATATGTGCATACCATCCCAAACGCACACTTCTCAGCTTCTCTGTCACAGGTGTCACTTTCAGTCTATTTTGATTTGATAATGATATGTTATTTTATTCGTACAAGACGCGTTTGAGCCTCTCAAGGTTGATGGTGGTTGTCACTCTATCATATCCACGGGCTTCAGCGACCACTGCATCACTGCACCGAGATCGTTTTCCCGTCGATAACAAAAAAAATAAACGGACACTAGCTTACGGCCTGGCCACGGGGATCGGCGGTGCGAACAGCGAAGCGGTGGGCGAGGCGACCATTCGCGCAGCACCGTTTGCAGGCCACGGGTACTCACGTTCGCCGCCGCGACTAGTAAGGAAGTCCGACAGCGAAATGTCTATATCGAAATTATCTCGATATTGCTTACAAATTAATAGTTTTTTGGTTCCAAATAATAGGTATTTGGAAAAGATTGTGAAGTACATGATTTGAATAAGAATCGGAGTATACCTATAGATGGAGAATTCCACAAGAAGTACGAGAAATACTTTGGGTGGCTAGACTTCCAAATAGCTGGTCTAGCTAATATTTCAGCTATTTTATTTTTTTATTGCTTAGATGGGTGGACGAGCTCACAGCCCACCTTGTGTTAAGTGGTTACTGGAGCCCATAGACATCCACAACGTAAATGCGCCACCCACCTTGAGATATAAGTTCTAAGGTCTCAAGTATAGTTATAATGGCTGCCTCACCCTTCAAACCGAAACGCATTACTACTTCACGGCAGAAATAGGCAGGGTGATAGTACCCACCCGTGTGGACTCACAAGAGGTCCTACCACCAGTAATTACGCAAATTATAATTTTGAGGATTTCATTTTTATTACACGATGTTATTCCTTCACCGTGGAAATCAACCGTGAACATTTGTTGAGTACGTATTTCATTACAAAAATTGGTACCCGCCTGATATTCGAACACCGGTGCATCGCTCAACACGATTGCACCGGACGTCCGTTAGGCCACGACGACTTTAAAAATATAAAATAAAAAATAAATAAAAAATATAAAAATTTCGGCGTTAATTTTTCGCGGCGAAAACAACTAAACTCATTTAATCACTGTACTATTCGCCGCGACTACCGCTCGACTCCGTGGCTCGCGCCGTCCGTATTCATGCATTTGTTTTGCTCGCCCGCCGCATCGCGCGATTCGCTCGGTACATTTCGCCGGTCGCTTCGCCGGTCGCCGGTGCGCGTGGCTTGTTAGGTACATTTCTATGCGCTTGTTTTAGTCGCTAGACGCTTCGCCGTTCGCACCGCGCGAATATTCGCATCGGCGAATGTCCCGTGGCCAGGCTGTTAGTGTGTGTTGTAAGTCGTAAACCTGATTTAGAATGGTTTTTCATTTAATTTTTAAATTTATTTGCGTAGCTTAGTTGTTCGCAAATCATGACTGTTTCGCTACCGAAATAGGTACGACTGTGGCTTTGCCTTTAACTTTACTGGTGGTAGGACCTCTTGTGAGTTCGCACAGTAGGTACCACCATTTCCACCGTGAAGCAGTAAGCAGTAAGCCGTTGTAACTATACTGAGACCTTAGAACTTATATCTCGAGGTGGGTGGCGCATTTGCGTTGTAGATGCCTATGGGCTCCAGTAACCACTTAAAACCAGGTGGGCTGTGAGCAAAATTTTTTCTTTTAATCAAACTGAATTAATGAATGAAATTAATTTTAATGAAAATGAAATTGAAACTAATTTATTCCGACATTATTTTCACGAATTGCCAACTCAAATATACATACATAATAATATGAACATATGTGTTGAAATATTATTCGCTGCACACGGAGCCAGTCAAACGTAGGCTGCCTCGGAATTTGCTCTTGATACAATTTTTTGGGTTTCAGTGTAATGATGTGGCGAGCGAACCAATTTACTTGGATTGAATTGAATTTTTAATAACTCACATTTCATTTTCTACCTTTTATGTTTGTTGGTGTTTTGTTGAAAGTATAAATCTGTATTATTAGGAGAACAGAAGTGGTTATATGCTAGTTCTGTAATTGAACATGAGTTTTAATTTTTAATTTACATAAAGGATGAGCAACATGCGGGACTCCAAGCATTTCTAAAATTGAATTTATTTTATCGACATTCTCCCATCAATTTGTTTTTCTGTTCTTTTCTTGTTTGTTTTTATCTTGCATTAAAATTTGTATTATTTAATTCTTCTTTTTGTAGTTTCATATTTTTTTAATCTAATATACATTACAAATAATGTTTCGGAAATTATTAATAACAGTTAAACTATGTGCGGCCCGCCAAAAAACATTAAAATTAAAATTGGCCCATTGATTAAAAAGGTTGCTCACCCCTGATTTACACAATTACTTTACCTAATAGGAGCAGTCACTTATTCTTATTCACGTGGGTAGCGACATTCGTTGACCGTTGTTTTCATTGCGGTAGAACTTGGATGAAGTGGAAAAGGGATACCGGAGACTTTTGGTCCATTTAAAATCCACATCCCATCATATTCCGACTTGGTGATTATCCAATAAGTCGATGGGACGTCATAAAACGCGACAATTCGATAATAATAAATTTAAATCAATGTTCATATCTGTCGCATTACCAGAATTTTTTGTTGCTTTTCCCAAAAGAAACGAATCCTCCAATCTTAATACGTTCTTACCCAGATTTGCATGTTGGAGATTTCACGATGTTATACAGTGACACCACTCGAGCAAGTAATGAAATAAAGTAGGAGAATTCAGTTCTTATCTTGTTTTCCACTTAGGAACAGCATACGTGCCTTTCTCGGAAAATACGGGTGTTAAATTTAACAAGTAAGTTTTGGAATTATTATTGTCATTTACAACGACCATAAATGATTTGTTATCTTGACGATTTCATGTAATAGAAGTTAAATCTAACAAGTAAGTTTTGGAATTATTATTGTCATTTACAACGACCATAAATGATTTGTTATCTTGACGATTTCATGTAATAGAAGTTAAATTTAACAAGTAAGTTTTGGAATTATTAGTGTCATTTACAACGACCATAAATGATTTGTTATCTTGACGATTTCATGTAATAGAAGTTAAATTTAACAAGTAAGTTTTGGAATTATTATTGTCATTTACAACGACCATAAATGATTTGTTATCTTGACGATTTCATGTAATAGAAGTTAAATTTAACAAGTAAGTTTTGGAATTATTAGTGTCATTTACAACGACCATAAATGATTTGTTATCTTGACGATTTCATGTAATAGAAGTTAAATTTAACAAGTAAGTTTTGGAATTATTATTGTCATTTACAACGACCATAAATGATTTGTTATCTTGACGATTTCATGTAATAGAAGTTAAATTTAACAAGTAAGTTTTGGAATTATTAGTGTCATTTACAACGACCATAAATGATTTGTTATCTTGACGATTTCATGTAATAGAAGTTAAATTTAACAAGTAAGTTTTGGAATTATTATTGTCATTTACAACGACCATAAATGATTTGTTATCTTGACGATTTCATGTAATAGAAGTTAAATTTAACAAGTAAGTTTTGGAATTATTATTGTCATTTACAACGACCATAAATAATTTGTTATCTTGACGATTTCATGTAATAGAAGTTAAATTTAACAAGTAAGTTTTGGAATTATTATTGTCATTTACAACGACCATAAATGATTTGTTATCTTGACGATTTCATGTAATAGAAGTTAAATTTAACAAGTAAGTTTTGGAATTATTATTGTCATTTACAACGACCATAAATGATTTGTTATCTTGACGATTTCATGTAATAGAAGTTAAATTTAACAAGTAAGTTTTGGAATTATTAGTGTCATTTACAACGACCATAAATGATTTGTTATCTTGACGATTTCATGTAATAGAAGTTAAATTTAACAAGTAAGTTTTGGAATTATTATTGTCATTTACAACGACCATAAATGATTTGTTATCTTGACGATTTCATGTAATAGAAGTTAAATTTAACAAGTAAGTTTTGGAATTATTAGTGTCATTTACAACGACCATAAATGATTTGTTATCTTGACGATTTCATGTAATAGAAGTTAAATTTAACAAGTAAGTTTTGGAATTATTATTGTCATTTACAACGACCATAAATGATTTGTTATCTTGACGATTTCATGTAATAGAAGTTAAATTTAACAAGTAAGTTTTGGAATTATTATTGTCATTTACAACGACCATAAATAATTTGTTATCTTGACGATTTCATGTAATAGAAATAGAATAATCCGCGAATTTATGAATACAATAACAGTAACTATCTTAATTTATTATTATTATTATTATTAATACTTTATTTCAGTTTTTTTTTATTTTAAAACCATAACATTTTGTTAGTAATAAATAATCTATGTTAGTAACTTAAAAAAAATATCTAACACATAACTATCATTATATACATTTTATACCATTATATATATTTTTTTTCTCCTTCCATGTGCTTCCTGCAAAGGCTATTGATCAGCAGTCCCTCGATCTTGCTCGATATGATTCTCAAAAGACTGTTGCCACTGTCACGAACTCGACGCAATAACGATGCACTTCTCTTCCGCATTATTGCAAAGAAGTCATCAGTGTGAGATGTCGCAAACATTGTGGATGCACTACAAAAGCGCGGCAGTGACAACATCATCCTAAACGCATTATTATATTGGACACGTAGGGCATTGTAAGCTCTCCGCGTGTATGTGGTCTACAGACAATTTATAAATATACAAAAAAAAATCAGCTTATTACTATAAATACTATAAAGCATAAGTAAGTTTTATAAGGAATAACATCGTGTAATAAAAATCAAACCCGCAAAATTATAATTTGCGTAATCACTGGTGGTAGGACCTCTTGGGAGTCCGCACGGGTAGGTACCACTACCCCGCCTATTTCCGCCGTGAAGCAGTAATGCGTTTCGGTTCGAAGGGTGGGGTAGCCGTTGTAACTATACTGAGACCTTAGAACTTATATCTCGAGGTGGGTGGCGCATTTACGTTGTAGATGTCTATGGGCTCCAGTAACCACTTAACACCAGGTGGGCTGTGAGCTCGTCCACACATCTAAGCAATAAAAAAAAAAAATAATAAAAATCAAACCCGCAAAATTATAATTTGCGTAATCACTGGTGGTAGGACCTCTTGGGAGCCCGCACGGGTAGGTAACACCACCCCGCCTATTTCGTTCGAAGGGTGGGGTAGCCGTTGTAACTATACTGAGACCTTAGAACTTATATCTCAAGGTGGGTGGCGCATTTACGTTGTAGATGTCTATGGGATCCAGTAACCACTTAGCACCAGGTGGGCTGTGAGCTCGTTCACACATCTAAGCAATAAATAAAAAAAGTTTTTTAATACCACAAGTTTTGATCGTTCAAGGCTACATAAATCTAAGTTAAGAGTTAGAAGATTTAGAACTTGTTATTGCAAGAACACGTATGTTTCCAGAGACAGAGTAGAGTGGAAACAATGTGATAGGTGAAAAATAAGGGATTTTATCCCTCTTATCGTGTCACGCTATGTAACTGGATATTTCGGGTTGAGTTTATAGTGTTAGCGATTTATATAAATATGTCTATATAAATAATAATATTCAGTGAGCCTGAGAGTTTCACATTTTTTGGGATTAGTGTTTTTTTATGTCAACTGTCACATTACAATGTAAACTCCACCGCTCATATTCGGAAAGTACCTTAAAGCTTGAGGTTCAAGTGTCATTGGTATAGCAATTACGCAAACTACCAAATTTTATGGATTTGATTCCAAGAAATTCAAGTAGCAATTCAATGTAAAATTTTATTAATCGAACAAGACTAAAATTTCCTAAAATTACGAAAATCACCGATTACTAATGTGTAGTTATCAGTTATTAACTTGACAACTTCTCGCTTAGCCTGTATTTTCAACAAAAAAAATGAGAAAAAATGTATTTAAAATCAACGAATGGTAGAGACATTTTATAGTATATTCTTTTAGTGACCCATGCGACACTAAAGCTTTATTATAATCATCGCAAGCCTTTTGTCCTTTAGAGGAAACTCAAAATATATACGCATACGAGATAAGACCATACATAAGTACATTTAGATATCCATTAACAAATGTATTTAACAAATCTATATACTGAGAATAGAACGCTGACTCCGCAATAAAATTGCCTCTTCCACTAAATCAAAAAGAAATTAAATTCATTCGAAAATTCTTCGGTAGATGTGACAGACAGACAAACAGACTCGGCTAGAGAAATGTAAATAAAATGATGCCGGAATTAAACCTAAAAATCGTTTTTCAATCAAAGCTGTTTCATAAAACGCCGGCAGTAACACCGCAGGTCATCCGTCAGAGGAACTTTGAACGCAAATGTGTTCCAATGATTGCGTACAATAACCAGCCCCTGGTGAGGCTAATGGAGATTGGATATAAAAGAACCTTACTGTGGACACAGAGTAACAAATCAAATGTCTGTGGATATTTTGTTACCGAACAAGTCGGTTTATTTTGTTGCGAAAATATTCAGAGCTATTTGCTTTAGACGGCAAAATAATTAGTCAGTTGTTTATCATAGTAGACCTTATAAACCCACATCTTAGTTATAGTTTTGACTAAAATTAGAGCGTATTGTAAGTTAGAATGGGTAGATGCTATGTTTGTTTAGTTTTAAGGCTCCCAGCTGGGGCAGAGGGCTTTCACAGTATTTCGCCACCGCGATCGTTCTTGGGCTATGTGCTTTTGTGAGGTTTTATTGGTGTGGTGTGTTTTGGCCCAGGTTATTCCGATTGTCTTCATCAGCCATAGTGCGTCGTCAGGAATGTTTGTGTCGACCTAACTTCTGCTTGCCTTGGGGTACACTCCAGGGTTTGCCTCGGGATGTGTGTAGTACGATCTAAGAGAGTGGCCTATCCATGTCCATTAGTAACGCACGATCTGCTTGTCAATTGACTTTTTCCGATACGCCTTCAACGTGCGTTCTTGGGATTTCTTCTCAGGTCAGAAAATGCCAATATATTTGCCGCAAGCAGCGCTTGGTAAAAGCTAAGTCGGCTGCCTCTTTTTTTGGTTACCTTCCATATTTCGCATCCATGCAGCAAGATGCTATAGCCTTGTATGTTTTTGTCACGAGGTCATCGTGACTTTCCGTTACAAAGTAGCTGTTATTCTTTTTGTGCTATGGATTATTATTCTGTTTTTATGCTATGGAAATATTGACCAAGCGTCTGAAGGTAAAAATTCCAATGAGATCAACATTTTTTCTAAAACTTTTATTTTAAAGTATGTTTAATGAAGGTCAAAGGGATATTACAGTCTGCAAGACATAGTACGTAAAGGTTTGAAATGTGATTACATTCGGTATTCCAATAAGCTTTTATGTAATCTCTTTTTTCATTTCTTGGCTAATGGAAATCCGAGATACAACGTTATAATCATCCGTAGGCACGAGATTAATGGATTAGATACGGTATTACTTCAATAGCTATTCAGGGCTTTCTGGTAATAGCATAAAGAATTGAAGGGATAATTAAATTTCTGTATTTACAAGAGTCTTTTTGCATATCAAATTTTGGAAGTTAATCAAGAGCTTTTGTTTTCCTGAATTGCCTCAGTTTTGTTAGTATAACGATCAGCATGTACGACCACAGCTGGTCGGTTGTTTATTGCCACATCTAAAATCTTCGTTTGCAATGAATCTTCTCTCGCAAGCCTGCCAAAGTTATTGATGGTCTAATTTCAAGAGATTTCTAATATTTACCACTGTAGGTATGGTCGGCCTACACGGATTTATATATAGTAGTTTCTTTTTCTATCACCAATAATAGGTTATCCAGTGTCTAGAAAAATAGAGAAGACGATAAGCATGTTGTATGGCCAATAAACTGTTCTAATTCCCCAAGATCTTATGCAAAATTATAAGGTAGATCTTGAAAACTTCCTATAACATGAAGCCTTTTGTTTAAGTCTGGGGAGTCCAGGACCATATCGGTCTCCGACGCCTTTAGAGAAGAAGAGGGAAGTCCTTTTCTTCTTTTGATTCCTCCCAGGAGACTACGCCTTGAAAAGGGTGTCCAAGGAGCCGCACGACGTAAGCCAAGCAAAATCCGACCCCCCAAAACTAACTACCGACTAACCCCATCGAGCTCCACTACTCAGACTTGGTGAAACCCTCGGAACTGTATAGTGCTCGCCGAAAGTCCGCCTTCGCCAGTACCCGTCCTGCTGATAGGACGGGGTTTTATGCCCGGAGAGATTCCGAAGGACATCGTCTCGTGATACACCGTGGGCAGTGCACAGGAGCCACCTTGCGCCGTTATGACCTTAGACCATGGTAAAGATCTTTCTTTTTTTATACTATGAAACGACCACACTGGTATTTTATTTTGTTACATCACGTATAAAATACGAATAGCTCCAAAAAAATGTTCAAAGGGAAGTAATAACGTACAAAGTGGAATGTAGGTAAACAAATCCTGTCATTGCAATTCGAAAAATCCCAATCTTCGTCAAGCCTTTTCTCCATAATTTCGTCAGGAAACATCACAAGCGTTTGTGACAAAGTGTTTTTTAAAGAGTCCTTCGCTTATATTCCCACTTCAGAAAATAAGCCAATTTTCTTAAAGAAATATTTCTTTCAGGCTGGAAAGGAATTCGACTGAATGGTAAATCAATTTATATTCACGTGAACTTAAAAAAATATAAATGTGGTTTTGAATTGGAAAAAAAATATTTGATTAAAAAAACAAGGCTTACTGCTTTGACTAAATGGCGTGAAATGTAATTTTATTCTTCTTGTCTTCTTCTTCGATCTTTGCCTCATTTGTGATGAAAGAGTTTCATAATATGAGATGGATATTATATATTATAATATGGCTACGACCTTTTATGCGTCCGCGCAGGTAGGAACTACCACCCTGCCTATTTCTGCCGTGAAGCAGTACCTAATGCATTTCGGTTTGAAGGGTAGGGCAGCCGTTGTAACTCTACTTGAGACCTTAGAACTTATATCTCAAGGTGGGTGGTGCATTTACGTTGTAGATGTCTATGGGCTCCAGTAACCACTTAACACCAGGTGGGCTGTAAGCTCGTCCAGCCAGCTAAGCAATAAAAAAAATCTATGAGACAGCCGACGACCTTATTCTTTTCTACTTTACTTCTTCCCCTATTATACCTATTTACTGTTTTTGGTACTGCATATCTTGGTGCCGAAGTCATGTCTAGAGCGTAGGACTATTGTTGAACTAATGCAATTGTATTAATTTTTCATAACCTCGGACAACTGCAGGTAATACTTTTACAAGTACCATATACTTCCTAGCATCAAATAGGATGAAAAAAAGTCAACAAAAATACCCTGAGAGATAAAAGTTGACACAGACATGACTTCAGAATTAATTTGGAATCGAAATCGTGAAATCTAAAGAAGGTTCTTGCTTTACAGTAAGAAAAAGATTATTCGCAAAAACATTTAGCAAAATTTTTTTAGTAATTTATTTTATTACAAAAAGTATTTTACTACAGATGAAATTTATACGTCATGCGTCATCGACATTTATTACGAGTATTATATAATCGGTTAATTAAACCACAATGTATTATGACACAACTTATCCAGACTGCCAGTGCTACAGTCCTAGCATTGTTTATATTATCCTATAGAAAACTATTCACCAAACCGGCCTTTTAAGATCCGACGTACGCAGATACTGTCTTGTATTGATATAAAGAACTAGAGGTCCCGCAGTAGTCGAAATTCGACTATAATTAATTGGAATTGTAAGTTTGTACACTATTATGGTTGTATTTTATACTTCTATAATCACAAATTTCGCCAAGACTACACTATAAAAAATATTAACAAAGACAAACAATAAATATTTAATCACAATTTGACAACAGACGTCAAGAACAAAAGTTTGACAATAAATAGTAGGCATGCGTGTGTGCGTCAAATACATGGTATGTAGTGTGTGTAATGTTTTCTTTATTGATTTAATGTATCTTATATGCATTATTTTTGAAAAATATTAGCATTGTGCACTTCTTCTCTGTATTCTCTATAAGTGTGGAAAATTTCATACTCCTCCGTTCGCGCAATTTTCGTAAAGAGGGATTCAAAGTTTCTGCTTCACGTATTAATATATAGATACTGTTTCCATTTTAGATCCTTCTAGATGGCTGTTTAGTGGTCTAAAATAGCACCACCCTATGTTTTCTTTTATTACGAAAGGGGAGTTAGATGTTTACAGGCAAACTGACACTAGTTCTAAAATAGCATACCACAATTCTAACTTATTCCAAAAGATATAGCGTTTCTGTTTGAAGAATAAGATAACAGTGACCCTAAATTATTAAGATTTCAACTTCATGCCTTGTGGGTGGTGATAATATCGTTGCAATTCATTGAGCCACGATAACCAATCACCACCCAAGCTTGTGTTCCCCTAATGCCATAAACTCAAGATGAAATTCAAAAGTATGTAAGGCACTTTTTATTGCTTCTAGTAGAAGAAGCTCATGTTGAGTCTCTATATCGGGCAATGACTAATAAGATACGTGTTCAGTTAAGTGACTAACGTAGGTATATTGGGATTACAACCTAACGTGCTATCGACAGCCATACAATCCCGAGACTGATGGTAGCATCACTGCGATATAATTATCGCTAACACATACATATTATTATTAGTTGCTATGGGGACATTTGTGGTCCTTACACTCACGTACTACCTGGTTGTAAGTAGATGCCGGAATATGGTTATAAAAATGTGAGAATCGACAGCCAGCTTGACCCATGAGATCTATGCCCTGGTCATACCGTGACGCGGTTATTCTTCCCACTGAAACCTATGCCAGCTTTGAGGCAGGCCCGGTGTCGCAAATAAACAGTTAGTCTGGTACTGGTGGTAGGACCTCTTGTGAGTCCGCGCGGGTGGGTACCACTACCTTGCCTTTTTCTGCCGTGAAGCAGTAATGCATTTCGGTTTGAAGTGTGGGGCAGCCGTTTTAACTATACTTGAGACCTTAGAACTTATATCTCAAGGTGGGTGGCGCATTTACGTTGTGGATGTCTATGGGCTCCAGTAACCACTTAACTCACTTAGCTGGGCTGTGAGCTCGTCCACCCATCTAAGCAATAAAAAAAAAGTCCTGTGCAATATTGCCCGGCATTTAAATACCATTGTATTTGGTAAATTGGTCAAAAATCACAAAAACAAATCAATTTTCTTTTCCAGTTACGCAGTTAGAATTAGCAGACACTTTTTAGTCATGATTATTACGGTACAACAAAGTGCACGTACCTACAGTGATTTATCAAAATATCGTTTATCCGTTCCCATTTTTCTATGTACCTACGGGCAACATATGGCTAAGGTTCGTCCTCACTCTATCAGCGACTCATAAATTATACTAGTGGCGGCAATCTGCGTCACGTTTGATTAAATTCACCTCGTACCTTCAAGTGATTTGTGTTCTCAATAAGAGGATACGGATCACACGTTTTGTATAAATTTTCACGTGAGCTAAAAATCAGGGATATCGGTTACGAAGTGTATTTGGGTGGTTTATGCAGGTATGTTTAGGGGTGTTCACGCAAATTCACTTGTAATTATTACTCTGTAGAAACGAAATTGCTTATCTGTATTAGATCAGTACGAAGCCGTAATAATCTATGCTAATGTTCAGTTTTGTCATTCAACTACTCTGTTCGCTCTCTGCCCAAGCGCCTCTCACGCGAACGGACGCGTCTTCAGTACTCTTCAATCAGACTTGAATATAATTAAATGTTGTAATTCAGACAAAATACAATTGTTCATAAGAAGTCAGTGCTTTTATTACTCAGACTATCAGTACGTACGCTGCATGCGATCCAGCCGAGCCCGTCTGGTGGCCCATGAAAATCAGTAACCACGCTCATTCGACCGCCATACTCAACAAGGGGAATATACAAATTATAATTAATCATGATATTGCTTATTTGGTTATAAATCAGTAGGCATTTGGTAATGGTAAAGTAAGTTCGCACGGGTAGGTAAATACCATCATTCTGCTTGAAGGTAATGGGATGACCGAAGTGGGTCGAGACCTCGCAGCACTCTACCGTGTATCTCTGATCTCAATCTACGATCTCATAAATCACGGCATCGCCATGTATGTGAAGATATATCGACTGCCCACTGATCAAACTGGACAGCGTAATTGTTTTACGGTAAATATTGGTAAAGTAAGCACTACCGCAAAAAAAATTACCAGACAACATTCCATTTCCGATAACATAACCGATCACGGAAATAGTCTTTGCAAAGCTCCACTTTTGAATAACGCGGTTTTAATGAAAATCTATCGGCGTGTGATTGAAAACGGGATTAGGTACAGACGACTCTATTATAGTAATGGCTCTATCCAATCAATCAAGTTTTATCTCCGTTTGTTTGATTACAAAAGTCCTGTGTTGGCTCAATGCCTTTTTTATTGAATCAGTGTTGAACTGTGTACTGGTATTTTGTATGTTTCGTAAAGACTCAGACTCAGATTAGTGTTTTGAATAATTAGTTACTGGTGGTAGGACATCTTGTGAGTCTGCACGGGTAGGTACCACTACCCTGCCTATTTCTGCCGTGAAGCAGTAATGCGTTTCGGTTTGAAGGGCGGGGCTGTAACTATACTGAGACCTTAGAACTTATATCTCAAGGCGGGTGGCGCATTTACGTTGTAGATGTCAATGGGCTCCAGTAACCACTTAACATCAGGTGGGCTGTGAGCTCGTCTACCCATCTAAGTAATAAAAAAAGTGGATCTCTTTAGCACGCACGACTCCACGTTGAAACATGAGGTAGAAAGAAGTAGCAAATGAATAAATAGCAAAAGCGGACTTTAGATCCGATGTAGTGTTTTAAATCAGGATTGACTGGAAATAATTTATAAATATGCTAATTAAAATAAATTCTAGATAGCCGTTTTAAATTAAGGCTTCCAAAAGTTCTTAATTAAAAAGTAATTGGCGCCCCTCTAATTGGATTGACTAACGAGCAGTGCTCTCTCAAACTACACGTGCTTCAAGACCCTCGGAACAGAGGGAGCAATACGTTTTTTTAGTATGCGAGAAAGAGACAGGTAAATCATTCTTTGGCCGTGGTTCCTGAGTGGTAGCTCCAGACAATCTTAGTTTTCAGACTTTTCATTCATTACCTGCAGCTGTTACTTGGTTTCTTCAGCCTCATTAAATTTTTGCTTTAAGGACAATGAAACGTATTTGCTATATGTTGAATAATATGACATTTTGCATTATGGGTAGACGAGCTCATGGCCTACCCGATGTTAAGTGGTTACCGGAGAACATAGACAACTACAACGTAAACGCCGCCATGGGATATGTGTTCTAAGGTCACAGTATAGTTACAGCGGCTACCCCACCCCTCAAACCGAAACGCATTACTGTTTCACGGCAGAAATAGGCAGGGTGATGGTACCTACCCGTCCGGACTCAAAAGACTTGCTACCACAAGTAACGCGATTTCAAAAAAAAAAAAATGCTAATCCTTCTTCATGTGAAATTAGAATGGAGTAGTAAGTAACTAAAATGATTATCTTACTATAGCTAATAAATAATACTGGCAACAACCAAAGGGGACTAGTTTTGTCTATTTTCTGGTTAATAAGAGGACAATTAGTCTTATGATAAATCCTTAGTTGTGAAACTTCCACCATAAAAGACGACTCGATTGCGTAGAAGTAACATAAAAATATAATATGCTATCCTACTCAATCTTGGCTAGTTAAAGCACATTGGATTCATACTTCATAAAGGTGAAACAGGTTAAAATTAAAATTTAGACTTTTGGCAAAACTCCATTTGCACATTGGACAAACTCTGATTTTTTTTAAAAATAAATATGCTTATACACATATATATCAAACTTTGACAATTTTTTTTATAAATACACTTATAATCGGGACGAATACACAAATTTATTGGAAAAAAAAATCTATAGATATAAAAATGAATTGCTGTTCGTTAGTCTCGCTAAAACTCGAGAACGGCTGGACTGATTTGGCTAATTTTGGTCTTGAATTATTTGTGGAAGTCCAGAGAAGGTTTAAATGGTAGATAAATATGAAAATGCTCGGAATTAAATAAAAAAAAAAACAATTTTGTTTTTCCTTTGATGTGTCCTCCGTCGGACGGATTCCTTTTGTTTGTTTTAAGTTTATTTTATACAAAAGCTTAGTCTTTTATTTATCGATTAAGGCACTATGAAAAGTGTCGGATCAGCTTGTATTTCAATAAATTTATGGAAAGAAAATGTCTGAATACCAACGATAAGTAACTCGTTGTTTCCGCAAGTCTTATGAAATTTTATGGGACCGCCTTCGATTCACATACATTGGGCCCCGCGAATGCGCTAGAGAGAAAAAGCGATCCAATTGTACAAGTCATGAGCTTCAGGCGATTCCAAGTTAAATCCTTCAATTATTCCCCAACATAGGAGAGATTTGCTTTGCATTCATTGAGAGTGAGAAAGAGGGCTTTTTGGTATTTTGGATTTGGTAATGTGTTGGTGTTTAAAAAAATGTTAAATGTTAAAAAATTGTGGAGGCGTCGTGGCCTAAAGGATAACACG
Organism: Bombyx mori; assembly: GCF_030269925.1. Lineage (NCBI taxonomy): Eukaryota > Metazoa > Arthropoda > Insecta > Lepidoptera > Bombycidae > Bombyx > Bombyx mori. Next base: position 13,724,175 of record NC_085109.1, on the reverse strand, counting down.
TCCGGTGCATTCGTATTGAGCGATGCACCGGTGTTCGAATCCCAGGCGGGTACCAATTTTTCTAATGTAATACGTACTCAGCAAATGTTCACGATGACTTCCACGAGAATAACATCGTGTAATAAAAATGAAACCCGCAAATTTTAGTTTACGTAATTACTGGTGGTAGGACCTCTTGTGAATCCGCGCGGGTAGGTAGCACCACCCTGCCTATTTCTGCCGTGAAGCAGTACTGCGTTTCAGTTTGAAGGGTGGGGTAGCCGTTGTAACTATACTTGAGACCTTAGAGCTTATATCTCAAGGTGGCTGACGCATTTACGTCGTAGTTGTCTATGGGCTCCAGTTACCACTTAATACCAGGTGGGCTGTGAGCAGGTCCACCCATCTAGCCAATAAAAAAATAATGAAAAAAATAGGATTATCTTATATAACTTTATATTGGTAACTCTCCAAAACCCGCTTTGATTGCAAGGCATCCTCAACTTGGAATATACAGCTAAGTTATAATTTTTACGTGTTTGCTAACGCGATGCTATTCCTTAATCGTGGAAGCCATCGGCAGTTCGTGTCATGCACGTGCTTTATTGGGAAAACTGTGCCTGCGAGATTTGAATACTGGCATAGCTGCATCGCTTACGACAGGAGTGCATCGGGCGTCTTATCCTTTTGGGCACAAAATCCGATTTGGTACAAATACCTCAATAGCCGCCAACCATTAAACTTCGATCTAATATCAGTAGACAAGAATGGAACCACATAGACCTGGAAAGACTATATCGGTCAATAAAAATACAAGAAGTGACTCATTGAGATGTATGATGATGATTTTTTATTGCCTTTGCAGGCAGACGAACATACGGTCTACCTGATGGTAAGCGGTTACCGTCGCCCATGGACATCAGCAATGCCAGGGGCATAGCTAAGCCGCTGCCCACCAAATGCTCGGCTGTCGTTAGTACAAACAAAACCCGCTGTCTCTTATAATTTAGAAACATTTTATGTGCTTCGAAAGACCGTGTAATCGTCAAGGAAATCGTTACTCCTCCTATACACGAGAGTACTCCACGCAATTACTCTTATTTATGACACCCGGAGGGCTTGATGCGATGGCTTCACCACGAATTATGTCGTTTGCCGATTCATTTTAAATAAGTGCTCAGATTCGAAGAGTGCGATGTTTTTTTCTTAATCTATACATATAAATAAATTTGGTGTGTCTGTTTGTAATAATGAAATAGCCGCTTTTCACTACGTGCATATGAATATATATACGGTACATACACCAAAATAACATTTTTTACAATTTTTGTCTGTGTCTGTCTGTTTGTTCCGGCTAATCTCTGGAACGGCTGAACCGATTTTGACGGGACTCTCACTGATATATATATAGCTGATGATATTATTATAAGGAGTAACTTAGGCTACTTTTTTTAGACTAGCTTTGCCTCGCGACGTCACCCGCGGTACGACAATAACCGTGGGTTACGTCGCGGCTATCCATAATAAAATTTAATGTTTCCGAAGCGAAGCGAGGGCGGGTCGCTAGTAATATATATAAAAGGAAAAATAATGGCATTCTTAATATAAATGTAATTGAAATTAAATTAAGATTAATTGGAAGTTAAATAGTTATAGCCTAATGTATGCCAATCTAAGTTCTTGAGTGGCGACCGCGTACTGGAAGACGTATCGTGGGTAGGCCCCCCACTAGGTGGGCCGACGACCTATTGAAGTTCGCGGGGATCTGCTGGATGCAGGCAGTGCAGGACCGGTCTTTGTGGCGAGGCTTGGGGGAGGCCTATGTACAGCAGTGGACGTCCATGGGCTGATAGGTATGCCATTCGGTACATTTCTATCGAAGAATGCTATGGTACAGATATTTTTTTCAAAAGAAATATAATATCTATGATGAAGGTCAAATTTATGTATGTAAATTAGCCATACAACATTTTTTCAACTTTTTTTTTATTGCTTCGATGGGCTCGGCCAGAGCTCAAAGCCCACCTGGTGTTAAGTGGTTATTGGAGTCCATAGACATCTACAACGTAAATGCGCCACTCACCTTGAGATATAAGTTCTAAGGTCTCAATTTAAGTAGTTACAACGGCTGCAAACCAAAATGCATTACTGCTTCTAATAGGCAGGGTGGTGGTATCTACCCGCGCGGACTTACAAGAGGTACCACCAGTACGACCAGACGAATGTGCTGCTCATCTGACCTCAGTAATGGCAGGTATGCAGCCAAGCTCCCGTCTGCAATATCGTGAGCTCGTATTGGTAGATTACTCTGTATGTGCAGCAAAGTAGTCATGCATTCCTGTTTTAAGAGTGGCACAGCCGTTATACAATGGAAGCTTTGAACTAAAGTCCCAAAGGAGGTAGCCGTATTTACGATCTTTCATGCTCGCTCGGAAAAGTATACAGCTGCTCACAGGAATAAAACAGCAAAATGAAGCTGAAAAATACCTAAAAAGTTCCGCAGAATGGGAATTCGTTCTGAGATGCAGGTTTCTTAGAAGCGTGATAAAGTCGATAGGGAAATGATTAGACCAGAACATGAATTAAAAAAAAGCAAGGTGTTGTAAGTGGTGCTCCATGCATTTGTCATGAAACACACAAAGAAATCTTTAACTTCAGTTCTACGAAATAAAATTAATTCCATTCTGCCTTTCTAAAATTGCCCATTACAGCGTTGCCATAGATTTAATTCAAGGATTAAACGTATTAAGGATCTTAAAACCGGTTTCTAGACGGTTATTATCCGTACAATTCGCTGGCTACAACTACACGGCCGCCCGGATTACAGGGCTATCCGGTTTACTCGTGTCGCATTACCGGATAACCAGGCGCGACTCGAACCGAAACTTCACCCGCGGGGCGCTTAACGAGTTTATTTGGAGGAATTTCGGAAAATGTAATTCTAAGGTAGAAGAAAAAGAATCAAGATTAACAAAACTTGATAGTAATGTTTTTGTGTCATAAAGTTAAAGGACTTTTATAGTTTCTACGTATCTACAATGATATGATTCGGAATGCAATGCTACTGATGAGGATGTCGAAGGCAGAGCGAAATGAAGGAGAAAAATAAGGAAAGCACCCCACCACGTGCGGTGAATAGCTAGGACGAGAGAGAGAGAAAGGGAGAGAAGGGAGCGAAAGAGAGAGAGGGAGCGAAAGAGAGAGAGGGAGAGAAAGAGAGAGAGAAAGGGAGAGAAAGAGAGAGAGAGAGAAATGGAGAGAAAGAGAGAGAATTACCAAGATTTTAAAAAGTATCTATTCGACTATCACGATTCTCGTGTGTGTTAAGGTGACCAAGAAGTTTTGTTCAAGAATGAGTGTCAACTCAAATAAATGACGAGACGAGATTGTGTAAAAGACAAATGATTGGGCTAATATACGCATGTGTCATCCGTTAATCCCTTGTTTGTTTGACTAACACAAGCACGTGCGTATTTCGGAGTATTCAAATTATTAAACTACACAAACTATCCCAATGGATTAAAACTTGTGTAGGATAGATACGGTAGTTGTTCTGCGTATAGTTTTAATGTCTTTCGCGGGAATATTATCGAGTATTCCACTAGGGTTGTTAAAACTTTGTTCAGTTAAATGGATAAATACACAAAGTAGGGTTGGCAAAGATTTTCACAGTTGAATTAATAACATATACAGATAAATTCCTAGTAAGACAAAAAAAAACAAACAAAATGTAATATTGTTTTAATGTCGTTCAAAAACTAAAAATAAAAACTCTAATAGCAAACCGAACTAATGTTTATATGATGGTTCTGTTGAGTGATTACTGGAGCCTTTGGACATCAACAACGTATGATATTCCATACTGCGATCCTGCTCGAGTTTGTACCAGTGGGATAGCCAGCCGATAACGACTGACGAGAGCAGGGGGCAGTAAGTTGATCCAAACTTGAAAAATCACGGCGACACAATCGAAAATTTCACAGCCTATATTTATTCATAAGTAGGTGAGTACCGCGATGTTACCCGCGGTTATTGTCGTACCGCGAGTGACGCCGCGGGGCGAAGCTAGTCTAAAAAAAGTAGCCTAAGCTACTTCTTATAGCATCAGCTACCTATCAGTGAAAGTCCCGTCAAAATCGGTCCAGCCGTTCCAGAGATTAGCCGGAACAAACAGACAGACAGACAAAAATTGTAAAAAATGTTATTTTGGTGTATTCACCGTATATAATATATATTCATATGCATGTAGTAAAAAGTGGTTATTTCAATATTCCAAACAGACGCTCCAATTTTATGTATATGTATAGATGAACGCACTTTGTACTCTGTAGAATTCGTAGCTTTATCAAGTTATTTTAAATAAAGCAAGACTATCCTCATTTTGGCCGACGTTCGAAAAAGCTTTGTAATGAAAATACGTACTATGATTCTTTTGAAATTCTGAAAATATAATAATGAAATATAATATTAAGAATCTCTGAAATGCCTCGAGCTTCGTACTGAATAAAATAAATAATTCGCGAGAAAAGAAAAATAACTTTGAATTGAATTGAATCAATGTGTTATCACGGTTTAGACGTGTGGTTTTTTTTTGTCAGGAGGAAATCGCCGGACTTTCGCCCTCTTCTGGGGATGGCGGGCGGAGCATGTCGGGGTCGAACCGACTTAAACCTCCTGTCGCTCAACAACCCACGTCCGAGCCTCGCATGAGACAGAATTCATGAAAAGGCAAAGGAGGGAAAGTGAAGCATTTAGTGTGGAGCACATCTCTCTCATCACCCTTCCCCTCCCCTTCGGCGCCACGAACACCAGCCCTCTCGGTCGGCTGGCTATCCGAAGCCCGCTTAGATGGCGCCGGTTAGAGTGAGTAGACTTGTGGGATAGTGAGTGAGCTCGTCCACCCATAGCAATATCATCATCATCATCGGTCCACAGGCATTCACTGCACTGAAGATAAGTCTCCCTCAATCCATTCCCCCACAATCTTCAGCTCCTACCACCAAAGACCACATAACCGCTAAATTAAAATGTCTTCATAATTATCCACGCAACGACTACATTAATTACACTAACGATGAGACAACCAGAACCATCATTAATCAGAGCACAACAAGATTTGCTCGTGGCAATAAAACTGTCTCAAACACAATTATAACAAATTGACCGTCTTGATGTAATAAAAAGCTGCAAATAAATGATAGAAAAATTCAAATGTCTATGTTTTGTGTAGATTTTTTTTTTCTTGCACGGCTCGGCGGCGTATATAATTACAGATGTCCATAGATACATGATGCGAATACCACCTTCGAGATAATGTCTCGACGTATGATGTAGTGATGTCCATGAGCCCTCATGACAACTTCGTTTAGCTCTTAATTAGTAAGTCCACATAGATTGTGAGATCGACTGACTATTTGAATTTATAAATATTTGGACACGTCCTACTGATAGTTTTCGATGTGACGCTAAAAATACATAATAATATATACGATTTAATCTATATATTAATACGTGAAGCAAAAACTTTGTAACCCTTTTTACAAAAATTGCGCGGACGGAGGAGTATGAAATTTTACACACTTATAGAGAATATAGAGAAGAAGTGCACAATGCTAATATTTTTTTTAAATAATGCATAATAGATACATTAAATCAATAAAGAAAACATTACACACACTACATACCATGTATTTGACGCACACACGCATGCATACTATTTATTAATAATAATATAATATTTATAATAATATTTATTCAAGCCTCTTAAAATACAAACACGTACAAAAATATTTAACACTAGTATAATAATATACATGGATTTTTTATGAGGTATACAATATATATATTTTTTTTCCTACCTAAGCTGATAGCCTTGAGAGGCTATATCAGCGTAACCCTAACTTTAGTATGTGAGCTCACGGGGCTCAAACCTGATGACGTTGCTAACACGAACCCTAGCAAGAGCCGTGCTTCGCAGAATCTACCACCGGATCGGAAACGCGACCCACTGAGAAGATCCGGCGAGAAACTCAGTGGGCTGTGCCTGAGAGTTAATTTACTCGTCGAGCCCTTCGTCTTGGCGAAATTTGTGATTATAGAAGTATAAAATACAATCATAATAGTGTAAAAACTTACAATTCCAATTAATTATAGTCGAATTTCGACTACTGCGGGACCTCTAGTATGATATAAAATTACGTCGTAATAAAGAATCACAAATGATTACACGGTTCATTAGGTTTCTTTCAGACAGCTCGTGACGTACCCAAATATCGAGCTTTTTTATGTACCCAGTTTTTTTCAAATGCGCCAAAACTGTTTTGTGGTCAATTCCCAGTTCCTCAGCTACGTCGTAACTACTGATATGCCGATCTTGCTCCGATTTTTCAAAAATGGCATCCATTTTATCCGTAACAGGGCGACCAGAGCGACGTGCATTTTGACATCAAACTTTCCCGATTGAAAACGCTTAAACCAAATTTGTGCTACTCTCACAGACACTGCACTAGGTCCATAAACATTGCAAATTTTTTTTGCGGCTTGCATTGCATTATTACCTTTTTGTAGTAAAATTTTAAAATGTATCGAATTTCTTCATTAGATTCACTCATCTTGACAGTACGAAAAATAAATAAAAATCTCACATGTTCCTAATTTGAATATGGAATTATCTTCTTTAAAATTTAAACTTTTAATGATACCAAAACCAGCCAGATACAAATAGTATAGCCAAGGAGATTTTATTTCAAGTTCATACATACCATAACGCGAAAAGACTTTTTGCCCAACCTATTATATCGACTTTGAATAAATACCGCCCTCTCTTTAACCAATAAACAGTAACATCCTAGCGATCAGTGGACCGCAAACCAAACGAAGCACCCCGTTTCTATTTACCCGTGAAAAAACAACGCGGGAAACAACAAAAAGAAAGTTGAAATTAGGGTTACCACGTGGCGTATGTTTCTAATTTCTCATTTGTTTTTCACGCATAATAAGCTGACTGAAATGATCGCACATTCCTTTAGTGCTAAATTGAAATATATTTTTTTAAATCAGGTTTATTTGTGACTATTTATAAGTGTATCATGAAGTTAACTGGTAAAGGATCGTGGGCTGGTCTGTCTTAAGACTTTATTTTTATTTTGACCGCCATTAAGATTCTTTCTCATTTGTTTTTTTAGTAGATGAAGCAAACATGAGTAAGGGTAGAATAGCGGTTGCACTCACAATTGACATTTTGTTGTTAAGGCGGACGGACGATCTCACATGTTAAGTGGTTATAGGAGTCCATAGTCATAACAACCCGCAAAATTATAATTTGCGTAATTACTGGTGGTAAGACCTCTTGTGAGTCCGCATGGGTAGGTACCATCACCCCGCCTATTTCTGCCGTGAAGCAGTAATGCGTTTCGGTTTGAAGGGTGGGGCAGCCGTTGTGACTATTCTGAGTGAGACCTTAGAACTTATATCTCAAGGTGTGTGGCGCATTTACGTTGTAGATGTCCATGGGCTCCAGTAACCACTTAACATAAGGTGGGCTGTGAGCTCGTCCACATACATAAGCGATAAAAAAAAAACGTAGATATCGCCACCTACCTTGGGACATGAGTCAAAAGTCTCAGTTATTACAGTAAAACGGCTGCCCCACCCTTCAAATTTAAACGCATTACTGCTTCACGGCAGAAATTAGCGGGGCGGTGGTACCATTACTAGTACCTGGTTCTGATGGCTGATGATAGCTGATAGGCTTCGACCGTTTAACACCAGATAACCTGTGAATTCGTGTAATAAAAAATAATAATTCGTCGACAACCCTAACTCAGGTGAATGTAGTATTAGCAACTGAAGTGTGTTTGCTCAACAAATGGTTTTGACCGAAAACATAGAATGACTATGTATTGCTTTATCTGTACAAACTTCGAGTATTAACTTCTAATATACCAAGTCGAGGTTTAGTTTGCTTTTTATTATCTTCCACAATTTTCTCTTGATGACATCATGTAAATACTATGAGTCAAATAAAAAAATGGGATTTAAAAAAAAGTCAATATGCCACACTTAAAAGCTAATTTAGACAAAACAAGATATATGCAACTCTATAATTGACACAAGTTTATTAATAACTTAAATATAACTTAAAATAATAACACACTAAATGAATGTAATAGCATAAAATTTTTAGGATTAAATGTGGATAATCAATGTAGCTGGAATCTTCACATAGATATTATTTGTAGTAAAATTAATCGATTCTCATATGCACTTTGGCGACTTACAAAAATATGTAATCTAAAAACTGCATTACAGGCCTATCATGGATATGTCGCCTCAAATATCAGATACTGTATACCCCTCTGGGGAAATTCTAGTCACATAAATAGAGTGTTCATTGCACAAAAGCAATGTGTTCGTGCTATGTGCAATATTCATCATCTGACTTCTTGTAAACCATTCTTCCAAAAACATAATATTTTGACTGCACCATCCATATAATACAAGAGTGTTGTTTGTTTGTTAAAAAGCACCCACAATTATATAAATCGTATGGTGAATACTGTCAATTTAATACAAGATACCCTACTAAACTCATGTTACCAAATATAAATACTCGCTACTACCATACAAACTGTTATCCTATGACTATAAGTATATTTAATAAGATACCAAACAGCATAAGAGATCTTCCACTAACTCAATTTAAAAGAAAATTATATTTATGGCTAATAGATAACGCTTAAAGTGTGCAAGAATTTTTAGATGATAAATGTTGTACATAATAAAATATTAGAATAAGAAGTGATAGAATGTAAAAATAGATAGATTTAGTAAATTTTGTGTTAGAATTAATATAAAAATAAGTTAAATTTTCGCATGCCTAAACAGGCGAAATATATGAAGCTATGTCCTATATCCACAATATCTTGTAAACTATATTTCTGGCGAATAAAGATTTTCTTCTTCTTCTTCTTCTTCTTCACAAAAAACATTTCACACGCAAAAAAAAATAACACGCCAAGTTTTGAAAATATTACGGCTGCTTGAACTAGCACAAAAAATATGCTAATTTTGAGAACGTCTTACTGGAAAGAATATAATGATTAGGTACGAAACACAAAAGTGGATATTCTACACAATAAGGATACTTCAATACCTAAGCTCTTTAGAGTTTATCCGAAAGTATGCGTATTGCGAAATACTTGTCTCGAAAGTATCCGCCATTTTGCGTCACACTTATTAGCAAAGTTTTTGACGCATAATTAGAAACTCGGAATTCTTTCCGTTGCGACGAAATTTTACAACCTACGATTTATTTAAGTAATATTTAAAATCTTATACATGATTCGTGGTCATCGGTATCGATAGCAGCGTGTTAATTTTCAATATTCGGGCATCGCTTATTTTATACGTTTTGTTATGTTGCTCCAAAATTGCTAAAAATTTTTAACCTAACTAGCAAATTATAGTTCATTTATAGACCAAGAAGTAACTATCTTATTTTATCTGATATTACCCACCGATCTGCTGTGATATATACAAAAGGATCATATTTATCACTTTATAGTATAGATAAAGTAATAATAACTATATTAATTTTGAACGCCAAGTTTAGTCATTTCGCTGGATACTCATAACACCACGTTTGTCGCGATAAGCCAATATCGAAATTTTAATCTATTAGATTGTGACAGTCTCAAAAATCTTCTGCAGAAAATTCCACAGCGGGACAACATGAAAAACGATAAAAAAATGTTGTGACGCAATCCACTGCAAAAGCATCATAATGCCCCAATTGCAATGCCGTTTTGTGGAAACATTTTTACGGAAAAATTAATTGTTTGTTTGTAAAGTCAGTTTACGGACGATAATTTTACGTGATAACGTCAGTAGCAGAACTATTCGAACAATTAGCTCTAACGTCACGCGAGAAGAGACATAAATGTGTCACAAGCCAACACTTGGGCCGATCGTGCCTCTCTATCGCTTGTTCCACGCTCTCGCTTGCACGCTCAGACTCAGGCGGAACGTGACACTTTTACTCTTATAATAAAATCAATCAGATAACGCACTCAGACCTACAATATGCTCTGATAATGTAGCCAATTGAAAATAATTTCGAGGGTTCCAAGAATATTTGGCTTAAGCAATATTTTTGCAAAATCATGGGAGAGCTATTTAAAGTTTAAAATTTAGAAAAACATTCATAACAAAAAGCTCCTTCAACTATTTGAATGGAGTACACTTAATTGAAGTTCAATTAAAAACATCGAAATGTTGATGGTAATCTATCTATATATATAAAAATTAATTGTTGTTCGTTAGTCTCGCTAAAACTCGAGAACGGCTGGACCGATTTGGCTAATTTTGGTCTTGAATTATTTGTGGAAGTCCAGAGAAGAGTTAAAAGGTAGATAAATATGAAAATGCTCGGAACTAAATAAAAATAACAATTTTGTTTTTCCTTCGATGTGTCCCCCGTCGGACGGATTCCTTTTGTCTGTTTTAAGTTTATTTTATAAAAAAGTTTAGGACTTTTATTTATCGATTGAGGCACTACGAAGTCTGCCGGGTCAGCTAGTATAAAATAAACCAAATTAGCCTTTCACCCATCGATTTCGTATTTGTCATTTTCAATTTATGCTTACACATTTACGAAAAAACTTTAACAATTTCAATCCGAATTTTAGAGAAGTCCAATTATTTTCACGAAATATCAACAAGGGTTTTCCTTTAGCGCAAACGTCACGATACTCTTTGACCTTTCAACTCAAACATTCAGGATACTCGAGAGCTAACTGTTTATTTTATTATAAATCCGCCATTATTCAAATCTTTACGACCCCATTTTGTATTGTGATAAGCAAAAATATCAGTTAAGTGGCCTTTGAAAATGTAATTTCAGTTTTTTCGATGCGCAGTTCTGTTGTTCCGGTCTTAGCCTACAAAAAAACAAGTTATATTATTTCTTCGAGCCGATTACCAAAAAAAGTTTTGTTATTATTTAGCAGAATTATCCAGATACAGATTTTGAATCACACTAGTGCGTACTTAGTTTCGAAGTAGCGCTAATATTGTTGAATTGTTAGAAATGACTTGTTCATCTTCTCTCTCGCTCTTTATTCTCTTTTCAACTCTCTTCACCACGACACCACCCGCCACCAGAGAAAAGTTCATTGGAACCTCTCCGCTTATCCACAGTGTATTTTTTCATGCAAGACCCGGCTCTGCAAGGAACTCCACTGAACCTCATCTCTCACCTGCTTTTGAAGGCTTAAATAGTGCTCTTACGCAGAGTTCATTTTTGCCAACAGTCTTCGAAACAAACTCACTTCATGTTGTCATCTTCACAGGAAAGTATCGACTTTACGGTTTTTTTTTTATTGCTTAGATGGGTGAACGAGGAACTCAAAGCTCACCTGGTGTTAAGTGGTTACTGGAGCCCATAGAGATCTACAACATACATGCGCCACCCACCTTGAGATATAAGTTCTAAGGTCTCACTATAGTTACAACGGCTGCCACGCCCTTCAAACCGAAACGCATTACTGCTTCACGGCAGAAATAGGCGGGGTGGTGGTACCTACCCGTGCGGACTCACAACTGGTCCTACCACCAATAAAAATGCTCACGAAAGGTCACTCATGCCCATCATCATCAAGAGGGTATTTCTGGCACTATTCAGCTATTATTGATGAAAACCATACGAATTTGTTACGCTAATCATTTTTTTTAAATAACTTCGTAATATGAAGAAGCCGGCGCCCGTCATGCGTGATTGTGCATCCCGCTGTGTTAACTGTTTTCTAATTGTGTTACACAAAACATTAACTTAAATAAAAATTATCGTTTGGGTTTTATAAAGAGGATCGTTCAATGAAAACGGATCCTTACAACCGGTATACAAAGTATAGTTCTAGAACAGTTTACGGGCGAGTCACGTAGAGACAGTAATGTTTAAGTGCCACAGAAGGTAATTCTTTGGGCCCGCAGGACGCGAGGTTGCATTTGACCTAACTCTGAAAATTATGACTTTTCTTTCTGCACCATCTTTTTAGAGCTTTAGAAAAGCTGACATACCAACATCAGGCTACTGTCAATCACTAGATATCTTAATGAATAAGCTTCCATTTCCATGGGCAAAAGCAATATTACTATCAAATTTGATCAACTCATATTCATGTCGACGCTTGAAAGGCAAACGTGACTAAGCGACAATGCGTGAACTTTACAATAGACTAATTTAAAGTTGAAGTACCTGAAAAAAAAAACTTTTAACGAATCTAGCTGTAGGATTGAAATGATTTTACTAGACCTAGAAATATAAATTGTTTTGCGCATCGAATATGGTTATTGCCTATCATTTATGTACAAAGCAGTTATTGTCTCTTAGTCACGTTTGCTTTTCAAGCGTCGATGTACCATTGATTTAAGATTGAAATAGCGGTAGCCCGTGTTCTGAATAGCTTGGTGTGTGGTGGAATATTGCTTATTTCTGTGGTAGAATAAAGCAACCTAGTTCATAGGATAAATAATTAATATTGTATGACTTTAACGCACCCGAAAAACATTATTTTCAATTTAAACGGGCAAATAATCAAAAGGAATTTCAGATGGGATTCGCGAGTAACCTTAAAAAAAGGTTTTTTTGACATACAAAATAAATCGTTCTCTCTGTGCGAGAAATATTTCAAACATTTTACATTAAACTTTGGTCCGTGTACATTTAAGGTCGAGTTAATTTGAAATTAATTTTGATAAACGGCGTTCAAAAGTATTAGAAAGAGCTGTACCTAATTCGGTGTAAAAAATATCGGACAATAATATTAAAAATGTAAGCAAAGCTGGGTGAATTCGTTATTTATTTGTACTCGTTAACATTCTTGCGTTTCAATCGGAAAGGTAAAAAATTAGTATAACACAGTTTTGTGAAATTTATGGAGTCCCGTAGCTACACACTTGTGTATTAAAGTGTTGGGCTGCCAAAGCGATAGATGAAAGAGAAATGCACCAGGAATGCGCATTTTGAAATGGATAAAATTAGAAATGACTATACAAGCGAACATCTAAAATTAGCCTCAGTAACAAAGATAATATAGAGTGGAAGGTTATCGTGGCTTATTATGCGTAAAGAGTATGACCATATGGCCAAAAAGACCCTCGGTATGAAAGTAGAAGATAATGTGAGGAGTGCGTCCTAAAATGACTTGGATGGACAGTGTGAACGAGGATTTGTGAGAGAAGGTTGTGGTTGACGTACAATAGACCTGAATAGAACAAAGGATAAAGTTGTGCCGACCCCAAATAACGACCAAAAATGAAAAGAATATGGTTGATGGCTGATCGTGCGTTCGTATACTGTTTTACTGAAATCAGAACTTTGCTATCATCTGTCCTTACTAGCCTGCATTACATGAAGTATTAGCTTTCCTAATTTGACAATCCAAGGTTTTTAGCCCTCAAGATTAGTAGACCGGTTAAGTGAGCTAAATCACATTAAAACACGGAGACTTGTTGTCGGTCCCACTTACTCACCGGATCTTCTCAGTGGGCCGCGTTTTCGATCTGGCGGTAGATTCTGCGAAGCATTGCTTTTACTAGGGCCAATGCTAGCAACACTTTCAGTCAGCTCTATCAGCATAGGTAGGAAAAAAAAGTCGGCTCCTCTTTGGTGAGATAGCTTTGCGGGTGGGATTATTTTAACTACTGTCAAATTAGTTTCCTATCCAACATGACTTATGAGCTGTTCAATCTATTTGTTGTATTTAAATTTTAGAAACTTTATTAGCAGAAGCTCACCTCACAAAACTAGTTAAAGAAAGATAAACAATATAATATATTTATTTATTTATTAAGTTGCACCAACAAAGTGATCATCGATACAAAACATTGAACAATTGACAAAAGTTCATGGCAGATGTCACCTCAATTATAGGTACAATCGACGACAGTGCATTGATCCTTCGAACCAGTGACAATCTACAGCAACGCAGATATCATATACATGCCCTTAACGTAGGCGTTTATTTAAGACAGTAGACTACATTTTCCTTACATTTCAACTCACAGAACAAGTATTTTTTATATCATTAAAAAACAAAACAATATTCAATTATCTTACCATTAAAACAAATAATCTCTTAACAGTTCGAGCCAATAAAATTATGTATGAACCTTTGTAACAAACAAAAAAAAAACCGGACTGCCATTATAAAGTTTAGATCGCCTACGTGTGCCCTAATCTGTATGTTACGTATTACCGGCACGTAACGTCCTAAGGGTTCGACCTAAATTGAATATTTTTTGGAATCCTGTTTCTGTTTTTACTGACAGTGGTTTAATACTTTATTTTGTTTACGAGAGGGGATGAAGGCTGTATTTAAATTGGGTAAGTTAGGTGTTTTGTCGAGCACTATAAATTGAGGGGCAGCTTATCAAACCAAATCAAAAAAAAAAAATATTCAACATAAATGTAAGTACATACTTATTGAACGTCAAAAAGAACTACCGCCAATTCACAAAAACTAGCCTCCGTCCTGAGAAGAACTGCAAGAAACTCAGCAGGCATGCCTTTCTTTTTAATATTAGATTTTTTTTTTTAATATTCATTTTTACAATGAGTATTATAATATAACAATTATTGCAATATTGAAAGATATAAAACTTAAGATACAGAACATTTATTTTATGTAAATTTTATGGTACCGTGTCTTCGTCGCACGATTTGAAATCGCCATCGAGCGCCTAGTAGCAAAGGGAAAAGCAGAGGGTATCAGATCACGCGGCAAATTACCCGTAAGATGGACTGACTAAATCAAGGCTGCAAGGAATTGCCTCCTGCAGGTACGCAATAGACGCGCGGACAAAAGATAGGTGTGTCACTAAAATCACAATGGCCATTACACTCTGCCAAGGGTATAATCATGAAGAACAAGACTGATCAGGGAGTAAGTTCGTATAACTTTATAAGCAATAAGCTTCAGAACCAATTTTATCATAAGTTTTTTATTACCTTTCTAAGCAGACGAGCATTCGGCTCACCTGTTGGTGAATGGTCGCCGTGGCCCAAGGACCGTTAAGTGCTCTCCGCAAGTCTCGTTTGAAGAAGGACATGTCATAGCGTTCGGGATACACCGTAGGGAACATTTAATAATTATACCTGCTACAATTGCTCAGCTTTCGTAGACCCGAGGATATTGTGTGTTATTGTACCCTTTTTCAGTTCATCATCATATTCAGGATTCAAATAAAAGAAAAAATGCGGAGGGTCCTAGAAAAAGCACAAAAAATAAAGCTAAATAAAAAGTGTAGCTCACAAACTAGACAAAACAAAGGCTCTCCGGAGTGCTCTAGAAAGCCTAAAAACTGAAGGGTTCGCATTGTTGGACGCACGCTAGTCTGTCTCTTTCTATCCTATATGAATTCTATATTACCAGCTCTTTTTCCGGCGACGCGGTTCATTCTGAATCATTTATTAAGTGTGAACAAGACTTAGTGAAATTACTAAGTGTGCCATAAAGTATGAGAGTTGTTTGACAAGTTTAGTACTTCGGGTGTATGAGGTGTATACGAAAATAAAAGTAACTTAAAAGCATAAAAAAAATATTAGTTGCCTGTAAGGTTGGTTTATGGACGATAGTGTTACGTGATGACGTCAATCGCAGACCCATTTGAACCTTTGTTATTGGTGGTAGGACTTCTTGTGAGTCCGCACGGGTAGGTACAACCGCCCTGCCTATTTCTGCCCTGAAGCAATAATGCGTTTCAGTTTGAAGGGTGGGGCAGCCGTTGTAACTATACTGAGACCTTATAATATATTTAGAGAATATTATTGAGCTCGACCACCCATATAAGCAATAAAAATATCACTCTGACATCACACCAAAAGAGCGATAAATGTGTCACAAGCCAACAACGCTTGGGCTGATCGTGCCTCTCTATCGCTTGTTCCGCGATGGAACGTGACACTTTTTCGTGCATGCAGCCAGTGCTCATCGATTTATAAGACGTTCACGTCAAAAAGAACGCTTCACTATTAAGCAGAACTAACGGTTGGTTTTGATCTTTTTTTTAGCCTAATTATTGACTAGTGAGGATATTGTTAAAGCAAAAATTTTGTATTATAATTGGTGCTTTATGCTTTTTTTTTTTTTTTTTTCCACAGGAGAAAATCGCCGGATCCCCACCCGCGCGGCAGGTGGGGTATGTGGGAGTTGAACCTCACTAAAAACTCCTGCCGCTCACAACCGGCGCCCTACCTCGGACCGGGTCGGAGCCCAGTCGGGGCTATTGAAACGGCGGGACAGGGTTGACGCAGAGCACATTACATCCATCCCACCGTCCCACGGACGCCAGACCGGTGGCCGCCAGCGAAACGACCACCGGTTCCCTCGTTCAGCGGGCCGAGAGCCCGCTTTGATGGCGCCGCGTTACACCTTCCCCCAGAGCGGTCGGGGGAACGCGGTCTACCATCACCCGGCTTCCTATTGCGGGTGAGCGTGCAGAGCACGCCACCCCTCGTCTGGGTCCCTCCCCGCACAAAACGGGTGGGACCCCTAGCTCTTAGGGGGCCAGGTCACGGATACGACCCCGGTCCCGACCCCCTGCTCGGCGGCGGCGGGTTTCTGCGTAGTGAGGAGAGCTTTCCCTCACTCGCCCCGCCGCCTCCTTCTGCGAGATGGTGCACTCGCAGAAGTCGAGCATAGCCTTCCATGACTCATCGCTGCCAAGCATCGACGCCACGACGCCAGGCAGCGACAAGTCAGGTCCTATCTTTGCGACCAGGACACGGCGCTGCACCTCCCAAGCGGGGCAGACAGCGAGCGTATGCTCCGCCGTGTCCAGGTCGTGTCCACAATGGTGACACCTCGTCGTCGGCTCAGCCCCTATCCGGCGCAGGTACTTCCCGAAGCATCCGTGCCCGGTCAGCACCTGCACCAGACGAAAGGTGAGACGTCCCTCGCCACGATTCACCCAGTCATCAAAGACCGGGTAAACCGCCTCGACGGTCCGTAGCCCCCACGTGGGGTTGGCCAATCGCCTCGACCACGACTCGAGCACGGACCGCCGAGAATGGGCCTTCCGCGCCCGCAGCTCACTCTCGGGGACACGCGCCACGCCCCGAGCACGAAGCTCGCTGCGCCACCGATAGTCGGCAGCGAGCGACTCCGCCTCCAGCTCCCATGGCGGCGTCCCCGCCAAAACACACGCCGCCTCGAAGGAGACGGTGCGATATCCGCGGATGACCCTGATGGCAACGGTGCGCTGCGGCCGGCGCAGGAACCGAGCCATAGTGGCCCGGTTGCGCGGCTCAGCCCACACAGGTGCACCGTACAGGGCCATCGATCGCCCCACCCCCGCGTAGAGACGGCGCACAACCTGATCCGGTCCCCCAATATTCGGGAGCAGCCGGCTCAAAGAACCGGCCGTCCCCATCAATCGGGGGACCAGCTCCGCAAAGTGAGCACGAAAGGCCCACCGGCTGTCCAACACGAGGCCGAGGTACTTCAACTGGTGCTTTATGCTTGGCAAATGTTCAAGTTAATCAGACATTCTGAATTCGATGAAAATTACGTTCAAACAACCCGTACATACGTATATAATATAAGAGTATTTAAAAATTTACGTCACGTATTCTAAGGTTTGTAGACATTTTTATGGATCAGAGTTCCTACCAGTGTGAGAATACCAAGTAGACGCGTTGTAAATTTTAAAATCTTAAACTGACTGTGCCTATGTCTTCGCTGTAACATTACTCATTAATGCACAAAGGACTTTTGTTACGTTTCGTGTCAGTTTTTCACCGACTTCCTTAGAAAGAGGTTTTTTCTCTCTGTTATCGAACGAATAGAACACGGATAAACGTTACTGTCAAAAGAAAAAAATATTTGACTGACATCAAATTAGATTATAAATCGCGCGTGTGTGTGTGTGTGCATTTTGATGTTATTCTTTTTTTATCTCAATTGAATTGTTTGTCAGCTCAACATGAGAACAAAATTTGCCGAGACGTTTTTATTGTATACTGCTATAATCACAAATTTCGCCAAGACTACACTATAGAAAAATATTAATAAAGATAAACAATGTTTAATCTATTCTCAATTTGACCGCAGACGTCAAGAACTAAAGTTGACATAAATAAATAGTATGATGCGTGTGTGTGTCAAATACATGGTAGTGTGTACAACGTTTTCTTTATTGATTTAATGTATCTTTCATGCATTCGTTTAAAAAAATATTATCATTGTGCACTTTTTCTCTATATTCTCTATAAGTGTGGAAAATTTCATACTCCTCCGTCCGCGCAATTTTCGTAAAAAGGGATACAAATATACTATAAGTATGTAATACAGTTTCAAATCTTGATACCAATCTCTATAAGACACAGTTTGTCAAACTTTAAAATACATTCTAAGCTGTTCTTCCAAACGCGCCTAAGCCTCAATTATTTATTACATCGACGCGTGGAACTTAGTTCCATGACCTCATGTTTATCCCGAATGCATCAATAGAAATCGAACTTTACAATTTCTCCTTTAGGAGATTCTCAAATCAGGAAATCTAAAGTGCCCAAATAATCTTTATTCTGCATTTATACCTAAAATACAAAAATAAACTTTATCATATAACACGTAAACATCAAATTGTATTCTATTCAATTTTCATACTACACCTAGTGATTAGTTTAATAAAATATCTACTTCGAGTTAATACTTTAATTATATCACGCACTGAGTATATCCAAAATATACTCTGCATAGATGACAGCTGTCTAATATATTAACTAAATAATTTGAAGGCGTCGTGGCCTAAAGGATAAGACGTCCGGTGCATTCGTATATAGCGATGCAACGGTGTTCGATTCCCGCAGGTGGGACAAAAATTGGTAATTTTTGTAATGAAATTAACTCTCCACGAGACAGGCAGTGCCTAGTGTGGAGAGTTTTTAGCAAACTGTTATGTGTAAATGTATCATGGTTAATAAATAAATTATTATTATTATAAATTATTATTATAAATACGTACTTAACAATTGTTCACGATTGACTTCCACGGTGTAGGAATAACATCGTGTAATAAAAATCAAACCCGCAAAATTATAATTTGCGTAATTACTGATGGTAGGACCTCTTGTGACTCCGCACGGGTAAGTACCACCGCCCCGCCTATTTCTGCCGTGAAGCAGTAATGCGTTTCGGTTTGAAGAGTGGGGCAGCCGTTGTAACTATACTTGAGACCTTAGAACTCATATCTCAAAGTGTGTGGCACATTTACGTTGTAGATGTCTATGGGCTCCAGTTACCACTTTACGCCAGGTGGGCTGTGAGCTCGTCCACACATCTAGGCAATAAAAAAAAATAATAGAATCTTAACGTGTATTAATATAGGAAATTAGAATAAGTTAGAAGAAAGATCTAACGAGGAAGAAATAAATAATGAAAATCCAAGGAAATTTCCGCTGTGTTGAGCAGGAATAACGCGAGCATACTACTGCGAGACATATTTTGATCATACCTACTAGAGTCAAAACAATAATGAATTCTAATTATTTATTTATTTATAACTTCTTATACTAGAAAGTATAAAGGCGGACTTAATGCCATAGGTATTCTCTAACAGTCTACCTTAAGGGAGTGCCAGAGATGAAGCTTGGTAGGTGTAGTGTGAAGGTGATGTTACTTAAACATATGTGTATATATAACATACATAATATTTATAGATGCAAATACTCGTACTTAAATAAATACATGTACATAAATATATAGATATACACATATATATACATATCATAAATATATACATATAAAAACATGTAAAAACAAATATTATCAATTACATTAAATACTGCCAATTTGTCGGATAATGTCACAAATAAGATTTTCCGCCACATTTCCTACCGTTCAAATAAAATGACGTTTAGCTGTTGTCGTCAATTCGTGGCGGGATTTTGAGCACTTCGTGAATCTGACAACGGAAAAAAGCTTTCTATGCAACGACGTTAAAGTTCAAAATCCGGTGTTTAAGTTTCAATTAAAAGACGGTGCTTTATAGGAGATCCGTTTCTCCCGGCAGCGACGGAATGAAACGTAAGTTTTATATTGGCTTAGGCGAGTGCTGATTGTGGATTTAAATTTTTATACTAGATGTTTTTCATGGTATTTAAAGCACTTATTTTTTATCGCCGGCGAAGTCAATGAACTTCTAAAACATGAAAGATCAAATCTTGACTCAACTGTTGCAAGGCCAAAGGCGCGTTGTGCATTTTACCATACAAAAATTACCATTTAAGGCCATGAAAATACTTACGCGCCATCTTACACGTAAACAATAATGGATCTTACCTTTTTTTTTATTGCTTTGTTGGGTGGAAGAGCTCACAGCCCACCTGATGTTAAGTGGTTACTGGAGCCCATAGACATCTAGAACGTAAATGCGCCACCCACCTTGAGACACAAGTTCTAAGGTCTCAGGTATAGTTACAACGGCTGCCCCACCCTTCAAACCGAAACGCACTACTGCTTCACGGCAGAAATAAGCAGGGTGGTGGTACCTACCCGCGCGGACTCTCAAGAGGTCCTACCACCAGTAATTTACCTGTGAAGATGCTATTTTACCATACCGGACTTTAGAAACTTGTCTGGCAATAATTTCTAGTTGCTGTAGGAGATGCATTCATGCTATAAGCATCTTCTAGATCATTTTTAACTTGATTGATAGAAACAAAAAAATAAAAAATAAATATACTGTAAACTAAACGGTGATTGCGTAGTAAAGATCTAATATTATAATAATATGATAGTATTGACTTACAAAGTTTTTTTAATCTTTATTACATAGACGTTAGAACAAGCTTACAGGTCTAGACTTTAGTGTTACCGGAGCCCTTAGAAATCACAATCCGAAGGCCACTACTTTGTGAGATGAGGTCTAGTCTCTAGTTGCACCCGTTTTTATTTTTTTCCTACCTAAGCTGATGGTCTTGAGAGACCATTTCAGCGTAGCCTTAACTAGTAGGCGAGCTCACGGGGCTCAAATCTGACATCGTTGCTTATACTAATCCTAGCATGAGCAGTGCTTCGCAGAATCTACCACCGGATCGGAAACGCGACCTACTGAGAAGATCCGGCGAGAAACTCAATGGGCTGTGTCTATGGGTCAATTTGCTCGCCAATCCCTTCGTCGCAAGCGACGGGTTCGACGAGAACGATGGCCGGTACTTGGGGTCCCTAAAAGCACCGTTAGTGGATCGAGAGGGTCCGAAATGACGTGTTTTGGGCGACATCGACTGTTTACCATTCGATTCGCAGGATCGGGAATGTAGTTACCGGCGACCACAATGAGAGGGTTCTCGTGTCGTGACGCTTGCTCGAAATAGACCAGGACTGGAACTTATCACTACTTCTCGGCGCAAGTAGACATGCTGATGGTATTTACCAGTACTGCCTATTACCAGGAATTATGCATTAAATCTAATTTCAGTTCCATAAAAATCAGATCAATAGTTCAGAATCATGCACAGCTTACTTTCAAAACAATTCAATTTGCCACGAAAGCCCGGCCTCTTCCAGTCTCTTTGTATTTGCATCCAGAGATTTGCGAGGATGAAGCGGAGATTCCAACAAAACCAAATGGAATACTGAAAAGGTGGTTTTTATTCAGATTTTTAAGCGAATCAAGTGTTGGCTTTTTACATAAGACACACAAAGTGTTTTTCTGTTTGATCCAATTTTTTATTTATTTGCAGACATATTTTTTTTATGTTCGAGAAAGGAATATGTACACAGTTTAATTGTGTTCTTAAATTTTACGTCTACAGATTAGTTTCTACACAGGCTTTAGTTTTATTTTATATACGTTTAATTAAGAGCTTTACTGTGAGAAAATTCACAATTGTTATTATTAATTGCATTATGCTGCAAATTGCTACATAAAAAAAAAAAAATTAGTTTTACGATAATGGTGTCTGTGTTCTTCGCCGACCGCATTTACTCAGATGAACCATACTGGTATACTTATCTTAACTATTATTCTGTATCAATTATTCTTTTCAACTTGTACATGAGTATTTTTCAGCAAACCAAGGAAAGAGTAAGAGAGGAAGAGAGAGAGAGAGATTTACGTTGTAGATATGTGTGGGCTCCATGAACTTCTTAACACCAGGTGGGCTGTGAGCTCATCCACACATCTAAGCAATAAAAAAATGAGATTGAAATGACTCGGCAACAATGTCGAAGTTTTTTTTTAATAAATGTACATCACACAATATTTTCAATTGTTAAATTATAGTATTTGTAGATAGAATAAAGATGATTTGAACTAAAAGAAATAGATATGCCGAGCATTAGTCAAGACATCTGTTACAGTTGTTGTTCGGATCACAAATTAAAGCATATGCGCTTACTTAGATAGGTACACAAAGTTCTTGAATCTATCTTTCAAAATAACCTAAAAGCATATATTGCAGTAATCTTTATTTAGGGGAGGGAGTTTAAAGAGTCAAAATAACAAAAAGGTTTTACTAAAGTAGTATTACTAGAGTTTCAAAATAGTCACGGCTAGCATCGATTCAATGTGCGGTTTCACCACTGAGATAAATCGGTAAGAAACTTTGAGCCTTGTCAAACACAAAAATGTAAAAGCAGTAATGCGTTTCGGTTTGAAGGGTGGGGCCGTTTGTAAGTATACTTGAGATCTTAGAACTTATATCTCAAGGTGGGTGGCGCATTTACGTCGTAGATGTCTATGGGCTCCAGTAACCACTTAACACCAAGTGGGCTATGAGCTCGTCCACCCATAATGTAGAAAAAAAAAATAGACTACCTATTTGTTTCTAAATATTAGAAGACCAAAGTCAATATTTTGTTTTTGTTCAAAATAAATTTGCGTAAAAACAATAGTGATGAAAGTATCAAAATTAGGAAGAAACTTCCGAACTGCGAGACGGAAACTGCCGTTACGTAGTCGATTTTCTTCGATTTTCGTGAAAATGTGCGCGTTTTGTGAAATAAGTTTCACGCGCCATTGAACAGTGAACTGCGTGGATTAGTGTTTCCGCACACACTTTCATATTTCTTTTTCTTGACAGGGAAAGTTTAAGTGTTCAACAAATCGTAATGTATCAAAATTATTTTATATCGATTTTTGTTTTATACTTTTTTTTGAGAATTTGTATCGCTATTGTTCATTTTCTTATTAAAAGCTATTAGAGGTTGGATAAGAAATCGCTTGATACTCCGATTCCTGGGATCTGTTGGAACATGTCTCTGTTCTCTACTCTTCGCCATCAAATACAGGTCGCATGGATTCTGTACTATTGTTTTAGGATAAAAGACCTTTTGACACTTGGGACAAGAGATATCTTGGTTTGAACATCCATTTCCTATACAAATGTTCTTAATAGTCATGCTGAGTGTATGTTTAATTCCTATCGCCAACTTCACGTTGACTGTGCTCGTTAAACACAAAACAACTTGTTACTCTTATAAGCCTAAAAGACATTACACCGGTAAGAATAACGCCATCTATCGCCGAATAGTCGAACGAATATCAAAGGATCTATTAGCACCTAGAACGCTCGAGAAGTACAACGCCATCTATTGTCAGTTATTGGAAATAGAATACCCGAAATGTGTGGAATATTCTCGATAATTCTAGGGATGTGGTATCGGCTACAAAAGCATTGTAGAGATGGCACGCAGCCAGTTAGTAATCAGAACTACTCGAAGCGAAACAGCGAACGGATCGCCTGAAGCGAAGCGGAAGAAACGAATTGAGAATTTTTAAGTGTTTGTGAAGTGTTTTAAGTGTTCTAAGTGCTAATAGTGTTAACTTGTAATTCAGTAGAGTTTTTATTTATCCCGAACCCCAGCGCATAACAAACATATATCTAGTTTCTGGTCATAAGAATCTACCGCGACAACCTATCATCATCACCAAAATCGGATATATCTAACTACATTTACCACATTCCCTTCATTATCAGTACTGGAGGCTCTCTACATTTTAGTCCTTATTTTCCCTTTACCTGCCCCCGTTTCCCCGCTAATTTTCAACAAATGAAGAATATCGACTGGATTATTCCAAAAACACTACTCTAGATTCGTTTTTTTCTCAGTCAAGACCTAAATAGAGCGGCTGCAGTGGCCTCATTTCCATTTTAATCTTGGTTAAAAGGTTATACGTGTACCTATTATTTGAACTACAAATATCAATTCCAAATGATATGGCTATAAATAAAAGCGAATATTGATGCTTTTACACAAAATCAGGTCTGCTGCAATAGTCTCTGTGCTTATAGCGTAAAAATTAACTAAAATTTGCATAGAGTTGAAACGTTTGCCTACGTTTGCCGCTAGGGGCGCTGTTCCAACTGCATACAAATTTGAGTTAACTTTGACGCTATCGAGAACGTAAAAAAACTCGCACTAAGCACACTGGTCGCAAAGTCTACGGCGTAGCGCTATACTACGACAATTGCGTAGCATCGTAGCATCGTAGCTGCTACGTAACTGTTACAAACCGTTTAAAACATTTTATCAAAATAATATCGCTTTATCCTAAATTAGCTGGCACATTCAATTAATGTTTCTCTTTGTTGCTATAGCTTTAGTAGAATTGTTAACAAAACTGTTTTTATGCCACATTTTACATCTAAGCGTTGCCTGTTTATTGACGTAATTTCTTGCAGGCCTCGGTACTTTAAAACAAAACAACAGTGCAAAATTAACAAATGAATTCAAACTTTCTTCTTAAGATAATAAAGTCTAATCGAACGTTTAAGACACCAAGTACATAAAACGTTTTTGATACACTAGAGATGTTCATAAATTCGTGTCTCGAACAGCCACGTTGAATTTGCTATAAACATGATCGCCTTATGTTTTTCAAGCTTACATTCAGCTTTTAATTTACATATTTAATTTATGTTCAATTTTGTTTTATGAATTTTTTAAAGATGGCAATAAACATCTGCTGGATAATCTGTTTCTGTGAAATAGCAGCGGCGCAGTTCATGTACTATTTTTTTGTAAAATTAGTTTAAGCTGATGGCCGTGTTGCCAATGCTTTCAATAAATTTAAAAAAAAAAAAAAATAGCAGCGGCGAGCTAAGAACCGCATTGCTATTAACATCATCTATACTTTAGAAATATTATTACTCAGTGCGATTACCATAAAATCGGTGAGATTCTAGTTTACTACTACTGTTATGGTTTTGTTCAGAACGGGGTTATTATGAAATCATGCATACCAGAGCTTATCACAAATGAGGCCGTCAGCGCAATAGTGGCCTAAGCTTACCATAGTTAGCATGGAGGCAATTAGGTTTGAACTTTCATGAATTCGAATTTGAGTAAGCAAAAAACAATACGTGCAAAAATAATGTTTACAAAGCTATCTGTTATCTATGGGTGAAACTATGGATAGGCCGGTTTTGCATAAAAATTTATAATATTTTAAACAAATTCGAATCCAAAAAAAAAATGTGTGGTGTCGTGGGTCACCGGATAGGAACCGAAGTTCCTTATTATAAATATATTAATTTTAAGTTCTATTCGAGGTATAAAGAAAATAAAACTGGAGGTTTCGCAACAACCCACGGTCATTCGGTAACGTGCGAACTTATTGTGGTACACTTCATTCACGGTTGTTTGCATAAGAATTAGTGTATTGCGCAAACGAACGCTCTGAGATCGTGTTCAACGAATGATAGAAAAATAATATGTAATTTTTTGTACGTTATTACAAAGTTAAGTCGTACAATAAGTGTATTACTAATTTGTACGTTATTACAAAGTTAAGTCATACACTGTGTGCGTTACTAATAAAAATCTTACGTTACGGACGTTTTTTCCCGGTTAGGGTACCCCTCCGCATCGTCCCATAAGGAACTTCGTTCCAAAAACTTGTGGTTAGGCCACTTTTGCGCTGATGGCCTCAAATTTTAATATTAATTAATGTAATATTTCTTTTATTTTTTAAAATATCTAAACTTGTTTACTTTGACCTTATTAAATCATGAAAAAAAGGTAAATATTACTTAGCAAAGAAAGCAAATAAGGTTGAAATACATCCCATAGGATTATTTACGACATCCGTCAAGCGATGAGAGATGGAAACAAATACAGAGAAATTCCGATAACGTTCTGTCAACGTGGATTGTGGATCTTTTATTGTGTTATGAAAATTTATTGCTATTTGTAACAGTAGTTTGGATTGTTTATGATTTACGTACGTGTTTATTGGTTTGTGACTCGTTTTTTATTACTGTGCTTTTCATGAAGACTAGTAAATGACTAGACGGTTTGTGTCTGTGTGTGTTTTTTTTAATTTCAAGGGACTATAGACGCATGTATATTTCTCTAGAATAATATTCTTGCTTTTCCTTTGAGAACAGCTATAGCGGATAGCTGAGATATGTAGTGTGGTAGTATCTATCCGAACAAAAACAGTTTCACTGTAAAAAATTGCGCCAAGTCCACGTTTATAAAACTCATCTCAATAACATTTGCACTTTACAAAAAAAAGAAGACTTCAATAGCTTTCATTCTCTACAAAAATATGTGAAATACAAAAAAAATACCAAGAAACCGTCATAAAATTGAAAAAATTAAAAAAAAAATTGTTGAAAATTTGAAAATAAAAAAATAAAAATTTTATCGTACTTTGCGCGCTTCATTGAGTACCCCAAAATTTTTCGGAAGAATTTCACCCCGAGAAAAAAACCATTTTGCTTTAATATACAGTGAAAGCTGAGTGGGAAATTAAAAAAATTCAAATAACATACGTATGAGATGTCGATTTTACTTAACTTTTGTAAAACTTATTATGAAATAATAATTCATTAATTACATTTATGCATTTCATAGGTTGACCTACTTATAAATTTCTAAACATTGAAAGGATGTTCATTTATCCTGAAAAAAATTGGGGTACTCAATGACGCGCGCCAAGTACGATAAAAATTTTATTATTTTATTTTTAAATTTTCAACAATTTTTTTTTTAATTTTTTCAATTTTATGACGGTTTCTTGGTATTTTTTTTGTATTTCACATATTTTTGTAGAGAATGAAAGCTATTGAAGTCTTCTTTTTTTTGTAAAGTGCAAATGTTATTGAGATGAGTTTTATAAACGTGGACTTGGCGCAATTTTTTACAGTGAAACTGTTTTTGTTCGGATTTCATATCTTTTTGTTAAGTATTATTTTTTGCTCATTTATTACTTAATAAAAATAAATTATAAATAGTCACTCAGCTTAAAAGCTAATGAAACGCTCAATTAATTAGTGTTTTAATGTTAGGTGCCCGACTGGCATGAGACTCTCGGGTTGTCAGTTCCGGTATCGACCGGGGACGCGTGTATTCCGCTTCAAAGTCTGGCGCGCACTAATTGGGGGTGCGAATGATGCAACAGATGCGCGGGCGCGGGTAGCGCGGGGTGGGTCGTCGCGGCACGGACCTGAGTCACATTCCCTTTGGCTGCTGTTGCCCCGCGAAACGGAACGCTGCGTTACAGTGTAATAATAATCAACATCAACTTTTACAAATTTAAACCGAATTAAATTCTGTTTCAAATGTGAAGGGCAGATGACGCTGTTCTTAATTATTTCAGATTTTAAAATTAAAATCTGAAAGCCTTGAAACATCAATCCGCATAAATGTAATTTAAAAACTACAGTAAAAGGCTTAAATAAAAAGCTGAACTTAACTCAGCCTTAATTAGAATTTTCTTCGGAATTCAATAGTAAAGTTCAAGTTATTTTGATGAAATCAAAACCGAAATATTCATAGCATCTTAAACAATCACCTACGAATAAATATTATTTATAATATTATTAATTATACGAATAAATATTATTTATAAGAATAAATATTATTTATTCGTAGACAATCACAACGGTTTTATAGTTTTGGGGAGGGATTTTTTGTATCGCCATCTCGTTAACTATTTCGGTAATACATTACAAAACAAAATTGTCCCTCCAACAGTAACAACAGTACTTGCTTCGGCAGTACATATACTAAAATACTAACAGTAACAACATTAACATTATATAATGTATAAACCGTTCAATAAGAATTGCAAACTATCCCCTTGAAGCTACAGCTTATGTAGGAATAATGACTTTTTGGCGGGAACGCGAGGTGTGAAGTTGTGTGATTTGTTTTAATTTGTCTATTTAGTGTTTCTTCGGGTTTAAATGTGTAATAATATATAATGGTGGTTTATTAACTGTTTAATATCTGTGAAAGTGCACAAATGTGGGAAAATGAAACAAAGCCGCTGTACGTAACTTCTCGGTATCCTCCCACCTGTCGATGCCCATATCGTGGTTGGAGGCGTCCGTATAGGGGTCGGGGTGCAGTTGAAGTACCTCGGCCTCATCCTGGACAGTCATTGGATCTTCTGTGCTCGCTTTCAGAACCTGGTCCCTCGTTTGTTGGGGGTGGCCGGCGCGTTAAGCCGGCTTCTGCCCAACGTCGGGGGGCCTGACCAGGTGACGCGCCGTCTCTATACGGGGTTGGTGCAATCAATGACCCTATACGGGGCGCCTGTGTGGGGCCAGTCCCTGGCCGCGGGGGTGGCGAAGTTGCTATAACGGCCGCAACGCACCATCGGCGGTCAGGGTCATCCGTGGTTATCGCACTATCTCCTTTGAGGCGGCGTGTGTACTGGCTGGGACGCCGCCTTGGGTTCTGGAAGCGGAGGCCCTCGCCGCTGACTATCAGTGGCGGGCTGACCTTCATGCCCGGGGCGTGGCGCGTCCCAGCCCCAGTGTGGTCAGAGCGCGGAGGGCCCAATCTCGGCGGTCCGTGCTGGAGTCATGGTCCAGGCGGCTGGCTGATCCTTCGGCCGGTCGTAGGACCGTCGAGGCGGTTCGCCCGGTCCTTGTGGATTGGGTGAATCGTGACAGAGGACGCCTCACTTTCCAGCTCACGCAGGTGCTCACTGAGCATAGTTGCTTCGGTGAACTCCTGCACCGGATCGGAGCCGAGCCGACGGCAGAGTGCCACCATTGTGGTTGCTACTTGGACACTGCGGAGCACACGCTCGTTGCCTGCCCCGCATGGAAGGGGTGGCGCCGTGTCCTCGTCGCAAAAATAGGAAACGACTTGTCGTTGCCGATTGTTGTGGCATCGATGCTCGGCGACGACGAGTCGTGGAAGGCGATGTTCGACTTCTGCGTGTGCACCGTCTCGCAGAAGGAGGCGGCGGGGCGCGTGAGAGACGCGCAAGCCCGCCGCCGTCGAGCGGCGACCAGGGAGGCGGATCTCGCCCAAGTCCTGGTCCTCTAAGTGTTTCGGGTCCCCCTCACATGTCGGTGTGGGGACTGGCGAGGGGGGCCTAAGAAGACGACGTGAAACCTGCTCTGCACGCGTTTTACGCAAGAGCATCCGGGTGATGGAAGACCGGCTATCCTCGACCCACGCTGGTTCTGGTCCAGCGGGGTATTCCGTAGGATCATCATCAGCCTGTGTCTCTCCACTGCTGGATGTAGGCCTCTCCCATAGTCCGCCACAATGAACGATCCTCCGCCTTCCGCATCCAATCTCTCCCAGCATATCGCCGCAAGTCATCGGTCCAACGGGCAGGGGGACGCCCAACGCTGCGTTTACCGGTACGCGGTCTCCAGTCCAGACCACGTCTGCTCCATCGGCCATCAGTTCTGCGACACGTATTCCGTAGGATAGCTCACTCTAACCGGCGCCATCTAGGCGGGCTTCGGATAGCCTGCCGATCGAGGGCTGGTGGTCGTAGCGCCGACGACCGCCGGTCCGGCGTCCCGAGGGGGAGGGTGATGAGAGAGATGTGCTCCGCACTAAACGCTTCACTTTCCCCCCTCTGCCTCTTCATGAGTTCTGTCTCATGCGAGGTTTGGACGTTGGTTGTTGAGCAACAGGAGGTTTTAGTCAGTTCGACTCTGACATGCCCCGCCCTCCATCAACAGTGGAGGGCGGAAGTCCGGAGATTTCCTCCTGACCAAAAAAAAAAACCTCCAAAAAGTCCACTGAGATCTTAATAAATGACCACCATTTTACTGAGATTACATTTCATCCCATATCATCTCATTTCATTTCATCCCAGTTGATTAATGTCTCATTTTAATCATCTTCATTTCATTTCACTCCCTAATATCATTTTTCATAAAAATATGAATATAAATTAAAATAAGACATGACTTAAAGGTCTCAGTTACCAGGTCATAAAATCCATTACAAATGTAGGATTAATTCCAGCGCACCCTGGCGGCCGTAGATTACCATGTATTCTCGAATATTTATAGTCTGTGGCATGTCACTTTTTACGTCGAAAAAAGTCAGGATCGAAATTTTTGAGCGAGCTATAGTTTGTGGTGATAAAATTAATAATTTCAAGTAGATTAATTGTTGTAATTGATATAACTAGTTAATATCAGTAAAATAAAGTTGTGAGTGATTGATATAATGTACAATTTAGGAACCAGAAGTACCGTAAAATTAAATAAAATTTCGCAACCTCAAAAAACCGTTCTGCTTACAGTAAGTACACAGTGGGTAGTCTGGCGCTCCGTTTACAACGGGATTTTTTAACGGAACTTGGCGCCAGATTCTACCGAATCTGTGGATCCAAGCTTAGGGCATGTCTTAGTACAGGTATGAAACGGTTAATAAACGGGATTTTCGGCGCGCACTGCAGTACCGTAAGTTTCGTGTAGTCGGTGTGGTGGAGCTTGATGGGGCTTAGTCGGTGGTCGGTTTTTTTCTTTTTTCTTTTATTATTGCTTAGATGGGTGGGCGAGCTCACAGCCCACCTGGTGTTAAGTGGTTACTGGAGCCCATAGACATCTACAACGTAAATGCGCCACCCACCATGAGATATAAGTTCTAAGGTCTCACTATAGTTACAACGGCTACCCCACCCTTCGAACCGAAACGCATTACTGCTTCACGGCGGAAATAGGCGGGGTGGTGGTACCTACCCGTGCGGACTCCCAAGAGGTCCTACCACCAGTGATTACGCAAATTATAATTTTGCGGGTTTGATTTTTATTACACGATGTTATTCCTTCACCGTGGAAGTCAATCGTGAACATTTGTTGAGTACGTATTCCATTAGAAAAATTGGTACACCTGCGGGATTCGAACACCGGTGCAGCGCTAAATACAAATGCACCGGACGTCTTATCCATTAGGCCACGACGACTTCTGCGGAGCAAGTGCCTCGCGCATCTTTTTCAAGACGAAGTCTCCTGTGAGAAATTGGGGAGACGGAGGACCTCGGTCCTTCTCTTCTCCCCTTCTTCCTCTCAAGAGGTGCCGGAGTCTGACATAACCCTGTCCGTAACCCCCTCGACCAGGTATCCGTAAATGAATTCCCCAGCGTTAAGAAAAAGGGGTTTGTTAGTAGAACACAGCTAAGAGAACTCAATATAGTCGTGTAGGCACATCAAATTCACTTGACATAAAATTTACTTCAGATTGGAAAATCTAAATACAGATCGTTACCAACTGGTTTCTTAATTAATCCCTGACAAACTAAATATTCCAAAAATTAGGAATGTGTTCTACAAGACATTTTGTTTCCGGTCGTGAAGTTGAAGAGGCTGTACCATCAAGACAAGATTTTGAGGCTAAAGATCTAGATGGACTAAGCGTTCCAAACTTTTCCATGCCAAAGTGTAGTCCATACCGAAATAGTAGGTACTCGGTAAACTCAAACGCTACTGAGGCTAGATTGCGCAAATTTTGACCCCACACCCCAAATACTAGTTTATATCTGTGTTTAAAAGCAAATTTAATATTCGTGGTTGTAGGACGCCACCTATTTCTACCGTGAAGCAGTAATGCATTTAGGTTTAACGAGTGGGGCAGCCGTTGTAACTATACTGAGACTTTAGAACTCATATCTCAAGGTGGGTGGCCGCATTTACTTTGTAGATATCTATGGGCTCCAGTAAACACTTAACACCAGGTGGGCTATGAACTTTTTTTTTTGCTTAGATGGGTGGATAATCTCACAGCCCACCTGGTGTTAAGTGGTTACTGGAGCCCATGGACATCTACAACGTAAATGCGCCTTCCTACTCTTCCACCCAAGTAAGCAATAAAAAAAAATAGATTACTGAAATACCAAAAATGATGTTGTAACAGTTTTTAGCACGCAAGATAAAATAAATAGGCGAGGAGAAATTTTTAATTAAACAGTCAGAATTTTAACATGCTGCGTTGAACAGAGAGTTGGGGTGAAAATTTATTTCGTACCTACTTTTTTTTCTCCAGCCACAGCGACCTAAGGTTTCCAGCGAGTATTTCGAAGCGAGCACCCTTGGATGATTGACCTGTTTAACTCTCATTAAGTCCGCAGAAAAAAGCTCAAGTAAACTCTAGAGATTTCATTTGTAAACGCTATTTAACAAAACCGGTTCAGTAATCAACTGACAAGCTTTAATTACAATTTATAATGTTAAACTAGGAGCTTTTAAAGACGTTAACATGCCAAAAAAAAATGATTGCAAGGCCACATACCGTATTCAAATTTAAATCTAAATCATTCGGGGCCCAAGCAAAATCAATAAAATTTACTAATCATTGCTTAACGTGGTCCGAGATCCGTGCCCAATAATAGAAAATGTCTCATTTTCTTGATCAAGTTTCAAAGAATTCCCGTGCTGGTTTTCATCAAAATCGGTTCAGCGGCTCAAGTTACAACGTAACAGACAGACAGATCTACTTTTATATTAATAAGCCCACTTAAGACAGAATTGTATAATAAATCTAACTAAAGATTAGAGTAGCTTCCCTATTCACGTACACATACTGTCTGTGTGTGTGTGTATACATCCATACAGTTAATCCCCACGGAAGCTTAGTTTTGATACTTAGTTGAAATATGTTCACTTATTAACTTCCAACTACAATTTATCTTGGACTAGTGGTCCCGCAGTAGTCGAAATTCGACTATAATTAATTGAAATTGTATGTACACTATTGTGATTGTATTTTATACTTCTATAATCACAAATTTCGCCAAGACTACACTATAAAAAATATTAACAAAGACGAACAATATTATAATAAGACATGACCTAAAGGTCTTAGTTACCAGGCCATAAAATCACATAGTAGACAAACAATATTTAATCTATTCTCAATTTGACAACAGACGTCAAGAACAAAAGTTTGACAATAAATAGTACGGTATGCATGCGTGTGTGCGTCAAATACATGGTATGTAGTGTGTGTAATGTTTTCTTTATCAATTTAATGTATCTTATATGCATTATTTTAAAAAAATATTAGCATTGTGCACTTCTTCTCTATATTCTCTATAAGTGTGGAAAAATTCATACTCCTCCGTCCGCGCAATTTTCGTAAAAAGGGATACAAAATTTTTGCTTCACGTATTAATATATAGATATTAAGGTCGAAATTGCTGTAGCATTGAAATAATGGCTCTTCAGTCCTTTGGCCTCGTGTTAGATTTTTGCTTTTTCATCTCTGTCCTATTTTTGAGCAAAATTCAAATGGAAATTTCGCGTACCGATTAAAGCCGTAGATCATGTTGAATGCCTTCTAATGATGGTGCTCTCTGGAAGGATGCACATGGTAATTAGTGACGGGCCGTGATTATAGAAATATTGTAGACATCCCCGTCTCTAATGAGTCTACATTTATCTATACGCATGTCATGTTCTGCAAATGTTAATTCTCCCATTGATGTTTCGAGAAATATTTAAGGAGACATTTTTTTAATGCAATGAGTGGACGAGCTCACAGCCCACCTTGTGTTAAGTGGTTACTGGAGCTCATAGACGTCTACAACGTAAATGTGCAACCCACCTTGAGATATAATTTCTAAAGTCTCAGTATAATAACAACGGCTGCCCCGCCCTTCAAACCGAAACGCATTATTGCTTCACGGCAGAAATAGGCAGGGTGGTGGTATTTATCCGCGCGGACTCACAAGAGGTCTTAAAGTACATCTCTGACATATGTCGTAATAATTACTACCTAATATTATAACATTATTAATCTGGATCAAATCACTGCTACACACCTACCTGGTAACATGCTAGGATTCATTGTACTATGGAAACCAAACTGATATATATATATTTATATACGTTTAAAATATATTATTCCAAATATCCTTATGCGAAACCTTTCTATCTCACGAATGTTGACCATAATTGAGAATCGAACCCAGGTAACTCGATCCGGCCCAACAGCCAGGGTCTAATTACTAAGCTATCGGGTCCGTCAAAATTATATAGCAAAATGAGACTATAAAATTAGATTTAAAAAAAAACATTCCTAAAGTTAAAACGGTACAATTTATCTTAATGTAAATGGAAAATATGTAGGTATGTTTATTCTTGAGCCTAAAGTTTAATATAATGTGAAAAAAGGCTTTTCATCATTAAACCGTTTTGTATTTAAAATGGCGGCTTCAAAAACGAGTAATACAAGCTATTTAAACCGTAAACCTTAGGCTTCATATAAATTCTGTTTATCATAATCCATCCATACTAACTGGGTATGAGCTAATACAGCTGAGTACTCAACAAATATTCATAATAAATTTGATTAAAAAAATGTATACAAAATTGGCATAAAAACAAAAATTCAACATTGTCAATTCAGTGACGAACAAAAAACAATTTCAAAAAAAGAACGTTCATGCATACAGAATAGGCAAATGCCCTTTTTGCCTTATTTTCATAGTTTTTGAAATTCAAATGACGGACGCCATCCTTGTCGGTAGGACGTTGACCCCACGCCATAGTTGATAAATACAAATTTGAACGCTTTTACCGCATCGCCTTTGCTTCTAACCTCGAATGTATTACATGATTTATGTTGTAGAAAAGGGGAAGTCAAAATTGAATACAGTGCTGTTGGATAAAGCCGTAATCAAGGGTAGACTATTGTGCGAGGATTGTAGAGTACCAGATCTACATAAATCATGGCGAACTATGAAATCTGCTAATACAGTTTTCAAGAAATAATCTCCTAATGAATAAAATAAATAATTAGTAAAAACAACGCATATTTTTATAGTGTTATAATTATTATTACACTATGATTCTATTCCTATGATTTTATATCAGTATACGTACTGTTACGCCGGTAAGAGTAACGCCGTTTATCGCCAAATAGTCGAACGAATATCAAAAGATCTAGTAGCATCTAGAACGCTCAAGAAGTACAACGCCATCTATTGTCAGATAGCGGAAACACACAATACTCGACTTTTGTCGAATATTCTCGACGATTCGAGCACCTATTTAGTGTTTTTAGTTTTTAGTGATTCAGTGGCCAGATCATTATAATAAATAATAATTTATTTCGTGTAATACAAAACAAATTTAATATCAATACGTTAAGCTGTTTGAACAAACGAACGACAAAGTAAATAAGCAAATGCAATAAATCTTTTGTCGGCGTTATATCTTTCAATTTGGATCGTTTGTCGGGCTCTTTGGGCCCATTAATCGTGTCGCAAAAGTTTACGAGTCTCTAATTGACTGGGAGCGCGGTTTGCGAATTGCTGATTCGAAGTTAAATGTTGGGACAAATGTGCTTCTTTTTTGTTGTTGATTCTCGTTCTTTTGCATTGTTAAAGATTATTTATTGGAGCCATTAACGGTTTTGCCTATTAGGAAATCCAGAGACACAGTCCAGCTGCTCAGGGCTTGTTTCTTATGTGAAGAAAGTAATGTCATAATGTTCGCATTAGATCGGACCAACTGTAATGTAAAATCTTCTGTATTTGCATTTTTTTGTGAAATGATAAACAGATAAAAGTGGCGACCGACAGAGCAGTTAAAGTTTTATAAAAAGTAAAATAAAAAAGTATTATTTCGAGGATTATTATAAATTGGAGTTCCATCAAGTATTATAATTTTCGGAAATTTTCAAGTTCAGATTAAAATCGCACTACCTTGCATAATAATAATATGGCTCTTACGATATAACTGTATAACTAGCTACTTATTTTTTTATTTACTTGCCTATTTTTAGTATTTATTTGTATTTAATCGTATGTAAGTCTATCTTATATTGTATTTTTTTACATGTGTATTTATGTATATATTTTTATGTAAGTTTGTTAAGATATAGCACCGTCCATGGTAGTTTGCTTATTCCTCTCCCTGCAGGGTTGCCTGGAAGACATCGCTTTCGGCGATAAGGCCGCCAATATATGTCACCGTCTATTATTTGTTTTTAATGCTTACTATGTACATGTGGTGTTAAATAAAGAGTTATATTATTATTATTATTTATGTGGTAGTTGCTATAAAAGGCTGACTGAATGAATTTTCCGGTTCATTAGCCAGCCACGGATGGCAGCGTGCAGCCTGCTTTCTGTGTAGCTCTGTAGCTAGTTACGCGGCTAACGACCTCTGAGAATCCTTTTGAGCAGTTTTGGCTTTCAAATAATTTGCTATATTCAAGTATACTTTTTAAAGCGCAAGAATCTTGAAATCTAAATCTCGGCCACTACGTTTAAGACGACGGTTCGAGAACTGTTTCTCAGAGAGTTATCAGAGTCATCTAATTGATAATATTTATTTATATGTATTTTATATGTATATATTTATGTATATGTATTTATTTCAGTTTTGAAGTCGTCGTGGCCTAAAAGATAAGACGTCCGGTGTATTCGTGTTGAAGCAATGCACCGGTGTTCGAATCCCGCAGGCGGGTACCAATTTTTCTAATGAATGAAATACGTACTTTCGCTACTACTACTAAGTGAAACCCGCAAAATTATAATTTGCGTAATTACTGGTGGTAGGACCTCTAGTGAGTCCGCCCTACCTATTTCTGCCGTGAAGCAGTAATGCGTTTCGGTTTGAAGGGCGGGGCAGCCGTTGTAACTATACTGAGACCTTAGAACTTATATCTCAAAGTGGGTGGCGCATTTACGTTGTAAATGTCTATAGGCTCCAGTAACCACCTAACACCAGGTGGGCTGTGAGCTCGTCCAATCATCTAAGCAATAAAAAAATAAAAAAGTACGAGTATTTGTATCTATAAATATTATGTATGTTATAAATACACATATGTTTAAGTAATATCACTATCACACTACACCTACTAAGGTTCATCTCTGCACTCCCCTAAGGTAGACTGTTAGAGAATGACTATGGCATTAAGTCCGCCTTTATACTGTCTAGTTACCTAGTATATAAAGTTATAAATAAATAAATAATTCTTTAACAATTCGAATGTTATAATTTCGTTCTTATAATAGTTCTATGGAGAAGTATCGAGAAGCAAAAAAAGTCGTCGTGGCCTAAAGGATAAGATGTCCGGTGCATTCGTATGTAGCGATGCACCGGTGTTCGAATTCCAGGCGGGTATCAATTTTTCTAATGAAATAGGTACTTAACAAATGTTCACGATTGATTTCCACGGGGAAGAAATAACATCATGCAATAAAAATGAAACCCGCAAAATTTAAATATGCATAATTACTGGTCGTAGGACCTCTTGAGTCCGCACGGGTAGGTACCACCGCCCTGCCTATTTCTGCCGTGAAGCAGTAATGCATTTCGGTTTGAAGGGTGAGACAGCCGTTGTAACTACACTGAGACCTTAGAACTTATATCTCAAGGTTGGTAGCGTTTATGTTGTAGATGTCTATGTGCCCTTAATCACCTAACACAAGTTGAGCTGTGTGTGAGCTAGTCCACCCTTCAAAGCAATAAAAAAAGCAGGAGATAATACTCCTTTTCTAATTCGTTAACTAATTAAAGCCACTTTTTTAATACATCAAGAAAAACCGTACGAAACTATATTCCTTAATGTTTCTTACAGCTAACTAGCTACATACGCTTGCAATCACATGTTTACAGTAAATCTTTGTAACTAAAGACTTTGTAATCTCGAATCTAATTAAAGAGATGCCACATCCAGTACTTTCTTCAGTTAATGATCTAATTAGCATGCATTGGCTGTAGTTTATGGCTATTCGGTTCTTTCTTTATCTACACCGTGTAATTGGTTTGTGCAATAAAGATTTCTATTTATCTAGAATTTTATTTCTAATGAAGAATAACAATTCGTTTAGATTTCTGAGCGTTTGCTAATCTATGACCATCCGATATATCCTAGTGGATTACGTTAACATTAATTTTCCAGTTAATTTGCAGCAGCTAAAACATCCATTAAAGCAGCTAGCAATGCTAGCATATATTATATCTATTGCTTAGATGGGTGGACGATCTCACAGCCCACCTGGCGTTAAGTGGTAACTGGAGCCCATAGACGTCTACAACGTAAATGCGTCAGCGTCACCCACCTTGAGATAATTGATAGGGCCGTATGCTCGTCTGCCTACAAGGGCAAAAAAAAAAAAAAAAAAAAGTTCTAAAGGCCTAAAGGATAAGACGTCCGGTGCATTCGTGTTGAGCGATGCACCGGTGTTCGAATCTCAGGCGGGTACCAATTTTTCTAATGAAATACGTACTCAACAAATGTTCACAATTGACTTACACGGTGAAGGAATAACATCGTGTAATAAAAATCAAAATCCGCAAAATTATAATTTGCGTAATTACCGGTGGTAGGACCTCTTGTGGGTCCACGCGGGTAGGTACCATCACCCTGCCTATATCTGCCGTGAAGCAGTAATGCGTTTCTGTTTGAAGGGTGGGGCAAACTTAGCGTGTCGGTAGCATGACTACTGTGAGCCACTATACAGTGACCTAAATTCCTAATAAAAAAACCTTCAAAAACTTTTCTTGACAAGACACATAAATTGGCACACAGTAAAACAGAAACAAAGCCGTCTAACTAAAATTCAATTTCCCCAAACAAACAAATGTATTTTAATGCCATTTAGCATGTCAGAAACTAAATTTTCCCACACATTACATTCTCGGAACTACGTTCTACATCCGACACTAGATAACTTTTCACGGTCCATTTAAACTTCTGAACCACGTATTTCGACATGAAAATATTACACGGAACTTTTCATTAAAAAATTTACGTTTTCGTTCGAAATGGTTTATAAACTGTTTTCAAAAGACAAACATTTTTGACGCACATTTTTTAATGGTGGTAGGACCTCTTGTGAAGCAGTAATGCGTTTCGGTTTGAAGGGTAGGGCAGCCGTTGTAACTATACTGAGATCTTAGAACTTATATCTCAAGGTGGGTGGCGCATTTACGTTGTAAATGCGTATGGGCTCCAGTAACACTAGGTGGACTGTGAGATCGTCCAGCCATCTAGGCAATAAAAATAAAAACATTGAACCAAAACTCAAGGCTTTTTGGTACTTCGAAGATACGCGAATTTGACACTTTTGAATTGCTTCTGTTATTGTTATTCCTGAGAATGATGGGATTGATTAAGTCTTAAGACCTACCTACAGTCGTACTATTTACTGCCGGTTATGTGTAAGTTCGCTATTTCCTATCCTGTCTATTTCTACCGTATAGTAGTCATTATTCTTCAGCGATAAGGCCGCCGATTTATATACCGACTTTTGTTTTATTACTTTACTGTGTACATATTAAGGTGTTATATAAATAAAGAGTTATTATTATTATTATTATTATTACTTCTAGTTTGAAGGCTGGAACCGCCATTATTAAATGCAATCCGATCTTCTATCTCAAGGTCAGATTGAGATGGTGATATCAATGGATACCTTACACCAAGCAAGCTTTTTTTTCTATTGCTTAGGTGGGTGGACGAGGTCACGGCCCACCTGATGTTAAATGGTTACCAGAGCCCATGGACATCTACAACGTAAATGCCACCCACATTGAGACATGAGTTCTAAGATCTCACTTTTAACTGTACAACGGCTGCCCCGCCCGTCGAACTGAAATGCATTGCTGCTTCACGGCAGAAATAGGTAGAGTGGTAGTACTTACTCGTGCGGACTTACAATACCTTCTACCACCAGTAATTACGCAAATTATATTTTTTTGATTTTTGTTATTTCTTCACCGTGGAAGTCAATCGTGAACATCTGTTAAATACGTACAATTCCTTACAAAAATTGGGTACTATAAAACTCTGTTCAATTTGCTCAGAGTCGAACATTCCTGTAACTGTAAAAGCTAATCAATAACAAAATAAAGTTTCTACTGTCTATCCACTTGCCTGAGTATGGGAGTAGAACATGGAGAAGTTGGATACTATCACGGGAACGGGCAGCGCGATAGTGAGCACTCCAGCCAAGGCGCAGAGAGCGCCCACAAACATCCCGAGGTAAGTCTTGGGCGCCATATCTCCATACCCGACAGTGGTCATCGTGACGATCGCCCACCAAAGACCGAGGGGTATAGATTTAAACTGGTTCTCTGGGTTATCCTGCGAAATAAAATTATTTTTAATACGCTTTTATTGGCTTCACACGTACCTATGTATGTAACAGAATCTTTGAACATGATTTTGAGCCCCTTCAAAACGTCGGATTAACTCGAAATTTGGTATACTTATTAAGGACCGATGACAATAAAAAAATTTGAAAGAAAATAATTGAAAAAATTTAAATTCAACTAAAAAATGATAAATAAATAATAGTTTAAAAAACTAAATACGCTTTTATAGAAAATCCAACTAAAAAATAGAAAATAAATATTAATAAATTTGAATTAAAAATAGTGTAAGAAAAAATGATTTTATTGTAAAAACATTCTGTTTTGGAAGAAAATTAAAAAGTCCAATTCATGCCTGAAGATGGGCACCATCACTCACGTTGTAGCATCTATGGGATCCAATGTTCGTTTACTCGTATGAGATCAGCTGATGTGATGTGTTTTAATGATGAAGTATAGCTAAACATATTTAGAGTTCAACAACCAGGGAAACTGTTGATTATGGTTTTTTTTTGCATAGATAAATGAACGATCATTCGACTTATTTGATGTTAAGTGATAATCGTGTGTGATCTTAGCGGTTTTACACCCTGTGCAATGATATGTATTCAACTAATATCCTCTTTCAGATCTAGTCGGGTAAAATGTTCCGGCTTAAGGCAAGCAAGGTCGTTAACTGAGTTGGATATTTTTATTTGTGTAGGTTAGTGACGTTTATAAAAATATTCAAGGACACCTCCACGTTAATAATAGGTTAAGTGGTGTAATTGTTTAATGTATATATATATATATATATATATATATATATATAAATGAATTGCTGTTCGTTAGTCTCGCGAGCTACATAGTAGGAGTAGTGGGGGTGTCAGGTTATTTTCGTTACGGAATTTCTTAATTCAGTCGCCGCGCTCAAAGCCCGCGATAAAAGCTATGCAATAGCTTAAAATATCTATATAACTAGTCAGGTCATAAGTATTGTCACACAGTAAAAACTTTTCTTTTAGAATGCTGGCCACAAAAAAGTTTATTGAATTCGAATTTCGAATTGTTCATGAAAATAAAAATGTATACTTTTAGAATTTTACTCATTTTTAAATATGGAGTGGACGCTTAAAGAAGACCGTGTTGCAGTTATTGCGTTGCATCGTTGCGGTTACGCGCCAATTCAAATTTTTTACATACTGAAAAATTTGAATATAACCAAAAGATTCGTTTATCGTACCATCAAACGATACAATGAAGACTCTAGTGTAGATGACAGGTCAAGAAGTGGTCGCCCTCGGTCTGTTAGGACTCCAGCAGTGATAAAAGCTGTGAAGGCGCGAATTCAAAGAAATCCCAAACGTAAGCAGAAACTGTTGTCCCTTCAGATGGGGTTAAGCAGAACCACGGTGAAAAGGGTGTTAAATGAAGACTTAGGGCTTCGGGCATATCGAAGAAAAACAGGACATCGTTTGAATGCTCGTCTAATGGACCTGAGACTGAAGAGATGCCGCGCTTTGTTGAAGCGGTACGCGGGAAAAAAATATTGGGAAATTATTTTTTCGGATGAAAAAATTTTTACCGTAGAAGAGAGCTACAACAAACAAAATGACAAGGTGTACGCACACAGTAGTGAAGAAGCGAGCAACCGTATTCCGCGTGTCCAACAAGGTCATTTTCCATCCTCGCTCATGGTATGGTTGGGAGTTTCTTATTGGGGCTTAACAGAGGTACATTTTTGTGAGAAAGGTGTAAAAACGAATGCAGTTGTGTATCAAAATACAGTCCTGACGAACCTTGTGGAACCTGTTTCTCATACCATGTTCAATAACAGGCACTGGGTATTCCAACAAGATTCGGCGCCAGCTCATAGAGCGAAGAGCACACAAGACTGGCTGGCGGCGCGTGAAATCGACTTCATCCGGCACGAAGACTGGCCCTCCTCCAGTCCAGATTTGAATCCGTTAGATTACAAGATATGGCAACACTTGGAGGAAAAGGCGTGCTCAAAGCCTCATCCCAATTTGGAGTCACTCAAGACATCCTTGATTAAGGCAGCCGCCGATATTGACATGGACCTCGTTCGTGCTGCGATAGACGACTGGCCGCGCAGATTGAAGGCCTGTATTCAAAATCACGGAGGTCATTTTGAATAAACTTTAGTGTCATAAGAATCTATGTTTTGTTAAGTTAATTGTGGTATATGAATGGTTACATAATGAATAAACTTGTTTCAATTATTTTACATTAAACATGTGACAGAATTTATGACCTGACTAGGTATATAAAAATGAATTGCTGTTCATTAGTCTCGCTAAAACTCGAGAACGGCTGGACCGATTTGGCTAATTTTGGTCTTGAATTATTTGTGGAGGTCCAGAGAAGGTTTAAAAGGTTTGATAAATATGAAAATGTTCGGAATTAAATAAACATAACAATTTTGTTTTTCCTTTGATGTGTCCCCCGTCGGACGGATTCCTCTTATTTGTTTTAAGTTTATTTTATACTAGTTGTCAGCTAATTGTGAATAAAATTATTTCCTTACATTATAAGTTAGATTAGTTTTCGTTATCGTGTTGTTTTGTCTTATAGTTGTGAGGAACGTTGTGTACAAATTTAGCACTATGTCTTGTTTTGTCGTGCGCACATAACTTATGTTGCAAGTCAGATTTGTTTCTTTTTACTTGTGTTTTTTATTGTATCTTTTTAGCTTGTGATTTGTATTGTGTGCCTAATAAATAAATTAATTAATTAAATATATATTTTCCATTTAGAAAGTTGATTAGGATATCAATCTGTACGAAGCCAATTTATATCTTTAAACTTTAATGAGTTCGAATGATTGTGTTTGTTTAATTTCACTGATCTGTCCGCAAGCCAATATTTATGTTTAAATTTCCTTTTAGGAAAACAAAAGTTAAGAAACCAATCTGATGGTATAATTTCTTTGCAGATGCTTAGGATTCGCAGTCTGGATATGTTTCACACTTGTCTCGTGCGTGTTTGCGATCTGCACACTTTTTTTTTTATTGCTTAGATTGATGGACGAGCTCACAGCCCACCTGGTGTTAAGTGGTTACTGGAGCCCATAGACATCTACAACGTAAATGCGCCACCCACCTTGAGATATAAGTTCTAAGGTCTCAGTATAGTTACAACGGCTACCCCACCTTTCAAACCGAAACGCATTACTGCTTCACGGCAGAAATAGGCAGGGCGGTGGTACCTACCCGTGCGGACTCACAAGAGGTCCTACCACCAGTGAACATGCAAATTATAATTTTGCGGGTTTGATTTTTATTACACGATCTTAATCATTCACCATGGAAGT
Organism: Bombyx mori; assembly: GCF_030269925.1. Classification (NCBI taxonomy): domain Eukaryota; kingdom Metazoa; phylum Arthropoda; class Insecta; order Lepidoptera; family Bombycidae; genus Bombyx; species Bombyx mori. Next base: position 13,680,556 of record NC_085109.1, on the reverse strand, counting down.
CAAGCCGCCTTGAAGCCTTTCGGTTTATAGACGGGGCGGCCGGTTTCTTTTACTAGAACTCGAACTAGAACTAGAATTAGAACTATCACTAGAACTATCACTAGAACTAGCACTAGAACTGGAACTAGAACTAGTGCTAGAACTTAAACTAGCACTAGTACTAGCACTACAACTAGCACCAGAACTGGAACTAGAACTAGTGCTCGAACTAGAACTAGAACTAGAACTAGCACTAGAACTAGTGCTAGAACTAGCACTAGAACTGGAACTGGAACTAGAACTAGCACTAGAACTGGAACTGGAACTAGAACTTGAACTAGTGCTAGAACTAGAACTAGAACTAGAACTAGAACTAGTACTAGAACTAGCACTAGAACTAGAACTTGAACTAGTGCTAGAACTAGATCTAGAACTTGAACTAGCACTAGAACTAGAACTTGAACTAGTGCTAGAACTAGAACTAGAACTAGAACTTGAACTAGCACTAGAACTGGAACTAGAACTAGCACTAAAACTAGCACTAGAACTGGAACTAGTGCTAGAACTTGAACTAGTGCTAGAACTGGAACTAGCACTAGAACGAGCACTAAAACTAGCACTAGAACTGGAACTAGAACGAGAACTAGATCTTGAACTAGCACTAGAACTGGAACTAGAACTAGCACTAGAACGAGCACTAAAACTAGCACTAGAACTGGAACTAGAACGAGAACTAGATCTTGAACTAGCACTAGAACTGGAACTAGAACTAGCACTGGAACTAGTGCTAGAACTAGCACTAGAACTACTGCTAGAACTGGAACTAGAACTAGAACTTGAACTAGCACTGGAACTAAAACTAGAACTAGCACTAGAACTTGTGCTAGAACTAGAACTAGCACTGGAACTAGAACTAGAACTGGAACTAGAACTTGAACTAGTACTGGAACTAAAACTAGAACTAGCACTGGAACTAGTGCTAGAACTAGAACTGGAACTGTTACGGCCTGTTAAAAGCGTGTTACTTCACCTGACCATGTTTAACTCATAGATTCATATTTTTAATTGTAATTAATTAATGTTTTTGACAAAGCATCAAATTGCCGGATCTTTGAAAATACAAGCTTCGCTTGCGAGGAAAGGCCTCGACGAGCGAAATGAACCCTTTAAGTGGGTGGGTCGCGTTTCAGATCCGGTGGTAGATTCTGCGAAGCACTGCTCTTGCTAGAGTCAGTCTTAGCATCACTCCGGCTTGAGCCCCGTGAGCTCACCTACTAGTTAAGGCTACGCTGAAATAGCCACTCAAGCTTAGGTAGGAAAAAAAACAAAAATGAACAATAATCATAGAGCAAATTGACCTTTAGATACTTTTACATTACAACAACATTTATCCACTTTATCATTACGCGAACACGCATTATTATTTTTTCACACAAAGCCCAAATGTGTTACAAAAGTATACATTAATAGAATATTCCGACAACAAAGGAGTATCGATCACTAACCCGTCTCTAAATATCGGCAAACGAAAGTTTTGACGTTAACGCATCGAGTACAGTGGCGGCCACAATAATAGCACAGCAGAATAATTATTTTTTGTATGCTTACTTTTTTGTAAAAACAGAATTTTGTAGCTACCGTGAAATTTTTTAAACTGGTTTGAAGTGTATAGTATCACTTGTTGACACCGAACTGGAAAGATTTTTTGCTATTTACTAACAAAACGTATAATTTCCGAAATTCTATAGACTAGTGGTCCCGCAGTAATCGAACTTCGACTTTAATCAATTGAAATTTTATGTTTAAACATTATTATGGTTCTATTGTCAAATACTATTATAATTCGGAAACATTAAATTTTATTATTAATAGCAGAGTCTTGCGATGTTACCTGTGGTTATTGTCATACCGCGAGTGACGCCGCGGGGTGTGGCTAGTCTAAGCCTAAGTTACTCCTTTTATCATCAGCTACCTATTAGTGAAAGTCTCATCAAAATCGGTCAATCCGTTCCAGAGATTAGCCGGAACAAACAGACAGACAGACAGACAGACAGACCGACCGACAGACAGACCGACCGACAGACAGACAGACAAAAATTTAAAAAAATAATTTGGTGTATGTACCGTATATATATTCATATGCACGTAGTAAAAAGTGGTTATTTCAATGTTACAAACAGACACTCCAATTTTATTTATATGTATTGATTATATAATCACAGATTTCGCCAAAACTACACTATACATATTTTATATAACTAGAGGTCCCGCAGTAGTCGAAATTCGACCATAATTAATTGGAATTGTAAATTTGTACACTATTATGTTTGTATTTTATACTTCTATAATCACAAATTTCGCCAAGACTACACCATAAAAAATATTAACAAAGACAAACAATACTTAATCTCAATTTGACAACAGACGTCAAGAACAAAAGTTTGACAATAAATAGTATGCATGCGTGTGTGCGTCAAATACATGGTATGTAGTGTGTGTAATGTTTTCTTTATTGATTTAATGTCTCTTCATCTTTTATGCATTATTTAAAAAAAATATTAGCATTGTGCACTTCTTCTCTATATTCTCTATAAGTGTGGAAAATTTCATACTCCGCAATTTTCGTAAAAAGGGATACAAAGTTTTTGCTTCATGTATTAATATATAGATAATAGAGAAAGTTTGATTAGTGGAAAATAAGAAAGAAAGTGTAACTCATTTTCGTATAAAACGCACAATTTACAAAATTAAAAACAAACTTAGTTTTCTTATCAAAGTTGACTGGTGGTAGGACCTCTTGTGAGTCTGCCCTGCCTATTTCTACCGTGAAGCAGTAATGCGTTTCGGTTTGAAGGGCGGGGTAGCCGTTGTAACTATACTGAGACCTTAGAACTTATATCTCAAGGTGGGTGGCGCATTTACATTGTAGATGTCTATGGGCTCCAGTAACCACTTAACACCAGGTGGGCTGTCAGCACGTCAGCCCATATAAGCAACAACAAAAAAATACATAAAAAAATTATGGTTCGAACATTAAAATGTAACAAAAAGGTGGACAAGAGAAATAAAGATCGCCACGCAAGTAAATAAAAAAAAGTAAGGGAGTATGTTGATAAATAAGATCACAAAGGAAGTAAAAGTAGTCAAAAATATGTCTGTGTATGTGTGAAATGTGTCTATTCATGTGGTCAATGAATGCTCGAAACAATTTGATTCAATAAAACTGAAAATAGACAAGTATAATGGAAGATAACTAAAGTCTGGTTGGTAGTCTACAGTGTAATAACTTAAAATCTAATGTATAAAATGAATGTGTTTGTTTGCGGTCTGTGTGCTCTCGCGTTCATTATCCAGTTAAGAAGAAACTTTGTACAGATATTGTTGATGTTTCAAAGAAGACGTTTGTCATTGTAGCGTTATCTTACATCATGTTGCTCTATTGTGGTTATAACAAACAGGTATTTTTACATATAACTACACATTGTATTTAGCGAGCGATATTCAAAGCGATTTTTGTGACATTAAAATACTTAAACAATTAAATAATATAAGATCAATTTTAAAACCCTTCTTAAATAGGAATATGTATATTTTATACGTGAAGCAAAAACTTTATACCCCTTTCTACGAAAATTGCGCGGATGGAGGAGTATGAAATTTTCCACACATATAGAGAATATAGAGAAGAAGTGCACAATACTAATATTTTTTTTATATATTTTAAATAATGCATAAAAGATACATTAAATCAATAAAGAAAACATTACACACACTACCGTATATTTGACACACACACGCAAGCATACTGTTTATTTATTGTCAAACTTTTGTTCTTGACGTCTGTGGTCAAATTGAGAATAGATTAAATTTTGTTTGTATTTATTAATATTTTTCTTTAGTAGTCTTGGCGAAATTTGTGATTACAGAAGTATCACAAGTCTTTGACATTAGAACCATAATAGTGTTCAAGCTTATGATTTCAATTAATTATAGTCGAATTTCGACTACTGCGGGACCACTAGTATGTATATTATTGTTTTTAGGACAGAATACACAACAAACATACATATATCAATGCCCAGAGCTTGCTATTAAAAAAACCTACCATAAATAACTAAATGAAAATCATTCTGACCACCTGATTATTGTATTCTGTTTCCAAACCGTAATACTTGACAGAATAGCATTCTCATTGGTTTTCATAAAGAGTCGTATAATTTGTTTACTGTAGAAATTGCAATATAATCTATATATTAATACGTGAAGCAAAAACTTTGTATCCCTTTTTACGAAAATTTTGAGGACGGAGGAGTATGAAATTTTCCACACTTATAGAGAATATAGAGAAGAAGTGCACAATGCTAATATTTTTTTAAAATAATGCATAAAAGATACATTAAATCAATAAAGAAAACATTACACATACTACATACCATGTATTTGACGCACACACGCATGCATACTATTTATTGTCAAACTTTTGTTCTTGACGTCTGTTGTTAAATTGAGAATAGATTAAATATTGTTTGTCTTTATTAATATTTTTTTATAGTGTAGCTATGGCGAAATTTGTGATTATAGAAGTATAAAATACAATCATAATAGTGTACAAACTTACAATTACAATTAATTATAGTCGAATTTCGACTACTGCGGGACCTTCTAGTCTTAGTAATTGTTTACAACGCCATAGTATTCCAAGCTCATTTCCAAGATTAATTTCGGCTCGAAGTCGAAATCTCTATACCGGAATGAGCTTACTTCATGATTTTTTTCTTTTTCTTTTCTAAACTCAGCTAAAAATATTTCTCAAAGTACTGTTAATACAAAAACGGTTATAATTTATGTGCCATAACGAAAATGTGGCCAGCATTAATAAATTTATCGAGTTTAGTTAATGATGTTACTGAATTTTCGTGAGACTGGTTTTAGTGAAAATTTGTACGGAGTTTGGGTTTTAGCTTATATTTTAAATTCGAAAAATGGTCGACCGATAAAACTGCGATCTATTTTTAATAAAAGATTGGATGCGACATAAAGACAGATGCATAGCACACAGAGATAGTTCTTTTGATGTTTTGAAATTATTATGTATCTAATAGTACCATTACATTTTACTTTCGTTGCCACTAGAATATTTTTGAAACTGACTACATATTTATCATAATATTATACTCTATTGTTGTCAGAAAGCATACACATAGTACGGATTGCGATAGCCGTTGTTGCAACCAAAATTTAAATTTCTACTATTGAATATCATGTCTTATTAAGATGACGTCCCGCAATAACGCTTTAGGATCTATGGGCTCCAATAACGATTTATCAAATAAAAATAATCAATGCCAACAATAAAACAAAGACGCTTGCAAACTCAAATAATAAAATATTTACAATTTCTTCAATTCGCAAAACATGGTAACATTTCGTTTGTATAGTCAAAGTTTTCACAAGAGCGTCAGCTGCGCAAGCCGCGCCGCAGTTCCCTTCACAATGTCACGCAGTGTATTTACACTTGCGTGCAAAAGTAAACACTGATACGTTTTGCGTCGCCTTAAATTAACGCTTGGTATCCGCATTGATATAAGTATATGTATATATTTTGACAGCTCCAAACGTTAGAAACTTTTTTTGCGTTTATTTTAATAATATATTTACAAATTATTTTGTGTAAAAGCGGTCGACTATAGAAACCGAATTTTACAAAATAGGATGTATTTTATACAGATATAAACAATATTACTGTCCTACTTATTTATCTGGCAAAGAAAACAATACATCTTCTTAGGGTCGGACTAACTTTATATCTGAAAGTTGACGCCTATAAGTCTCAAATATATTAAGTGTATAATCTATGCCTATAAGACTTCACGAAATTTACGATAGCCAAAAATCTTCCTAATCCACAGACTTATTAACGTATGGATCTACCAAACAAAACAGTGAAATCAAACGAGCAACTAACCAAGCGAGTTTCATTACAGCCGTGTTATGAATATGCAACTTCGTTAGCCAGTCGAGTGAGTTCAATAAGTCAACCGATCAGGGTTTAATTGGCTGACATTTCGTTGGGACCACTGAGACGAGCTTTTTATTATTTCAAAGAGCGAACGTCCGGAGAGAAATTCCCTGTTTTTTGTTTACTGTTATTTTTTTCTTATTAATTTATTTTATATTTGTTTATGTCTACGCTTAGGCAGCGGCTTGGCTCTGCCACTGGCATTGCTGAAGTAAATGGGCGACAGTAACCACTCACCATCAGGTGGGTCGTATGCTCGTCTGCCTACAAGGGCAATAAAAAAATAAAAAATAAAAACGCTCATAATACGTACGCACATACATATGTGTAATTATTTGATGTGTTATTTATGTAACTAAATTTTTTTTATTATATTATATATCAAATGTTTTTGAGCGTAATAATTATTAATAATAGTGAAGTCGTTTTGAGATCGATTATATACATAGTAAATCGTATTTCGGTCCTCACGATACAAGCTATGCCTAGTGTGAGGATCATTGGTTAATATTATATTGTTGATAATCTTCGTAATCTCTCAATTTGTTAAATATGTTTTTTTTTTATTGCCCTTGTTGGCAGACGAGCATACGGCCCACCTGATGGTGAGTGGTTACGGTCGCCCATGGACTTCAGCAATGTCAGGGGCAGAGCCAAGCCGCTGCCTACCGCTTAATACTCTCCACAAGCCTCGTTTGAAGAAGGACATGTCATAGCGCTCGGGAAACACCGTGGAGGGGAGCTCATTCCATAGCCGGATGGTACGTGGCAAAAAAGATCTCTGGAAACGCACTGTGGATGACCGCAGTGGCTCCAGGTAGTATGGATGAACTCTACTCCGGTGGCGGGCGGTGCGATGGTAAAACATGGACATCGCTCGAAATGTCGACCCCAAGTATCCCGATACTCTCGGAAGGTTGCAGGGATACTCCTTGGAATTGCGGCGTCATCACAAAGGGGTCCTTCTTCGCAGTGAACGCGCAAACTTGTGTCTTTATCGGGTTGAATTGAACCAAGTTCAATTCACCCTATTCGGAGACTCGCCCCAGAGAGTTCTCCACTTCAGACACAAGTTTTGATCGTCTCTCTTGCACCGCGCTCCGGGAGAGACTCTGATGGCCGATATATCGCGCATCCCCCGTGCTGTCATCCGCATAGCAATGCATGCCATCAATAGACAGCATGTCATTGATATACAGGATGAAAAGCGTGGGGGAGAGCACCGAACCTTGTGGAACGCCAGCGTTAATGGTCATGGTATCAGAACAGTCACCGTCTACAACGACCGTGATGCTCCGCCCATCCAAAGAGCTAGCGATCCACTTGCAGAGACCCTCGGGGATTCCGTAAGATGGTAGCTTCGATAGAAGTGCCCTATGCCAGACCCTGTCGAAGGCCTTCGCGATATCAAGGCTCACAGCAAGAGCCTCGCCCTTGCTCTCCAAGGCTTCAGCCCACCTGTGAGTAAGGTATACAAGAAGATCGCCAGCTGAGCGACCGTGACGGAAACCGTACTGTCGGTCACTGATCAGCTGGCGATCCTCAAGATACTTCAGGAGTTGTGTATTTATTATTCGCTCCATCACCTTGGAAAGCAAGGAAGTTATCGCGATAGGCCTATAGCTCGACGGGTCCGACCGGTCACCCTTCTTGGGGATAGGGTGGATGTGGGCGGTCTTCCATGAAGACGGAACCCTCTTAGCGCAATAAGAGAGGCGATACAATCGCGTTAGCGCAGGTGTCAGCTCAGGGGCGCACGTTTTCAGAACCACTGCGGGGATGCCGTCTGGCCCACTCGACTTATGGACGTCCAGGAGTCGGAGCTCCCGTCTAACTGCACACTGTGTGAAGCAGATATCCGGCAGGGAGCTATCACACCGGGGGATGTTCGGTGGTGTGGCACCCCCGTCGTCCACAGTCGAGTTCGAGGCGAAGAGTTTGACCAGAAGGTCAGCCTTCTCTTTCGCGCTGTGGGCCAGAGTGTCATCGGACTTGCGCAGTGGTGGGAGACTAGACCTGCAAAAGTTTCCTTCTGCAGCTTTGGCGAGCGACCAAAAAGCACGGCTCCCGGAGGGATAGCTCTTTAATCGCTCGCCAACTCTAGCAACGTGCTCCGACTTCGCCTTGGCAATTACCTTCTTGTAGGACCTGGAAGCGGCGTTATATTTCCGCCTTTCCCCTGAGATGTTAGGATCCCGACGTCTCCTGGCATTATTCCATGCCACGTATGCGGACCGCTTGAGGTGTGCAGCATCCCTACTGGCATTGTTATACCTGGGTCTGCTGCGACCCCCAACGGGCACTTCAGAGGAGGGAATAAACAATTCCATCCCCCGGAGCACCACGTCTTTAAGACGGTCCGCACAGACGTCAGGATCAGCAGAGGAAAAGCAGAACCGCCCCCATGGGTAGGATGCGTAAAATTCACGCAATCCATCCCAATCTGCTGACATATACCGCCAAACTCTATGATACCCGGTCGTCCTTCGACGGTACGGCAGTGGTACGGCAGCACGAATAAGGCAGTGATCAAACGATCCAAGCGGAGCGTCGACCACCACACTGTATCCGGCCGGATCTGTGGTCAGCAGAAGGTCCAACAAAGAAGGCTCGTGCCCCTCGATATCTGGGACACGGGTGGGCTGTGTCACCAGCTGGGAGAAGCCGTAGGCCAAGGCGAAATCGTAGGCAGTCTGACCCGGGAGGTCAGTGGTTCTGGACCCCAACCACTCTTGGTGGTGAGCGTTAAAGTCTCCAAGAACCACCACCTCCGCAGATGGGTACTGCTCAAGCACGCGGTTAGTCCCCTCTTGCACATGCTCAAACAGAGCTGAACCTGCATCACTGCTGTGGGACCTGTACAGGCACGCGTAGATTCGGATACAGCCCCCGTGATCCACGCGCAGCCACAATAGGGACAGGTCCCGTTGTTCGAGGCCCCGAAGACGGCGACAACAGACATCCGCCCGAACGAATACGCACACCCCGGCTTTACGTAGGAAGTTGTGCTCCAATACGTAGCCGGGGTATTCAAGGTATGAGGTATCGTCCGGAGCAGATATCTGCGTCTCCGTTAAAAAAAGCAGGGCAGGCTGCGCCGTCTCAAGGTGGTGGTGTACGGTGTCAAGGTTGCTATGTAGGCCCCTGACATTGCTGAAATCCACATTAAATGTGGAATGGGGAACCGCCTGTAAAACCCTTTTCTTTTTTTTCGACTTCATAAATTATATTTCTGGAGAGTAGGATTAGGAGAGGTAGGATGTTGGAGGTGAGATCGAGGCAACACCTGAATGAAGCGTGGAACATAGTACGTGCTCGACCACGGGTTGCGTGAGAGACTGACGCAGGGCATGGAAGGGCCCCCAGTCCACCCTGCGTACGATCGCCGGGATCCACTCCGGTCTCCGACTCCGGCACGACGACCGCACGACAGGATTTTACACCGGTTGGCGGGACAGCTTCCCGGGGCGGAGTTTAGTAGAGACACCCGGGTTCAGGTCCCCTACTGACCGGCGGGCGGCAGCGGATACCGTTTCACTAGGTCTCCCTATACCCCCGTCAAATAATCACGCCCCGTGAGCTCGCACGCACGTCTGCTCCACATGTTCCAGGCATCACCAAGACTCACCCCCAGCAAGGAAGGGGAAAGGGAAGGAATAGAACTGGCTCTCCAACCCACACGCCGGAACACAGCTAGGCTATTTGGCGGCGGACTCTAGTTGGAGGGTGGTCGCCAGCCAGTCGGACAAGTCCTACCACCGATTATGTATTCGGCTCCCGTTTTGCACCACCCAGGGGTCACTTGTAGGGAATCGCGGGTTAAACCTACGGAAGCGGGAAGCACCATATGAAAATAGTATTCTAGGTCATGATTTAAGAGTTTATGTATTATGTTGTAAATAAATAAATTATCATTGTTATTATATTGTTACTGTGGTTTTACGGTTTTGTATATTGACTTGGTATTAAATTAGCTAAATATAAAATCTGTTTTTATTGTTTATTCAAAAATTTAAATTTTAGTTAACATGGAACCGGGTTGACGTTATTCTTAAAGATATTGCAAGTTTATCAATACATGCTCTAGCTGTAACAAAAGAATTTAAACATTAATTAAAATTTATATTTATAATGACAGGGAATAAATACTTCAAAATGAATTAACAATAAAATACTTAGTTGCGTTTTCTGTTATATGTATAATAAGAAAACAATACTTAAAGTCCTTAATCTCTTTTAAATTAATATTTTTATCAGTATTGATGTATTAAACCAATCTGAACTTTATTTTTCCTGAATTACAGACTTCACTGAATGACGCTAAAGAAAAATCCTTTTTAAAAACAAAACAAAAAAAAATAATAAAGATTTTTCTTTACATGCTTACTGTAAGGTTCATAGTTTACTATATACGCATATTACAAATTCAAAGCAAAACTATACCTCTGCTTGTATATCAACTACCACCCAAATGAATTCGTATAGGGTACTTTACAGCGTCACGCGGAAGCGCGTTCGATGTAAATGGAAATCATTCGCAGAGATATAGATCCTTTAAATTTTACGATCACATTTCAAATAAAATGTCGGATTGTGTGATGTAATTTCAATATCTTAATTATATTTTTGATGCTTTAGTGACGTGACATACACATTTTACTCAATTTTCTATTTGTGCGGGGTCATTAAAGAAAAAATAAACCAGCCAGTACTAGTTTTTCAAAAGGATCTATATTAATTAATTGTATTTAGTTTCAGTATACGCGAGTTAAAGTAGTTGTATAATTCCAAAGTCCATAATGTGCATTGCCTATGTCTCATCGATACATTAATAGAGACTCATACTAGTTATACATAATTAGTAGGTGAGCTCACGGGTTTCAAGCCTGACGACGTTGCTAACACTAGCCCTAGCAAGAGCATCTCTTTGTAGAACCTACCATCGTATCGAAAACGCGTCCCACTGAGAATATCCGGCGAGAAACTCACTGGGCTGTGTCTAAGAGTAAATAAAGGTTGATAATAATTATCTACATCGTAAAATCGACGGATTCTGGTAATGTTTAAATACCAGGTGGAATGTGGGTAGTTCTACCTACCACATATTTAATAAAAAGGTAAGTGACTAATTATCTCATCAAATAAACATAATATTTCAGAACGTGCTTCGAAAAGAATATCCACGAAGTATGTTTTTTGCCTTTCTGGGTAGACGAGCACACGACACACCCGATAGTGGTTGGTTATCGTCGCTTATGGACATAAGCAATGCCAGGGTCACAGCCAAGCTGCTGCCTACCGCTAAGCAATCTCCAAAAATCTCGTTTGATGAAAGAGATGTCATGTCTTCAGAAAATGGCACGGAGGGTAGTTCATTCCAAATTTAGAGATATGTGTATAGCTTTATTAAAACATATATCATAAAATAACAAATAAATAATTTATATGTATATGTGTATTTGCGGTAATTACTGTTAGTATACTAATATGGACGCTGCTTGTTCATTTGACGGGACTACATTTCGCGCTGTGCTTTTCGCCATCTTTCAAGAATAATTCTCGACCTACCGTCGGTTTTTTGATCGACATGCGAAGCCTATCTCACGATATTCATTGAATTATGCTAAATCAAACAATTTAAAAAATATCGTCTGTTGGTTTTATAAATGTAATGTCAGACAAGTATTTTTAAATACAAAGTTTAATTAGAAAAACAAACTAACTAATTAATTTAAAATTTCAAAAACTTCGTCATTACTAAATTAATTACGTTAATTACCTGCGATTTCTCAGCGTAGTACACCAAGCTCGCGAAGATCACGATTCCGAGGACCAGAAAAAACACTAACAGCGTCAGTTCCTTTGCTGACGCCTTGAAGGTGTGCACCAAGATCTTCAGCCCTGGACTGTGTCTGGTCAGCTTGAACAGCCTCAGGATCTTGATGATAGAGATAAACTCCAAAATCTCTGCTTTATCAACGTACTGTCTAACTATTGTTAGCTCTACCACGACATCCATGTAAAAACTCAACGTTGCTATAAAATCTATGATATTTACTGGGGACTTCACGAATTCTATTATGTTCGGTGCTACCTGTAACAATAGAAAGATAGTTTAAAGCTTCAAGTTATACTTGACTGATGGGAGGGCGTGTTGTGAGTCAAGCGTTTCGGTTTGAAGGGGGTTTGACGTTTTACAAGGCAACAGGCACATATCACGTCTTAAGTCGTCGTGGCCTGAAGGACAAGACGTCCGGTGCATTCATGTTGAAGCCATGCAACGGTGTTCGAATCCCACAGGCGGGTACCAATTTTTCTAATGAAATACGTACTCGACAAATGTTCACGATTCACTTCCACGGTGAAGGAATAACATCGTGTAATAAAAATCAAACCCGCAAAATTATAATTTGCGTAATTACTGGTGGTAGGACCACTTGTGAGTCCGCGCGGATAGGTACCACAGCCCTGCCTATTTCTGACGTGAAGCAGTAGTGCGTTTCGGTTTGAAGGGTGGGGCAGCCGTTGTAACTATACTGAGACTTTAGAACTTGTATCTCAAGGTGGGTGGCGCGTCTACGTTGTAGATGTCTATGGGCTCCAGTAACCACTAAACACCAGGTGGGCTGTGAGCTCGTCCAGCTATCTAAGCAATAACAAAAAAAAAAAAAAACTGTTAGGGTAAGTGGTGCATTGAAGTTTAGGTGTATAGGCTCCAATAATTCCAATCTGTAAGTAGTGATAGTAGATACGGTTATGTTTCTAAAACAAAACATGTAGTTACCATCAACAATTTTGTTATTTAAGGTGGAGAAAGCGATATCTATTTAAACCGATACAAATTTAAAAATCACCTCATTTAGCAATCGTTGTGTTTCTATGACTGTGATGTCGTATGATAGTTTATTTATTTATTAATAATATTTTTTACTGGTGGTAGGACCTCTTGTGAGTCCGCGCGGGTAGGTACCACCACCCTGTACTTGAGACCTTAGAACTTATATCTCAAGGTGGGTGGCGCATTTACGCGACCATGAGCATGAGTCCCGTAACCACTTAACACCAGGTGGGCTGTGAGCTCGTCCACCCTACCCACCTACGCCCACCCCACCCTAAAAAAAACAACCGAATCCATGGCTAATAAAGAAAATTAAGCTGATTTGTAACCATTAATAACCACCGCCACCAATCTTCATATACAATTAGACCCGAATGCATCGGAAAAATAATATTCGACGCTTGAAAGGCAAACGTGACTAAGCGACAATGCGTGAACTTTACAGTAGACTCATTTAAAGTTGAAATACCTGAAAACAAAATTTATTTTAACGAATCTAGCTGCAGTAGAATCTAGCTAGTAGCTGAAGGAATTGAAATGATTTTAATAGACCTAGAATTTTTTTTTTTTGCGCATCGAATAAGTTTATTGCCTTTTTTTTTTTTATTGCTTTGATGAGTGGACGAGCTCACAGCCCACCTGGTGTTAAGTGGTTACTGGAGCTCATAGACATCTACAACGTAAATGCGCCACCCACCTTGAGATATAAGTTCTAAGGTCTCAATTATAGTTACAACGGCTGCCCCACCCTTCAAACCGAAACGCATTACTGCTTCACGGCAGAAATAGGCAGGGTGGTGGTACCTACCCGTGCGGACTCACAAGAGGTCCTACCACCAGTAATTACGCAAATTATAATTTTGCGGGTTTCATTTTTATTACACGATGTTATTCCTTCACCGTGGAAGTCAATCGTGAACATTTGTTGAGTACGTATTTCATTAGAAAAAATGGTACCCGCCTTCGGGATTCGAACACCGGTGCATCGCTCAACACGAATGCACCGGACGTTTTATCCGTTAGGCCACGACGACTTCAAATGCCTATCATTTATGTACAAAGCATTTATTGTCGCTTAGTCACGTTTGCCTTTCAAGCGTCCTATATATCTATAGTCTTTCGGACAGATATTTGCAGCTAAACACACAATCGCTTGGTATGAGAAACAATATAAGTTTTTAGTATACGTCCAGCAGAAAACCGCTTGTTTTTATTAAGCACAAATCAAACAAAACTTTCTCAATACCGCGCAAATCATTCGACAAACACGTCCACGAAGTTAAATTAATTGGTATTAATTAATTTACATGTTCAATTGCGTTCGAAATACGAAACACGCCTCATTAATTTTCGGCGAAAATTATGTTATTTCGGAATATAATATATTAATATTCGCTTTCAAATGAATTAATTATCTTTTAGTAATAAAGATACAGTTTTTACTGGTGGTAGGACCTCTTGTGAGTCTGAACGGGTATGTACCACCGCCCTGCCTATTTCTGCGGTGAAGCAGTAATGCGTTTCAGTTTGAAGGGTGGGGCAGCCTGTAACTATGCTTGAGACCATAGAACGTATTAACCATAGAACTAACTTATATGTCAAGGTGGGTGGCGCATTTACGTTAGAGATGTCTATGGGCTCCAGTAACCACTTAACCCCAGGTGGGCAGTGAGCTCGTCCAGCCATCTAAGCAATAAAAAAAAGTTGTCAGTTCTTTGAGCAAAAAATTAATATGAAATACGAGAAAAGGCTAAGAAAATAAAAAATAAAAATTTAAAACTGTGATCAAAAACATTAACCAGCTATGAGGTATGTATTTTTGCTGATTCCAGTAATAAAAATTATTTCTTTTTTAACGAAATGTATACAATAGTTATTTTAGTAATGATATACAGTGCATATAGGTCTGTCACTGCAAGATATACGTTTACTAAAATCGAATAAATTCGTGCTCATACTAACATAGATACTGTAATAACTGGGCTATTATGGGAAATTATTTGCCAGTTGTTTTCTTAGTCGTTACAGTCTTGCCAGAGAGAGAGAGAGAGAGAGAGAGAGAGAGAGAGAGAGAGAGAGAGAGAGAGAGAGAGAGAGAGAGAGAGAGAGAGAGAGAGAGAGAGAGGGCATTCTTTATTGTACACAAAATGAATAAGCAATGCGAATCATTAAATACAAAAACAGAGTGCAATTGGCGGTAAGAGCGATCTCTCCCAGACAACCAGACCAGATATAGTGATCGTCATCCTTACTGATGGTTGTAGATTTGCCTCTCTTCTCTGTTCGAGGCTAGCCACTACATTCATGGGACGCCCCACTATAGACTTCCTGTCGGTCTCCCGTAAGGGTGACCTTCTGCTTGGTCTTGTACCGTCCACCATTTCGTGAACGGAGCGGGTCGTACTAAGCACTGGTTATCTCATCGTAAAATGATCGTAAAATGTGGCCAAATACCTCCCAAGATTGTTTAAAACGCAGACGCTGCTTGATATCAAGTCCTTTAATTAATATTTCACTATTTTGAATAACAAAAATACTTGAAGTAATCGATTGACAGTGAGACTATAGAGAAGTTCACAAATGTTAAGGAAGTGTGTACATTTTAATATCCAAAGTTAATGAATCCGAGGAATAAGAGTCTCCTAGTTTTATTTGCAACTTCAGTGCATATTATGATTCTCTTTTCAAACCCTCATCAAAGTCTATGCCCATGCATCGCCATGCATTCCCTTTGTGCAGACTCGCGAGTTATTACTGCACCCGAGTACTTTCACAGGGACGCATTAAGAAGTGTTTAAAACGGAATAAATTAATAATTTTAGTTTCTTTTCAAATGGCAATAATGCTTTTTACAAACAAATATTTATACTTGTTAAAAATATTTTCATTTTTATATATAACTAGCTGACCCGGCAGACTTCGTAGTGCCTCAATCGAGAAATAAAAGACTTAAGCTTTTGTATAAAATAAACTTAAAACAAACAAAAGGAATCCGTCCGACGGGGGACATATCAAAGGAAAAACAAAATTGTTATTTTTATTTAATTTCGAGCTTTTTCATATTTATCTACCTTTTAAACCTTCTCTGGACTTCCACAAATAATTCAAGACCAAAATTAGTCAAATCGGTCCAGCCGTTCTCGAGTTTTAGCGAGACTAACAAACAGCAATTCATTTTTATATATATATATATATATAAGTATAATAAAAGCGTATTAAAAAAAATCCCCAACGTCAAGTCTCCGTCTTAGTTTAAGTCTTCTAATTATTGTAGGTTATATGTCCTGATCATTGTAGGATATAGTCAAAGAGGTGGCACTCCATGACGTAAACTTAAATGAAACTCGTTATATTCAATTGCGTTTTGTTTTTTTAAATTCAAACTCCTGAAATTATCTGAATCTAACTTAACAATAACGTTGGCACTTCTGACTTCACAAAATTTCAAAACAACCTAGCCCATCCGCCGGAAAATACTTAACTCCATCTCTGAAGGTTCGCATGTCGACTCCGTTAATATCGCGCAGAGAGCAGGTGTAAACAGAGAATATGTAATGAATCGTCGAGAACAACTCTATTGTGCTTTTGTGGGGCTACGCTACTGAGCTTTTGGTAGAGCCAAAGTGCACTGTTTAAGTTCTTGTTGTGGAATTTTAGAGTGAAATTCTCGTAGTATGAAAAAGTACAATTGGAGCTGAATTATTAATATGTAGAAACAGAAAAACGTCAAAATGGTTTCCGGAGCCTTTTTTTGTACTTTGTATGACTGGCGAGTGACACGCTAAGCCACGCAGACATGAAAATTCGGTTCGTCAAATTCTGATCTGAGGACTTAAATGAGCATGATGCCAGAATTTGTTGAGCATCTTTACCATTTTGTTTCCTTTTCTACAGACAAAGGTCAAATGATCAATGTTTTCTTTTAAATGACAGATCTATTCTATTTCAATATTCAAGAAACATTCAAACTGTAACACAATTACAATCGCTCAACACAAATGGCATGCAACACTTAGCTGAAAGATTAAAATGTTAAAGCCAGCGAGCTCTGAGCCAACAATAGTGTGTCAAAACGTTACATTAAAGATGGACATCGTTTTTCTGTTTTTGTATCACTCTTGACGGTTAGCCGAGCTCACAGTTCAGCTGGGGCTAAGCGGTTCCTAGGACCCATAAAACCACAATGTGATTTTAATTTTCAACCTTTGGGTAGTCTCAATGTTGGTGTATCGAAAAAGGGAAAATATGAATAAAACACTTCGACATTTTATGCTAATTCAAAAATTACATTAAATTCACCCACGTAATTCCTGTTTTCGAACTAAAGCTATATTTTAACAAGCCCCATGTCACATGTCGCTTCCGACCCCAAGTCTTATTTAATTTAAATTCTTTTCTTCAAAACTTTTACTGGCGGTAGGACCTCTTGTGAGTCCGCACGGATAGGTACCACCACCTTGCTTATTTCTGCCGTGAAGCAGTAATGCGCGTCAGTTTGAAGGGTGGGGCAGCCGTTGTAACTATACTGAGACCTTAGAACTTATATCTCAAGGTGGATGGCGCATTTACGTTGTAGATGTCTATGGGCTCCAGTAACCACTTAACACAAGGTGGGCTTTGAGCTCGTCCACTCATTTAAGCAATTAAAAAAAACCTTAAAATTATTTACTTTTAA
Organism: Bombyx mori; assembly: GCF_030269925.1. NCBI lineage: Eukaryota > Metazoa > Arthropoda > Insecta > Lepidoptera > Bombycidae > Bombyx > Bombyx mori. The sequence continues at coordinate 13,663,045 of NC_085109.1, read as the reverse complement.
TTATCATAGTCACTCTACCTTAAGCTCTCCTATTGTATTCGGAAGAAAGAAGAAAGCCTCTGTTTGGCTAATCCCCAAATTCGGGAACTATTGCATAAGCTCTGAACATAGTGCATAGTAATTTTATCGAATTCCGGTTCCGGTTTCGAATGAACCTTAAAAGCTCAGTCGTAATTTTGTGTTTTCGTGACATGCGTTTTTAGTTGCACTATTTTACAGGAGTTGAAGTGTTTTACTCTCTTTTTATATTACTTATGGTCTACCTAGTGTTAAGTAATTACTACCCAAAGACTTCAAAGTGGGATACCGTCATCTAAATTGAGATTTGAGGTCAATTTTGTTGTTATTAGGTTGGAGGCTGCGGAATTTGAAGACCGGCATAGCCTCAGCGCTTAATAGTACACCGGGTGTCGCATCCTTTAGAGTTTAGACCAAGCATTTCTAATATTGAATTTATTTTATCGACTTTCTCATTTCTGTTCGTTTTTCTCTTCTTTTCTTGTTTGTTTGTATCTTACATTAAAATTTGTATATAAAATCTTAACTTTTTTTTTAGTTATGTATATATTTTTTTATTCTCATATTTATTATAAATAAAGTTTCGTAAATGATTAAATTAAGAGATAAAATACGCGCCGCCCGCCAAAAAAAAATTAAAAATTAAATTGGTTCATTTATTAAAAAGATTTCTCACCCCTGCTTTATAACATGACGATTTAACAAATTTATTTACACCGTCGACATTTTTACAAACAAATGTACATAAATAATAAAAGAAGATCTAGAATATAGCAGACAGTGAACAATTACAGTCGTAGAAAACGAGTGAAGCTGGAGCTTACGTCGGATCGGCGACCGTCAAAATCTCGGCTTCGACTAATTTTATTTTTTTTATTGCATAGATGGATGGACGCGCTCACAGCCCACCTGGTCTTAAGTGGTTACTGGAGCCCATAGACATCTACAACGTAAATGCGCCACCCACCTCGAGATATAAGTTCTAAGGTCTCAGTATAGTTACAAGGGTGGGGACCCTTCGAACCGAAACGCATTACTGCTTCACGGCGGAAATAGACAGGGCGGTGGTACCCACCCGCGCGGACTCACAGAAGGTCCTACCACCAGTAAATTCACGAATGCTAATTATTATTCTTATGGGCCAATAACTAATGTAGGCTAACACGAAATTTTGCTTTTCAGTACCGTCAGCTTTAAAGCGTAAAGCGATTAGTGTTTGGCCACGAAATTTATTTATATTATTCTTGAATATAATTTTTTAATAAATTAAAGTCAACAATTGGAATGTCGCTTGTGGTTAAAAGTACTGAAACGGTATTTAGAAATTCTCATGAAAAAGTATAATGAGCAATTCTGAGAGAAATATTGTTTTTTTTTTTCTTTTATTCCTTAGATCGGTGGACGAGCTCACGGCCCACATGATGTTAAATGGTTACCGGAGCCCGTAGACATCTACAACGAAAATGCCGCCACCTTCAGTGAGATATGAGTTCTAAGGTCTCAGTATAGTATAACAGCTGCCTCTTCAAACCGAAACGCGTTACTGATTCACGGCAGAAGTAGGCAGGGTGGTGGTACCTACCCGTGCGGACTCACAAGACGTCCTACCACCATTAAATACGCAAATTATTTTTGTGTACTAAATGCGCATTTTTTCCCAATCGCTTTATTTTAACTTTCGATCGATGACAGTCTTGGCCAACCCCTGTTCAATCACAAATGGTTACTGCAGCTTATTAAAATAGAAGGCTGGTAGACCACCGATTTTAGCCACCACCATTAAAAGCCTTATTTTTTTCTTAATCCCTCCTTTTAATTTCCTCCTCGCTCGTTTCGTGGCCTAACATTGTGTAACGAAGTAAACAAACCTGGCAATTAGGACACCCTTTTCGTGTAACTGAATCCTTTTGGACCACAGAGCGTGAATATTCGTACGAGAAAATAATTGTAAAACTCTACCTAAGTATAGAGATGGAGGTTTGAAGGCTTTGAAATAAGTCGCAACAGGGCGTTTGAGATGAGATAAATAAAAAATTAGGATAAAAATTGGAGCTACAGTCTACAGTCTAATATATAGGTATAGTCTAATATATATATGTACTGTAATATTCCGACTAAATTCGTTCAAGACTCACACTTAACCGGCTTGTGTAGAGAAAATACGATTTACCTTGAAGGATACATACACTCCGAGAAATGCTCAAAGCTTTATGGCTTTCAGGATAATCTGCATTAAGTTGGTTGTGTTTTAGTTATGAAAATTGCCTATGCTGTGCAGTACTAGATTCTATAACTGAAATTTTCGGAAATGGTGGCCGATCTAGTGCTAAGTCGTCTTGTGGGCCAGCACACATAGGTTGTATTTTTATTTTTTATTATTCTTAGATTAGTGAACGAGCTCACAGTGCACCTGGTGTTAAGTAGTTGCTGGAGCCCATAGACATCTACAGTGTAAGCAAGTGGAGCACCAATAAAGAATGTTTCAAAATAGGGGTTTAAATAGCTCCTTAACATATTATATATAATTCGTAAATATTTTCACTTTCTACGTAAATGAAGTGGGGGTAAAATTTAGTATTATGCCGCCAAAGTAACTATATCACGCGGACGGAGTCGCGGGCAAAAGCTAGTTTTATTATAAAATTGCATTTCTAATATAATAGAATAAACAATATAAAATATAAATAATAATAAAAATTGCAATCCGGTTTGAAGGGATTTCTATATGTTAGGTCCCAAAGGCCTTCACAGTTTCACCAGGATGCAGACGAACTAAATAACTCCGGGAAGAACGTTTTTACTAACTAGAGCGTATTCGATGAAGGTCTATATGTCTAAAAGTTTTGAAACAGTATAAGCGATCATTGACCTATTGGGAATTGACCTTCATTCTCAGTTAATGTCAAAACAATTGTTTATAAATACGTTTTGGAAAACCTGTATTTACTTAGTCATCATCATGGTTCCAAGCCGGTTTCGGCAACGGCGACCAAAATTTTCAGTTCAATAACTTAAAAGCTAATGTCCGCGCCTCTCATGCGCTCTAATATGGCTATGGTAGCCTATCTTGTTCTTAAACGTGCGCAAACAGAAGCTACACGTAAGGACGCCACCCACGAAGTTGTAAAATGGTGGAAGGCGGTCTATTTTTCAATTTATTTCGTCTGTCGTCCAGTTCCCGCCTCCTGTCGTTTTCAAAGACATGCACGCCCCGCTGTACCAAGCGTCTCCACTCCAAACGATTCTGTGCTTGGGCCTCCCAAAGAGAGGGGTCAATGTTACATTTCTTCATATGCCTCTTCTGAACATCCTTATACCTTAAGAATTGGCCGCCACTTTTTCGCTTTCCAGTCTGGAGTTCAGAGTAGAAGATGCGCTTTGTTATCCTCTCGTCGGACATTCTCATCACATGGCCGCACCAGCGCAACTGACGCCGCATTAAATAAGCCTCTATACCGCCAATACCGGCTCTTCTTAAAACATCCGTATTCCTGACACGATGTGACCACGATATGTTAACAACTCAGTAGTAGTAACAACTCAGTAGACTACAAAGTACATGTTTTAGAAAAAAAATACGTCAGCTTCCTCCTTCTCCCTGTGTCACATTCCTCATGTCTGGGGGTCATGACCATCTCCTCCCATTATCCTTCTCTGGATGATGTTTCGCCATCTTCCTCTATTCTCAGCGGTGTGTATGGCATTGTAGACTGGTATCCAGAGTGATGCGGATTTGGTTGGACCAGCGCATTGAATTGCGGCCTCGAGATCTTTTGCCTGCAATCTTGCCAGTTACTATCAACTTTTCATGATTGTCACCGCTCTTTCTGGCAATGTGACCGAATAACTCAAATGTCCTCTTGAGACAGATTGTAGATAGCGTGGTTTTGATATTGAGCTGTCTTAATATGGATGTGTTAGTCCGATATACTGTCCACAGGATTCGTAGCATCATCCTCCAGCACCACATCTCGAAGGCATCGATGCGGTGGCGATCAGATACGCCACTAAGAAATCTTTGAAATAATTTGTATAGTTATTACGATTTTATCGAATTTAAACAACAGTAAAAAAAATCATCTCATCAAAATAGAGATGGGAATTCCGTGGCACAATTTCCTCTGCAATATGCTATTCGAGATAAACGTAATACAAATTCTGAAGAGAAATTAAAGATTAAGTTTCTTTGGAGCGAGGTTTAGAATTTTCATATGTTGGAACATTGGCGCTACCAGAGCTAATAATTATATTAGCGGGCGGTTCCGGGTTCGCGTTTGGTACATGTTATAAGAATCAATTCGTGGTCACGTCACTAGTGTTCCGAGGCTTGGGTTAAAAGTTGTGATCGATGTAGTTGCAATCGGTAAATATAGGGCTTCGGAATGCCCCTCTTCACATGAGATTTGAGAGGCATTACTATTGTTCATGAACGACCTTTACGAATTACTATCAGGTGGGTTGTAATCTTTTTTACAAGTGACTGTTACGCCGGTAAGAGTAACGCCATCTATCGCCGAATAGTCGAACGAATATAGGAGGATTTAGTCGCATCTAGAACGCTTGAGAAGTACAAAGCCATCTATTGTCAGACAGCGGAAACACAATACTAGAGATGTGTGGAATGTTCTCGATAATTCTGGCGATGTGGCTATAAAAGCGTTGCAGAGATGGCACGCAGTCAGTTAGTGATCGGGACTACTCGAAGCGAAACAGCGAACGGATCATCTGAAGCGAAACTGAAGAAGTGAATTGAGAATTTTAAAGTGTTTGTGTTGAATACAGTTTTAACTTCGGTAGAATTTTATTTATCCCGAACCCTAGAGCGTAACATAACTAAGGGCTTGTCGTCATGCGTAATTCCCATCCATCGCGATCCCAAAATCCGCGGTAAAGGAACAAAAGAAAATTAAACGCACAACTTTTTTTTATAATTATTAATTCCCTTGGTAGGAGGAGGTAACACCGCTTCGGCTAATTATGCCGCGAAGTGCGCATTCGTATGAAAGGGAGAATAGTAGTAATTACAATTAAGTCTTGAAACTCTTGATATAAAGACGGTAGCGGCATTTATTTTTAGTTTTAACCTTAAACTATTAAATTAAATTTAGAAATTAATTCGTTTTTGGTAAACGAATTTGAGTTACATAATAAAAATATCAAAAGAACATTAATCTAATATAAATTTTACACAAGTTGTAACTAAAGAATATTAATGTAAGATATATGTAAACTGCTTTAAGCTGCTTTAAAAGAATGGGAAATGAATGGCTGATTGTGCTTTGGTGTGCAATAAAGTATGTTCTCTCTCTTCTCTCTCTTCTCTCTCTCCCTTTTTCTCTCTATCTACATGTATTTTTCATAAATTAAATATAAGAACGTGATAAAGTAATCTTAACATCAAAAGACTAGGTTGAGTGTTAGTCGTATATACAATATCACAAAGGTTACTGTTACTTCGTTTAAGTATCAAATTTAAAGCTCCTCACTTGAACCACTCGTTTCCGGCTTAAGGAAACGGAAGGCGCGAAGAAGACTTGGAAATTTTCACAACATATTTACAGTTTCATGAGATCTCCTTAAATATACACTGAGCACTCTGAAAGTTTATGAATTTCGTGTTAAGTACAAAATTATAGGGACACTTGTATCTTCGGCCGTTTTCAGCTGGGTCCCAAAACGTAATCGGAAGTTAAATTGGGTCATTGTCTTTTTTAATTACGTGACGCTAAGTGGTTAGCGGGGTCTGTGAATAAATTATGGTCATGATGTGTAAGATGGTGAGATGGTCTCCTAAAGATTTTTCACCCCAGTGTTTTTTTTTCTGTATTGCTCAGATGGATGGACGATCATCTCACAGCCCACCTGGTGTTAAGTGGTTACTGGAAACCATAGACATCTACAACGTAATTGCGCCACCCACCTTGAGATATAAAATCTAAGCTCTCAGTATAGTTACAACGGCTGCCCCGCCCTTCAAACCCAAACGCATTACTGCTTCACGGCAGAAATAGGCGAGGCGTTGGTACCTACCCATGCGAACTCACAAGAAGTCCTACCACCAGAAAAAAAATTCTCGCCAGATCTTATCAGTGGGTCGCGTTTCCGATCCGGTGGTGGATTCTGTGAAGCACTGCTCTTGCTAGGGCTAGTATTAGCGACGTTGTCAGGTTAGAGCCCCGTGAGCACACCTATTTATTCTGTGAATCTAATATAACCCCTCGAGGTTACCCGAATAGGTAGAAAAAAAGGAGGTTATTCACTACTAACTCCAGTTAGTACTGAAAAAACACACCATTGTTTCGCAGCAGATGCTTTTACTGATGGTGGGGCCATTGTCGATACCCCCGACCTCCAATTTATGCCGCAAAACAGTAATCTGTTTCGGCTTAGGGGTGAAACGATCAGTTTGCCGCAGTATTCCAGATTCTAGCGCATATCTCAATGTGAGTGATACCAATTACCTAGCTTTTTCTTTTTAGGCTCATCATACGATTGCAAATAAGAAACATAGACAGTGAGACGTGGGCGAACAATGGGGCATCTAGTGACGCTTCCAGCTTGACACGACCTTCAGCAATGAAGAGACCGACTCAGAAGAAGAAGAAAGCAGACGAGCATACAGCCCACCTGATGATGAGTGGTCACCGTCGCCCATGGACGTCAGCAATGCCAGGCGCAGGGCCAAGCCGCTGCGTACCGTTAGTAGCGCGTGGCTAGCTTATGTTTGAACGCTTTCTGTAGAATTGTAAAACTATACGATCAAAGCTTTCATGAGAAGTTTAATTAAAATAATCACAATTTATTTACGCACATCGTATTTTACTAAATGGTGAGCGCGATTACGTTGGATAATATAATATCCATTATTACTTTCGTAATAACACGAATGAATAAACATGAGCAACGTATAAAACATAATCTCTTCAGAAATCTCATAAATATATTATACGTTTACCTAATACGTTATTACGCAATTTATTATGAGATACGCTTCAACCTTACTCGCCGTTCGTAATCATTGATTACAGCTTTAACAGGAGAGCTTTGTTTAAATAATAAATACTATACTAAATGTTTTCTATACTAATCTATATCTATACTTAATATTATAAAGAGGAAAGATTTGTTTGTTTATTTGTATTGAATAGGCTCCGAAACTACTGAACCGATTTGAAAAATTCTTTCACTGTTTGGAAGCTACATTATTTCCGAGTGACATAAGTTATAATTATCTTTTTGAAAAAAATTAGGGATCCTTCCTAAAACTCCAAAAATGTAACCCAAGGTGTAAAAAAACTACCTAAAATATTCTTTACATCGCGTGCCCTGCGAAAACTATTGATGATAGAATAAAATAATGTACTACGACTTTGTAGAAGACATTATTATTTACAATAAGTGTCGCGTCAGCATATGTCTAACTGTTATAGTTATGCCGCAATAAGTGTTCTTTTATTTTAAAAAATAAAACAACGTCAAATATCGTTGAAATTTGTGTTAAAGACCCGAGCGGAGCCGGAGCGGGCCGCTTGTCATTAATAAAACTATAGCTATATGGTGTATGACTTTGGTTGTGTGGCGTTTGTCTAGACTAGCAACACCCTGTCTTTCCCGTGGGTGACAAAATAAGAGGGGTGAGGTTCTCTACGATACCAGAATCTGCGCTCATCAATCGGCATTCACTGCTATCAGTCTAAGCAGGTACTACCATACTACCTATTACTACCGCGAAACAGCCATAATTAAATACAGTTGATACTTCGACCACACGCTACAAGTTAGGTAGCTGCATTCAGATGTCTATGGGCTCCCGTAATCATTTTGTACGAGTAAGACTGGAAGCCCGTTCTCGTATTTAAGCAATAAAATTTTCATATTATACATATATTTTTTCCCATAAAAGCATACGAAGCAGAAACAAGACATGTCGAACAAATATACTTTATTTTTTTCCCTATCTGTTTGCTGCTAGCTTAAGGGGCTATTCCAGCAACGCCCGGACGAATAGGTGAGCTCACGGGCTCAACCTGGGAGAATTTGCTAACACTAGCCCTAGCAAGAGCAGTGCTTCGCAGAGTCTACCACCGGATCGAAATCGCGACCCACCGAGAAGATCCGGCGAGGAACTCAGTGGGTTGTGTCTATGATTTAGTGCGCTCGTAGAAAACGTCGTTCGTGCTTGAGAGACCTAAAAGCACCGAGAGTGAATCCAGGGGATCCGACAAGACATGTTTCGGGTGACAGTGGCCTTACGTTGCCCCGTCCCGGTCGGATAAGACAAATACACTATAACGTAACAGTGTATGGGAATCAGACTTGGTATTGTTTTTTTAAGTGATTTTATGACCTGGTAACTAAGACCTTTAAGTCATGTCTTATTTTAATTTATATTCTTATATTTATGAAAAATGATAATATGGAGTGAAATGAAATGAAAATGATTAATTTGAGACGTTAATCAACTGGGATGAAATTAAATGAAATGAGATGATATGGAATGAAACATAATCTTAGTAAAATGGTGGTCATTTACTAAGATTTTTTCAGTGGACTTTTTGGAGGATCCCGAGAAGTTGCGTCCAGCGGCTTTGTTTCATTTTCCCACATTTGTGCACTTTCACAGATATTAAACAGTTAATAAACCACCGTTATTACACATTTAAACCTGAAGAAACACTAAATAGACAAAATAAAACAAATCACACAACTTCACTCCTCGCGTTCCCGCCAAAAAGTCAACTTGGTATTGTACGCATTGTCGTGTCTAGCACCGGCCTTATTTAACAATCATTCACTCATTGTTCATAAAGTGGCAACATTTTAGTTTTTATTATATTAGGATTTAATTTTTTTTCATTATTACACCACTGTTCATTACCAAGCCGCCGTTTAATTTTGAACTCCCAGACCCAATATCTAATTAGGTAAATTAAAATCACGCCGATACACGCATTATGATTATTACGCGTATGCATACGTATTTTACGCACATTATACGCATAAAATAATCAACGATTTATCACTATCCCTTCCGGCAAGCTTAGGCTTAGGCCAGAGAATTTTAGAGTTACATTTATGGGTCTCGATAATATAATGTTACCAGACCTTAACTTCAATACCGTGCCCAACAGTGTGACATAAGGCTGACCTACTCTTGAGAACTAACACTTAAATAAACTCTTTCACGGTCTCACGCGGTGCTAAAACATTCCGTTGATCTATTTAAGTTTGAAGAGTCCTCGGCTTTAAGTAGTGGCTTTACGAATTCTCGCATTACTGATGAACGCAAGCCAGTCTTGTTTTATTCGATAAATATATCAACTAATAACTAATTAAGTAATATGGCCATAGGAATTAGACCATTATATGGAAAATCATTTATTATCGCTCGCTGTAGATCAGCTTGTGATTTTTAATATGACAATTTGAAATAATTAATTTTAACTAGAGGTCCCGCAGTAGTCGAAATTCGACTATAATTAATTGGAATTCTAAGTTTGTACACTATTATGATTGTATTTTATAATCACAAATTTCGTCAAGACTACACTATAAAAAATAATAACAAAGACAAACAATATTTAATCTCAATTTGACAACAGACGTCAAGAACAAAAGTTTGACAATAAATAGTATGCATGCGTGTGTGCGTCAAATACATGGTATGTAGTGTGTGTAATGTTTTCTTTATTGATTTAATGTATCTTTTATGAATTATTTAAAAAAAATATTAGCATTGTGCACTTCTTCTCTATATTCTCTATAAGTGTGTAAAATTTCATACTACTCCGTCCGCGCAATTTTCGTAAAAAGGGATACAAAGTTTTTGCTTCACGTATTAATATATAGATTAAACACATAATACAATAAGAATTTTTGTAAAATTTAAACGACTAAGAAGACCTAAAGACTAAACCGCTTCCTTTGTGAAGAAATTTTCTAGCTTCTGACGTCATATAAGATAGTAAGCCTAACTTGAAAAGGTTTGATAACGCGAACATCTCGACAATGTAGTGGGTTGAACTATAAATTAAAGTAAAAAATTATAAACGTTGTTGTTATATGATATGAATTAATAAATCATTTTTTAAATGTGATGATCATTATATGCTATTTTTGTGAATTATATTATTATATTACTCAAACAAAAAACGGGTGAGGCAACCGTTGTACTATTGAACTGGGGACTTAGAACTTTTGTCTCAAGGTACATTGCGATATTTATGTTGTTGATGTCTATGGACTCCGGTAACCATTTAACGTCAGACGGGCAGCCAAATCGTTAACGCGTTGAAAGAAAAGAAATAAAAGACAACATTTTTCTTAATCTAAACTATCCCCAAAAAAATAACTATCTCCAAAAACTTTAGTCAAGATAACGAGACAGAACTTGAAAGTTGTAACAGGACTTAGAGCACCCAGAGGAAAGGAGCTCAAAGATTAAGTGCCTCAATTTGCAGAGGGCTCGTTAATTAGCACCTCCCTCAATAGATTAGAAAGTAGATTAACAAATTTTCATTAGATGATTTTTTTGGTAATTATTCATTCGACATTTTTTGGATTTTTTGGCAAAGAAAATTAATTGTCCTTAATTTGTGAAATTAAAGAATATGTGTAAAATAAAGACACATAACATAATTATGTTTCATTGTCCACGCTATTTACATTGCCAATAAATACGAAACCAATATATCTATCCTGGGTATAAAGCCTTCGTCAAACAGAACGCGTACTTAGCGCCGTGTACTTAACGTCGCGCTCTTCAAATTGACTAGATGAGTCTGCTCCTTGACGCAACGCATTCGCCAAATCATAGTGCCTTTCGATAGCAGTGTGAAAATTTAAAAGTATTAAGAAATCGAGTGATTCAGATGTGGCATTGTATAAGCATGGGTATTTTCTAACTATTTATATCATTTTTTCGGGCTTTATCTAGTATTTTAATACACATTCACTCGGACGCTAAAATAAAATTTGTAAAAAATTACAACGCCTGACGTCAAAGCGTCCCAACGCCGCGACAGAGCGCTGCGTACTTATAGCGCTGGGGCTCTGTTTGACGGTATGTTACCATAGTAGTACAACACATCTCAGCGTCATAGCGCGGCGTCAGCATAGCGCTCTGACGCGCGCTAATTACGCGTTCTGTTTGACGAAGGCTTAATCCATTTTTTTTTGGGCGGATCCTTCAGTCTTAGTAATGAATCCTGCAGGATCGTTGGGCTGGTGTGTATAATATGGAGTTTTTCCCATTGCTACAGCGGCGCTAAGCTGGTAGTTTAAGGGATCTTCACACTATACTGAGACTTTAGAACTCTTATCTCAAGGTGGGTGGCGGCATTTGTGTTGTAGATATTGAAGGGCTCCAGTAACCACTTAACACCAAGTGGGCTGTGAGCTCGCCCATCCATTTGAGCAATAAATAAATAAAATCGAGAATGCGGCCACTCGTGAAGTAGTCATACTTTTCAGTTTGAAAGGTAGGAAATCTGTTATAAAACAGGAGCTCAACCAAGATAGGACAAAGGCTGTCACTAGCAGCATTTGGGTTACGTGGTTTATGGATACAAATGACCAGGAGGTAGACCGTGAACTCATCTGCCAATGTACAGCAATACAAAATTACTACTAGAATTTTCTATTATTATTATCTACCAATATTTAAGCTCATTTCTCATCATCATCATCATCATTTCAGCCTATCGCCGTCCACTGCTGAACATAGGCCTCTCCAATAGATTTCCAGTGCGACCGGTCCATTGCCACCTGTATCCAACGAGACCCAGCGCTTTTTACTAGGTCGTCGGTCCATCTAGTAGGTGGCCGTCCCACACTGCGCTTGCCAGTACGTGGTCGCCACTCCAGGATCTTTCTGCCCCATCGACCGTCCTCTCTTCGTGCTATGTGGCCGGCCCATTGCCACTTCAGTTCACTAATTCTACGGGCTATGTCAGCAACCTTCGTTCTTCTACGGATCTCCTCATTTCGGATTCGATCACGTAGAGAAATGCCGAGCATAGCCCTCTCCATAGCTCGCTGCGCGACTTTGAGCCTTCTAAAAAGATCCCTAGTGAAGCACCACGTCTCCGAGCCGTAAGTCATCACTGGTAACACACATTGGTTGTACACCTTTGTCTTAAGGCACTGAGGTATTTTGGACGAGAAGACGTTGTGCAGTTTACCGAACGCTGCCCAGCCGAGTTGGATCCGTCTACTGACATCTCTCTCAAAGTTGGACCTACCTAATCGGACTGCCTGTCCTAGGTATATATATTCGTCAACAACTTCAAGAGTAGAGCTCCCAACAGTAACTATGGTGGGTGCAATATGGACATTGTACATGATTTTTGTTTTGTCCATGTTCATTTTAAGACCCACTTGTTGAGAAACCCTACTGAGGTCACCGAGCATACGCCCTAAATCTTCCAGCGACTCTGCCATGACCACGATGTCATCGGCAAACCGAAGATGAGTGATGTATTCGCCGTTAATATTGATGCCAAGTCCTTGCCATTCCAGAAGCTTGAAGGAATCCTCCAGAGCAGTGATAAACAGTTTCGGAGATATCACATCTCCCTGTCTCACTCCTCTCTTTACAGGGATTTCCTTCGTGCAATGCTCCTGTACTCGGACTGACATGGTGGCGTTATTATACAAACACTTCAATACTTCGATGTACCGGTGGTCAATACGGCACCGCTGGAGAGATCTAAGGACCGCCCATGTTTCGACGGAATCAAAGGCTTTCTCATAGTCCACAAACGCTAAGCATAATGGCCGATTGTACTCTTCGGTCTTCTGTACAATCTGCCGCAGCGTATGTATGTGGTCTATGGTACTGTAGCCTTTTCGGAAACCGGCTTGTTCGGTAGGCTGGATGTCATCAAATTTGCGTTCGAGGCGCTTCGTGATGACTCTCGAGAACAGCTTGTAGACATGGCTCAGCAGTGCTATGGGCCTATAGTTCTTCAATAAGGTTTTGTCACCTTTTTTGAAGAACAGGGTCACAACACCCCTGTTCCATGCCTGTGGCGGTTTTCCATCGAGCAAAGAGGAATTGAAGAGCTTCTGAAGGACTTTCAGTACCGGCGTCCCGCCCGCTTTCAGAAGCTCCGTAGTAATTCCATCCTCGCCCGGTGCCTTGTTATTCTTAAGCTGTTTGAGAGCCATCCTAATCTCGTACAGGCTGATGTCCGGGATGTCTTCGGTGTAGTGTCGGGTTAGCTTGGCTCTAGGGTCTGCAGCTAAACCTTGCGGTTCAGCTGAGACCGAGGTAAACAGCTGCCCGTAGAACCTCTCTATCTCCCGCAGGACCTCTGACTTATTCGACGTTACACGTCCATCTTCGGTCTTCAGCTTCGTCAGCTGGCTTTGCCCAATAGAAGCGTCTCTTGCGAACACTTTAGAGCCTTGGTTTCGCTCAATCGTCTCTTTGATACGCTGAGTATTAAAGGAGCGTAGGTCGTGTCGAAGGACTTCATGATATGTCTATTGAGTTGCCTATATGACTCAGTGTCCTCCGAAGTTTGGAGCGTCATCAAACGTCGACTAGCCATGAGGTTTCGGGTGCGGTCGGATAGTTTCTGAGGTCTATTCTTACGGTTGGTTTTGAAAAATTTGGACCCTACCGTACGGACAGTCTCTACCAGCCTGCTGTTTACATCGTCCACTGATGCGCAGCTGTTTAGCCATTCGAAGCGATTAGCCAATTCGAGTTGAAAGCTCTCGGGGTTTTGGATTTGTGCATTCGACGGTCGAAGCGTTGACTTCATCAGACGCGATCTTTCCAGTCTGACATTGATATTCAACATGCCTCTGACGATTCGGTGATCACTTCCTGTTTTAACACTGTTGATCACAGAGACATCGTTGAATATCTGTCTGTTGGTGCTCATGATGAAGTCAATTTCATTTCTTGTTACACCGTCGGGACTCAACCAGGTCCATTTCCGTTGTGGTGGCTTCTTGAAGAAAGAATTCATCATAAAGAGTCCTTCCTTCTCCATAAAGTCCGCCAGCATCTGTCCTCTGGGATTCCGCTGCCCAAATCCAAATGGCCCCACTTTCAACTCATCATCGCCTCTACGGCCCAGTTTTGCATTGAAATCTCCCATAACAACGGTAAAATGTGATTGGGAGTTACGCATGGCCCTACTAATGTCCTCATACGTAGCTTCCACTTCATCGTCTGGATGTGACGTCGATGGGGCGTATACCTGTACAATCTTCAGCGAATACCGCTTTGAGATTTTGAGGACAAGGTATACTACCCTACTCGACACACTTTCGATGGCCACAATGTTGTTTATGAGAGATTTGTGGACGATAAACCCAACACCACCTTGGGACTTCTGTTCTCCCTCCCGGTAAATTTCTAAATGAAGCAGATACCGATGATTTTTCTACTAGTAAAATCATAAATATGAACCGTGTCTTCTATCATCTGACTGACTCGGTGGTGTGGTAGTTAACAGCCCTGACTGTTGCACCAAATGTTGTGGATTCGATTCGCACTCCGGGTAAACATTCGTATGATGAACTGGTTTAGGTTCTCTGGCTAGGTGCTTATTATCTACAAATGTACCTATATATTTGAACGTAAATATATGTTCAAATTCAAATTCAAACATAACACAGGGAATCCTAATTTAGGACCGGATTCATTCCCAATTATTTATTTTTCATTTAATTATCGTCGACAGCCTCGAGAGACTAAGCGTCATTGTTTTCCCAAAAGTGACTATGGTCAATTGACAATAGTCAAATTTTGGGAAATTTCACAGGAAATTTCCTGTACACATCGACACACGTTGAGTTTCCCAGTCGCCAGAGGATATTAATGAGGCGCTCGTAAAACAACTGAGTTCTTTCTCTCTTTTTAAATTTTACTCATTTTTAATTTCGGTAGCAAAGGGATTTTCGCTTTGTTTAATATTTCTTATTTACCGAGGGAAGTATCTTTTTTTTCGTTCCGCTGTTCAAACGAGCTAATGAATGAATCATTTTGACAAGTTAATCATTTTTAAATAAGGTCTAATTATTACTTTTTTGTCTAATTTTTTTTTACGTTTTCTAACAGATGGTCCAATGAGTTTAAGTCAAGCGCATCAATTTCCAGCTCAGTAGATAAAGAAATTATCAAAATTTGAATGACGTTATCATAGTTTTGACGACGCCAAATCAAAGAGAGCTCTTGCGTGCGCAAAAAGCCGGTAGATCTCAAACGATTTGTTGAAAAAATCGAGGGATATACATAAAAATCGCCTTGGAGTTCTTTGCAGTAAATATTAACGGGATAAAAAAAGAGTGTTGTACGGACAAGCGTACCCTTTTCACCCGAATCTCCCCTGTCACATGACGATTTCCTTACAATTTGTCAAACGTGACCTTTATTCGTTTTTCTATTATGCATGTCTTGTTACAGAATTTCCGAGTATGATTCATAATATATCTATTCTTTTCTGTTTTATAACTATAATAAAATTATGAAAGCACTGGTACGTTTGTTCGTTGAATATACGAAGCAGCCTTCTTGATTTTATCAATCTTTTCAATTCTGTCTGTTTGTTTGAAAGAAACTCTTTAAGGATAGTCACATCTTTCACTTAATGGCAAAAATACGTGAGACTATGTTTCCTACCCGTGCGGGCTTACAAATACGACCTACCAACAGTAAAAATGGAAATTCAAAAGTTTAAATCGCTGTTTAACCCTTGCCTATAATGTCGATTTTTTTTTGTTATTGACGGAAACTCGTCTTTGCAAGCCCTGTATGGATGATGAGGAGGCATATAGTCGTGTGCTGCTGTAGCCTACAAAATTAGTCAACGATCGGGCTTCACACCTGGGATCACCAAGGTTGCTGAAATTCCTAGCAGCTCAAGGCAGCTAACTAACTCCCTGAAGGAACTAGTGTTCTTAATCTTCTTTTTCTCCACCTTATCCCACTAGGTGGGGTCGGCATAAGTAATTTTTCTCTTCCATTCTCTTCTGTTAGCCGTCACCTCAATACTCACTCCTCTCTCTCTCTCTCTCTCTCTCATATCGTCTTTCCCAACTCTATCCATGTCTTCCTCGGTCGACCTCTTCCCCCTCTACTAGGAACTAGTGTTGTGCTTATAATTCTGTGGAAGCAAATTGAGCGCCTGTCTTTGTTACCATTGTTTTTGACATTGACTCCGACGACTCCAATCAGCAGCTTAGTTCGCATTTATAGACATAAAATAGGCTAGAATAGGCTACTTGAACATCTGTACATTAAAATAAATAAATAAAAGCATTTCAAATAGTCTTATTTAACCGATGAAAAACCTATATATCAATTGCGTTCTAAATAAAATAACAAACTATAAATTCTCATGAATATTTCTCCAATAATCATACTTCGTTTTTAGACAGAATAAAAGAAATCATTATCTTAAAGAAACCTAAATACATTTTGATGTAACATTAAAACTACACCCGAGGCTCAAGCCCTTTGTAGAAACGAAAAAAAAATACCATTTCGAATTATGGGTATTTGTTTACACTGAGAGGTCTTCCTTGTAAATTTACTTTCTCTTTATTATTTAACTACACGGAATTTATTTTCAGAAGTTTTTTCTCATAATTAAGACCAAAAAACATTTGTTCGTGTAGTATAATTAACAGAAAACCGAGTGTCTTATAGTAAAAAAAATCTTTATTCCCAACCCAAAAAAAGTCGATGTGTAGTCATAAAAAGTCTAGTATTATTAGGTTATCGCAAATAGGAAACCTAATTAAAATTACTTTTACCGTTTAATCTTGTGTTTACCAATTTTTATTTTTTTTTATTGCTTAGATGGTTGGATGAGCTCACAGTCCACCTGGTGTTAAGTAGTTACTGGAGCCCATAGACATCTACAACGTAAATGCGCCACCTACCTTGAGATACGAGGGCGGCACTGAAAATTTCGGGAATTAACGAAGTGACATTCACATTACTATTTAAAAATGTATTTATTGCTTTTCGAAGTATTCTCCGCGAAATTTGACATATTTTTCCATACGATGGAACCAATCATTGAAACAACCATTCCATTCGAAAGTTGGGGTCTCCAAAATTGCCGTTTTGTAGGCGTCCACAGCTTCTTCAGGTGATGAAAATCTCTGTCCACGCAATTTATTATTTATTTTAGGGAAAGTATAGAAATCATTAGGGCTTAGGTCGGGGCTGTACGGCGGATGGTCTAATAATTCTATGTTTTCTTGCTCTAAAAACTCTTTTGTTCTGTGCGCGGTGTGAGAACTCGCATTGTCGTGATGGAGGATGATGCGGCGGCTGCAGTCCTCTTTACGGAGTTCAGAAACGACCTGTGGCAAACAAATGCTAGCATACCATTCTGCATTAACCGTTCTTTGTCCATCAAGAGGAATAGTCGTAACATGGCCGGTTTTGGAGACAAACGTGGCCACCATTTTTTTTACAACACTCCGTGAACGAACAATTTTTGTTGGCTTTAACTCATTTTCGAACACCCAAACTCGTGACTGGTTTTTTGTTTCGGGTTCATACACGTATATCCAGGATTCGTCACCTGATACAATGTTGTATACAGCATTTGAGGATCTTGCGTGGAATCTTTCGAGAGTTCTGACGCACCAAGTAACGCGAGCCGCTTTTTGCTCTTCACAGAGCGAATGCGGTATCCATCGGGAAAACAACTTTTTTACACCTAATTGTTCATGCAAGATTATTTGTATTTAACTCATGCCAATGTCTAAAGTTGCCTGAATTTCGCGGTATGTCACATGTCGATCTTCCTCAATCAGCTTACGCACAGCATCAACGTTTTCTTGGGTGACTGCAGTTTTTGGACGACTTTGACGGGGATCATCACTAAGCTTGACACGTCCACGTTGAAACTCAGAAAGCCAGCGATAAATTGTGGTTTTGGATGGGGCTTCATCACCAAATGCAGAAATCATCCGGTCAACACACTGTTTTTGTGTTAAACCACTTCGAAAGTCATAATAAATCATCGCTCTTGAATTTTCACGAGTCAATTCCATTTTCTCAACGACTAAACAAGTTTGACAAAACCTCATGACAAGACCGAGAATCTTTTTTTAAATAAATAAATGGTATTCGATTTTTAAAACCAAGGAGTTTGCAATTAAAAAGATTTTAATATGACAGGAACAGTGGAAATATTCCATTCCCGATACTTTTAGTGCAGCCTAGTATAAGTTCTAAGGTCTCAGTCCACAGATTCAGTACAATCTGGCGCCAAGTTCCGTTCAAAAATCCCGTTGTAAACGGAGCGCCAGACTATCGACTGTGTTTTCATTTTGATGTCTATGGGGTATATTTAACATGTATACGTAAGATATCACTTAATACCAAGTGGGTCGCAAGCTTGCCTTATCCATCAAAGGTATAAATAAAAACGTAACTGCCATAGTTCTTTTTTTAGAAATGATAATTATTAACAATAAAAAAAATGTATTTACTTTTACCAAATAACTAAAGTTCTCTCACTGATCATCAAATATTTGTTACAAAACATCATACAGCACAATAATCGAACCGACTCTGTTCGTGTCGTCGGAAACCAACCATTCATCTTTACACAATAGAGAGTTAGCTATTGATGGCGACGAAGCAATTAAAATTAATTATGAATGAATAAATCGTTCGCTTCGACTCGATTCACTGCGGGCTCCAATGCTGACCTATCTGGGGATTGTGGTTGCGCGAAATCAGAATCTTGTCTTCTGATTTTAGTAAAAAAAAATTTTTTTTATTGCCTAGATGTGTGGACGAGCCCACAGCCCACCTGGTGTTAAGTGGTTACAGGTTACCTACCCGTGCGGACTCACAAGAGGTCCTACCACCAGTAATTATGCAAATTATTGTTACACGATGTTATTCCTTCACCGTGGAAGTCAATGGTGAACATTTGTTGAGTACGTATTTCATTAGAAAAATTAGTACCCGCCTGCGGGATTCGAACACCGGTGCATCGCTTCAACACGAATGCACCGGACGTCTTATCCTTTAGGCCATGACGACTTCTAGTATACTAGCGACTACTAATACTAGCGAATACTAGCGACCCGCCCTCGCTTCGCTTCGGAAACATTAAATTTTATTATTGATAGCTGAGTCCCGCGATGTTACCCGCGGTTATTGTCGTACCGCGGGTGTCGCCGCGGGGCGAAGCTAGTCTTAAAAAAGTAGCCTAAGTTACTCCTTATATGATCAGCTATCAGTGAAAGTTTCGTCAAAATCGGCCCAGCCGTTCCAAAGATTAGCCGGAACAAACAGACAGACAGACAAAAATTGTAAAAAATATTATTTTGGTGTATGTGCCGTATATATATTCATATGCATGTAGTAAAAAGCGGTTATTTCAATATTACAAACAGAGGCTCCCATTTTTTTATATGTATAGATATGCTGCGGTGTTTGGAGAATTTTTAGTACGCCGGGATATATTGATTACGCCTGGATTATTCACTTTCCTGATAGTTTCAGCTGCAAGTCAATTCTTCGTAATAACTCTTCATCTTAATATTAAGTTAAAGGCCAACATTTTCCAACGCATGCTTTCAGCACTGCAATATTATAACTAGTCTCGTTACAAGAAAATTTATGGTCCATTACATTGTTATGTGCAATGTACACGGTATAAGTGGATAGGATTGTATATTAGCGGCTAATGGAAGCGTTCACTAGGGCGTGCACTAAGGAAAGTGTAAACATAAATGTAGTAATATCTTATGGTTTATTGTGTGATAAAATTAATTTGGTATTTTTTACATATAACATGATTTAGTTGACTCTAACACACATTGATTCTAAGGCACACAATGCTTTTTTTAATATATTTTTTCCTGCCTATGCTGCTAGCCTTTTTAGGTTATACCTGCGTAACTGAATGAGTAGGTGAGCTTACGTAGCTCTACCCTAAGGACGTTGCTAACACTAGCCCTAATAAGAGCAGTGCTCGGCAGAATCTACCACCGGATCGGAAACGCGACCCACTGAGAAGATCCGGCGAGAAACTCAGTGGGTTAAACAACGCGAATAATACATCTAAAATAATTACTTACTTTTTTTTAAAAGTTAATATAGAGTTAGATGTGGTGCTGTGTAAATCCAGCCTTATCGAGTTCAAGATTACGTTTTAGATCAGCAGTATAAGCGCGCGAGAGAGTTTCGTGCTTGGACACATTGCCAGAAAGAGAGGTGATAATTTAGGACAGCTGCTGGTAACAGGCAAGTTATGCGAAAGAAGGCCCAGTGGCAGAAATCTAATAAGCTGGTCGCACTATATTTATATGCTCTCCTCTCAAAATCTCAGTCCATGATACCATCCACGCAGCCGAGGGTAATAGGCAGAGCTAGGGCAAAATAGTTCAAGAGAAAGTTATTAAGGGAGTTTTTAAGTCCACGAGCCTCAGCATTGAGAATTATCGGCGCAAGGAGAGGAGAAAAGTCAATATACCGTCTTTTTTTTCCTACCTATTCTAGTAATCTTGAGGGGTTATTCTAGATTCACCGAGCTAGTAGTTGAGCTCACGGGGCTCAAATCGGGTGTGTTGCTAACACTGGCCCTAGCAAAAGCAGTGCTTCGCAGAATCTACCACCGAATCGGAAACGCGACCCACTGAGAAGATTCGGCGAGAAACTCAGTGGGCAAAAACCGTCTAGAAATCTCACGAGTATACCAAAACCTTTCACCAATAACTTCTAATTCAATTTGTTTCGCTTCAATTTTATGACAGCTTGCTGCAGCACGTTTTTAACTTCAGAGCTCCATTAAATTCGTCTTCTGAAACATTGACATTGTTTTCGTAATATTCAAGCTAAAAGCTCTTTTCTGATATGGTTTTGCTGAAAATATTTTCTCAATTTCGTCTCTTAAAAGTATCAGAAGTAAATGAAACGTGACGTATAATATTCACATGGTGAAGATGATACCCTTTTCGAGAGATAAAATGGATGCTAGTTTTGTACAAGTGCTGAATTTTAAAATATATATTTTACTAGTATATTTTGGACACGATCCGCTTTGGGAATATATCTCAGTGAATTTTCCAAAAAAGGCTTGCATATTCCTATAAGCAACTTGCCCTGCTAATCTTGAATACTAGAAAGAAATCAATCGAGTCGTTTTCAAGTGTTGCCCTGTTATACAAATGGCATTATTATAACTAGTTGATGCATGGGGTCAATGATCTCGAAGGACTATCTTCGCGGCAAAATAATATATCTAGTTAATACACTGCGTCTTCTCACGGTATAAAAAATGGAATGAAAATTAGATTTCACTACCTTGGTGTAGAGCAATATAAAGTACATAATTTCGGGAAAGTAACTAACGCGTGCCAGTAGCGATACAGGACTTTAATTATCCTTATTTTAGGTTTATTCTTTGTTTTATAGAGACGGGCAACCTTGTATTAAGTGGTTAAGGAAGATATAGGTTAGGTATTCTTTACTGTTGCGGCAAGGACAGCGTGGACGATTTTAATATCAATATACATATCTTTATATATATTTTTCTTCTGTGCGTGTGTTTGTTACTGAACTCCTCCTAAGTGGCTGGACCGGTTTTAATGAAATTTTCTGTGTACTTTCAGGTGAATTCGAGTTTTTTTTTATTGCTTAAATGGGTGGACGAGCCTCACAGCCCACCTGGTGTTAAGTGGTTACTGGAGCCCATAGACAACTACAATGTAAATGCGCCACCTACCATGAGATATAAGTTCTAAGGTCTCAGTATAGTTACAACGGCTGCCCCACCCTTCAAGCCGAAACGCATTACTGCTTCACGGCAGAAATAGGCGGGGTTGTGGTACCTACCCGTGCGGACTCATAAGAGGTCCTACCACCAGAGAATGGTTTAGATTTACAAATCAGCCCGGCAGATGGCGCTGCAGACGGTATCTAGGTTATTTATCTTTCCTAGAAATAATTTATATGGCAAAACAACGTTTGCCGGGCCAGATAGTAATATATAAGTTTTTGCTTTTGCAACGCACAAAATGATACCTAGTGTGTATTAGTAACACTATAATAAAAAAACAATAATTTATTACCATTAGGTTAGTGAAAACTTTGTATCAAATAAAACTAAATCAATTCTATGTTGAAAGGTATTCTAAATATTTCTAATAAAAATACATGTGTGCAATTCACACGTGGTAGAAGTGAAACCTTCCAAAATTAAAATACAATTATCCTAAACGTCTTAAGTATATGTAAAATTTTGTCATTAGTAAATAATTGTAAGGTAGCGCCCTCTGTGAATTGATATTTTAATTTCACGTATAATCCTAAATTAAAATTCACTACAAGAGCTTTCATACACACGTTAGTATTAAAAAATCTCACAGATGGCGCTGTATTAAATAGTATGTTATTTCTGTCTCATTCTTTGCTGGCTTCATCCTACACATTTTTGTATTTGTGTCTCTTACCTGTCGTTTTTTCCGTTGCATCCGGTTTGAAATCACAACGATTCTAAAGAAGTTTTCACTTCAATAATAATCTCTATTCTCTAGACAATAACGCACAATACAACTCACCACAGATCTGATGAGTAGTTCGATTGTGAACCACACGTTGCAGACTAACTCGATGTAGAAGAAAGCTATATGTGGCTTTCCGTTATCGAGCCAAAGGAGAGTCTCTAGTATCGTAGAATTGTCTAAGGGTTTACTTTCTGGTGGCGCTATCGTAGGCATCGTCACTCGGAGATCAGGATGGGTCTTCAAGCAGAAGCAGAGCACTGATATGCAGATGAAGAAGACCGATATGACAGATATCACCTGAAACAATGGAAACCAATGAAATGAACTTCCCACATCCATTATTATATCCACCCCATAAGAGACACCTTTCGATTTACTCAGTACCCAACATAGAAACTTTTATTGCTTATTTGGGGACGAGCTCACAGCCCACCTGGTGTTAAGTGGCTACTGGAGCCCATAGACATCTACGACGTAAATGTGACACCCACCTTGAGATATAAGTTCTAAAGTCTCAGTATAGTTACAACAGCTGCCCCGCCCTTCAACACAGACTCACAAAAGATCCTACCACCAACCACCTAAGTACGCAAATTATAATTTTGCGGGTTTGATTTTTATTACACGATGTTATTCCTTCACCGTGGAAGTCAATCGTGAACATTTGTTAAGTACATATTTCATTTGTCAAAATTGGTACCCGCCTGCGTGATTCGATCGTTGCATCGTTAGATACGATTGCACCGGACGTCTTATCCTTTAGGCCACGACGACTTTATTGATGGGATATACCGTTTGACATTGGTGGCAAAAATTTGAAGTGGCAAATTTCAAGCAATCGACGTTTTTCCTTTCAATACAACGCTGATGTGTTTGACGCATCTGGCGTTCTGATAGTTAAGATACCTGGAGTCTTCGTTTGAAGTGATACGGGTCATGCTGGCGTTACTGGTGGTATATTTACTGGTGGTAGGACCTCTTGTGAGTCCGCAAGGGTAGGGACCACCACCCTGCCTGTTTCTGCCGTGAAGCAGTAATGCGTTTCGGTTTGCAGGGTGGGGCAGCCGTTGTAACTATACTGAGACCTTAGAACTTATATCTTAAGATCGGTGGCGCATATACGTTGTAGATGTCTAAAGGCTCCAGTAACCACTTAACACCAGGTGGACTGTGAGCTCGTCCACCCACCTAAGCAATAAATAAATAAAGTTAAAATACGCGAATGGTACGTTCTTTGTGAATGACTTCCATTAAAAAGAAATAATCTGTTAGAGATCAAAATTGAATGATAAAACCGGGAAAGTTAAATGAATGTTAGTCTGCATGGGATGTAGAATAATACTGCCTTTTGCCATTGAAAAGTTGTTTTCAGACGGCCAATGATATTTTTATGTTGTAATATCCGTGGGGTTTGGCATTAAAAAAAATAACAAAAAAAAAGTCCGCAAAATAGGCTTAATTATCTTCGAATTTGTTTTTACAATCTGTGTGAAAACAGGAGTGTAATTAATAACAAATTTATGATTTATTCCGGGCAAAAATGTACACAAAAAGTAAAATATCTACTACGTTATACCGTAAATTTGTAAACATTCATTTTTCACTTCCACTATATTATCTTTCATCACTTAAACAAAAAAGTGCTCATCATTTACCCGACAAAGGAAATCCATTTCTTTCATAGCAGTTTTGGCGTCAAAATCCAGGTTTTCCGTGCAAAAAGTTACGCAGTGCCATCCATCATGATGTTATATTGAGATTTGACAGTTACCGGTCAGGCCAGTAAGTTGTGAGATGATAGCAGAATAGTGGTTTTATTGTATCTAAGATTTATTCCCATGTTTATCCTGTCACATTTGGAAACTGAACTGTATTAGCTAGCTCAAAATTTAGGCAACCTCGAAATATACCAATGTTACAATAAGAAAATGTACTTTTGAGTGTGACCTACATTTTTTGCCGTAACGAAACTTTGAAGCGACATGAATTATTACCAAGTATTTTTATGACTCAGGTAATGTGACATATTTAAGCATTTTTTGCTGAAATGATGACAAGTATGACACTAATCTAGAAATGGAAACTTAACACGAACGAAAGTTACATACAGACCAGCTAAGTGTGTCTTAGCCAAAAGGCCGAATTATTATTCTACACAATTATTCTAGTTTACCTTTTTATAATTAATTCCCTTAAGCATATTGTGGTCACACATAATTTTAGATCAAGCTTTTTTAAATAATTAATTCAAAAGTCATCTCAAAGTTCCAAATCTGCACGGTAAAAATTCACAAAAATTTTATACTCTTAAAAACTATTTTTGCTAAGATTTGATCCGATATATAGCATAGCATAGATGCCATAGTATCGTCATGTTAATTAATCGAATTTCGTTGATTACATTTACATGTCGATTGAAGGGTTTATTGTACGCTGTTTCTTGTGAATTAGAACAGCTTTCATGGGAATAATTTGTCACCGAACTGCGATGTGTAAACATTATCAGAGGTCTATTATAGCTAGCTGACGTGGCTATTGAAGCTGGTCTTTGAAGTTCTCTGATATTTATTATCATCTCCTCACTTTTTTAAATCAAAAACAAACATAATTAAAATTGCTCTGAATATCACATTAGTCAAATATCGACGAACTCATTTCACAGATTAGTGGAAATTTTCCTACATTTTCTAAATGTAAATCAATATCTCAACTCACCCAACTAGATTCCTCAATATTTTGAAGATTATGAAAAGCTGCTTGCACTATTCGGATTACAAATTTTCTTAATTTCCTCCTCCTTGCATCGATAATCCTCAATGCTGAGGGTCGTGGCCTCCTCTAACCACTTACTCCTGTATTATCCTGCGCCATTCCTGCATATCCTCGGCTGTGTAGATAGCAACGTGGACTGAAGTATTGAGAGTGGAGCGTATCTGGTCCGACCGACGCTTAGGCCTTCTTCTTCTCGGCCTTCTTTCGCATACCTTGCCTGTTACCAGCAGCTTTTCCAAATTGTCACCTCTCTTCCTGGCGATGTTTCCAAAGAACTCGAAACTCCTCTGCGCGCATATAGTACTGAGACGCATCGGAATCTTGAGCTCGGTAAAAATGGATTCGTTGGTTCTGTGTTCTGTCTAATGAGTCCAGCATTTTCCTCCAGCACTACATCCTACACGCGTTGTAGAGAAAAATGGAGAAGATGAAGGAGGTGATGAGCTGCTTCTTGGTATTCCTCAAAATGTTTCTGTCCGCCCATACACGGTCCAATTGGGACATAGCTTTCTTTATCATACTGATCCGCCTTCTGATGTCTTTTTCGGAGGATCCATTACTAGCTATGACGGAGCCCAGATAAATGAAATTCTCTACGAACTTCCAGGTTTAGCTTATTGATCATAGTGAACGAATGGCTGCGATGGACCACCATATTAACTTTGGTCTTTGCTCTGTTTATGAAAAGCCCAATTTCTCTGCTGGTTTGTTCCAATTTGCCCAGCAGGATGCACATTCCTTCTTCGTTGGACGCAAAAAGTGCTGTGTCGTCGTTTCTTAATTTAATTAATTATTTTCTATATGCTTCTTTTTAAACGTTCTTAGTAAGATTGATTGACTACTGAATACCTTGGAGACAAACATCTTTAGTAGTGCACATCACACACAATGAGCTAATTAATTTCATTTCGAGACTCAATAAACACACAGCTACATTCCCTCTCCATTGGTTTCCGAGCACAATTCTCTCGGAGCACACTTTTCTCCGTATTCTAAGCGGATCTCGAGTGTGTGTCAGCAAACAATTGTTCAATGGCTGTTCAAACGACCATCGTTGGCAGTCGACTACCTTCAGTAAACTCTTCATCTGTTTGCACTAACATGAATACGTTTCGATTTGTAAGAAAGTCATGATGTTTCAAATAAGACTTTCTGGATTATTCTTGTGTCAGAATAAATGAATTTTAAAGTTTAACTCTAACTCGTGTTACTCAAGTATAAATTTTCACTTTATACATATTATGATTAAATTCATTTGTTTATTTTATTTTTCTATCAGTAAACAGGCTTTGCAATGTGCTCGGACTTTTTGAAGTTGTGTGATTTTGTTTTATTTTGTCTAATTAGTGTTTCCTCAGGTTTAAATGTGTAATAACGGTGGTTTATTAACTGTTTAATATCTGTGAAAGTGCACAAATGTGGGAAAATGAAACAAAGTTGCTGAACGTAACTTCTCGGGATCTTCCAAAAAGTCCATTGAAAAAGTCTCAGTAAATGACCACCATTTTACTGAGATTATAATTCATCCCATATCATCTCATTTCATTTCGTTTCGTTTTCATTTCATGTCATGCCATGTATCATAATAATCAACTTCATTTCATTTCATAGGTAATATCATATTTCATATAAAAAAGTTGTCATTAAAATTAAAATAAGACTTGACCTAAAGGTCTTAGTTACCATGTCATAAAATCCCTTAGATTAGCAATGTGCTTAGCTAAAAAAACTGCGTAAAAAGAAAACGAAAATGTTTATATTTTTCAATGCATTACCTATACCCAACACCCAGTGCAATCTTAATGTTTGGTGTTGGAAACTAGTGTCGTTACTTTTAAAAATTGTTTTAGTATAAGTTATTTTCGTAAAAGTATAAATATCCATTATAAAAATTACCGCTATAATAATGTCATCAACATAAACAAAAACATTACTCATCTTGCTTCTTATGGCGTACTTGTAAAAGTATCTCGCTCGTTACTGTCAGTGATTTGCATTTTTATACTCACAGCTTCCATTGGGACGTAATATTTGGGTTAAACTGTAAATGCGATGACTGTTTTGGATATATTTTTGAAATTGATATAAGGGTTTTATGCTGAAATCCTTCGAATATGTCAGATGACGAGTTTTTATTTCTAAAGCAATGTTATGTAGGCAATATAATATTATCCAATGTAAAGGCAACGTCAAAATAGTTCAAATCGTTTATGTACGAGTATATTATGATTAGTAGTAGTAATACATTTGTAAAAGAAAAAATGTATGTATTTGATGTTTTCGCAGTTAAAATGCAAGACAAAGTTTTAGGGGAAAAAAAAATTCAATTCAAATCTTAGTTTCCCAAATTTTGGTTCATCAGCGCAAACTAAGTTTGCGATTGCGAGTCGGGGACAGGGTGACTCCGGTGACAAATTCACGGAAACCGCAACTGCTCACAAATATGTAACTTCGAATAACAGATAAATGGCTACAGAAGTTTTGAGTTATGGACCGATTTATCCCATACTTTACAAACTGTTTTTTTTTTTCAGGCCTATTAAAGCCAAAGTATCAGGAATTCAAAATCAGTGTGCAAATACGTATGGCCACTACTTTTTACCTGGGCTTACCACCATCATTGCCTAAGTTTTATCGGGTCCTAGAACGTAATTATGAGATCAAATAATCTTATAATGATATCCAAATTCAACGTCTCTTTTTTGATTGACGAAAAAAATATTTAAAGCCGTCCACGTTTCCGTTTCAATTTATTACGCATACAAAAAAGAACGATAAATTAATATTAGAATCAAAAATCTTCTTATTTCATCATCATTCCCCTGCCCTTCTCTCAATCACCTGGGGTCGGCGCAACATGTTTTCTCCTTCCATACTTCTCTATCATATAGCATTTCTTCGCTCACGCTCCTTTTACACAAATCGTCTTCCACGCAATTTTTGCCTTTCTTCTTAGGTCTACCACTTCCTCTATATCCTTTCACATTCATAGTCAACCCTCTCTTACCCACCTCATTTTCATTTCGTCTCATCACATGTCCATACCATCCCAAACGCGCACTTTTCAACTTCTCTGTCACAGGTGCCACTTTCAGAGTTCCTCTAACATAATATATATTCTTATTCTTCTTTTTCTTAAAGTCTTCTTATTTCAATTCGTATTTTTTTTTTCATTTTATTTATCTCTAATGGAAACGTTTTTTCTTATAAAAGTAATTTCCTGATGTGTCTTAACACGTTACGTACGTTCAAATAATTTTAATCCCCTAAACGTGTGACCGGGCGAGCAAATGTGAGAAAGATTAATCAAGTTACTCCCTCACGCCAGGTTGAGACCGCTAAAATGCTGCTTACTTTTAAATTCGTTTTTTATTCCTAGTTTTTTTTATATTTTATTTTCCGTTATTCCACTATCTATTGTAAAAGATAATTTATTGACTAAACTACATATAATACAGGTAATATAAACTTAAATATAAGTATAAAATTTAAAATTATTAATAATCCTAACACCAAATATTGTCATAAAAACATAAAATGTAAACAACCTTCTTTCGGTGTTTTTTGTCCATTTAATATGACTAAGAGATAGTAATGTGGCGGTAGCCATAACAGAACACAAGATATTTGACAGATGCCTGAATCTCGCTTATGACATTTTGAAGATAAGGTTGCATATATACAAGTTCCGAACAACAACATTCGGACCGTCGGTCTACCGAGCAATGTCACCCGCTCGGTGGAAGATCTGCCCTTTGTCGTTCAGCCTCCCCAGAGTAATATCTACTGGAGATCGATTTCAGTTCAGTCTAAAATTATTTCTAATGTATTTGCTTGTCTCCTCCTCCTCGCGTCGTTTCCTCACTGCTGAGGGTCGTGACCATTATAATTCGACATGACTTTACTCCTTGTGATGTCCCGCCAGCGTCTCCGATCATTTGCTTGTATTGCTTCTAATTGTTTTAAGATATTTCTTTTATGTCAGTTCGTGGCATATCAAGATATGCGTCTTTAATTTACCGCAGGTATATCCAAATAAACATTTCTGATTAAAATTTGACTTTAGTGGTGATATGTTGTTTTTTTATATTTTTTATTGCATAGATGTGTGGACGAGCTCACAGCTTACCTGGTGTTAAATGGTTACCGGAGCCCACAGACATCTACAACGTAAATGCCGCCACCTACCTTGAGATATGAGTTCTAAGGTCTCAGTATAGTTACAACGGCTGCCCCACCCTTCAAACAGAAACGCATTACTGCTTCACGGCAGAAATAAGTAGGGTAGTGGTACCTACCCGTGCGGACTCACAAGAGGTCCTACCACCAGTAAATTAATGAAAAATAATGTTGTATTGTTATCCCGCGCGGGTAAGAACAAATACCCTAGTTACATCTACTGTGAAGCAGTAATGCGTTTCATTTTGAAGGGGCCTTATAACCGTTGAACTATAAAACTGAGACTCGTAACTCATATTTAATTAAGGAAAAAAAAAATTCTTTTACGACATTACCAACCCCAACAATTCACTAAGCGCCATTTTAGCTTCACACATTCTGAGAGTCTCCAGAACCGCAATATATCAGCCTCAGAACAAAACCGCTTGGCGACGAAGGACCATTAGAGGGGGGATTTTTTTTTTTTTCATTAAAAAATTTCATAATGCCGTAGAATCGTAGGGTGTAAATGATTCCGGGGCGGGGTGGCGATGGCGTTATCCTTAGATGTAAGGAACGCCTTCAACACCCTGCCCTGGTCGGTGATCGCGGGGGCGCTGGAGTATCACGGCGTCCCCGCATACCTCCGCCGACTGATCGGCTCCTACCTCGAGGGCAGGTCGATCCAGTGCATCGGACACGGTGGGGCGATGTACCGCTTCCCCGTCGAGCGTGGTGTTCCGCAGGGGTCCGTCCTGGGCCCCCTGCTGTGGAACATCGGCTACGACTGGGTCCTGCGGGGCGTCATTCGGGGACCCCTCCCCGGGCTCAGCGTAATTTGTTACGCTGACGACACGTTGGTCGTAGCTCCGGGGAGGGACTACCGGGAGTCTGCCCGTCTGGCGTGCGCAGGCGTGGCACACGTCGTCACCAGGATCCGACGGTTGGGGCTCGAGGTGGCGCTCGACAAAACCCAGGCCCTGCTCTTTCACGGGCCGGGACGAGCGCCGCCTCTGGGTGCCCACCTCGTGATCGGAGGCGTCCGCGTCGGGGTCGGGGTGACCGGTCTTCGGTACCTCGGCCTTGAACTGGATGGTCGGTGGAACTTCCGCGCTCACTTTGCGAAGTTGGGCCCTCGACTGATGGCGACGGCCGGCTCTTTGAGCCGGCTGCTTCCAAACGTCGGGAGTCCCGATCAGGTGGCGCGCCGCCTCTACATGGGGGTGGTGCGGTCGATGGCACTATACGGGGCTCCCGTATGGTGCCACGCCCTGACCCGCAAGAACGTCGCGGCGCTGCGACGTCCGCAGCGCGCGATCGCGGTCAGGGCGATCCGAGGATACCGCACGGTCTCCTTCGAGGCGGCGTGCTTGCTCGCCGGGGCGCCACCCTGGGACCTGGAGGCGGAGGCGCTCGCTGCCGATTACCGGTGGCGTAGTGACCTTCGCTCTAGGGGGGAAGGGCGCCCCGGCGAAGGAGTAGTTCGAGCGCGGAGGCTCCAATCTCGGCGGTCCGTGCTGGAGGCGTGGTCTCGCCGCTTGGCGGACCCGTCGGCCGGCCTCCGTACCGTCGAGGCGGTCCGCCCGGTTCTCGCGGACTGGGTGGGCCGCGACCGCGGATGCCTCACCTTCCGGCTGACACAGATGTTGACCGGCCATGGGTGTTTTGGCCGGTACCTCTTTAAGATAGCCGGAAGGGAACCGACGGCGCAGTGCCACCACTGCGCGGACCGCGACGAGGAAGACACAGCGGAACACACGCTGGCGCGTTGCTCTGGATTCGACGAGCAACGCGCCGCCCTCGTCGCGGTCATTGGAGAGGACCTCTCGCTGCCGCGCGTCGTGGCTACGATGCTCGGCAGCGACGCGTCCTGGAAGGCGATGCTCGACTTCTGCGAGTCCACCATATCGCAGAAGGAGGCGGCGGAGCGAGAGAGGGAGAGCTCTTCCCTTTCCGCACCGATCCGTCGCCGTCGAGCCGGGGGCCGGAGGCGGGAATACGCCCGTACGTCCCGGCCCCTGTAGGTGGCGGCCTCCCCCCGGTGAAGGTCAAGGGGCGACCTGAGGGGGTGAGGCCGCGCGGCGCGCTACCAGCACTCTAGCGCGCTGCCGTGGAGTGAATAGAGCGACCGGTCGACGGTGTATCGCGTCCCGACCCGGCAGGCTGGTTCTGGTCCAGCGGGGTATTCCGGGACACCAGCGGCACCGTCTGGGCGGCCCGACGGGCTGCCGTACCGAGACGGCCGACGTTTCAGAGCCTTCGATTCGCCTCGAAGGCTCCGTCGGCTGGGCGTCCTTGGGGTGAGCCGCGCCGTCTGGTTGTAGTGTTGACCGCGGTAGCCCCCCTACCTCATCCGGGTTCTGACCTCGGAGGGGATCGGACGTCGGGTGTAAGAGTGCAGGGGAGTCGTTTAGTGGGTGGGCTCTAAAATCCTTGGGCCCGCAGTCTGCTCACAACACCATGCAGATCGTTGAGTCTCACATACCCCGCGCGCCCCATTTGCGCGGGGACCTCGTAGGAGGTTCGGCCCTCTACCCGAAAAAAAAAAAAAAAAAAAAAAAAAAAAAAAAAAAAAAAAAAAAAAAAAAAAAAAAAAAAAAAAGGGTGTAAATGATTCCCGAGGGACCTGGGCGGGCCCCCCGGCGCGCACTCTGCGTGGCCGGGGGCTCCGTCTGTGGGGGAGTTTTGCTGGACTTCCACCGGGCGCGTCCGTAGGTGGCGGATAACGGGATCCTCTGGAAACAGTCCCACTCCCAGGGGTATCGTCCGATATTTTTCGTTGCAAGGATTCTTATGTGTTAGGGAGGTAGGTTAGCTGTAGGTGTAGGATAGCCTAGTTAGGCTTTGCAACGAAAGAGATCGGATGACGCGGACCAAAACCAGCAGGGGGAGTTGCGGGCTCTCCACGCCCTTCACTCGCCGAAGGGTGTTCCTCCTGGAGACGCTCGGGCTCCCTCTCTCTTCCCCCTTCTTCCCCCTTTTTGTTTTTCGGGTGACGTCCGACCCGTTTCGGACGTAACCCATGGGTGGTGGTGGGCCACTTTTGGCCTGCCCTTCGATGGAGAAGTGAGCCGGCGTTGCTTACGCATCTTCCGGCCGCTGGTCGCCATGTCCCCGGCTTCGGCTACAGGGGCACGCCCTCCAGAGGGGGGTACCGGTATACCGGCGTGGCTTCGTCGTTGCTGCTCTTTTGAGCGTCGGGCGGTGGTCTGCCGTGTTGCTCGTTGCACTCGGCGGGCCGCCGGCCAACCCGTAATCCTCACCGCGTGGGGGACGGGGGCCGCTGCCGCGAGGCACGGGGCCGCGAGGACGTAAACCTCTTTAAAAAATGCCCCAATCCTAAGCTCTGGTGCCCGGCGATGGGATGAATGGCTGGAGGGAGTCCAGTCCCAAGGGTACCAACCAGACCCCAGGGGACCGACCCCTGGTTAATCAAAAAGGAAACATGGATACAATGGCAACTGTTAAAAATGTACTACCCCAGGAGGGTACCTCCCGCTCCGCGGGGGGAGAATCCCTCCGTGCGGTCGAGCGATCGGCCGCACGCTGCCCCACCGTTTCTGGGGGGGGCAAACACTGCCACGAGGAAGGGGGCGACAGCACGGGTCGCGTAAGGGACAGAGTCCCCACCGTGCGCCTTGAGCGCTGCGAGAGCCTGATCTCGCTGTACTCGGCGCGGAGCTCCGCAAGGGGCGATGCGTCTAGTGGGCGGGAGACGCCAGCGCTGTTTGCCGATTGCGTTCGGCAGCGGACTCGGCGGAAGCGGAAGTCGGCTCGTCGGCCGGCGTCCTCCGCTCCGTCCGACTCCTCGGAGGGTGAGCCCGCCAGCGCCAAATATATGGCGATGGCGGAAGGGCCGGCGGCTGCTGCGGCGCCGCCTGCCACCAATTGTGACATTTCTTCCCGCGGACTGGACGCTGCCTCCTCGGCGCAGTCTAGGGCCGCCTGCCGCAAGGCAAAGAACGGGACAGAGGTAGGAGAGGTCGAGCGTCTGGAGCGTTCCCTGACGGAGGTGGGTCCCTATGACCCCCTCCGTAGATTGAACATTATCCAGAAACTTGTGTCTGCGGTGGCGACGAAGTCGAGCGCGGGCTTAAAGGGTGATTACCTACGGGCCCTCAAATCCTCAGCCGCCTCGATGGAGGAGATATTGGTGGAGGTGGTGGAGCGCACGACTGATAAGGAGAACGCGGACCTGCGGCGAGAGCTGGACCTGATGCACGCCCGCTTTGCGCAGGTTAGCGAAGAGAACGGCCACCTGCGAGCTGAAAACGGCCAAATCAAGGTCGATATGGCAGAGCTGCGCACGGTGGTCAACGACCTGCTAGAGAAGCAGCGCAGCTCGGCCCCCGTTCCCCCTCCGCCCGAAGTGGAAGATGAAAGCGAGGCCGAAGAGCTGAGGCGGCAACTCTTAATCTCGGAGGCACGCAGCTCCAAGGTGGAGCGTGCGAGACCGCCCCTCGCTCACGAGGCGAAAGGCGCTGCCCCCACACCGGCACCCCGAAAGAAAATGGCCGCAAAAACATATGGCGGTCCCAAAAAGGATGCGACACCAGCGGCACGTTCGGCCGCTTCAGCTGCTGCTCCGGCCAAACCCGGATCATCGGCAAAGGATACGGGGGCACCAAAACCCGCCCCCTCAAGGGCACCTATCACCGGCCAGCCCAAGACCCAGAAGGCCGCTCCTGCCCCGTCCCAGCCTGCGAAGGTGGGGCCCGGCAGGAGCCGGAATAAAAAGAAGGGGGGCGTCAACGCCGCCAAACCGGCACCGACTCCCCAGCCCCGCCCTCTGCCCCCGGCCCCAGCAAATATGGATGAGGCCTGGACGACGGTAGTGCGGCGTGGGCCTAAGAAAGTAGCGGCGCCTCCTGCGCCGCGTCCCAAGCCCGCCCCTGCGGCCACCGCTCCCCGCCAAGAGGGTCGAGCGGAGCCGAGGGGCCGAAATGGACGAAGGAGGCCGCGCGCCCCGCGGTCGGCTGCAGTGCTAGTGGAGCTGCTGCCGGCCGGCAAAGAAAAGGGCATCACCTACCACGAGGTGATGACCCAGGCGCGCGGCGGCGTGAATGTGGACGCCCTCGGCGTGGAGGGGGGCATCAAGGTCCGGCAGACGGCCAACGGGGCCCGTCTCATAGAGTGCCCCGGCCCGAACACCAACGCCGCGGCCGAAAAATTGGCGGCCCGGCTGAGGGAGATTCTGCCGGACCCCGAGGTGGTGCGCATCGCGCGGCCCGTGAAGATGGGAGAAGTCAAAATCACGGGCCTCGACGAGTGCGCAACTAAGGAGGAGGTCGCCGCGGCCATCGCGTCGCAGGGCAACTGCGCCCTCGCCGACGTCAAAGTCGGAGAGCTCCGGGTGACATATTCCGGAACCCGGACGGCGTGGGCGCGTTGCCCGATTGCAACGGCGACCCTCCTGGCCACCCCTCCACAGGGGCGGCCTTCCGACAGCCCAGGAAGGCTGCGCGTGGGCTGGGTAGTGGCTCACGTGCAGCTGCAGGATGCCAGGCCGTGGCGCTGTCTTCGGTGCTTCGGCACCGGCCACGGTCTCGCCAAGTGCCCCTCGACCGTGGACCGCAGCGGCTTGTGTTTCCGCTGCGGCCAACCGGGGCACAAGGCAGCCTCCTGCACCACAGCCGCGCCGCACTGCGTCTTGTGCGACGCGGCCAAAAGGAAGGCCGACCACCGGGCCGGGGGCCCGGCGTGTAAATCCGCCCCCTCCTCTACAAAAACGAGGAGGGGCGGAAAGAAAAAGAAGCCGGCTGCAAAAAGGGCAGCCGGTGAGTCAGCTCCCGCCGCGGCACCAGTGCAGCCGCAAGGCGGGACAGACGAGGGAGCGATGGATGTAGCCCCGTAATGGGTTGCGTCCATCGCTTCCTCCAAAGTAATTTGAACCACTCCGCCAGGGCACAGGATCTCCTCGTCCACACCATGGCGGAGTGGTCAATCGACGTCGCTGTCGCCGCGGAGCCGTACTTCGTCCCCACCGACCAGGACTGCTGGATGGGGGACGTCGACGGCTCCGTGGCCATTGTGTTGAGACAGTCCGCGGCGTTACCCCCCTTGGAAATGGTGGCCAGGGGACC
This sequence comes from Bombyx mori, assembly GCF_030269925.1. Lineage (NCBI taxonomy): Eukaryota > Metazoa > Arthropoda > Insecta > Lepidoptera > Bombycidae > Bombyx > Bombyx mori. Next base: position 13,627,508 of record NC_085109.1, on the reverse strand, counting down.
CGGGTACGTCGCGGCTAGGATCGACGGGACCGTCGTGATCGGGGCGTACTTCTCTCCGAACAGGAGCCTCGCCGAGTTCGAGCGGTTTCTGGGCGGGCTCGAGGCGCTTTTACACCGCCTCGGGTCCCGCCCTGTCATCGTCGCGGGGGACGTCAATGCCAAGTGCACGGCTTGGGGTTCCCCCCGCACGGATGCGAGAGGCGAGGCCCTTTCGGAGTGGGCGATCGCGACCGGCCTCTGTCTCCTAAACAGAGGCACGGTCGCGACTTGCGTGCGGTGGAACGGGCAATCTCACGTGGACGTGACGTTCGCGTCCCCGTCCGCCGTGCGCCGCACCCGCGGCTGGCGCGTACTCGAGGGGGCGGAGACGCTCTCGGACCACAGATACGTCCGATTCGAGCTCTCCGCCTCCTCCTTGTCGTCGTCGTCAGCCGCGGGCGCCCGCGGTGAGGAGGAGCTCCCGCAAGGTGCGCCCCGTTCGTTCCCCAGGTGGGCCTTGAAACGAATGAACAAGGAGTTGCTGATGGAGGCGGCCGCTGTTGCTGCGTGGGCGCCAAAACCCGCGCGGCTCGCGGACGTGGATGCGGAGGTCGACTGGTTCCGGGGCACCATGGCAAACATTTGTGATGCCGCCATGCCCCGGGTCGGCCCCCGAGCACCACGTGGGGGTGCGTTCTGGTGGTCGCCCGAGATCGCGAGACTCCGTGAGGAGTGCGTGAGGGCGCGCCGCCGGAGCGCACGCCACTGCCGCCGCCGTCGTCGCGACGCTACGTTCGCGGAGACGGCGGCCCGGCTGCACGCTGACTGTCGTCAAAAGCAGACGGCGCTGCAGCTGGCCATCGGCGAGGCCAAGAAGCAGAGCATGAAGACTCTCCTGGAGTCGCTCGACGAAGATCCCTGGGGGCGCCCATACAAGATGGTTCGCAGGAAACTGCAACCGTGGGCGCTCCCGGTGACCGAGCGGCTCCAGACTCGGCAGCTGCGGGAAATTGTTGCGGCACTCTTCCCGCCGGCAGCGGGGGGGGACTTTGAGCCTCCCCAGATGGACGCCACGTGGGGCACGCCTCCGCGTCGCCCCAGCGTTCCCGCTGCCGAGGAGCCCCCTCCCCCTATCACGGGGGCGGAGATCCATGCGGCCGTGTCCAGAATGAGAGCGAAGGACGCGGCCCCCGGCCATGACGGCGTTCACGGCCGGGTCTGGAGCTTGGCCTTCGAGGCCCTAGGGGACCGGCTCGGGGGGCTTTTCGAAGCGTGCCTGGAGTCGGGACGGTTCCCGTCGAAATGGAAGACGGGCAGACTGGTCCTTCTGCGGAAGGACGGGCGCCCTGCGGACTCACCCGCGGGCTATCGCCCCATCGTGTTGCTGGACGAAGCGGGCAAGATGCTCGAGAGAATCGTCGCGGCCCGCATCGTCCGGCACCTGACCGAGACGGGTCCCGATCTTTCGGCGGAGCAATACGGCTTCAGAGAGGGCCGCTCGACTATCGACGCAATTCTGCGCGTGCGGGCCCTCTCCGATGAAGCCGTATCCCGGGGCGGGGTGGCGATGGCGTTATCCTTAGATGTAAGGAACGCCTTCAACACCCTGCCCTGGTCGGTGATCGCGGGGGCGCTGGAGTATCACGGCGTCCCCGCATACCTCCGCCGACTGATCGGCTCTTACCTCGAGGGCAGGTCGATCCAGTGCATCGGACACGGTGGGGCGATGTACCGCTTCCCCGTCGAGCGCGGTGTTCCGCAGGGGTCCGTCCTGGGCCCCCTGCTGTGGAACATCAGCTACGACTGGGTCCTGCGGGGCGTCATTCGGGGACCCCTCCCCGGGCTCAGCGTAATTTGTTACGCTGACGACACGTTGGTCGTAGCTCCGGGGAGGGGGACTACCGGGAGTCTGCCCGTCTGGCGTGCGCAGGCGTGGCACACGTCGTCACCAGGATCCGACGGTTGGGGCTCGAGGTGGCGCTCGACAAAACCCAGGCCCTGCTCTTTCACGGGCCGGGACGAGCGCCGCCTGTGGGTGCCCACCTCGTGATCGGAGGCGTCCGCGTCGGGGTCGGGGTGACCGGTCTTCGGTACCTCGGCCTCGAACTGGACGGTCGGTGGAACTTCCGCGCTCACTTTGAGAAGTTGGGCCCTCGGCTGATGGCAACGGCCGGCTCTTTGAGCCGGCTCCTTCCAAACGTCGGGGGTCCCGATCAGGTGGCGCGCCGCCTCTACATGGGGGTGGTGCGGTCGATGGCACTATACGGCGCGCCCGTATGGTGCCACGCCCTGACCCGCCAGAACGTCGCGGCGCTGCGACGTCCGCAGCGCGCGATCGCGGTCAGGGCGATCCGAGGATACCGCACCGTCTCCTTCGAGGCGGCGTGCTTGCTCGCCGGGGCGCCACCCTGGGACCTGGAGGCGGAGGCGCTCGCTGCCGATTACCGGTGGCGTAGCGACCTCCGCTCTAGGGGGGAAAGGCGCCCCGGCGAAGGAGTAGTTCGAGCGCGGAGGCTCCAATCTCGGCGGTCCGTGCTGGAGGCGTGGTCTCGCCGCTTGGCGGACCCGTCGGCCGGCCTCCGTACCGTCGAGGCGGTCCGTCCGGTCCTCGCGGACTGGGTGGGCCGCGACCGCGGATGCCTCACCTTCCGGCTGACGCAGATGTTGACCGGCCATGGGTGTTTTGGCCGGTACCTCTTTAAGATAGCCGGAAGGGAACCGACGGCGCAGTGCCACCACTGCGCGGACCGCGACGAGGAAGACACAGCGGAACACACGCTGGCGCGTTGCTCTGGATTCGACGAGCAACGCGCCGCCCTCGTCGCGGTCATTGGAGAGGACCTCTCGCTGCCGCGCGTCGTGGCTACGATGCTCGGCAGCGACGCGTCCTGGAAGGCGATGCTCGACTTCTGCGAGTCCACCATATCGCAGAAGGAGGCGGCGGAGCGAGAGAGGGAGAGCTCTTCCCTTTCCGCACCGATCCGTCGCCGTCGAGCCGGGGGCCGGAGGCGGGAATACGCCCGTACGTCCCGGCCCCTGTAGGTGGCGGCCTCCCCCCGGTGAAGGTCAAGGGGCGACCTGAGGGGGTGAGGCCGCGCGGCGCGCTACCAGCACTCTAGCGCGCTGCCGTGGAGTGAATAGAGCGACCGGTCGACGGTGTATCGCGTCCCGACCCGGCAGGCTGGTTCTGGTCCAGCGGGGTATTCCGGGACACCAGCGGCACCGTCTGGGCGGCCCGACGGGCTGCCGTACCGAGACGGCCGACGTTTCAGAGCCTTCGATTCGCCTCGAAGGCTCCGTCGGCTGGGCGTCCTTGGGGTGAGCCGCGCCGTCTGGTTGTAGTGTTGACCGCGGTAGCCCCCCTACCTCATCCGGGTTCTGACCTCGGAGGGGATCGGACGTCGGGTGTAAGAGTGCAGGGGAGTCGTTTAGTGGGTGGGCTCTAAAATCCTTGGGCCCGCAGTCTGCTCACAACACCATGCAGATCGTTGAGTCTCACATACCCCGCGCGCCCCATTTGCGCGGGGACCTCGTAGGAGGTTCGGCCCTCTACCCGAAAAAAAAAAAAAAAAAAGGGTGTAAATGATTAACGATTTTTTATGAGATTATTACTAACGTTGACAAAAATAGAATGCAATGCAGAATCTCAAAGTTGTAAACGTAGAATTAATGACTTGAACGGTGCAAACCTTAAACGCTTCACTTTCCCCCCTTTGCCTTTTCATGAGTTCTGTCTCATGCGAGGTTTGGATGCTGGTTGTTGAGCGACAGGAGGTTTTAGTCGGTTCAACTCCGACATGCCCCGCCCTCCATCCCCAGTGGAGGCCGGAAGTCCGGTGATTTCGTCCAGACAAAAAAAAAAACCTTTAAACGAGCGATTCTTGTATATTAATAAATAATAATATGTATATAATCTGAATCTCGAAAACGGCTCCAAGGGGATTTCGGGGGCGATAAATCGATGTAGCTACGATTTATTTTCAGAAAATCTTGTTTTATTCGTGTTTTCAATAACCAACTCTCCCCAACATCTGATTCTATTGGCGAATAATAATACTATTTTTCTTAATTAAGGGCAACTAACCGCTTTAAAGACATAACAAGATGGCGTTATAAAAAAAAAACGAGCAAAGCTCGGTCATCATCTAGTAATGTTAATATTAGTTACAAAATTTCAGAGACAATTAAGCATTTAATGGACAACCAAATTGGACTACAAGAAGACTCAGAAGAAGAGTGCTTCAAGATCTACTAGATCTACTGTAGATTAATTGATATGGACATGTCAACAGACATTGTGTATGCACCGCCTAAGAAATTGTTTTTCTCAAAACTACGGTTGAATGTCTGACGACAGCTTACTGTAAGAGAGAGAGAAAGAGAGAATATACTTTTCGCAAAACAAATAAAAGCTACTAGTGCTATCTGAATCTAGGATTTGCAACACCTCACGCTATAGACTTGAGATGTTGCTTATGTATATTCCACCGCTAAACTGGGAATACATATCAATTATACGTTAAGTAGACGGGTGGACAAAATTTTTACTGGTGGTAGGACGACTTGTGAGTCCGCACGGGTAGGTACCACCACCCTGCCTATTTCTGCCGTGAAGCAGTAATGCGATTCGGTTTAAAGGGCGGGGCAGCCGTTGTAACTTTATTGAGATCTTAAAACTTATATCTCAAGGTGGGTGGCGCATTTACGTTGTAGATGTCGTGTCGAGTCGAGTTCGTCCAACCATCTAAGCAATAAATAAACAAAAAACTTTTGTGTTTTACATTACGTATTTTCAGAAAGCGCACACTTTTTTGGGCATAATCTGTAAGACGTTCTATGATGTAGTGATTCAAATTCTCATCTCGGATCCTCCCGATCCACTAACGGTGCTTTTAGGTACTTCAAGCACCGGTCACCGTTCTCGTCGAACCCGTCACTTGCGACGAAGGGCTCGACGAGTAAATTAACTCTCAGACACAGCCCACTGAGTTTCTCGCCGGATCTTCTCAGTGGGTCGCGTTTCCAATCCGGTGGTAGATTCTGCGAAGCACGGCTCTTGCTAGGGTTCGTGTTAGCAACGTCATCAGGTTTGAGCCCCGTGAGCTCACCTACTAAAGTTAGGGTTACGCTGACATAGCCCCTAGGGCTATCAGCTTAGGTAGGAAAAAAAAAAAAAGATTCAAATTCTATCGCAGGCACCTTTTTATAAAAACTATATACCAGCTGCGTTTTATTTAAAAGGTAATTAAGCACATACTGTACGGTAAAGGATTTGACAGTCCTCAATCTCAAGTGTCAAGTTTTTTTGGAATCGGCAATCACAATAAAGAATGCGTTGTATCGGTTATGGTATGGTATATGTGGCGGGTAGCCATCATACAATGCAAGATATTTGACAGATGCCTGAATCTCGCTTACGACATTTTCAAGATAAGCTTGCATATATACAAGTTCCAAGCAACAACATTCGGACCGTCGATCTACCGAGCAAATATCACCCGCTCGGTGGAAGATCTTCCCTTTGTCGTTAAGCATCTCCAAATATATGCATTAATTTCTCTTTATAGTCTGCACGAACAGTATACTGTTTTATGTGAGCCAATTCATTTCCACAAAACTAAATAACAAATTAAATATACACGTCTTTCTAATGTCTGTCCTCTCTTAATTTCATAATTTTAATGATTCGCTGCAGAACCGTTATTCAATTAGCTCAGACGTCTCATATTTCACAATTAGGATTCAGCTTTCAGGTAAATTTGAATTATTATGAGATTCTGCAGGGTAGTTTTGCTGAAATGAATTTTGCGAAAGTTCGGTTCGTGCATTTTAATTTAATTGCTTTTAGTAATAAGTTTAGGTTTTCTTATTATTGTAAGTTTAGAATGCTCTAAGCAGCCGAGCTTACAGCATTTCTGGCTTTAAATAATTAGAAACGGCCCATTGAAAATAATCTTGAGACATGAGATCGAAATCCCGATCTCCCATCAATGGGACGGTTTAGCGGCTACTTCATTTTCCATTGCCCGAACTATTTCTCGACCTTAAGGCCTACTTAACAGGAATATGGTTATCCGCTTCCTATATTAGTAATTCTGGTGAAAACTACCGATTTTGAAATGTTTAAACTAGTGAAACGCAATATACGCCCAATATAAAAAAAAACCGCCCGTAATGTCGAAAATTCAGCTATTAAAACAGCACCACCTACTTTTGAACAAAAACTCATACATCATTAATCTTAGAAAGGAATCTACATTAAAATGCATATCTAAGTGATCGTTTACTATCTCGTAAACTATTCATTTTAAAATGAAACAGAAATTTCTTTATATTATAAGTCACTGTAATTACATTTAATACGGCCATTTCATTTTTCCACATTAATGAGATGCTTGATTATTATAAAATATGATTCGTTAAGATAATAAAAACGTATTCTCTGATATTTAGTAGAGAGCTTGTTTTTATTGTACATAAATACAGCGAATTAGAAAGAAAATTGATTCACAAATTCAGTCAATTTACTTAAAGAAAATTCTAAAAATAAATTGACTGAATTTGTGATGAATCGGAAATATTCTCACTATTTTGCTATCAAAACTTAAGTGTTTTCTCTACTTCACATATTCATTTAAGAGAAGATAATAGCTATAGAAACCCCTTTATGTTTTTTTCCATTTGTGCATAATTATAGATTCATTGGTGCCACATCTATAATTTTTAGTTACATTTAACCATTGGTGATAGAGTTACTAGTTATTGCAGTATACTACAAGTATTAAATTAAATGAAGCATATGTATAAGCAATTATAATTACCAGTGCCATGAATGATGCCAAATTGAGAGATCATGAATTTGTCATAAGTAATTACCTTTGCAGCTGGTGAACTTGAAGGTTCATCAAACAACGCCCAGACTTTTGGCTTAAGTCGTTGCCAGAATCCAAGTTCTCCAGAAAAGTAAGCCTCTTCGTAGCCAAAAAGCCTGGCGATTTCTTCTTCTGAAGGCTTCTCGCTGTCGATGTCCAGCTTGTCCAAAATGGCCAGGGTATTCTGCAGACAAGAGATACCTCTTAATTTTCAATTAAAAGACAATCCGGGTCACGTGCTCTTCTCCACCTTACAATTATAAGGCCTAACGTCAAAGCTTTGACAACGTTTGTCCTTCAAGTGGATCCTGTATCTTAAAACAAATCTTCAGTTCAAAATAAGTTCAGTACGAAGGCTGAACAAAAGGTTCCCCACAAGTTTTAACGAGCCAAAGCGGGAAATGTATATCGAGCTTTTCTACTTCGTCGCAAAAGTTACAGCATGAAGCGATTTGTGTTTTTTTGTTTGAATTTTTATTTACATTTGTTTTTCATTGTATTTAATTTTAATGAACAGAATTTTTTGTCGATTTAACATTCTCTGTCGAGAGTTTCTGTTCAGCTTGGAAAAAAATCAGACCTATTTACCCGAATAGATCTACTTAAGGGTTAGATAAGCTTTTGTTCTGTAATGTTCTTCCATATTCATTCAACTTGAAGTAGATTATTTTTGCTTAATATTATAGACGACCTATGTATATTAACAATCAAGCTGTACTATAAGTAACTCTTCAATAACAAAATTGATTAACTAATTACTGTTTTGGTATGATTGTTGGACACAATAAATTTTTGTTTTATTGCTATAGGTGGACAAGCTCACGTCCCACCTAATTTTAAATGGTTACCAGAGCCTATAGACATCAACAACCTAAACGCCGCCACCCTCCTTGAGACATGAGTTCTAAGTCTCAGATATAAGTTCAAACCGAAATGCGTTACTGCTTCACGACAGACCTTACCAGTGTGGGTTCGTAACCTTACCACCTACCAATAAGAAACATAGACGTTTATCTCCTGTTTGATACATAAATAAATTCTCAATTTGTAATTTCCTTTGTCTGGCCTACCCTTCACACTAGAACGCATGACTGCATGGCGGGGGTATAAGAAGGAGGGTGCTAATCACCCGTGAGGGTTTTCGACGTGCCTGTATTTTTACCACCCGGAATTTGGATCCTATGGATATAATAAAAGGATAACGGGATGCAATAACCGAAGCCAGGGCCTCACGTTTTGTATGTGCTATGATCATTATCCTTTAATCTAAAAAAAAAGGTTTCCGGGAAAAAACCATTTCGTTTTTCCACAATAAGCTTAATGAATATTCTGTCATTTCAAGTGATAATTATGATTGGTATCTCCGTTCCTAATCAACCGAGTTCTCAACGTAACTCAACTTGAAGTTGAAATTGTTAATAATTAATCGTAACGCCAGAGCTACAAATTTTCATAAGCTTTACATAATTCTTGTATCTGTTAACTTTGAGTATTCGAAATTTGTTTAGAACGCTACAAGAAATATTGTATTTTTTTGATTGCCCTTGTAGGCAGACGACCATACGGCTCATCTAATGGTGAGTGGTTACCGTTGCTCATGGACGTTAGTAATACCAGGGCAGAGCCAAGCCGCTGCCTACCGCTAAGTACTTTCCACAAACCTCATTTGAAGAAGGGCATGTCATAGCGCTCGGGAAACGTGGTAGAGGGGAGCTCATGTCAAAGCCATATATGGTACGTGGCAAAAAGTATGTCAGGAAACGCACTTTGGATGAACGCAGTGATTCTAGGTAGTATGGATCAGTCGCAGATGTCCACGGGGACCACGCACGTGGTGCGCCCCGATCATTCCCCAAGTGGGCACTGAAGTGCCTGAATAAGGAGCTCCTCATGGAAGCCTCTACGGTGGCGGTGTGGGCGCCCATGCGTCCACACCCAGTCGAGGTCGAGGGCGAGGCAGGGTGGTTCCGGGACACGATGCGTTGCATCTGTGATGTGTCGATGCCGGATGGTGGAGCTCCGTGTGGCCGTGCGCAAAATGTGCGCGAAGGACACTGCACCCGGCCCGGACGGCGTCCATGGCCGGGTTTGGCCTTGGCTCTTGGTGACCTAGGGAACCGACTCTTGAGGCTTTACAACTCCTGCCTTACTAAACTGAAAATTCCGCAAATCACTAGTCGATTAAGCAGTTGAATCTACAAAAGTATTTTAACAAGGAATTTTCCTTAAATACCTACCCAATGTACCCGTAAAATAAAACTTTCGTAAACAAAAACGTGCAGTGGACTTATTAAATATGTTTTGTTTGAACAAAAAAGTTGTTGACGAAAGTACTCGTGTTTCATTCCAACTTGTCTACTTCGTTCCCTCAGAAAGATACCTTAAAATCTTGACCACTTTTGGTTAACCTCCCGTATTTCTCTTTATGTACATTTATATTTAGCTATTTTATTTTAAGGGCTGGCTTTTCGAGTATATTAGCCAAAAAAACTCTGCCTTCTAAAAGCTTGATTATTTTAATGGATATCGTTACAAGACTGCCTCTAAGCACCAAGTTCTAATAAGGTTAATGTGATACTAATCTAGAATCCAGTCTACTAGATTTTTTTTGTGTTTGAGAAATCACTCGTGTCCCGGAGGCATTTTTAGTTTTACCAGGGCACGTGGGCGAGCAAAGGCTCAGCCAGGAGGGGTGCTAACAGCTACCCGAGCGTCTCCAAAGGAGACCTAACGACTCAAGAGTAGCTGTTTCGCGAATGAATCTACTACCGGATCGGAATCGTGACCCGCAGAGAAGATCCGGCGAGAAACTCATCGGGCTGACGAGTTCGACGAGTACGGTTTCCGGGGTCTCTAAGCCTGCTCCTAGTGCTAGAACTGAGGGCGTCTAATGCAAAGGTTATTAGATCTGATGGATCCGCAAGGACGTGAGTCTGCTATAATCCGGTCATGCACCGCTATCCCTAAATGTATGAAATCCATAGATTTCTTGAAACTACTCGCGTTCCACTGTTCCACGTTCTTCTGGAATAGAACCCAATTTTTTGTTGGGATTAGGATATCATATTAGCAATATTCGATAGCTTTAAATGAGATACAATGATATCAACATTCAACGTCCTTAAGTTTGGATTTTCTCTTAAGTTATTTATACACTTAGAATTGAAACACCAAATAAACACAACAAAAAGACATCAATAAGTAGAGTCAGCAACAAAAATATGACTATTGCTATACACGAAAGATTGAGAAGTAGTTATAATATATCTAACGAATAGGTATTGTACTGTCAGAATATTATCCACACACTATGCAAATTTATTTCTGCTAATTAATAATAATTTGACTCCTAGTTCCAGGTTAATTTAAAACGATAGAACAGCTGTAATTACAAGGGAACAAAAGAATGACGGCAGTATGATATTATATTAGATTAGAAATAATAATACCGAAGATAATTTACAAAACAGCGAATCATCAAAATAAAATGTACTGACGAAAATATGCAAAGTAGAAAAATAATTTTATGATTAAATTACGTTTGACAGTGAGCGCTTCCGGGGCTTTGAGAGCTTTATTACATTAAGCGACAGTTTATTTGATTCATAAATTCACATCGAAGTTGAATTAAAAGAAAAAAAAATTCTAATAAAGAGCCTTATAATTTTTCGAGAGTAAACTTCTGCTAATCAAATTTCCGCCTGAAATGTAAAAAAGCCAAGAATTTTCAGTAGATTTCTTTAAACACAAATAAAAGAACTGTGGTGAGAATAAAAATGGGGTAAGTTCTGACGTCATACCCGCTCATAAAGGAAACGATATGAATGTTATCATGAAGGGGTTAAAATATGGGCTTTTTTTTAAATCCAAATTGCTATTTTTTCCAGGTTGATTTTCGGGATCAGGGCTCAATCAATACCTTGCTAGAACTATTTTTATCGGCCTCCACCTTCGATCAATATCGAAGGCCTCCACATTACGTAGCATCACAACTAATGCCCAAGATTCTGTGTCTTCAAGGTCGAAATTATTTTTTCTTAATTACATTGTCATTTATTGTGTTTTTAGGAATCGTGTGAACAGTACACTCTTTCGACTAAATAGCTCCCTTATACCATACCCTGGCCAACAAGCCTCTCTACGGAGTTTAAATGCGAGCTCGTCCTTGGACCTCATGAACTAAATTCACTCAACCCCATTTAGAAATTTACTCCAAACATTCCTTCACTTCAACCAAATTTTAATCGCATTTCATCTCAGAATTCAGTCATTTCGATACCATCTCTTGACGATAAGTAACCCTACATATCCATATTACTTTACGCTAAATTGCAGTGATACATCTCAAAGCCATCGATAAATTAGAGATAAAACAGCCTTTTTAAACGATATCGACGAGCCTGTAGTATCTTATCGCAAAAACTCAAGCACAAGTTTAAGGTCCAAAATGACAGTCGAAAAAAGAGTCAGTAGGTCAACTAGATTTTTTTTACAAAAAGAATTGCTGTCAAACGCTACTTATAGGTCTACTCACTGAAAACGCTAAGCTTAAAATATAAATTTCAAACTTGTTTGTTTAGTTACATCTACTTTTATGAGCTAATTAATTTGTGAGGGTGACTTGTGATTCGCTAATTTGTGGTTCGCTAGTGTGTAAATTTTGTAAACATGTTCATTAATGTTTTCCGATGATGTAGGAATAATACTCAGGAAGAGAAAATAAGTTACGTGCTGTAGTAGAGCCCACAAGTGTACTTTTTTTTTATTGCTTTGTTGGGTGGACGAGCTCTCAGCTACGGTTACGGAAGCCCATAGACATCTACAACGTTAATGCGCCACCCACCTTGAGATATAAGTTCTAAGGTCTCAAGTATAGTTACAACGGCTGCCCCACCCTTCAAGCCGAAACGCATTACGGCTTCACGGCAAAAATAGGCAGGATGGTGATACCTACCCTTGCGGACTCACAAGACTCCTACCACCAGTACAAGAGATGCTACCACCAGTCTGCGAAGACGTAACGAATTTCGGTTTGAAGGATGGATTAGCTGTTTTATAGATTAAAAATCGTTTGAAAGTGGTATTCACAATATGATGTCATCCAATTCAAATGGGATTCAATAATGTCAATAGATTCAGATAGCACTGGGACGGGGGGAGAGATATAAAAATCCTCAAAAAAATATTCCTCCGTAGTATGCAGTCTGATAAGCGACGTTAAATATTAGACAAATAATTCAGTATTTTACTAAAACAGACACAAACCCATTAGCCGAACACGATTGTGATTGAATTATCTCTATCGAAATGTCGAGTCATCAATACATCGAGGAATAACAGGTAGGATAGTATCGCGACTGTAGCTATTTTAAGTGGATCTCCCCCGAACTGATTTCTAGCTATTTAGGTTATGAGTTAGGTGAGCGGTTGACGAACTAAGCAAGCGGTTACGATGTGTTATGTTTTCTGTATGGTATGTTATATGGTATGCTCCAATTTAAATCGCTCTGGTTCTAAATATACCATGAGATAGAGGCTCGGGCAGATACTCGTATATTTTTTTTTCATAGATGGGCGGACGAGCACACTGCCCTCCTGGATTTAAATGGTTACCGGATTCCATAGACATCTACAAATGCTGCCACCTACCTTGAGATACGAGTTCTAAGGTCTCAGTATATTTACAGCGGCTGCCTCACCCTTCAAATCGAAACGCATTACGGCAGAAATAGGCAGGGTGGTGGCACCTAACCTACCCGTGCGGACTCATAAGAGGTCCTACCACCAGTAACACCAGTTACATGGGGGTGCTGTTTGAGGAAAATTTTATTTAGTTAATTAATTTAATGATTTTGTAGTTGTTCGTTTTTTATTAATGAAAAGTTAATTAGTAGTGTTTACTGGCAAAAAAAATAATTACATTATTTAATAAATTTTATTTTGTTCGCATCTATTTTAACATTGATTTAATTTGACCGTTTATAACTATATAATTATAACGATTTGATCGATTTGTAAAGATTTTGAACTATGGAGTTTCTAAGCATCTTTAATACTATGGTATCGTGGTTATATTGTTTTGGTGTCACTCATTTCTGTTCATTCTTACCCTTACTTGGTCCATATTCATTTCAAGAGCTACCGATCGGACACATCGCTGATAATGTAGCCAAAAAACAACGCAAGACTTCAGTTTCCTTATCGCTATTGGCCATTGAACCAAGCTTCATGAACTTTTGTTACACGCTTGAAGGTTCTCTTGAAAGTTCTATTTACACGTTTTTCTCCTACATACGCCTGAGTATAGGCAACGGTTGCTCATTAAATGAATTTCTAACTATAATAATCAAATAGCTAACAAAGAATTGCCAAGGATACGGATTATTACACCCACAGAATGACGCAGTTTATTGTTAGTGTCATTCTAGCATACGTAATATTTAGGTGTTCATAAAAATTAGCAATACTGAGTCAGGTTCATTTAGGTCGTATCCAAGAATAGCAGCCGCCGGAGGAGGTCAACCCTCTGAGCTATTTACGTGATCACATGTCCCTCCAAGACAATACCGTATTATTCTCTTTCTCGACATAATATAATACTCAGTCGTTTGGCGTGACTAAATCTAATCCACGATAGTATTAATTCTTAAAAACGTTTATTTCTCAATAAGCATGTTTGCGTGGTATGAACATGTGATTCGTAGAGAGGGAATGCATGTGACTAGGAAATGTATGGAAATGGTAGTGCAAGGTGGAGGGGAAGAGGTCGACCGAACAAGACATGGATGGAGTGTGTGAATGAAGATATGAGAGAAACAGGAGTGAGTGTTGAGATGACGGCTGATAGAGAAGAATGGAATAGAAAAATTCGCTGTGCCGACCCCACCAAGTGGGATAAGGTGGAGTGAAAGGAGATTAAATAATTACTTTACAGCCTCATTAGCCCAGTGATCCTCTGTCCTGTGAACTCCTGCGGTACAAGGATGTCGTGAAACGACACATGAAGAGATGTGATATAGAGCCCTCTCAATGGGAGCGCTTGGCTACACAACGGCCAGAATGGCGCAGGATGGTGAACAGCAAAGTACGTGAGTTCGAGGATCAGCGTAAAGCTGACCTTGATTACAAACGCGACCAGTTGAAGGCCCGCCCACCTGCTGCCATAACCTATAATTATGAGAACGGCGTGCTTACGTGCCCTCAATGCGCAAGGAGTTTTGCCGCGAAGATAGGCTATTTAAGCCATCTTCGAGCGCACGAGCGCCAAATCGACGGATAGGAGTCAAATTGGTCGCCATGGCCGAAATCGGTCGGATGAATCATATCATCATATCAGCCCAGCGATGCCGACTATTAAGTTACGAGTTCTTGTATATTCTCAATAGAATTTAATTTCTTTGTGTAAAAAGATTTGGTATTTTTAAGTTTTCTAAAAAAAAATTATGAAATAATATAGTAAAAAAAAATTAAACGTCTACGTTTTTTGCGGTAATATATTTTTATCCTGTGAGATTATTTCCATTCTAGCCTACATGACAAAGGGATTGTGACAAAGATCCTTCGTTTCAAATTGTTTTTTGTTCACAATTGTATAATAACACTTCTCGTTGCGAATGTGAGAAAATCTGTTCTTTATTGGAAAATTATTCGTTGTGTGTGAACTCAGGTAATGATTTAACATTAGTTAATAAGCCCACTGGATTTTTCAGTGGGTTATGACTCCGATCCAGTGGTAGATTCAGTGGAAAACTGCATGTTCATGCTAGGGCAGCATGCTAGCAAACTTCTTAGTCCAGAATAACTCCTTAACCCAGAATAGCCTCTCGAAGACGCTGGCAGATAATTAAGCAAAAAATAAATTGTCCATTGAAATACACAATGACCCGTGGTATTAAGTGGTAGTTGCTGGCTGGCAGATGAGCCTCATTTCTCTATTGGTTTTTATTGTCTAAATAAAGTGGCCGCAAAAATTGAAATTATAACTACGTCGAAAATGTAATTGTTCATAATGTTTGTCAAGATATTAATGGATTCCCCATAGTTTTACGAGTAAGCTAACGTAATATGAGTACCAGTAACAAATTCATATGCAAACGAATTCGTATGTATACCTACTTGGATTACCGGTGGATGCAAAAAACAAGGAATAGAGAAATCTTTGTGAAGAGCCCTTTTTTTTTTTTTTTTTTCGGGTAGAGGGCCGAACCTCCTACGAGGTCCCCGCGCAAAAGGGGCGCGCGGGGTATGTGAGACTCAACGATCTGCATGGTGTTGTGAGCAGACCGCGGGCCCAAGGATTTTAGGACCCACCCACTAAACGACTCCCCTGCACTCTTACACCCGACGTCCGATCCCCTCCGAGGTCAGAACCCGGATGAGGTAGGGGGGCTACCGCGGTCAACACTACAACCAGACGGCGCGGCTCACCCCAAGGACGCCCAGCCGACGGAGCCTTCGAGGCGAATCGAAGGCTCTGAAACGTCGGCCGTCTCGGTACGGCAGCCCGTCGGGCCGCCCAGACGGTGCCGCTGGTGTCCCGGAATACCCCGCTGGACCAGAACCAGCCTGCCGGGTCGGGACGCGATACACCGTCGACCGGTCGCTCTATTCACTCCACGGCAGCGCGCTAGAGTGCTGGTAGCGCGCCGCGCGGCCTCACCCCCTCAGGTCGCCCCTTGACCTTCACCGGGGGGAGACCGCCACCTACAGGGGCCGGGACGTACGGGCGTATTCCCGCCTCCGGCCCCCGGCTCGACGGCGACGGATCGGTGCGGAGAGGGAAGAGCTATCCCTCTCTCGCTCCGCCGCCTCCTTCTGCGAGATGGTGGACTCGCAGAAGTCGAGCATCGCCTTCCAGGACGCGTCGCTGCCGAGCATCGTAGCCACGACGCGCGGCAGCGAGAGGTCCTCTCCTATGACCGCGACGAGGGCGGCGCGTTGCTCGTCGAATCCAGAGCAACGCGCCAATGTATGTTCCGCTGTGTCTTCCTCGTCGCGGTCCGCGCAGTGGTGGCACTGCGCCGTCGGTTCCCTTCCGGCTATCTTGTGCAAGTACCGGCCGAAACAACCATGGCCGGTAAGCATCTGCGTTAGCCGGAAGGTGAGGCATCCGCGGTCGCGGCCCACCCAGTCCGCGAGAACCGGGCGGACCGCCTCGACGGTTCGGAGGCCGGCCGACGGGTCCGCCAAGCGGCGAGACCACGCCTCCAGCACGGACCGCCGAGAGTGGAGCCTCCGCGCTCGAACTACACCTTCGCCGGGGCGCCCTTCCCCCCTAGAGCGAAGGTCGCTACGCCACCGGTAATCGGCAGCGAGCGCCTCCGCCTCCAGGTCCCTTGTGAAGAGCCCTGAATTCGTTGCGGTTCCGATTTGTTTTTTTTTATTGTTTAGATGGGTGGACGAGCTCACAGCCCACCTGGTGTTAAGTGGTTACTGGAGCCCATAGACAACTACAACGTAAATGCGCCACTCACCTTGAGATACAAGTTCTAAGATCTCAGTATAGTTACAACGGCTGCCCCACCCTTTCAAACCGAAACGCATCACTGCTTCACGGCAGAAATAGGCAGGGTGGTGATACCAACCCGTGCGGACTCACAAGAGGTCCTACCACCAGTTTTATTGCTAGGGCAGCATGTTAGCAGACTTCTTAGTCCCGAATAACTCTTTAAGCCAGAACAGCCTCTCGAAGGGGCTGGCAGATAATTAAGCAAAAAATAAATCAAGTTGATGTGTCCATTGAAAAGCACAGTCACCCGTGGTATTAAGTGTCAATTGCTGACTGACAGATGAACCTCATTTCTCTTGTGGATTTTTGTTTAAATCGGTTACAAAATGGCTGCCAAAAACTTAAATTGTAACTAAGTCCAAAATGTTCCATAATGTTCATAATGTTGTCAAGATATCAATGGATTCCCCATAGTTTTAAACTAACTTAATATATAAGTAAGTACCAGTAACAAATTCATATTATGTATTCTTGGATTTCCTGTGGATGCAAAAAATACGGAATAAATAAATCTTTGTGAGGAGCTCTGAATGCGTTGCGTTTCCGATTTGGTGGTAGATTCTACGAATCGCTGCTCTTTCTGGGGTCAGTGTTAGCATTTCTTTCAGATTGAACCCGTGAGCTAACGGTTCATGCTTAGTAAAAATAGCACCTTTGTCTACCTACCTTAAATTATTATTTTTGTCAATCGTGAACATTTGTTGAGTACGTATTTCATCAGAAAAATTGGTACCCGCCTGAGATTCGAACACCGATGCATCGCTCAACGGGAATGCACCGGACGTCTTATCCTTTAGGCCACGACGACTAAATCTATCTTTGAGTATGTTCGCAGTTAGCTATACACCAAAATGTATGTTTACCTATTTGGTCCAGATCGTTTTGTTCTTCATGAATTCCGACTTATTCACCAAATGTTTTATGAAACAAAAAGCAATATATGGAAGGTACATTTACAATTAAAACTGAGAAAGTTTGCCTAGATTATTTAGCCTGTTTTTGTCTTTATTGCGATTTTAGCTACAAATAAATATTCTTGAATTTTCATCTCATTTGAATAGGACGTCACAATAAACACAGAGATTTTGAAACTCATTTGAATTCGTAACATATTCGGGTTTCATATATCAGAACATAAGTTCGACCGCTAGGGTGATATTCGAAGCTTGCTCCAACATTATTGGGGATGGCGTTTGGGCGGTTTACGCGAAATCCTTACATTATTATACATATGATTCGGGACAAATATTATTTTTGGTGCTGATGTTTTATTCAAAAAATTCTTTGTTAACCCATTAAATTTGACGTCCAAGTCCTCTTTATTTTGTTTCTATTTTATAGAGTTTTCTATTTCTATTTTTAATAAGAGGAATTCGAATAAATATAAATTTGTCGTTCATTTTAATGTGAATTTTATTTTGTTGATACCATATTCTGAGATATAACTTAGTATTGTTGATGACGTCTTAAATACATTTTTTAAGGCTTAGAGAGGCCGTCAAGCACGCCCTCAATCTGATGTTAATTAATTACCGGAGCTCATAGATATTAGAAGCGCCAACTGCCTTCAGACATGAGGTCTACGATCGTGCCACGTTCAGTAACCTCAAACCAGGATTTTATTTATTTATGTGCTATCGGTAAAGCCCTTACCAAAAAAAACAGACGCCATTTTTAACACAAATTGTTCCTTCTCACCGGGAATTAAGGTCAAACACTTTTGTATGGTAGTCAGGCCCATATAATAACAACAAATGAGGCTATCCACTAGATACCCAACTGAACAAAATTTCTTCAAAAACTATCGACGCTGTCAGCCTAAAAGCAAAACTTGAAAGCTCCGGTGTAAAAAAAAGAAGACACTTAAGGTTTCGCTAAGGTAGACGAATTCATGGAAATTAAGGACAAGCTTCTTAGAAGATTCGGAAAAAGAAAGTTAGGGCTCCAACGTGATCTTTGACTCTTTCATCATAGTTGTTGAGCCTGTTTGATGCCAATATATTGAAATGCTAATACAGCGACTTTGTCTTTAAGTTATTCATCTGCCAGAAAGCCAATAAAAAAATACCAGGTACTGTTTTTTTTAAATCCATTTTTAAGTAATTCAAGTACCAACCCTACAATGGAATGCTAGGCTATGTGAGGATTTTTCTTAAAAACTACTTCTCCTATTCTTTGGTGGAGCAGCTTTGATGGATATTTCATACGATACCATTATAGTTTTTTTATTGCGGGAAATAAAATGTTTTGCCCTGCGCTAAAGGATATTAGGGGCTTTATAGTTGAGAGTATAAAGCTATAGTGGAATGCTTTTATTGGATACTTGTGGAATCCTGACATGCCTTGGAATGAAATTCACTTTTACGAAAACTAATTTGTTGAAACGACTGGTTTGCTACTTATCGAACATTTTAATGCCAACAATAAGTATCTATGTATATATTAATACGTGAAGCAAAAACTTTGTACCCCTTTTAACGATGGGGGAGGGTGATGGGAGAGATGTGCGCCCCCCTCTGCCTCTTCATGAGTTCTGTCTCATGCGAGGTTTGGACGTTGGTTGTTGAGCGACAGGAGGTTTTAGTCAGTTCAACTCTGATATGCCCCGCCCTTCATCCCCAGTGGAGGGCGGAAGTCCGGCGATTTCCTCCTGACCAAAAAAAAACCCCTTGTGATGTATTAAACATTCCCATATAATCTATGTTAACCTACCTAATGTAATCGTAAGTGTAATCCTATATAAACTAAGTGTGTATCAAATAAAGAGGAGTATTATTCGGACGCTCGTTGGTTTGATTACAAATATATCCCTCCGACGCAACACCTTATATGGCGACCCTGCCGACGGAGTCATCTTGCGCGCCGCGAATGTAAGACTATTAAAACTTTTGTTCAATGTTGTGACAATGAATGCAATGAAACTTTATTATTTTGTCATATCACGCGTTATAATAAATAATTTTGACAATGGGTGCCCAAAACTCTAAAGAAGAGACACTGATCGTGCATTGTACTTTGTATACAAATTATACAAAAAATGGCATGTAAAAGAGATAAGCCGTTCAGCTACGAGAAGATCGATTTTTCGTCGTCAGTACCAAAGATCGATTTTTCGTCGTCAGTACCAACCCCGAATTCCGAGACCAGAGGAGAAGTTCAAATTTGATCAAGAAGTTTAAGCAATAATGAATGAAATGATTTCGAGCGAAAAAAAAAAATACAATTGTGCGGTAAAAAAAAAAAAAAAAGTGCGTAAAATTAATAAAAGTGTAAAGTGAAAAAAAAAAGTGCAAGCTAAAAGTAAATGTGAAATAACAATATTTAAATAAATTAACTAAATCTGATATCGAAGTTGTAATAAAATATTGCATCGCGACCCGTGATTATAAACTTTGAAGAATGCAATAAGAGATCATTGCTTTGGAAACCAACTTAAAACAACCTTGGGACTATAAGTGATATTTCTGCGTATTATAATTTAAAACCGAAACTAATGTTTAATATGTATTACGGATACTTAGTTATTTTTATTATTGGCGTTATGGTGGTAAGTTATGGATATTATTTTAACACTTTATGAAGACTTAAAGAAAATAAGAATTTACTTAATTAAATTGGGACCACAGAGAAGGACCGAAAAAGTTAATTTAATTAAAAATAAATTAAAAGAGGTTGCTGTAATTTATAAGCAGTATGAAAATTGGTTAATTGATTTTAATAACGCAGTTAAACATCAATATTATCAGAAAGAAGATATATTATTAATAGAAAATTATTGTCATTTATTTTTAGAGCTGCATAAGGATATTATTTTATTGTGTGATTACGCTCAGTCCGAAGCTGTTTCCGAAATGTCTTCGTTTGATTTAAAGACCGCTCTTAACTTGTTACCAGTTATGACTAATGAGGTGGAGAACACTAAACAATTAATTGATAATATTGAATATTATGATTGTATATTAAAGGATAATGCATGCAAACAAAATTTAATAAAATTTGTGTTGAAAAGTAGACTGTCTCAGGAAGCAAAATTAATGTTGAAATTAAACTATGGTTCAGTTAATGACTTAATTATTGACATGAAAAATGTTTTATTATCAAAGAAATCTGCAACTGCGATACAAAATAAATTACAAACAATTAGACAAAATGAGGCGTCTATTGAAGATTATGGGAGAGAAATCACAAAATTATTTGTGGACCTTACAATTTCTCAAGCCGATGGCAATGAACAGTGTTATAATATTTTAAAACCACATAATGAAAAAATAGCAATAAAACGATTTGCCGATGGCTTAAGAAATCGTAGGCTGAGTACAATTATGTCAGCTAGGAATTATAGCTCGCTTAAAGATGCCGTTCAAGCTGCTCAAGACGAGGAGACTTCTACAGCTGCGACGTCTGGAGAAATTTTGGGTATGTATAAAAAACCTTTTAATAATTTCAATCAGAGCAGAGGCCGTAGTTCTACCTACAGAGGACAACGTGGAGGTCGTGGCAGACCGTTCAGGGGACAGCCACGTAACCAAGGTTATACAAACTATTACAATACTCGAGGAACATGGTCTAGAGGCAGAGCTGATGGCTACAGACAACAAAGAGGTAATTTTCGTTTCAACAATACCAAATATCAAGGTCCGCGAAGTCACAACGTTAATACGATAAATGAGTCTGCGCAAAGTACTGAAACGGAACCCCAAGTATCATCATCTAATCAGTTTTTTCGTGACCAATAGAAATAATATGATTTTAGCTAGTGATAGTAACTGTTTCATTTCGTTAAATTCATCGTTAGGTCGTGGAAAAGTACATTATTTTCTAGTAGACTCGGGTGCGTCATTATCGGCGTACAATTACAGTGATGCGCTTGAATATAACATTCCAATCCATAAAGAGAACATAAACATAAATGGATTAGGAGGCACAGTCCAAGCAATAGGATACGTTTATTTACCTTTGACTGTGGGTGATCGAAATATAAGCCACAAGTTTTATTTATTTAATAGCCTACCAATTAAGGCGAGTGGAATTTTAGGTCGTGAATTTTTAAACAAATACAAAGCTCAATTAGACTTCTACAAAAACATTTTAACACTTTTCATCGGTCAAATACCAATTTCTTTGCCATTAGTAAATGAATGTAAAGTTGTTTTCAATATTCCTGCTAGATCAGAATCCGTACATTATATTCGTACAAATATGATAGAAGACTGCGTAGTTTCATCAAAAGAGATTTAATAAAAGAAGGCGTATACTTAGCCAGCTCCATAGCTACTCCTAAAAATGGGTTAATACCAATTCGAATACTAAATGTCACAGAAAATAATGTATCATTAACGGATTTAGAAGCGAATATAGAAAAGCTTTGTCATTTTGATATTTGTTCATTCAGTAAAACAAAAAATAATTCAGATAGAGTCAAAACATTATTACCTTTAATGAAAATGACACATTTAAATAAAGAAGAACAAAATACGATCGAAAATATTTGTGCAAAGTATGCGGATATATTCCATTTACCGGGAGACAAACTCACTACTACAGATATTTATACACATACTATTTCTATTAAACCTAATACGATTCCTATTTTTTCAAAACAATACCGTTTACCTATATCTCAAAAAGATGAGGTGAAATCTCAAATAGATAAAATGTTAAATGAAGGAATAATAGAGCCTAGCAAAAGCGATTGGTCGAGTCCGATATTACTGGTACCTAAAAAATCTAGTTCAATGCAAAATAGTGAATGGAGATTAGTAATTGACTATAGAAAACTGAACAATTGTATAGAAGATGATAAATTCCCATTACCTGATATTACAGACATTTTAGAATCCTTGTCTGGTAGTATATATTTCACTCATTTGGATTTACATCAAGGCTACTATAATGTTAAATTAGAAGAGAATAGTCGAAAATTCACTTCATTCTATTCTGGACAATACCAAATGACTCGGATGCCTATGGGATTAAAAACGAGTCCAAGTTCCTTTTCTCGCATGATGAATATAGCTCTAGCGGGTCTCACTTACGACAAATGTTTAATTTATTGCGATGATTTAATTTGTTTTGGCAGAAATCTAGAAATACATAATAAAAATTTACAAGACGTTTTCGAAAGATTGCGGAACGTTAATTTGAAATTGAATCCTGCTAAATGTGATTTCTTAAGAAAACAGATTTTGTATCTAGGACACGTTATTTCAAGTGAAGGCATAAGGCCTGATCCTCAGAAAATAGACACAGTAAAAAACTATCCATGTCCTAAAAGTATCGATGAAATAAAAAGATTCGTAGCTTTTACAAACTATTACAGAAAGTTTATTCCAAAATTTGCAGAAATTACATATCCTTTAAATATGTTAACAAGAAAAGGTGTGCCCTTTGAATGGAATAGTGAATGTCAGAAATCATTTGAAACATTAAAACAAAAATTAACATCCCCACCTGTATTAGACTACCCTGATTTTTCTTTAAAAAATAAATTTATTGTACAAACTGATGCTTCAAAAAACGCATTGGGAATAATCTTATCAAATGAAAATGGTCGACCAATAGCTTATGCTAGTAGAAGTTTAAATAAAGGAGAAAGAAATTACCCAATTATTGAGAAAGAACTACTCGCGATAGTTTGGGCTCTAAAATATTTTCGACCGTACTTGTATGGCCGACCTTTTAAGGTACGCACGGATCATAAGCCTTTAGTTTATCTATTCAATATGAAAGATCCTTCAAGTAGGCTCATGAAATTTAGATTAACATTAGAAGAATATAATTTTGAGGTAGAATATGTTAAGGGATCTGACAATGTAGCTGCAGATGCGCTGTCAAGGATCACTATAGACGATTTAAAAGAAATGCATGAGAGTGTAGTAAACGTAATGACTAGAGCACAAGCGAAAAAACTAAATAAACCTGATTCTGCGGTAGATATAGTAAACACAGACTCGAGGCCTGATCAACCGAGAGCCGTGAATACTCATATTAAACCAAAGGAATCAGTTGAATTAAGATTTATTAATGCAGGTAAATTAGATAAATTAAGGAAAATGGGAAAGATATCAAATGAAAATAAGATATTTTGTTATGTGGATAATGAGAAAACTATTTATGTAAAATTTCTAAACTCTCAATCGCAAATGACGCGAGACGCATTTGTGAGAGAATTAGATGCATTTTGCAATTCGTTAAAGTTAGAAGAGATATACATATTGAAAAATAAAGATAATAACATTTTTGTTAAGAAACTATTAGAAGAGATAAAAGAGAATAATAAAAGAGTAGGACCGCGGTTATGCATATTAAGTGATGTAGATCGAGTTGATAATAAGGACGACAGACGAGTTATATTAAATGACTTTCATCTCTTACCGAGTAGTGGCCATGCTGGTATGAGACGTATGTCAAATAATATTAAAAAATATTATTATTGGCCTGGTATGGACAACGATGTTCAAAAATTTGTAAAATGTTGTGACAAATGTCAACGACAAAAATATTCAATACCAAAGAAAGAGCCAATGATTATAAGTAGCACAGCAAATACTGCTTTTGAAAAAATCTATTTAGATCTTGTTGGACCTTTACAGACCGATAGCAATAATTTTACGTACGCATTAACGTTGCAATGTGAATTAACAAAATATGTGGAAGCCTATCCATTAGTATCTAAAAAATCTGAGGAAGTGGCAAAAACATTTGTTAATAATTTTATTCTTAGATATGGAGTTCCGACAGAAATTGCAACAGACAGGGGAAAAGAATTTCTATCAGAAATATTCCAGGAGGTTTGTAAATTACTTAATATTAGACAACTAAACTCTACAGCTTATCATCATCAGTCGCTAGGAGCACTGGAGGTGACACACAAAAACTTGAATGCATTTTTACGCATTCAAACTGATAACCATCCCGAATTATGGAGTAAGTGGATTTCTTTTTGGTCTTTCGCCTACAACACGACAGTTCACTCAGAAACAGGTTTTACCCCATATGAATTGGTATTCGGTAAGAAATGTTCTCTACCCAGTAATTTATCAAAAGACTTAGAACCATTATATAATTTTGAAAATTATCCCTGTGAACTAAAATACCGGTTGCAACTTTCTCAAAAAGAGGCAAGAAATAATTTATTAAATAGTAAAGTTAGTAGAAAAATTAGATACGATCAAAATATTAATCCAATAACTTATAAGGAAAATGATTTAATACTTGTTAAAAATGAAATACCTAGCAACAAATTAGATAACGTGTATACTGGTCCATATATAGTAGTAAAAGATATACCACCAAACGTAGAAATTATAAACAAATATGGAAAAAAAGACATAATTCATAAGAATCGCACAAAACCTTATTATAAAAATGCACTTATTTTGTATTTTTCTTATTAATTAATTAGTTATTTTTTCTTATTAATCACTAGACATGTAATTCCTATATTAATTTTAAGTTCAATACATAAACAAAAAAAAAAAAAAAACTGTAATTTTTTTTCTTTTTCTTTAGGTACGGTGATGTGATGTATTAAACATTCCCATATAATCTATGTTAACCTACCTAATGTAATCGTAAGTGTAATCCTATATAAACTAAGTGTGTATCAAATAAAGAGGAGTATTATTCGGACGCTCGTTGGTTTGATTACAAATATATCCCTCCGACGCAACACCTTATACCCTTTTAACGAAAATTGCGCGAACGGAGAAGTATGAAATTTCCCACACTTATGGAGAATATAGAGAAGTAGTTCAGAATGTTAATATTTTTATTAAATTATGAATAAAAATACATTAAATCAATAAAAAAAACATTACACACACTACCATGTATTTTACACACACCACGCGTGCATACTATTTATTTATTGTGATCAAATTGAGAATATATTAAACATTGTTTGTCTTTATTAATGTTTGTATAAAGTGTAGTCTTGGCGAAATCTGTGATTAATGATTACAGTAGTATAATAGGCTTCCACAACAAAATCATAATAGTGTACAAACTTATAATTTCAATTAATTATAGACGAATTTCGATTACCGGGGGACCACTAGTATTCATACAAATTACTAAATGACAATATAAATGACATAACTCTAGTCATCTGAAATATCTCATTTTCTAAAATATCAACGAGGTCTGTGAAAGGCATTGATTTAATGAAGACAAACGCTGTCGCAGTTAATAGCAATAATAGACTTTTTAAATGTGATCTGACATGTAATAATGATTATAAATGCGACTGACTTTAAAACGATATAGATAAATTCGAAGTCGTCGTGGCCTAACGGATAAGACGTCCAGTGCATTCATGTTGAGCGATGCACTGGTGTTCGAATCTCAGGCGAGTACCAATTTTTCTAATGAAATACGTACTCAACAAATTTAATGTTCACGATTGATTTCCACGGTGAAGGATAACATAGTGTAATAAAAATGAAACCCGCAAAATTTTAATTTGCATAATTACTGGTGGTAGGACCTCTTGTGAGTCCACGCGGGTGGGTACCACCACTCTACCTATTTCTGCCGTGAAGCAGTAATGCGTTTCGGTTTGAAGAGTGGGGCAGCCGTTGTAACTACGTGAGACCTTAGAACTTATATCTCAAGGTGGGTAGCGCATTTATGTTGTGGATGTCTATGGGCTCCAGTAACCACTTAACACCGGGTAGGCTGTGAGCTCGTCCAACATTCGAAGCAATAAAAAAAATAAAAAATCAAGTTTCTATCTACATTTCAGCCCATAGACATCCACTGCTAGACATTGTCCTAAATTCAAGTTTTTTGAGACCAAATGGTAACGCAACTGAACACAGTCTACAACTCTAGTTAGCCAGCAGCCTTACCAACCGGAGTAGATGAAGAGACAACGCAAGGGACATTTAACCAGTGAGCAAAGTAATGACCAAACATCATAGTAATACCTCGACTAGTCATCGTAAAGTCTCCATAAATGTATGGAGCAGTATTAATAACCTTGCCTGTTCTCCAAATATCTGTGCCATAGCAATACTGATAATTACCAAAACAAGTGACATATCCCGAAAACCATTATAAATAGGATCAAAATACGGATGAATCTCTTTTAGTAATATCTAGCGCTAAGCTAGAAAAACCCTTTAAGTTAAATCAAAACATGCTATTATTAATCAAGGTAGCATCTTCTACCATATTGCAGAAGCAATATCATTTAATACGAAAGCAGTAAAAAACGTGCGATTATTTAATATTATCAGAGCGTTAAAAACAAAACAAAAAAAAAAATTATTGTCCTTGTAGGCAGACGAGAATGCGGCCCACCTGATGGTGAGTGGTTACCGTCGCCCATGGGCTTTAGCAATACCAGGGGCAGAGCCAAGCCGATGCCTACCGAATTAAAACCAGTCTTTGAAAATTTTGAATTTTGAGAAACCCTAAAAACAATTAGCTAAGACGGCTGCTTCTTTGGGGTATTTCTGAGGCATTCCACATTGGTGTACTTATCACTTTGATTGTCGACGGCAAAAATTATTATGTTCGTTCAAAAATCGCCCAATTAGCAAAGGACCGGGTTGCAAAAGCGTGGTTCCGTTCGTTTGTAATCTGAATGCCAAGGTCGGTTGACTTTCGAATTATTGAAATAGTAAAGGCCTGCTTTGATGATTTATGGTAATATTTTGTTAGGCCTAATCGAATGGAAAATCGTTTTCTGTTCGCTTCAATGTACTGCGTAATAAGCGTTCTGACAAGGTTTCTTTATGGCATACATGGGTCAATATCAACCTAGATGCCGTCATCACTACTGTATTTCCATGTTATAGAAAAAGTTGTAATACCATTCTCTAGGTCATAATACGCACTACCGATAATTACATAAGTGAATAATTATTAATATCTATCCACTCAAATGGGTTGAAAGTGCGTTACTTTTAGCGATATCAGAGTGCCCACGGCAGCAGAAGACTTCATATGCTGTGGTGGTAAACAGTGTTTCTGTGCAGTGTTAATGTTCATGGCATGGATTTCAACACACTACTGCAATCACGCTGCGCTTAGTCAACAACTTCTGAAACGTAACGGCAGTTTTTAAGCTTTTTTGAAGCTTAGGTAAATATAAAATCCTTTTAGAATCCGGTCATGCTTTTCAATGCAAACAAACAACAAAAACTTATAATTTGATGAGTCGGCTAGTCGCTCATATTTTATAAGCTTATTCTGATGGCATATCTTAATGCAAAAACGGCTTTGTTTTCGTCTTTTCCAAGAAAACCCATAAAAATGCTCTCCGAGGACCTAAATCTTGTATTGTATCCCTGACTGGAGGCACCTGACTAATATTTTTCTCAAATATAAAGGCAGGCTTACACAAACAGGCCCTAAAACGATGCGGCCAGGAATACTGGCCGGGATTTGGTACACGAGCACTCAGATCAGATTATTACCTTCAGCCTCGGATGAATCGAGAGATATCAAGATACGATAATTGGCTTTCCAGTTGCGTAGCATGTAATGTTATTTTACACTTTAAGGCTTATCTTTTCGTCTGGGTTTCGTAAATGACTAGTCAAAAACGTTCTTCAGGTATTTATTATATTATACTACCATACAGCGATTTACTAGTAGTAAATTATGTGGTATAGGTAAGTACCACTGTTCTACACGTTATTTGCCAGAAATAAACCACGTATTGTAGTTTGAAAGACAAGAAAGCCATCACACAACAGATCGAGGACTCCGACGTTATCGTTGCGCTATTCTTCTTATTCTTCCAAGTCGTCATCTTCATTTCTGAAGATCGCGTCTCGTTTGAAGACTGTTCTCTTATCATCTATTGCATCTGTGTCTCTATATTAATCCACTGAGTTTCTCCACAAATCTTCTCGGTGGGTCACGATTTCGATCCGCTGGTAGACTCTGCGAATCACTGCTCTTGCTAGTATCAATAAATTATCTCAGGTTGAGCCCGTGAGCACACCTATCCGTCCGGAGTAGCTGGAGTAACACATAAGCACAATAACAGCTTCTAAGATTATCATTTATCAATATTTTCTCCCAGTTCTTATAACTATATATGAGCCTTTACACAAGGCTTCGCTCGTGTTTTTGTGGAAAGAAAAGTATAAGTAAGTATATGGTATTTTTAAATGGTAGCCTGTCTTTTTTTCTGTACGCTTTCACGATGATCGCTTGAATTCTTTCGATCGTTACTTTCCAATATAGGCGTGGCTCCAAGAAAATATTTCTATGTGTATGGGCCTTAAGATTTTCCGTGTCGGAGGGTCAAATTCAGCTGACCGTGAACAAAGGTCCGAAGGGCTCGGTCCGTTTGTAAATCAACGTCTTCCATTAGCAGATGGCGTTCGGTTCGATTCTGGTCCCTTTTATTGTTCGTTAGCGCATGCTTAAGAAGAGGAATGTGGTTTTTTTTCGTTTGTTGGTGTGCGAAGAGATTTTTGATTCATAATTGGACTCGGATACACTCGGTAAGCTTATTGAGCAATAGTTTAACTTTTTTCTCTCTAAGGACAAATGACTTTTTTTTTATTGTTTTGATGAGTAGACGAGCTCACAGCCCACCTGGTGTTAAGTGGTTACTAGAGCCCATATGCATCTACAACGTAAATGCGCCACCCACCTTGAGATATAAGTTCTAAGGCCTCAGTATAGTTACAACGTCTGCTCCACCCTTCAAACCGAAACGGATTATTGCTTCACGGCAGAAATAGCCAAGGTTGTGGTACCTACCCGTGTGGACTCTCAAGAGGTCCAACCATCAGTTCGTCCGTCCAAATTACACAATCAAAAAATTAAGTAACATTCGAACAAAGTTCACAGGTTTTACCATGATAAGCGGTGTTAATTAACATGGAAACCAATTTATACAAAGCCCCTGATATCTTTACGTAAGAAAAACGATCGGGTCACTAATTAAGAAGCGCGTAACGTAACACCCAATTTTGATTACTTCGAAATCCGTCTTTAAATACAATTAACAATTTCAATTGATAAGTTCTCTACAATAAACCTCCCTTTCTTTACATAAACCATTGCTTTGAGACGCCACTTTTAAATCAATTTGGACACAATACCTTAGCTGTATGGTGTTTGGTTCTGAACTTGGTCACTGTCAACGTTGGACGGTAACAACACCGATGAAGTAATCATTAATGTATTCTTTAATAATAAATAGCTCCATAGAGCGTCTTGTCGTTCAGGGCAAAGTAGAAGGCACCAGACCGCGTGGAAGGTCGCCCATGAGATCGATCAGATCAAGTCAGCAGTTGGCGGCTGTTTGCATGAATGTACCAGGCTCACCACAAACCGACAGGAGTGGTGATTGCTCGTGAGGCGCATAACATCTGCCCACAGCAATGATGCTGGACGACGACCACGACTGCTCTAACAAGAGTGATACGACATACGAATACGAATTATTAAACTAATAAAAAAAATTTAATTACTAGTAGTGAAACATTTTTCCGGGAGTGGACCGGTATTGCCTCCGTCGAACAGCTGTTCCAGCTGGCTGCTGATAAAAATGAATATAGAAAGCTGAAGAAGGAACTGGAAGAAGAAGAAGAAAAAACATTTTATAACTGGCAAAGTACTGGTGGTAGGACCACTTGTGAGTCCGCGCGGATAGGTACCACCGCCCTGCCTTTTTCTGCCGTGAAGCAGTAATGCGTTTCGGTTTGAAGGGTGGGGCAGCCGTTGTAACTATACTGAGGTTTTGGAACTTGTATCTCAAGGTGGGTGGCGCGTCTACGTTGTAGATGTCTATGGGCTCCTGTAACTACTTAACACCAGGTGGGCTGTGAGCTCGTCTACACATCTAAGCAATAAAAAAAAAAAGTAATGAATCATTACGTTCATTCTACGTTCTATCATTAGTTCCTAAAAAAGCCGCTGTCAAGAAATGTATAGACAGACGTAAGAAACTCGAAATGATTTTTTTCTCTTACGCATCCAAATGACATTAAGTGGAATCCTTAAAATTTCATTAATTTCGTCGGTCATTGTGCTCGGAGAATATCGAATTTTAGACCAATCGAATTTAGGGCAAATGCCATTTTTAATCTTCTATACAATATGACACCAGAAAGAAGATAAAATAGCTAGGGCTGACACTTCATACATATAATATGTAGAATTGGGATCTTAGCACATAAAACAAAATTATTCCACTGCTGACCACGCTTTTATTTTCCTTTTCTAAAATCTCATTTATCATAATAGTTAAAAATCAACTGACACCTTTTACGCCTTGTTCATTCAACCATCTTCGCCATCTTTTTTTTCCCTGTCACTCTGTCTGTCATTCTCTTTTCCCTTTCATACCGTTTTCTCTCACTCATATCTTGACACTCTTTTCATACGTTCCATTCTTAACAATCCTACATATAACCGCGGTAATCCACTTACCATCGCCGGGCTCTGACCTCGAAGGATCGGACTCTTGGGTGAAAGTGCAAGGGAATCGTTTAGTGGTTAGGTCCCTAAATACCATCCCTGGGCCCGGGGTCCGCTGTATGTAAACTAGTTCCCCTAGTTCTTCTCATAGCCGTGATTTATTTTAGAACAGACCTTCGACAATTTCAACATCCGTTAAACAATAAACGAAATCAAGACACGTAATTTATAATCAAATCGAATCGAGCGAAAACCGTATTTATTCTTCCTAATATAAACAAGGATAGTTTTGAACAAGAGAGAGCCAACATAAAAGGCATCCATTGTTTTAAATTACATAGATACATATACATATATTTATATATTGCTTGCTGGAGTTAATCAGAAGCAAGGAAAAACAAATAATACTCTTCACTATGAACCTGAGATCGAAGTTAATTAAAATATAATTTAAATACCTTTAATCATTCACATTATACGTTTTTTTTACCTAAGCTGGTAACCTAGATATGCCAGCGTAACCGGGCAAGTACCTAGGTGAGCTCACGGGGCTCTAACCTGAGGACGTTGCTAACACTAGGCCTAGCAAGAGCAGTGCATCGCAGAATTTACCAAGGGATCGGAAACGCGACACACTGAGCAGGTCTGGCGAGAACACCAGCAGGCTGTGTCTGTGAGTTAATTTACTCGCCAAGCTCTTCGTCGAGGGGTTTGACGGGAAAAATACGCTTCGTAATAACATATACGTAGTTTTCCTGTGCCACCCTCGGCGGTCCTCAAGCTGATATACTTAAAGGCTTCGAAATACTTAATGTAGAAGGGTTCTTTTCTGATTGGATCAAAGGTGACGAGTTTGTGGAGGGAGAGCTGCCTCATACATGCCCGGGAACACTCGCGAGCTAAACATCGCAGACGTGATGCTCAATAACGACAATTAAAGAGTCCTCGGTTGCAATTCGCCCAGTCCGTTACATTTGTCTTGAGGAACAACCTATATATTAATAGGTGGACGGAGGAGTATGAAATTTTCCACACTTATAGAGAATATAGAGAAGAAGTACAGAATGCTAATATATTTTTTTAAATTATGGATTAAAAATACATTAAATCAATAAAGAAAACATTACACAAACTACCATGTATTTGACACACACACATACTCTTTGTTTATTGTCAAACTTCTGTTATTGCTTAAAATCTATAGTCAAATTGAAAATATGTTAGTTAGTATTGTTTATCTTCAATATTACGAGTTTTGTCTATAGTGTAGTCTTGGCGAAATCTGTAACAATAAGACCATAATAATGTTTAAACTTATAATTTCAATTAATTATAGTCGAATTTCGACTACTGCGGGACCACTAGTATTCATAAAATTCTATTTTACAAAAAACATTTATAACTATTATTTTTGAAAACAAATTGTTCTTGTACTCGATAACCACATTCATTTCCTTCCTGATACCATCTAATATTCCGCCCAATATCAAATCAAAATCTCGACTCCACGACGGCCTGATTCGAAGCGATTGTGTCCGCATACAACGTGCTTGAGATTTTTCTTTTGCCTTAATTCGGCAACGGTCACAGAGCTCATAAATATCACAACGTGACATGAGGTATAAATTTATGCTCTATTGTGATTGTACCACCCTTAACTATGGAACGCATGAATATCTCACGGTAGAAACACAGGACGGCCGTATCTACATGTCCGTCCTACCAGTAAATGTGATACCGTATACAGATATAATAGAGAGAAGATTCCTGCTCATGTCCCCCTGAATACCTTATAAGCTTTTACGACGAGCGCAGGAAGAGACAGTGTTTTTTTTTGTTTTTTTTTATTACGTTGGTAATGGTTGGACGAGCTTACGGTCTACCTGATGTTAAGTAGTTACGGAGCCCATAGATATTTACAACGTGAGACATTAGTTATTGCCTGCCTTACCTTTCAAACCGAAAAGCATTACTGCTTCACGGCAGAAATAGGCAGGGCGATGGTCACTGCTCGTGCGGACTCACAAGGCATCCTACCACCAGTAAGAAGGATATTTCATACATCAAAACTTGTCATCAGACATGACGCAAGTGAGGGTCAGACATACAGACTTCGAGACACTATTAGTTCTGTGTTAAGAAAAATAAACGCCGTAAAACATATTTAGAGTTAAACGATGGTTCGCATAATGCAAGCTTCTGTGTGTTCATGTGTGAGAATATTTGAAACGGTGGAAATCATAAACTGCATTAAAACCACAATTTTTTTAAAGCCATTTCATTCTTATAATATTGTTAAGCCGGTAACAGTAACACCATATATCGCCGAATAGCCGAACGAATATCGAAGGATCTAGTAGCACCTAGAACGCTCGGGAAGTACAACGCCATCTATTGTCAGATAGCGAAAACACAATACTCGACTTGTGTGGAATATTCTCGACGATTCTAGGGATTTTATCTCGGCTATAAAAGCGTTGCAAAGATGGCACGCAGTTAGTTAGTAATCGGAACTACTCGAAGCGAAACAGCGAACGGATCAACTGAAGCGAAGCGGAAGAAGTGAACTGAGAATTTTAAAATGTTCTGTGGGTGTTCTAAGTGATAAATTCAGTGTTAATTTGTAATACGGTAGAATTTTATTTATCCCGAACCCTAGCGCGTACAACTCGTGAATAACTAGTTAGAACGATTAATTATACTTGTTGTGAACTTTAAAACATCGTTAACTTTTTTACTACTAAATGGATTTTATACTGCCTATTCCTCTGATCTCTATAATAGAAACTATAACAGAAGACACATACGATTAATAACTTAATAAAATAATATGTGATTCAATATTAATAAATTCAATTATTACACACCACAATATTCAGTCCCAGACAAGACCAATTCAAGCTAAACAATATGCTTATATTGATTTAGGCAATCTTCAAACTGAAACAATGTAAGTGTAGAGGGTCAAAATCGCTCCGGGCTCGAAGGGAATAGTTAACAAATAGATACACAGCGAATTTCGCACACACAATAAGTACCCCGAAGTTCTGCGTTTGAGTATATAGACCATATTATCGTGTTTTGTGATTAATGGCCAGATAGTTTTTTTTACGACTTCAAAAAAGGAGGTGATTCCCAATTCGACTGTATTTTTGGAACGAAGTTCATTACGGCAGGCTTGGAGGGGATAGGGATTTTGCTGCGCGACCGAACTGAAAAAAATGTGATAGTAAAACCGTAAGAAAAAATCCGTGGAAAAAAGTGCGTGGAATAAAACCGTTAAATGAGACGTGCGCAGGCGCGACAGTCGCATACACAAGCGAGTAGTGTATAATATCTTTCTCTTTCTCCCTCTTTCTTTTCGTTCTCTCATCCATTCTCTTTCTATTTTACGTAATTTATTATTTCCTAAAATACTGAATTTCCTAAATACTTTTCTATACTTAAATAAAAACTAATCAGCAAAATTTAAGAGAAAAATCAAGAAAACCTACATAAAATTGAGCACGAATTTTTTTTTTTTGCAAATTGTGTCGATTCTACATTAGCCGAAGAAACTTCGTTCCTACCTGGTGTCCCACGACACCACATCTTTTTTTTATGTTTGTTACCTCATAACTTTTGACTGGGTGAATTAACTTTGATGATTCTTTTTTTTATTAGAAAACTGACGCTTCCCGTGTGGTCCTATTTTAATTTAGTCCAGTTCTAATAATGGTATCCTTAAGAAAACCATATAAGTCTTAAATTTGCATTAAGTACGTGCACGACAAATAAATGAATAACTCAATAACTGAATATCCCGCCAACCGATTTCGATGATTATTGTTTTTAGTGTATATTAATTTGCTTTGGATTTTTTTTTTTCTATTTAAAGTCGGTTTTTGTTAAAGCATGTATATTTACAATTATTTATTTTTATTGCATAGATAGGTGGACGAGCTCACAGCTCACCTGGTGTTAAGTGTTTGCCGGAGCTCATAGACACCTACAACTTAAATTCCGCCCCCCTACCTTGAGATAGTTAGTTGTCATTTAGATTATGTACCCCCCAACAAGGACAATTTTTCTCATGGTCAAGCAAATATTGATACTAAACGGACCGATGCCATATTTACTATTTGTTCCACAAATCATTTTCGTACGATGGCTTAGAGAACAATAACAATATCCACCCACAGATACAGCCCACTGAGTTTCTCGCCGGATCTTCTCACTGTGTCGCGTTTCCGATCCGGTGGTAGATTCTACAAAGCATGGCTCTTGGTGTAAGCAACATCGTCAGCTTTGAATTCCGTGAGCTCACCTACGGTTACGCTGACATGGGCTCTAAAGACCATCAGCTCAGTTAGGAAAAAAAAAATGTCCAAAGACAACTTTTAGTAACCGTTTATAATCAGGTTGGCCAAGAGCTCATCGGCTCCTTTTAAACAATGAAAATTAACCAACTTTTAAAATCTTCATGAGCATTTGCAACTTTAAAAGCACCTGCAAACCTTTAGCAAAACAAATTTTCAATAAAACGAGTAACTAAATATTCAATAAATACTTTGCCATGCGCTGTGTCTATGCCTGCCGTGCCATAAATCAGTCTATTTCAATTAAAATCTAAAATGGAAACTACCTCTTATTCAATTTAGGAATCCATTAGCCCTGTTCAAAATTCACACAGTGACAGCCAAGCTAACAGACTCCTAACCTGCTGAGATTATTCTCGGATATGACCCAAATTATTACTATCCATTGGCGCATTATTTATTCTGTAACTAACCTACATATCTAACTGTTTCTATGATTCTGATAATACTTAAATCAATCCCAATAGTGGAGTTTATTGGAGTATCAATTGTGTATATATATCGGTTAAGGCTTAGGACAGTTTTTCGGTTAACACTGACTACGTCTTTTTGTAATTTTTATTTCTCCAAAAGCTGATGGCCCTACCTTGATGGTGACAAGTCAAGTTCCCATGCGGACTCATTACTAACTACCGTAGAAGATTCTATTTTAGGGTATTCTGGGAACACTCTAGATGGAAATTGATTTCACAGCAATACCTGTGACAAAAAAAATCCTGAAATAGCAGTGTCATGTCAAATTCGTTCCAATGTCACTAACTAAATAAGACAGATAAATGTATGCCTGTTAACTTTGTGTTAAAAGTATTTTTAAAACTGTTGAGCCAGTAACAAAAATCTACCTAAAATCTACGGCTTAGAAATCAGAAGCACTGTGGATTGCTTGAGACAGATTCCTCCATATCCATTTATTTGTCTTTTACGACAATTATGTTTGGCTATCCGATTCCCTGGTGGTGTATTCGTTAACTGTGTAGACCGTGAACTTGTCAGTCCATTTGCTTCAATAATAATAAACGTGAAAATTTCCATTTCATAACAAATGCAAATTTAATTACTGTCCCAAATGTTAGATGAAAAACTTTGTTTGTGTTTGAATGTTCGAGTTGTTTTGTTTACTGAACAAAGTAAACGACCACAGTACGCGTAGGTACACCACACAATGGGAGAACATACATAATTATTATTATATAAGTGCTGCCACTCATCATTGTTCAGTTTAATGGCGCGTGGAATCTGTTTCTGGAATCTGCTTTTAATATCGCACGACCACAGACCTTGTTCCTTATTACCTGGTCCGGTCATCGTTCTCGTTGAACCCGTCGCTTGCGACGAAGGGCTCGACGAGTAAATTAACCCTCAGACACAGCCCACTAAGTTTCTCGCCGGATCTTCTCAGTGGGTCGTGTTTGCGATCCGGTGGTAGATTCTGCGAAGTACGGCTCTTGCTAGGGTTCGTGTTAGCAACGTCGTCAGGTTTGAGCCCCGTGAGCTCACCTACTAGTTAACTACGCTGATATAACCTCTCAAGGCTCTCAGCTTAGGTAGGAAAAAAAAATACCTGGACCCATGGCAGTTATTAGAAGTGCGTTCCCAGTGGACATTTTTTGAGAAGAGGCTACAGCGTGAGGTGTCGGTTTGGCTGGGCTGACAATGCTGATGTCTCTGAGCGGTGACAATATACCACCAAGTAGATTAGACTTTAGACCACATATGAATAAATAAATAAAACTTTGTATATCGCTGTGATGGTGTCGTTATTCTGAACATACTCCATTAGAAATGAACTGAAAGTTCTTTTCAATTGATAAAAAGTAAATAAACAGAGGTATTGAGAGTGCCACCACTCACCTTGGTACAGGGGTTGAAGACTCAATTGTATAATCAATCCTAGAAGCAGAGACTAATGCTACAGTAAGTTATTTATTCATAAGGTAACACAATGTATGAATAATATGCCAGCTTATACGCGAGGTAATTTCATACATATTTTTAAGCTCGAAAATAAAACTGCAACAAAGTTGTTTTGAAGGGCTGTATAATTTTATTTATTGTCTTACTTTTGTTTATCTTTAAAGCTTTAAAAGAATAAATTTTCAAATTCAATGCTCTTTTAAAATTGATCACCAATTCATATGTGAATAGAAACTTCGAATTTACTGCACGTGCTCATTTCGTTTCGCTAACTTCAAGTGTATTCATAAATTCAAAACTACAACTATTTACCTAATATTAAATTGACTGCAACGAAAATATAAAAATGTCTGAATCCATGAATTTTATTTCCCCCGCGCGCTGTATAGACGTGATTAATGCTCCATATTCAACATACATAAATACGAACGATGCATTTCATTTCATTAATTGAATGTTTAAGAATTGCTTTATCGAACGTTTGTTATAAATTTTGTCTGTAAACACTATACACTGGTTTTAGACGCCCAGAAGTTGGGTTTAGAATCTTTATTGTTCGTAAATAAACGTTGATTTATTCGTCTGTTAGTGGATTATATAATACAGCCGATATAACAGATATCGGCTGTATTATTGCTTACTGATAATTATTATCTTACTAGCTGACCCGGCAGACTTCGTAGTGCCTCAATCGATAAATAAAAGACCTAAACTTTTGTATAAAACTAAACTTAAAACAAACAAAAGGAATCCGTCCGACGGGGGACACGTCAAAGGAAAAACAAAATTGTTATTTTTATTTGATTCCGAACCTTTTCATATTTATCTACCTTTTAAACCTTCTCTGGACTTCCACAAATAATTCAAGACCAAAACTAGCCAATTCAGTTCAGCCGTTCTCGAGTTTTAGCAAGACTAACGAACAGCAATTCATTTTTATATATATATAGATTAAAATGGACGGAAAAACACTTCGAAGTAGAGACCCACCACGTTGGACTGACCAGATCCGCACTACTCTCGACATCACAGTTCACGATGCTTTACACTTGGCGGCCGATAGGAATAAGTGACACAGAGTGATCCACAATAAGCTCTTGTTGCGAGGAGGTGGTCACGACTCTCAGCACCGAGGAAACCGAAGCGAGAAGAAGGAGAGTTCACATCAAAGCTCATAAATATAATAACCTTAAGAATTAGCTACTGTAGTTTGTCTGCAAAATCAAAAAACTTTTATTTCAAAGCCTTCCAGCTTATAGTTCAAGGATAATCCTGGGGAAACGATAGCCTGGATGATCCTTGATAGTGAATGACTCAAAAATCTCCATCATCATGGAACACGATAACCGACTTTTCTTTGTTTCCATTTATTTCACATCTGTATATTATTATTCTGCCTTGGATTCCCAAGAAAGATTACGCATCTTTCAAGCGAAAGCACGCCCGTCACTTACCCGTCCAGTGTCTAAAGCTGGAAGATAGTATAAACACGACAACTGAGTATTCAATTCTGATACATTCGTGTTCGCTTTGATCTATTTCGGTGCTGATGTGCGTTTGAAATCAAATCTGACATTGGGATAGAATGAAATTATCATAAATTCAAAACAGTTTCACAGCCTACTAGATCATTTTTCTTAAAAATCTTAATTAAAGGTAAAAAACTGAGCTACGAATCATGCTAATTGCAATCATATTGGTAACGCTTAAATATCATAAGCGACGCGGAATATAATGTGGTTTACTTTTAATAACACAATCTTATTCTTTCATCGTAGAATTTGTTCGTAAAATACGTATTAAAAATATAGTTGATAAAAAATTGGCACACGCTTGCGTGATTTTGAATATCGCATAACCCGAATCTTTTGATTTACAAAAAACTATTCTTATTTTAGATATCGTCAGCTTGCAACTCGACTATTCGTCTCTAAACCAATGAGACCAGATTTTAAAAGAAAAATTTTTAAGCTATTGCATTTTTAGCTTTTATAGCGGGCCTTGAGCGCGATAAATCGACCGAATCATGAAATTCCGTAACGAAAAAAACCTTACACCCCTCACTCCGCCTACCATGTAGCTCGCGTTCAACACATTCACACGTTGGGCTTGTGTAGTGTTTGTGATTAAGCGCGTGGCGTGACGTCACACTGCATGCGCATCATGAAAAGTCTGCCTATCTCTCTCTCGCGCGGTCTAGCTTACGATTGTGAAGGGGACAGTTAAGGTTTTGCTTTTATCAATGTTTAATATAGCCTGGTCTTGTTTTATTATTAAATTATCATTGTCTAATTATAATTGCATAAGTTGATAAAAAATACTATGCAATAGCTTTACCGCGGCAGTTCCCGAGTGCCACACGTTTGTTATTATTTTCGATATCCTCAGCTTGCAACTCGACTGTTCGTCTCTAAAGGATTGAAAACACATTTTAAAAGAAAACATTTTCTTATCCCATAGCGAAATTACTCTGCTACCTCCCTGTACTTATATGGTAAATAAAACTGGGTACTTTCAGAAAAACATAATTCCCTTCGAAAGGCCGAAGAGTATTATTACCTCCATATTTGAGTGGTGTTTTATTGCTACACTCATAACGTAATATTTGAGGATATGATTAAACATCCTTCGTTCGTCTTTCGGTAAATTATTTCGTGCTGCGAATTATTCGATTTGGTCGAGACCTCTTATACATACTTCTATATATTTTCCCAAATAAATTCGTTTGAAGTTTGATTTCATATCCTTTTTTATCGCTTAGACGAATGAAAGAGCCCAGGACTCACCTGCTTTTAAGATGTTACCAGAGCTCATAGATACAACAGTGTAAATGCCGCTACCCACCTTGAAACATGAATTCTAAGTCTCAATTCTACATTACAACAGGGGGCCCTACAAATCGAAATGCATTACTGCTTCACGGCAAAAATTGGCAGTGATGCCGACCCGTTCGGGCTGATAAAACCACCAAACCCGTTGTTATTACACTAATTCAATTTTTTCGGGATTCTTTTAATTACACGATGTCATTCTTTCATCGTGAAAGTCATTCGTGAATATTTGCTAAATGCGTATTCGATCATAAAGATCGGTACCAGCTTGCGGGATTTAAATACCGGGATAGTAGCATCGCTTGATTCGTATGAACATAAGTTATTATCCATTAATCAAAGACGAAAATTCGTTTTACATATCTTACGATTTGATTATAGAAATGTGTTTGATTTTTTTTTAAATACTTGTCGCAATATTGCGCTTCCTATCCCCTCTCGGTTCTCATGTATAAAGGATAATGCAATGCTTATATCCGCGGCCAGGTAGTGTCATACGTGCCTTCTTACTTGACTATTTCGTGGTTCGATCTTGGAGCAAGTTCCAATTTTTCTATATTCCGTACAGATTCTAGTTATGGACGTGATCGCAAGTGCTAATTTTGGGAACGCGTTTATTGTATCTAGCTAGTGTTCCCATTAGGTTGCTTATTAATTCAGCAGTGTCAGCTAATTGAAAACCTAATAATGCCTTTCCCTATATTTTTATAGAGATTGAATGTTCTCTCTGAAATTGTATTATGAGATAATCATACTTCGAGATGGGAATGTTGGTACATCCAAATCTATATATATAAAAGAAAGTCGTGTTAGTTACACTATTTATAACTCAAGAACGACTGAACTGATTTGGCTGAAAATTGGTGAGGAGGTAGATAAGAACCAGGAGAAGGACATAGGATACTTTTTATCACATTCCCGTGGGACTTGACATAAATCGTGGTAACTATAACAAAACGCAACTGACAGCTAAACGTAATATATTCTATGGTTAATTGTGTTAATTATAGTAGAATTTGGAAGTTCACTGGTTGATGTGTTTGAAACAAACCGTTAAGCGGTTAAAACAAAGTTCGCCGGGTCCGCTAGTATACAATAAAAACGAGTCTTTTATCATATGTTTCGTGCAACATAGCATCAGGTAGCAAGAAACTTGACGTTTCCACTCGAAGTCGTCGTGGCTTAAAGGATAAGACGTCCGGTGCATTCTATCTTGCGATGCGCCAATGTTCGAATCCGGCGGGTAACAAATTTTCCAATGAAATACGTACTTAACAAATGTTAACGATAGACTTCCACGATGAAGAAATAACATCGTGTGATAAAAATCAAACCCGCAAAATTATAATTTGCGTAACCATTGATGGTGGCCGTCTGGTGAGTCCACTTGGGTGGGTAGCACTACCCGACCTATTTTTGCCGTGAAGTAGTAATGCGATTCGGTTTGAAGGGAGAGGCAGCTGTTGTACTATACTGAGACTTTGAACTAGGTTGGCCGTGAAATAATCCACCCATTTAAGCAAAAAAAAACTTCAAGGGTTATTAAGTCCTTCGCTTTAAATCGGTGCCCTAAATGGATTTAAGCCATGAACCTTGATCGTAGCTTCACCCAGTACTTAAGATTTAGGCCATATTGACTTAACTTTGGCGATAATACTCAAGTTCGGTGCTTTTTGGATACTTAGCCCGAATAGTTGGGTACAGTTTTAATGCGTTCAATGGACTTATTGTTTTTAACGGTTCGTATGGACTCTTGTCCATGAGTAAGTGACTAATTGACTAAGTGACTAATAACAATGATTAAGAATTATGATTTTCATATATAATCTTATAAAAGGATGACAAATTACTCAATAAGTTTGTATATTACGACTAAGTGATGTGTGGCGATACATTTGGCGATTTTGACTTGTGGCTCAGCGTATTGTAATTCCGTATATATCTTTATTGTTTTTCATCTTCTGTGTCAAGCTGTGTGGCGGTATACCAAATGAGGTTTCATAATCGTCCTTATTTGAAATACGAAAGTACCTCTATTTCTTTTAAACGTATTCGCTAAGATAATTTACTAACAGTAATCACAGCAAGAGCAGTACTTCGCAGAACCTACCACCGTATCGGAATCGCGACCCACTGAGAAGATTCCGGCGAGAAACTCAGTGTGTTGTGGCTTTGGGCTACCTCGCGTGTCGAACTCTCAAAAAAAAAACGTGTGGCACTCGGGAACTGCCGCGGTAAAGCATAGCATTTTTTATCAACTTAT
The DNA here is from genome assembly GCF_030269925.1 of Bombyx mori. Classification (NCBI taxonomy): domain Eukaryota; kingdom Metazoa; phylum Arthropoda; class Insecta; order Lepidoptera; family Bombycidae; genus Bombyx; species Bombyx mori. Next base: position 13,585,389 of record NC_085109.1, on the reverse strand, counting down.
GCAATTATAATTAGACAATGATAATTTAATATTAAAGCAATAATAAAACAAGACCAGGCTATATTAAACATTAATAAAAGCAAATCATTAACTGTCCCCTTTACACTCATAAGCTAGACCGGGCGAGAGAGAGATGGGCAGACTTTGCAGTGTGACGTCACGCCACGCGCTTATTCACAAACACTACACAAGCGCAACTTGTGAATGTGTTGAACGCGAGCTACATGGTAGGCGGGGTGAGGGGTGTTAGGTTTTTGTCGTTACGGAATTTCATGATTCGGTCGCCGCGCTCAAGGCCCGCGATAAAAACTATGCAATAGCTTAATAAATAAATAAAAACTTCCAAATAAATAAATAAAATAAAACAAGAAGTTGTGTTCGCTCATGCGATACAAAATGTAATTCACGGAGGGGAAGCTGCAATAAAGCTAGTATATTTAAATGTATAAAGAAAAATACCTTCCATATTGGGCCAATACACGTTCAGATTATTCTCTCCTGTTATGGATACAGGAAAAACACGTGCGAGACAATAACGAGTACACCGCGGATATCTTATTATTACTACTTATTACTACTAAATATGTTATGGTACTATTACTTTCCTAGGGTAGGTGAGGAGGTTAAGTGTTTCTTTGTTCTGCTAAGATATCGCATCACGGACTCAAACATCTTAGAGTTTAATGCAGTGATGCGTTTCGGTTTGAAGGGTGGGGCAGCCGTTGTAGGTATACTGAGATCTTAGAACCCATATCTCGAGGTGGCGGCATTTACGTTGTAGATGTCTATGGACTCCAGTAACAATTTAACACCAGGTAGGCTGTAAGCTCGTCCACCCATCTAAGCAATAAAAAAATTAAAAAAAGTACATGTGTGGGCCCTACTACAGCACGTACCTTATTTTCTCTAACTCGGTGTTATTCCTACATCATCGGAAAACATTAATGAACATGTTTACAAAATTTACACACTAGCGAACCACAAATTAGCGAATCACAAGTCACCCTCACAAAGTAGCTCATAAACGTAGATGTAACTAAAGAAACAATTTAGAATTTTATATTTTAAGTTTAGCGTATTCAGTGTGTAGAACTAGGAGCGTTTGACAACAATTTTTTTGTCACAAGATTAAAACAACACAGACCTGTTTTTTTTTATTTATTTTTTTGCTTAGATAGCTGGACAATCTCATGACCCACTTGATGTTAAGTGGTCACCGGAACCCATAGACATCTATAACGTAAATGCCGCCACCCACCTCGAGATATGGGTTCTAAGATCTCAGTTTTTACAGTGCAACGGCTGCCCCACCTTTCAAACCGAAACGCATTTCTGCTTCACGACAGAAATAAGCAGGGTGGTGTACCTACCCGTACGGACTCACAACACGTCCTACGGACTATCAATTTAAGCTTCGACCTCATGTGTATAACCACTTAGGAGTAAGTGGACTCTGTGTGGACGGTGTGTGGACTGTGAGATCATCTTATCGTATGTATAGACCAATAAAGAAAACAAAAACTGAAACTAATTAAATGAATAAAAACAGGGAGACTGCTGATTAATAGCCTTTGCAGCAGGCACTTATAAGAAAAAAAAAACAAATTTAATTATATAAAATGTATATAATGAAAGTTAAGTGTTAGATTTTTTAAGTTACTAACATAGATTATAAGTAATTCTTACTACCGAAAAGTTATGGTTTAAAAAAAACTGCAATAAAGTATAAATAAATAAATAAAATTACTCCCAAGCATTAATAATTACGCTTCTCACTAACAGAAGATATTTTCGACAAATTATTTTTCCGTTTTTCCAAGTATAATATATTAAGAAAGCATCTGATTAAATAATAGTGATAAATATTCAGTAAGTCCATCAACTTAATACCAAGCGAATGCAATCTTAATCTGAAATTCATTACAGCTGATAATCGAGTGACAATCCCTAATGCATTATGTAAATCGCACATAATGAAAAACATTGCTTTCATCGTCTTGCCAATCTAATTTCAACTTTATTTTTTAGTCTTACGGTTGAGATTATTTCGTTACTACGGATATCATTCTGGTTTTAAGCTAAGCAAACTGAAATATTTTGGCGGCGAAAAATACTCACTCAATTTCAAAATTAACTAGACGTGCCTCGTGGATTCGTCCGATTAATTATTTAACTCTAATATAGTAGACATGTTTTTTACTGTATGATAAAATACATGAAGAGTTGCTCCGTGGTGACGTGACTGGAAAGAGAATCTCTGTGCTTAGGAAGTATCAGCGTATTGTATCAGTGGGATTGTATCGCACTTTTCAATTAGTGACCTCCGCGTACTCCGGCTACCGTTTGACATCAAATGATACGTGAGCTTGTCATTAAAACAAATAAAATAAGTTACTATAGATTAGATATATTAATACGTGAAGCAAAAACTTTGTATCCCTTTTTACGAAAATTGCGCGGACGGAGGTGTATGAAATTTTCCACACTTATAGAGAATATAGAGAAGAAGTGCACAATGCTAATATTTTTTTTTAAATAATGCATAAAAGATACATTAAATCAATAAATAAAACATTACACACACTACATACCATGTATTTGACGCACACACGCATGCATACTATTTATTGTCAAACTTTTGTTCGTGACGTCTGTGGTCAAATTGAAATTTGATTAAATATTGTTTTTCTTTATCAATATTTTTTTATAGAGTAGCCGTGGCGAAATTTGTAATTATAGAAGTATAAAATACAATCATAGTAGTGCACAAACTTACAATTCGAATTAATTATAGTCGAATTTCGACTACTGCGGGACCTTTTTTTTTTTTCTTTTTATTGCTGAGATGTGCGGACGAGCTCACAGCCCACCTGGTGTTAAGTGGTTACTGGAGCCCATAGACATCTATAACGTAAATGCGCCACACACCTTGAGATATAGTTCTAAGGTCTCAGTATAGTCACAACGGCTGCCCCACCCTTCAAACCGAAACGCATTACTGCTTCACGGCAGAAGTAGGCGGGGCGGTGGTACCTACCCGTGCGGACTCACAAGAGGTCCTACCACCAGTAAAAACCTCTAGTAGATACAAAACATAAAAACTCTGAATCTACAACCTGAACTAATAATTGATTAATTGTTATCCTGCTTTTTCTGCTCATGATATTAGGACGAAGTAACAACAATAAATAGAGACCGGTAGTCCTAGGCCGCGTGGAAGGCAAGAGATCAACTGCAATTAAGATTTGCGGTAGGCAGCGGCTTGGCTCTGCCCCTGGCATTGCTGAAGTCCATGGGCGACGGTAACCACTCCCCATCAGGTGGGCCTTATGCTCGTCGGCCTAAAAAAGCAATAAACAAAATAAAAAAAGTGTGTGTGTCCGCTCCGACGCACGACTGGAGTTTACTGGATATAAAAAATTAAACGAAACAATACGAGAAATAGTTCTATATTACGACAACACGATACACTACAGATTATTAACAAATTAACGAGACACAAAACAAACGACTAACAAATATATGAAAATACAATAATGAGAGAAACGCGCGATCAGTACGAGGCTTTGTGGCGGACTGCCGGCGCAGCAGCCCGGCGTCACCTGCGATAACGCGGCCGCGCGTTGGCTCCTGATTGGCGCGCGCACGCATCACGCAATCAGGAGCCAATCAGGCGCATAACGCATTTCGTGTGACATGCTAGTACGATTTTGGTCCCCATAATTTTCATACCCCGGGCCTATATATGTAAATCGATTCTAAAGGAGTAAACTCCAAAAATAAAAAAATACCCCATTCCAATAGCTTAAGAAGTTTTTTTGTTATAAATATTTTTTCCAAATTTTAAATTTTAAATAGCCCTTCTGTAAAGTTGCAAAAATGTCGCTTAAAAAAAATAGCTTTTGACCTCTCGATATATAGACTTTGTATGGGAATATGTGACACCGATTTATAAGTACCCTTTTAAATTGAACGTAAAAAGTTAGATCATTTTAATCTTCTCTGATTTTTAATAATATATTTTTCTGTGAGGCTCAATATTCATACAAACTTCGTCTACCCCAAAAACAGTGGCAGAGAAATGAAATCGTTAGTAATAAAGCAATTATAAAGTCTCCAAAGACTTACACAGTTAATAAAAAATATTGAAGGTAATTGTTTTTTTTTTATCTCTTCACTTATGTTATCGTGGCCTCATTGTAACCACAACCTGTTCAGTCTATAAAAAATAATTTCATAAGCGTGACGAACGCTAAACGCTATAAAACAGTACAGCGAGCTAGATAAAAGAACAATAAAAACGCGACAGCTCGTAACATCACAAGCGGAGCGAGTTACGAGCGCGGTTACAACGGAAGCATTTGTCTATTATGGTTTATTTTAGTTGTATGGCCCCTAAAATAGCGGGAGATTTGGAATTGAATAAATTTATATGTTTAAATAGCTTAAACCTTTATTTTTTTAATCCCTTATTTTGGTAACTTAAGCCTTAAACTAACTACTCTTTTTGGAACGAAGTTCCTTATCGCGCGTTGTGAAAGGGGGCTAGACGGAAAAAATTCTTACGAAAAGTTGTCACGACACTTTTTAGATCCGTCATTCTGACCAATCAACGTGTAGGCGCTTATCGCGTGACATTGCTCGTATCCGATTGGTCCGCGTAATGAGTACAGTTTCTCGAGATAGCGTTTCAACAATAGTAATTTAGTTCATAGTATTGTTTTTTTCTTCTTCATAATGCCGTAATTTATTATTATAACTTAAAAAAAATTACAATTCCTTCACTAATTAATCGAAAGGAACTTCGTTCCATCCGGGTGTCCCTTGACAACTCTGAAGTTTTTTTTTGTTTATAGACTCACCACACCTTTATATTATGCTAATTGATAGTTACTTAATCAATAGTTTTCGAGTACATTAGCAGTGCTACATGGACAATTTTAAATCAAGAAAAATATCCTCGTTTTGACAAGAAAAGTATCCACGTCTTGTAAAACGATGAACACCAGCTGTATGCACGAAAAAGTGTCACGTTACGCTTGAGCGTGCAAGCGAGAGCGAGGAACAAGCGATAGAGAGACACGATCGACCCAAGCGTTGGGTTGTGCACATTTAGGTATCTTTGTTCTCACGTGACTACAGAGCTAGCCGTTCAAATAGTTCCGCTACTGACGTTATCTCGTAAAACTATAGTCCGTAAATCGACATTACAGACAACTTTATTTTATTTTATTACATACTAGTTTATCTATATAGCAGTAAATGGTAACTGGTAAATGGTGACACCGTATTATGAACGTTTGCCGCAATCGCTAAAAATATCTTACCATGAAGACGGATTGAAGATATGATATAATATTATATTAACCACTAATTAACGGTAACCACTCACCATCGGGTGGGCCGTATGCTCGTCTGCTTACAAGGGCAATAAAAAATATAGATTGCAAATAGACATTTTATTACGTAATGATGTGTAATTTTATTATAAGACATAAATGCCACATTAAAATCTAATATGTGTCGTCGAAATTACAGAATTACAACTCAGAAGAACATCAGCTTTGACGGCACAAATGCGTTATAGATTAAATTTTTAATCTCTATATATAAAAATTAATTGCTGTTTGTTAGTCTCGTTAAAACTCGAGAACGGCTTGACCGATTTGGCTAATTTTGGTCTTGAATCATTCGTGGAAGTCCAGAGAAGGTTTAAAAGGTGAATAAATATGAAAATGCTCGGAATTATATAAAAACAAACAATTTGGTTTTTTCTTTGATGTGTCCCCTGTCGGACGGTTCCCTTTTGTTTTTTTTTAAGTTTATTTTATGCAAAAATTTAGGTATTTTATTTCCCGATTGAGGCACTACGAAGTCTGCCCGGTCAGCTAGTATGAAATAAAATTTCTAAACCAATATCAAATGAGATATTAGTTATATGTCTCGACAACAGGATCTTAAAGTGGCCCAAATACATATATCTAATATGCATTAATGGAAAAAATTTCAAGTAAAATTTTAATAAAAATGTATGTGTGTAGAACCGATTTATTTATTATACACATGAAATCTCTTCCAGCAGACTCGTGAGAGGAATATCAGAATAAAATCGAAAGTGATGAATTCTCGTAAAAGGCTTACAAATGATAGGTACATATATTTAATTAAAGTCACAGAAATTTCAAAAAATCGATACGAACACGTAAACATATAAAACTTTTTCCCGATCCTGTGGACCGAATGATAAACAGTCGACGTCGCCCTAAACACGTCATTACGGATCCTCCCGATCCATTAACGGTGCTTTTAGGTACCTAAAGCACCGGTCACCGTACTCGCAAGCGAAGGGTTCGGCGAGTAAATTAACCAACAGACACAGCCCACTGAGTTTCTCGCCGGATCTTCTCAGTGGGTCGCGTTTCCGATCCGGCGGTAGATTCTGCGAAGCACTGCTCTTGCTAGGGCCAGTTATAACAACACTTCCGATTCGAGCTCCGTAAGCTCACCTACACGTCAAGGCAAAGCTGAAATAGCTTCTCAAGGCTATCAGTATAGGTAGGATAGAAAAAAAAAGCTTATTGGCACGGGTGGGTGTCACCCCATCTATTTCTTAGCAGTTACACGTTCCGGTTTGATTTAGATCGGAATTGCGTTGTTGATGTCTATGGACTCCAATAATCACTTAACACCAAGTTCTCGTTCACCCGTCTAAGCAATAAAAAAGCACAAATATAATACTTAAATACTAAATAAGTATAAAATAAAAATAAAAAATACGTAAAAATAAACACGAGAACTCAAAAGATCTTATATACTGATCGCGGTCACGGAATGACTGCGCCTTACTGTCATTAACGAAATCCTACAAAGCTCGCCTGTGTAGATTATGACGTCATCGCAGCAGATAAGTGTAAATGTCGAATCGCTGAGATGGAAGTTATGCATATCAACATTACGATCGTGAGGTTGTTCCAGCTGATACAGAAGACGGGCTATAGAATAAGCGGAAACGATAATATATTTTTCGAAGAAGTCACAATTATTAACACCATTGTCAGATATCGTAGGGGCGAATAGGGTGATCGAGCTAAGAGAAAATTGAATACAACAAACACTTTTGTTGTCTTAGAACAATTCAGAAATCTTCTCTTGACGTTAGTTAACGAAAATGATTAACAGTTCTTAGGACGGAGGCACCGCTCTTCAAGAAGACTGGTTGGTAAGTGCTATGGCGTCTACGCGCCTCCATCGGCTCGGCTCTGTCGTGGCACGAAGTTAGCCGAGTTCCGACGATACCGCAATCGTGCTGCCATCTCTCGGGAATCGTTCTGCGTTTCATTTAGCTATCAAACTAATGACCGTCTCCGATATAGTTATAAAATATTATGAAAACGTATAATGCTTAATAATCACTGAGTTTGCGATCTCTCTTTCAAGTAAAATACTTTCACATCACCAGTCCATAGTAATAGCGTATTCAATTCATTTCAAATTCGTTCATTTGAAATTTATATTAAATTACAAATACGTACATACACAAAAACATATATAATATAACATACGTAACTGTAAATATATACCTAGTCAGGTCATAAGTATTGTCACACAGTAAAAACTTTTCTTTTAGAATGCTGGCCACAAAAAAGTTTATTGAATTCGAATTTCGAATTGTTCATGAAAATAAAAATGTATACTTTTAGAATTTTACTCATTTTTAAATATGGAGTGGACGCTTAAAGAAGACCGTGTTGCAGTTATTGCGTTGCATCGTTGCGGTTACGCGCCAATTCAAATTTTTAACATACTGAAAAATTTGAATATAACCAAAAGATTCGTTTATCGTACCATCAAACGATACAATGAAGACTCTAGTGTAGATGACAGGTCAAGAAGTGGTCGCCCTCGGTCTGTTAGGACTCCAGCAGTGATAAAAGCTGTGAAGGCGCGAATTCAAAGAAATCCCAAACGTAAGCAGAAACTGTTGGCCCTTCAGATGGGGTTAAGCAGAACCACGGTGAAAAGGGTGTTAAATGAAGACTTAGGGCTTCGGGCATATCGAAGAAAAACAGGACATCGTTTGAATGCTCGTCTAATGGACCTGAGACTGAAGAGATGCCGCGCTTTGTTGAAGCGGTACGCGGGAAAAAAATATCGGGAAATTCTCTTTTCGGATGAAAAAATTTTTACCGTAGAAGAGAGCTACAACAAACAAAATGATAAGGTGTACGCACACAGTAGTGAAGAAGCGAGCAACCGTATTCCGCGTGTCCAACGAGGTCATTTTCCATCCTCGCTCATGGTATGGTTGGGAGTTTCTTATTGGGGCTTAACAGAGGTACATTTTTGTGAGAATGGTGTAAAAACGAATGCAGTTGTGTATCAAAATACAGTCCTGACGAACCTTGTGGAACCTGTTTCCCAAACCATGTTCAATAACAGGCACTGGGTATTCCAACAAGGTTCGGCGCCAGCTCGTAGAGCGAAGAGCACACAAGACTGGCTGGCGGCGCGTGAAATAGACTTCATCCGGCACGAAGACTAGCCCTCCTCCAGTCCAGATTTGAATCCGTTAGATTACAAGATATGGCAACACTTGGAGAAAAAGGTGTGCTCAAAGCCTCATCCCAATTTGGAGTCACTCAAGACATCCTTGATTAAGGCAGCCGCCGATATTGACATGGACCTCGTTCGTGCTGCGATAGACGACTGGCCGCGCAGATTGAAGGCCTGTATTCAAAATCACGGAGGTCATTTTGAATAAACTTTAGTGTCATAAGAATCTATGTTTTATTAAGTTCATTTTGGTATATGAATGGTTACATAATGAATAAACTTGTTTCAATTATTTTACGTTAAACATGTGACAGAATTTATGACCTGACTAGGTATATACTTAGTCTGGCCATAAATACTGTTACAATTAAAAATAAACAAAATATTACATTTGAATTTGGAATCTGTCATTTTCATATGATTGCTCATTGAGTTTTCTCATTTTGGCGCCAATACATTGTACAATATTTTGCGATATTAAAATGGAGTGGGGTGATAAAGAGAACCGAATCGCTGTGATTGCATTACACAAAGTAGGTATGGAGCCAAATGCAATTTTTAAAACTCTCCATACGCTTGGTATTAGTAAAATGTTTGTATACCGGGCTATTAAAATATGCAATGAGACCTCCTCTGTTTGTGACAGAAAAAGATCTGGCCGTCCACGTAGTGCTCGTACGAAAAAGATAGTCAAAGCAGTAAGGGAAAGAATTAGAAGAAATCCTATCCGAAAGCAAAACATTTTATCTCGGGAGATGAAGATAGCACCTAGAACCATGTCGCGTATTTTAAAAGATGACTTAGGACTTGCAGCCTGTAAGAGACGTACTGGCTATTTCTTAACTTATAATTTAAAAGAGAATAGGGTGGTAAAATCGAAACAACTACTGAAGTGGTACACAAAGTGAGGTCATAGAAAAATTTTGTTTACGGATGAGAATTTTTTTACAATTGAGCAACATTTTAACAAACAAAATGACCGTATTCATGCTCAAAGCTCTAAGGAAGCTTCCCAATTAGTAGACAGAGTGCAACGTGGGCACTATCCGACTTCAGTGACGGTTTGGTGGGGTATTAACTATGAAGGAGTGAATGAGCCATACTTTTGTGAAAAAGGTATCAAAACATCGGCACAAGTGTATCAAGTTACCATTCTTGAGAAGGTAGTGAAGTCCTTTAAGAACACCATGTTCAATAATCAAAAATGGTCCTTCCAGCAAGACTCGGCGCCAGGTCATAAAGCTCGGTCTACGCAGTCTTGGTTGGAAACGAACGTTTCGGACTTCATCAGAACTGAAGACTGGCCGTCGTCTAGTCCCGATCTTAATCCGCTGGATTATGATTTATGATCAGTTTTAGAGAGTACGGCTTGCTCTAAACGCCATGATAATTTGGAGTCCCTAAAACAATTCGTACGATTGGCAGTGAAAAATTTTCTCATGGAAAGAGTGCGTGCTTCTATTGATAACTGGCCTCAACGTTTAAAGGACTGTATTGCAGCCAATGGAGACCCTTTCGAATAAGCTTTTTATACTTTAAATTGTTTTATATTTATGTATTAAACTAACACACTGTAAAAGTAATAAATGTTATTCGCAATAGAAATTTTTGTTTTTTCCTTTGTCTCAGTATTTATGGCAAGACTAGGTATACATCATATATACACAAACACATATACACATTCAAAGGAATATATTAACAAATTCACATAACAAATAAATACGCTTAAATTTAGCTTTTAGCATCCATGAGCAAACGAATTCACAGATCATATTATTTTGTTGAGCGTAACCCAAACTGATTTTGTATGGATTAATCAATCTACCAACGCAAAACGACACGTGATCCTGTTTGCGTGTGTATAGTAAATAAAACCACGACACGAGGACTTACTTGCGTGTCCCTGTGTATGCTGTAAGTAGACCAGCAGCATGGCTCCACCTGGTTGGAGTCCAGCCCCCAGAACTCCAGCTCCTCTTCAAAGAGTGGACCGCACACATTCGTAGGATAATGTAGCTTTCCCGTTCTGAAACAAGAGAGAGTCTTGGGTTTGAGGATTATCATGAATGACCTCTAATGAAACGTTTATAGGGTCTATGAAAGGTACGACAAATTTTAGTTTTGATATTGTTACGCTGGCAAGAGAAACGCCATCTATTGCCGAATAGCCGAAACGAATATCAAAGGAACTCGTAAGGTCAAGAAAGATCGAGAAGTAGAACGCCATCGATTGTCCGATACCTGAAACACACCATACTCGACTTGTGTGGAATATTCTCGATAATTGTAGGGTCGTATCGATTATAAAAGAGTTGCAGAGATGGCACGCAGTCAGTAGTAATCGGAACTACACGAAGCGAAACAGCGAACAGATCACCTGAAGCGAAACGGAAGAAGTGAATTAAGAATTTTAAAGTGTTCTGTATGTGTTTGAAGTGATAAATACAGTTTTACAACTTAAAACTTTGGTGGAATAATTATTTATCCCGAACCCCAGCGCTTAACAATATATTATACTAAAATGCGAAGCTCTGTTTGTTTGTTTATTCTACTACTAAACAAAGAAACAGCGAATCGTCAATAGACGTATCGAAGCGTATTATACAACCACAGTGCTAAGTACCGGGTCAAATATTTTAGTTTACACAATTGAACAACCGTCAAACAATACACAGAGGCCTCCGGTCTCATAATGGGAGGATCACTTAAGTGTACACATATAAGCTGGTATCCTCTTTACGGGGGTGGGTAGACGAAATTATAACAGTGGCTGGTAAAGATTGGCTGAACACCGCCTAGGACTAGAAGAAGTGGTTGGTGTACCTTAGAGGAGGCTTTTACCCGAAGGGGGTCCATACAGAAATAATGTAAATAATATTAAAATTAATAATAATAATAAAAAAAACATTAATGTATGTTCAATTTGTTTGTATTTAAGTATTTTTGTGTGGAATAAAGAAAGCTTTATTATTATTATTATCCTCTTTGCACCAAGTAAAACATGACCTATAAAAGATTTGGGCATAAAGCAAGGACAAATATTTTGTAACAAGCTCAATAAATAAACAATATTCGCTTTTGTCGTGAACATAACTATCAGTTCGTATTCCATAAATTCGATCAGGCTCGCCGCCGAGGAAATATGGATAGGGGTATGCGAGAGTGGCTCAATCAACGTAAATCAAGAAAAGGGTATATATAGTTTCTTGACCAGTTCTTTATGACGTATTTGAGTTTTCTGGAAATTTAGCTTAACTTATATTTTATCTATCTCTGTAAAATGAGATTGTGCTACCCATACCGCGAGTCTTCCAATCGTGAGCACTGTGAACATGTTTAGAGTTTTATATGAACGTTAATTTCATGGTAAAGGATTTCAAACATTCGTGGTTTAAAGAGCACCCGGTTCAATAAAACTATGCTGAAATGGAAACCTAGCAAACAAGTAACAAATGTTTCCCAAGAAATAAGTATACACAAAAAACTTTTATTCTGAAGGAATAAAAATTTTTTTTTTAAGATTTACGTAATTACTTTTGATAAGGTATGTATAGATGGAATGGATATGTAACACTGTTCTACCTATGTTTGCCATGAAACAAACACAATTTATTAGTTTTAAGAATGCAAAAGACAGGCAAAGTCTGAAGTAATTTACATTGTAATACCGATCTAACTGATTAAATTACTTGAACAATATCAAACATCTGGCTTTTAAATGCGAAAATAAACTGAAAAAATAATTTTGGGCTAATCAGGATCCGAGCTCTGACTAGCTTAATAATAAGCTATCTATATCAATAACTCAATAATTTGTATTAAAAAATATATATACATATACTTATTATCTCTTGCATATCCCCGTCCGTGAATAGTCTGTCGCAAAATCAATTTATTCAGTACCAAAAATATACTGGCTCTCTCTGAATGATTCATATCTGACTTACATTTCTTAGTTTCATGATTTTGTGAATGAGAGAGAAATCATCATCAGAGAAATCCTTTTTTTAAGAATTTCGCTACGTACAACGAAAATTATTCACTAATCAATTTGCGTATTCTGGTATAATCTTAATAAAATTAATTGTTCTAGTTCGACTAAGTCTTAGTTTTTAACGGACCCTTGTAGAATTCATTCAATACATTCATACACCGAATAAATTCCTTAGCTTTCCGTCATTACGGATCCTCCCGATCCATTAACGGTGCTTTTAGATACCAAAAGCACCGGTCACCGTCCTTGTCGAACCCGTCACTTGCGACGAAGGACTTGGCGAGCGAATCAACCCATAGACACAGCCCACTGAGTTTCTCGCCGGATCTTCTCAGTGGGTCGCGTTTCCGATCCGGTGGTAGATTCTGCGAAGCACTGCTCTTGTTAGGGTCAGTGTTAGCATCACTCCGGTTTGAGCCCCGTGAGCTCACCTACTAGTTCAGGTTACACTGAAATAGCCTCTCAAGGCTATCAACTTACGTAGGAAAAAGAAAAATTAGCTTTCCTTTAAATATTGCATTTTAAAATTTCCAATACTTAATCCCATTTTAAGGAATTAATATCCCCTGAACCTGATGTGAACCCTAACGCCCCTCTCATCCGGCTACGAACCCAACTTTTCCGCTTGGTCGAATAAAAGTCATTTAAATTGCAGTGTTGGATTCCAGGTTGCTTAATTGGAATAACTTTGTCATGAAAAACATAAAGATTCCTGACGTTTAAAATTTCCTTGAACTCCAAATAAGACTTATAGATAATATTTACCGAAGGTTTACTGAAAACTATCTGATTTGGCGTAAAGCAGCTATGTGCTATAAAAGAAAATAGAGTATAAGATATGGCAAGCTTATTTCTATTATTATTATTTTTTATTGCTTAGATGAGTGGACGAGCACACAGCCCACCTGGTGTTAAGTGGTTACTGGAGCCCATAGACATCTACAACGTAAATGTGCCATACACCTTGAGATATAAGTTCTAAGGTCTCAGTATAGTTACAACGGCTACCCCACCCTTCAAACCGAAACGCATTACTGCTTCACGGCAGAAATAGGCGGGGTGGTGGTACCTACCCGTGCGGACTCACAAGAGGTCCCACCACCAGTATTAGGCGTATATGACGTCCGATAGACCAAGGTACAGAATGAGCATCTGTAGCAATATATCCTGAGTACGTCCCCATTCATATCAGTTGCATATCCCGCAGCCAACCTCAATAATTAGCAACGACCGACGTAAATAACTTTTTATTGACTCTCCCAATAAATTTAATTTTGTCATTTTTTGCTATCTCCGCCATCCAGCTGTGAATGTCAACTGTTATTTATGCCACGTTTCGGTACGCTGACTACCCGAAATTAGCCGTTGGGTTTCAGGTGGATATAATGGATGATCCTTCGAGCATTATCGTGATTATCACCGCCATAGACATTGCAATGTGAGTCTTATTTGTAATATATTAAATAATGGCTGCCATAATTCCAATTTAGTCTATGGACTCGGGTACCTACTTAACACCAAGTGGCAATGAGATCTTCCGTTCTTTCACTATCTCTAGATTATATCTGAAATTGAATACATTCACTTATCTAAATCAACTAAGAATATACAAGTGACTCAAATAAATGAAATTCTATCCACTCGTGAAATAAATATAATCTTGTTAATATTGATTCACAATTCAATTTCTCGTCCTTCGATTATGAAATTCACGATAGAGTCTCCTGTTTGATAAAACTCAATCATCGCTTATAAAATAATAAAAAGTACAATAAAACATATATATTTCTGGTTTAATAAAGACAGATAAAAATAAGAGAATGATGTGTTTTGATTTAGAATAGCACCACCACACCCTTTTCCGTGGGTGTCGTCAAAGGTAGCTGATAGATTTTCCGGACAGTCGACAACATTATCTTAATGCTATTATTAAGTTTATTAGCATTTACTGGTGGTAATGAAAATAGGCATTCGCGCTCCTTCCTCAATAAGATATAAAATGATTGGGACGAAGCAATCAGATTAGATGTTGATGTAAAATATGAACAGTTTTCTGTGAATTTCTCTTCAATATTCACAAATAAAAACAAATCTCAATTAATTAAAATATCGGGATTTTCAATATTGAGATCCCTTCATGAAGTATCTCCTTATTTATTATTTTTATTCGAAACCTTTCCATTAGGACTTACAAAGTATGTTTGTTGATTTTGGTTTGATTGGATTGATGGATACGTAGTACCATAATCTTCTTTTTACTTGTACAATCTAATAATACATCCCGATAGCAGAATTCATCCCTATCATTTCGAAGTACTGGGTTGGAAGTTATAATTTTTCCGACATACCACCTAATAAATCGTGGCCGTGTAGTGACGGGGTAAGAATACAATGTGTCACCACCCCTATACTATCGCAGGGAGTCGTAAGAACTGACTAAGGGAATATGCACAAGACATCAGAGCAAAAGAAGGAAAACTCGAAATTAAACCCTGTACTAATCCGTCTAGCCAGCGTGGTACAGTAGGCTAAATACCTCCATACTTGGATAGGCTCATGTTCAACAATGGACAGTGGTCAGGCTGACATGATGATGATGACCACCTAAGTCTGCAATTAACCCACCTTCACAGTATTCTTCAAGTGCTGTGAAATCTTTAAACTAATTTTGAAAACTGTCCTGTCTTAGCGAATTATGTATGCCTCAGACATTTCTAAGCCATCGATGACCGCTTACTATTATTTATAAGTTAGATAAGTTTCTAATCTTCCTGTTCGTGGACTATTTTAATGTTTTTTTTTATTTATAGCTTAGATAGACCAAAGAGCTCTCCGGCTATTAGGAGTTTAGTAGTAACCGGAGCTCTTCTTAGACATCAACAATATAATTACATGATTTGGCTTCTAAATCTTGGAACAATATATTCCTCCACCTATCCGGCACCAGAGAACTTAAAAGTTCTTTTAAAGCAAATTTAAAAGTATATCTTCTGAATATGCAAATTAATTTCGAAAACATCAATTTTAACTATTCCGTGTTGTAATTGTGCATTGCAATTGTAATTTTTTATAATTTAATATATGTATTCCATTGTTTTTATTATTGTTGTTATTCTAAGCTCAGATAATGATTGGTTGTGTTATGTTTAGAATAAATGTTTATTATTGTTATTTATTTATATTTATTTAAAATCTTATTAGTTACATAATATTTTTTAATAAAGATATGAAAAATACAATTTTTAAAAAACACTATATAAAAATAGATTGCCGCTGATGGCGGTGTCTACGACACAAGCCACCAGTGGTTAGGACTCCAGAGTGAGAAACCTCCTCACAATGCGTGCAGTATCGAGGATTTAAAATTAATATTATTATTATTATAGATCAACAATATGGTACATTAACATTATACATCAAAAATACAGGTACAGCAGCTGTGCCACTTTCAAACCAAAACATTTTACTGTTTCACGGTAGAAACAGGCGGGGTGGTGGACGCTGACTTCTCTAACGTTGTCAAGCCTTGTTATTGTCAATGGAGTCGGCATTCTGAATTAAAGTTAGTCGTTCTTCAGTTTGACCGGAGGCGAGATAAACCGTTTATCGCCTTTTACTAAAGTTTTGACGGTTGCTAATTGAATTCTCTCTATCCGTAGCTGATTCCGATTCGGTAGCTCAGAAATCGATGCCTCCAATGGACACTACTTTAACTCTAAATTCGTAGGTTTACAGGAGGAGAGTTTAAACGAAAAAAGTTGATAAATGTATCTGCAATAATAAAGATTTTATGGTTTTTTCTTGTGTAACTAGCTGATTTACTCTTGCTTCGAACCCCATTAATAATGAATTTGGTAATACTTTTAAAATAGTGAAGCGATTTGCGCGAAAAAAGAAAATTTCAAAATGTTGAGTTAGAGTAGTGTTCATTGGAGGCGTCGAAATATTTGAGAAAATTCAAGTTAACCTTACATATACACAGCTTACAGGAATTCATGTTTGATTAAATGGTTTTGAGGAGAACTTGCTATTATAAAGAAACTATAAGAGCTCTTAATTAGGTTTTTTCAAATTATAATCTTCATTTGTGTAAATGAGCATGCCAGGTGCTAAGCCATGCTAAGCTATTGCAATCGTATTTAGTATGGATGTTGTTGTTTTCTTTTATTACTGATTTTTTTATTTTTTTATTGCCTAAATATGTGGACGAGCTCACAGCCCACCTGGTGTTAAGTGGTTACTGGAACCCATAGACTTCTACGACGTAAATGCGCCACACACCTTGAGACATAAGTTCTAAGGTCTCAGTATAGTTACAACGGCTGCCCCACCCTTCAAACCGAAACGCATTACTGCTTCACGGCAGAAATAGGTGGGGTGGTGGTACCTACCCGTGCGGACTCACAAGAGGTCCTATCACCAGTAATTACACAAATTATAATTTTGCGGGTTTGATTTTTATTACACGATGCTATTCCTTCACCGTGGAAGTGAATCGTGAACAATTGTTAAGTACGTATTTCATTAGAAAAATTGGTACCCGCCTGCGGGATTCGAACACCGTTGCATACGAATGCATATACGAATGCACCTGACGTCTTATCCTTTCGGCCACGACGACTTCAACTGTGTCCTCAATAACTTATTTTTAAGGAATCACTGCTACTAACATTTATATGGATGATAATCTGAAATAAAGAATTTAATAATAATAAAAAACCCATTTGGTATTAAGTAGTTAGTGGAGCTCAAAGATATTAGAACTTGAATGATAGCACCCACTGTGAGTCAAAAGGTCGCAACCTCGATATATAAGGGCTATTCTACCTCTCAAGCCATTTTGAAGCTGCCAGGATAATTGCGCGAGCTCACAGCCCTCCTCCTCTTCCTCCTTGCGTCGATCACGTATTAATATATAGATACTGCAGCCGTTATGATCTATCTCCATCTATTGCAATTTGTAGTGTAAGACGGCCTATCACCAGTAAAATCCTAAAACAACCTTTCCCTCATGCTCGTTGCCTTGTCAATAATATTAACAGGCTTTTAACAATCAATAAGACAGCAAACTTTCCGACAATCATCAAAGCCTCATTATCGTTTGTAACCGGAATTAAAGTCTTAAAGTTCAACATTAAAAAGCTTTTCTTTCTTGTACTTTCACGCGACTCTTGAGACTCGCAAAGTTCCGGTTCGTTTCATTTGTACTAAATTATTGGAGCTTTGAAAGCTCTCGGTGACTTTTTGACTGTGTTAATGAGGGTAGCACGTTCGAGACACGTTTTTAAGGTTTTCTAAAAAAAAGACTTATTCACGCCTATAATTACTTTAGGCTATGCCAGAAGCTTATTTATGTATAATACAGTACACATATTGATATATGTACGTATGTAATAAACGCATCACAGGTCCACAGTTCATTTTTGCCTTATGCTACCCAAGCTTGAACTTGAAAGCATGAACCTGCGCGATACTTTTACTGGTGGTAGGACGTCTTGTGAGTCCACACGGGTAAGTACCACCACCCCGCCTATTTCTCTAACTTGGAGAAATTTGTGGTCACTGGAAAGGTCGAGGGCAAGCGACCAAGAGGCAGGAGCCTAACCCGTTGGACGGACCAGATTCGTGCAGCTCTTGATACCACAGTGCACGATGCTCTGCACTCAGCTGCAGATAGGAACAGATGGCGGTGCATTATAAAAAACAAACTGTTTCAAGGCCATGACCACGAAGTATTCGACTAAGAAGAAGAAAAATGAAATGAAAAGAAAATTTGTTGTAATATAATTATTGTTATAGACGACAGCTAGTACAATATTCATATGTCGACATAATATAACACCTTAATCATCCGTGATCATGAAAAATGTAAAGTATCCGAAACGTCGGAAACAATGACAATTTAAAAAATGCGAGATTAAACCGTAAAATTAGTTTTAATGTCTTTTTTTTTAAATATTAAGATTAGATTCGAACTTGTAATCTCTCTGTCGCTTGACCTTCTCTGTCTATTGTACACAAATGGCTTTGTTTCGGGACGTCTGTCCGTAACAGATAACCACACAAATAATCTATAGATTCGTTCAATAGAACCCAATGTTTTTTTTGGAAACCTCACAGTATTGTTGTATTTAACCGTAGCAAGGGCGGATCCAGCTTTGGCGCCAGGAGGGGGTCACATAGTCGTGGGCAAGTTAAGAACTTATAATTTAATTTTGATAACAATAGATAATAAATAAATCATGATGTTCCTCAATTAGTCCAAGTTAGTTCAAGTCCTGGAACTAGCTCAGGGGGGGGTCATGACCCCCATGACCCCCCTGGATCCGCCGATGAACCGTAGTATGAATAAATATGGCTTTGAAGTTATATTCACTTATTTTAAGATAGGCTTTTATGCTAACTAGTGGTCTCAATGTAGATGAAATTGACTATGGACTATAATTATACTGGTGGTAGGACCTCTTGTGAGTCCGCGCGGGTAGGTACCACCGCCCTGCCTATTTCTGCCGTGAAGCAGTAATGAGTTTGAAGGGTAGGGCAGCCGTTGTAACTATACTGAGATCTTAGAACTTATATCTCAAGGCGTGTGGCGCATTTACGTTGTAGATGTCTATGGGCTCCAGTAACCACTTAAAACCAGGTGGGCTGTGAGCTCGTCCACCCAACAAAGTAAGACTCACGATCACTCACGATTGTCATTTAATTAGATCAATCTCCACTTTTATAGTTAATTTAAATTACTGGGTTAAGATCAATGATCATTTGAGGCCGTCAACGCAAAAATGGCCCAAGCTTACCATAGTTATTGTGGAGCAATGAGGCTTAAGTTTTCACGAATTTGAGTAGGCAAACGAACAATACGCGCAAGCAATATTAATTTTTACAAAGTCATCCGTCATCTATGGGTGAAACTATGGATAGGCCGGTTATGTACCTAATTTTATTATAATTTAGATAAATTGCAATATACCTAATATAAGTATGATTATGAAAAATTGTGGGTTAGGCCGTTTTAGTGTTGACAGCCTCATTTATTAGTAATAAATTCCTATGTGCTATATCTCGGTTACATTCCTGATGTCTGAGTCTTAACCCGACATATTATATTCAAATTCAAATTCAAATTCAAAATCATTTATTTCAACTTAGATGTCAGTATAACGCACTTGTTGAATGTCAAAATATAAATAACAATGTTAACTCTGCCACCGGTTCCAAAAAAAGCTACAGTCCTGAGAAGAACCGGCGAAACAAACTCAGCGGGCTTTTTTTATTGTTTTTTCTCAATTTTTTTTTTTTTTAAATAAGTAAAAATATTTACAATATTTTTTTTTAAATAAGTAAAAAAAGTTACAATAAACGAAAAAACAGGTCAAAAAAAGATGTGTGGTGTCGTGGGACACCGGATAGGAACGAAGTTCCATGTATAAAAAAAAAAAAAAGAATTACGAGAAAAAAATCGCGCTGTGAAATATCGCTGTGCAGAAAACAAGGCCTTATTCCACGGACTTTTTCTTACGGTTTTTACTATCACATTTTTTTCAGTTCGATCGCGCAGCAAAATCCCTATCTCCTCCAAGCCTGCCGTAAGGAACTTCATTCCAAAAATACAATTATTTTTTTTTTAATAATAATGAAAAGTGAAAAAGCCAGGAGCGAACGCCTCATTCCCTATATTTTCGAATTTCGAAATTTGGCACACTGCACAATTCGTTTACAAAAAGAACAAAAACCTCGTACCAACATAACGGCCATAATTTCGGTTTCGCGTCGTAAATCGAAAAGGTCCTAAGTGGAGCTGGCTTGTTCGGGTGACGTAAATTCTAAATTTATTTAGACAGAGCCCATTTTCTGTATCGGGGTCTGGTGGTGTAACAACGTTTTTCGTGGACCCTCTTAGAATTATTTTCTTCTTTTAATATTGGTATTGCTCTCGTGCCGACGTACGTGTAGAAATAAATACGTCCACGCACTAGTAGCTTAGGGATGCTTATAAAAAATGTCTAAGTGGCGACATAGAAGTAAACCGGACATTAATGGGCATTTGAAGTCGTCGTGGCCTAATGGATAAGACGTCCGGTGCATTCGTATCGAGCGATGCATCGATGTTCGAATCCCGCAAGCAAAGTACCAATTTTATAGCAGCCGTTATATCTCAAGGTGGGTGACGGCATTTACGTTGTGGATGTATATGGGCTGTGGTAACCACTTAACACCAGGTGCGCCGTGAGCTCGTCCACCTATCTAAGACATAAAAAAAAATTCAAACAGTTCTGTGTTTTTTTAAACTTGTGACAAAAAGATTTGGGTACTATGTAACACATCATAATTTAAATACCATGGACCACAGAATTCAAACCACGTAATTCAAATACCATGTAGATTCCGTAAAAAATCTTAAATTCGATGAAAAAACGATTAATAATCCATTGTTAGCTTAGCTATTACAAAAAACTTTATGGAACTTAATACATTTTTTAAATTCCAAAAATTATTCGAAAAAAAACTCCACGTAGACTATTATAAGATTAATAAGAAAGTTAAAATTGAGAATTTATGAAGTGGCAAACTTTTAAAGTTCTGATCAAAACTTAAAGTTCAAAATTTTAATGAGTATTTTAATTAAAACTTTAAGGTATTCTAATTTAAAGCTACATTAGATTGAAGGATTAAATAATTATAATAGATTTAACTTAAAACTGATTCTGCAATCATTAGACTTGAAATGTAACAATTATTCACTAACTCCAATCTGTTTGTGTTCAAACATGACGTGTTTGTGTGTTCATAAAAGTTTTTTTTTTATTGCTTAGATGGGTGGTCGAGCTCACAGCCCACCTGGTGTTAAGTGGTTACTGGAGCCCATGGACATCTACAACGTAAATGGGCCACCTACCCTGAGATATAAGTTCTAAAGTCTCAAGTATAGTTACAACGGCTGCCCCACCCTTCAAACCGAAACGCATTACGCCTTCACGGCAGAAATAGCCAGGGCGGTGGTACCTACCCGCGCAGACTCACAAGAGGTCCTACCACCAGTAATAAAGTTAAAGTGGAGAACGAAATTCAAATACATACAGAAAAACTGAAAACATTTAGCTTCATTTTGGATGTAATCGTATAAAACAGACAATTTTTTACATATCCTTGCATACAATATCTCTAAACTTAGTACAACGGTGACGATACTTCTCTAGTAGGGTCGTTTTCAAATTTGGGGCCAAAAGCGAGTTATTTGATTTAGTTCTCATAACCTCAATGTTACCGTCATTATAAGTACAGTAAATTTGTTGTCATGACAACAGGCACGTGGTCCTATCTATAGTAGATAGTAGCTAGTAGCTCCCAGCTATAGTAGAATATATAGTCCTATAACTATATATTCGTAAATACTACTAAATTAGGACTTATACCTACATTTATAACTACCCCAAATCTCATTCGTATCGCTGGTTCGAAATTCAAATTCTAACTGTTTTGCTATTTTTCTAGTAATGCGGTTTGAATTTCAGCAAATCCAATTAGTATATAATGCAATAATGAAGGAA
Source organism: Bombyx mori (assembly GCF_030269925.1). Lineage (NCBI taxonomy): Eukaryota > Metazoa > Arthropoda > Insecta > Lepidoptera > Bombycidae > Bombyx > Bombyx mori. Next base: position 13,563,291 of record NC_085109.1, on the reverse strand, counting down.
AACTAACTGGATATTAGAACATTATTAAAAACAAAAGAAGTACGATTTCTAAACTTAAAAAAAAAGTTTCTATTTAAATTGTTATCCGTGTTGGCGTTATCAAATGCGTAAAATGAAAAATATTAATGAACATTAATAATATTATCAATAAATGAGTGATTGACTTCATTGTGATATTTTTTGATTGCCCTTGTAGGCAAACGAGCATACGGCCCACTTGATGTTGAATGGTTACCGTCGCCCATGGACTTCAGCAATGCCAGGGGCAGAGCCAAGCTGCTACCTACCGCTTAATACTCTGTGATGAAACATTTTTTTATTCAGAACATGACTAAAAACAAAAAAAAAAATGGAAAATTAGAGTAAGTTTAAAATCATGAAATCGTTACTTTTTTGGCCGCAAAATTGAAAACGACCCAGTAGCTAGCATTTTCTAAGGTAGCATATTAAAATACCAATCCAAAATTACACATGCTTTATGCACTGCAGTGTAACAATTAAAATTTTACCAAAACGCGGCGGCGTAGTCTCGTGTCGCATGGCCGACCACCGATAATATTTGAATTGCGAGTTCACAAAACTTGAATATTCCATTGCTTGATAAATATTATATAACTTTTTTCCATAAGTAATTATTAGTTATTTAAAAGAAATTAATGTCATTAAAGATAATGAAATAAATACTTGCGAGCCACATACCTAATTTATTACGAGATGCTATATAAATTTTAATACATATTTGTCACACATTTTTTATAGATCTTTCTACATACCTTCACCAATATATAGTTAAAGTACTTTACCCCCAATCGAATTTCTTGGTAATAGGAGATAACGTGTTTCTTTATAAGTTAGCTTAGATTGATGGTCACCCTAACAGGAATGAACCCTCGTGGGAATTGTTGAGACGGTCTGATTTATAACTTTTACTGCCACAGACCTCAATCTGTGGGTTTCGGGGGCTGTAAAGTTATTTTATGTGCAAAAATCACAAGGCTGGTTCTTCATAATGAAATATTTTTATGTCTCGTTCTATCTCGCCAAACGTGTTTAGGTTTTTTTCTAATTTCTATACCTCTATCTTTATCGATCTAACATTATTCTTCTGATCCCTGCCTCTATTGAATAAAATAAGTATAGAAAGAACTTGTAGAATTTTTTTTTATTTATTGCTTAGATGGGTGGACGAGCTCACAGCCCACCTGGTGGTAAGTGGTTACTGGAGCCCATAGACATCCACAGCGTAAATGTGCCACCCACCTTGAGATATAAGCTCTAAGGTCCCAATTATAGTTACAACGGCTGCCCCACCCTTCAAACCGAAAAGCATTACTGCTTCACGGCAGAAATAGGCAGGGTGGTGGTACTCGTGCGGACTCACAAGAGGTCCTACCACCAATAAACCACCGTTCAGTGCCCACTGCCACTTCTCCCTTTTGATTACGCGTCTGGTACTTACGTGTAGGCAATTTTATTGCAGCCTTGGCTTGGTCGGTCTACCTTTAGGGAGATCTGCGCGACCTGGAGGGACCTTGCCTAATACCACCAGGTGCTAGATCAAAAGGTGACACATGTCCAACCAATCCCACCCTACAGAGTACAATAAATAAATACTGTTTTTTTTTTTCCTACCTAAGCTTAAGAGGCAATTTCAGCGTAACCTTAACTAGTAGGTAAGCTCACGGGGCTGAAACCGGAGTGACGCTAACACTGGCCCTAGCAAGAGTAGTGCTTCGCAGAATCTACCACCGGATCCGAAACGCGACCCACTGAGAAGATCCGGCGAGAAACTCAGTGGGCTGTGTCTGTGGGAAATACTGAATAAAATTTACAGAATTGAAAGAAAAATATACAGCATTTTGTACAATGAAGGCTCAACTTGAGTTTTTTGCGTCAGCAACAAACAGCTCTAATTTACTTACGTTTTTGCGGGACGAAATATGCGTAAAATTTTACTTAAGTGTTTTTCTCGTTTAAATTTCGCTTACAATATACATTGGGACGAGATTTCGGCGCGGTTCCAATTATTTTACATCAATACAAGCTTGATTTGTTGAAAATCATCGGGCCCAAGGTGTATTCATCAAAAGTATATTAAAATTTTATAGTTTAAAAATTTAAAAAAACCGAAGATAATTAATTAAAACCGCCATCTAATCATTGTTGACGTCGTACAACCATTTCCATTAACAAAAGCTGTTTATATGACTACTTATTCCTTACATATAGTAGTAAATATCACAACGTAAAATTAAATATAAATAATAAAACTAACTTGCCAGACTTAAGGACCAGAGATGGACTGCAAGAATAACTGCATGGGAAGGGCCACAAGGGAAAAGAAAAAAGGGTCGCCCGATATCAAAATGGGAGGATGATATAAAAGCTATCTCTGGCCCTCGATGGATACAGGTAGCCCAAAATAGAACCAAATGGAAGGACTTGGAGGAGGCCTTCACCATGTTTAATGGGTTCCTGCCAAACATAAGTGAAGAATATTAAAATTATTAAAATTATTATATGTATACCTATTTACTTTGTATTTTAGCAGGAAATAAAAGGCTTATTATTTTATTTATATTTATTTTTATAATAAAACTAACATGCGGAATCTATCGTCTTCATATGTTATGTTATAATAAAGGACAGCTCCAAAGTCGCATAGAACTCAGATCTCAAGATGGGTAGCGGCATTTACGTCGTCAATGTCTATGGGTTCCGGTAACCACTTAACACCTGGTAGGCCGTGATCTCGTCCACTAATCAATAAAATAATTAAAAAAAGGTCTTCATACATTTTTTTTTGTAGTTTCACTACCTGCCGTTACCTCTATAAACTCGTTACACTATCCAAGTACACAAAATGTCTTATTATTGTCTTACTATCCATCCATACTCCATATCCATATTATTATTTTTAAATTAAAACATAGCATGGCATTTACGTTTAAGATCATCAAAAGAAATTTGCTGCTTGACATAACGTACCCGTGTTATGTCCGAACATTTGTTCCCCTTATGAATTATACATTAAATACTCGGTGAAGCGGATTCGCAATTTAAATGGCAGCCATCTTAAGAAGCAACTATGACGTGAGCTGGCGACTAATCCGAGACAGAGTTTATTCGCAAAATAAACGCAGAAAATTACGACTGAGATCATAGCCGCATCTGAACTGTACGAAGAAGCAGTCGTGGCCTAAAGGATAAGACGTCCGGCGCATTCGTGTTGAGCGATGCACCGGTGTTCGAATCCCGCAGGCGGGTACCAATTTTTCTAATGAAATACGTACTCAACAAATGTTCACGATTGACTTCCACGGTGAAGGAATAGCATCGTGTAATAAAAATCATACCCGCAAAATTATGATTTGCGTAATTACTGGTGGTAGGACCTCTTGTGAGTCCGCACGGCTAGGTACTCATAAGAGGTCCTACCACTAGTAATTCCACCAGTAATTCGAGAACGACTGGACCGAATCTTGAATTATTTATCGAAGTCCAGGGAAGGTTTAAAAGGTAGATAAATATGAAAATTCTGGGAATTAAATAAAGTTTAGGTCTTTTATTTATCGAGTAAATAAAGTATATACAAGATCTGTTTTCATCACGCATGAAGGTGTGCATGATGATGGAATTGAGTGATAGTTATCGTTTATAGACATTGGTAATGCCAAAGGAACAGCCAAGCAGATCTCTACTGCTGAAATCGCTCTTTGAATTTGGTTGGAAAAAACAACATGTCAAACACACCGATTTGGAGAAAAGTTTATTTCAGAACTTGATCGTGCAGAGCATAAACGATCTCTTAAAGTAAGCTATGCTAAGCTAATGCCCTTTATGAAGCTAAGGATCGCAGCAGATGGAGGGAAATCGTACGGAAGAAACTGATGCAGCGGGGGAGTCACGACCCTCAGTAATGAGGAAGACGACGCGAGGAGGAGGAAAGTAAGCTATACCCAGTGATTCTAGATGCTACGGACGAACTAAGCTCTGATAATGCGGTTGCATAAGAACAAAAGCTTCAACACCGACAAACTCGACTTAACACTTTCCATCAACTTCAAACTAATCTATACTAATATTATAAAGCTGAAGAGTTTGTTTTTTTGAACGCGCTTATCTCAGGAACTACTGGTCCGATTTGAAAAATTATTTCAGTGTTAGATAGCCCATTTATTGAGAAAGGCTATAGGCTATATAAAATCACGCTAAAATAAGAGCACCAATAAATAATGTTTCAAAATCGGTACCTAACCTTACTGATGCTCCAACTCATTCATTTGTCTAATTTTTTATCCATTTACCTACTAAACCTTACTGATGCTCTAACTAAAACATTTATCAAAATTTTAATCCATTTATCTACTGAAACTTACTGATCCTCCAACTGAATCATTTATCGAATTTTTAATCCATTTACCTACCTAACCTTACTGATGCTCCAACTAAATCATTTGTCTAATTTTTAATCCATATACTTACCTAATCTTTCCCCTAGTTCATCTTCCATCGCTAGCTTGATCGAACAATATAAAAATATAATCCATATTATATTTAATAGAATATAGCAAACGAGAAAAGATTTTGTCTTGCCTTTTTTAAGTAGCAAGAAACAAAACAAAAAGTACTTTATAGTTAACAAGACGAAGGCAAGCCGTTCACGTATTTCTAATTAACCTTAAATCCAATAATGAAGGTAAACAGTAGACGTAATAAAAACGATACAGATTAAACAGAGCATAAAACCAACCGACGATACGGTTTTATTGGCGATAATATTTACACGTCTTGTGACCGAATCTACACATTAAAAAGCTTGTTACATAGAATTCGTGGTACGTAAAATGTGAACTTGTGATATTTTTGGGTCATTATTTGGGAAACATGGTTCAGTTAGTGTTAAGTCTTAATGTGGAAACGTTGCCTATCTTATTTTGTGCTGGCTGATCTATTTGAGTAGACATTATGTTATAATCGGATTCGAATAGACAACACAACGTGTTATTACTGTCATGCGTTGTGGGACACGGAATCCAAGTTTAATTAGATTTAATGATGATTATTCTACTCCTTAAACTGGGATGCGTGATTGCAGAAAAAACAGAATGATTGTAACCACTGGAGCTTCTTAGTGGATCGCGTTTCCGATCCGGTGGTAGATTCTGCGAAGCGCTGCTCTTGCTAGGCCAGTGTTAGCAACATCTACGATTTGAGCCCCGAGAGCTCACCTACACACTAGAGTAACGCTGATATAGCCTCTCAAGGCTATCAGCATAAGTAGGAAAAAAAGTAAATCAAATTCGTCACGATGAGATAGGATTTAAAAAAACGTGTGGCACTCGGAGACTGCCGCGGTAAAGCTATTGCATAGCATTTTTTATCAACTTATGCAATTATAATTAGACAATAATAATTTAATATTGAAACAATAATAAAATAAGACCCATAATTACGAACTTTAACAAAAGCAAAACATTAACTGTCCCCTTCACACTCATAAGCTAGACCGCCCGAGAGAAAGATGGGCAGACTTTTCATGATGCGCATGCAGTGCGACGTCACGCCGCGTGCTTATTCACAAACACTACACAAGCGCAATGTGTGAATGTGTTGAACGCCACATGGTAGGTGCAGTAGGAGTGTTAGGTTTTATTTTCGTTAAGGAATTTCTTGATTCGGTCGCCGCGCTCAAAGCCCGCGATAAAAGCTACGCAATAGCTTAAAAAAAATTGTCTTAATTTCCTTAAGTTCGAATGATTCGTGCTCTAACCTATTAAAGGTTTACTGAAACAACCCGCTTTATTTACTTGTATGCGTTTCATTTACATGTACTGCTTGGCGTGGTGTGTTTGCTACCGTTAAATATGTTTACGTGTCTGTTTGTATGTAATATAAATTTGTAATGTATAAACAAACTTTTCAACAGACTTTTCGAATGCATCGTGGATTCTTCCTTCTGATGACGGTACGTTAAATTAAGAAATTGGATAGTTCAGTGGACGCTTGGGCAGATTAGGACTCCTGCTGCTACATCTTCTGTGAGAGGCAGCATTGATAGTTAGATAGATAGTTACACAATAGGATTCAAAGATTGAGACCATGGATTCCGATAATCGTTCAAGTCCAGATAAGGCAGAAGCACATTCATCGACATAACGTATTTTAATTAATATAAGATACTACCTTTTGCCCGCGACTTCGTCCGCGTGGAATAGTTCACAATAATGCTTTATTTTAGAACAAATTTGGTTAGCATAAAAAACGTTATAGTGAGCCAACCTTAACATATAGACATAATATGCTGTCGCGGACTTTTTTTTAGATCTTTTAAAGGGTAACAATTCTGTCATACATTACTTTAGTGAAACCCGATTTTGAAACATTATTTGTTGGTGCTCCGCTTGTATTGGTCTTAGCGTGATGTTATATAGCATATAGCCTTCCTCAATGAATGGGCTATCTAATACTGAAAGAATTTTTCAAATCGTACCAGTAGTTCCTGAGATTAGCGCGTTCAAACAAACAAACTCTTCAGCTTTATAATATTAAGTTTAAATATAATTAAAATTAGAAAAAAATATGCTGATTTATATTTGTTCTAAAGCGTCACGTGAATATTTTATCATACTTTACGATATACATATTTAAAAGAATATCTCATCGTACAAAGGTGAGCTTATCTCATTTATGAGTTTAGCTGACAGCGAACCATTACTAGGGAGAAAATATAATCCTATTTCACTCGTCTCGTTTATAAAAGGGCGCGACATTAACAATGTCAAAATAATGGCTCGTGCAGTAAATAAGTATTTACAATTTATAAAAATTTTAAGGAATTTTTTTGTATAAAAAAAATTCATCACCTAACTGCGTCTCTAGAGTGCGTTAATTGCTTAACATAAAAACCTCGATAAATGATTAAGTTAATTTTAAACTGAAACATTATGTACTACGATTTTTAAATACATACTAGTGGTCGCACAGTAGTTGAAATTCGACTATAATTAATTGAAATTGTAAGTTCGTACACTATTATTATGCTATTTTCAAATACTATTTTACTTCTATAATTACAAATTTCGCCAAGGCTACACTATAGAAAAATATTAACAAAGACAAACAATATTTAATCTATTCTCAATTTGACCACAGACGTCAAGAACATAAGTTTGACAATAAATAAATAGTATGCATGCGCGTGTGCGTCAAATACATGGTAATGTGTATTATTTTTATTGATTTAATGTATTTTTTAGGCACAATTTAAAAAAAAATATTAGCATTCGGCACTCCTTCTCTATATTCTCCATAAGTGTGGGAAATTTCATACTCCTCCGTCCGCGCAATTTTCGTAAAAAGGGATACAAAGTTTTTGCTTCATGTATATATAGATATATAAATATATCCTAAGACGTGACAATGAGCAATTTCCGTGATAAAGCAATAAATAGCATCCCTTAACAAAAACCAAAATTACGTAATTAATTTATTTATTTTATTACTAATTCACGTACTAATATGGTAATTTTCGCGTTTGTGAGTTAAACAGAATCATACTTTAGAAAATAATGTAGTTTCTTTAATAGACGATGCCACTAAAGAATATTTCTGACCAGATAATTCAGTAGAAATGGGATCTCGAATCATTATAGAACACAAAAGAGCTTAGTCTTCAGTACAAAAGCTCAACTTCCCTTCAGTTTATTCCGAGTTCAATTCTGCAAAAAATATTTAAATGATTCTCGTTCGTATGGCGTTTGGTTTAGAGTCGAATATTAGATTTTCGTCCGGTAGAATTCTTCAATATTCTTTCGATTGGTCTCCACAGGAATTTTCAATAACTGAATTATGCCAATCGGATGTGAAGTTCAATAGAAGGTTCAGTTGTGAACGTAATTCCGACTGATGTACAAGTCAAGTTCAATCAATCATTTAAATTCTTTTTTTTTTATTGCTTAGATTGGTGGACGAGCTCACAGCCCACCTGATGTTAAGTGGTTAATGGAGCTCATAGACGTCTACAACGTAAATGCGCCACCCACCTTGAGATATAAGTTCTAAGGTCACAGTATAGTTACAACGGCTGGCCCACCCTTCAAACTGAAATGCATTATTGCTTCACGGCAGAAATAGGCATGGTGGTGGTATCTAGCCGTGCGGACTCAGGTCCTACCACCAGCAATTACGCAAATTATAAATTTTGCGGGTTTGATTTTGATTACACGATGTTATTCCTTCACCGTGGAAGTCAATCGTGAACATTTGTTGAATACGTATTTCATTAGAAAAATTGGTACCCGCCTGCGGGATTCGAACACCGGTGCATCGCTCGTCACGAATGCACCGGACGTCTTATCCTTTAGGCCACGACGACATAATGTTTTATGTGCCGATATTGATAACAGTTGCATGGTGAGTAGGTAATGGAAATAATGATATTTTGACAGAACAAAGTCTAGGGCTCCACGTATTGCAAGTTTGTCGCAATATTCGTTGCTGCTGGGTCACGTTCCCATCCACGTTCGTGATAACTCTGAAGCCACATCAATGTGCTAGAACGGTATATATATATATATATATACATCAATGTAACATCTATACGATTTATCTTAAAAGAGGTTAATATTTTATAAAGGTGACATAAATGGAATGTTGAATATAGAAATATTAGAAGAAGGAACATCACTACATAGTATAAAACAAAGTCGCTTTCTCTGTCCCTATATCTGTCTGTCCCTATGTATGCTTAAATCTTTAAAACTACGCAACGGATTTTGATGCGGTTTTTTTAATAGATAGACTGATTGAAGAGGAACGTTTATATGTATATTAACATCCATTAAATAGTGGAGAAATCAATAATAAATTACAGCTTCCGAAGCGAAGCAAGGCCGGTCGCTAGTTAGAAATATAAAAGTATTTTGGAATATTGAAATAAAAAAACATAAAAAAAGTGGTAGTAAAAAGTAGTAGTGGTAAAAGTGGTATAGCTTTAAATATTGTTTTATAACGTATTATTTTATTTACATCAAAATACAGCTTAGCCTAGTAAAACTATAGCACAAATTGAGTTGCTCTATAAGGAGAAATATGTATGTATTTTCTTTAATAATGTGTTGTTAATAGTACACCGCAACATACCTGCTGTATCTTTATCTGTCCAGACTTTCGAGTTTTTTTAATTGCCCTTGTAGGCAGACGAGCATACGGCCCACCTGATGGTGAGTGGTTACCGTCGTCCATGGACTTCAGCAATGCCAGGGACAGAGCCAAGCCGCTGCCTACCCTTAATACTCCTCATACAAGTCTCTTTCGAATAAAAAAATAAAATAATAAAAATAATAAACGGTTGTCTGGAAGAGATCGCTTTTAGCGATAAGACCGCCTATTCCACAAACGTATCTGCTTGTTGACTGTTTTCTGATTTTATGTGTTTTGGTGTGCAATAAAGTTCTCTCTCTCTCTCTCTCTCTCTCTCTCTCTCTCTCTCTCTCTCTCTCTCTCTCTCTCTCTCTCTCTCTCTCTCAATATACTATTTTTGTTTCACAATACGTTGTATCGTGATCACAGGCAAACGAATGCTTGTTTAGATCATCTCTTGAGCAAGACAACGTACATTTTTCCATTAGTTCCGTGAGTAAACTGATGTAAAAGTATTTAATAGAATACTATCGTCCGGAATACTGTTTAAATTAGTGTATTTTTGGTAGCTTCATAACACACTTGACACATTTCCGGTTCACACTTAGTGATGCAAGTTATAAAATATCATCACCTCATCTCTTATCCCGGGTGTCGTAAAAGGCGACAAGGAATTCATCGGGGGATGAGCAGCAGCGATTTTTTTGTGCTTAAATGGGTGGACGAGCTCACGGCCTACCTGATTTTAAGTGGTTAAAAACCCAAAGACATCTGCAACTTAAATGCCGCCACTCACCTTGAGACATGAGTTCTAAGGTCTCAGTTTTTACAGTACAACGGCTGCTTTCCCCCCTTCAAACCGAAATGCATTACTGCTTGACGGCAGAAATAGGCAAGGTGTATTTATTGGTGACTAGCTGACCTGGCAGACTTCGTAGTGCCTCAATCGATAAATAAAAGACCTAAACTTTATTTAACTCCGAGAATTTTCATATTTATCTACCTTTTAAGCCTTCTCTGGACTTCGATAAATAATTCAAGACCAAAATTAGCCAAATCGGTCCAGTCGTTCTCGAATTACTGGTGGAATTACTAGTGGTCGGACCTCTTGTGAGTCCGCACGGGTAGGTACCACCACCTCCCTGCCTATTTCAGCCGTAAAGCAGTAATGCGTTTCGGTTTGAAGGATGGGGCAGCCGTTGTAACTCTACTGAGACCTTAGAACTTATATCTCAAGGTGCGTGGCGCATTTATGTCGTAGATGTCAATGGGTTCCAGTAACCACTTAACACCAGGTGGTCTGTGAGCTCGTCCACTCATCTAAGCAATAAAAATAAAAAAGAGTTTTAGCGGGACTAACCAACAGCAATCCATTTTTAAATATATAGACGGGGCGCATTGTACTCCTGCACGAATGGGTACCACTATCCTGCATATTTCTACCGCGAAGCATTCATTCCCGTTAAAAAAGATAAGACAGCCGTTATAGACCATTCAAAGGTTCAGCCTTATGTCTAAGGAATGGTTAGCGTGTGAGTGACCATGATCGAGTTTTCACCAATCGTACCTAAGTATTCTGTTCATAAAGGCCATGGTAATCTCATTTCATACACATGTTGAGTCTTTATATCGTTGCTTGTTGGACAACGAAAGTGGCGGATGAAAGGCGATTGCATGCCGCCGAGATGCGAATGTTGCGATGGATGTGTGGAGTAACGAGAATGGATAGAATACGTAATGAATATGTTAGAGGAAGTCTGAAAGTGGCACCTGTGACAGAGAAGCTGAGGAGTGCACGTTTGGGATGGTATGGACATGTGATGAGACGGAATGAAAATGAGGTTGTTAAGAGAGTGTTAACTATGAATGTGGAAGGATTTAGAGGAAGAGGTAGACCTAAGAAGAAATGGATGGATTGTGTGAAAGACGATATGGGTAGGAGGGGAGTGAGCGAAGAAATGGTATATGATAGAAGAGTATGGAAGGAGAAAACATGTTGCGCCGACCCCAGGTGGGAGAAGGGCAGGACAATGATGATGTTGAGACTCTATATCGGGCAAGGATTAATAAGACACGTGTTCAGTTAAGTGACTAACGTATATTGGGATTACAACCTAACGTGCTATCGACAGCCCGACAATCCCGAGACTGATGGTAGCATCACTGCAATATAATTATCGCTAACACATACATATTATTATTAGTTGCTATAGGGATATTTGTGGTCCCTACACACATTAATCATTTTATTGGTGGTAGGACCACTTGTGAGTCCGCGCGGGTAGGTACCACCACCCTACCTATTTCTGCCGTGAACCAGTAATGCGTTTCGGTTTGAATGGTGGGGCAGCCGTTGTAACTATACTTGAGACCTTAGAACTTATATCTGTCTTTGGGCTCCAGTAACCACTTAACACCAGGTGGGCTATAAGCTCGTCCACCCATCTAAGCAATAAATAAATCGGTTGTCTGTAAAGTCGGTTTACTGACGATAGTTGAACGTGACAACGTCATAAGAAAATACTGATGGAATGGTTTCATTTTTCAATTATCGCAATTATCGTTGCTATAAACAATTGACACCACATTCACTTGTCACTGAACTTCATACTTGGCGAAAACATGTAAATGTATTATTGTATAGCAGCTGTCCACGCGGATGCATCGCTCACTCAAGTAGGAGAGAGACAGATGTCGAACGCTGCCGAAAGCGGAGGCCGGTTGTGCCTCTTTGTCGCTCGTTGCGCGCTCTCGCTTGCACTTCAAGTCTTAAAAGGAACGCCTTAGAGCGAGGTAACGCCACATGAGTCATGTTTTTTCGTGCGTGCAGTCGGATCCATCGAATTATAAGACGTTGTTACGTCAAAAGATCTACTAGAGTCAATAAGAAGTAGATTTAAGAATGTAGCAACTGGTTTTCCTTACATAAATTACCGTTACCTGTAGTAGTTGAGGACTTGGGCAAAGACCCCTGGGTGCCGGTCGAAGAAATACTCGTTGAGCACCGGGTCGTAGTTGGCGAGCGCCTCCGTCAGCCGGGACAGTCGCGTCGCGGGGATCTTCTTCAAGGTCGCCTTGTAAGTCTCGTATCTAAAAACAAAATCTACTTTCAGCTCAACTTATGACCATGCAAAAAACCTTTTCACCCATATCTACTTAATCTAAATAATAGTGGACTAAATTGGTTGGAAACGAGGTTGTTTTTTATTGCTTAGATGGTAGACGAGCTCACAGCCCACCTGGTGTTAAGTGGTTACTGGAGTCCATATACCTATAGGACGTAAATACGTAAATGCGCCACCCACCTTGAGATATAAGTTCTAAGGTCTCAAGTATAGTTACAACGGCTGCTCGCCTTCAAACCGATACGCATTACTGCTTCACGGCAGAAATAGGCAGGGTGGTGGTACCTGTCTAAGCAGGCTCACAAGAGGTCCTAGCACCAGTAATTACGCAAATTATAATTTTGCTGGTTTGATTTTTATTACACGGTGTTATTCCTACATCGTGGAAGTCAATCGTGAACATTTGTTGAGTACGTATTTCATTAGAAAAATTGGTACCCGCCTGGGATTCGAATACCGGTGCATCGCTCAATACGAATGCACCGGACGTCTTTATCCTTTAGGCCACGACGACTTCAAGTGAGAGTTTCATTACTTCAGGTGGACTTCGGAGAAGTGGTAGGAGTATCTCGACGAAGTACACTGAGAAAGGTTGCTCGAATAATCAGAGCTGAATCTGGATGGAACTGGTATCTAAATTTAAAATTTAAATTTAAATTGCTTTTACAGTTTAATTACGCGTTTTTTTTTTGTTATTAAATTAATTGATTTATGACTTTTCCAATACTTTAGTGTTCGTGATCATAGACGATACTTTGAGTTAACTGATGATTAGGGTTATAATTTTTTTTATTGCTTAGATAGGTTGACGAGCTCACAGCCCACCTGGTGTTAAGTGGTTACAGGAGCCCATGGACATCTACAACGTAAATGCGCCACCCACCTTGAGATATAAATTCTAAGATCTCAATATAGTTACAACGGCTGCCCTACCCTTCAAACCGAAACGCATTACTGCTTCACGGCAGAATTAGGCAGGGTGGTGGTACCTACCCGCCCGGACTCACAAGAGGTCCTACCACCAGTATAATGATTAATTAACGTTCGAAGATCAAGTCAACTTGCTCATGTTTACCTATTATGAATTCGTTCATAAATGCTCAAGAGAAAGTCCATGGTAATATTAAAACCTGTTTTGATTAGTCAACGCTATCGACAGTTTCATCTGAAATATTTATGGTATTGTGAAAGATTAAGTAAAGCTATTAGTAACACTTCCATTATTTCTATCATGATAAGTTAATGAAGTATCCTTCTCGCACTGAGAAACGCCAATCTACTTTTCGCACAGACCTCCATTTTTCCCATAATCTCTTATTATTAAAAAGCCAATTCATAGAAATACCTTGAGCGTGGTCTATTCAAGTCAGCTAAGTACAAACGGTTTTTGGTAAGTGCTTTTGAAAATACACCTCAATTTGTAGCAGCCACTTTATTGGGAACCTTCAAACGGAGCAGACTGACAGACTTGGAAGCTCTCCTTAAATTCGATAATAAGATGTACTCTTAAGGTTTTTACAGGAAACGCTTCAGATTGAATTATGATAAGAGATTCTAATTTATTTTGGGCACATACGGCTTAAAAGATTAACCAGTGTCAACTTTTCTTACTTTTAGTCAACTATGACATCAGGAGAATAGTCCTAGCTGAGCTTCTGTTTGCCCACCTGTCCTGGTGAAACTGGAAAGGCCTTTGGGCCACCAGTAATCCTTCCTTAATAAGTAAAAAAACCGGACAATAAACTTGTCTAAAATAGTGATGTTTAATCAATGATGGTCAACAAATCCCGTGTAGTGGTAGCTGTCAATGAATTTAACGGGCAAAAGCTTAAATTTCTCTAAGAAGTATTTCAAGAAAACCCTGCAATATCAACGTCTTGAGCAACATGAGTTGCAAGGTTTTGTTCCGTCTAAGTTACTTCTGATCACTACTATTCTATGATAGCCACTGATAAACAATTATTCTTCGCTTCTCTTCAGACTGAAACACATGAAAAATTTGCAGCAAAAGTAATAGACGAGTATACCATAATCCCATAGTATACGGACTTGGATTAAGTCATAAGGTCTGTAAAATGAATGTGGGCTAGGAAGAATTTGGGAAGATGGAGGTAATTAAGAAGAAGCACGAAAGGCTTAGGACCCCTTGTCACATTCAGTTTCTTCGCTTAAGCCTTAGGCGAAGAATCTGAATGTGACAAGAGTCGCATATCCGTATCTCGAATCGCTAATCTTTCATGATCTTCTGACCTTAAAATCCTTAAAATCTCATAATCAACCAATAGTCATAATCGCCAATGGTGAATAAGCTGGTCTGTAACTCCAGTTAATGTATTCAAAAGTAAAATTTTAAATTTCACTTTTCCATATTCGAATATTGCATTACAATAATTAAATTACAATATCATATTAGTACGTTCATTAACCATGTACGCCCCCAGCGTGCCTAATCTACCAATGCTGCTCCTCCATCACCCATCACCATCATCACATACCCATCCGTTTGTTGGGACTACCCTTATTCCTATCTCAATTTCTGCTATGTTTCATAGGTAAAATTTAAGTTACTTCTATGTACATCCAGTGAACGCGGCGAACGTGCAACTTCAAAGTGTGACCTCAAACCCCAAGTTAGCACTCACTTGATACTTGAACAATATTTGGGTGGACGTAAATACCGGTCTAAGACTGTAATATCAAGCTCCAGCATCGTTAGCCCACTTAACCAAATTATATCAGGAAGATCAAACAACAAGAAGCCTCTCCAGAAATAATATGATATATAAGAAAAAGCATAATAAAAATACACACTGGTAACACCAAATGAATCTCCAGGTGTACTCGAGGGAAATCAGAGCATCGAGAAAACAACGAAACTTGACTTCGGTAAACCATTGAGAACGTTATGTAATCATGGACATTGGCAAGTTTATGTTATGCCAATACTTATTTACACTCATTTATTAATCAGTACTCATTCAGATAAGTAAATGGCTTAAGGACTACCGCAGCCCATAACATTTATAATTTAAACTGAAAACGGAGGAAAATGAAAGCAGTTTCGACTTTGTGATCTTTTGAATTAGTCATTTTCTTAACGTTGAGCGGTGTTTGATGCCAGTTCATCTCATCATAACTTGAAAGATCCTGACGACTGATTTCGGCCTGACTTTTGACCTCGAAAGGTCCTTTATGCTATATTACTATGCATAACCTGATCGAGCCCTTCCACCTGGAAAAAAAAGTGCATCAGTACCTACTATAACTATAAAATGTGGTCTCTCTAGACTTTCTAGAATTTGTTAAAAATAATTGACACTGAATCAATAATATCATTGGCAACCAAAAGTACAAGGTTACCTAAATCATTATTTAAAACTAGCGACCCGCCCTCGCTTCGCTTTGGAAACTGTAATTTATTATTGATTTCTCCACTATTTAATGGATGTTATTATACATAATAAACCTTCCTCTTCAATCACTCTATCTATTAAAAAAACCGCAACAAAATCCGTTGCGTAGTTTTAAAGATTTAAGCATACATAGGGACAAAGAAAGCGACTTTGTTTTATACTATGTAGTGATTATCATCTTATTATTTTAATATATCGACCATCAATAATAGTTAATTATATAAATTTGAATATTTAGTTGTCCTTTCGGAGTTAGTCAATACTCTGAGGACGTACCGTTGGCAAATCAATCGGAATTATAGTATTTCTTATCCTCTGAAGGTTCTGTTCGTGAGCTGAATCCTAAGTACTGTCTGGAACTCAGCTCAATATTCTTATATTATGAGAGCGTTAAATTCATTTGACGTTTTTTTTTTTTGTAAAACTAATATGAAAATCATAAATAATAAATATTTCACGTAGATTCAAAAGGAACGAGTGTGAGGGCGATTTACGACTAGTTTTTTTTTATTGCTTAGATGGGTGGACGAGCTCACAGCCCACCTGGTGTTAAGTGGATACTGGAACCCATAGACATCTACAACGTAAATGGGCCACCTACCTTGAGATATAAGTTCTAAAGTCTCAAGTATAGATACAACGGCTGCCCCACCCTTCAAACCGAAATGCATTACTGGTTCACGGCAGAAATAGACAGGGTGGTGGTACCCACCCGCGCGGACTCACAAGTGGTCCTACCACCAGTAATTTGTTTTAAATATACTCATCATCAGCTCACAGGCGTCCACTGCTAGACAAAAGCCTCCTCCAAAGTTCGTCATAATGAGCAGCCCTGCGCTACTCGCATTTTTTAAAAAAAGGAAAAAATCCGTGCAAAAGAATTCAATTAAAAAGCAGATGCATGTTTTAATTTCTTTTAGACAAAGAGAAATTATTATTTGATTCATAAGGGCGTCTAGTCTATTCAAGTCTCTGTGGAAAACTACCCAGAGAGTATGATAGTTGTGCTGTTTTACGTGCGTTGGAATATGTTGACTAGTTTTTGTTTTGAATAGAAATTCTATCTCAGAAATGAACGTTGCATGATAGAGCTTTTCTACTAAAGCTGACTTACAAACTTAATTTTTTAGCTTGATTACTTATTCATTGACTAGTGGTAGATTGTTCAAAAATACAATTTTTCACAAACATGCTTCTGTATTCTTCCCGACACAACCCTAAATGCCTCTATGGCACATTAAATGGAAGAGTATACAACTAATGAGAAGAACTAAAGCTGTATAAGTAACTGAAAAGGAAAAGTCAGCGGGATGATGAGCACGTTAAAAATCTCTAAAGCCCGATTCTGTAAGATCTTAAAATTAAAATTCAAAAATGAAATTAATACAGACGGATATTTTGAAAAGAGTCATCCTTTTCAGTTCTTGTTCATGTTTACCTCATAGTTCGCTCGTCTAAAAAAAAAAGTATTTCGCTTTACATTCGGACGCAGGGTTGGTTCTGACGAGAAAAAATATTATTCAACTTTTTTTTAATGCTTGGATAGGTGGACGAGCTCACAGTCCACCTAGTGTTAAGTGGTTACTGAAGCCCATAGACATCCACAATGCGCCACACACCTTGAGATATAAGTTCTAAGGTCTCAAGTATAGTTAGTTACAACGGCTGCCCCACCCTTCAAACCGAAACGCATTACTGCTTAACAGCAGTAATAGGCAGGGTGGTGGTACCTACCCGCGCGGACTCACGAGAGGTACTACAACCAGTTATTACGCAAATTATAATTTTGCGGGTTTGCTTGGTTTTAATCGGTTTAACTTTTACGCGGTTGTCGAGAAGTCTTTATTACTATGACTCCAGTTGTTACAGCATTTCAATTTTTTATTTTATTTTTCATCCAATTGTTTTTGCTCTTGATGGACAACAAGTAATCTCCATCGATCTCTCGTTGAATTCTCACCAGGAACCCATAAACGTGAATGACTCCAATGTCTTGATATATTAAGACATTAGACATTAAAAGTGACAGTGAACAATGTCTACAAAGCAAGATTGGACCATCCTTCAAAATCACTACTGCTTCTTGCTAATAATAAGCAATATAGTAATTAATAATGATTATAATTTTTTTTTAAGACTGTAGATCAAAATAATTGTGTTAGTTCTTCATCTTGAAAGTCATTCATTACCACGTTTTTCATACGTATGTATTTATTAAGAAAGAATATTAGCTGCCTGAGTGACATATACACCGGGATAATCGCTTCGCATGCTTTGAGTACACCGGGCGTCTTATCTTACGATTACCAGTCGCTAAATCCGGTTCCGGTTGTCTTGTACGCTAGACGTTTGCTAAACACTCCCGATAAACAAGTGAAAATCAGTGAGAAATAATAAGCCCACCTTTAAATAGTGCAACACCAAATATTTATGGAACGTGTGTTCATCGTTATGAATCATAGTGAACTTAAAAACACATTTAAAAAGTGATAAATCCTGTACTCAAAATCTAGTTAACATTGTTCGAGATCTGTCAAAGCGACAAATTGTGCTACTACCCGCAACAGCGATACCAATTTAAGAAAAAGAAAAAAAAAAAAAAAAACAACATTACGTTCAGAAACTAGTTTCAAATTCCGCTCAACTTTACGTTTCGTTTCACATAAAAATGTCGTTGTCACCTGAGATGTCACTGCTTTTATCTAAAATGACGGAACAATTGAACTTGCAAACTGCTACAATTACGGAAAATATAACTGCAGCCATATTACACCAAGTCGACGAAAAAATAAAACCGATCATAGAGGAGAACGAAAAACTGAAGCAGGAAGTTGAGACATTAAACAAAAAGATTCTTACCCTCGCGTCTATTACCAGGAAAAACAATATATTAATTCATGGCTTACCTGAAGAAAATGATGAAAAATTCGAAGATCTAAGTAACCTTGTAAAATCAACATTGCGCGGAATCGAAGTGGAAATTAAAACAGAAGATATTAACATACTTCAGAGACTAGGGAAAAAAGGATCCAGAGATGGCAAAACTAGACCAATTTTGCTTGCTACCACGAGCCTACAGAGGAAAATCCAGATTTTGAAAAATAAAAAGAAATTGAAAGCTGACATATACATCACGCACGATCTACCAAAGGAAGTACTTCTAGCCAAGAAAGGAAATAAAAACAAAAATTCCGGCGACAGCAAAAAAGACACAGAAAAAAGGAAAAGATCTGAAACTCCAAGTCCTGGCAACCCAATTGCAACAAATACGAAGATGCACAAAATAGATGCTTTTCAATACTTACGACAGAGATCACACTCCTTTTCAGAAAAAAAACACAAACAAAAACTAATACTCCATCAAGAACCGGAGGATTACAACCGACAACAACAAACAATCCAAGTCAACATTTATTTGAACTACAACTAAATACGTCACAGCTAAAACAACAAAATCAAATACTCCCAAGACGGCTGGTCACCGAGGGAGGATTAGACCATCACCCTCTAACAATAAAACAAAAATTAGATACTGCAACCCCAAATATTAGATCTACCCCAAGCCGATTGGTGGGGGATAGGAACCACAACCCCCCAATAACACAAGAAATCAATTGCGAAAACAGCTACACGAAATCAAAAATTTATATTGCAGCCCTCAATGTACTTACACTGAAAAACGATGAAAGCCTTACAGAACTAGTATATGCGTTGAAACAGATTAAATGGGACATTGTCGGCCTGAGTGAGGTAAGGCGAATGGGAGAAAGAATTATTTCCCATCCAGACTTCCTTCTATACCATATAGGAACGACCCCAGGTCAGTATGGAGTTGGTTTTATTATAAAAAAATACCTCACAAACTATGTTGAGAGCTTTATAGGAGTATCAGAACGCATAGCACTGATGAATCTTAAGCTACCTGGGTACAAAGATCCATGGACTATCATACAAGTATACTCACCCACGGAACAATCCGATACAGTATCAATAGAGTCATTCTACCTAGACCTAAATAAAACAATCCAAGACTATGCTTACAAAAACCTTGTTGTGATAGGAGACTTCAATGGCCAAATTGGAGAACGACAACCAGAAGAAGACACAGTCTTGGGACCATTTGTGTATGGAAAAAAGGCCAGAAGCAGAAACGGAGAAAGACTTGTAAACTTTGCACAGGAGAATGGCTTGAGAATCTTAAACACAGTGTTCAAGAAGAAAGAAAGTAAGATGTGGACCTGGTCATCACCAGACGGGAAAACAAAAAACCAAATAGATTTTATAATGTCTAATAAAAGTAGATACTTCTCTAACATGAAAGTTATAAGCAATTTCAACTTCAATACAAACCATCGAATTATTCGAGCAGAACTAACGACAACCCCGCCAAAAAACTCAAGACCAAGAAACAATATGATGAACACAAAACCTACCAAATACCAAATATCCCAAATAGCCAACTCTGTAATGACAAAACTTATAGATTACAAAAAAGAGACAACAAACATGGAGGTGCAAGAAAAATACGACTGGTTAGAAGGAGCAATCAAAGCAGCTATTCAACAAGGGACTAATAACAAAGACCTATCTAACAAGTGGATGACTACCAAAACAATCAACCTTCTCAAACAAAGAGCTAACTTAATTAAAGAAAAAAATAGTAACGATAATCGAAAGCAAATAGCAAAACTCAGCAAAGAAATTAAAGAAAGTATTAGAAAAGATAGAACTCAAAAAAGAATGGAAACAATAGAGAGACACATTTTACAAACAGGAGGTATAAAAAAGGCACATAAGGAATTATCAAACAAAAAGGACTGGATCGTACAGATGAAAGATAGTAATAGCTTGAAGGAAAATCGAAGGCAAGGAATATTAGGAATTGCTAGATCTTACTACAAGAAATTATATGAAAACAACATAGAGGAAAAAGAAATAGAGTTGTTGGAATTCTCATCCGTGCCCAGCATCATACAGGATGAAATAGAATTCGCTATAGAAACTCAAATAGACAATAAAGCTCCAGGACCCGACAGAATAAGTAACGAAGTACTAAAACAAGCGAAACAAACAATAACACCTATTCTCAAAGAAATCTTCAACGATATCATCAACACAGAAACGATTCCCCAGCAATGGACTAAATCCAATATAATCCTTCTGTACAAAAAAGGTGATCAGTACGATATTGGAAACTACCGACCCATAAGTTTAATGTCCAACCTGTACAAAATATTTGCAAAGATCTTGCTCAAGCGAATGGAGGGCAAACTCGACGAGCAACAGCCAATAGAACAAGCAGGTTTTAGAAGAAACTACTCAGTACTTGATCATATCCATGCTGTTAGGCAAATCATTGAAAAATATACAGAATATCAACTCATATACTATCTAGCATTTGTCGATTACACCAAAGCATTTGACTCATTAATACATGCAAACATCTGGGAGGCGTTAAGAGAACAAGGAATAGAACAAAAATATATAAGATTGATTAGAAATGTTTACAAAAACAGCTCGGCGTGCATTCAGCTAGAAAAGAAAGGAGATTCGTTTAAGATACAAAAAGGAGTAAGACAAGGAGATCCTCTCTCTCCAAAACTTTTCTCCTCTGTTTTGGAAATGATCTTCAGGAGCCTTGATTGGGAGAATCTGGGTTTAAATATAGACGGCCGCACACTAACACACTTAAGATTTGCCGATGACATTGTGTTATTCGCAAAAACACCGGGAGACCTAAATAGAATGTTAAACGAACTAGCCTCGGAGAGTGAAAAAGTAGGACTAAAATTAAATCCCGAAAAAACAAAAGTAATGACCAACGGAACCAAAAGCAGCATAAATGTAGGCAAGTCAGAAATTACCTATGTCGAAGAATATATATACCTCGGACAGCTGATATCACCTAAAGATAATATAAACAAAGAGATCAAAAGAAGAATTGCAAACAGTTGGAAGAGGTATTGGGATCTGAGAGAAATAATGAAAGATAAAAACCTTCATATAGGAACAAAAGGCAAACTATTCAATGTTTGCATTCTACCAATTTTAATGTATGGAAGCCAAACATGGGCCTTAACAAAAAACATAACCAATAGAATTGCTATTTGCCAACGAGCAATGGAAAGAAGCATGATAGGAGTAAAAAGGAAGGATAAAATAAGAAACACTAACATTAGGAAAAATACTAAGACACAAGACGTAACTCTAAAAATAAAAAGGCTAAAATGGAAGTGGGCGGGACACATGGTCAGAGGAAAAGAAAAATGGAGCAAAATAACTACACATTGGTACCCAAGGGAAGGCAAGAGGAAAAGAGGCAGGCAACAAAAAAGATGGGACGATGATATCAGGCAGGTTGCGGGCATAACATGGAGTAGAGTAGCCAGAGAGAGATCAGAATGGAGTAGGTTAGAGGAGGCCTTTGCCAACTGGCAAACGGACTTACAGAGAGTAAACAAGCACCAAATACACCAATTTTAATTTTCTAAAATACATATATATATACATATATCAGTATAAGTGCAGTAATATAAGAAACTTAATTTTATATCTGTTTTCCGAATAAAGGGCTCTATTATTATTATTATTTAAGATGGGCTCTTCAGAAAAATCTGTAGACAAATGTTTAGCTGTGCCCTTAGCATAGTGTTCCGAGAGTTTTATTAGATTATCCGCATTTTTGTCTGCCTTCGTCGGTAATAAATTTTTTTTATATTTTTTTGTTGCTTATATGGGTGGACGAACTCACAGCCCACCTCATCTTAAGTGGAGCCCATAGACATCTACAACGTAAATGCGTCACCCACGTTGTGATATAAGTTCTAAGGTCTCAGCATAGTTACAACTACTGCCCCACCCTTCAAACCGAAACGCATTACTGCTTCACGGCAGAAATAGGCAGGGCGGTGGTACCTACCCGTGCGGACTCACAAGAGGTCCTACCACCGGTAATTTTATTTTAATTTTAATTTTAAAACATGAATAAAAGATTTTAATTGCATCGGCAGCCCTAACTTCAAGACCTTGGCCCGGCCGTGTCCGTTTTATATTTTTGTATCACTTCTTCAGAACTTTTAAAGTCAAATATCTCGTGTGAATTCCCGTTTATTTAATATTAATAAAACGAATGTTTATTTTTTTTTGTATTCTTCATTCGCAGTAGTGTTAAAAAAGTAACACGGCTTTTCTCAGTAATGAAACGCGATTTATTTTCATGAACGCAGCGAAGTAGGAGGAAATAAAATTGACGCCTTTAGAACTATTTACTATTATTCAAAGTATGGGGCGAGCTTCGTGTGATGATGTTAGATATATGCAAAGCCTCATACTAACTGAACTCTTTTGTGGTAACAATTCGCTACTATGAAATTGCCATTTCAGAATACTACTGGCCGTGACCGGAATTATTTGAAACGTAATTTATGTATGGCTGGCAATAAATTTTAAATTCAAATGAATTTTATTTTGAAAAATATGGAGCTATATTTTCCAATTCAGTCATTTGTTTATTGATGAATGAATGAATGAATGAATTATTTTATTACAGACAACAACAAGTCCACATGTGTAAATTGTAATTATTATAATTATTATAATTAGCAGTGATGCTTTTCGGTTTGAAAGGTGGGGCAGCCGTTGTAACTATACTGAGACTTTAGAACTTATATCTCAAGGTGTGTGGCGCATTTACGTTGTAGATGTCTATGGGTTCCAGTAACCACTTAAGACCAGGTGGGCTGTGAGCTCGTCCACATATCTAGGCAATAAAAAAAATTTAAAAAAATGGTATCATTGAAACATACTTAAAATTAACAAAACCAATCAAATAAAAAAGATACATTTATTAAAAGTAATTATCATTTGAATACATTTCAAATATTCCATTCAACTGATACTTACTTCGAACCAACCATTATTATTATTATTATTATTTAGTCCGCAAGTGAACCATGGTACAATGGTTCAAGTACCGAATAAATAAATGTTTTGGTTATCACTACACTTGTATCTTTTTTTATCAATATGGACACGATAAAAAGACTAGTAAGTATTGAATACTTGTTCAGTCGCGGTAGCAATGCCGCACAAACTGCTCACATTAATGACGTGTGCGATGTAAACATTGCAAACGAATGAAAGCTTCCGACATGGAAATTTTGATCTAAAAAATGGCCCTGTGGTCGCCCTAAAACTAAAGTCAACAACAAAGATTGACATACGATAGTGGAAGCTGACGATACTCAATCTATCACAGTTGGAAGCAGCTTTTAATTGCTAATATTGTTTTAGCTTTCAAAGTTAAAACAATACTGGGCGATTCGCGTCAAAACGGTAAATTTAAAATGCTTTAGATTGCTTCACAGACGCAGAAACGAAGGGATTTTGAACCGATTTGTCACTTGCAATAAAAAAAGATTCTTTTTGATAATCGTAACCGGTCATCATGTTGGTTAAACGCTGAGTCACAGGACCTAGGTAAGGCCCCAAATGAAAAGCTGCCCCTCAAAATATCATAGTCACTGTTTTGATGGTCTATTGCCGTTATAGTTCATCACAGTTTCTTACCAATTTGCACCAGCGCTACTCCTGATGTGCATTGTGAGGAACTGGACGCAATGATGGAGAAGCTTTCGAATCTCCGGTCAGCATTGGTCAATCGCCCTTTTTTTTATCGCTGCGGAATCCATTTACGGATACCCTGTCGAGGGGGGTAACGGACCGGGCTATGTTGGACTCCGGCGCCTCCTGAGAGGAAGAAGGGGAGTGGTCAATCGCCCCTGCTGTTCTTACACGAGAACGCTCGATATCATATAGCACAGATGGGTTCTAACTTCAAGAGGTCCGAAGTTTTGCGTCATCTGTAGTACTCACCAGACCTTGTACCGACAAATTACCTCTTTTTCCGAAGTTAGGAAAACTTCTACAGCTCAGTACAACATGCTTTTCAAAAAAAGCATTGAGAAACTACCACTGCGCTGGTAGAGATCCATCGATCCCATGGATGCATATATTTATTGAAAAAGGTATAAAATACTTTAACTTTCTGTATTCGTAGATAAAGGCCAATATATCTGTCAATGTAGAAGGTAAAAGACCAATCAAAAGAATACTCCTCTCGAAGCAAGCAGTAAAATCTTCACAACATAATATTATGGTAAAGGCACTAACAGCCATCCATTGATACCTCATATGAATAACTACTCGGTAAGGCCTAAATACCAGACAGCTACTGACGTAACACAATTAGCATTCAGTAGCTGTAAAAATAAAACATACCTCAAATTATATGAGCTTCCATTAGAAGTAATGAGTGTTACATTTTTAGTGAGCTTGTCCGGGAAACACAAATTTGCAAAAAAAAATATGTATATTTGGGAGTTTGATCTATTCATTTCCCGCGCTATCATAAGTGGTTAGCGTAACCTATATATATCGCAATGTGAATTCTACCAGCCACCATAATAAAGGGGGCTAGGCACATGGACATTATACAGACCGCGATATTGTAATGTGAAAGCGCAATAGCAATAGAAAGCAAATAAAAATAATTTATGTTGTAGAGCAATATCGAAAGACTAGTTTAAATTTTAGGACGAGTTAAGTCGTTTAAATGTCTTACTTGGTGGTGTAGTAGCTAGCGCTCCTTACGGATGCGCTGAGGGTCGTAGGTTCGATTCCCACATCGGCAAACAGGTTTGGTTGCTCTTTTTCTGGGTTTTTATTATCTAATGTATATGACAGAGATTGCTGGTTGCATGGTGTTTTTAAAATGATGACGTCAGCGTCTATGACGCCGTTCTCTTCATCATTATCATGCCTTCAGGCCTATATTGCCTTCCATAGTGACAGTAATTAAGACTCACTTTTCCAATGAATTGCGTTATTTTATTTCGAGTGTATAACGATGAATACACAGAGCTCCGCTTCAGTCGGCTGCTCGAGTCGGAATGTTTTGTGCGACAATAGTCACTTGTACTTATAGTAGAAAGTGGGAGTAGCTCAATCATGATTTATCTTTAATACCATCTTAAGCAGTTGTTGACATACGTAACATTAAGGAAACAGTTTACTTTAACTATTTTTAGTTAACTAAATAGTGACGTTACACCAACATAATAATATATATTTAAACGTATATAAATATGCATATATTTAATATAGTCAGTCTATGGTGACTGTAATACAGGAAATCTTAATTTAGGGGCGGATGACCGTGCGTGATTTGTTCCGAGTTATTTATTAATTTTTGGAACGAAGTTCCTTATCGCGCGTTGTGAAAGGGGGCTAGACGGAAAAAATTCTTACGAAAAGTTGTCACGACACTTTTTACATCCGTCATTCTGACCAATCAACGTGTAGGCGCTTATCGCGTGACATTGCTCGTATCCGATTGGTCCGTGTAATGAGTACAGTTTCTCGAGATAGCGTTTCAACAATAGTAATTTAGCATAGTATTGTTTTTTTCTTCTTCATAATGCCGTAATTTATTATTATAACTTAAAAAAAAATTACAATTCCTTCACTAATTAATCGAAAGGAACTTCGTTCCATCCGGGTGTCCCTTGACACCTCTGAAGTTTTTTTAATCCCTTATCATCAATATTTTTTTATTAAGTTGGCTGGGTTAGTACACGCATGATTGAAAACACGAAATTGGAAATTCTAAATTGCAAAAACGTTTGCGGTTAAACCTTAATAATGAAGAATGACCACATGTTTGGTTCGCCACTGACACGTCCCAATTCGAACCACGTTTGGATAATTGGAGTAGTTTTCTTTTTTATTTTCTTCTTAATGATTTTGGTATTGCTATTATCTGCGAGCTATTGCAATCAGTCTCTATTAGGTGAACCGTACACATTTTCCCTTACAAGGAAGTAGTCGCCCGGTGTTCGAACCCTGAAGGCAAATATCGATTTTTCTGATGAAATACATAACGTACGTAGCTAACAAAATTTTCAGTAATGACTTCCGCGGTGAAGGAAAAAAATTGTGTAATAAAAATAATTAACGGCCGTCTAGTGTAGTGGTAAGTGACATGGTCACTACACAAGGGGGTCGCGGGTTCGAATCCCGCCAAGGGAAGATATTTGTATGATAAATATAAATGTCTTTTCCAGGGTTATCGATGTATATTAAATATTAAACATATGTACGTGTACAATAAAAATCTTACATTTATTTCTGTTATCTGGTACCTGTAACACAAGTTCTTTACGAACTTAGCACGGGACCAGTTAACGTGGCGTGGTTCATCATCATCATCATCATTTCAGCCTATCGCCGTCCACTGCTGAACACAGGCCTCTCCAATAGATTTCCAGTGGCGTGGTTATCATTAAGTATTTATTTATTTATTTATTTATTTAATTACGCTAAAAATTAATATAACAATAAACATAATACGCCCTGTCAATAAGTTCCCGTCAACAGAGCCCGCTGCTTCCCATTCAGAATCCCTAAATCAAAACCGGGCGCCAAAGAGTACTAAGAAAGTCAAAGAAAGTAAAAGATTAACTTTTTAGGACCACTGTTGACGTCAGTGCGTTCGTATGTTATTGTACATGTTATTGTCGCTTTAGTGTTGCAAGAATAAATCCTTATTTAGAGTCGTTATTTAAAAACACGTTAAAAAACAGTAAGCGACGTCACCTAGGCAAAGGGTACATCTGATTACAAACCAAAGAGTTACAGAAGCTCGGAAGGAATGTAATGTATTTAATTTTATTTGAATGAAAAATTAAAAAAAAACACGGATTTGGGAAACCCTGCGAAATGGGAAAATCGGAACGCCTAGTATGTCGTATATAGCTTATTAGTGTATGATTGGTGAGAACGGAACGTATAAAAATTATGTGGAACGGAGCGTTAAGATGTGAGTGAGAGAGAGAACTATAAGAAAGGGAAAGATAATGACAGAGAAAAGCAAGATGGCGAAGGCGATTTAATGAGCAAGGCGTAAAAAGTGGCAGTATTTTTTTATTATTATAAATAAATAAGATTTTGGAAAAGAACAATATAAGTGCAACCGTGATATACCTATATAGTCTTATTTTATGCTCCACGATCCCAATTCTACATTAGTATATAGAGATAATTTAAAAACACAACATTAAATGTATTCAACGACAACTCTAACCTCTTAATTGAAAACTGTACTGGTGGTAGGACCTCTTGTGAGTCCGCGCGGGTAGGTACCACCACCCTACCTATTTCTGCCGTGAAGCAGTAATGCGTTTCGGTTTGAAGGGTGGAGCAGCCGTTGTAACTATACTGAGACCTTAGAACTTATATCTCAAGGTGGGTGGCGCATTTACGTTGTAGATGTCTATCGGTTCTAGTAAGCACTTAACACCAGGTGGGCTGTGAGCTCGTCCACCCATCTAAGCAATAAAATAAAAAAAGCAATAAAAAAAAAACAGTTAAATTTTAAATTGTCTAGTTTATGTTGTATTCGTAATTGAAAACAGTAAAATTTTAAATTGTCTAGTTTATGTTGTATTGATTAAAAATTAACAAGAAAAACTTTTACAAGTTGGTTGATTTTATCGCCCACTCTCGGTTGTGTTATTCCTAGGTTGAACACAAATTGGCAGCGAATCGGCCTGTGCACATAGTCTAGCTAAGCGATAAAATTTCACGAATACGTTATAATTTAAAAAAAAAAACGCTTTTAACCGTCATAGAAACTTACAAATGACTATTTTTTATTTACTGCTAAGACGAGTGGATGAGCACATGGTATATCTGGTGTTAAGTGGTCACCGGAGCCCATAGACATCAACCACATAAATGTCGTCGCCCATCTTAAGACATGATTTTTAAGTCTCCGTTTTTACAGAATAATGACTCATGGAAGAAAAGGGAAGGGTGGTACACACACGTGAGAGTTAAACCACACCACTTAAAGCTTAAAATACTGGAAATTGTAAAAGATAAATGTTTCAACCAAATTTGACAATGACCTTATAAACGTTTAAGCCGCAATTTAATTCAAAATCTTACGTATTTTCACCAAAACTGAGACATCAAGTCAGCTTTTCAAAGGCTCTACACACGTGACACCAGTTACACTCTGCTCTCGTCAGCAATCAGCTAAAAACGCTCGACAGTCTAGCATTCAGTGGAGGAAATCTTTAAATAAACTTGAATAGAACAAACAATGTGTTTGATGTACCCGATGACGGCCTAATGCGAAGCGATACAGCCGCAATGTGGCGAAATTAAAATTGATATCACGTTTAATTCCATGTGTTCGAAGATCTTCGCGTTTCTATACGTCATTTAAGAATATAAAAATAGTTCAAAGACGTCTAAATAAGGCTACGCAAGTTTTTGGAACGAAGTTTCTTATGGGACGATGCGGAGGGGTACCCTAACCGGGAAAAAACGTCCGTAACGTAAGATTTTTATTATTTATGTACAGTCTTAGTATGATGGCTATACATTGTCTAATGTATAGTCTACGTGATGACGGTTATTACTGCTGTGTCTTTGTATATTATGATTATATATTTTTCATAAATCATTGTGAATAAAATAAAGTTGATAACTTTGTAAAGTAGTTTTGTTTTATTTTTATCAATAAAAAAATCATAGTACCCGACTAATTATTTTCTTTATACCTCGAATTGAACTTAAAAAAATATATATTTTTATAATAAGGAACTTCATTCCTATCCGGGTTCCCACGACAGCACACTTTTTTTTTACTCGGCCCTAATTTTAGATTCTTTGTGTTATAGGTACTAGAGACTGAGATACATACTTATATATCTTTAAATATATACGTATATACATAATAAACAGCCAGACAAAGAACAAACAAACTTGTTCATCACACAATGTTTGCGCGATATGGGAATTGAACCCACGACCATCGGCGTAACAGTCAAGGGCGCTAATTGATACACCACGGAGTCAGTCAAAGATGAAGGATCGAAAACTTTGTTTTGGGAAAAAATTGTTCTAAGCATACAGGTTCAGACCGACATATTTGTTACTATTGTTACGCCGGTTAGAGTAATGCCATCTATCACCGAATAATCGAACGAATATCGAAGGATCTATTAGCATCTAGAACACTCAAGAAGTATAACGCCATCTATTGTCAGATAGTGGAAACACACAATACTAGACTTTTGTGGATTATTCTCGAAGATTCTAGGGATTTCGTCTCAATTGTAAAAGCGTTGCAGAAATGGCACGCAGTCAGTTAGTAATCGGAACTACTCGAAGCGAAACAGCGAACGCTTCACCTGAAGCGAAGCGAAAGAAGCGAATTGAGAATTTTAAAGTGTTTTTAGTATTGAATACAGTTTTTAATTTGTACTTCGGTAGAATTTGATTTATCCCGAACCCCTGCGCTAGAATTTGATTTATGCCGAACCCACTATCTTGTTCGACACATTTTTTACTTGAAATCTGCTTATATTCTTTCAGTATTCATTAACTACGATCAGCCGGTGTGACTTGTAACCTAAAGATTGTCTTAGATTATTCAATCTGTAAAATAATTAGTAATTTTCGACTTGGCTGTGCACCTGGAATTGTTTAGGTCCATAAGCAACCGCTTACCATCGGGGATCCCGTAAACTCGATATTCTACAAAATTAGTATTTTTTTTAAATACATTAAATATGGTGAAACTTGCTGTGAGTAGAATCTAAAAAAGCGCATCCTTAGATTCATACGTTTTGTTAAAAAAATCCATGTTTTATAATATACAATTGTCGTGGGCTTAAGCTCATAAAAAGCTAATATCCAGTAATGGTAGTGGATTCGGGCCGTTAAAAGTCACGACGTTCAATCAATCTTTGATGACGTCAAAGACGAGCAAGATTTTTTGGGCACAATGGCCTTGAAGGCTTTAGCTTTGAGCTTTCGCGAAAACGATTAACCTCGATTTTTTAGGTTTTTATATTCAATTTTGTACCGGGTGAATATTAGTTCGGGTTTACTTTTTTCTAAAAATCTCTGTCATTCATGTGTAGGTTTTTTAATTAGGTAATAAATCATTTTATAGATGCCTAATATTAAAGTATGATTTAAAACCAAGTAACAAATTATTTCTGCAAAGCAGTAATGCGTTTCGGTTTGACTGATGGGCAGCCTTTGTACTATAAAAACGTAGACCATAGACCTCATGTCTCAAGGTGAGTGATGGCATTGACAATTTTGATGTACATATATCTTCTCTGGTAACCGCTCAACACTAAATGCTCCATGAGATAGTTCATTCATCCAAAAGACAAAAAAGCACTCTGGTCATAGACACTCAAAGAGTTATTTAACTTGTTTTTATCATTGTAACATTAGCTGTACAAAAAGAAACTACCAATCGAATAAGTCGACCAAATAAAAAAATCAGCATCATCATATAGCACCACAGAATACTGAAAACACGTCCGCTGGTCGCTCAGCAGTTAGACCACACGACATTTCCTCCGAAACTCCTGACATTTATGCCACAATAAACCATCTAGTAATAGCGCAAAGTTCGTTTTTCCATCGAAAGATCACCAATTCGATTTCCTTAACCCCACGTTGACCAAGAAACGAGATGCTAATAAAATCTCATTGACGCAAACTTCAATTATCGATTTTTTATTATCGTTTCAATTGATGAACTGGAGTTTCATTGGAAAGATTTCGAAAATCGATATTTTTTTTAATTCTTTTTAAAGGATAGATTGATTTTAATCGCAATTGATTTTAAATTGCGAGCCCATATTATATTCATTGTTAACGGGACATTCGTCTTCGATTTTTGGAAAATTCAACCTTAAATTGATTGATACAATCATCTCGTTTTTACCATCGCACCGCCCGCCACCGGAGTAGAGTACATCCATACTACCTGGAGCCACTGTGTTCATCTACACTCCGTTTCCAGGGATATTTTTGGCCACGTATCATCCGGCTTTGGAATGAGCTCCCCCCCTCCACGGTGTTTCTCGAGTGTTATAGCATGTCCTTCTTCAAACGAGACTTGTGGAGAGTACTTAACGGGAGGCTGCGGATTGGATCTGCCCCTGGCGAAGGTAACCACTCACAGTCAGGTAGGCCGTATGCTTTTCTGTCTACAAGGGCAAAAAAAAAAGATGTAGGTACCACGGATCCTCCACGCTGTCATGGATGGGAATCGTGGGGGAGAGCATCGAACCCTGTGAAACGGCAGTGTTAATCGTTATGGTATTGGGGCAGTACCCGTTGTTTGTTTGTCTGTATTTTTGTTTAGCGGTAATCAGAGCTCACTATTAATTAACCGCGTCTCCGGACTTCCGTATGAATGAACCGATTCCGCATTAAAACTTAAAAATAATCACGAAAGTCAAACGGCTGTGTATAATTTTTCTTTAATATAAAATCTTAAAATAGATTCGCGCGGTGTCTCTCGACTGGGAAGGTCCTTTTATATATCCTCGGGAAACGGCGACCTCCCGGGGGACGTAATAAAATGTCGACACGTGAGCTCTAAGGCAAGAACTACGTAAATTCATTTATAGCCTCGCATTTAGCGGCTCGGATACATTGAATATTTTAAATGCCTTCGAGGAGAGGGGAATTTCGTAATGCGTAATCTGTATTGACAATGCTGATAAAACTGATGGGCTTTTTTTGCTTAGACGGATGGTGCTCATGGTGCACCTGGTATTAAATGGTTACCGTAGACAATAGACATTAACAACTTAAATATCGTCACCAAACTTGAGACACGAGTTCTTAATCCTAGTTCTGCAGAAGACTGCACTGGCGAGGCTTGTACCTATGTGGGCTCACAAAGCGCTTTACCACCAGTTATTACGCAAATTACATTTTTTGCGGGCTTCATTTTTATTACACGCTGTTATTCCTTCGCCGCTGAAGTCATTCGCGAATGTCGGTTGAAGAAAATTCAATTAAAAAAATGGTAATTAGCAGCGGAATTTACTAGCACAATAGCATCGCTCGATACGAATGCACCGGGCGTCTTATCTATGAGCCCATCTTGACTTATCAATTTTCGTATTTTGGGAGATTTCTCGGACGCGCTCGACAAAATTTCTAAGGCACATAAAACGCTTCTGAAAAACTAGGAAGCGTAAGCAAACAAAAATTGATGTCCCGACAATAGAACTACCAGAAAGGGTTAAAGGTCTTCTAAAAGGTCAGGATCTTTAAATAACGTTTGATTATAACCTCAAATCGTCCAGTTTATTGCACTGGGAGTTATAGTGGGAAACCACAGTTCTACGTTAGCTACTCACACAGTTTCTCTTAACTGTGCAACATAGAAATAAAATATAAAACAAGAAATACATTTTTGGCAATTAGGTTTTTATTTATTCATTTGGTTGTAGC
This sequence comes from Bombyx mori, assembly GCF_030269925.1. Classification (NCBI taxonomy): domain Eukaryota; kingdom Metazoa; phylum Arthropoda; class Insecta; order Lepidoptera; family Bombycidae; genus Bombyx; species Bombyx mori. The sequence goes on along the minus strand of NC_085109.1, from coordinate 13,530,263 downwards.
ATACTTTATTTTACGGGGTGTTTTAATCGCTGGATCATACTACTGCGAGCTGGACACGTGGGAGTAAGCCTTTGGGATTACACGATGATAAATAATACCCACCATTATTTTTGAGGGAGAAAAACAAATCTGAAAATTTTGGCAGTCGTTTTTGTAGACAGACAGACGGAAAACTTCTTATTTTAGAAACAAAATATGTATACAGAGACGAATTCGTACTAAATTCATATATACATTTCAAGGACAAATATCATGGCAATAATGGGCATAACGTAGTCTCGTCCCAATCTCGAAGAGCAACATTTTAGGCGAAGGATCATGTCAGCACATATCCATATGTTTAAAGATACATACATAATGAGAAAATATGCGTTCTAGTTTTATTGGCGTTACAACCATTATGCAACGCAATTGGGTCTTTAACCTCATGTCTTAAGGTAGGTTTTTTTTATACAAGTGAAAAATTCCGTTACTATCTGAGCCCATACACATCATAACGTAAGTGCATCCCAGTAAGTAAGTCTGACCCAGGCGACGGACGGGGCAACGAAAGGCCACCGTCTTCAGATACATGTCTTATCGAATCCCCCGTATTCACTCTCGGTAATTTTAGACTCTTGAACCACCGATCACCATCCTCATCAAACTTATCGATTAAGACGAAGAGTTCGACGAGGCAACCAACCCATAGACACAGCCAACTGGATTTCTCGCCGGATCTTCTCAATGGGTCGCTAATACGATCCGGCGGTAGATTTCCTGGTGGTAGGACCTCTTGCGAGTCCGCACGGGTAGGTACCACCACCTCGCCTATTTCTGCCGTGAAGCAGTAATGCGTTTCGGTTTGAAGGGTGGGTTTGCCGTTGTAACTATACTGAGACCTTAGAACTTATACCTCAAAGTGGGTGGCGCATTTACGTGACAGATGTCCATGGGCTCCAGTAACCACTTCACACCAGGCTGTGAGCTCGTCCACCCATCTCAGTAATAAAAAAAAGATCCTACGAAGTACTGCTCTAGCTAGGGTTATTGTTAGCAAATTCTTTCAGGTAGGCCCGTAAGCCCATTTAGCCATCCGCACAAAGCTGGAAGCTTAGTCCCTTAGATAACTAGCGAATAGGTAGAGAAAAGTTTTAATTTGCCTGTAAGCACTTCGCGACTTATGTATCTATATTCCATTATATATGTATTTCGTTATATATGTTCGTGTATATTTCATTATATATGTACATGTATGTATATGTTTATGTTAATTATGTGTGTAATTGTGTATGTATATAGTCTTATGTATTATGTATTAGTGTTTTTTTATTTTTATTATTGTTATTGTGTATTGTATCAATAAGTTAATTGATTAGATTTTACTCTTCTACCCACTCATGTAAAGCTTTCCTTCTTTATGAACGGTTAGCTGGTAGATAACTCAATTGTTGAGTTAAGCTCGTCATTTTATTACTTTTCGCAATTACTATATTATATTAACTATGTATATAATAAAGAATAAAGAAGGACTATATGTTTCCAGACTTGATTTTTTTACATAGCGTCATTTACCTATTTACAGCCTATACCTATAAACAACTTCCGCGTTATAGGACACACAAATCCAAGTCAATATCTCTATGAAATCAACCCTCATAAGAAAATACATTGGTCCTAATGACTAATCACTTATACAACACAAAGATCGAGCTAGATATATCGAGAGAAGATCTGGAATAATTGTTCGAGAAAAGTCTGAAACGTATGGATACGTAGGATACTGGTTAGGAAAACTGAACATTAGTTCTGACGTCGACCGGGTTCAAGGCCTCTCAAAACAGTTATAGAAACTTTCAGATTAGTAACTGGACACGCAGAAATACCTACACGATTCCAGGCTCCGAGGTTAAATCGAACATCACGAATCGAAAGGTTCAAGAATGCGCATTAGACCAAGAAACAATTAAAAAATAAAAAATCTCAACTGATTTTTAAACACATCACATCATCAGCCTATATGATGAGAGGAGTTCACCACTAGACATAGGCCTCTGCAATTGCACGCCACTGAGCAGATTTTAGATTTTTAAGTACTAGTATTCCATAATCGAAATTCTACCATACAACAAGTCTTCAATTCATTTACGTAAAACAATTCCTCTCCAGTTTCGTTATTGAACATTGTCGCAAACATACTGGTAGTAGGACCTGTGGTAGGTAAGTGGTAGTGTTCGAATCCCGCAGTCGGGTACCAATTTTTCTAATGAAATACGTACTCAACAAATGTTCACGATTGACTTCCACGATGAAGGAATAATATCGTGTAATGAAAATAAAACCCGCAAAATTATAATTTGCGTAATTACTGGTGGTGGGACCTCTTGTGAGTCCGTCCGGGTAGGTACTACCACTTTGCCTATTTCTGTCGTGAAGCAGTAATGCGTTTCGGTTTGAAGGGTGGGGCAGCTGTTGTAGCTATAGTGAGATCTTAGTACTTGTATCTCAAGGTGGGTGGCGCATTTACGTTGTAGATGTCTATAGGCTCCAGTAACCACTTAACACCAGGTAGGTTGTGAGCTCGTCCAACCATATAAGCAATAAAAAAAATGCAAATCACGTCTACTGACTGAATTAAAACCAAAGATTTTACAATCCTTAAAATTTTCTGCATCTCTGACAATGATCTTACAATTTATGCCAATAAATACTAAAATTAGACTTATAAGACCATTGCTTAAGTTAGAGAAGGAATAAATTATGCCAACCCCCTTTATTTTTTTGTTATTATTTAATTAAGCCAAAAGCAATTAATAAATCTAAAAACCCAAATACTAGCTCCGACCTAGTTTGAGACTTGACATTCTGACTGCCGGCCCGCATATTGTGAATTCGAACTATTTTCGCTGCCGACATATGCATCAATTTGAATATTTGTTTGGCTGAAAAATACAAGAGTGGAAACGATTGTTAGTGAAATCGATAAATGCACGACCATGTATATGGTTTTAAGGGGCCACTGGAATCCATAGGATCAGAGTAATTCTCAACTTGAGTTTGATGGGAATGATATCTCAAATATTGTAATATGTTTGTTCTATGCTTCAAACCGCATAGCTTTGTGAAAGAAAGAATGCGAATTTGTAGATAAAAAAAAACCCTACCACAATTGACTGATATGAAAATTTATCAATTCATTCACACTCATTGATAATTGATGACCTTTTTTTTTTGGTGTTCATGACCTGCCCACAATTAACATTGTCAATAGCACGATCGACCGTCGCGTGTAACCTGTTTACTGGTTTGTTAGCGAAAGTAAACAACAAGAAAGCTACCATGCTGATTAGTTAACCACCACCAGTTTTTCTTTACTAACTTATTGTTAAAACTTTTCTCGGATATTACAACTCATAATGATAGAAAGAAATATACAATACTAGCTGACCCGGCAGACTTTGTAGTGCCTCAATCGATAAATAAAAGACCTCTAAAATTTTGTATAAAATAAACTTAAAACAAACAAAAGGAATCCGTCCGACGGGGGACACATCAAAGGGAAAACAAAATTGTTATTTTTATTTATTTCCGAGCATTTTCATATTTATCTACCTTTTAAACCTTCTCTGGACTTCCACAAATAATTCAAGACCAAAATTAGCTAAATCGGTCCAGCCGTTCTCGAGTTTTAGCGAGACTAACGAACAGCAATTTATTTTTATATATATAGAAGAAGAAGAAGATAGGTATAGAACCAGTATATCATTACCTTTAATTTAACAGTTGAATCTTGAAATTGTGATCACAATCTATTCATTTCTTTAAATATAATTTCCGATTTTTTAAAAGATTTGAAACATAAAAACGTATTTATTGATATTACAGTAATAATAGAGATGAACGTGTCTTCAGATGTCATCTTCTCGAAAAGAGGATTCCGGATATTAAATAAGCAGTCACATCTTTTATTGAAAGTTATTTTTTTTTTTCACCTCAAATTGGTGAAATAAGAGTAGAAAAAAGCGAGATTAAACCGAAATATTAATTACGTCTACAACTATACAGTGCGCTATGAAAATAATCTTATATCACGAGTAGAAAATCGGACATAATTATTACATAGAGAAAAATGTAGAGCGAGCTCTACCCTTGTGTGCTTTACGTGAAATACAAAACTAGAGTAGGATTTGGCAAATTACGAAATAAACACATTTTGTGGCAGTAAATGCTCTGCTAACTTATCACTTTAAGCGCGTTAACTTAACATTAGTTTAATATATTACTCAGGATGGTTAAAAATATTTCAGGAGACCTCACTAAATATCTTACACTATAAGTTTTATTTAAGTTCACACGTGCTTTATTATCAATAAGTATAATTCTAATAACAAAACCATTGACAATAAATAAGATAAGGAAACAAGAGGGATAAATTTATCTGGTATTAAAAGCAAGTTTTAATAATACTTTTAATGAAGCTACTTTTAATAATACATCAAAATTTTTCTAAGGTTCACCTTATACCGCCAACATTCAAGATGATACGGTTTTCACCATCCATACCGGCTCATGAACGATCACTACGACACAATCATTTGAGTAAATCACAGCACTGGCACAATCACAGATGAACAAAATAATAATTGAAAAAAAAATCGTGTCGTATTTTGGCGCGCGTGTAACAAAGTTACGCCCGATCGACACGTCCGACCCCGAAGGCTGGAACTCCGATACTGAGGGGTTGGCATCAGCATCCCCACCTGTGGCCTGCACTGCAGTTGACCTCCTTGCGCCTTTCAACCAATTCCAGAACTATGATGGACCGCTTGTGTTCCAAATTTGAAGTTTATTTCGAATTCAAAATTGAATGAATTTTCGCTTTTATTTTTCAATATTGGAATTGCTGGCTGTTAGAAATTTTGTATTTCGAATGTTTGTTTTAGAGAATTCAACGAATGAGAGCGTTGGATGTGAGCATTGTCAATCCGAGCGTTTTAAAAGCAAAAATAGAATAAAAATATTTTTTTTTTTCTTTCTGATTTAACGTAAGGAAATGTAATCTTGAGTTGTTACGGTTCAAACATCGGATTTATTTGAGCATGGTGGTCTTTTCTTTAATTGCAGGCAATTTGTAGCTAAATATCTCTAATCTCAGTCCCAGCGGCTTTGGAGATTCGCCGTAAGAAATAGACACACAAAAATATTGTTTTTTTTTGTTCTTGTGTTTACATTCTTTTAATTTTCACACGTATGAAATCATCGAAGACTGTACAATCATTTTATTATAATATTTCGATTTACGCTTATCGGGACAGTATTTGAATTATTTAGTTTATAGAACTATCAAAGCGCGTTTTTTTTAATACATTCACCAGCTACTATTCGCTCACTCGCAACTAAAATACGAATATAATTTGTGTCCAAAGCAACCATTTCAAAATCGAATTCATACACTCCATAACCTTCCACATACAAGTAAACACACTCGCGGAAACATACAAAAATAGTATCGTAACTAATTCGGGATGCTGAAATCGATAAAGAAAATCGATTTTACGATCTCGCTCCCGACCTTGACAACGAGAGATTTTTCTCGAGAGAAAACTTTTAAATCGATAACAATAAAAATTTACAGTCTTAAAACCATCAACGATTACATCTAGTAATGTAACAAAAATTTAAAATAATCGTAATCCCCACACTCCTTAAAAACATTACTTGAAATACTTCCAGAAATTATTGTTAATGTAATTAATGTTGTCCAACAAACTGTAACTAGTCAACTGAAAATTAATAGTTAAGATAGACAGCTTTGTCATACATTGGGATGGTATGGACATATGGTGAGATGAAATGAAAATGAGGTTGGTAAGAGAATGTTAACTATGAATGTGGAAGGATATAGAGAAAGAGGTAGACCTAAGAAGAAATGGATGGATTGTGTGAAAGACGATATGGGTAAGAAGGGAGTGAGCGAAGAAATGGTATATGATAGAAGAGTATGGAAGAAGAAAACATGTTGCGCCGACCCCAGGTGACTGGGAGAAAGGCAGGATAATGATGATGAGACAGCTTTGTCATGCGAAAGAGCACTTTGAGGAAAGCAACGAAAGACGAAAATTTTTTAACTTAAAAATCACATGAGATATTTTTCATACCAACTCTGTTAATATGTTTTACTGTTTTGATTACATTTCAGAATCTATGTCTAAAGGGCTATCTCAACAACTTGAATAAAGAATGAAGATATACTGGTATGAAGGCATTTGTTTCCCATCTGGCCTATTTTTGCGGCAAAGCAGTCGTGCCTTCTGATTTGATTGGTGGGGGAAGAACTTTTGTAAATTAAATTGAAAATTTGAACTCATGTCTCGATTTTATTCAGAGCCTTTATTCACGTTGTAATATCAGCCAAGCGAACCGAGAGAAAAACACATCTATAAATATAAAAATAAAAACAATCATCTGCCTTATTCTTAAAAACTCTACATATGAATTAATGACCTAGACACGTCTTTACGGGTCCTTCAGATCCAATAATTTTAGCATTAGACGCTTTCAGCCGTACTCGTCGAGCTTGGCAAAGAAGCCTAGCCTAAACATCAGTCCGCTGAGTTTCTCGCCGGATCTTCTTAGCGAGTCGCAATTCCGACCTGGTAGTAAATGTAGTAAGACGTAGCGTGGGTAGGCCTCCCACAAAATGAACCGACGATCTATTGAGGTTCGCGGGAATCCGCTGGATGCAAGCAGTGCAGGACCGGTCTTTGTGGCGAGGCTTGGGGGAGGCCTATGTCCAGCAGTGGACGTATGTGGGCTGATAAGAAGAAGTAGATAGATGTATTCCCAAAGCAGCTGTCCTTGAGCAGTTAGGTTTCTTTTTTTTTTGTTTAGATGGCTAAACGAGCTCACAGCCCACCTAGTGTTAAGTAGTTACTGGAGCCCATAGACATCTACAACATAAATGCGCCACCCACCTTGAGATATAAGTTCTAAGGTCTCAGTATAGTTACAACGGCTGCCCCACCCTTCAAACCGAAACGCATTACTGCTTCACGGCAGAAATAGGCAGGGCGGTGGTACCCACCCGCGCGGACTCACAAGTGGTCCTACCACCAGCTGTTAGCAAAACACACCTCTCCTGTGTTAGAAATTAAATTAAATTATAGCATTGAATGTGGATTCAAAAATACTAAGCAAGCCCCTATATGCTCATTTCGATACGAAATTATAAATATCCGAATTTGAAACTTTAGTTGGTGCCGAAAACAGTCACTGTTCTCATAGAGTCGTGGTGTGACGATCCAAACCACAGCTTTAGATGGTCACGTACTAATCTAATATTGACATTCACTGCCATACTATCGCTACTCTATATTAGCAATACCGTCTTTACCATAAGGGCACACGGGGCCCGTGCCCAGGGCCCCCATTCTCAGGGGGCCCCGAAAGACCGACAATTTTTCTCACACGTTTATTCTCAAAACATTTTTGTCGGGCACATTACACTTTTTTCGCAAATCAGTAATCAGAAGGTATTAACAAGGCATATACTATGCCTATAATAGAAGATTTTGCTCAACAGAAATCCCGAAAGAAACCGTTATCGAAATCGTAACCAAAAAACCAGCAGCATTCTAATATCATAAATGACATATTATATCATATTGTATTTGATTACCTATAATAAATGGTCTCACTCAGTAAAAAAATGTTACTATAATTCGCTTTTTTTACATTCCAAAAGGGCCTCAAATTCTTGTGTGCCCAAGGGCCCCATCCTAGTTTAAGACGTCCCTGTATATTAGCCTTTGTTTCATTCCAACAAAAGACAAAGGCAATACTTTTTTTCAAATGAATGTAACGAGGGAATAAATGACTGCATTATCTTAATTGGGTTTTTATTAGCGAATCGAGATGAAGGCTAAATTAGGGTTGCTTGAATTCCAGCAGACTCTAAAGACTCGTACAAAGAATGAGACTGAACTATATCTTGGTATGGAGTTTTTTTTATTTTTTATAAATAAATATTAACTAACAATCACGCCACGTTAACTGGTCCCGTGCTAAGTTCGTAAAGATCTTGTGTTACAGGTACCAGATATATTTAATATACATCCATAACCCTGGAAAAGACATTTATATTTATCATACAAATATCTTCCCTTGGCGGGATTCGAACCCGCGATCCCCTTGTGTAGTGACCATGTCACTTACCACTACACCAGACGGCCGTTGTGTTATATTGTGAAGCCTTTTGCGAAAGAAATAAGAGCAGAGAAATTTTAAAAAATATTGTATCACAAAAACGGGAACTCTCGTCTACACTCGTAGGTTTGTTTAGTTGATTCTCGTCAAAATTGTGCTCTTACCCAAACGTTTTAAGAGATTGTTTTGGCGGTTAACGATTGTGGAAATCGTGAAGTAACTTCAGTCGTATAAATGAACTTCGACATCATGCCGGTCCCGTATAATATCTATATATTAATACGTGAAGCCAAAACTTTGTATCCCTTTTTACGAAAATTGCGCGGACGGAGGAGTATGAAATTTTCCACACTTATAGAGAATATAGAGAAGAAGTGCACAATGCTAATACTTTTTTAAAATAATGCATAAAAGATACATTAAATCAATAAAGAATACATTACACACACTACATACCATGTATTTGACGCACACACGCATGCATACTATTTATTGTCAAACTTTTGTTCTTGACGTCTGTGGTCAAATTGAGAATAGATTTAATATTGTTTGTCTTTATTAATATTTTTTTATAGTGTAGTCTTGGCGAAATTTGTGATTATAGAAGTATAAAATACAATCATAATAGTGTACAAACTTACAATTCCAATTAATTATAGTCGAATTTCGACTACTGCGGGACCTCTAGTAAATATAAATATTTAATCTAATATATAAATTTCTCGTGTCACGATGTTAGTTACCATACTCCTCTGAAACGGTTTGACAGATTTTTATGAAATTTTATATGCATGTTCAGTAGGTCTGAGAATCGGCTACTATCTATTTTTCACACCCCAAAGTGATAAGGCTTGTCCACCTATAATATTTATTTTTTATTTCTAGGACATTTTTTTTTTATAATCAGGCATTATGTGGTTCAATGAGGTTTTGTTATTTTTATATTCCCTCATCATTCACAGCGCTACATGCCTCTTTCACTCATTTACCACATCCTTACACACTTACAATAAGTTTTTTTTTTTTTCTACACTATTAATTCACTAGAAATCTTATATATGGCAAAACAACGTTTGCCGGGTCAGCTAGTAAGTTTATAAAATTAATAGCTTTTAAAAACGCTCCCGATGGTTTATCTACGGAATCAATGTCTCGAATATCTTATAGATAATTGACAGGAATTTAGTCAGAACAACAATTTACACCATGATAGACCAACATGTGATTGTTTAAAGTATATTGAAGCTGAGACAGTTACATTTTGTACAACGATGATAGATTCTATTAACTTTCCGTTAAAAAAGACTCTCATTGTACCTCATTTGAAGAAGGACATGTCATAGTACTTTCAGAACACCTAGCCGTGGAGGACAATTATTTTCAGAATCAGATGGTACGTCACAGAAATGATATCTAGAAAAGCACGGAGGAGGAATAAAGCAGCTAGATAGTGTTAAAAAACTTTACTCTCTCGGCGGGCGGTGAGATAAGAAAACGGAGATGACAGAATTATCTATACTAATATTATAAAGCTGAAGAGTTTGTTTGTTCGAACGCGCTAATCTCAGGAACTACTGGTCCGATTTGAAAAATTCTTTCAGTATCAGATAGCCCATTTATTGAGGAAAGTTATAGGCTATATAGCATCACGCTAAAACCAACACGAACGGAGCTAATAACCTCCTCTTTTTAAGTTGGCTAAAAAGCATGATTTTGGTACCTTAAATAGCTCCTTAACATTCTATTATTCAAAAACACACTTACTTTTTTTTTATTGCCCTTGTAGGCAGACGAGCATACGGCCCACCTGATGGTGAGTGGTTACCGTCGCCCATGGACTTCAGCAATGCCAGGGGCAGAGCCAAGCCGCTGCCTACCGTAGCATTTACTTCTACGTAAATGAAGAGGTGGGTAAAATTTAGCGTTATACCAAAGTAACTATTCAACGCGGATGAAGTCGCGGGCAAAAACTGGTCTTAAATAATTCCTTAGAGCACTTCCCATGGAAAGCACGGTGCAAAACCCAGAGGCTCGAAACGATCCGAACAACGTTTGCGAGGCAAGTTATAGTTTCAGATTACCCAGGAACTTCTGTAATTTATCCGAGTAACTTAGTTTTGACAAGGCGGTTTGTGTTCTTGAATTGACAACCAAACTACCAACACGTTTCTCTTATCTATATATTAATACGTGAAGCAAAAACTTTGTATCCCTTTTTACGAAAATTGCGCGGACGGAGGATTATGAAATTTCCCACACTTATAGAGAATATAGAGAAGAAGTGCACAATGCTAATATTTTTTTTAAATAATGCATAAAAGAGACATTAAATCAATAAAGAAAACATTACACACACTACATACCATGTATTTGACGCACACACGCATGCATAATAGTATTGTCAAACTTTTATTCTTGACGTTTGTGGTCAAATTGAGAATAGATGAAATATATTGTTTGTCTTTATTAAATTTTTTTATAGTGTAGCCTTGGCGAAATTTGTGATTATAGAAGTATAAAATACAATCATAATAGTGTACAAACTTAAAATTCCAATTAATTATAGTCGATTTCGACTACTGCTGGACCTCTAGTAACAATAGTTTCCCAATTGACAGTAAACAAAGAGTATATTTTTATGTATGTGTTGTGTCAAATACATGGTAGTGTGTGTAATGTTTTCTTTATTGATTTAAAGTATATTTTATGCATTATTTAAAAAAAATATTAGCATTGTGCACTCCTTCTCTGTATTCTATATAAGTGTGTGAAATTTCATACTCCTCTGTCCGCGCAATTTTTGTAAAAAGTGCTACAAAGTTTTTGCTTCACGTATTAATACCTATATAGATTACATACATTTGAACAGAACAAGGAAGACGTCGGCGCGCATTTTATTCAGTCAATACTTCTTAAATCTTGGTTAGTGTCGGATCTGTGTTTATTTTCTTTTGTCGTGATGTTGTCTGTTTTATTGCCTGGAATACTAGAAGAGCCCATGTTTTCGCTTTTTTTTTTAAATATCAAGGACATGAATACACGGCGTGTATTTTTTGTTATTGGTATAAATTACTAGATGAACCTTTGGTCATACAGAAAGGGTATCCAACTTTTTTTTTTTTTATTGCCCTTGTAGGCAGTCGAGCATACGGCCCACCTGATAGTGAGTGGTTACCGTCGCCCATGGACTTCACCAATGCCAGGGGTAGAGCCAACCCGCTGCCTACCGCTTAATACTCTCCTCAGGCCTCGTTTGAAGAAGGACATCTCATAGCGCTCGGGAAACACCGCGGAGGGGAGCTCATTCCATAGCCAGATGGTACGTGGCAAGCTTTTACCAAACGTGGTTAACTTTTACCTGATCGAGAACGTTAAAAAACTCGCACTAACCACACGATTCAATTAAATCCCCTTATAAAACAGCAGAGGTCATGTCCTACGTATTTCTATTCTAAATTGCAAGTTCCATTTAAAATTTCACATCCAACCAATACCGCGGCAACATCGATGGAATTCATCAACAACAAAAAAACAGCTTCAATTAATATTTAGTTTTTTTTAAAATGAGATCTTCTAAAATACAATCCGTGAGTCAATACGTTGAAGGTTAGAAACGAGCTGTGAGTATTTTCGGTGTGTATTAAATAAACTTTTCCACGCTGCGTTTCCTTCGCCATTTATATGGCATAATACTCATTTATTTGCGTGCCATCCTACCGATCTTTACAAAGAAGCAACGATTGCGTTACGATGGGAACACGGTGATACTATTTACTGTTGGTAGGAACTGTTGAGAGTCCGCGCGGGTGGGTACCATCACCCTGCCTATTTCCGCCGTGAATCAGTAATGCGTTTCGGTTTGAATGGTGGGACAGCCGTTCTAACTATAGTGAGACCTTAGAACTCTTATTTCAAGGTGGGTGGCGGCATTTACGTTGTAGATGTCTATGGGCTCCGGTAACCACTTATCACCAGGTGGGCCGTGAGCTCTTCCACCCATGCATTTCGATGCAATCCTGATTGAGGAATGTGACAAAATCAACCAAACCGCGTATTTGTTAAGCCAATGTGTCTCTACTTATTCGAACCCAAAAACTCTACATTACCCTCACGTCACTTTAATGAAAAATTACGTACCGTTAACGTAAATTCCGAAGAACCCTTCGGGGGTGATACGTACCCGGCAAGGGTGGGTCTGTATGTACCCTTCAAAACAAAATATACGAGAAAGTGTTTTGTGTTTGAGCTACGTGAAGCATCAAGTACTTGGATCTGAGGTGTTTAGTGTCACACTTGGAAACCCAAAGATGTACATTAATTTATAACAAGTACTCCTGACACCCTGGTTTACCACTGACAATGGTGTATGTTTAAGTATTGTTCTACTGTTAAAAATGAGACCCTAAAACTCATGTCTCAAGGTGGGTGACGGCATTTACGTGGTAGATGTCTATGGGCTCCGGTAACCACTTCACACTAGGTGGGCCATGAACTCGTCCACCAATCAAAGCAATAAAAAAAATGTTATCATGTACTTTGACCCCGGTACCTACTTAATACAGGTCAGGCATAGCCTCGTTAAAATGTCTTAAAAAATCTCCCCTAATTCCTTCCCATCTCGCCTAGTTCTGTCGCGAAGCTGATATGATCGGATTTCAAAGACGAAACAATCACTATATAATACAAAAGTGACTTCGACATCAGATTTAACAGTAAATAAGCAATTGAAAAAATTCTTAACGGAAAACATTCATTGTTTTCCAGAAAACGCAGATTCAAAACTAGATCCACCCGACAATGGATGGTGACTCTGGTTGGTTATCAAACCTTTACCTCATTGAACAATAATTAACCACTAAACCAGAACGACGAACATTAATTAATAAACATATACCTCTAAGTAGTCGTCGTGGCTTAACGGATAAGACGTCCGGTGCATTCGTGTTAAGCGATGTAACGGTGTTCGAATCTCAGGCGGGTACCAATTTTTGTAATGAAATACGTCCTCAACAAATGTTCACGATTGATTTCCACGGTGAAGGAATAACATCGTGTAATAAAAAATGAAACCCACTAAATTATAATTTGCGTATTTACTGGTGGTAGGACCTCTTGTGAGTCCGCACGGGTAGGTACCACCACCCTGCCTATTTCTGCCGTAAAGCAGTAATGCGTTTCGGCTTGAAGAGTGGGGCAGCCGCTGTAACTATACTGATACCTTAGAACTTAAATCTCAAGGTGGATGGCGCATTTACGTTGTGGATGTTTATGGGCTCCGGTAAACACTTAACATCAGGTGGGCTGTGACTCTCATCGGTTATCGAACCTGTACCTCATTGAACAATAATCTGGACAATTAACCACTAAAACAGAGCGACGAACATTAATAAACATACACCTCTAATTGAACTTCTAATTTGCATATCATATGTACATAGAATGCTTTAGTTCGAAATAGAACCCTTGTCAATGTCTACAGACAGTAAGCGCCGTGCGTTTGTTAATTATAATATTCGCAATGTATTCATTAAGTCGGTCTGCGTATGTTTAAATAAACAACTAAAATAACAAAGCTAATTCAGTGGTGTTTAGGCAAATACCTACATAAGGTACAGCCATCGTTCACTACCCCACAAATATAATCTGTGGTAGACACGAAAAGCGCGCGAAAATTTTGCGCTTATCATATTTCACACTTAATGTTTTAATTGGCTATATCGTCATGTCTTCAAGTTTGAGGATTAGGGCAATTGTTGTACATTAAAATTGAGAGAAATCTCGCTAAAATGTTCATAAGTGACAATAAAAACTTTTTTTTTTATTGCCTTTGTAGGCAGACGAGCGTACGGCCCACCTGATGGTAAGTGGTTACCGTCGCCCATGGACTTCAGCAATGCCAGGAGCAGAGCCAAGCCGCTGCCTACTGACCTCTCATAATTACCTCTCATAATTAACATGCTTTTACCAAGAATCTCCAAACTATTTATAAACTAGCGAACCCGGCGAACTTTGTTCCGACTTAGAGGCAATAAATGAGCAGACTTTTGATCAAGGTCAATTTTTTTTTTTGATAATTAATGTGAATTAAAAAAGCAAGTATTTTAATGATTCTTTATTGGCCATGTATTTTAGTTATTATTATTATATTTTCTTGTTCTTCTTCATTATTTTCACTCGCAAAGTTTCAAATCCTAGTTACATTACGGTTTCGTCGGGAAAGATTTGATCGTGTTGGTCGCGGCCATGGCTTTCTTAATGATTACCTATCTCGGCACATTAAGCTAATCGAAACTCGAAATAAACACATCAACCGGTCAACTTCAAAATTCTACTATAATTAACCATAAACTACATTACGTTTAGCTGTCAGTTGCGTTTTGTTATTCCATATCTGTTGCGTTTTGTTATACCACATTTTATGTCACATCCCACAGAAACGTGATAAAAAGTATCCTATGTCCTTTTTCTGATCCTAAGCTACCTCCCCACCAATTTTCAGCCAAATCAGTTCAGCCGTTCTTGAGTTATAAATAGTGTAACTAACACGACTTTCTTTTATATATATGTCGAATAAAATGAGGTTATGGGTGTAAATAAAAGGGAAGACGTGATTTCAATGTATGTAATTTACATGAAATACAAACCACTAAATCGTGGCTTGGAAGGAAGGTATGCAAATGAATTTTACTAATGAGAAGCAAGTCATAATTATTTCACAACTTTTAATTATGAACTCACAAGAATTACCTAGTTAAACATTTTTAAATGCAAACCGACATAGATTGTACTCACAATGTTTCCTTTCCGAGAGCTGGAGCAAAAGTGCCGGTGTGACGCAGTTCACTCCCTTTTTATACCATTTGTTCAACATCATAACATTTAGTCTTACCCACAATATTTTTACAAAATAATTATTAAGGTAATCGATGCAGTTTTACTTTGTTAAATTGATTTGATTTTATTACAATTGATTTTAAAATATTAGCACTAAAATAATCTATCAGCGAAAGTAATTCATGTCTTAGAATTGACCAATCACAATAAATTTGACTACCACCATTTTAAAAAAAATGGAAGTAGTTAAAGGAATTCGGCCTCGTAGTAATACAACGCCTAATTATTAACGACATTGACATTGCAACATTGTTCACAAATCAACAAATCGTCATCAAATAATTTAAACAATAATTTTATAATGAATAAACTTAAAATCAAGTTTCTAAAAATCGTTGCGGCGACATATATATATAGATTTAGCAAAAAAAATCCAACACAATACAATCGAAATATATAAAAAGAACCATGCAATAACAGTTGCAAAGATAATAATAGTTTTATCGAACGAATGACGAAATCATTTCGTTTCATTTTCAATGCTACATCTGATAAGAGGATTTTATCTTGAAATATTGATAAAATTCCTTAATAAAAACACAGTTTAAGAGATCGCTCTGTTCTGCTTTATTGACTTACATTAACTTGGTAACCTTGACTGTAAAGTTCGGCGGAAGACCATTAGAAAGTTCCAGATCTAAAACAAAGAAAAATCGTGAACACTCACGGCACCATCTAGAGGTCAAGAAACTTGTGATGATGAGACTTGCTTTGTGGATATGAATTTCAGCGCGGTGTCTTTATTTTGGTTCAATAACTTCTATTATTTATCTAATTAACCGAAAAAGAACAATATTAGTGTACATAATTAGTCATAACACAAGCATTAGAGCTAATTAAAACATGCCAAATGTGTTTTTCTAAATGTATTTATTTCAGAAATAACAAAATACCTATCTTTGTTTTCGACGACTGTGAGAATATAGCCTACAGATATTTCTTTATCAATAAAAATCAATGTTCCTATGTTGACTGTTTATCCTCAACGCGTTCCTAAGTCTTTCATCAGAATACGATGCTTGGTACAATGGCAGTTTGCACCTCAAGAAACATTTCCCAAATAGTAACATCAATAATAGGTAGGAGCGCCAGTAGTTTCAAGAAATCGATATTTTTCATACTTTACAAATATTTTTCATATAGCTATAAACAGCGAAGAATTTTACTAGTGTGTGATATACTAAGAATTATACTACTTACTAGTGGTAGGACCAGGAGTACGCTCGGGCAGGCACCACAACCCTGTCTATTTCTGCCGTGAAGCAGTAATGCGTTTCGGTTTGAAGGGTGGGGCAGCCGTTGTAGCTATACTTGAGACCTTAGAACTTATATCTCAAGATGGGTGGGGCATTTACGTTGTAGATGTCTATGGGCTCCAGTAACCACTTAATACCAGATGACTGTGATCTCGTCCACCCATATAAACAATAAAAAATAAATAGTGTTTTTTTTTTCACAAATATCAAAAGTAACCACAATTAAATTTATCAAAAGCAGTAAGTACCAATGACTCAATCACAATCTCGGGTTGAAGTTATCGAACGTGAAAACTGTTGAGATAAGACGCATTCGCTACGCAGCTTCCTACCGAAGTAGTCAGATATACGCACGTATAATGTACGCGAGCTGTCTTCTGCTGGGGACGGTGATCGTCGGGGTGGTCAGTTTCCCCCAGCTGTTCGAGACGAAGAAGTTCAAGATCGGAATAGAGTATGACAGTGAGTAATGTTTCTATTTTGTTCAAGACCCAAATCCGACCTGGTGTTACGTGTCTGCCGCCCATCTTGATACACGACCTCAACCCAGAACTGTAAACCAAGTTCCGTTTCTCAAGCCCGCAAATTCTTTGCTGGCCTTAGGACGGATTCGATTCCAATTCAGTTACTTCCTTTGCTAAGCGTGATTAGTATTCGGAGTCTGGTATGTGTTGGTAACTCCAAGCTCATCTGGTGTCAGTTGATTATTGACACCGATACACACCAGTACCTCGCAATGTCAATATGTGAATCCAGGGTTTCCTGTCGATCGTTCTCACAGTGAAAACTGTCTTTTGAATCAGTGTTAAAGTCGTGTCTATACCTACAGTTAACTTAAAAACAGTTTTATTTTGATGCTTGATAATTATGAAAATTTTACTGGTGGTAGGACGTCTTGTGAGCCAGTATGGGTAAGTACTACCACCGCCCTGCCTATTTCAGCCGTGGAGCAGTAATACGTATCGGCTCGAAGGGTGAAGCAGCCGTTGGCCTATAAAAATAGGCTATATAAATATAGGCTAAGGCTAAGGCTTTACAACTCAGGTCTGAAGGTGGATGGGCGGCATTTACGTCGTCGAAGTCTAGGAGCTCCGTTAACCACTTAACGCTAGGTGGGCCGTGAGCTCGTCCACCCATATATGCAATGAAATAAATAAAAAAAACTATCAGCCTCTTAAAACATAAAGTAATCTTCGAAAGTTAATTGCGACAGGATTACTGCCTGTAATGTTGTAATATAGAAACTTATTAATATTAAATCATTCTCGAAGCAAAAGCTTAGAAAGCTCGGAGCAATCCTATGATTAGTTACAAAAAGGAAAAAAGAGAAAATTTTCACAGTCAATCAAAAGTTACAATCTTCGTCTACACTTTTAGAAGTAATTCGATGGGAATAGCTCGGCGGAATCAACGACTATTAAAGTCAAGGCGATGTGGCATTATTGTCCTAACCTTTTATTTCGTTAAATTTTTAAATAATCAAATTCATTCGCTTAAACGAGCGTATAGTGTTAATATGATACTATCCACTGGCTAAAAAGTAGTGAGTATTGTCGAAGGATGAATCAGCTGTTGTGTGTTCTATCCACACACTATAACTTAAGCCCACTGAGTTTATCGCCGGGTCGTCTCATTCGGATCTGGTGGTAGATTCTGCGAAGCACTGCTCTTGCTAGGGCTAGTGTTAGCAAATTCTCTCAAGCTGAACCCGTGAGCTCACCCACCGGGCACGTAACTAGAATAGCTTCTTAAACTACCAGCGAATAGGTAGACAAGTAATAACTACATCTACTGTTCAGGGCAAAGTAGAAGGCACCAGACCGCGTGGAAGATCGCCCATGCAATGGACCGATCAGATCAAGTCGGCAGTTGGCGGCTGTTTGCATGAGTGTACCAGGCTCACCACAAACCGCGAGGAGTGGCGATTGCACGTGAGGCGCATAACATCTGCCCACAGCAATGATGCTGAACGACGACGATGATTTTTTACTGATGGCAGGACCTCTTGTGAGTCCGCGCGTATAGGTACCACCTGCCTATTTCTGCCGTGAAGCAGTAATGCGTTTCGGTTTGAAGGGTGGGGCAGCCGTTGTAACTAACTATACTTGAGACCTTAGAACTTATATCTCAAGGTGTGTGGCGCATTGTGGATGTCTATGGGCTTCAGTAACCACTCAACACCAGGTGGACTGTGAGCTCGTCCACCTATCCATGCAATAAAAAAAAAAAACGACCACGACCGCTCTGACAAGAGTGATACGACATACGTATACTGTTTCTTTACGTCTACTGTTTGAAATTATAAACAATGATTAACTAATTATAGATTCGCTACCGATGACGGGTGGATCTGACAGGTTCAGACACAGGAACAACTATGATCCTTTCTACGTCACAGTCAACGCGACAGTCAAGGTAAGAATTTTGTGATCATATTAACTGACCTAGATTTTAGGTCAGCTTCTTCAAAGATTCCCAAGTACCGGTACCAAGGGGATATTCAATTTATACGCACGATGGACTTACCAAGCACAAAGTTAGATAGGATTTGTAAAGTAATATGCGAATGGAAATCTAAGTCATCAATTCACTTCGGAAAAGGGGTCCTTGCCCAAAATAGTTTGGCAGTCCATTCATATAGTGAGAATTGAAGAGGGAACCTCAATTGCAATGGCAGATGTCCGTTGTCCCTTATACTGAGTTCAATATTAGTCCATCTAATATCACTGTTCGTGTGTTTTTCGTCACTACCTTAAGTAGCCGTTGTACTTTAAAACTGAACCATCGACCTCACATCTCAAAGCGAAATGTGTTGTAGTAAAGGGGATCTTGGAATAACTTAATTCTTCTAAACTTATTTATTTATAACTAGCGACCGGCCCTCGCTTCGCTTCGGAAACTGTAATTTATTATTGATTTCTCCACTATTTAATGGATGTTATTATACATATAAACCTTCCTCTTCAATCACTCTATCTATTAAAAAAACCGCATCAAAATCCGTTTGCGTAGTTTTAAAGATTTAAGCATACATAGGGACAGACAGATATAGGGACAGAAAAAGCGACTTTGTTTTATACTATGTAGTGATGCTCTCTATCTAGTATATAACATTGCGAAAGAGAAGCTTGTGATATGTTATTTAAAATAGTTTTGTATTAACTTCATTAATATTTTCAGAAAGGCTTCGTGATCTCATATTTAGAAGTTACAGCAACAGTAGACGCCTTGGGTGAAGTGGATTTCAACCTCATCAGAGGACAAAGTGGGTCAAAGTCTGTGGCGTTCCAGCTGGTCTCGAATCATTCGGACTTCTTGGCGTACTCCTACTTGACGTATGGCATCAGGGAGGAGGAGTATAGAAAGGTGACGCAAGTGTCTAGTGGGGCTTAGGTCAGTGAATGGGATTCGGGCTTAGGAGAAATTAACCATTGAAAACTTTATGCCAGCGCCATCTATTAGGTTTTTTATAAACTAACTTCCAATTTTTATTCAATAATTTTGGTTAGTATAGTTTATTACAGATGGCGATAAATGCATTGAATTAAGTTTTTTTTAGTTATTTTAAATAAAATCTTTATTAAGCTTGACAATACCATAAATATGTTCTTGATTAAATTTTAATAAAAATTTGGTAATTTTTTAACTAATGTTGCTAGGGAATATTGCTAATGCGTAGATTTATCTAGTGTTAAAGATCGTGTAACTATTACAGGATATTTTTTTATTTATTTTCAAAGAAAGTTGGGAAATACTTGAAAACAATGTTAGGCACTTTGAATGACGAATTTTTAATACATTTTTTTGTTTCAGATCAAAAATATTATTTCTCTTCCAATGACGAACAACGGAATTAAACTCAACCAAAACTGGCTCGCGATTTCAATGTTTATTTTTACTTATTTACTCAATGTTATATTAAAATAAATTGTATAACTATATAATATTATTATCTTAATTAAAACTAAGTTTATATTACCTACTTTGATTTCATACATTTTCTTTGTTTCCTTACCCAGCCACTAGATGGCGTTAGCGATAAACCAATTTTCCAAGCAAACCCTAAATAATTATTACAATTTATTAGACTATGCTAAATGTTACGCAAATACATTGAAACTTGAAACAAAATGTTGACATCCTAGATTTCCTTTCGTAATATTTACGCTTACACAGACCTTAAACTAATGAAACTTGGCCACCTTCTGTGTGCTTTGTATGCAGTTGGAACAGCGCCCCTAGCGGCAAACATAGGCAAACGTTCCAACTCCATACAAATTTGAGTTAACTTTTACGCTATCGAGAACGTTAAAAAACTCGCACTAAGCACACTGTTATGGAAGTTCCACCCACGCCATGTGGTACTATGACAGAAATGTTTCCTGAAGCACCATCAACTATACGAAGCTTCGTCACAGTTGGATAAGCAGTTTACGAACGCATTAAGCATGTCAAAAATTTGCCACAATTTTTTGCCTGAATATGTTTTCTACAAATGTTTTCAGTTTTTCCAAATGCTTTCATAGATACGCAGCAAGGATTGTTTTGGGTGGACGAGTTCACAACTGACTTGATGTTTGGTGTTTAGCTGTAACTCTAGTCTATAGGTATCATAACGTAAAAGCCGCCGCCCCTCTTGAAGCTAAAGCTTTAAATCTGAACAGAAACTTTTTAAGTATGTTTTATATGTAAATTCTTTATTCTTATTGTATACTAGCTGACCCGGCAGACTTCGTAGTGCCTCAATCGATAAATAAAAGACACATCAAGGGGGCACATCAAAGGAAAAACAAAATTGTTTGTTTTTATATAATTAAACCTTTTAAACCTTCCCTGGACTTCCACGAATAATTCAAGACCAAAATTAGTCAAATCGGTCCAGCCGTTCTCGAGTTTTAGCGAGACTAACGAACAGCAATTCATTTTTATATATAGAGATATGTAAGGAATTTGTGTATGTATATGTATGTATGTGTGTGTGTGTGTGTAAGTATAAATTTCAATTGATTGGTACACCGCGTGTACGTTTCCATAAGATTCTTTTCCACCTGATGGTTGTCTGGAAGAGATTGTCGAGCGATGAAGAACCATGGACAATGGCGGCCTCCTACAATCGAATTTCTATGAAGCGTCCCTTTACAAGCACACGCGACTGCAATCAATTTTTGACGTAAACTACCTAACACCAGCCGCGCTGTCCGCCTGAGAATCCAAATTCACAAGAAAACTCACACTTGCAAAATTTTGTTAATAACTTCCAAATATTTATTCAAGAAGCCCGGATCGGTTGAGTTTCCTCCGGGACACTTGTCGATGCTGACGCAATCGCCGGCGTCGTTTCTGAGGAGTCCGTCGGCACAGATACAGCCTCCGGCGCAGATTTTGGTACAGATCGGTTCGGGATCAGCACAAGTCGGCTCGCAGGACGCGTTACAAATGTCGTAGACTTCATTCTCGTTTAGACATTGCTCTGAAATAGAGAGGCTTGGTTTATGGCCACGATTGTTGATGTCAAATGTCAGGTAACGTCAAACTTCAACGCGAATCCATCTTCGAACCTAACCTTTTAGCTCGAGGCACGAACTCAAAATCCCCTGCTAACTTTACTGGTGGTAGGACGTCTTGTGAGTCCGCACGGGTAGGTACCACTACCCTGACTATTTCTGACGTGAAGTAGTAATGCGTTTGGGTTTGAAGGGTGGGGCAGCCGTTGTAACTATTCTGGGCTCCAGTAACCACTTAACACCAGGTGGGCTGTGAGCTCGTCCACCCACCTAAGCAATAAATAAAAAAACAAGCTAATGAACTTGTTAGTTGCATGAGATTTAAAAAAAAACTACTACTACTACTACTACTACTACTACTACTACTACTACTACTACTACTACTACTACTACTACTACTACTACTACTACTACTACTACTACTACTACTACTACTACTACTACTACTACTACTACTACTACTACTACTACTACTACTACTACTACTACTACTACTACTACTACTACTACTACTACTACTACTACTACTACTACTACTACTACTACTACTACTACTACTACTACTACTACTACTACTACTACTACTACTACTACTACTACTACTACTACTACTACTACTACTACTACTACTACTACTACTACTACTACTACTACTACTACTACTACTACTACTACTACTACTACTACTACTACCACTACTACTACTACTACTACCACTACTACTACTATACTACTACTACTACTACTACTACTACTACTACCACCACCACCACTACTACTACTACTACTACTACTACTACTACTACTACTACTACTACTACTACTACTACTACTACTACTACTACTACCACCACCACCACTATTGTTACTGCTAATGCTACTGCTACGGCTACTATTACAACTACTACTACGACTACTACTATGACTACGACTACGACTACGACTATTACTACGACTACGACTACGACTACGACCACTACTACTAACACTTGAGTGCCTTTTGACGAGTGACCGCTCTCGGTTAAGCGCTCAATGTCCACCTGGTGTTAAGGAGTTGCCAGAGCCTATATACATTCAGTTTCAATGCCGTCACCTCCCTTGAGACATGAGTTGTATGTATTAGTTCTATACTACAACGACTGCCAAATTCATCAAGCGGGAACGTAGACCCTTTTATCCACAGGAGAAAATCGCCGGATCCCCACCCGCGTGGCAGGTGAGGTATGTGGGAGTTGAACCTCACTAAAAACTCTTGCCGCTCACAGCCGGCGCCCTACCCCGGACCAGGCCGGAGCCCAGTCGGGGCTATTGAGACGGCGGGACAGGGTTGACGCAGAGCACATTACATCCATCCCGCCGTCCCAAACGCAGACCCTTAGAAGGCACGTTTATTCTTTGAAAAAAATACTGACCGCCAATACACTGATCGACCCCGACACAGGTGCCGTTCTCGTTCCTCAGGAACCCTGACTTGCAGAAGCAGCCCTCGACGCAGTCATCGGAACAGACCACGGGGCCTGAGGGGGAGCTGCAGTTGAACGGACACGCAGACCCGCACAGCAAATACTCTTCGTTTGGAGGACATTCGTCTAATAAAGATATAGAAGAAAAAATAATTAAAGTCGTTTAAAATTAGCTTATCTACCTTTCTTTAAGCTTTGCAGGAACATTGGCACTTATGTGTACGTTTGGTATATACAGGGTGTCCCAGAAAGAGTGGATAATCCTGAAACACCTCATAGTAGAGCTATTGGGGACTCAAAATAAAAAAAAACCATAAAAAAAGTTCTTAGGCAGTACCCAAATTAAAAATAAAGAAAAACACAACATTTCATGATTAAAATTTATTGTTATGTCGGTAAGGGTAACGCCATCTATCGCCGAATAGCCGAACGAATATCGAAGGATCTAGTAGCATCTAGAACGCTCGAGAAGTACAACGCCATCTATTGTCAGATAGCGGAAACAAACAATACTCGACTTTTGTGGAATATTCTCGACGTTTCTAGGGATTTCGTCCCGACTATAAAAGCCTTGCAGAGATGGCACGCAGTCATTCAGTAATCGGAACTACACGAAGTGAAACAGCGAACGGATCACCTGAAGCGAAGCGGAAGAAGCGAATCGAGAATTTTAAAGTATTTGTGAAGTGTTTTAAGTGTTCTACGTACTACTAATACAGTTTTACTTCGGCAGATTTATCCCGAAGCCCAGCGCGTAACAATATATATATATAAGAAGATATTCACTACACTATACACTTTTGTTTGTCACGGAAAAGCAAGAATGAATCTTATCTCTTGTTTAAATCAACAACACAAAACAACGTAATGTCTGAATAATAAAGCGTGTAATTAACCGATAACTTAACACTTCAGTAATCGTTAGTTTTAATAGCAGCTATTTAAAATACGGAAGGCCGTTAAGCCCTTCGCGTTAAGAATTAGCGAGCCAGTTTCGGCGAGATTTTAAAGTCGTCGTGGCTTTATGGATAAGACGCCTGATGCATTCACATTGAGCGATGTGACTTTGCCGGTTTTAAAAACCCAACAGACAGGTTCTAATGCTTATAATGATTTTCGTGTTTAACCCATGTTCGCGAATCACTTCCACGTTGCAGGAATAGCATGGTGTAATAAAAATCAACCTACAAAAGATCTAATTTGCGTGTTCACTGGTGGTAAGACGTCTTGTAAACCAGCATGGATACATACCACCACTCCGGTTATTTGTGCCGTCCTGATATGAAGGGTGGGGCAGCTGACATGTTATAAAAACTGAGACTTTAGAACTCATGTCTCAAGTCCATGGGCTTCGGGAACCACTTTACCAAGTGGGTCGTGAGCCCGCACGGGTAGGTACCACTACCCTGCAAATTTTTTAAGCGAAGCAGTAATCCGTTCCGATTTGAAGGGCGGGGCAGCCATTGCACACTTGTCTGTATTATCGATAGAACCTAGTGCGGGTCGCGTTTTTTTTGCTATGCCAATAAAATCCCTTTTAAAATAATTGTTTCACCACATGCATTTGTGACCCACGCAAAACTTGCAAAAAAATCAATTGGCACTTCAGGACAACAAATAATAATGGGAGAATCGCTATATTCCCTCCGTTTAAAATCACTAAGCGTGATTAATTGTGACGGCCATGAAAAATTCCAGTAGGCTACGATTGCTATAACAGTTCGAATGTTTTATGAGTTTATTTCAATTACAAGGTTTTGTATCGACTAGCGATAATTACGCTGCAAAATGAAGGTTTTGTGGGGAATCGTTTTGTTCTCCTCGTTTGCATCTAAGTTAATTGAGGGCACCGCATTGAGTAAGTCCTAATTGCTTACAGATTTTTTCGCAAGATCTCTTGTCGCTTGGTCTGAAAACGAACGACCCAGAACCGGTTTTTAAGCTATTGCATAGCTTTTACTTTGGCTTTGAACGAATCAAGAAATTCCGTAACGAAAATAAAACCTAACAACATATTCACACGCTTGTTGCATGCGCATCATGAAAAGTTTGTCCATTTCTCTCGCGCAGTCTAGCTTATGAGTGTTTATATTATTATTTTAATATTATATTATTATTATCTAATTATAATTGCATAAGTTGATAAAAAATGCTATGCAATAGCTTTACCGCGGCAGTCCCAGAGTGCCACACGCGTTTTTTTTTAAATTAGAAACTTTACTTTCCAACACATTATGAGAGTCTTAATTAAAGAATCTTAATTTAATATTTTTGTTTAGACGGGTGGATAAGCTCACGACCCACCTGGTGCTAAGTGGTTACCGAAGCCCATGGACATCAACAATGTAAATACCGCCATGATGAATAGACATGAAATAGATATGAGTTCTAAGTCTTAGTTTTTAGAACACGTCAGCTGCCCCACCCTTCAAATCAGAGCGTATTACGGCTTCACGACACAAATAAGCGGTGTGGTGTTTTTTTTTACCCATGCGGGCTTACAAGACGTCCTACCACCAGTTATTACGCAAATTTCAATTTTTGCGAGCTTGATTTTTATTACACGATGTTATTCCTTCACCGTCGAAGTCAATCGTTGAGTACGTAATTCATTAGAAAATTTGGTACCCGCCTGCGGGATTCGAACACCGATGTATCACTCAACACGAATACCCCGGACGTCTTATCTTTTAGGCCGCGACGACGTCAAACTATTCTAAAATCCTTTCCTATTTCCTCCTAAAGCCCTTTTATAAAACAGAATCGAAACAGAATGGCTTGAAAAATCTTAATATCCCTTAATGATTTCATCAGTAAATAAATGCGGCACAAACGAAGTGTACAAGCCGTGTCAGTTCTATGAAGAGTACACGTGTTGGACCTCGTCAAGCAAAATGGAAAGAACTAGAACATTGTCAAAGAAGTTCAAGCATTGCGTCGACGGCTGTTACTGCGAGTAATAATACATTTTGTTCACTTCGACGAGTCGTTGTTAGCTCAGAGGGTTATATACTTATAACAGTTGGTCCAGACTCAACAATTGTTAGCAGCCAGGCCCTAGCCCTGAGTTTCTCGCCCGATCTTCTCAGTGGGTCGCATTTCCGATCCGGTGGTAGGTTCTGCGCTGCTCTTGCTAGGGTCAGTGTTAGCAACTCGCTTGGTTACGCTGATAAAGCCTATCAAGGCCATTAGCTTAAGTAGAAAAAGCCATGTTCACCTATATCCACCGCTACAGCATTACCTTAACACATCTGACGTAGCTTTTCCTTCCTAATTTTTTTAATTGCATATTAACAAGCTCTTGACCTCATTGGTGCAAAGTTGTTACCGGGGCCATAGATATCGCCTTACATAATAATTGTTCCTAGATTGAATATTTTCATACAATACGACCATACGTAATGTAAGTATGCGGTTTTCCAAAAGAATACATAATTGCAATACGTAATTTTTTATTATTTTATTTTCTTTAAATTGGTGAACGAGCTCCCGGCACACCTGGTTTTAAGTGATTACCGTAAACGTAAAAGACGCCACCTACCTCAAGACATGAGAGTCTCAGTTTTTAAAGTACAACGGCTGCCCCACCGTTCAAACCGAAACGCATTACTGCTTCACGGCAGAAACAGTCAGAGCGGTGGTACCTACTCATACGGACTCACAAGCAATACTACCACCAGTAGAGCTTCCTAACACCAGTAACTTCCTTGTAGTAACTTCCTTCCAGATTTTTTGCAGGTTGTTCCTGTTCCTTGTTCAACAGTAATTTCTCTTGAAACAAATTATTATTTTTGGTATTTTTCGTAAAGGTGATTTAAAAATTCAACAAAATGCCATAATAGTTGTAATGTATAATGTCGCCTACCTTTAATGTATCTACGACATCTTGCTGCTATGAACAATATGTTTCTAGTCAGTCTGTGCGTCCTTTGAGCATTTTGTTAATGCATTGCAGTAATGCGTTTCGGTTTGAAGGGTGGGGCAGCCGTTGTAACTATACTGAGACCTTAGAATTTATATCTCAAGGTGTGTGGCGCATTTACGTTGTAGATGTCTATGGGTTTCAGTAACCACTTAACACCAGGTGGGCTGTGAGCACGTTCACACATCTAGGCAATAAAAAAAAAACATGAAATTAAATTAAATTTTGTTTTCATTGTTTTCAGTAAGGGCCTAGTTCGTTCATACAGCAAAGGTCCTTGTATAGAAGCGGGGAAGTGTAGAGACAAAAAAATTGAAAAAATCCTTGACAATTTACCGATTTATAAGAAAAGAATTGAATAAATTCACTTCGCTCTATATACATATGCCAAGACTTTGTTTTTACATTAAATATGATGTTTCATTTTTAGTAGTAAATATTAATAAACCTACCTTTTACAATATAAAGGCCACGACTTAGGGCTACCACTCCCAAGAGAAGCAGCAGGAAATTTTCGTTGAACTGTAACATTATTTTCACACGAGCTACAAACGCGAGACTTGAAGCAGCACTGTCAACCGTCAGGGTTATTAGCTGACCTTTATTGACGTTCGAATAATCATGTTTTTGTTCGAATAAAAAAATTAGTGACATCCTTGAATAGTATTGAATTCAATAGAGCGTGGTTGCATTGAGATGGTAGTTGTTATGCAACGCGTTTTTATCATTTATTTTGCCCTTTGATTATGTTGATGTCGATTTTCCCTATTGGAAATCTGTATGAACTAGATTGTGCAATTCGATTTGTTTTTATTCGATAATTTCGCAGACTAAGAAAAAGGTTAAAGCCCAAGAACTGAAAAATGTTAACCTATCTTTCCAATCTAAGTCCTTGCATCGCCCATAGAAATAAGGTATACGAATTATTTCCATGCCCGCGTAGAAGTAACGGCGCTGTGTCCTTGATCGATAGAAGAAGAAGACGCCGAGCAATAAGTCCTATCTCGCGATGCTCAACTACACCATTTTCCTGAAGCAGCTGGCGCGGCATGAGAGAGATCGCCTTTCTCTCTCCAAAACAAATCATTTCCATCGAGACAAAAACTAGAATAGGAATCTTACCCGAATCCTGGTTCCCTAAGTATTTTGGGCCCCTTCTCTATGCAAGCTTAGGACCTAGTGAAGGAAACCCAAGGAAACGGTCTGATATAAAAACGTGTCCTTCAAAAGAGCTACCGGTTGACGAATGACTACACTCCCAGACCTGCACTATTACTCTCCTAGGGTATCCTTAAAAACATTCTGAGGCCCGCGGTCTGCTCCCAGCATCTGCTGCCGTCAAGTCATATAGCACGCGCCTCCTAGGTGCGGACACCTCGTATGAGGTTCGCCCTTCTACCCGAAAAGGTATCCGGTAAAATGAGTTGGCAGCGCATTCTGGATAAGCTTCGGATAGCTCGTCGACTATTAGACTCTGTAGTAGAGGTACCAAGTGCTAGCAATTTGACGTCCAGTGACTACAGCGTAGCGGAGAGATATACGTTTCACGCAGTTAGTACCTCATTCCCCCAGTCACTACCTCGAGTGAGTTCACCTGAGGCTCAAATGCGGATTACTAAATAAAATAAAAAGCCTTTTATTTCTAGTTTTTACATGGTAAAATTAGAAAGAAAGAACATTGTGTATCCAGAATTTTCACTAATTCGATTTATACTTTAATATCGTTTTGTTAGCAAGAACCCTCTCTTACGAAAGGTAAAGGCCTCCTCCAGAGGTGACCAGTATTTTCTATTCTGTGTCACTTGCAGCCATTGAATGCCTGCTACTTTTCTGATGACGTCTGCCTAGCGTGCCCAGCAGATTATTAAGCAACAAAGAAGCTTAGTCGGTTCTACTCCAACGGTTCCAACATGCCTGTATGCAGAGTACTTATTCTGTCTCCCACACGTATGCGGAAGTGCAATTATTTCCGCCTGAACAAAAAAGTCTCTGAATAGTTTTTTTTTCTACCTGTTCTAGTAACCTCGAGGGGTTATTCTAGATTAACCGAGCTAGTAGGTGAGCTCACGGGGCTCAAACCGGGAGTATTGCTAACACTGGCTCCAGCAAGATCAGTGCTTCGCAGAATCTACCACCGGATTGGAAACGCGACCCGCTGAGAAGATCCGGCGAGAAACTGGGGCTGTTTCTATTGGTTAATTTACTTGTCGATCCAGCCCTTCGTCGCAAGCGACGGATTCAGCGAGGACGGTTACCGGTGCTTGAGGTACCTAAAAGCACTGTTAATGGATCGGGAGGATCCGTAATGACGTGTTCAGGGCTGAATAAAGTGGCCATGCGAAATTATAGTTGGGCCTCAGCCGGCTTCGATTTTTAAGTATACACTTTACATCAAGAAGGCCTTTAAAGAATTTACCTGTTTATGCAGCAAAATAATGAAATAAAAACTAACAAACTTACTTAACTATAAGCGTAATTCAAGCTAGCTGTCATTTTCCGTCAGGCCCAAAAATCCTTTTATCATATTATGCCCCGAAAAATTTTGCTCGAAGCATACACAACTGTACTCTTGAGTATTATAAAATGTGTGAGCTTAGGGTTGGCAATTACGGATAAATTTATGAGATCAGGTCGCGAACTCTAAACTTTTTCAGGATTAGAAGAATTATTGTTTGGATTGTTTTATGGATTACGATGTCTGCCTATCATTGAATAGGACAGAGATTCTGCTATCGAAATATGAAATTGATTTTTTTTTATTCAAACTCAGGAGTTTCAGGAAACATAAATTATACTAAACATACGCCGCGTTTTCATGAAAGTTAAATTACTTAGTTAGATGTTTAAAATTCCCGGAAAAAAGATATGTACGAATATAATATGCCACTCTTTGTCAGTTTATTTATAGTTCCATTGTTAATAATATTATCAACCAGCGAAAATTCTAATACATTTTTTTTAAAACAATCACGCCACGTTAACTGGTCCCGTGATAAGTTCGTAAAGAACTTGTGTTACAGGTACCAGATAACGGAAATAAATGTACGATTTTTTATTATACACATACACATATTTAATATACATCCATAACCCTGGAAAAGACATTTATATTTATCATACAAATATCTTCCCCTGGCAGGATTCGAACCCGCGACCCCCTTGTGTAGTGACCATGTCACTTACCACTACACCAGACGGCCGTTAATTTTATTCGTTAAATTTATTCAGCAGATATATTCGGTGTTGCCAGGGCCATGGCTTTTACAACAGTATAGTATCATGCATGTTAAATAACTTATCTTGGTGAGTAATTTCAACCGCATAGTGAATTCGCTCAGTAGACAGATCCTGCGTGATAAAGTAACAAACATTAAAACATTCACATTTATAATATCAAGATTTCTACATAATTTATAATACAGAAGTTGCAAGCCCTGGGGAACTTACGAGCCCATACAATATGTATGGCATTACGTAGATTGGATGGTTCAACAAACAAACTGTCCTATCGATATTTTAACGATACATACAGTAGAGATAAAATAATGTAGTATAACAAAAACAGAAGTTTTTTAATATGGTGGTAGGACCTCTTGTGAGTCCGCACGGGAAGGTACCGCCGCCCTGCCTTTTTCTGCCATGAAGCAGTAATGCGTTTCGGTTTGAAGGGTGGGGTAGCCGTTGTAACTATACTGAGACCTTAGAACTTATATCTCAAGGTGGGTGGCGCATTTACATTCTAGATGTCTATGGGCCCCAGTAACCACTTAACACCAGGTGGGCTGTGAGCTCGTCCACCCATCTAAGCAATAAAAAAAAATAAAAAAATATTCCTGCCGGAACGACAAGGACCGGTCGATATAAGACATAAAGTCGTAATCCTAATTGTATTTTAAAACCGCTGTTTGTTTCTGTTTCGCTCTCAAACAATCGACCGCTTCGAGGCAGATATAAGTAGGATACTGAAACCTACACGTGCGGCTCTGTAATAAGTCCTACCGAAACTGAAGCCACAAAATATTATTTAAGATAGGTGTTTAGGGCGATAACAACAGATAGCTCCGCTAGGTTCGACTTTTTTTTATGATTGAAGGATTACTGGTGACCCAGAGGCCTTTCCAGTTTCACCAGGACAGGTGGGCGAGCAAAGGCTCAGCCAGGAGGGGTGGGACTTGCCAACAGCTACCCGAGCGCCTACGAAGGTGACCCAACAGCTCAAGAGTAGCTGCTTCGCGAATGAATCTACTACCGGATCGGAATCGCGACCCGCTGAGAAGATCCGGCGAGAAACTCAGCGAGCTGATTCATGGGTTAGGTTGCACGGCGAACTCTTTGTCGAGTTCGACGAGTACGGTTACCGAGGTCCCTAAGCCTGCTCCTAGTCTTAGAGCTGAAGGCGTCTAATGCAAAGGTTATTGGATCTGATGGATCCGTAAGGACGTGTCTCGGTTCGACTGCTAGGGCCGCAAGGTATTTGTACGACAATAGTCACTCGTATTTATAGTAGAAAGTGCGGGTAAGCTTACTCACGAATTTTTAGGAACACCGTCTTAAGCAATTGCTTACACGTGTTGGACTTACAATAGTTAACCAACAACGTCAATGTTAAGAATACAGCTAACTTTAACTAATCTTAGTTAACTAAGTAACTTAGTAGTTAATTTTGCGCCGATTTAAACAACAAAAAGTACAATAGGCGTTCTCATCGCTAAGAGACTAAATGATAATGATGATCTTTACTGGTGGTAGGACCTCTTGTGAGTCCGCGCGGGTAGGTACCACCACTCTGCCTATTTCTGCCGTGAAGCAGTAATGCGTTTCGGTTTGAAGGGTGGGGCAGCCGTTGTAACTATACTTGAGACCTTAGAACTTCTATCTCAAGGTGGGTGGCGCATTTACGTTGTGGATGTCTATGGGCTCCAGTAACCACTTAACACCAGGTGGGCTGTGAGCTCGTCCACCCATCTAAGCAATAAAAAAAAAAAAAAAAAAAAAAATAATTTTAATTCAGAGCGGGTAACACCGAATGCAGTTGCATTTAATTTTGTCATGGCGGACGAATGTCAAGTAATTCTATTGTCTTGTTGACAACGGTCACACGCGGTGGTCATTCACTAACCCATTGACTCTAAATCACTAACTGTTATTGTAATATAAAAATGTTTAAGTAATTTAAGTAATTAAAAAAAAAATATTAAGCGTCAGTAAAATTTAAATAGCGATAAGTTGATCTTAAGGCCTACGATATTTTAAGGTTTTCTTAAGTTCAGCGCAAAGGATTCCTGTACTAAAGATTTCATGTATCAACAACCATATTATGCGAGAGCCCGGCTTTTTTATGTTTGAGAGATTACTGGTGGCCCTGAGGCCTTTCCAGTTTTACCAGGGTCGGTGGGCGAGAAAGAGCTCAGCCAGGAGGGGTGGGATTTGCTAACAGCTACCCAAGCGCCTCCAAAGGAGACCTAACAATTCAAGAGTAGCTGCTTCGCGAATGAATCTGCTACCAGATCGGAATTCCGACTCGCTGAGAAGATCCGGCGAGAAATTCAGTGGGCTGATGCATGGGTTAGATTGCACGTCGAACTCTTTGCCGAGTTCGACGAGTACGTTTACCGGGGTCCCTTGGCCTGCTCCTAGTGTTAGAGCTGAAGGCGTCTAAGGCAAAGGTTATTATTGGATCTGATGGATCCGTAAGGACGTGTCTAGGGCGTCGACGGTGACTGGCTCCTGCGTGATCAGGATTCGGGGAGTAGTCAGCGGCGGCAACGATAAGGCGATTATCATAACGCAGCCCGGCCTCTCGACACCCTAATGTATGTAATACTATTGCAGATCTGCAATGAGAATATTTAGAGATTGCACGTCAACTCTGAGTTTACATATGATGTTTTAAAACTAGAGATAGGTAAGTGTGGTAAATTCCACTTGAGAGTGGATATTATTAAATGAGGCTTAAAACAATCGAGCTTGGAGTATAATTAATTAAAACAATGTAGCAACAACTCATCGAACCTTAAAGAAATACAGAGTAC
The DNA here is from genome assembly GCF_030269925.1 of Bombyx mori. NCBI lineage: Eukaryota > Metazoa > Arthropoda > Insecta > Lepidoptera > Bombycidae > Bombyx > Bombyx mori. Next base: position 13,497,008 of record NC_085109.1, on the reverse strand, counting down.
TTAGAAGTTTAAGATTTACACAGCGTGAAATGAAACGCATATGCTAATTTTTTTATATTATCTGTGCATTTTTCAATCACTCACGACTTTGGCGCCCCTTTTATTAATTTTCTATTTTTTTGGAACGAAGTTCCTTACGGCAGGCTTGGAGGGGATAGGGATTTTGCTGCGCGACCGAACTGAAAAAAATGTGATAGTAAAACCGTAAGAAAAGATCCGTGGAAAAAAGTGCGTGGAATAAAACCGTTAAATGAGACGTGCGCAGGCGCGACAGTCGCATACACAAGCGAGTAGTGTATAATACCTTTCTCTTTCTCCCTCTTTCTTTTCGTTCTCTCATCCATTCTCTTTCTATTACCACTCCACCCCGCCAATGCATAGTATATACTCATGAATTCATGGACAAGCACGTGTCGAATACTCACATTATAGATACATTTTACTCGTGAGTAGCCACGTTTATTTTCATATAATTTCAAATCGTCAAAATAATAAATATAGTAACAATGGCAAGTGAACCAACAAGTGACTTGAATGCAATTGACAGTGATAATAGTGGGAAATTATTCAGTGCAAAAGAATTAAATACGTAAGTATTAGTTTATTCGAGGTATTTGCATAAAATAGAATCACAAACATAATATGTATCATATTTTAGTTACCACAAGCCAATAGTTTCAGCAATAGAATTTGATGACGAGACTAATTAATAAGAATTACTTATAATAAAATTAAAAGAATCTAATTAAAGCTATAAATACATACGCTATACCGATTCTGACGTATTCCTTTGGCATTATTAAATGGACAGAAACCGACATAAATCGTTTAGAAATAAAAACCAGAACTACTTTAACAAAACATAATTACCTACATCCAAAATCAGCAATAGAGCGAATGACAGTAAAAAGAGAGAAAGGTGGAAGAGGACTGATAGATTTAAAAATACTATGGCACAATTAGTTAAAAAATCTGCGCGAGTTCTTTAATAAAAAATCTGATACTAGTACTATACACAAAGCTATTGAAGAATTAGACGATAGATATACACCACTAAATCTGAAACAAAAATACATAAAATATAAATCAGCAAAAGATCTTGAAACAGAAAAAATAGATAGATGGCGTAAGAAGGAACTTCACGGCAGGCACATACATGATCTAGAACAAAATCACATTGATACAGAAGCTTCAAACAAATGGCTTAAATTAGGATATTTATTTCCAGAAACTGAGGGTTTTATGGTCGCAATTCAGGATCAAGTAATAAATACAAAAAATTATAGAAAATTCATAATCAAAGACCCTAATTTACAAAATGATAAATGCAGAAAATGTAATCGTCATTCCGAAACCATCCAACATATAACAAGTGCTTGTCCGACACTCACACAAACCGATTACACACATAGGCACAATCAGGTAGCTCACATAGTTCACCAAAGGTTAGCTCTGAAACATAAATTATTAGAAAGCACACTGAAACCATATTACCAATACGCCCCAAAACCTGTGCTGGAGGGCGCCACGCACAAGATGTACTTCGACAGAGCCATACTAACTGACAAAACTATACACAATAATAGGCCAGATATAACTCTAATTGATAAAATAAATAAAGTAGTGCATTTAATAGACATAGCCGTTCCTAACACCAATAATATACAGAAATCAATAGCTGAAAAAGTAAATAAATATACAGAATTAAAGGAAGAAATTTTAAGAATCTGGAAAATGAACAAAGTCTACATTGTACCTCTGGTGCTATCCAGTACAGGCGTTATACCTAAACACCTACTCCAATCTTTAAAAATATTAGACATAGCAGAGAACACGTACATGACCATGCAAAAAGCCGCAATATTAAACACATGCCGTATAGTCCGTCAATTCTTGCAGGAAGACCTAAATATTCTGCAAGTAGAAAATGAAGCTCACTTGGCTTAGGCCCGTGATCTTCATTATACCGAAATATCTTAAGTATTTCGAGAAACACAATACAAAAGAATAGTAATAATAAACTTTTTTTGTAATTATTTTTATTTCTATTTTTCTATTTCTATGTAATTTTATGTTGTCAAACAAAAATAAAGAGACATATTTTGTTATTTTAGTTGATAATTTGAATTACGATGTTTTTTATTTTAAGTAATTTATTATTTCCTAAAATACTGAATTTCCTAAATACTTTCTTGTACTTAAATAAAAACTAATCAGCAAAATTTAAGAGAAAAATCAAGAAAACCTACATAAAATTGAGCACGATTTTTTTTGCAATTTGTGTCGATTCTACATTAGCCGAAGGAACTTCGTTCCTACCTGGTGTCCCACGACACCACATAATTTTATTATGTTTTAAATTATTATGAGATTAAAATTAATATATAACATCAGTTCCACAAACCGACTTATTATTTGTCCCGAACGCGGACACTACTTTTCTATCTGAGTAAACAAGTAACTGAAATAAGTCACCAACAACAGATAGAACATTAAATTTCAACGACGCTTTTCGGATTCCCTTGTTGGCCCAAGACGTGGATAATTCACTTTACGTTACGGGATCTCAGTAACGCCCTTATCATGTCTTCCTCCATCTTGATTTCGTGTTCTTCACTATTTATAAATTTTATTAAGATTTAAGGGCATATAGCTCTGATTTTCGGTCAATTTACCATTGAGTTTTGGCAACCCAGAAAAAGTGATCTGATACAGCTTCAGCTTGCAAGATCTTGGAAAAAATCAGATCAGGAGAACGTGGGAGGGAGCTGTATTGGTTTTCTAGCAGAGGGAAACGAAAAACATCCATCCTAAAAGATAAGACACCCACTGTACTCACCAGTGTAACTCTACCAGTGCCCAAATTCTAACAGGAACTAAGTTTGATAAGGTGATATGCTCTTACCTAGTGAACGACTTCTACTTTTTTTTATTGCTTCGATGTGTGGACTAGCTCACAGCCCGCCTGGTGTTAAGTGGTTACTGGAGCCCATAGACATCTACAACGTAAATGACGCCACCCACCTTGAGATATAAATTCTAAGGTCTCAGTATGGTTACAACAGCTGCCCCACCCTTCAAACCGAAACGCATTACTGCTTCACGACAGAAATAGGCAGGGCGATGATACCTACACGTACGGACTCACAAGAGGTCCTCTCACCAGTAATTACGCAAATTATAATTTTGCGTGTTTGATTTTTATTACACAATGTTATTTCTTTATCGTGGAAGACAATCGTGAACATTTGTTGAGTACGTATTTCATTAGAAAAATTGGTACCCGCCTGCGGGATTCGAACACCGGTGCATCGCTTCAACACGAAAGCACCGGACGTCTTATCTTTTAGACCACGACGACTTCAATAATAATATATAATGATAAAATAATATGCTCTTACTTGATGAACGACTTCTACGATAAAGGAGTAGCATCGTGTACTAAAAATCGTATTTGCATTGTACTTAAATATGCGTAACAAGCAGTGGTAAGGAGTATTTGTGAGTTCACACGAATAGAAATCATTTATCCGATCGGTTGCTAAGCATTCATTTTCACAGCGTTCTGTTTTGATTGGTCGGATAATCGTAGTACTACTGAAACTTCGATTTCGTATAAAAACAGTGTCAATATACAAGAATAAGGGTTCATCAAACGCTTCTAAATAAGGAGAGTGTTAAGTAGTTTAGGTACACGCAATCCGTGGAAAATTTCCTAGTCATAATATCATAATTATCTATAAGTAATATCGAGTGAACCTAGCCTGCAACATCTATGTAATAATGCAACCAATATCAAAAAAACAATGAATCATTTCAACTTTTAGCTTTTAACGAAGAGAACAACTTTACGAAGGCATCTTCATTTAGAAATCAGCTAACACAAAACTGACATAGTCCATATATTTCGCAGTAAGTTAACGTTGGAGAAATGTTGATTTTTATATTTATTTTAATAAGGCGTATCGGTTAAGTGTCGCCCCCTTGGACTTTGTTGTCTTTTTATGTATATGTCGGGTTAAGACTCAGACATCATGAATGTAACCGAAGTATAGCACATATGAATTTATTACTAATAAATAATCACTGATCGTAACCCAGTGATTTAAATGAACTATAAAAATGGAGACTGAACTAATTAAATGTCAATCGTGAATGATAACGATCACATAGAGCAGTACTATCTGTCACGGAGAATTCCGTACACTCACCGCAATAGGGACAGTATTAACTGCGTCTCGTTTAGCTACTAAACTAATGACCGTCTCCGACATATAGTATTGCATAGTCGGATGAACTAGCTCATTTTTTGTTTATTTTTTATTGCTTAGATTTGTGGACGAGCTCACAGCCCACCTGGTGTTAAGTGGTTACTGGAGCCCATAGACATCTACAACGTAAATGCGCCACACACCTTGAGATATAGTTCTAAGGTCTCAGTATAGTCACAACGGCTGCCCCACCCTTCAAACCGAAACGCATTACTGCTTCACGGCATAAATAGGCAGGGCAGTAATACCTACTCGTGCGGACTCACAAGAGGTCCTACCACTAGTAATTACGCAAATTATAATTTTGCGGGTTTGATTTTTATTACACGATGTTATTCCTACACCGTGGAAGTCAATCGTGAACATTTGTTGAGTACGTATTTCATTAGAAAAATTGGTACCCGCCAGCGAGATTCGAACACCAGTGCATCGCTCGATACGAATGCACCGGACGTCTTATCCTTTAGGCCACGACGACTTAAAAACTTCATGCAGTTGCTATAAGAATTTGTGTACATCGTAACGTGAACCGCCGAATGAGCCACAATCCGTTTTGAATCTCGAGGTCTAAGTTTCTATTGCATAGTATTAACTAATACTGACCCTTTTTTTTTGTCTGGAGGAAATCGCCGGACTCCCACCCTCCACTGGGGATGGCGGGCGGGGTATGTCTGAGTCGAACCCACTAAAACCTCCTGTCGCTCAACAACCCACGTCCGAGCCTCGCATGAAACAGAACTCATGAAAAGGCAAGAGTGAAGCGTTTAGTGTGGAGCACATCTCTCCCATCACCCTCCCCTAAAATACTGACCCTAGTCGAAGAGTTCGACGAGCGAACTAACGCATAAACACAGCCCACTGAGTTTCTCGCCGGATTTTCCCAGTGGGTCCGATCCGGTGGTAGATCCTCCGAAGCACTGCGCTTGTTAGAACCAGTGTTAGTGAATTCTCTCAGGTTGAGCCCATAAGCTCTCCTGCCCGTCCATGCGTAGCTGGAATAGCCCTTTAGGCTACCAGTAAATAGGTAGGGGAAAACTTAGCGCGCTGTAAAATATAATTAAGACGACTGACAATTTACTTACACTGTATTTTTATTAAACTAAAACCTAAAACGCAGCTCGTCAAACGTGCGGCTAATGCAATATTCATGTACGATACAATCACTTTATTTTTGTTAGCGACCCCGACTTGACGCGTGGGCTTAGATTTTAGTCATAGCTGATTGTTTTGTTATGAAGTTCGCTTGTAAACGTCGCTCATAATTAAAACCAATTTACAGTTTATTCGATAATCATTTTTATTTTATTTTAGATCTAAATTAGTATTCTTACGCGCTGGAGTTCGGGATAAATAAAATTCTACCGAATTACAAGTTAACGCTGTATTAGCACTTAGAACACTTAAAACACTCTACAAACACTTTAATATTCACAATTTACTTCTTCCGCTTCAGATGATCCGTTCGCTGTTTCGCTTCGAGTGCCATCTCTGCAACGCTTTTATAGTCGATACGACATCTCTAGAATCCTCGAGAATATTCCTCACAAGTGGAGTATTTTCGATGTGTGTGTTTCCGCTATCTGACAATTGATGGCGCTGTACTTCTCGAGCACTCTAAGCGTTACTAGATCCTTTGATATTATTTTCGGCTATTGGGCGATGGATGGCGTTACTCTTACCCGCGTAACAGTATTCATAGTTAATTACCGGATCCTGAAGACACCATTTTTGAGCTTAAAAGGTATACCTACGAATTTTCAGTGCTACTCACTATGAGTACAGCACTTGTCTTATAGATATCATTTCTTGTTTAACTATATTTTTTAAGTATGAATGTACGAGTCAGCGCATTACTAAAGCATCGTTACCGCCCAAAAGGCAGAAGTCCATCTGACACCGATGTTAAGGGTTCCGCTGATTCTACAAAATAGGTATCGTCGAGTTTAAGATTAAATGCTTGTAACGTGAAGAAAGATGCTGCTGAACCTAAAAATCACTATTCTTTATGTAGTTTTTTTTCTTTTCTTATAGCAGCTTGTTTTCAGTCATCATTATCATTATCCTGCCCTTCTCCTAGTCACCTGGGGTCGGCGCAACATGTTTTCTCCTTCCATACTCTTCTATCATATACCATTTCTTACCCATATCGTCTTTCACGCAATCCATACATTTTTTCTTAGGTCTACCTCTTCCTCTATGTCCTTCCACATTCATAGTTAACATTCTCTAACCAACCTCATTTTCATTTCGCCTCATCACATGTCCATACCATCGCAAACGCGCACTTCTCAGCTTCTCTATCACAGGTGCCACTTTCAGACTTCCTCTAACATATTCATTCCGTATTCTATGCATTCTTGTAACTCCACACATCCATCGCAACAGCTTGTTTTCAGTAGCAGGAAAAATAATCCATTTAGCAACCACTCACGCCTGACAAGCGTGAAGCTTGAAGAGCTTTGATTTAGCTTAGAACCGACCGCTACTAAGCTACATAGGATCACCCAGTCGGTTAATCTGAAGACATTCCATTAATTTCATCGAAATAGTTTCACACGTCAATGCAATGCAATGCAATGTAATAAATGAAATTCCAATTGTCGTGTCTATTTACTTCAGTAGTCACACAACAGCAGCCGGGCTGTGAATTCGCCCACATATCAAGTGCAAAAAGATTTTATTTCTTCGCTATTCTTCATAATGACATTCATTTATAAGACCATAATAAGGCCTGTTCTTATGTATGGCAGCGAAACATGGGCGGCAACCAAAAGGAACGTGCGTACCATTCAAGTTGCTGAAATGAAGATGCTGAGGTGGATGTGCGGCGTGACTAGGCTCAATAAAATCCACAACGAGTACGTGCGTGGAAGTCTAAATGTACGGGACATCGCCGACAAGATGCAGTAGAGTAGGCTGAGATGGTATGGTCACGTGAAAAAGAAGCCGCTTGACTACGTCGGAAATTTGGCGCTACTGCTCGACCTCCCCGGTCGGAGACCTAGAGGTAGACCCAAGACAAGGTGGAGGGACGTAGTGCTGAAGGACAAGAGAGAATGCAATGTTGCTGACGAGGATATCGAAGACAGAGTGAAGTGGAGGAGTAAAGTCAGGAAAGCTGACCCCACCACAATGTGGGATAAATAGCTGAGAAGAGAGAGAGCTATTCTTCATAATGAAATTAAGTGAATTTTTCATACGTTTAACGCGTTCGTAAAATTATTCATGAACTGACATTTTGTATGGAAGAAACATGTAAATTCATGTACAGAAGCTCGACATATATAATTCTTTCTCGCACCGACCAAGTTATCGCGCTCCTAAATCGCATTACAGACTACGGCTTGTGGTTTATGTTATGACATTCGAGCGATTATATTTACGAATTGTCAAAGCTGAACTACCTTGGCGATATGGTTTTTTCCCTACCTATTTGTTTGTAGCATAAGGGGCTACTATAACTATTAGTATATTATTGGCTGCAGTTCTATTGTGTTTCTAAATAACGGTGACCACATTGAATAAAGTGGACTGTATGTCTATATTCTATCTAATCAAAGCTAGTGCAGTAGGTTTTTTTATTGCATAGATGAGCATTTATTGCATAAATAGCGTGGACAGCGGCTTTATTATAGCCATCTGTCAGTACACAAAAGGCACTAGATGTAACCACAAATAATTTAACTCATTTTCTCTTTTCAGTTTGATCCGCACCGGACGCGTAAAAAAATTGGTTCAATCCTCAAAATTTAGGCGGATTGGGGAATAAAGAATACATGTTTTAACAACTTCACTCTGTCAAATATTACGTCACCATTACTCGCTAACGCTTGTATTTTCTACCAAAAATCTATTTATACGAGTCGCATCCGAGTCTACAGAAGCACACGGACTGTACAGATGTCTGCAACGTTATTAGATATACTGAACAAACCGGCGAGTCGCTGAGTGCACTGAATTTCGTGTATTGACGTCGCGTTTGCTGAGATATTAAAGGAAGGCATTTTTTATGAATCCTAAAACCTATTTTCAAATAAAATGAGTAATTAAGTAAGCAAACTAGCTAACTTCAAGTTGGTCATGGCTGATCTCTTCTACACTAATACACTCATATAAATCTACAGTGGTTTTTACGGATGTTCCGTTATAACTACTGAACCATGCATCCGATTGACTTGAAACTTGGTATCCGTGTAGAAAGTACATGTAATTAATGGATAGGCTAATATTTATATGAGTGTTGGACTCCCTACACCAGTTGCGGGGGCGTTAATGATGAGAATCTTTGTGGGGGTGAGAAATAATAATGTTAATTTTAAATGCTCAACGAAGCGGACGGGTACAGCTAGTCTTTCATAAGGTTGATGCTAAGTTACTGAAGCAACAACACTACTACTAAATAGTATTTAGGCAGCGGCTTGGCTCTGCCCCTGGCGTTGCTGGAGTCCATGGGCGACGGTAACCATCCACCATGAGGTGGGCCGTACGCTCGTCTGCGTACGCGGACAATAAAAAAAATCCATCTTTAGAAATCAAGTGGAAATCTAATTGTATTAAAATAACTACGATCCTGCTAAAACAAACGATATAATTCGCAAAATACTAGGGGAATAGAAGCCGGACCCGTGGTGCAGAAGTCAAGTCACTCAACCAGCCAGACGATCCAAGTACGCCAATATTTTTCCATGTCCAGTTACAAAAGGTCGCGACTACTCAGATAAATTGAAACATCCATCTCAACAATGACATTAACAACGATAAAACCATCGCCGGTAACAAAGCCCATAAATTTATTGTTTATATCCGTTTGGACGGACAAAGGTTTTCAACTCGATCGAGATTTATGTTCCGGATTATTGATGGCTTGACTTGTATTAAAAAAATTACTATCAAAAAACTTTGACGCTACGGTCTACATCAGAGTTTTCAATGGGAAAAGTTTAAGCATTTATGATGGTAGGATGTCTTGTGAATCCGCACAGGTAGGTAGGTACTACCACCCTGCCTATTCCTGCTCGGTGCTTCTCGGCTCTCCACGACTCCCTCACCGCTCTCATCAGCGTAGGGCTTCGCAGAAATCTACCTTTGGATCGGAATCGTAAACCACTGAGAAAATCCGGCGAGAAACTGATTGAGTTTTTATAGGGCCAGTGTTAGCAAGTTCTCACGGGCTGACCTAGCGAACCATGCGTAACTGAAATAGCCCCTTAGACTATCAGCAATTAGCTAGGGACAAAAATATACTAGGAGTATCACGAGATGTATGGCATCAACCAATATAAGACGCCCGATCCAAATCTCCATAGTATTATTGTTACGCCGGTAACAGTAACGCCATCTATCACCAAATAGTCGAACGAATATCGAAGGATCTAGTAGCATCTAGAACGCTCGAGAAGTACAACGCCATCTATTGTCACATAGCGGAAACACACAATACAAGGCTTTTGTCGAATATTCTCGATGGTTCTAGAGATTACGTCTCGACTTTAAAAGCGTTGCAGTGATGGCACGCAGTCAGTAATCGGAACTATTTGAAGCGAAGCAGCGAAAGGATCACCTGAAGCGAAGCGGAAGAAGCGAATTGAGAATTTTAAAATTTCAGTTGAGTGTTTTAAGTGTTGTAAATGTTGAACACAGTTTTTAGTTGTACTTTGGTGGATTTTTTTTTAAAATATATAAACCTTTAGCAAAAGTAGAACTATAAAAGAAATTCAATAAAGCTGAATGAGGTGAGGTCGTCTACCGTAGACAATAGAGCGCGCGGGCATACTACGGTTCGATGCGGACATATTTGACGTGTCTGGAAATCTTCGGAAGCTCCGTCGCGCAGATATTTCCTGCAGCCGACGTCTGTCCGTATTTGAGAAATGTTTTAATCAAATCTAAAAACATGTTTACAAAGAATCTAAAACGATTGATATTAGTTGTGATCTTACGGACGAACTAACCGAAAATTGATGCGTGGGTAGTTTGGGTACTGTAGAAGTGGGAGCACGTGGTATATCAGCGTAATATATGAATAACCTAATTAAAGAAAGTAATACGTAAGAGCTTCCCTAAATTATATTATTATTTTTTTGCTTAGATGGGTGGACGAGCTCATAGCCCACCTGGTGTTAAGTGGTTACTGGAGTACATGCGCACCCACCTTGAGACATAAGTTCTAAGTTCTCAAGTATAGTTGCAACGGCTGCCCCACCCTTCAAACCGAAACGCATTACTGCTTCACGGCTGGAATAGGCAGGGTGGTCGTACCTATTCGCGCGGACTCACAAGAGGTCCACCAGTAATTACGCAAATTATAATTTTGCGGGTTTGATTTTTATTACACGATGTTATTCCTTCGCCGTGGAAGTCAATCGTGAACATTTGTATACCTAAACGAACATCTAAAGGCATACGTTAGGTTCTTACCAAACTAGGCTATGTAAGGTGGGTGGCGCATTTACGTCGTAGGTTTCTATGGGCTCCAGTAACCACTTAAGACCAGGTGGGCTGAGAGCTCGTCCACACATCTAAGCAATAAAAAATAAAAAAAAAAGGAAGAGGAATGTGTTTATGTGTGGAATTAATAGGAATTATATTAGATCCTTTTTTTATTGCTAATATGGGAGGACGAGCTCAAGGCCCACCTGGTGTTTAGTGTCACCGGAGCCCATAGACATCAACCACATAAATGTCGCCGCCCAACTTGAGACTTGAGTTCTAATGTCTCAGTTTTTACAGCACAACAGCTGCCCTACCCTACAAAACGAAACGCGTTACTATTTCACGTCAGAAATAGGCAGGGTGGTGGTATCTACTCGTGCGAACTGACAAGACATCCTACCAAAAGTAATTGTAATCTGTTTTCTGAATAGATTTTTTGCTGTGTTAAAAAAGCTTTACAATTCTCGATCACTAAAATATTGATGAAAATTATTGAAAAATATTTGTAATACTGTGTCTCTGTCACATACTGATTTTAAGTTCATAGTATGTCCATACGCAATATACATTACAAATGAATTAGTAAAACCAATAGGGTGAACACAAATTCAAGCATTTGTTTATTTATTGTCATCCGTGGCAAAGGCAGATCAGCTGATGGATCCGGCTATTGAATGAGCTCCCCTCCACGGTGTTTCCCGAGCGCTATGACATGTCCTTCTTCAAACGAGGCTTGTGGACACTATTAAGCGGTAGGCAGCGGCTTGGCTCTGCCCCTGGCATTGCTGAAATCCATGGGCGACGGTAAGCACTCACCATCAGGTGGGCCGTATGCTCGTCTGCCTACAAGGGCAATAAAAAAATCAAAAAGTGATATTTCAAGTCGAAAACTAAATTGCATTTGTATAATGTAATATTACATGAGTCCGCAGATATCATACAGTGAATATCGTCGCCAACCGTGTCGCGTGAGATGAATGTGAGAAGACGTAATAATAGTTATACGCTTTTCCTACCTACGCATGAATCCTTTGGGATAAAAATAGGTAGGGTGATGACCAAGGTGGTATATATACACCTGGTGCATCGTGGGCCCATGAAAATTAGCTATTCCTCTTTGTCCCTAATTTACTAATTAGGGACAAAGAGGAAAACTTTAGAGAGGAGATGATAATTATTGAGAAAATACTGGTACCGCGAAAAATAAATGACGTAGCAATATCTCGGGATCACATACTTATCTTTTTTTCCCTTACCTAATCTTTTATAGTCTACAAGGCTATTTGAACTACGCGAGGTCTAGTAGGTAAGACTTATCAGTGCAAGATCCTCTAAGTAAGATCAACTCTCTTATTCACTAAAACGAAACACAAGGTGACCTAGCACTGAACCACTGACTTTTGTAACACAGGTTTTCCTAGCATAAAAGTCAGGGAATATTGTTATCGTATACCTCATAAAAAAGCTATGTATATTATTATACTAGTGTTAAGAATTCTTGTACGTGTTTGCATTTTAAGAGGCTTGAATAAAATATTATTATTATTATTATTATAATGGATATAAAGAGGATGCAGTATCGAACCATTAGCACTCTACTAAGAGTGATATACTCTAGACTCTAGTAAGAGTATATACATAAAATTCCCTTAAAATAAATAATATTCTCTATTTTCTTTTCAAAATAATTTTTAGATTGGACTCGGGTACGATAGCATCTCTAGATCCAAATACAATTAGTTATCCAGTAATAAGATTTTCATTTTATTTTAGTAAAAAAATATATTCTTGTTAAAAAAAGTACGCTTCGGCCTACGTATTAGGAAAACGGATGCATTTGCCCATAACAGTCGTGTCGGGACAATAGCGTTATAGTATGATAATTTTGTGCATTTCACCTTCCTCTATCCCTATGCATCAGTGTGTGGACCAAGTTATAAGAATAAGCTATTAAAAATGACACCTGAAATGTCATTAGTGAAATCAATATTAATCAATAAGGCGAGCTCTCTACCCTCCTAAATTGTTTAACACAGTCCATAGACATCGTTCCTTGTCTACATATGTCAAAGAAGTTTCAATTACTGTATGCGACTTTACAAACTGAAGCGCTTATTATACTAATGATAGGTCAAACTGTAGGCTCACGCTGGTAGCAACATCCTACTAATTTCTAACGCCAAGCCGTTAGTATTAAACTTTAAAGCTATGTACTGTGAAATTCACTTCGTGACATCCACTATGATCCCTACTAACCAATTCGTTATAGTGCAATATATGAGTCGTCTATTATCAAAGGTGGCAATCTGTGCATTTGGACAAAAAAAGTTATTGATATGTCAATACAGATTGATTTGAATATAATCGTCTCCTTCAAAGAATACAGTTCAAAACCTGCATTAAATAAAGGTTAATACTTAACCTGTTATTTATCTAAGATGTCGTTCAGAAGAGTTTTGTGACTGCCAATGGAATACAAAGTCAATAATTCGTTTTTCTGATTTACCAATAATTGTCCAAAAGTCACATTGCCGGCTTTGATAATAGTCGACTCATATAGTATATTAAAAAGCCGTGTAGCTGTACTTCAGAAATAAACGGATAGTATGATGTGACAATACTATGTATAAGCGAATCTATTAAATTAGAAGAAATGTCAAAGGTATAATTTTAGATGTTTGAGTCATCATAATTTAAATATTAAAGACTATTAAATAACACCGATTAGAATAAGCTTCCCTTTTTTTATTGCTTAGTTGGGTGGACGAGCTCACACTCCAGCTGGTGTTAAGTGGTTACCGGAGCCCATAGACATCTACAACGTAAATGCCGCCACCCACCTCGAGACATGTGTGCTAAGGTTTTTACAGTACAATTGTGGCACTAAAAAAAGTATTACATGAAGAAATATTGTAGGCACTACCTTAGCAGTGTCTGCGGCATTATTGATGTAAGATAGGTCGCACTTCTGCTTATTACTATACATAATACATAAAAAAAATGAAATGTCTGGTTTTAAAACACAGCTAAAAACGAAACCTGGTTTGTTTATAAAATAATAACGATAAGAAACTTTCAATAATTTGAATTCAAATCGAATTACAGCTAAAATAACTCGTTACAAACCTCGTACACTTAAATCGTATTTAAATGGGCGATTGTAAGTACAAGGTGACGGCGTAGTGCCAGCTTTTTATGAAATTTGAAGTAATTTTGGTTTCTAACGAAATGAAGAATATTTAAAAAAAATCTAATATTAAAAAAAAAACTAATATTAAAAAATAATCTAATATTAAAAAAATAATCTAATATTAAAAAAAAAGACATGCCCGCTGAGTTTCTTTCCAATTCTTCTCAGGACGGAGGCTAGTTCTTTTGAATTGGCGGTAGTTCTTTTGACGTTCAACAAGTATCTACCTACATTCATTTATGTTGAATAAAAACAAATTTTTTTTTTTTTTTAAATAAAGTAATGTGCAATTTTCCCCAGCACGCTAAAGTAATTGACTTAGGCCACACTCCGTACGGTCACGCGTGGCGCACAACATTTTAAACATTCAAATTAAGCTATTAATGTTTGGTAACAGCTAAGTTTTGTATGTTCACTTCTAAATACGGAACATTTACGATACTACAAAATTAATTACGTTTTATAGACTAACAAACGGTATCTGAATCATAAATATAAGGCAAGTGTTCATTTTTAGACTTCCGAATAACTGTTTTCAATAATTGAGTGTTTAAAACTTATTTTATCTCTATTATTCTGTTAATAAGAAATGTTTATATTTTTATCTTACACAGAAAAGTGAATCCACTAGATTCTTAATATGTACTCATTGGATACCAACAAAAAATTTTTTTTTCTTAGATGGATGGACGAGCCCATCTACCACGGAAACGCGCCACTCACCTTGAGATATAAGTTCTAAGGTCTCAGTATATTTACAACGGCTGCCCTACCCTTCGAGCCTAAACGCATTACTGCTTCACGGCATAAATAGGCAGGGCGGTAGTACCTACCCGCGCGGTCCCCCAAGAGGTCCTACCACCAGTAATTACACAAATAATAATTTTGCGGGTTTGATTTTTATTACACGATGCTATTCCTTCACCGTGGAAGTCAATCGTGAACATTTGTTTAGTACCTACGTATTTTATAAAAAAAAATTGTACCCGTCAACACGAATGCGCTGGACGTCTTATCCTTTAGGCCAGGTAGACTTCGAAAATACCAATAACACAGTCATGTTGCTGACTAAAGGGGGGTCCCATTAGTCTCTTTGAATAGACATGCGAAAGTGCTGAGGGCATATCATCGAGCTGAGTTAGAACCTTGATAGGTGAATAGAGAAACATTGCCTGTAGTACAGTGGTAATGTTATGAGTGGCTGTCGAAGTCTGTTAATAAATTCATAAATAAAAACTCTCTCCATGAAAACTACGTATGCATAAAGAGATAATGATGAAATAGTTAAGTACAGTACATTAAGTTCCTACACTAAAGAGACCATATCAGCGTAACCTTAACTAGTAGGTGATCTCACGGGGATCAAACCTGACGTTGTTGCTAACACGGACCCTAGCAAGAGCCGTGCTTCGCAGAATCTACCACCGGATCGGAAACGCGACCCACTAAGAAGATCCGGTGAGAAGCTCAGTGGGTTGTGTCTGTGGGTTAATTTACTCGCCGAACCATTCGTCGCAAAAAAGCACCGTTAGTGGATCAGGAGGATCCGTAATTACGTGTTTTGGGCGACGTCGACTGTTTACCATTCGGTCCGCAGCTACCGGTTGGGGTTTTTTTTTTTTTTTTTTTTTTTTTTTTTTTCTCGGGCCGGGGGCCGAACCTCCTACGAGGTCCCCGCACCTAGGGGGCGCGCGGGGTATGTGAGACTCAACGATCTGCAGGTGTTGAGAGCAGATCGCGGGCCCAAGGATTTTAGGGCCCACCCACTAAACGACTCCCCTGCACTCTTACACCCGACGTCCGATCTCCGTCCGGGGTCAGAACCCGTTCAGAGTAGGGGGGTTCCCGCGGTCAACACTACAACCAGACACGCGGCGCCACCCCGAGGACGCCCGACCGACGGGTCGTCGAGGCGATAGTCGACGACCAACGACGTCAGTCTCCGCGGTACGGCGGCCCTACCAGGCCGCCCGGGCGGTGCCGCTGGTGTTCCGGGATACCCCGCTGGGCCAGAACCAGCCTGCCGGGTCGGAACGCGATACACCGCCGACCGGGTTGCTCTTCAACAGTATGTTCGGCGACGACAGCGACGACGAAAATGCGGACTGCATCGCAGTCCGCAGCCGCCGACGCGCCGTCCCGTCCTCCTGGTGCCAGCGCGCTAGAGTGACGGTAGCGTGCGGCGCAGCCTCAACCCCCTTAGGTCGCCCCGTGACCATCACCGGGAGGAGACTGCCTCCTCATAGGGGCTGGAGCTGGACAAACGCCCTCCTCCGACCCCCGGCCCGACGGCGGCGGCACGGCGCCGAGAGGGAAGAAGAGCTCTCCCTCGCAAAAAAGCACCGTTAGTGGATCAGGAGGATCCGTAATTACGTGTTTTGGGTGACGTCGACTGTTTACCATTCGGTCCACAGCTACCGGTTGGGGTACCATAACCCTTTAACAGCTATACAGGTCATCGATGACCTACGTGGCGCTTGGATTGCCTGATTTCGCACATTTTTTGTTGAAGTGAAAACTTCTTTAGAATCGTTGTGATTTCAAACCGGATGCAACGGAAAAAACGACAGGTAAGAGACACAAATACAAAAATGTGTAGGATGAAGCCAGCAAAGAATGAGACAGAAATATACATACTATTTAATACAGCGCCATCTGTGAGATTTTTTAATACTAACGTGTGTATGAAAGCTCTTGTAGTGAATTTTAATTTAGGATTATACGTGAAATTAAAATATCAATTCATAGAGGGCGCTACCTTACAATTATTTACTAATGACAAAATTTTATATATACTTAAGACGTTTAGGATAATTGTATTTTAATTTTGGAAGGTTTCACTTCTACCACGTGTGAATTGCACACATGTAATTATTTTTTTTAATGAGTGCTTTAATCTTTTACATCTCCTATAAATAGATTCATTAAGATTATTCGGATTCGTCTTTCCCAAAGTCTACTAGATATACCGGCGCCTTAGTAACATAGATCAACATAGTTACTTCAGTGCGCCGCGTAGGGTACCGGTGACCTACAACACGGTATTCAAAGGAATAAAAAAACACAAAATCATCGACAAGTGAACCCAAAAGTGAAAGTATTTATTAAGCCCTTCTTACACAGTACGTTCGTGCTTCGCCCGTGTCTAAATGCCAGTCGTGGCGAATTGATTCTGTTTGGTTTTGCTTCCACATCGCAATTGTGTGTTTGGAGTTTATTACTGGGTTACCGGTGAGCGCTTGGAGCGATTGACGAGAATTCTTATTGTGTCGTGGCATTTACGCTGCCTCAAGCTACTTTAGTATTGTTACGTGCTGGGGTTCCAGATAAAATAAAACTTTCACCGAAATATTGATAATTACTATTATCAATATTTTCGTCCATAATTATTATAAAATATTTTTTTGTGTATCTCAGGAATGTGGACAAGATAGGACTATCATAACAAATTACATTATTATTTTTGCAACGTTTCGGTCTTTTATTAGACCTTCATCAGGCATCTGAAAATTACACATATTGATAACCAACAATATAAAAAAACAACAATTGTCGACACTACCATATTTACCATAATATGAATTTAAACAATCACTATCCTACACTTTGGCAATCCACACACAAGGCAATTGTGCAGTATGATAATGTAATTTGTTATGATAGTCCTATCTTGTCCACATTCCTGAGATACACAAAAAAATATTTTATTCATAATTACACCGAATTATAATTTGCGTAATTACTGAACGTCTTGTGAGTCCGCACGGGTAGGTACCCTGCCTATTTAGGCCGCGAAGCAGTAATGCGTTTCGGTTTGAAGGGCGGGCAGCCGCTGTAACCTTAGAACTCATATCTCAAGGTGGGTGGCGGCATTTACGCTCTAGATGTTTATGGGCTCCGGTAACCACTTAACATCACGTGGTCCGTGAGCTCATCCAACCATCACTGCAATAAAAAATAAAAAATAAAGTTTGAGTAGATCCGATTACTAACTAACTTCATATCATCTCTGCAACGCTTTTACAGTCGACGTCTTAACGTTGTAAGCGATAACGTAGTCCCATTGATTGTACGTGGCACAAAACATCTCTGGAAACGCATAGTGGATGAACGTAGAGTTTCTAAATAGTCAGTATGTTTTTTTTTTTTTTTAGCTACGTAATCTTTGGTAGCTTAAGGAACTATACCAACTACGCGCGGATTGCTAGGTAAGCTCGCGACTCATTCAACCTGAAAATAATTGCTAACAGTAGCTCTAGCTATAGTAGTGCTTCGTTGAATCTACCACCGGATCGGAATCGCGACCCACTAACAAGATCCGGCGTGAAACTCAGTGGGTGTCTATGGAAGTAGTATTGATGAACTGTGCTTCGATGGTGGGTGGTTCAATTTTAAAAACGACATAACGGAATCATCTCACACCGTTCCTCAGAGCACTCTATAACAAATAATGTTATAAAATTATCTATACTAATATTATAAAGAGGTAAGATTTGTTTGTTTGTATTGAATAGGCTCCGAAACTACTGAACCGATTTAAAAAATTCTTTCACTGTTGGAAAGCTACGGTATCCCCGGTTAACATAGGCTATCTTTATTACATTTTCAAAAAAATTAGAGGTCCTTACTGAAACTCCAATAATGAAACCCAATGTGTAAAAAAATTACCTAAAATTCTTTACATTGCATGCGCTATTTCCCAAGCGAAGCCAGGCGGATCGCTAGTAAACTATATCTAGGGGTAAAGGCTAATTTGATTTAAGAAATATTTCGCTTAATACGCCGCCTTTTTCTTTGTAATTAAAGATACCTTTTATTTGATATTAGTATCAACAATTTGATGTTTATAATTAAACTTTAACATTGAACATTAATATAAATGATAAAAGAAGTGTCTTTGTTACGATATTTTTCCAAATTTTATACATAAATGGCTCTCCTGTAATGACGCTAAAATTTCGCTTAAGCGAAATAGCCTTTCACCAGTCGATATAATATATAGCGCTATTTCTGTATACCTGTGATTTTGAGCCTCAAGTGAAACAAAAGGTTCTATGACTACGAGTCTCAAGCATCATGAGTGCCGCACAAAACTAACAAAAAATGACTGAAAGAATACAACGCGCAAATGCTCTTTGATAAATTTAGCACATCTTTTTTTTCTAATTATCCTCGTGGATCAAAGGTTTTAGTGTTCATTATAATAAGAACATCTGTATTCAGTTTTGAACCTATGTATTCCGTTCGCCCCTCGTCTTTCATACGGTCAAGAGACATCTTCCTGTTTTCTATTGATTTTGATTTGAGTGTTTTGGTACGTATTTAAATATTAATTTTGTCAACGAGCTTACGAACCGTTTGCTAATGATCCAGTTTTAGCTGTGTGATGTGACGCCAGGCCTTCATGTGCTGTGGGGATCGTAAAGTGAGTAAGAGATTCACTGGAGAATTGACAGCAACGTTCTCTGAGCGTTGCTACAATCAAATGCCATTTTCTGCTGTTAGGGATATTGCGAAACATTCATTGGTTCTAGTTTGAAGAGTAATACAGGTTTTTTTTATTGTTTTGATTAGTGGGCGACCTCACAGCCCACCTGATGTTAAGTGGTTTATGGAGCCCATAGACATCTACAACGTAAATGCGCCACCCAACTTGAGATATAAGTTCTAAGGTCTCAAGTGTAGTTACAACGGCTGCCGCGCCCTTCAAACCGAAACGCATTAGTGCTTCACGACAGAAATAGGCCAGGTGGTGGTACGCACACGCGCGCATTCACAAGAGGTTCTACTACCACCGGTAAATGGCAATAGTACCGATCGAAAATAATCCTTTTCTCTCCTTGAATCTGTTAGGACCTATTTTGGTTCGAAATTCTTTAAATAATTGAAAATTTGAAACAAAAACGATTTCGTAACTCAACGTTTATTTGGACGGTCCTTTGTGAAATTATTCCGGTTTATTTATCGGCCGTCAGGGTTTCAATTAAATATAAAATGGGATGAATATAAAAGTTAAACGTACTAAGAAAGGGAGCCTGCCTTTATGTTTGTCCTTTTTTAAGCTTTATGTACGGTCAAAAAGTATGTAGTGACGGGTAAAGTGAATGGAAGACGATCCAGAGGTCGGAGCCGAAAAAGATGGAGTAACCAAGTGTCTGAGTATCTGGACATGAGGTTGAGCCGCGCACTTCACTGTGCCACTGATCGACATAAGTGGCTACAAATTACAAAAAAGGTCTTAGGCGGGCGCATCACGATGCTCAGCAATGAGCGATCGACTGAAGGAGGAGGACGGTCAAAAATTATTATCTAATCAAGGGTATATCGCGAATGAGACCACCCTTTAGATTTGGGGTGGAAGTCTTCATTTTATTGTGTTGGGAGCTCTTCTTCTTGCGGTGATAATCCTCAATGCTTAGGGTCATGGTCTCCCTGAATAGCTAGACTATCCAGCGCCAGTCCAGCTTATCCTCGGCCGCGTGGACTGAGATGTTGAGAGCAGAGCGTATCTGGTCCTATCAGCCCATTAAGACTTCTGAGCCTGCTTTGGCATATATAAGGATGGCCTAAAGGATAAGACGTCCGGTGCATTCGTATCGAGCGATGAACCGGTGTTCGAGTCCCGCAGGCGGGTACCAATTTTTCTAATGAAATACGTACTTAACAAATGTTCACGATTTACTTCCACGGTGAAGGAATAAAACATCGTGTAATAAAAATCAAATCCGTAAAATTATAATTTGCGTATTTATTTATTTATTTATGTACACACAGAAAACAAGACACAGTACAGAGTGATAGGAAAATTATGTACAAAGGCACTGCTTATTTCTTTGAGAAATCTCTTCCAGCAGACCTGCGAGAGGATAATGAGAATAATAATAAAAAGTGATAAGTGTGTGTAGAACAAATAACACATAACTACAATAACAAATACAACATGAGAATTATAGCACATACACATAGCAAATATTATAAGTAACACAGTAACACTCGTATAAGCGAAGAGTATAGAACCATGATCATTCGGTTGATGAGAGATAAAATTGTTTGACCTTGTATTTAAAAACAGAAACAGACTTGCAAACTCGGATGTCAGCCGGCAACGAATTCCACAGTCTGACTGCGTGCACAGTAAAGGAGTGAGAATAGAAACTGGTTTTGTGGGAAGGGAATAACAAGACAGAACGTTGGTTGGACCTACATGGAGCATCAGGAGAACGAATGAAAGAGAATCGCTCACGTAAATATAAGGGAGAAGTGGCGTAATTACTGGTGGTAGTCGGTCTTGTGAGTCCGCACGGGTATGTACCATCACCCTGCCTATTTCTGCCATGAAGCAGTAATGCGTTTCGGTTTGAAGGGTGGAGCAGCCGTTGCAACTATACTGAGACCTTAGAACTTATATCTCAAGGTGGGTGGCGCATTTACGTTGTAAATGTCTATAGACTCCAGTAACTACTTCATAGACATAGCCTCGTAAAATGCATTAAAAAGTCTTGTACTATCTGTCACTTGAAGGAACAAGAATACATAAAACGTGATAATAACACAACTTCTTCTTCTTCTTCGTCGCTTTCTTCATTGCTGAAGGTCGTGTCCTTGAAACTTGACTGTTGCCTGTCTCGTGAGCTGTTTCCATCTCGTCCGGTCCTCAGCTGCTCGAATGGCGGTTGCGACTGGCAACCCAGTTAGAGCGGTTACTTGATCACACCAACGGCTAGGTAATCGGCCGCGGGGTCTCTTTCCTTCTACTTTGCCCGTCACAATCACTTTGTCCAAGTTATCTGACTGTCGGCGGGCAATATAACCGAAGTAGCTGAGGATCTTCTGGTAACAGATTGTCGAGAGCCTGACTCGGATGCGAAGCTGATCCAGGATAGATTTATTTGTCCTCTTGGCCGTCCACGGAATTCTAATCACGGCAAAAATGAAAATTTCGATCGCTAAATTTTATTCTTTACTTAAAAGCCGTAAATATCCCAAACAAAACCATGGATGGTAGCTAGCTACACAAAAGGGGATGAACAAAGCCTGCCAGTCGATCCGAAAGCGGAGCCTTTTTTCAGTTGAAATATGGCCGAGCTTTCAATGAAATAAATTGGTTGCACGCCGAAATATGAATTCGAATTGAAGTGTTAAAACGATACGTACATATATCGAAGTGTGTTGTAAGTAAATATACTCAGTTGTATCATTTCACGTCCAGCCAGGCAAAGTGCTTTGTTGAAAATGCTTGATGATCGCCCCATATACTCTACTGCGAATATTTACGCGCCAAACCCAGTACTAGCAGAGTAGACTACTTACAGAGCCTTGATTTTAGCATACTTGATAGCTTATGTATGGATATCATTTTGAATTTCCCGAGAAAGATTAGAAGTTTGTTTTCAATAAACAAATTCAAATAAAGTCATCATCATCATCATCATTATCCTGCCCTTCTCCCAGTCACTAGTGCCTAGTCACGTCCTTACGGATCCATCGGATCCAATAGCCCTTGCATTAGACATCTTTAGCTCTAAACTCAGCCCGCCGAGTTTCTCGCCGGTTCTTCTCAGCGGGTCGCAATCCGGTAGTAGATTCATTCGCGTAGCAGCTACTCTTGAGCTGTTAGGTCCCCTTTGGAGGCGCTCGAGTACCTGTTAGCAAATCACACTCCTCCTAGCTGAGCCCTTGCTGGCCTTTTTTTTTTTTTTTTTTTTCGGGTAGAGGGCCGAACCTCCTACGAGGTCCCCGCGCAAAAGGGGCGCGCGGGGTATGTGAGACTCTACGATCTGCATGGTGTTATGAGCAGACCGCGGGACCAAGGATTTTAGGGCCCACCCACTAAACGACTCCCCTGCACTCTTACACCCGACGTCCGATCCCCTCCGAGGTCAGAACCCGGATGAGGTAGGGGGGTTACCGCGGTCAACACTACAACCAGACGGCGCGGCTCACCCCAAGGACGCCCAGCCGACGGAGCCTTCGAGGCGAATCGAAGGCTCTGAAACGTCGGCCGTCTCGGTACGGCAGCCCGTCGGGCCGCCCAGACGGTGCCGCTGGTGTCCCGGAATACCCCGCTGGACCAGAACCAGCCTGCCGGGTCGGGACGCGATACACCGTCGACCGGTCGCTCTATTTACTCCATGGCAGCGCGCTAGAGTGCTGGTAGCGCGCCGCGCGGCCTCACCCCCTCAGGTCGCCCCTTGACCTTCACCGGGGGGAGTTCGCCTCTTACAGGGGCCGAAGTCGGACAAAAGCCCTTCTGCGGCCCCCGGCTCGGCGGCGACGGATAGGTGCGGAGAGGGATGAGCTCTCCCTCTCTCGTTCCGCCGCCTCCTTCTGCGAGATGGTGCACTCGCAGAAGTCGAGCATCGCCTTCCAGGACTCATCGCTGCCGAGCATCGCAGCCACGACAGTCGGCAGCGACAAGTCCGGTCCGAGCCCTTGCTGGCCTACCTGTCCTTGTGAAACTTGAAGGTCTTCGGGCCACTAGTAATCCCTCAATCATAAAAAAATTCTTATACGATAGTTTCAAATAATTAGTACCCAAATAATCGCAATTACCAGAGCCACGTTAATGTTAATAGCCATGTAAGCTGTTAAACTCTTTAAATAAAAATTACAACTTGAAAGATTGTTACAATCCTGTCATCAGTGTACGTAGTGACGTTTTAATACGACGCATCAATCACAACGTGTCTCGTCGTGAAGACCCCGCCCTTTGCTTTCTTACCAACTGATTGATTACAAGATTTAGGTAATAGGTTATTTTGTTGTATTCAATAACTCGTACCAACTGGATCAAGTCCATTTAGATACATGTCATGATACACTAGATAATACGTTAGCGACATTTTTGCAACTTTACACAAGAGCCATTTAAAGTATAAAAATTTGGAAAAAATATCATAACAAATAAACTTCTTCAGCGATTTGAATGGGGTAAACTTAATATAAGTTCAATTAAAAATATAGAATTGTTGATATTATGTAATACCAAATTAAATTGACTTTTAACTACAAAGAGATACTTACAAGTAGATTCAAAGAAAATAACTATTATTACATTAAAATAATCTATTGTTTCCTTCGATTACTGCGTTAAATCTGGGAAATTCTGCAAAGATATGGCCAAAGTCTGTATTATGTTAGTAGTCTCGCTGACATGTTTTAAGGTACGTTGTGATATGCCCGCAACAATGTACATATGAGTATATTGCCTGCCTATTTCTGCAGTAATACGTTTCAGTTTGAAGGGCGGGGCAGCCGTTGTAACTATACTTGAGACCTTATAACTTATATCTCAAGGTGGGTGGCGCATTTACGTTACAGGTGGGCTGTGAGCTCATCTACCTACATAAGCAATAAAAAAAAATATTGCCTCATATAACCGCTTAATATCAGGAACATCTTACACTTGTCTCTCTATCTACACCAACGAATAGTCTGAGATTCTCCACAATCGATTAAGATATGATATATCTAGTTCTCCTTAAAGTTTGAAGACATAATATGTACCTACAAGCTAGGTACATGGTATATGAACAAACATGTTTGAAAATTACACAGCAGCATTCTAACTCAGTGTCTTGTAGACTAAAACTCAGAAAGGTTTGTCTCTTTTTAATGTCGCTTTTTTTTATTCTTCGCGTCTTGATACCGCACTTCGAAAACGAAAGACTTTTAAGACACTGGCCCAAGAAAAGCTAATCTATGCCGAATGACAATGAGGGAGGAAATTTATCAAGAGGATATCGGTATCCTCCTGTAAAGTCCTTCCACAGTTTTTTTTTTAATTGCCTATACGGGTGCACGAGCTCACAGCCCACCTGGTGTTAAGTGGTTACCGGAGCCCATAGACATCTACAATGTAAATGTGCCACCCTGCTTGAGATATAAGTTCTGAGGTCTTAAGTATAGTTACAACGGCTGCCCCACCCTTCAAACCGAAACACATTACTGCTTTACGGCAGAAATAGGCAGGGTGGTGGTACCTTCCCGTGCAGACTCACGAGAAAGTGGTTACCGGAGCCCATAGACATCTACAATGTAAATGCGCCACCCTGCTTGAGATATAAGTTCTAAGGTCTCAAGTATAGTTACAGCGGCTGCCCCACCCTTCAAACCGAAACGCATTACTGCTTTACGGCAGAAATAGGAAGGGTGGTGTTACCCACCCGTGCAGACTCACGAGAGGTCCTACCACCAGTAATTACGCAAATTATAATTTTGCGGGTTTGATTTTTATTACACGATGTTATTCCTTCACCGTTGAAGTCAGTCGTGAACATTTGTTAAGTACGTATTTCATTTGAAAATTTTGGTACCCGCCTGCGGGATTCGAACACCGGTGCATCGCTTCATACGAATGCACTATCTTGTTCTTTAGACAACGACGACTTGCTTAGAGACCGTCCGGAATCAACGTTGTTATTTGACATAAAACAATTGTAAAATGGTATAATATTTCTCGCAATTTCCTAGCCTGGTAACTCTTGAGTTAGCCTGGGATTGAGCATCGTATCGTCCCACAAACCACTCATCATAAACTGTATTTACATTTAAATAACACGAACATTAATCAAAATTTGGCTACTTAGATAAATAATAAAGAAGACTTTCTTCAAACATACACACACAATAAAAACCAAAGAAAGGAAAGTCGAACATTTAATATGTTTTACGAGCTTCTGTGGGTGAATGTTGTAAAGTTTACGATATCATCACAGAAACGGCTTAATGAAAATACGACTGTACCATTTTTACTTACGATTCGCTGTCGTAAAATGAATGATTGTGAAATTCGTTCCAGTTTCGACCGTTGAGGAAGTCGCGCTGGTAATGAATGGTTTTTGGTGCAGTTTTAGGATGTATGGGTGGATTCGGTACTGCGGAGCTATTGAATGACTCGTTTTGATTCGATAAATGATTATCTGCAAGCGTAGAGGAGTTAGGAGAAAATACATGTTTTTAAAAACCATCACGAATTTTCTATATTCATTTAATGTCATTTCCGCGCTCGCCACATTCTCTCGCAAATCGGAGTTTGTCGATGAAAAGGTTAGAGGTAAACAAAAAATTTTCTTTTGGAATCGTGGTCAACTGGAGCCCAACAAATGCAAATATCCTAGATTTCATATCTGGCCAAGAGATACTAATTTGTCTAAGTCAATACATACCAAACCCTTTCTTACAAGTATCGTGTAGAAACGAAATCTGATTTTATTGCTTAGATGAGTGAACAAGTTCACAGTTTACCTGGTGTTAAGTGGTTATCAGACCCGTAGACATCAAAGACGTAAATTCCGCCACCGGCGCAAATTTCAGTTTTTATAACATAGCTTTTTTTTACTAATTGACGTTTAGGTGAGCTCACGGGACTCTAACCGGGAGTGTTGCTAGCAAGAGCAGTGCTTCGCAGAATCTACCACCTGATCGGAAACGCGACCCACTGAGCAGATCCGGCGAGAAACTCAGTGGGCTGTGTCTATGAGCTAATTCACTCGTCGAGCTCTTCGTCGCAAGCGACGGGTTCGATGAGGACGATGACTGGTGCTTGTAGTACCTAAAAGCACCGTTAATGGATCGGGAGGATTCGTAATGACGTGTTTAGGGCTAACACTGTTTAGTGGTAACTACACTTGAGACCTTGGAAATTATATCTCAAGGTGGGTGGCGCATTTACGTTGTGGATGTCTATGGGCTCCAGTACCCACTTAACACCAGGTGGGCTGTGGGCGCGTCCACCCACCAAAGCAATAAAAAAAAAATAACAGTGGCTGCTCCACAATTTGAACCGAAATGCATTACTCCTTCGGTGCAAAAATAGGCAAGGTGATCATACCTACCTATGCCGGCTCACAAGACGCCCTACCACCTACTAACCTCCTACTCCAACCATTTTAAAAAGTCTTGGCTAAAAGGTTGTTTTACATCTATACATCTAATTCTAAATTTTAATGGTCAGGACACAAAATGATTATTTTAATCAGTCAGTTCATAATTATGTATATAGTATTAAAAGTATATACATCAGATGTACAAATACTTCACGTGTGGTCGGCCATCGCATGTCTAACAAGCCGTGCACAAAACAATAAAAATTTATCGTTGAACTGCCAAAACATAAAATTAGGGACAAATCAACTTTAATGCCTCGTCATAAAACATGTGTTTTGACTAATGCCTTAAAATTTCGACGGCTTATATATCAACGTAAATAGTTATTCAACTAAAACTGAACATTTATATCAACATGGCCGGGGATCTTCAGACGCTCACTGATGATGGATTCCAAGTCATACAAGCTGTGAAGTCTAGACAGGCTGCTAGTTTTTCTACGTCAAAAAGGAGTAAATGACAATTAATTTTATTGAAATATACCTAGTCAGGTCATAAGTATTGTCACACAGTAAAAACTTTTCTTTTGGAATGCTGGCCACAAAAAAGTTTATTGAATTCGAATTTCGAATTGTTCATGAAAATAACTACGTATACTTTTAGAATTTTTACTAATTTTTAAATATGGAGTGGACGCTTAAAGAAGACAGTGTTGCAGTTATTGCGTTGCATCGTTGCAGTTACGCGCCAATTCAAATTTTTAACATACTGAAAAATTTTAATATAACCATAAGATTCGTTTATCGTACCATCAAACGATACAATGAAGACTCTAGTGTAGATGACAGGTCAAGAAGTGGTCGCCCTCGGTCTGTTAGGACTCCAGCAGTGATAAAAGCTGTGAAGGCGCGAATTCAAAGAAATCCCAAACGTAAGCAGAAACTGTTGGCCCTTCAGATGGGGTTAAGCAGAACCACGGTGAAAAGGGTGTTAAATGAAGACTTAGGGCTTCGGGCATATCGAAGAAAAACAGGACATCGTTTGAATGCTCGTCTAATGGACCTGAGACTGAAGAGATGCCGCGCTTTGTTGAAGCGGTACGCGGGAAAAAAATATCGGGAAATTCTTTTTTCGGATGAAAAAATGTTTACCGTAGAAGAGAGCTACAACAAACAAAATGATAAGGTGTACGCACACAGTAGTGAAGAAGCGAGCAACCGTATTCCGCGTGTCCAACGAGGTCATTTTCCATCCTCGCTCATGGTATGGTTGGGAGTTTCTTATTGGGGCTTAACAGAGGTACATTTTTGTGAGAAAGGAGTAAAAACGAATGCAGTTGTGTATCAAAATAAAGTCCTGACGAACCTTGTGGAACCTGTTTCTCATACCATGTTCAATAACAGGCACTGGGTATTCCAATAAGATTCGGCGCCAGCTCATAGAGCGAAGAGCACACAAGATTGGCTGGCGGCGCGTGAAATCGACTTCATCCGGCACGAAGACTGGCCCTCCTCCAGTCCAGATTTGAATCCGTTAGATTACAAGATATGGCAACACTTGGAGGAAAAGGCGTGCTCAAAGCCTCATCCCAATTTGGAGTCACTCAAGACATCTTTGATTAAGGCAGCCGCCGATATTGACATGGACCTCGTTCGTGCTGCGATAGACGACTGGCCGCGCAGATTGAAGGCCTGTATTCAAAATCACGGAGGTCATTTTGAATAAACTTTAGTGTCATAAGAATCTATGTTTTGTTAAGTTCATTTTGGTATATGAATGGTTACATAATGAATAAACTTGTTTCAATTATTTTACATTAAACATGTGACAGAATTTATGACCTGACTAGGTACTTCCTACCGGCTCATAGACGTCCACTGTTGGGGTAGATCTTTTAAAACGTCAGTGAATACCTTTTTATAACTACGTATTTACGTAGAAAAGTATTTATGTGTATATATTAATGTGTATGACCTCCAATAAGAAACTGCTTAACATCAGGTCATGATCATAATATATCATATCAGTATACATTTCATTCTGCCTATATAAAAATGAACGAATAAATAACAAAATTTGGTATTCATCAATTATTAATAGAGAAATATATTAAAACACAAAGCCTTGAAACGTTTCATTAACGAAGTAAATTAGGGTATAATTTCCCGCGCATTCAAGTGCCGGCCATTTTGTGTACGCTTCGATCACGTAATAGCGTAATGGCGGACAATTGAACGTTGCAATGGCGCGTGAACACGATGTTAATGCGACTGTTAAAATGATATACCGCGTGCAACGTACATTTCAATTAACCTATTTGTTTTTAATTATTACCTACTCAATCGATTTGCGTGCTGATCGATTGAATTAATTTTTAAATTATAACGCGCAAACTTGTAGCAATTTGGCATCAAAATAAGAATAATATTTCTCTATATATAACATTGGGGGCTTTTAATTGGAGACACATTCAACAAATTAACAACGGATCAGTTCACTTGCAAATATTGGGTACTTTAACACTACAAGTCCGACTGGCGGGACTTTTGTGAATTTTCGTGAGTTCGTTGTTCCGGGCTGTTGGCGAAGATGATATAGAAATAATGTTTACGCTGATTTGGTATGAGGTTTTAATATAAAAGCGACACAATGATTAACATAAAATACAAAATGTGTTGAGAATCGTACAGTTAAACTAAGACTCGCAATATTTTACTGGTCGTCGTCGCGCGCGCTGAGGGCGTGTGTTTTCGCGCTCAGAGAGCTCTGTCTCAGCGGGCGGTAAGGCGGCGGCGGGGGCGGTATCGCACGTTCGGAAATTACGTTCCGTTATATCCTCCCCCTCCGAGTCACTAGAACGCCTCGTTAGTGGCTCGGCAGAAACAACAAGACGGGGCCGTCCACGCAGGCGTCGAGGCTGTACTGGAGCTGAGACCTGACCGGTTTGATTATGATACGGCTTCAAATGAGAAGCATGAAATTTCCCTAAAACCTGCGAATTCAAATCAGTAACCTCATAGGTAGTAGGACTAACGATATTACTAATCTGGTAGGGTCCGTCACGCTTAGGCATGAACTTCTTCGTTCTACCTTTGGCGGCATCACTTAACAAGTGCGTAGAGAGAAGGACTAGATCACCTACTTGGTAACTGGGACCAGATAATCGACTTTTATCGGATTGCAACTTCCTATCATCCTGATGATGTTCAGCCCTATCTCTAATTGAATCCCAATTATCTAAAAATCTACGGAGATACGGAGTAATTTGAGGAAGGAAATTCTCTTTATCTAGTATGCCCCTTAAATCACGCTGCGCGTCGAATGGGGTACGCATTTCTCTGGCAAACATAACCTGAGCGGGACTGGCACCTGTCGTGGCACACGTGGCACTATTCATGGAAAATCGCACGGAAGACAAAAATTTAGGCCATGATCGGTGCTCATTTTTGACCAATATCGAGAGCTGAGTACGTAGGTCCCGGTTCTTCCTTTCAGCAGGATTTGCTTCTGGATGATATAAAGGAATGAGGTTTTGCTTGATGCCAAGAATAAACATGCATTGTTGCATGGTGGCGGAAATAAATTGGACACCGTTGTCTGAGATAATACGGCGTGGGAAACCATATCGAAGGAAGTATTCATTAATGAGTACGGGCGCACAAATTTCAGCAGTGGCTTCTGTCAGAGCGAACAATTCCACCCACCTGGTGGCGGTGTCTTCAACTAGTAGTACCCATTTCTCGCCACGCTCGCCTTCCGGTAAGGGTCCGAAGAGATCGATGGCGAGTACTTCTCCACGCTGATTGAGGACTGGTGTCTGTAGGAGTCCAAAAGGCTTTTGATTGGATGCCTTGTAACGCTGGCACTCTTCACAATTCTTGAGGTAATCTGCAATATACTTGCGCATGCCAACGAAATAATAATTATGACTGATCCGATTAAAGGTCCGCTCCACTTCTTGGTGGCCGGCTGTGGGAGCGTCATGAAATTCTTGCAAAATCTTCTCACGCATAGTAATGGGCACCACGAGCTGAGGTTGATCACTATCCGAATCTGGAAGATAACGGTATAAAACACCTTGGTTCATAAGGTACCCTCTATCCAACCATTGAGTGCTGACCGGTTCGGGGTCTTCAAGACTAGTGATGATTTTGGCAACCTCTGGGTCATCCAACTGCTCTTTACGTAAATCGGCGGAACTTATACGTGGTAAATCGACGATAACATTGCAGACATCACAACTGTCAAGGATGGCATCATCGCACTGAGGACGGCTAAGAGTGTCAGCCACAACATTGGCCTTACCAGGCGTGTATTCGTAGTGAATATCCAGGGCTTGCAATTTCATCGCCCATCTGATGAGACGTCCATTGGGCGTCTTGAGAGTTAAGAGCCACTTGAGAGGCTGATGGTCACTTTTTACATAAACCGGATGTCCATCCAAATAACCACGGAACTTATCGGTTGCCCAAACAACCGCTAAAGCCTCCTTCTCGGTGGTGGTATAATTTTTCTCAGCTGGAATCAACAATCGACTGGCGTACTCGATGGGTTTTTCGTCAATGCCCTCACCTTGCAACAACACAGCCCCTAAGGCATAGTTGCTAGCGTCTGTCCGCAACACAAAAGGCTTATTATAGTCTGCTTGAACTAATATGGGTGCCGAAGTCAACCTATCCTTTAGACACTGGAATGCTTCTTGCTGCTGACTATCCCATCTCCATGACTCGTTTTTACGAGTGAGTTTAGTTAATGGTTGGGCTACTTGCGAAAAATTTGGTATAAACTTTCTGAACCATGAACACGTCTGTAAAAATGACTTTATATGTTTCAAATTTCTAGGGCTAGCCATTTGTAGGACTGCGTCGACCTTAGAGGGATCCGGCTTGATACCTTCAGGGGTTATCACGTGGCCCAGGTAATTAATCTCTGGACGAGCAAAGAAGCACTTAGCACGATTGGCCCTTAAACCGAATAGACGCAGACGTTCAAATACTTTTCGTAGGTCCTCCAGATGGCTTTCAAAATCCTCAGAAATAATTAATAAATCGTCCAAATAAGCCAGCAGTACAATACCTTGTAAACTAGAGCCAGAACGGAACCGATCGATCAAACGTTGGAACGTGGACGGTGCGTTCTTCAATCCGAATGGCATTCGCGTGAAACGGAACGTCCCAAACGGCGTTATAAATGCAGTTTTATCGCGATCAGCTGGGCGCACCTGGACTTGCCAATAGCCAGCCTTTAGGTCTATTGAAGTCATAAAACAATGACGCTTCGTCAGCTGCAAAAGCTCGTCTATGAGCGGAAGTGGATAATTATCAGTTTTAGTGACAGCATTTAACTTTCGATAGTCGACACAAAATCGGATGCCGTTATCCTTCTTGGGAACTAAGACAGCAGGAGAGGTCCATGCAGACTCGCATTCCTCAATAATACCATCCGCAAGCATTTTGTCAAGTTCAGTTTTCATGACATCTCTACGTGCAGGTGTGAGGCGATACGGCGGGACTGAGATGGGCGCATGGTCTCCTGTATCAATACGATGTTCAGCGTACGGCGTTGGGTCTCCCCCTGGTCTGAAGATATCCTCGTTGCACTGCAGAAGAGTAGCTAGGCGGTCACGCTCGGGAGGACACAGCATAGTTCCCTCGTCTTCTCTTAAGAAATCAGCAGCAGAACAAGGCGTGAGGTCACTGGGATACTCGAACTCCAATGGAAAAACTCGTTCAGAACCTTGGTAGCGCCATGTCGAAGTATCGAAGTCAATGGCTAAACCAGCTGCTACTAAAAAATCTACACCCAATAATGTGTCATTATCCTGGGCGTCCGGAAATACGACGAATTCTGTGAGAATCATCTTACACGGTAATAACTTCACGTCAAGTGTCGTTGTCAGCATTTGTCGTGTTTGCATTGAACCCTCGGCGAGCTTAACACGCATAGAACTACGCACAAAAGGTTGATTATGCTGTTGCAGTAGGGCGTAAAGTGAAGAACCGGCAACAGTTCGCTTGGCTGCGGTGTCGATTAAACCCCTACCTCGGATTCCTAAAATCTCTATACCTAAAATAGGTCGTCGCGCGTTGCCATTTTGCGAAGAAGTTACAGACGAAAAGGTGACAAAACTATCACAATTAAAATTTGTGGTCCCTTTAACCGGTGCACAACTTTCCAGGTTGTGTCCTGAAAAAATTTTGGTCACCCTACTTTTATTATCGAATTTCTGGTTTTGTCCTGAAAAAATCATGGTCGCCCTAGTTGGTAACGGACCACGTGATGGACACTGATGAGAACGTTTCGTTTTCCATTTATGTCTATTATTTACGACGCACTGATTAACACAAAATTCCCTAGGAGATACTGATTTCAATTCGCTAGGTACATGAGTGCGGTTAAAACACTCCCCCTGCTTAACAGGACGAGATAAGTATGTAAACAAAGGCGTATCATCGGAACGCGGCAAATTTGAAACAATTTGTTTATCAACACGTTTATGGGGCGAGTTTACATTACATTTACGGGCAAAATTATTATTTACGGGGGGTGTACTTACATTATTACATGATACCAAACTTGGCTGAGCAGTGTGTAGCGATGAATGAACATAATTTGGGCGCTCGGTATGAACACTACTGGATAAACACAAGTCAGGTACAGCCCCAGTAAAAACCATAGGTAAACTTGCCAAATTACTCACCTGGGCGGACGGCTTACCAACAGCTGATGTCTCAGCGGTCGTTGTACCTCGCGATCGCGTTCGCGGTATTTGAATAAAATCGATCGCGCTAAAATTTGAACTACATTTGGAACAATTAGAACGTATGACTCCGCTCGCGCCGCAACCGTAACATTTAATATTATTTACTTTACTAACTACGTTGTCATTACTGTCATTCGCGGTTTGTTTTAATAACAATTTACGACACTGATCACGCGTATGACCGTAACTTTTACAATAAACACAGTATCGACGTTTCTCGGGTTTTTCGGCGGTCGGAGTGGCATCGGCGTTATCGCCTGACGAAGGTTGGCGCGGGGAAACTTCTACAGCGGCCGTAGGTACACGCTGCGTTGCAGGACGCGGCGGCTCGAGTCGAGCGCGGGCGGCGGCGGCGGCGGCACCCTTTGATGTCTCGGCGACGGCGTTTGAAGTATGCGCTTCTTTCGTAGAATCCTCAATACTTCGTGCTTTTTGCAGGAGAACATTGAAACTGGTGATTTCCTCTCTACGAAGGCGTTTATGAATTTTATGATGCAGTAATCCGTATATCATATCGAGCTCCACTTTTTCACATAGGTCGCCTCGAGGTAGCTTCGCGAGGAGTGCTCGAGCCCTGGCGACAAACAGGTCGGTTTTCTCCATAGGCTGCTGGCCGTCTGCGAATAGGTCGACATAAATTCTGTGGGGTGGGCGGCGATCACCAAAAGCACTTCGTAGATTTGAGATGACGTCTTCCCATGTAGAAACTTGATGCTTGATACCCTGCCACCAGGTAGCGGCGGTGTGTGTAAGCAACATGGAGATGCCTTTTACGGCTACGTCATCGGGAACATTGGCGGCGTCTCTGTACGATTCTATTGCGTCGATAAAACCTTCTACTGACTCGTCTGCGCGTCCGCTGAATACAGATTTGCAGCGGCTGAAGTTGTTGGCGGGCCGATGGTCGAATGTAGGAGTCGCCGACTGCCTGACGCTATCTAACAGCTCCCGGAACGCGTCTAGCTGCGTTCGTTGAAGGGTGTCGATCAGCATGGTGATGTCTTCCGGGCGGAAGCAAACACTGGCGGGCGGCGCGTCACTCGACGGCGCGTGGGGCGGCGACGCGGCTCTCGCGTCGCGCTCCTCGGAATTCGGCATCTTCTTTGGCGGCATTATTTGAGGACGGTTTAGTCGGTAAAGTCAGGAAAACACAAATCGTTCATGCAGGCACAATAATTTCTTATAAATATCACTTCACAGCTAAACGTTCGGGCGCCATTTTTAACACTACAAGTCCGACTAGCGGGCTTTTGTGAGTTTTCGTGTGAGTTCGTTGTTCCGGGCTGTTGGCGAAGATGATATAGAAATAATGTTTACACTGATTTGGTATGAGGTTTTAATATATAAAGCGACACAATAACTAACATAAATACAAAATGAGTTGAGAATCGTACAGTTAAACTAAGACTCGCAATATTTTACTGGTCGTCGTCGCGCGCGCTGAGGGCGTGTGTTTTCGCGCTCAGAGAGCTCTGTCTCAGCGGGCGGTAAGGCGGCGGCGGGGGCGGTATCGCACGTTCGGAAATTACGTTCCGTTATAGTACCAAATTATAATATAATTCGAAAGGTGATAGGAACTTTATAGGAATAGTGAATAGTGAACTTTATAGGAGAGTCATTTAAAGTTTAAAATTTGGAAAAACAAGATAATCAAAAAAACTTCTTCAGCTATTTGAATGAAATAAGCTTAATTGAAATTCAATTAAAAACATCGAACTGTTGACGCTAATACCAAATAAAACGGACCTTTAATTACAAAGATTAATGTCGCTTATTAAGCGAAACGTCGCTTAAATCAAATAGCCCTTCAGCCCTCGATATTGTTAATGGGCATGGACACATGTCAATAACAAATATCAATGTCATTGACACGGTGCAGCGTCGTGCCGTGGCACGGTGCGGTGTACGGTGCACCGCACCGGCACACCATCGTTTCCAATACAGTTTCTGTCTTAGCATGCCGGGTCAGCTAGTATCAAATAGATTAGATCGGAAGTCGTCGTGGCCTAAAGGATAAGACGTCCGGTGTATTCGTGTTGAGCGATGCACCGGTGTTCGATTCTCGCAGGCGGGTACCAATTTTTCTAATGAAATATGTACTTAACAAATGTTCACGATTGACTTCCACGGTGAAGGAATAACATCGTGTAATAAAAATCAAACCCGCAACATTATAATTTGCGTAATTACTGGTGGTAGGACCTCTTGTGAGTCCGCGCGGGTAGGTACCACCACCCTGACTTATTTCTGCCGTGAAGCAGTATTGCGTTTCGGTTTGAAGGGTGGGGCAGTCGTTGTCACTATACTTGAGACCTTAGAACTTATATCTCAAGGTGGGTGGCGCATTTATGCTGTAGATGTCTATGGGCTCCAGTAACCACTTAACATCAGGTGGGCTGTGAGCTCGTCCACCCATCTAAGCAATAAAAAATAAAGATAACCTATAATATCAAAATTAGCAAAAGGAGCAGAATAATACGTCTTTCGCGATCCATGTTAAGACAGAAACTGTATTGGAAGCGATGGTGTGCCGTTGCTGCGGCACCGTACACGGCACGACGCCGCGCCGTGTCAACGATGGCGGCGCCGCGCCGTAACACGGTAGCCGGCGCCGAACCGTAGACATATTGGGTCCACGCCGAAACGCACTTAAATAGCCAAACAGCTACGAATCATTTTTACGTATGCGACATATTTATTGCGTAATTTAAACTTGAATAAGTGCTAATAAGTCAAGTATGTATTAGTACCTATTAGCTCTATTTAGTATTTATACGTTATGGCGATATGGATAAAAACGCCTTCACTTGTATCATGCGGCTACTGTAACCATAGGCGTGTACCAATTATTCTAAGAACAGATTCACTTAATAAGCATTCGCAAAAGACTTTGACGTTATGGAAAAACATTGTATAAAAAATAATTCATCCGTAAAAACTATAAATTTGCTTTTTTTCTACCTATGCGTCAATAGCCTCGCGGGGCTATTCTGGCGTCACAGTGACTCTCACTGTGACACTGTGACGTCCATGGCTCTGGTGTGCCAATAGCAACTGTAGCAAGCTTCAGAACGCACACAACAAGATATGAGTCCGCACGGGTAGGTACCACAAACCTGCCTATTTCTGCCGTGAAGCAGTAATGCGTTTCGGCTTAAAGTGTGGGGCAGCCGTTGTAATACTTGAGACCTTAGAACTTATATCTCAAGGTGGGTGGCGCATTTACGTTGTAGATGTCTATGGGCTCCAATAACCACTTAACACCAGGTGGGCTATGAGCTTGTTCACATATCTAAGCAATAAAAAAAGAACGTTCTCTTTTCATACAACATTGTTACATGATAATAACACACAACATATTATGTAAATATAGGTATATTATCCACGCGTGATAGTAAATAGTATTTTCCCCCACCTATTCGCCGATAGCCTAGGGGGCTAATTCTAGTCACGTAGACAGGTAGATGAGCTCATGGGACTCAGCCTGGAAGAGTTTGCTAAAATCTTCCCTAGCTTCGCTGAATCTACCACGGCATTGGAATCGCAACTGAGGAAGAGACCGAGAGTGGATTGAATGGATCCGAAAGGTCTCAAATTTGCGTATGGCTAGGTACAGACTCCCAGTGTGTGCCACAAAACAGCTATGTGCTCTGGTTTTGAAGATTGGGGCATCCTTTGGATCAATGCAGTTGAGACTTCAATCTTGTCTCACAATGCGGTACTTATGAGCTGCGATAGCTGCTTAACATCAAGTGGGCCGTGAGCTAATCCGTCGATCTAAACTAATAACAATAGCAAATCTGCATGTGAATATGAAGTTTTTAATGTAACTTTCAAGTGAAAATGTAGTTCTTTTTCAGCATAGGCTGTTGTGACCGTGTGGCCTAATGGATAAGGCGTCGGACTTCGGATCCGAAGATTGCAGGTTCGAGTCCTGTCACGGTCGTGACCTTAATCCTTTTTGTACTTTTTTTTCCAATATTTTATACAACAACATCACAATTTTTCTGTTATTAGTAAAACAATTTAAGTAGATTATGTATCTATATATTAATACGTGAAGCAAAAACTTTGTATACCTTTTTACGAAAATTGCGCGGACGGAGTATGAAATTTTCCACACTTACAGAAAATATAGAGAAGAAGTGCATAATGCTAATATTTTTTTAAAAGATACTTTAAATCAAAGAAAACCTTACACACACTACCTACCATGTATTTGACGCATACACGCATGCATACTATTTATTGTCAAACTTTTGTTCTTGGAGTCTGTTGTCAAATTGAGAATAGATTAAATATTGTTTGCCTTTGTTAATATTTTTATAGTGTAGTCTTGGCGAAATTTGTAATTATAGAAGTATAAAATACAATCATAATAGTGTACAAACTTATAATTCCAATTCGATTATAGTCGAATTTCGACTACTGCGGGGCCTCTAGCTTAAAAAAATACGAATTGAAAATCTTACACGAGGAAAGATTACCGTATTACCAAAAAAACAATACCACAAAATGTAATTACGTAATTCTTGATTCGCGTTATTATCTTGTTTAATACTACTGCGAAACATTAATACCTTTAAATATGTATACATTACAAAAAAACAAAGACTTCGACTCCATACGTCAAGGGAGAATATAATTAAGCTAATTTCAAACATAAGCTTAAAAATAAAATAAATGTGTGTGGATATAAGAGCTTACAGTCCAGCGGTAGGCAGCGGCTTGGCTCTGCCCTTGGCATTGCTGAAGTCCATGGGCGACGGTAACCACTCACCATCAGGTGGGCCGTATGCTCGTCTGCCTACAAAGGCAATAAAAAAAAAAAACTGTTGTTGAGGGGTCACCGTCACTCGTTGACGTCATCAACGCCAGGGGTACAACTAAGCCGCTTCCTCGCGATTACCATCCTTAGATCTCTTTTAAAGAAGGACACGTCATGCTACTCAGGAATCACCGTGGAAGAAATTTCGTTTTATTACCAGATGACATATGGCCTAAAAAATCCAGAAACACACTGTGGATCAATAAAGCGTTTCTAGGGAGGACGAACTCTGCTCTGATGGCGGGAGGTGCGATCAGGAGACAACAGTATCATCTCAAGCAAGTAATACAAATAAACAAAGATAGGCACACGTATGTGACTTGCTAATTGATTTAGACACTGGAATGCTAGAATTCTTACTGGTGGTAGGACCTCTTGTGTGTCCGCACGGGTAGATAGCACCGCCCTGCCTATTTCTGCCGTGAAGCAATAATGCGTTTCGGTTTGAAGGATGGGGCGGCCGTTGTAACTATACTGAGACCTTAGAACTCATATCTCAAGGTGGGTGACGCATTTAGGTTGTACATGTCTATGGGCTCCAATAACCACTTAACACTATGTGGTCTGTGAGCTGGTCCACCCATCTAAGACATAAAAAAAGAGATATTCATTTCTTGAATTCACACTAGGGTCATGTATTTCACGATGATGGTACCACGACAGAAGTCTTATCTGGATTACCAACAACAACTGTAGCAAGTTTCATCACACTGCGATATATGGTTTCAGAACGCACATAACTTCCTCTATTCATACAAACTTGATTTCTATAAAAATAAATAAATTTACATTAATATTACAACACACAATGGAATTTGCAAATATATTATCCACGCATAAATAATAATAAAAAAATCCTATCTATTTACTGGTAGCCTGATTGATGCGTTCGGGTAGATGAGCTCATGGGCTCAATCTGAGAGAATTTGCTAACACTAGTCCTAGCAAGAGCAGTGCTTCGCAGAATCTACCACTGCATCGGAATCGCGACCCACTGAGAAGATCCGTCGAGAAACTCAGTCGACTGCTTTCCCTACCTATTCGCTGGTAGCCTGATAGGTGAGCTCAGAGGTTCAACCTGAGAGAATTTGCTAACACGAGCCCTTAGTACTTCGTAGAATCTACTACCATATCGAAATCGCGACCCACTGAAAAGATCCGACCAGAAACTCAATGGATTGTATCTATGGGTTAAACAGTTTAAAATAAGACGATAGTCATTCAACCAAGTGAATGAAATCAACATTCTAATCCTTAAATCTTTTTGAAAGCGTTCAGTCAAAATACACATATAATTGAAATATAATAGAACGGAGTCCATAAAATTACCATAAGCGGGGTATTAAGAACCGTAAATAAGGGCTTCGTACTTTCAAAATTTAATCCCTTTCAAAATCCCTTAGCGCTTTTGTGTTCCGACATAGAGGGTGATTTTTTTTATCAAATAGCGGTCCTGACCATTTTACAATTTTACAGGCGACAAATCAGTTACCGCAGTTCTGTACAAAACTACAACATGTATGCCTACTTCCTCAAACCAGAACGCGTGTTTGGACCGCTGCAGGATGGTGGTACCAAGCCTAATACACTCCACCAGTACTCATGATAAGAATTAGTTACCTACTAAATTACATCTCACAGACCACTATGCCTATTTCTGCCGTGAAATAGTAATGCGCTTCGGTTGAAGGGTAAAGCAGACGTTGTACTGTAAAATTGAGACATAGAACTCATGTCTCGAGGTGGTATATGGGCTTTTATATAACTTACTAGCGACCCGCCCTCGCTTCGCTTCGGAAACATTAAAACACACATGAAACCAACAAAAAAAATAATAAAAAAAGTAGCCTATGTTCATCAGGGACAATGTCGGCATCTAATGGAAAAATAATTTTTCAAATCGGTCCAGTAGTTTCGGAGCCTATTCGAAACAAACAAATCTTTCCTCTTTATAATAGTAGTATAGATTAACATTTATGTTACTGATATACATAAATGGGCCTTTTGGGTCGAGGGCCGAACTCCTAACAAGGTATCCGCGCCTAGGGGGCACGCGGGATATGTAGGACTTGACGGTCTAAAGATATTGGAAGCAGACCGCGGGCCCAAGGATATTTATCGACTGGCTCCGGTAGCCACGTAATAATACCAAGTTCCAAAATTTCAAATGGGCGTATTGTAAGCACAAGTTGGTCCGACCATCTCATCTTCAAGAACTATGGCCTGAAAAGCACGGAAGTTCTCTTGTACTTCACGTCTCAACTAATAAGCTCACCATCTGATGTAATAGAAAAGGATAGGACAAATATCATCAACATCACAGTAGCAACAGTAACAAGATCGAGTCTTATACCTGTGTCTTCTTAACAACCGGTCGTGAAATTATAAAAACACTAATTGAACTAAAATGAAAATTTGTTCTCAGCACCATTTCGATAAAGAAGATAAAAAGATTTCTTTATTGACGTACGGCTATTAGAACGACCTCCCAAACACAAAAATTATCTAAAATAACAAACAGTACATAATACCCAGATCTTTTAACACTTGAGCACTTTTCAAGAATGAACCGCCGATGTGACAATGGAGTGTCGCGATGAAACACGTATCTGGGGCAAAATGGGCATATATTTGTGATGTCAATTAAGCCAATATCGCCTTTATTGGTATAGAGGAAACGACTGTTCTTCGAATTTCGTTTTTAGACGACAAAGAGTATCATGGGTGAGGTGTTAATAGATGATGGTTTTCAGCTATTCAGATTAAAAAAGCATCTTTTGTATCTATGTGTTTTTTTTTGAATTTACGTTTGTAATTTTATTGCTCGCATGTTCTTTATGACGGGTGAAATAACGGTCCGAGGGTCTGATAACGAGTTCGCAAAGTCACTTTAAATTTACTGGAACTCCGTATTCTGTATATGATTGCGATCAAAAGTCATATTCCATACTGTAAGTAGTCACCGTCGATCATGAACATCAGGAATACCAGGGTCAAGCTGCTGCTACTGCTGAAGACTCTCTACGAACTTCGCCTGAAGAAGGGCATGTCAGAGCACCTGGAGAAACACCGTAGAGGGGTATTCGCTCCAGAGTCGGATAGTTCCTGTTAAAAAAAGATCTCTGGAAACGTAACATGATGAGGATGAACTAAGCGGTTATAGTTTGTATGAACTCTGGTCCGGTCGCGGGAGATG
This sequence comes from Bombyx mori, assembly GCF_030269925.1. Classification (NCBI taxonomy): domain Eukaryota; kingdom Metazoa; phylum Arthropoda; class Insecta; order Lepidoptera; family Bombycidae; genus Bombyx; species Bombyx mori. The sequence continues at coordinate 13,455,500 of NC_085109.1, read as the reverse complement.
ATATAGTATTATATAAAAAGGCTATCCTCTTCAAAGCAGAACGGTCCCGTCCCGGTTTGGCTGGAATAGGCCTCTAGGCCACCAACGAATAGGTAAAAAAAAGAAAGGCTGGAACAGGCAAGATGCTTAGAAAATAAGGGGGCGTCTTTAAAATTACTTGGATGGACTGGAAAACTATAAGATAACACATGATAGGCCTCAACGGAAAAAGAGGACTGGTTGCACTGCCCACAAAGAGGATACCAGCGATAAAGGCAAGGAGGATACTTACAAAATAAGGTTACTACTATATTACTGCGTAAGATATGGGAAATACCTTGCACTAGCTTACACTAGCACTAGCTTGAGGTTGATCAGTGTATAAATGAGTCGTTTACAGATCATTATTAACCTAACCTAAACATCAGCCCGATTAGTTTCTCGCCAGATCCTCTCAGCGGGTCGCGACTCCGATCCGGTAGTAGATTCATTCGCGAAGCAGCTGGTTTTGAGTTGTTAGGTCTCCTTTGGAGGCGCTCGGGTAGCTGTTAGCAAGTCCCAACCCTTCTGTTTGAGCCCTTGCTCGCCCACCTGTCTTGGTAAAACTGGAAAGGCCTCCGAGCCACCAGTAATTCCTCAATCATAAAAAAGGTTTTTAATAAATAAAAAGTTCTTCCTCAATTAATCTAAGAAAACATACAAAAATAAACAAACATAAAGACCCGAAAATAACAAACAACGTGATTAAGGGCGTACCATCTGCATTCACGTCCCACCACCCCACGGCTGGAACAAAAAAAAACCACCCCAATTGTCGTGCAGCACTCAGAGACAAATGACGTCTCAAATAACTTTGATTTAACGGTCGTTTTTGTTAAAGAGGGTTACTTTCACGAATAATTTAACTTACGTCTTTTTTTTTTCCTACGTATTCTAGTAACCTTGAGGGGTTATTATAGATTAACCGAGCTAGTAGGTGAGCTCGCGGGGCTCAACCGGAGTGTTGCTAACACTGACCCTAGCAAGAGCAGTGCTTCGCAGAATCTACCACCGGATCGGAAACGCGACCCACTGAGAAGATCCGGCGAGAAACTCAGTGGGCTGTGTCTATGGGTTAGTTCGCTCGTCGAGCCCTTCGTCGCAAGCGACGGGTTCGACGAGGATGGTGACCGGTGCTTGTGGTGCCTAAAAGCACCGTTAATGGATCAGGAGGATCCGTAATGACGTGCTTTGGGCGACGTCGACGGTTTACCATTCGGTCTACTGGGTCGGGTATGTAATTTCCAGCGGCTACGATGAGAGGGTTCTCATGTCGTGCCGCCTTCTCAAAATGGCGCAGCGATGCCGGCTGTAGATACTTACTAAATGAGTCGAGCTCCAGGTCATCGTGGAGATCCACGTTCCTAAGGAACCAAGGCGCTCCGACGGCTATCCTGCAGAATCGTGATTGAATAACCTGAAGGGATTTCAAGTGGGTGCGGGCTGCGTGAGCGAACACTACGCTTGCATACGTCATGACGGGGCGTATACAAGTTTTGTAGAGAGTTACCTTATTGCGAAGGGACAGTTTGCTTCGACTACAGATGGGTGGCGCATTTACGTTGTAGATGTCTATGGGCTCCAGTAACCACTTAACACCAGGTGGGCTGTGAGCTCGTCCACTCATCTAAGCAATAAAAAAAAAAAAAAAAAAAAAAAAAAAAAAAAAAAAAAAAAAAAAAAAAAATCTACAAAGCATTGGATAGAGTCGTCCTAGAATAAACGCGGCGCGGTCGCGTACCGTTTTTATATGGGGACGGAATGTCATCCCTCTGTCGAGGGTGACGCCTAGATATTTGACCTTCGAGACCTATGGGCTGGCCAAAGAGAGTGATGGGACTAACGGGGGAGGTGTTTGCGCGCCTACTACGGAGTGGGATGCTCGAAGTGATGTTCGGAGGGCGACCCCTTTTGAAGAGCACCGCTGCGCTTTTCGTGGGGTTGATGTCAATTCGCCACTTCCGGAACCACTGTCCCATGGTGGCTACTGCGATCTGGAGTCGCCGATGAAGCAGCGACATCTTCCTACACGAGTAGTAGATAGCCGTGTCATCGGCGAAGAGCGCTACATGGGTCTCCGGAGACCGGGGTATATCATTGATATACAAACTAAATAATAACGGGGACAGCGCCGAGCCTTGCGGGACTCCGGCAGTCAGTTGACGGGGACGAGAACGAGTTCCCTCTACTCGATATCGAAACGAACGGTTCGACAAGAAGTCTCGTATGATGAGCACGAGTCTGTCTGGCACTCCCATGTTGTACAGTTTATAAATTAAACCGTTGTGCCAGACTTTGTCGAACGCCTTCGCGATGTCGAAGAAGAGGGCGCCGGTCGGGATTTGTTTACGCCTATTTAGTCCTATCAGGATGTGCTCCGTGAGGCGGTGCACTTGTTGTACGTACGAGTGTTTAGAGCGGAATCCGAACTGTTCGTCTATGAGAATTTTGTTCGCGGTAACAAAATCCCAGAGGCGTTTCCTAAGGAGCCGTTCGTAAATTTTTCCTATCGTCGGGAGGAGACTAATCGGACGGTAACTAGAAGTTTCGTTTGTCGGTTTGCCCGGCTTATGTATACCGATAACGTCCGCTTCTTTCCACACCGCGGGAAAGATGCAGTGCGTCATAGCGGCATTTAAAATTGTAGCCAACATTGCTATCAGTTGGACTGGCAAAAGTTTTAGCGCGCGGTTGCGGATGCCGTCGGAGCCGGGTGCCTTCCTAGGTTGGAGGTTGTGGATCGCGTCTCTAACTTCGTCAGTGGTAATGGGGGGTAACGCGTCCGAGGGCGCCAAGGAAGCTCTGCGCTCGACCTCCCTGTCGACTAACTCGGTGTGTTCGGGGTCCGCGTGTTGAGTGCTGGTGGTGCACTGCTCTTGCAGTGCATCGGCCAGCAGCTCAGCCTTGTCATCGTCATCGAATGCCGGTGGTTGGCCTGAAGGGCGTACGAGGGGAGGCATAGTAGCGGTAGTTTCGGATTTGAGAGTCCTAGCTAGTCGCCAGTATGCTTGGTGGGAGGGCGCGAGTTGTTCTAAATAACTATGCCAATTATCGTTACGCGCGTCGCTTAAGCGGGAGTGGACTTCGCGTTGTAGACGACGCATCCGAATCCGGTTTGAATGCGTGGGAAGACGATCGTAGGCCCGGATTGCCGCGTTCCTAACTCTTAAGAGATTCCTAAGATCGGGGGACAGTCTGATGCGGTGGAAGCTGTCCTCCACATCGACTTCTTTTGAAGATCTAATGATCGCGAAAAATAACTTTGTAATGTTCTCACTACTAAGCTTATAAGATCGCAGTATATCGTTATAAATATTAAGCACGCTTGTGAAATTAATTATTTTTCTCACGTAATTGACGTAACGCTAATTTAGCAGACGTCTTGCCAAAGTAAAACGGCATGTCTTTGTGTCGGCAAAGTCTGTCCTATATTAAGGTAATAATATATTTTTAGTGAGATACCGACCTAGTTCTTAGTCTATTTAAGTCCTTGAATAGAAGTTTTAATTAGCAACATTAATATCAATTTAATATAAGAACGTAGCGTCCATTATTTAATTCATTAATACAATTTAATTACGTTATTTGGAAGTAAACCTCAGAAACGATATATGAAACGTTATATCGAGAAATATTTAATTATATTTGTATAGAGAGAGCGAGAGAGAGAGAGAGAATACACTTTATTGCACACCAAAACACAATTTACATTCAAAAACAGTCAAAAATCTGAATACATTTGTACAATAGGCGGTTTTATCGCTAAAAGCGGTCTCTTACGGTTTAATTTACAGAAATTTTGAAAAATATAAAGGCATGGCAGGTATGTTTCGAAGTACTATTGACAATACATTAATATAGAAAATATGTATATGTTGGAGTATTTCCACTTTCGGGTAGCGACATGGTAAGCGGGTGGTCTTCGCAAGTCAATAAAACCAGAAATATTAACTCAGAGCGTATATCACGCAGGAGCGTTCCGTCCGACACGGCGACTCGCTCGCTTCTGAGCTCGAGTTTTTTTTTTTTTTTTCCTACCTAAGCTGGTAGCCTTGAGAGGCTATTCCAGCGTAACCCTAACGTTTGTAGGTGAGCTCACGGGGCTCAAACCTGACGACGATGCTAACACGAACCCTAGCAAGAGCCGTGCTTCGCAGAATCTACCACCGGATCGGAAACGCGACCCACTGAGAAGATCCGGCGAAAAACTCAGTGGGCTGTGTCTGAGAGTTAATTTACTCGTCGAGCCCTTCGTCGCAAGCGACGCGTTCGACGAGAACGGTAACCGGTGCTTGAAGTACCTAGAAGCACCGTTAGTGGATCGGGAGGATCCGAGATGACGTGTTTTGGGCGACGTCGACTGCTTTCCATTCTGTCCGCAGGATCGGGAATGTAGTTACCGGCGGCCACGATGAGAGGGTTCTCGTGTCGTGCCGCTTTATCGAAGTGGCGAGCTCGAGAGACAACAACGGAGCGTTTTTATAGCAAGGTATCGTAGTGGGACGATGTTGTTTACGACTCTTATCTTGCACGTGTTGTTTTCGATGAATGCTTGCACGTGTTGTTTGTCGTCCCATCTTTATTAGTCATGAACTAATGGTTTATAAAAACACGCGCCGACATATATACATTCAATAAAATGATATATACCGTTTACATATAATGTGAAATAGCTATTTGATGTATATACCAATATATATACTTACATACCTACTAATATACTTACATACACATAAACAATAAATGAACAGTATGGAAATAATAAATGATAATGATATAAACAAACAACACTAAGCAGACAAGAAATGTTCCATCATTATTCTTTTAAAGCAGTTTAAAGTTGGAGCACTTCTCACTGCATCTGACAGAGCATTCCACAATCGAACCGCCTGAATCGTGAATGAATTATCAAAGAATATTCGTATATTATATTATAGAATACGGAAAGCTACGTAAAATCTTCTCATCACAAATACCACAGTGTCTCAAGACGAAAGTCTTTGACCAGTGTGTGCCAGTGATGACATATGGCACTGAGACGTGTTCGCTCACAATGGGCCTTATGAGAAGGCTCAAGGTCACCCAAAGAGCAATGGAGAGGGCTATACTCGGAGTTTCCTTGCGAGATCAAATCAGAGATGAGGAGATTCGCAGGAAAATCACGGTAACCGACATAGCCCAAAGGATTGCGATACTGAAGTGGCAGTGGGCAGGACACATTGCTCGCGGAACGGATGACCGTTGGGGCCAGAAGGTTCTTGAGTGGCGACCGTGTACTGGAAGACGTAGCGTGGGTAGGCCTCCCACAAGCTGGGCCGACGACCTATTGAGGTTCGCGCAAGTAGCGCAGGACCAGTCTTTGTGGCGAGGCTTGGAGAAGGCCTATGTCCAGCAGTGGACGTCCATGGGCTGATAGAATAGAAAAAAAATTTATAGAAACTATCGACATCTTGTAGCGGATGTCCCTAAAATGATATGCTGTTAAAGTTGTTAAAAGTGTCTTAGGCATTTAATTATTTTATAACTAAACACAAAAAATAAAAATAAAATATATCATACAAGTATTTATTTGTTATATAAACAAATTGACTAAATTTTATCAATTTGTGGTGTTTGAAAATTTACAAAATCCTTCTTTAAAAATAAAATATAGGAAAGTTAATATGCTACTGCCATCTACAGGAGCAATGAGAAACTAATCGAAGCGAAGCCATCTAGTGACCGAGGCCCGTAAACATTTTTGTTGAGTGCTTGAGTTGCTTATAACAAATTTATGTGTGTTATCTATGTAGCCTGGTAGCGTCATAATGAGATTGCCACTGCCCAGGTTAGCCAATCCTAACGACAAATGGACGCTCTCACAAAATAAATTGGTGCTAACCCGCTCGGGTTCAACCCTACCAAAAAAAAAAAACGAATTGAGGACATGAAAACCCTATTATCTTGCTCTCTCGTATATTAAATCCTATAGATGCATCTGTTTATTTCTCTTTACTGTCGTCTTTTTTTTCCAGCGTGTCCCAAATTACGCCAATGCTAAATGAGCTTACGGTTCAAAAACCGTTTCTTATTCAAGGCCCCGGCCAAGGAAGTTATTCCGCGGGGTGTCAGAAAAATACGAGATAAGAAGATATTCACCCAGAAACCCTAGTGCGATATCAATTATGACCGAGAATTAAAGTCGGACCCACTCATTAGCCACTAGACGAACGAGGTTATCTATCTATCTTTATGTAAATAGGACGCGGTAGGCATTCAATGGAAAGGGTTTAGCGGTAACCGAGCCAATATCAAATGATTTACTAAAGGCTTATTTGAATGTGAATGGGAATCGGGTTACCTAGCGTTTGGAGTTAATGATAACGTCCACTAAGATTATTTTCACGGATGACCACCGGATCGTCAAGAATTCAAACTCAGTGGTGACTAATCTACGCATTGTGTTGAAGTCTTATTCGTATGTGCTGGCGTAGCAGGTAATATGTTGGTACCCATGTAGACTCACAGACTCACAATATGACCTACCAACTGTAATAGTTCAAATAAAAATACTGTCTATCATAATTAAATACCATACGTTATTCCTTTGTGTTCGAAGTCTACGTAAAAGATGTAAAGCTTTGTCACTTTTCTTATGTACAAACATGTTTAAAAATATACCTTAAATTCCGCATTTATTCCTGTGATGACAAAATTCTATTTTTTCCTAACTGCAAAACTCTTAATTATATTATTATTATTTTTTTAAGGGATTTTATGACCCGGTAACTAAGACTTTATGGTCATGTGTTATTTTAATTGATATCCTTATTTTTATGAAAAATGATAATATGGAGTGAAATAAAATGAAATGAAGATGATTAATTTGAGACATTAAGCAACTGGGATGAAATGAGATGATATGGGATGAAATATAATCTCAGTAAAATGGTGGTCATTTACTTAGATTTTATCAGTGGACTTTTTGGAGGATCCCGAGAAGCTACGTCCAGCTTTGTTTCATTTTCCCACATTTGTTCACTTTTACAGATATTGAACAGTTAATAAACCACCGTTTTTACACATTTAAACCTGAAGTAACACTAAATAGACAAAATAAAACAAATCACACAACTTCACTCCTCGCGTTCCCGCCAAAAAGTTACTAATTATATTATCTGTAGCGTACTTGCCTAGTGATGTGATGTAGGAACGCGGAGTCATTCCCTGATCGATTCCGTTATCCCCTGACAGATAAGGAACCATTCTTATTTGGTGAATGCGTAAGTCGCTCGGATCCTATACGGCCTTGACAGAAGGGAAGTCAAATTACGAACACTTTAGTTTTTTAGACAATGTACTTTTTGAAAATGGTTCTTTTGAAAAATAAAACCAGTACTTGAAAATCGAACTAAAGGACACAGATTATACCGCAGCACGTATTTTCAAGACACGAAGCAATATATTAACACAACTATAAAGAAAAAAAAAAACGTCAACAATCAAACATACCTCGTCTGAATATATAGGTATATAAGTTTTTACCAACACTAAAAGTCCGACAGACTACGGAATAAAAAATCGCAATGTGTAAAAATCTGCCCTTTGTAGTATCCCATTGTAGATAGAAATTACTATTGTAGATACTGTTATGCGCTGGGGCTTGGGATAAATAAAACATCCGCCGAGGTACAAATTAAATCTCTATTTAACACTTAACAACTTATACTGGTGGTAGTACCTCTTGTGAGTCCGCGCGGGTGGGTACCGCCACCCTGCCTATTTCTGCCGTGAAGCAGTAATGCGTTTCGGTTTGAAGGGTGGGGCAGCCGTTGTAACTATACTTGAGACCTTAGAACTTGTATCTCAAGGTGGGTGGCGCATTTACGTTGTGGATGTCTATGGGCTCCAGTAACCACTTAACACCAGGTGGGCTGTGAGCTCGTCCACCCATCTAAGCAATAAAAAATAATAAAAAAATAACACATTTACAGAATACTTTACAATTCGTAATTCATTTCTTCCGCTTCGACTAGATCCGATTACTAATTGCCTTCGTGTCATTTCTGCACCTCTTTTATAGTTGGCACGACAACTCTAAAATTATCGAGAACATTCCCGATAAGTCGAATCGTTTCGATATATGTTTCCGCTATATGATAATAGATGGCGTTGCATTTCTCGAGTGGTTTCGACTGTACTGCACTTTTGCTATTCGTTTCAGCTATTCGACGACAGATGGCGTTACTCTTATTGGCGTAACAATACTTTAAGCTTTTCCGCGCCAACAAGATTTTCTATACTAATATAAAGAGGAAAACAATCTCGCCCGATTCAATTCTGATCGAAGACCCTTAATCACACTACATTATATTGCTTCAGTTGGATAAGGACCCTTAAGAGCACGCCCGAACCCATAGACAACGCAAAGTGAATACTTTATTAGTCCCTCTTGAATTACAAGCCCGAAATCTCAATATGTCGTTATGCCTTTCAAAGCGGACATTAAAAAATTAGTACTAATATACAGTTCTTTAACGAAATGAAAATGAGGTTGGTAAGATAGTGTTAACTATGAATGTGGAAGAATATAGAGGAAGAGGTAGAGCTAAGAAGAAATGGATAGATTGTGTGAAAGACGATATGGGTAAGAGGGGAGTGAGCGAAGAAATGGTATATGATAGAAGAGTATGGAAGGAGAAAACATGTTGCGCCGACCCCAGGTGACTGGGAGAAGGGCAGGATAATGATGATACAGTTCTTTAACAATTTAACAAATACAATTCTTTAACAATGTCCTTAGCTATTTTCCTGGCGTCCTAGTTAATATGCTTCTAGTTACTCCCTTACACGCCACACGGTTTGGTTTGGTTATCTTCATGAGTGAAAAGTGCAGTTATGCAAAATCTTTATTTCTCCCAAAAAGTACTTAATCGTTTCTTATCAAAGGGTGAGGCAGCCACGGTGCCAACGAAATAAAGGTTTACCTCGCCTGTCCTTTTTGAAATAGTGCAGACCAGATCCAAGTCTTGACCACTTACGAGCATACTCTGGCAGTCTCAAACTAACGAACTCTCACATGGGAGGTTTTTTATTTTTTTTATTGGACTTGTAGGTAGACGAGCACACGGCCCACCTGATGGTGAGTGGTTACCGTCGCCCATGGATTTCAGCAATGCCAGGGGCAGAACCGAGCCGCTGCCTACCTAACACACTTAGCTACCTTCCATTTAGCCAGTAGCGCTTCTTGTGACCCTTTCACTATACCATTCACAGCATACACCAGCATTTAGCATTTGAACCTTGTACTAACCGAACGATATCAACAAAATATGATATGGGTCATTGACATTCGAATAAAAACTATTCATTATTGACTCCCACATTAATAAATGACAACAAACAAAATATACATACAGGATGTAATTATAATGCATAAGTGGCACGTGCTTCAAAACACGTGGGCTCTGTCCACCCCCTTTGTTATTTGCGGTCAATAATATACGGTTCAATAACCTGATGTAGTTATGGATCGATGAATATTAATTGCTATTTTTGTGATAATAAAGTTTATTTGAACCAACACACAGGCTTGCATATGTCATTTCTGTTGTCAGTTTTCCTGAAACTTTTCTCGTATATATGTAGCTAAGTGTTTTAGGTAGGCAGCGGCTTGGCTCTGCCCCTGGCATTGCTGAAGTCCATGGGCGACGGTAACCACTCACCATCAGGTGGGCCGTATGCTCGTCTGCCTACAAGGGAAATAAAAAAATTAAAAAATGTATGTGTATATAATTGTAAATAGATATGCTTTAACAAAAACCGACTTCAACTAGATTTTTTTTTAATTCCAAAACAAATTAATATACACTAAAAACAATAATCATCGAAATCGGTTGGCGTGATATTGAGTTATTCATCTATTTGTCGCGCACGTACTTAATGCAAATTTAAGACTTATGTGGTTTTCTCATAGATACCAAGTGGACTAAATTGGACCACATTGGAGAAATGGGACCACACGGGAAGCGTCAGCTTTCTAATAAAAAAAGAATCATCAAAATCGATTCACCCAGTCAAAAGTTATGAGGTAACAAACATAAAAAAAACATACAGTCGAATTGAGAAGTATGAATGTTTCTTATGATTCTTTTTTTTTTGTACTCTATATTTTATTCAGAAATTGTTGGAAAACTCTGGGGTTAGTTTCATGATATTGGTTTCCTCACGAAACATGGAAGTGTAGTGGAAATTTCTCTCTTCCTTTTTTTATTTTTTTTAGATCTTAGATAGGTGGACGAGCTCACAGCCCGCCTGGTGTTAAGTGGTTACTGGAGCCCATAGACATCCACAATGTAAATGCGCCACCCACCTTGAGATATAAGTTCTAAGGTCTCAAGTATAGTTTCCTCTCTCTATTTCGCATGTTGAGCTTACAATATGATGCTGATGATGATGCTATGATCGATTTTGTAAATCTTTTTTTGCTTAACAAGCTCCCCATCACCGAGATGTAAGCTAATTAATCTCTGAATATATTTTCACTCTGCTTATGGTTTTACATTTCTACATTTACTTTTTCGCTAAATAATAAAAAATCTATTTCTTATTACTAGAGGACCCGCAGTAGTCGAAATTCGACTATAACTAATTGGAATTGTAAGTTTGTACACTATTATGATTGTATATTATACTTCTATAATCACAAATTGCGCCAAGACTACACTATAAAAAATATTAACAAAGACAAACAAATTTGACCACAGACGTCAAGAACAAAAGTTTGACAATAAATAGTAGGCATGCGTGTGTGCATCAAATACATGGTATGTAGTGTGTGTAATGTTTTCTTTATTGATTTAATGTATCTTTTATGTATTATTTTTAAAAATTATTAGCGTTGTGCATAGCAACAATATTAGCATTCTCTATATTCTCTATAAGTGTGGGAAATTTCATCCTCCTCCGTCCACGCAATTTTCTTAAAAAGGGATACAAAGTTTTTGCTTCACGTATTAATATATAGACAAGTCAGTAAAGTTCCTACGTTACAATCGTTATATAGTCGTAATCCATTAAGTTAACTCTAGATAATGTTAATATAGAACGAACTAATTTATTTACGTAATAAGGAAACTCAAATTGGTTCAGTTATTCTAAACGGAACTAGAGAAAAGTTTGTTTTCTCTAGTTACTATCTACTGACTCTCTATAACATTATTTACAAAATAGAAACACTTTCATAATCAATTTATTTTCCGAATGAAAAAAAAAACTACATAATATATTCTAGGCGCATTTCCTTTAAGCTTTCCAGGTTAATTCACTTGTCCTCATGTTGTCTCATAGTCAATCAGTTACGGTATTGTTTGATAGTTACGTATAGTTCGGTATTCGACGGAGAATATCGGGTCTCCGTCCTTGAAAGGGATTCAAGCCTTTGTCCTCCGAGTAAATGAGATGAGATCGATTTAATTAACCCTCGACGGCTTCAGTTTACAGGATCAGTGTTATGTTATAGTTTTGATTTGATTAGTAGAACTATTGGTGAGTGCTAATGGTGTGTATGGTCATGATACATCTGTCTTAACGGCGTAGATGAGAAAAGTGATTCTGCCGTCGGTTTACGTTCGGTTGCAATATTTTTTGCTGAGATGGATGGACGAGCTCACGGACAACCTGGTGTTAAGTGATTACCAGAGCTCATAGACATCAACAACCGCAAATGCCGCCATTAAACTTGAGACGTGAGTTTGTAAAGTCTCAATTTTTACAATACAACGGCTGCCCCATCCGTCAAACCCAAACGCCTTACTGCTGCACAGCAGAAATGGGCACGGAGGTGGTGCCTACCCATGCGAGGTCACCAGTATGGTAAAGACTGTGGACAAGTGGCTCAAAATGATGGAATTATTTTTATTCTCCTTTCCGTATGTCATGTACGTATGGCAGTAAGGATGTATATATTAAAGACCTTAAGGATGCTTATATTAAAGAACATTTTAAAATATTCTGACACACGCGAAGAAAATATGTTACGACGTTATTTTTCAAACGCTGTCCCAAGTCAATTGGTATCGCTTAAGTAATAAATCGCTCAGCGCATATGCGTTTACTCTACAATGAAATTAGTAGTTTTCAAATTTCACCCAAGAACCTATGATAGTTTTTCATGAACAAAACTGTCTATTAAAATCTAAGCTCACTACAGCTGACTTAATAAAATGAACGATAAGTACATCAATGTAAATAATTCTTAGGTGACAATTCCTTTGTACTTCCGGCGGTATTCAAGTGTTTATTTATACACAACGTGGATGCAGTGAACAGCATTTATCAAGATAATTCAGGAATACAAACATCTGTTCCTGAGAGACTATCAAAGCGTTCGTTATTGCAAGCGCTGTCTGTCTGTCTCAACTTATATATTAATACGCTTTGCTTTCTTACCCTATGCAGGGAGATGCAGTATGTTAAATTTTTGCATTTGAAGGAACGATCTGCTATTTACAATTTTGTAGAGCCTTGCTGGACATTACGTTCGTTTAGATTTGGATTCCTTAGAGACTAGCACGCACAAAGATATATAATATGTATATTAATATGAATAAATTAAAGAAAGCCATTTTGTAAAAGTGTAGCAATTCTTTAACTATAAATACGTAAATCAACCAATCAACACTCGGTATAAATCATATTATGATAATAAGTACTTTTTAGCGGCAAATAATCATATAGATATACTTTTTCTCCGCGTGGTACAAAATAATACACTGTTGCAAAGAAAACAGAGCTTTAAACCAAATATTTCGTTGCGGCGTAACTAGCCGACCATTACAGACAGCGATGTACTTTCCGATATTGTTTGGTAAGGTTATAACCACTCTACCATATCTGAAGCATGTGTTTAGCATTGGCATTGGCACTCATTTTATAGTATATGTCGTAATTAAGCTTGGACTTAAGGATCTACATCAAAACTATACTTGAGACCTTAGAACTTATATCTCAAGGTGGGTGGCGCATTTACGTCGTAGATGTCTATGGGCTCCAGTAACCACTTAACACCAGGTGGGCTGTGAGCTCGTCCACCCATATAGAAATAATAATAAATAAAAAAAAAACTTTTTTCTTCGCTCAAATCATTCTTACGTTACTGTTCTTAACAACATGATTCAGTAGATCGGTTCTGTACTGAGCAGCGTTGTTCGTCTCAATGAGGAGGTGTGTATTATTGCTTTCTTGTCAAGCTACTTGACATGTTATTAATTTAGTACCTAAAGCATTATAATAGGTGTTAGACTGAGAACAGTTATTTTGTGCGTGGTATAAGTTGTTATAAAATAACTAGTTAAACGAATGAAGCTTATCTTCGCTCCTCTAATTTTAAAAGGTAATTTTCCATTGCATATCGACGCTTGAAAGGCAAACTTGACTAAGCGACAATGCGTGAACTTTACAGTAGACTAATTTAAAGTTGAAATACCTGAAGAAAAAAATATTTTAACGAATCTAGCTGTAGTAGAATCTAGCTAGTGGCTGTAGGATTGAAATGATTTTAATAGACCTAGAAATATATTTTTTTTGCGCATCGAATATGGTTATTGCCTATCATTTATGTACAGAGCAGTTATTGTCGCTTAGTCACGTTTGCCTTTCAAGCGTCGATATAATAACTAAATTGACTCAGAGCTTGCTGAGTTATTTGGAACATTTTTATCCGGAAAAGGCTATATGCATAATATGCCTTTATCTTTGAACGATCATTGACATCATTTTATTATAACTAGTGGTCGCCCTGTGGCCGGTAGTCGAAATTCGACTATAATTAATTTTACTTGTAAGTTTGAACGTTATTAAGGGTCTATTGTCAAAGACTTATATTATATGTGTGTCGAGTGTGTGTGTCAAATACGTGGTAGTGTGTGTAATGTTTTTATTATTGATTTAAAGCATTTTTATGCATAATTAAAAAAAAATATGTATTAGCATTCTGCATTCCTTATCTATATAAACTAAAAGTGTGGGATATTTCATACTCCTCCGTCTGCGCAATTTTCGTAATAAGGGGTACAAAGTTTTTGTTTCAGGTATCAATATATAGATGTAATTTTTCTAATATGGTTAGTTATTCGTCGTGGCCTAAAGGATAAGACGTTCGGTGCATTCGTAACTAGCGATGCACCGGGGTCTAATCCCGCAGGCGGGTACAAATTTTTCTAATGAAATACGTACTTAATAAATGTTCACGATTGACTTCTACGGTGAAGGAATAACATGGTGTAATAAAAACCAAACCCGCAAAATTATAATTTGCGTATTTACTGGTGGTAGGACCTCTTGTGACTCTGCACAGGTAGGTACCACCGCCCCGCCTATTTCTGCCGTGAAGCAGTAATGTGTTTCGGTTTGAAGGGTGGGGCAGCCGTTGTAACTATACTTGAGACCTCAGAACTTAAATCTCAAGGTGTGTGGCGCATTTACGTTGTAGATTTCAATGGGCTCCAGTAACCATTTAAGACTAGGTGGGCTGTGAGCTCGGTAACACATCTAAGCAATAAAAATAAAAAAATTACGATCGTCGTCCTTACCAATCACAGTCCTTGTCGAACTCTTTGCCTACGAATCGCTCATGAACGTTTTCCACGATGAAGGAAATAATATCGTTTAATAAAAATCAAATCCGTGAAAATGTTGCGTAATAGAGAGGTCATGCCTTAAATTTCAAGATGGGTGGCGGAATTACGTTGTGATGTCTATACGCTGCGATAATCACTTAGCATTACGAGAGCAGTGAGCTCGTAATTTTTAGATTGAAAAACACAATTTCCTAACACATATTGGTAAAATTTTATTCCAGTCTCACAAAGTCGCGTAAGTGGGATTCCTTAAATATTACGTAAAATTTATGTGTCTCTACATATTTTTATTCACTGAACTGAGCACGACCACTCTGCGAAGAGTGCAAACGAGTGAGAAGATTTATTTATTCAAGAAATTTTAAATGAACAAAAATGAAATTTACTTTGTTTGACACCAGGAGACGTGCGGGCGATTGCAAACACAACAGTTCATTACATCAAGTTTCGATCGATAAGTTGCCAACATGACGGCGAATCGAAGTAAACATAAAAATAAAACTCAACAATAGCTTTGTCTCTCGCAAACATAATTAAAAATTAGCTAATTTAATTGTTAAAATACACAGCAACAAGTAGAACAGACCTTTTTTGTAATTGATATAGTTTATTCATTGACTCGTGATCGCTCGCTTCCATCTGACTCTGAGAACGTTCTTACGCACTTTCTTGTTTGTTACAAACCTGTCCAGACTTGCTGAATAAAGATACAAATAACTGGATGCTATTGTTGTGCATAAGGAGACAAGCCCACTGTCCATCTTCGTGTTTAATGGTCACATGAGCTAATATCAGGATCGGAACATACTCAAGAAGAGTGCAAATTTTTGAGACGTTCATTTTCCTTTTTTTTATCCTAACTATGCTGATAGTCATAGGTGAGCTCACGGGACCCAAGCCGGGAGTGTTGCTAACACTGGCCCCAGCAAGAGCAGTGCTTCGCAGAATCTACCACCGGATCGGAAACGCGACCCACTGAGGAGATCCGGCGAGAAACTCAGTGGGCTGTGTCTATGGGTTAATTTACTCGTCGAGCCCTTCATCGCAAACGATGGGTTTGACGTGGACGGTGACCGGTGCTTGTGGTACCTTAAAGCACCGTTAATGGATCGGGAGGATCCGTAATGACGTGTTTAGGGCCGGTTTCCTAATCTTTTTGTATGGCGCTGAGACCTGGACCTTAAAAGAGTCTGACAGACAATGCATAGACGCGTTTGAGATGTGGTGCTGGCGGCGCATGTTGCGCATCCCTTGGATGGTTTTCCGGACGAACGCTCCCAACCAGCTAAAAAATAACCAGAGGCTATCCACCATACGCATAGAATGCTCCAGTATTTTAGCCAATTAGCCAGAAAACCCTCTGACAACCTGGAGAGACTCATAGTGATGGGTAAAGTGGATGGAAGACGATCCAGAGGTCGGCGCCAAAAAAGATGGAGTGACCAAGTGTCCGAGTATCTGGACACTTGACTGAACCACGCCCAGTACAAATACATTTACCATTATTTGGTCAATAAAAATTGAAGTTCTTTCACGGAAACAGTGATACAAAAAAGGATACTTTTTTATTAATGATCTAAAACCTCATCTATTATTTTTTATTTATTTATTTATTTATAACTTCTTATACTAGAAATTATAAAGGCGGACTTAATGCCATAGGCATTCTCTAACAGTCTACCTTAGGGGAGTGCAGAGATGAAGTTTGGTAGGTGCAGTGTGAAGGTGATATTACTTAAACATAATATGTGTATATATAACATACATAATATTTATAGATACAAATACTCGTACTTAAATAAATACATATACATAAATATATAGATATACATATAATAAATATATACATATGAAAACATATATAAATTTGTTTATCAATTATTATTCATCACAATAAGTTCACAATTACAGACTATTTGAGTTTTATCAGAGACTGATAGACACGGCGAAACTAGGCTTCCACATTTTGGTATTTAAATATAAAACAAGAAAAACAATTAAGCCACGGGCCGTTACAGATAAATTAGCTAATTAAAAATAAATGAACCACGTCGAATAATGACTGAACTGGGGTGAACACTCAGAAATAATTTAATTAATAACATTGTTAACACATGTCGTGCACGACAGATGGGTTTAATATAGCTTTTGCGAGATTGTGCAACGCAAATCAATTACTTACCTAATTAATTTATTTTTGTATACGCGGACAGATGTGACTTTCGTGTTAAATGAACTCAAATACCAATTTCACTTAAAAACGCCTATACAACTTTATAAGACACAAGCGGCCCGCTCCGGCTCCGCTCGGGTCTTTAACAAAAATCTCAATGATATTTAACGTTGTTTTATATGTTTAAATAAAAGAACACTTATTGCCGCATAACTATAATAGTTAGACATATGCTGTCGTAACATTTTTTGTAAATAATAATGTGGTCTACAAAGTTGTAGTACATTATTTTATTCTATCATCAATAGTTTTCGCAAGGCACGCGATGCATAGAATATTTTAGGTATTTTTTTACACCTTGGGTTACATTATTGGAGTTTTAGTAAGGATCCCTAATTTTTTTCAAAAAATATTACTATAGCCTCTGCCACTCGGGAATAGTGTAGCTTCCAAACAGTGAATAATTTTTCAAATCGGTTCAGTAGTTTCAACAAACAAACAAATCTTTCCCCTTTATAATATTAGTATAGACAACGCATAATTTCTTCGGAAGCGGGCGGAGCGATGAAACAATTGCTTGGAGCACTTCGACCATATATTTCGGTAAGCCGCGGCTTGGCTCTGCCCCTGGCATTGCTGACGTCCAAAAGCGACGGTAACGTAACCACTCACCATCAGGTTAACCGCATGCTCCTCTGCCTACAAGGGCAATAAATATATTCATAGCCACGTGCCATAAACGGACGGACTTTTTCTATTTCTTCTCTGGGATTTCTTTTACTTCATCCGTTTTTCAAAACGTAAACATTTGTTGTAAGCATTTATAGAAAAAATTAGATCTTCAAATACCGTAAAACTTTGAAAAAAAAACAACATCCAAATGACATTATCACAAAGCATTAATATGCACATACATTATACAATACACACAGATAGCCACACTTATAATTACACGTGCGCTTATGATACGCATAATAAAGTGGAACACGCGATACCACATACAGAAAGAACTAGATCACTCTCAAATATTTGCAACGAGTATTAACGGTTCACACATTACACAAATCATCGCAGAACTTTCCTTGCAAGAGTTCCTGACGCTTGACGCAAAATATTCTCGATCGATTTGTTTCTTTCTAAGCTGCACAGAAATCTTATCTTTATATGGCGTTTGGACGCCGGCGTCATGGAGAAACTGACCCTTTTATAGAACAGAGCAAGTTGTTCAAACTACACTTCGTTGTGTGTCTCTTTAGTTATAAAGACATTCACTAAGTTGTGTTATTTAATCTACATAAGGCTGTTACAAGCGCAATGATCGTGGGTAAACTGGAGATTGCGGGTAGGATCTTAGGAACACTTAAATCGGTCTACCCTCTTTCTAGACCGTTTTTTTGTATGGCCATTCGTTCAGCCGCGCCATCAATATGCTCTTACGCTGTCAGGTGTCTTCTCAGAGCACTTTATGACCTAACGCAAAAAATTCGGTGCGGACCAGTTAAACAATAATAAATAAATCGTATACAAATTTTGTTAATTCTTTAAATTACAAATTTTACGAATATATTTCATTGATTGTAATGTTTGCGTGCTATTTATTTTATTGTCATGCAGAAGAGCTCATGTACTTTTACTGAGAGTCCTTTGAATAGACTCGTCATGAAAGCCGAAACATACTTCGCGGCAAAAGCAAACAGAATAACTGTACGTATTCACCACCGGCAATTAGGTACGCAAATTTATAAAAACCCCCCGGTAGTCGAAATTCGACTTTAATTAATTGAAATTATAAGTTTGAACATTATTGAGGTTCATACTTCGATAATCACAGATTTCGCTAAGACTACATTTCAGACAAATATTAATTGAGACAATTAATATTTAATTTACTCCCAATTCGACCACAGACTATAAGCAATCGGTAAGAAAAGTTTGACAATAAACAAATAGTATGCATGCGTGTGTGAGTCAAATACATGGTAGTATGTGTAATGTTTTTATTTATTGATTTAATGGTTTTTTTTTGCATAATTTAAAAAAATATTAACATTCTGCACTCCTTCTCTATATTCTCTATAAGTGTGGGAAATTTCATACTCCTCCGTCCGCGCAATTTTCGTAAAAAGGGATACAAAGTTTTTGCTTCACGTATTAACATATAGATATTACAGCTTCTGTTAAAATGGCTAACTTTTTCATCGTGGAAAACTTTCGTGAGCATACTAGTTTTTTTTTTTATTGCTTAGATGGATGGACGAGCTCACAGCCCACCTGATGTTAAGTGATTACTTGAGCCCATAGTAAATACGCAACCCACCTTGAGATACAAGTTCTAAGGTCTCAGTATAGTTAAAACGGCTGCCCCACCCTTCAAACCGAAACGCATTACTGCTTCACGGCAGAAATAGGCAGGGTGGTGGTACCTACCCGTGCGGACTTACAAGAGGTCCTACTACCAGTAAAATATATAAAATACCCGTAAGATACGTAATAACCGATTCGGGGACTGAATGCTTCGCAATACTTATACGAAACTCACTCGGATCACGCCGGTGAGAAACATCAGCATGTCTTTGACATGAACGACCACTAAACTTTCAGATCACGTCCGCGCAGCGCAGTATTAATAGTTATGAAGGCGGCACTTTTAATAATTCGATAATATGTGTGGTCAAGTATGTAGTTCATACCGAGAAAACTACTCATTTTTATTCTGGGCACGACCCTAAAGACGCGAAGCTCACTTGCTAAAGTTTGAACTGATTGTTTTGTTGTTTCAAGTGTATACTCTAGAATTTGGTTGGCGGTAACTATCATAGGTCAGATTTGCAGGATAGCCGTCGGAGCACCATGGTTCCTAAGGAACGTGGATCTCCATGATGACCTGGAGCTTGACTCAGTCAGTAAGTATCTAGTCAGCATGATTGCGCCACTTCGAGAAGGCGGCACGACATGAAAACCGTGTCGTGGCCGCCGGAAATTACATACCCGATCCTCTAAAGCGAATGGTAACCAGTTGACGTCGCCAAACACTTCATTACGGATTCTCCCGATCCATTAACGGTGCTTTTAGGTACCACAAGCACCAATCACCGTCCCCGTCGAACCCATCGCTTGCGACGAAGGGCTCGACGAGTGAATCAACCCATAGAAACAGCCCACTGAGTTTCTCGCCGGTTCTTCTCAGTGGGTCGCGTTTTCGATCTGGTGGTAGATTCTGCAAAGCGCTACTCTTGCTAGAGACAGTGTTAGCAACACTCCCGGTTAGAGAAGCTGAAATAGCTCTCAAGGCTATCAACCTAGGTAGGAAAAAAAGGATAGAAGATAAGTATGTATATAATATATTGGACAGATGCTTGAATCGCGCCAACGAGATTTTCAATATGAGTTTATATATATATGCAAGTTCCGAACGATAACATTTAGAGCGTCGGTCTACCGAGCAATATCACCGGCTCGGTGGAGGATGTCTCCTTTGTCGTTTCTCTCAGAGACGTACCCTGAACTGAAATACACGCTTATTTTACTAGAACAAATATTCCTCACTGAGACCACAGTTTAAATACCGTATTATTACGTAAACATGAAAATCAAAGTAGTCGTAGCCTAAAGGATAAGACGTCCGGTGCATTCGTGTTGAGCACCGGTGTTCGAATCTCAGGCGGGTACCAATTTTTCTAATGAAATACGTACTCAACAAATGTTCACGATTGACTTCCGCGGTGAAGGAATCCAGTGACCACTTAAAACCAGGTGGACTGTGAGCTCGTCCACCCATCTAAGCAATAAATAAAAAAAACATCGTATTGAAATGATGTTCGGAAATCACAAATTTTGTGTGGTCTTGTGCATTCTGGTTCGTAGGGTAAGGCGACCGTCGGAATGGGTGGCGAAATTCAAGTCATAATCCTTAACATCAGGTAAAAACTGACAAAGACGTGCAATGCGGTAACAAATGTGTAAACAATTCCGTTTTACAATATAAACTAAATCCTTTTGCAGATTGTTTTTTTTTTGCCATATAATGGAGCCTATTTATGTCTTAGCGTCAGTATCACCCATGATCCCTGGCTCTAAAGACATTTGATCTGCTGTTCGCACTGGAATGATGTCCTTGCGGCAGATTTATCAAAACATGAATCCTCTTATCGGGCCTCACCAGCAGGAACGCTCACAATTGCAAACTCTTAATGAGACATTAAACTGACGACAGCGGTTCAGCTAAGCTTGGGTTACATTTCCTGTCGCCGGCGTAATCTAATGAAGTTTATTTAGGTATCGATGTCTGTGTATTTCTGGCAACCGCACATAGAAGGAAGGCTTAACTTGGGACCGATATTTTGAATTGGAATTCGACGTGTTTGAGATGATTCCATCATCTCGTTTGTACCATCGCACCGCCCGCTACCGGAGTAGAGTTCATCCATAATACCTGGAGCCACTGCGTTTCATCCACACTGCGTTCCCAGAGATCTTTTTTGCCACGTACCATCCGGCTTTGGAATGAGCTCCCCTCCACGGTGTTTTTCGAGCGTTATGACATGTCCTTCGTCAAACGATGCCTGTGGAGAGTACTTAACGGTAGGCAGCGGCTTGGCTCTGTCACTGGCATTGTTGAAGTCCATGGGCGACTGTAACCATTCACCATCAGGTGGGCTGTGTGCTGGTCAGCCTACAAGGGCAATAAAAAAAAGTGGAATGTGCACTTGATAACTGGCTGCTCTGACAACCGAAGGAACCTCGAAATTCAAGTATTTGAGGCATTTTCCGCTAAACTTGAAATATTTTACATAAATTACCTTTTCCTCAAACCAATTCTGGCCTTAAATCGAGTGTTCATACATGTTATAGAATAAATTTATTCACGACACGAGGTCAAACGGTATGTTGAATACAAATTA
Organism: Bombyx mori; assembly: GCF_030269925.1. Lineage (NCBI taxonomy): Eukaryota > Metazoa > Arthropoda > Insecta > Lepidoptera > Bombycidae > Bombyx > Bombyx mori. The sequence continues at coordinate 13,433,790 of NC_085109.1, read as the reverse complement.
CACGCGATTTGAACGAGTAAGCATGGTTCTATATATCACATTATAATATGAGAATACTTAGATCATATCAGGGGAATGAGTGTGGAATACGTTTCTTGTTTTTATAGGTTTTTCAAAGGGACGTAATGATACTCTCGGCCTTCGGCTAGAATATGCAGAGAAACCATCAGCATCATGCGTCATCGTCATTATTATCTATACTTCACTACATAGTATAAAACAAAGTCGCTTTCTCTGTCCCTATATCCCTATGTTTAAATCTTTAAAACTTCGCAACGGATTTTGATGCGTTTTTTTTTAATAGATAGAGTGATTGGAGAGGAAGGTTTATATGTATAATAACATCCATTAAATAGTGGAGAAATCAATAATAAATTACAGTTTCCGAAGCGAAGCGAGGGCGGGCCGCCTATTATATTATAAAGCGGAAGAGTTTTTGTTTGTTTGAACGCGCTAATCTCAAGAACTACTGGTCCGATTTGAAAAATTATTTCAGTTTTAGATAGCCCATTTACTGAGGAAGGCTATAGGCTATATAACATTACGCTAAGACCAATACAAGCAGAGCACCAATAAATAATGTTTCAAAATAGGGGTTTAAATAGCTTCCTTAACATTCTAATATAATTCAAAAATATTTTCACTTTCTACGTAAATGAAGTGGGGGTGTAAAATTTAGCGTTATACCAAAGTAACTATCCCGCGCGGACGGAGTCGCGGGCAAAAGCTTGTGAACACATAAATAGCTGACAAGAGTACTGAATAAATCATTGTTCGGTACTCCGCTCGACTCAGTAATGCAGACGATTTGTCCCTTCTAGTTATAACCCTCCTATAGATACAGTTCAGTTTCTCGCCGGATCTTCTCACGTCGCAATTCCCATCCGGTGGTAGACTCTACGAAGCACTGCTCTTGCTAGGGCTAGTGTTAGCAAATTCTCTCAGGTTGATCAATTCAACCAATCAATCATCAATTCTCAGCAATTCATCATCAATCAATTCTCAACCAATCATCTCATTCAATCGGTTCAATCAATTCTCGCTGGAATATCCTCTTAGACTACCAGCGAATACGTATGGAAAACATACAGACCCAATCTAAATACGCAGTAGCAAATTATCTTTATGATTTAGATTACGACTAAACAGAAGAATGACTTCTCACTATGCCGTAAGCCGCATTTAATTTAAACACCTAATAATTCAAACTTATCCACACAGCCTACACAAACACACACAGAGTTCACTTAACTAAAAGTTAATCAACCCATTATATTCTCACAACACAAGTTCAGGACATCTGCTCATGTGTAAGCCACCTGAGAGGGGAGAAAAATATTTGTAATACAAGTCTTTGAGCCTAACTAATACAGACACCAATTTACTGGTGGTAGGACCTCTCGAGCGTCCGCGCGGGTAGGTACCACCACCCTGCCTGTTTCTACCGTGAAACAATAATGCGTTTCGGTTTGAAGGGCGAGGCAGCCGTTGTAACTATACTTAAGACCTTAGAACTTATATCTCAAGGTGGGTGGCGCATTTACGTTGTAGACGTCTATGGGCTCCAGTAACCACTTAGCACCAGGTGCAAAAAAAGAAGCTTTATTCTAAGGTTTAATCTCCACACGGAATTACCACAGTCCTTCCTATTTCTGCCACAGCCATCTTACAATAAAATTGAGCTTCGAACTTATGTCTCTCGATAGGTTGGGATGACTGTGAGCTCCAATGACCACTCGACACCAAGTAGACCGTGATAGACTTAATAAACAAACAACCAATTATTATTATTTTTCGTGCAACAATTATAAAGTCAGTTACCAATATTCATACCGCAATCAAAACTCAGACTTTCATCAGATCCTCGAAGTCTTTGATCAATAAAGCTCGAAGTTCAGGAATATCAGATGCGGATTACTTGGATGGATAACTACCTGAAACCAATACCATATTCTCGTCTGACACCCATACTTTCGCTAACGTTACAACATTGGTGTATCCGATTTACTTGAGACCTTCTAAATATATTCTTAGAACATCAGGGAACTATTTTTGTCGGTTTTTGCAAGAAGCAGACATCGTTAAAACTACTTATCACAGACGACTGTGAGACCACTACCCATAGACACAGCCCACTGAGTTTCTCGCCGGATCTTCTCAGTGGGTCACGTTTCCGATCCGGTGGTAGATTCTGCGAAGCACTGCTCTTGTTAGGGTCAGTGTTAGCAACTCTCCGGTTTGAGCCCAGTTAGCTCACCTACAAACGTTAGGGTGAAGCTGAAATAGCCTCTCAAGGCTAGCGACGACAATAAAAAATTTAAGATTCAATCGCGTAATTAGTTTTAATTCGTTCAGGGAAAGTCAGGACATAATATTACATTCGTACGATTAGGGATGCATGAGTAGTATCAACAAACAGATGCCGTTCATGCATTAGAGCTATAATAATATAGTGTTATGCACGGCGCTGAGTAAATAAAAGTCTTGCTTCTTTTGTACGTACAGCGAAAATATAGCACTGTTTTGTTTTAGTATGTTTTTGGAACGAAGTTCCTTATGGGACGATGCGGAGGGGTACCCTAACAGGGAAAAAACGTCCGTAACGTAAGATTTTTATTATTTATGTGTAGTCTCAGTATGATGGCTATACAGTGTCTAATGTATAATCTACGTGATGACGGTTATTATTATTATTCATATAAATAGCTATTTCTTTGTATGTTACTATTATATATTTTTTATAAATCATTGTGAATAAAACAAAGTTGATAACTTTGTAATGTCGTTTTTTTTTTTATAAATGTAAAAATCATAATAAAAATGTACACCCGAATAATCATTTTCTTTATACCTCGAATAGAACTTAAAATTAAAATTTTTATAATAAGGAACACCGTTCCTATCCGGTGTCCCACGACACCGCTAATTTTTTTTTTTATTTCAATTAATTCTTTATTTCGTAGCAGAATGGAAATTTGAAAAACGTCTACCTTGACGTTATTCAAGGCACATACATCTCCTATACGACACATACGAGTTAATGGTACTCACCCGTGCAACCTCTTACGCTTTACCACTTGCAAGCTTACTGTGTACATTATAATTATTTTTATTATAATTATTATTATTAATTTCTACATATATGAGAAGTTTAAAGTCAAAAAGTCGTAAACCTTACTAAATTGGTAACACAGAATCCGAGTCAAGCATTTATTTACAAACATTACACCTCTGTGCAGTACACGATGCGTCTAATGGACTTGCCTTGTCGGCTGCAGTTACTCGCTTCCTGTGAACGGTCAAACGTAGGGGCGTTGGTATTGTAGACTTATTTCGGTTAAATTTTATATGAAGATGCCTTTGGACTGTGGACTTTTGGACTGTCTGACAACTTCAGTCGTGTGACGAGTATTTTAACAACTGAATGTCTGTGTTGAAGTCGTCATGGCCTAAAGGATAAGACGGTGCTTTCGGGTTGAGCGATGCACCGGTGTTCGAATCCCAGGCTGGTACCAATTTTCTAATGAAATACGTACTCAACAAATGTTCTCGATTGACTTCCACGGTGAAGGAATAACATCGTGTTATAAAAATCAAACCCGCAAATATTAATTTGCGTAATTACTGGTGGTACGACGTCTTGTGAGTGCGCACGGGTAGATACCACCACCCTGTCTATTTCTGCCAGTAATGCGTTTCGGTTCGAAGGGCAGCCGTTGTACTTTAAGCACTGAGACATTAGAACTCATATCTCAAGGTGGATGGCGGCAGTTACATTGTAGTTTTCTATGGGCTCCGTTAACTTACCGGAGGACCGTAAGCTCGTCCACCCGACTTAAAAATTAAAAAAACTCGACTCCAAACGGGACCTCGTAAACTCATCTAATGCACCAAGAAACAGTTCCCATTTCTATTTACAAACGAAAGAAATAGTCTCTGTTTAACGCCGATCGGTGCTCGTAAATTGTGAGCTATAATATGAAAACCGAACCGAACTCGATACGCTAATATTGACGGTGTCATAATTTATGGGTTTATTCTTTGTTTTTGGGTTCCGGCGCATTGTTTTAGCGTTCCATGCAGCGTACAATGTTTTATGAGGAGTAATTGATTTATGTCCGTACTTGAACGACTGTTCGTAGGTTGGTGTTTTCTTATTTTATAGGCGGGGTAGTGGTACCTACCCGTGCGGACTCACAAGATGTCCTACCGCCAATAATTACGCAAATTATAATTTTACGGGTTTGATTTTTATTATCAATCGTGAACATTTGTTAAATACGTATCTCATTAGAAAAATTGGTACCCGCCTGCGGGATTCGAACAGCGGTGCATCGCAAGATACGAATGCACTGGACGTATCAACCTTTAGGCCACGACCTCTTCAAATAGAGTAAAATGTTGATAGTAAAATATTGGTTATTGGAACGAAGTTCCTTACGGCAGGCTTGGAGGGGATAGGGATTTTGCTGCGCGACCGAACTGAAAAAAATGTGATAGTAAAACCGTAATCCGTGGTCCGAAAAAATCCGCGGAAAAAAGTGCGTGGAATAAAACCGTTAAATGAGACGTGCGCCGGCGCGACAGTCGCATACACAAGCGAGTAGTGTATAATACCTTTCTCTTTCTCCTTCTTTCTTTTCGTTCTCTAATCCCTTCTCTATCTATTTAGTAATTATTTCTATTTCTATTTCTATGTAATTTTATGTTGTCAACCAAAAATAAAGAGATATATTTTGTTATTTTAATTGATAATTTGAATTACTATTTTTTTTATTTTACGTAATTTATTATTTCCTAAAATACTGAATTTCCTAAATACTTTCCCGTATTTAAATAAAAACTAATCAGCAAAATTTAAGAGACAAATCAAGAAAACCTACATAAAATTGAGCACCATTTCTTTTTTTGCAAATTGTGTCGATTCTACATTAGCCGAAGGAACTTCGTTCCTACCTGGTGTCCCACGACACCACATCTTTCAATATTTTTTTTATATTTCAGTGGTTGCACTTAACAGAGCTATTAGAGAACTGAAAAACCTAATAGACAATGTGAATAATGCCACGCTACAAAATAATCTGGAAAACCTAACGGCCACAAAATCAACGGACCATTCACTCTGGAAATTTACAAAGGCACTGGTCAGACCACAACAATACAAATGTCCCATTAAAACTGTTTCTGGATGGACTAGGACAAGTACAGAGAAAGCGAACATGTTTGGAGAACATCTAGCCAACATCTTCAAGCCAAATGATAGCAATAATGTGGAGTTTGAAAATGCAGTTGAAAGTACACTGCAGCAAGACCTGCAACTCTCCACCCCACCAAGGCCAGTTACGATACAGGAGCTGAAAAGGACCATAATTAAATTACAAAAAAAAAAAGCCCCTGGATTCGACCTCATCACCAAAGAAATTGTCACAGAGCTTCCCAAAAAGGCATTGGTCTTCCTGGTTACTCTCTTCAATAGTGTGCTTAGAGTGCAACATTTTCCCAGATTATGGAAAGTATCCATAGTGACAATGGTTCACAAGCCTGGAAAGCCCCCGGAAGAACCCACATCATACAGACCCATAAGCCTGTTGCCTGTGCTGTCCAAGATGTTTGAGAGGATTCTCTTGAGTAGAATATTACCCATACTCAATGAAAACAAAATTGTACCCAGACATCAATTCGGTTTTCGACAACAGCACTCTACCATAGAACAAGTGCATAGGGTCTGTGAAAAAATTCGATCATCCCTTGAAAACAAAGAATACTGCTCTGCCGTGTTTCTGGACATCCAGGCTGCGTTCGATAAGGTGTGGCATAAAGGCCTACTATACAAAATAAAGGCATTCTTACCCCATAGTTACTATCCACTGATGAAATCATACCTGATAGATAGAATTTTCCAGGTGAGAGAAGACGGAGAGCTATCAAATATTCACGATATAATGGCGGGAGTCCCACAGGGTACTGTTCTGGGACCCGTCTTGTACACCATATATACTGCTGACCTTCCTGAAACACAAGGCGTTACCACAGCTACATTTGCGGACGACACAGCACTACTTGCAAGCAGCACGGACCCAGCTGTTGCCTCTGCTACCTTACAGAACAACCTTGACAAAGTGACTGAATGGCTCCAGAAATGGCGAATAAAGGCTAATACTACAAAATCCGTCCACATAACATTTACGCTTAGGAAAGGAAGCTGCGCATCGGTAAAAATGTGCGATATCACCCTGCCACAATGTGATACAGTCAGATACCTCGGTATGCACCTGGACAAAAGACTGACATGGAAAAAACACATCCAATCAAAACGAGATGAGCTAAACATGCGGTTCAAAAACATTTACTGGTTGATGGCACGTAACTCGAAGCTTTCCACTGACAATAAGCTCCTAATCTACAAAATGATCCTGAAGCCAATATGGACGTATGGATTGCAACTGTGGGGAAGTGCATGCGACTCCAGTTTAAATATCATGCAAAGAATGCAGAATGGCATCTTGAGAACCATAGCAAACGTACCATGGTTTGTGACAAACACTGAGATCCATGAAGCCATGAACATGAGAACTGTTAAGGAAGAGATAAGGTTGACAGGGACTAAGTACAGAACTCGGCTGGAAAACCACCCAAACACCCTAGCTAATGAGTTGACAAAAGTCAGTTACATTAAACGACTGAAACGTCATGATATACAGGGAGTTGGTGACAGATAGTGATTAATGAGGAGTCTCCTGGTGAGGAGCCTCTTCGACGCGATGGCACACGCAACGGATCTGCTCATAGTCCAGGACTGATCGCAGATAGGCACATAAAAAATAAATAAAAAAAAAATATTTCAGTGGACCGTTTTCGTTGAACCGAAAAGTGTAGTGATTTAACTGCACACTCGAGAAATTTGTAATATTAAGCGTAATATTAAAACTAAATAAGCACGCTTAAACAGCATACCGAAATAATAATTAATTATTTTAATCTTCTTGATACTGGTCACGATATGAGAGAGAATTAATAAAAGCATTGTATTTTCATCGGTCCTTGATGCCTGTGTAAATTTTAAAATTAATTGTACTTAAAATTTATGAAATTGCCACAGCTGACTACTCCCCGAATCCTGATCACGCAGGAGCCAGTCACCGTCGGTGCCCTAGACACGTCTTTACGGATCCATCAAATCCAATAACCCAATAACCCCCTAGACGCCTTCAGCTCTAGCACTAGGAGCAGATTTAGGGAACCTGGTAACCGTACTCGTGCAACCTAACCAAAGCATCAGCCCACTGAGTTGCTCGCCGGATCTTCTCGACGGGTCGCGATTCATTCGGTATTAGATTCATTCTCGAAGCAGCTGCCCTTAAGTTGATAGGTCTTCTTTAGAGGCGTTCGGGCTACTGTTATTAAATCCCACCCCTCCTGGATGAGCCTTTGCTTGCCCACCTGTCTTGGTGAAACTGGAAAGGCCTCCGGGCCACCAGTAATCCCTCCAAAATAAAAAAAGAAGATTTTTGACAAAAACCTGAATCGCACTAACGACATTTTCCAAGTTATCTCATATTACACAAAGTCCGAGTGACATTTTGACCGTCGTTCCACTAAGAGATTTCACCCGGTGACATTTCCTCCCATTTTCGAGGCCCCTACAAAACACCACTATTATAATACTTTTGAATATTAAGAATCGCTAAACGCGCCTAAAGCTTACGCCTAACACCATTTATTCCATTTATTCTTCATTCATTTCGAGTCAAACTCGAAGCGTTACTAAAACAAATCACACTCATCTAATGAAAGAGAAACTGATGACTGAAGATGAATTCAAGAAAAAGATGACTGAAATAATCGCCGTGTACATCCACGTATCAAAATGTAAATCTTACTGAACACGACCTGATCGATTCCAGACTGGTCGACGTAGGTAGATTAATAATGAGGCAGGAAGATTACTTCTAGGTATGTAGATTACTTCAAAAATTAGTGCAGGATGCTCTCGAAGAAACTTACATTCATAGTTCCGATAAAAATGATGTTGAGTTTGTAATCGAAGCTCCGCCTCATACAACCAAACATGTATTTTTCATTTCCAATAACCTAAAGCAAATACCGGGCCCTTCAACCAAAAATAATTGACATTCAATCCCTTTTTTTTTCGTTCAGTCGCGCACCCTTTCTATTAGAAATTCGAATTAAAACATAACAACCGAACGTGGGGCGAACTCTGAACGTCAATCATCGTGACTTACAGGCACACAAACAAACCGGATGTGTCGACACGTGCCTTAATTTGTACTCCCTTGTGACAAGGGTGAAATTTCCCATTCAACAATACTCATACGGCCCAAACATTGGCAGTATTTGTTGACCGACACCATCAATTTTGTACTAATTTGCAAAAATCTGTACCGATTTTGTGGTCGAACTGTCGATCAATTATATTGTTTATTTGAAATTGATAAGGGCTATTTCATTTTGGGATTGGTGAGTGCTTTGCGGCAGAATACGGAGGATTACGGTATCCGCATTTCTTGATATAATGATATAAATAATGAGGGACAATCCCTAGATCGTAGTCATTTGGCACCAAACCGGGAATCTCTGTACTATGGGAATCAGAGACGTATTTACTTATACACGTTTAAATTTATATTAAACACCAAAATAAAGGTGATGTCCTTGAGAGGCCATTTCAGCGTAACCCTAACAAGTAGATGAGTTCACGAGGCTCAGATCTGACGACGTTGCTAACACTAACCCCAGCAAGAGCAGTGCTTCGCAGAATTTACCACCGGATCGGAAACGTGACCCACGGAGAAAATCCGGCGCGTGACTCAGTGGGCTGTATCTGTAGGTTAATTTACTCGCCAAGCACACGTCCTTACGGATCCATCAGATCCAATAACCTTTGCATTAGATGCCTTCAGCTCTAATACTAGGAGCAGGCTTAGGGATCCAGGTAACCTTACTCGTCGAACTCGACAAAGAGGTCGACGTGCAACCTAACCCATGCATCAGCCCGCTGAGTTTCTCGCTGAATCTTCTCAGCGGGTCGCGATTCCGATCCGGTAGTAGATTCATTCGCGAAGCAATTGCTCTTGAGATGTTAGGTCTCCTTCGGAGGCGCTCGGGCAGTTGTTAGCAAATCCCGCCCTTCTTGGCTGAGCTTTTGCTCGCCCACCTGTCCTGGTGAAACTGGAAAGGCCTTCGGGCCACCAGTAACTACCAATCATAAAAAAAAAAACTCGCCAAGTCCTTCGTCACAAGCTTCGACGAAAACGATGGCCGGTACTTGAGATACCTAAAAGCACCGTTAGTGGATAGGAGGGATCCAAAATAACATATTTAGGGCGACGTCGACTGTTTACCATTCGGTCGGCAGGATCGGGAATGTTTGTCCAATACGAGAACCGAGCCCACGATTCGCAGCCGATCAGTCAGTATTATGTCTACACACAGCCCGCGTAAGTACGGCGTAGGTACCACCGCCCCGCCTATTTCTGCCGTGAAGTAGTAATGCGTTTCGCTTTGTAGAATGGGGCAGTCGTTGTACTGTAAAAACGGAGACCTTAGAACTCTTATCTCGAGGTGAAAGACGACAGTTACGTAGTAGATATCTATGGGCTCCGATAAACAGTTCACATCAGGATGGCCGTGAGATCGCCCACCCACCTAAGTAATAAAAAAATAAAAAAAGCCTGGATTCCTCGCTGAAACAGCGTGAGTTTGTTTTTACAGACACAAATCAAATTAAAATAGTCAATTTCGTTCATAAGTAGAAAGTGAATCTAGTTGCGTTGATAATTCAAGGCCTATGGCTGTCTATAACGACATTCATTCGGAGATTTTAAGTTAAAATGTTTCCGTACTAATGGATTCTTCTAAATATAAATACAATATACGTTAATGTGTAAGCGTCACAATTGTTTCTATTTTAGGTTTTTAGAATGGCGACCGTATCCGGCTGGTGCATTGTTCAGGGGAGCACTATTTCGAGATTGTTTTTTTTTTAAATGTTTTTTGTGTGTATTAAGTGATGTTTTAAGTGTACTCGTGTTTTGAACTGCGAAACAATAATATCTATTTGTTTTGTTATTGTTACGCTCTGGTGTTCGGGATAAATAAAAAATCTATACCGAAGTACAAATCAAAACTGTTCAATACTTAAAAAACTTAAATACTCTCAATTCGCTTCTTCCGTTTCGCTTCAGGTGATTCGTTCGCTGTTTCACTTCGAGTAGTTCCGATTACTGACTGACTGCGTGCCATCTCTGCAACGTTTTATAGCCACATCCCTAGAATTATCGAGAATATTCCAGACATTTGGGGTTTTGTGTTTCCGCTATCTGGCAATAGATGGCGTTGTACTTCTCGTCGTTCTAGACGCTACTAGATCCTTCGATATTCGTTCGACTATTCGGCGATAGATGGCGTTACTCTTACCGGCGTAACATTATTGAGACTTGTAACCCTCACAAGTAATTTATTAATATGTATTGAGTTGTGGGCTCGTTTGATGGTAAATGCTTACTGGAACCCATAGTTATGACCTGCTATTTAATAGGATAATTTATAATGCTTTTTTTTACTCGGATAATAATTATTACAATGGTAAAGGGTCGTTGAAGTTTGGGCTAAAAATACCAATAATCAGGGACGTAATAGACTTAGATTAAAAAAAAAGGTTTCATCTATACTTTGCGTCACGCCTATTGAGCAGCACCCATTTTTTTCTTGCCATCTGTCGCGGGCGCACGCGCTTTCACCATACATCAACACCCTCGATTCAAAGGCTCCCCGTAATTAGGGTACCGCATTGGCCGTGGCGATTTATTAGACGCGCGGAACCCGCACCTGGGGCCCGTTTGATAAATCGTATACATGTAATTAGAGTTAATGATTATTTAAACGAGGGAAAATTTTGGGATCATAGGGGAGGAAAGTTTTTTTTTATTGCCCGTGTTGGCAGACGAGCAAACGGCGCACCTGATGGTGAGTGGTTACCGTCGCCCATGGACTTCAGTAATGCCGAGGTCAGAGCCAAGCCGCTGCTTACCGCTATGTTGCAACAAAGAGTTTATTTTATTTTCTTCTTTTGCTTCTAACCTACCTATTCTCAAAGGGGATATTCTAGTTTCTCGCGGGTAGGAGAGCCCACCTGCTCAACCTTAGAGCTTTCTTCGATGTTCGCAAGTTCTTAGACTAGTCCCCTCTAGTCGTCCGTGACAAAGAAAACTGTAAGAATAACGTAAAGACAGTTAAAACGTAAAAGTAGCTTTATTTGAAAAAGCTATATTTTTTTTGCAAAGTACTCCGCAGCTTAGCTTTCGAATACTTCGATAAAAGTTTAAAAATTAAAGTGAATTGATGAATTTTCTTTTGATATATCTATACTAATATTATGAAGAGGAAAGATTTGTTTGTTTGTTTGTTTCGAATAGGCTCCGAAACTACTGGACCGATTTGAAAAATTCTTTTTCCATTAGAAGCCGACATTGTCCCTGATGAACATAGACTACTTTTTTTTATTTTTTTTTTATTTTTTTTTTGGTTTCAAGTGTGTTTTAATGTTTCCGAAGCGAAGCGAGGGCGGGTCGCTAGTCTAATATATAAATCTACAGTGGTTTTTACGGATGTTCCCTTATAACTACTGAACCGTGCATCCGATTGACTTATAACTTGGTATCCATGTAGAAAACACATGTGCTTAATGGATAGGCTAATATTTATATGAGTGTTGGACTCCCTAATAATAATGACAATAAATAAAAATGTTAATTTTAAATGCCCAGCGAAGCGGATGAGTAAGGCTTGTAATACATAAGTATAAACAATGGCGCCACTACAACAACAAAAATAAGAGCGATCTATCAGTCTATCACATGCCGCGGCAGGCTGATAAGGCGACGCCGTAAATACAGATTCCACGATAACACTGGGAGGAGAGCGATAAGGATAAGTATAAGTATAGTTTATATAAGTATAAGTAAGTTAGATAAGTATTTAATCTGCACTTCAAAAGTTAAAGGACGTATGGTTAGGGTCGCGCAGGAGTTTGTAATAGTTATTTCTTTAAGCGACGTAATTAAAACTACTCTTACGGTTTAAGCTTTTTTTAATACGCTTTTATTAGCTTCAGACGTATGTATGTAATGGAATCTTGGAACATTATTTTGAGCCCCTTCAAAACGTCGGATTAACTCGAAATTTGGTATACTTATTAAGGACCGATGACAATTCGATATTAAAAAACAAAATTGAAAAAAAAACAATAAAAAAAAATTAAAAAAATTGAAATTCAACTCAAAAATGAAAAATAATAGTTTAAAAAACTAATAAAATACGCTTTTATAGAAAATCTAACTAAAAATAGGAAATAAATTTTAATAAATTTGAATTAAAAATGGTGTAATAAAAAATGAATTTATTGTAAAAAAAGCGTGTAGTGCATGGTATCAGTAGTTATAAATATTTTATGAACAGATATGAGTAGAAGGGCTATTTTGATAATATCCTGAACAGCATCCCACGCTTTTTTTACAATAAAATAATTTTTTCTTACACTATTTTTAATTCGAATTTATTAAAATTTATTTTCTATTTTTTAGTTTGATTTTCTATAAAAACGTATTTTGTTAGGTTTTTTAAACTATTATCTATTTTTAATTGGCATTACATTATACGTCATATCTATCATATAGTTTTAACTTACAGGAAAAATTTGCCGCGGATCATTTCCCAACTAAATATATATTAATCATAAGTAATCAAATGTAATCAAGTTTTAGTAATATTTATTTTTTATTTTGTTGTCAACGCACTGTCGATTGCACCTTTAATTGAGGTGACGTCTGCCATATACTTTTGTCAGTTTGTTTGTTTGTTTTGTATTGATGATCACTTTGTTGCAACTAAACAAATAAGTAAATATAGTTTTAACTGAGAAGCAAACTGCCAGAACTCAATACACTGTTGGTTAGTTCTGTGTGAAATGAAACGTAAAAGTCTAAAAGTAATTTTTATCAAACACTAACTGACCCGGCAGACTTCGTAGTGCCTCAATCGATAAATAAAAGACCTAAACTTTTGTATAAAATAAACTTTAAACAAACAAAAGGAATCCGTCCGACGGGGACACATCAAAGGAAAAACAAAATTGTTATTTTTATTTAATTCCGAGTATTTTCATATTTATCTACCTTTTAAACCTTTTCTGGACTTCCACAAATTATTCAAGACCAAAATTAGCCAAATCGGTCCAGCCGTTATCGAGTTTTAGCGAGACTAACGAACAGCAATTCATTTATATATATATAGATTAGACGGTAGTTAGCAAAATATGCAAATGTTGATGAATAACAAACACTCCAGTCGTCCGTGACCTTCGTGGTCACTGTTAAGTATTGGAAACGTCTAATAATATAATGAAGACTGTTGGCGAGGAAGAGGAGGCAAGCAGTGGTGTACAGACGAAATGAATGTTTTATTTTTCCTTCCAAAGTATATTTGAAATAACGGCCGCGCGGCCGTGTTAATATACAGGTACACAGGTGTTGTTCGTAAGGTTGCTGCGAGAGAAGTGTCGGTGCGGTTGCAGTAGTGCTCGTTGACCGATTTCTTTTTTTTTGGTAGTTTTTGTGCGCATAGACAAAGACAAAAAAACGTGAATTAAAATTAAGCTATCAAAGTTTTAGTTGTCATCATTTTCTAGTTAAACGATAAAAACCACACCTCGTATCTCAAAGTAAGCGGCGATATTCTTATGGACTTTTCTACGGAAGGTGACCTCAGCGTTTAGAACAACACAGCACACAGTCCGGTCAGGATAATCACATTAATAAATATATCACACGCGGACCAAGACATAAAGTATTGAAGTTAATATAATTTCCAGTGCTTTTCCCACGAGTGGCCGGGCCAATACAAACAGGGGCCACTCCCCGTCAAAGGACCGGCGCTCGCGTTTACTTTGCTAAAGCAATAGCACAGTCCATGTCACTATCAGATGGTTAAATGTACTAGTTTGGACAAAATAAACTCGACGTCGGCATAAAACTTCCATTCACGCCCACGATCAGTTAAATTTCGTAGTCAACTGGAGTTATGCTTAATATAAATAGAAAATACGTGATGAATACAAATAAGGTTGGTGTTTAAAGATTGCAAAAAAATTTAAATTCATAAAAAAATTAATGTCTGAATAGTTTAGTTTATATATGGCATAATTTCTTATGTTATTTTGTCTATTCCGAATTAACTTTTGGGCGGGAACGCGAAGAGCGAAGCTGTGTGATTTTTTCATTGCATTGATGGGTGCACGAGCTCACAGCCCACCTGGTGTAAAGTGGTTACCGCAGCCCAGAGACATCCACAACGTAAATGCCGCCACCCACCTTGAGATATGAGTTCTAAGGTCTCAGTATAGTTACAACGGCTACCGCACCCTTCAAACCGAAACGCATTACTGCTTCACGGCAGAAATAAACAAGCTGGTAGTACCTACCCGTGCGGACTCACAAGAGGTCCTACCGCCAATAAATTTTATCATAATATTTTGTCTAATTAGTGTTTTTTTAGGTTCAATTAAGTAATAATGTTGATTTACTAACTGTTTAGTATCTGTGAAAGTGCACAAATGTGGGAAAATGAAACAAAGCCGCTGGACGTAGCTTCTCGGGATCTTCCAAAAAGTCCACTGAAAAAGTCCCTGTAAATAACCACCATTTTACTGAGATTATCGCATATCATCTGAACTCCTATCATTTCATGTCAACTGATTAATCGTACTGACGGCATCTTGTTTAAACTATGTCATCTAACGACGATCACAAAGTCATTCAATTGAACACATTTCCCGATAAAGCGATTAGGTTTGAGAAGATTTTCTTGTAATGCAGTTCCCGTTACAAGAAAATTACTATCTGGATTAAAGAGTAGGATGACGTGAAATAATCGCATGCCGTGTGGTGTTCACATTAGTTATACAGTAGACATCTACTAGTAATTGTAGACAACAGTAGACTATAATTGCCTATTTTATTTTTCTAACATTATATCCGATTTATATTTGGAGTATAATTTAAGTGTACCGTACTATGGCGTAAACCACATAGATTGTAGAAATAGGCAAGCCGACCCTAAATCAAACCTTATAATGGACAGGGAAGAGGTTGGCCGACATAAGGAGTATCTAACTACCTTAAAAAAAAGAATATGGGTTAAAATTGACAGTTAAACAATAGGAACACTTTTATGTTATAATAATATGCAAATTAGGCAATTTAGGAAATTGACTTACAAACTAACACAATGTTTCCCTACAAATAAGTTCGCATGTATTTTTTTTGTCGTAGGTATGAAGAAGCTATCCCGATAGACGCTCTGTCCAAATTGCCGGAATTGGGCTCCCAAATACCAGCTTCTTCCATTTGACTCCATACAGAGGAGGGCCGTTCGGATTGTCGATAATCCCATTCTCTCGGATCGTTTGGAGCCTCTGGGTCTGCGGAGGGACTTCAGTTCCCTCTGTATTTTGTACCGTATGTTCCATGGGGAGTGCTCTGAGGAATTGTTCGAGATGATACCAGCATCTCGTTTTTACCATCGCACCGCCCGCCACCGGAGTAGAGTTCATCCATACTACCTGGAGCCACTGCGGTCATCCACAGTGCGTTTCCAGAGATCTTTTTTGCCACGTACCATCCGGCTATGGAATGAGCTCCCCTCCACGGTGTTTCCCGAGCGCTATGACATGTCCTTCTTCAAACGAGGCTTGTGGAGAGTATTAAGCGGTAGGCAGCGGCTCGGCTCTGCCCCTGGCATTGCTGAAGTCCATGGGCGACGGTAACCACTCACCATCAGGTGGGCCGTATGCCCGTCTGCCTACAAAGGCAATAAAAAAAAAAAAAAAAAAAAAAAAAAAAAATAATTTTCAAATGATTCCATGTCCAAATTTTCCGTTTTTCCAGATTCATTCAGTCACATCTTAAATGATGTTAAAAATGGAAATATCATCCAAATTTTAATGGAGCCTAAGAAAACTTTCGAAAGTTCGGCAATCAAAAGTTTGAACGCGCGCAGTAAATCTCACAAAAGAACATCGATACCGACTTGACACTACTTACGGTAAGTTAAAACTTCAGTCTGAGCTTCCGAGGTGAACACTACATGAGTACGCAACGTTACAGGCAAGTTCAGGCGTGAGCACATCCGTAAGCGGCAGCGATTATATGTTCAAAGGTTTCATTTTCGCTGACCACAATTAATGAGATCTTAGCGAGAATTCAATGAGCTTGAATGAAAAAGCCGGTTTTGGAATATGCTCCCCTTCACGGAGTTTCCAGAGCGCTATGACATGTTCTTCTTTAAATGAGGCTTGTGCCCAGCCCACTGAGTTTCTCGCCGGATCTTCTCAGTGGGTCGCGTTTTCGATCCCGTGGTAGATTCCGCGAAGCACTGCTCTTGCTAAGGCCAGTATTAGCAACACCTCCGGCTTGAGCCCCGAGAGCTCACCTACAACGCTGATATAACCTTTCAAGGCTATCAACAAAGGTAGGGGAAAAAGCGGCTTGGCTTTGCCCTTGCCACTGCTGCCATTGAATGAATTTGCACATTACTATTGGTAGGTCGGTGTATTAACAAACTATTTTTCTAAATGGATGCAGTAACAGCTTTTCCACCGAGTGTTTTATTTTACTTTTTATTGCACAGACGGGTGAATGAACTCACGTCTTGCTTAGTCTTAAGTAAATACCGGAGTCCGTGCACATCACACCGTACATCCTTACCTTGAATGACACCAATAGAGCTGACTGATTCTGTCAATGTCACTCGAATATTGTATTCGTAAATCGAACCAGCCAACTCTTAATAATTGAACACCAAATTTCACAATACGCTATTTATGAAAACTATTATCGCTAAACGCCACATCTCCGTTAATAAATCAACTGTCTTACCTTGTAAGAGGCAAAAGCTTTGTCGCAAAAAGCTCCCTTTGACTGTACTTCCACATTGTTCTTTTGAGAAGCTAGCGACATTAATTCCCCGAGACCCGTGACGTCACTAACTGGTGCTCCTTCTAAATACCTAAAGAATTTTAGGTTTGAAGGATTTACACTTTTTTTTAATACCTACGCGGTTCAGGCATATGCCTATTTTCCCGTAATAAAATAATACGATCGCATTGTAACACATATCTATATTTGTAGATTGCCCATGAGCCAATAAATAACTTTGGTAACGTACTGTTACGCCGGTAAGGGCAACGCCATCTATCGTTGAATAGCAGAAACGAACTAGTAAAATCTAGAACACTCGAGAAGTACAACGCCATCTATTATCAAATATCGGAAACACACGTACAGCAACGTCGTCAGGTTTGAGCCCCGTGAGCTCAGAATAGCCTCACAAGGCTAGCAGTTTAGGCAGAAAAAAAAAAATAACAAAGGCAGTTAGTAATCGGAACTACTCGAAGCGAATCAGCGAACGGTTCACCTAGAGTCCGAAGCGGAAGAAGTGATTTACGAGTTGTAAAGTATTTTCTGTAAGGGTTTTAAGTGTTAATAAATAGAGTGTGAATCTGTACTTCGGTAGAATTTTTATTTATTACGAAGCCCAGCGCGTAGCAGTATTCCTAAAAACTAAATCAATAGAAACAATAAATATGAGAATATAGTCAAAAACCTAAATAAGTCAAGTAACATACTATTTACCGCTTACAAAATAAAAAATTATAGCCAAGAACCAAAAAAATTTAAGACGAATTTTGATTAAGTGCATGAATGTTTGAAAATGTGGATGAATGAATATTTTCGTTATTATCTATATCTATATCTATACTAATATTATAAAGAGGAAAGATTTGTTTGTTTGTTTGTTTCGAATAGGCTCCGAAACTACTGGACCGATTTGAAAAATTATTTTTCCATTAGAAGCCGACATTGTCCCTGATGAACATAGGCTACTTTTTTTAATTTTTATTTTATTTTATTTTTTTGGTTTCATGTGTGTTTTAATGTTTCCGAAGCGAAGCGAGGGCGGGTCGCTAGTTATATTAATAAAATAAAAAGTCGGATCCGAGTGTTCGGCACACAGGATTGCTTTGCTAGGGATGTCAATCGTTGTTTCCCTGATATTATAGATATTTGTTCCGCAAGTGCGTTTTTGCGTACCTACTAATGTGTCACAAGATTTTAACAATTCCGTGTTTTTTGATCATTTTTTTTATTTTACCTGCCCATCTTGTGTTAAGTGGTTACCGGAGCCCATAGACATCTACAACGTAAATGCCGCCACCCACCTTGAGATGAGATGTAAGGTCTCTGTATAGTTACAGCTCTTCAAACCGAAACGCATTACTGCTTCACGGCAGAAATAGGCGGGACAGTGGTGCCAGAGCGGTCGCGCGAAACGGCGCTATATAGCTGTTGTCCTGCTTTGACGAACAGTCGTTGCTACGATATTAGTGGCGTTTGTGAAGACGTCTTTGAGATGAGAGCAAGATGAGCGATGTACTCGTACATAAGGATGCGACCACACCAGCCAGGTATATATTTTGATATAAAGAAGTACTTAAGTAACAAATGTTCCCAATGGACATTTTTTTTATTGCTTAGATGGGTGGACGAGCTCACAGCCCACCTGGTGTTAAGTGGTTACTGGAGCCCATAGACATTTTCAACGTAAATGCACCACCCACCTTGAGATATAAGTTCTAAGGTCTCAGTCAGTATAGTTACAACGACTGCCCCACTCTTCAAGCCGAAACGCAATACTGCTTTACGGCAGAAATAGGTAGGGTGGTAGTACCTACCCGTGCGGACTCACAAGAGGCCCTACCACCAGTAAGAAGTATAATAACAGGAATTGAGGCCTTCACTTCGT
This sequence comes from Bombyx mori, assembly GCF_030269925.1. Lineage (NCBI taxonomy): Eukaryota > Metazoa > Arthropoda > Insecta > Lepidoptera > Bombycidae > Bombyx > Bombyx mori. The sequence continues at coordinate 13,414,911 of NC_085109.1, read as the reverse complement.
GAAGTCTATAGGGTCCGGTTACCACTTAACCCCGGGTGGGCCGGGCCGTGTGCTCTTCCAACCAACTGGGTAATAAAAAAATGCGTATCACGTATTCGGCCGTGAACTCGAAATCTGTAAAACATTCAATTGATTAGACTTTCATAACTTCGGGAATACTAATATAGTAAACAAGATTAAACGCAAATAGTGCTATAAAATGTTTATTATGAGCTCATGGACCACATACATACATACACACATAAAACTGTTAAATTAAAATACAAAGTATTTATGTATTGATCATTTGTTAAACTATCTATATAGCAAACACGTGTATTTTATTGATCATAGCAGATGATACGTTTAGAAAAACATGAATTGTGTTCGTGTTAATGCAATTAACTCGCAACCTAAACCTTCTGGCAAAACAAAACGATACATAGAAACAATAAAGCAATTAAGGAACAATCAGAAATAAATATAGCAGAAAGAATTAAAAAAATACACACACAAAAACGGTAAAGGTCCACGCGTACATTTTGCCATTTATGTTCTACTTTCTTTTATTTAATTGTAAATTTATTCATAAATTTATCCGTCGTCTTATAAAATCTACTACAATACTGCTGATTACAGAGATTTGCCAATAATAATAATAATAGTCTAACAATATTTACTAGGTAACGAGTATTTCTACAACTACCTACCTAAAACTATCAAATAGCATTCATTTAATGAGAATTCAATGACGAATTTGTTTAATTAAAAACATGTTACGAAGATGAAACCAAATAGTTTCTAATCAATTGAGTGTTTTAAAACAAAAATAAAACACATTTATTGTGACTTTTAAGCACTAACATCATTTGATTAAAATACTATGGACCTACCTATACATATTTGCATCACTAAAATACACGTGGTCCGAACAAAAACTCAAGATTGGAATAATTTGTGCAAGGACTGTTAATAGAAATGCGTGTCATGTGGTCACACTATTCCGTTCGCTATCTTCATTTGGTTCCGATCTCGCATCTCCCTCGCTCCCGTAACAACCCATTCACATTTTATTTGTCCTTTCGCTCACTCATTCTCGACGGCCAGTCAGCGGCAGATCATTGAGAGTAGTGGACGTGTCGATGGTTCTGTAATCGCGTATTAACTTTCGTGAAAAAAATACTTTCGAACTTTTTTTTTTTCGTTTACGGAAACTACATAATCAGTGCTGTGCCCGATTTACAGAAGATATTTCAGTGTTTCTAGCTTTTGTAAAGGAGCTGTGTAAAGTTTTGTGCATATTGGAATGTTGCTAAGTTGTGTAGTGTTTTGTTGGAGTTAGATTGCGGATTTTTCGTGAGGTTAGTACTTTGCTTATCGTACGTACTCTGATGTCCTACGTGCCGATGACGATGATAAAGAACGAATTTTTATCATTATCCGTATCGCTCGATTGAGTGCACTCGATTTCGTTTGCGCAATTGGTCAAATTAAAGCTATGCAAATAGAAAAATGTATAACGTCCAATGTTCGGCCACCCGCTGTTAATAATATGGTATCAAGGTAGTTGAAAACAGTAATGTGTACTATTCACGAACTTGTACATAGATATGATAACTTGATTGTAATGGGTAGTTTTTTTATTTATTTAAAAAGATACAGACTATACCAAACTCGAGGTTGCATGTATTCTATTCGATCGAAAAACCACTTACTTAAAGCTTTTAAACAAATTGTTTTAAAAATGGTTGAAGAATAGCCATATTAGATAGGAATAATTTTATTTCTAACAGTAATGTGACTCGAAGTAAGTAATGTTAAAGGCTATATTAAATAGGATCGAAGTACTGTTTCTCGTGCCATTGGTAATGACAATGTCAAATTGTTACGTTTAGTATTTTTCTCTGATTAATTTATACATTCGCTTAAGTAAATAGAAAGAATGAAAATCAAATCGAATATCCGTTATTTTTTATTACCCTTGTAGACAGACGAGCATGCAACTCTGCTTATGGTGAGTTAGCTGATGTCGCCCATGGACTTCAGCAATGCCAGGGGCAGAGCCAAACTGTTGCCTTCCGTTACCATTTCTTATCAATAAAAGGAAATCAAAAATACTGATCGTGTAACATTTTTGTCAGGCAGTAATAATAGTTTTAGACATGTCATGTGTCATATTCAATTTTTCTCACAAAAAACATATAAGTAATCTTACATTTACTTAACGCGTTCTAAATTCGACAAAGTATTATAATATGAGAAATGAAAGTTGGCTAAAGATCCGTTATCTTGGTCGCAAGAGATTAATAAATAGTTACAGGTAGCATTGTTTAAAACACTGACCATTGTTATAATCTATTAGGTAATACCTGAAGGCGGTTGGCAAAAATCGTTTACTAACAAATATTAAGTTTAACATCTAGTTCTACTAGTTATAAGTTATATATTAATAAGTATGTGAAGCGAAAACGTTGTACCCCTTTTTAGGAAAATTGCGCGGACGGAGGAGTATGAAATTTCCTACCCTTATAGAGAATATAGAGGGATTGCAGAATGTTATTTTTTTTAATTATACCTAAAAAATAAATTAAATCAATAAAAGAATCATGAACACTACCATTCATTTGACACACATACACAGGCATATATAATATTGTTTTTCTTTAATATTATTTGTCTTTAAGGTGGTCTTGGCGAAATCTGTGATTATAGGAAGTAAAATAATAGTCTTTGACAATAGAACCATAATAATGTTCAAACTTATAATTTCAATTAATATTATAGTCGAATTTCGGCTACCGGGGGACCACTAGTAACAGATAATAAAAAGTTATCCTACATACTAAAACTGTTTGAAATCACAGTTTTAATAAAAATGCATCGATATTCTGAATTTAGCGCTTGGCTTTTAGATTGACCCATTAAGAGAGCTGTGTGCTTTTTGATTAGTGCGAGTTTTGCTAACGTTCTCGATAGCGTAAAAGTTAACTCAAATTTGTATGCAGTTGGAACAGCGCCCCTAGCGGCAAACGCAGGCAAACGTTCCAACTCCATACAAATTTGAGTTAACTTTTACGCTATCGAGAACGTTAAAAAAAACTTTCATTAAACACACTGAGTGTTCTTGCGATCCTTGCAAACAATGCGTAGGTAAACCAACACTAGTAGCATTGTACGCTCAACTAAGAAACGCGACTAGAATTCTACAACTGTTTCCGAGTATAGTATTTTCTTTGGCTTTCACGAGTCGCGGGCACGATTAAAACGACTTTTCACTGGCGACAGTGACCACGAAAACTGCATTCATCGAAACTTCTCGAAATTAAGCAACAAAAGTAGCTTTGAATTGTGTTGCCGTGTATTTCTGCTAGCTGGGACTAAAACAGTCTTGTTTAATTTTTCATAGAACATCTTCATAACCTTTGTCGCGGTACATTCGTTACCTATATATAAATACGTAAAGCAAAAACTTTGTATCCCTTTTTACGAAAATTGCGCGGACGGAGGAGTATGAAATTTTCCACACTTACAGAGAATATAGAAAAGAAGTGCACAATGCTAATATTTTTTTTTAAATAATGCATAAAAGATACATTAAATCAATAAAGAAAACATTACACACACTACATACCATGTATTTGACGCACACACGCATGCGTACTATTTATTGTCAAACTTTTGTTCTTGACGTCTGTTGTCAAATTGAGAATAAATTAAATATTGTTTGTTTTTGTTAATATTTTTATAGTGTAGTCTTGGCGAAATTTGTGATTATAGAAGTATAAAATACAATCATAATAGTGTACAAACTTACAACTACAGTTAATTATAGTCGAATTTCGACTACTGCGGGACCTCTAGTGGTAATTAAAGTAGGTGCAGTTTTTTGGTTAATACCGTGCGGCTTGTGGATCTGCTGTATGTTACGTTCCGCCCTTTCGGATCCTGTTATGAATTCCATAACTCAACTTTCGCTACAGGACGGGTGACATTTTAATTTAACAAGTGAGATTACAATTTAAATAACCGTAGGCAAACGTTTTATTAATATAACCTTATTGATAATTAGGATTAATAATAGGATTTGAGATGGGTTACCTGGGCCCACCTGGTGTTAAGTGGTTACTAGAGCCCATAGACGACTACGACGTAAATGCGCCACCCACCTTGAGATATAAGTTCTAAGGTCTCAAGTCTAGTTACAACGGCTGCCCCGCCCTTCGAACCGATACGCATTACTGCTTCACGGCAGAAATAGGCAGGGCGGTGGTACCTACCCACAAGAGGTCTTACCACCAGTATTATTATTAATTAAACATAGTTTTGTTCGCTTTTTATTCTGAGTTCGCGTTTCCGCGACCACGGACAATGTATCGTTCTCGGAATTGTTCAAGGAAATCTTTCTAGCAGCACGATTTTTCTTGTTTCGTTTTTTTTGTTGTTGTTGTTGTTGTTATTCGCGCAGTCTCGGACGCTCAGACCCTTAACTTTTAGAGCGCGAACCGTCGATAGATCGACTCTTTTAATGCGTGTAAAGTGTAGAGCGTCGGAATATCGACTATTACGCAGTTTGACGTGTCTTATCGCACGCATTTATAAATTACCCTTTCAAATTATATTTCTGTAAATTTGGTATTTTTATTTAATTGAAATTTTTTTAGGTGCTTTATCTCAAAAATCCCTTAGCTATTTCTGCGAAATATTTAAAAATAAGCTTAGCACTAAAAGGGTTAATTACGCAGTACGAGTTCGATTCTACTTGGGATTGCTAGTCGTAAAAATAACAGGTAATCAAAGTTGCGAGTCGGCTCTGATATAACAAACCGCAGAGGCTCAACTCATTTCGTTCCGATCGAATGACCGACCGTCTCATTGTTTTGTTGTTGCACTGTTTTGCAATCAAGCATCAAGAACACGAATCTTAGCTATTTTAAAACCTGCCTTGAGTTTTTATAACCCTTTTTATTCAGCACCAGCTGACCCGGCAGACTTCGTACTGCCTCAATCGATAAATAAAAGACCTAAACTTTTATATAAAATAAACTTAAAACAAACAAAAGGAATCCGTCCGACGGGGGACACATCAAAGGAAAAACAAAATTATCATTTTCATTTAATTCCGAGCATTTTCATATTTATCTACCTTTTAAACCTTCTCTGGACTTCCGCGAATAATTCAAGATCAAAATTAGCCAAACCGGTTCAGCCGTTCTCGAGTTTTAGCAAGACTAACGAATAGCAATTCATTTTTATATATTATTATAGAGATTTGTAGATTCCAAGGGTAGTGACGAGCTATATTATAAATTATAAATTGTATTATTTTATACTATGTACTATATTATATACTATTATGTATTATATTATAAATTGTCATCGAATTGAACTTTAATTTGAAAAGTGACGCTTTTACGACCGGCACAAGAAATACTGAGTTGTTTCTATTTAACAATACATCGCTTTTTAAGTAAACCTGTAACCCCGTTCAAATATGATCAAATTACAGATTCATTTTTGAATGGGGTATGCATGTTTTTGTAAAAAAAAATCAAATTTTAAGCTTTAAATTGCTCTCCTGTATAGATGCAAAAATGTCGCTTAAACCAAATAACCTTTGAGCCCTCGATACATTTTAAGGCTGTATTATTTCGACCAAAACATCATGCATTCACGTTTTGAAGTTAATAGTCCCCGATAACCCCTTTGGTTTTAATTGTGAGCGTATTTCCCAGTATTATGAGGAAGGTCGCAAAAACTAGGCAGATACTTTTAAATATTTAGCTTAACAGACGTATAAATACCCTTTGACATATTAATTAATGGTACTTATCAACCAATAGAATAATAAACAATAAATAATCAAGTTAGTGCGATATGCGAAGGTTAATTTCAACAGAATGGCCTACGGTTCTGAGAACTACACACGTGCGAAGTTTCTAAGAAGCTATGGTCATTATAAAAAAATAAAAAATCATTATAATTCGACTATACTGAGAAATATCTACGAAATTAATTGCATTAATTCATGGTATCTTGTTGAAATTGGTGTGATAGTGACGTGATTACTAAGTCTTAAAGTGTATCGTAATTTCTTTCCCTACCTATGCTGATAGCTTTGAGAGGCTATTTCAGCTTCTCCTTTACGTGTAGGTGAGCTCACGGGCCTCAAACCGGAGTGTTACTAAAACTGGCCCTAGCAAGAGCAGTGCTTCGCCGAATCTGCCATCGGATTGAAAACGCGACCCACCGAGAAGATCCGTTGAGAAACTTAGCGGGCTAGAATCGTAATGATATGCCGTTGTTATACTTGGGGGGCTGGATAGACCAACATCTCGACACTTGGGGTCACTCACTATGCCCCTGATCCCCTAATCCTCGTTCCTAAATACCGCCGCATGAATTTGTCGACTGTTAGGCGTATGGTCCTGTAAATATCTTGATTTGAATAACCATCGCTAATCTAGTCTGGTACTTTATACGTCGCTGCAATCACAAAAAATGTATGAGAGGCGTAATATCCACCTCCTTGTAAAGCCAGCTGAGAAGATCTTCTAATACATACACATCTACGACAACACTTCTTGCAAACAAGCCTTGCAGTGCCGAAATTTTATAGAGTTATACATTGGTTTTGTATTTATTTTGTGTAGAATCTTTTAGAATATCTCTTGATTGAGAGATCGATTTGAAGGTTTTTGCCCGGTTTTTGTTCAATTACGTCATGGTATTAGGCACCTAAAGATATTCAACTTAATGAGGCAACACACAGTCACGTTCAATAAAAAAAGCATATACTTTTAAATGACAGATCGAAAGACTTTAGCGAGATAATTATTCATAATAAATTATGGAAATGCAGAGATCACTTATAAAATGTTATATTTTTGGAAGATAAAAATTTTAGTGTAAACCTTCATGTGTAATTACAACAAATTATATAACAAAAATTGGTAAATTAAAAGAAGAAACCGACAAGTCCATCCCTATAACGCGTTGCTATGTATACTAGAGATATACCTAACCCTAGGAAGGTTGAAGTCGTCTGCCTACTTACAAGTGCAATAAAAAAAAAAACAGGCGGTTAGTCGTACAACTCATGCCAAATCCCCATGCAGCTCCCTATGATAAGGGGTCATGCTGCGCCGACACCACATGTTTTAGGATAAGGCCAAGAAGAATAAGAAATTTTCATAATACCTTAAGTTACAGTGATTAACTCTCTTTAGAATCTCTATCGAACTGGCACGGATCTGTTCCCCGTCGTATCTTCCTCCATATGCAAAATCTCATTAAAAAAAACCCTGAAAGTTGCTACAGCGGCAGCGTGCCGACTCTTAAATCCATTGACCCTAAAAAATATTATGGTTTTGTTCCCAATAACTTTGAACTGTTAAATTTGTACGACAATTTCGAGCAGGTATGCAAACGAAACAAAGCCACCTAAAAACATTGTTCGCGTTTTTTATTTATTACAAATTTTTACTTACCTATTTATTGGCAGCGAAAACCTTGTAACAGGCGCCATTTTGAAAAGATGGCGGATAGCGTTAGCGATCATACAAATTAAAACTATGTACTACTATTGTTTGTTTGTGTGTTTTCAATCAAAATACATACATTGATTGATGTTGATGAACAGACTTCAAGTTCGATTAATTGATTATTAGCTTATAATGAATTGGTTGAGTATTCGCAGTTTCTATTCAGTACAAAGTAACTTTTGTTTTAAATTACATAATATGAACTTCGATAGGCAGTATCGTGAAACAAATGCATCGTAAACATTAAATCAGTATTATTATGTTTACAAAAATAATGAAATGAGATATTCTGAACATGAATGTGTGAATTTTGTAATCGGAAAAATCCGGGATTTTTAACAATATAAAGTTCAATGACATTATGGCTCATAAGCTATTCTTTTGCCAAAAAAATACGACGACTCGTTACTTGCGCGATAAATGGATAAAACTCTAAAGCAAATATAAAAATCAAACCCGCAAAATTATAATTTGCGTAATCACTGGTGGTACGACCTCTTGGGAGTCCGCACGGGTAGGTACCACCACCCCACCTATTTCCGCCGTGAAGCAGTAATGCGTTTCGGTTCGAAGGGTGCGGTAGCCGTTGTAACTATACCTGAGATCTTAGAACTTATATCTCGAGGTGGGTGGCGCATTTACGTTGTAGATGTCTATGGGCTCCAGTAACCACTTAACACCAGGTGGGCTGTGAGCTCGTCCACCCATCTAAGCAATAAAAAAAAAACAACGGAGAAATTACTAATTAAAATATCGTTAGTATTATTATTAATAGTAGTACTGGTGGTGACACATCCTGAGTCCCCAAGAGCGCGTACTAACTTGCCTGCCGGAATAGCCTTTCTATAATATAACTGATATTCTTTCAAGGTGGGTAACGACATTCACGTTTCTGCTGTCTATGATCTCCGGTGACCACTTCGAACCAGGTGGAAAATGATTGTCTGGTCGAAATGATTTACCATTGTGGCGGTAGCCATCACAGAACACAAGATATTTGACAGATGCCTGAACCTCGCTTACGACATTTTCAATATAAGCTTGCATATATACAAGTTCCGAACAACAACATTCGGACCGTCGGTCTACCTAGCAATATGACCCGCTCAGCGGAAGCTCTTCCTTTCGTCGTAAAACCTACAAACTGGTGACCCCGACGTGATTTTCCACACATTCATCTAAGCAGCCAACAAATTGAGCTATCCACACAATGCCTTTCGTCGTAAAACCTACACCATCATCATTTACTGGTGGTAGGACCTCTTGTGAGTCCGCACGGGTAGGTACCACCGCCCTGCCTATTTCTGCCGTGAAGCAGTAATGCGTTTCGGTTTGAAGGGTGGGGCAGCCGTTGTAACTATACTGAGACCTTACAACTTATATCTCAAGGTGGGTGGCGCATTTACGTTGTAGATGTCTATGGGCTCCAGTAACCACTTAACAACAGGTGGGCTGTGAGCTCGTCCACAAATCTAAGCAATAAAAAAAAAAAAAAAAAAAAAAAAAAAAAAAAAAAAAAAAAAAAAAAAAAAAAAAAAAAAAAAAAAAAAAAAAAAAAAAAAAAAAATATCCGCATACAAAAACTGAGCCAAACCTCAAAACACTTAAGTAGTAGTTATTTATTTATTTATTTATTTATTTGGGAAACAAACAGTACAATACAAAACATACAATATTTAAAAAAAAAAATAGCTAAAACAATAACCAAATATGTTTCCACAATCAAAATCACATATAAGTAGACAGTGAACAAGAAGAGAAATTTAGAAATTCAAATTACAAAAAAACAAAAGCAACACAATACGCACATATCGTTTTATACATTAACTCACACTATAAAATACAACACTTATCGGGCCAAATCACCCTATAAACACTCCAAAACAGCTTTTCTATATGCTACAAGTGACAAGTAAAAGATATCAGCATTAGAGAACTTAGCATCATACAACCTACAAGATCTACGGACAAAAGAGTTAGAAGCATATTTCGTTCGAGCCGTGGACATGTGGAAGGTCTGTTTAGAACGCGCGGAAATACGACTACATTTAAATGAAATTTTGGAAAGAAGATAGCTAGAATCAATCTCGTTATTTATTATTTTATATAAAAACATTTGATCCCTCAGTAGCCTGCGATCGACTAGAGAGACAAATTCTGTCGGTTCTGGAGAGTTAAAGCGACGACAATGGTATAAAAGATGCTTAAAAAACTTTTTTTGGACTCTTTCTAGTCGCTGAATATAAATATTATATTGGGGGTTCCATGTGACGGAGCCATATTCCAATATAGACCGTACAAAACTGTTGTACAACAGAATCAAAGTAGATGGTCTTTTAAAGTCTTTACCAACTCTAAGTATGAAGCCTAACATTCGAAAAGCCTTATTTACTATTTCATTAACATGAAAATCAAAAATCAAACTGGAATCCAAATAAATACCCAAATCACGAACAACTGTGGTGCGTACCAAAGTTTGACCATTAATAGAATAGTCATACAAGATATTCGATCTTCCACGTGAGAATGTTATAATAGTACACTTATTAGTATTCACTGTGAGTAAGTTATTTTGACAGTAAACAAATAAGTTGTTCAAATCATCCTGTAATTCCAAACAGTCGTTTAAGGACTTTATAACTTTATATACTTTTTTGTCATCAGCGTACATAATGAATTTGGATTTCCTGAAAACATTCGAAACGTCATTGACATATATATTAAATAACATAGGACCGAGATGAGAGCCCTGAGGAACTCCCGAGGGAACAGGTGCAAATGATGAACAAAAACCATTGAAAGTCACAGCCTGACTGCGATCTCTAACATAAGACTCAAGCCACCGCAGCAAATCACCGTGGACCCCAAGTCCATGCAATTTCTCAATCAAAATGTCAAAATTTATTCGATCGAACGCTTTGGAATAATCCGTGTACACCACATCAACCTGATGACCATCCTCCATGGAGCTCAATACATAATCCAAAAACTCACAGAGGTTTGTCTCAGTAGATCTATGGCTTATAAAACCATGTTGTTGCTCTATAATATGAGGCCTAATCAATGGAAATAAAAAATCATAAACTATACGTTCAAACATCTTAGGGATGGCACAAATTTTAGAAATTGGTCTGTAGTTAGCTATGTTATGTTTATCACCGCTCTTAAAGACTGGCACCACGAACGACCGCTTCCAAATACGGGGCATAACACCAGTTGATAATGAGTGATTAAAAAGAAGATGCAAAGGGTAACACAGCTGAGCGTAACATTGTCGCAAAAAAACAGGCGGAATACCATCCGGACCAGCACCCTTGGAAATATCAAGATTTTTTAAATATTGCTTGACTTTACCCACCGAAATAAAAAATGAAGAAATATCTACACAGTTAAGGTCGTGAGAAGCAGGGGTATAACTTAACGATGATGTTGACTGTGTATTGTTAGTTAAAAAGGCAGAACCAAAGTGAACATTAAATAAATTACATATTTCAGAACCATCAGATGAGCACCTATCATTTAAGAACAATTCGTCAGGAAAATCCCCAGCACTCCTCTTGGATTTAACAAATCTCCAAAATTGCTTACTGCACTTCAAGATATCATCCTCACACTTTGTTATGTGTGCATTGTAACAGCAAATTTTTAAGGCTTTTTGTCTTTCACGAAGAACAGAAAAACTTGAATAGTCGGCCAATCGACCATAACATTTCCATTTCCTGTGAAATTTTCTTTTTTCTTTAATCAACTTGATTAAAGCAGAAAATTAAAGTTATGATTTAGGAAATACATACAGTACTTTTTTAGTTATCAAAATGACAAAGGAGAGTTTCTGTAAGTGAAGCCGCCACCCAGGAGACATAAAATACGGCGTTCAACCTACAAAGTTATATTTATAACTTCACCACGGTGATTTAGTGATGTCTGGCTGTGCTTGAATTATCTGTTTAAACATCTATATTTGTAGGTTGTTTTTTATTAACTTGCCGTGAGATTCGAGTGAGCTTTAGGCAACCCTAAAAGGTTAATAATTGTTAAGATACTGCCGAAGTTGAGCATTCGTGATAACTTCACCGATAACATCATTTTAACTTTAGTTTCAAGGGTAAATATAACACGTTTTTATCAAATTAGCTTTAACGAAACTAACACATAGATTGAAGTCTGGGCTTAATAGGGTTGTCCCATGCCTCATAAATAAATTCTAGCGTCATTAGAGAATAATTATTTTTATGATAATCGCCAATCTTAGAAACTGAAAGAAATTCTTCGTTCCCATTGTAATGTCAATGAGTTTCGGGGGCCGCTTAGTATCAGAAGAAAGATAGATATTATAGATTAATATCAGAAGTAGAAATAGGCGGGCTTGTAGTATCTATCCGTGCGGACTCACAAAAGTTCCTACCACCAGTAATTTAATCATTATTAAAGCGTGTTTAGTTTTTAATCTACATAATTTTTTGTTCTGAACATCTAAATTAATCAGGCAGGTAAAGTCCCGTATGACATTAATACAGTAGCTGCACAAGTCCCCGTCACCTTCCTTCCACAAATTTGTATTGAAATAATTCAAACAATCATGGTCAATAAACGAGTGCTCTGAGGAATTGTTTGAGATGACACCACCATATTGTTTTTATCATCGCACAGCCCGCCATCGGAGTAGAGTTCATCCATACTACCTGGAGCCACTGCGTTCATCCACAGCACGTTTCCAGAGATCTTTTTTGGCACGTACCATCCGGCTATGGAATGAGCTCCCCTCCACGGTGTTTCCCGAGCGCTATGACATGTCCTTCAAACGAGGCTTGTGGAGAGTATTAAACGGTAGACAGCGGCTTGGCTCTGTCCCTGGCATTGATGATGTCCATGGGCGACGGTAATCACTCACCATCAAGTGGGCCGTATGCTCGTCTGCCTATACGGCAATAATAATTAAAAAAACGATTCACAAACTAACATTTACTAGCTTCATTAATATAAATCTATTTAGATACAATTCGTAAATGAATAATCCGGTTTGGTCAATGTCACTCGCTCATATGTAAACGGAGCGAACTTGTTATAAACATTTTTGGGTAAAATTAAATAGACTAGAGGTCCCGCAGTAGTCGAAATTCGACTATAATTAATTGGAATTGTAAGTTTGTACACTATTATGATTGTATTTTATACTTCTATAATGACAAATTTCGCCAAGACTACACTATAAAAAAATATTAATAAAGACAAACAATATTTAATCTATTCTCAATTTGACAACCGTCGTCAAGAACAAAAGTTTGACAATAAATAGTATGCATGCGTGTGTGCGTAAAATACATGGTATGTAGTGTGTGTAATGTTTTCTTTATTGATTTAATGTATCTTTTATGCATTATCTTAAAAAAATATTAGCATTGTGCACTTCTTCTCTATATTCTCTATAAGTGTGGAAAATTTCATACTCCTCTGTCTACGCAATTTTCGTAAAAAGAGATACAAAGTTTTTGCTTCACGTATTAATATATAGATTTCTCATTTAAGTATATAAAATCGTTGCTAATCGAAAAACTGCAACTCACTACTTTTTTAAATTCACAATATTCAACAATTTTTGTTTATTGCTTAGATGGGTGGACGAGCTCACAGCCCACCTGGTGCTAAGTGGTTACTGGAGCCCATAGACATCTACAACGTAAATGCGCCACCCACCTTGAGATATAAGTTCTAAGGTCTCAGTATAATTACAATGGCTACCCCACCCTTCAGACCGAAACGCATTACTACTTTACGGCAGAAAGAGGCGGGGTGGTGGTACCTACTCGTGCAGACTCACAAGACCACCTACCACCAGTAATCAAGTTAAACAGTAACAAGCTAAAAATCTTAAACGTACGAACAGTAAATAGCGTTATTAATCACTAGCGACCCGCCCTCGCTTCGCTTCGGAAACATTAAAACACACATGAAACCAAAAAAAAAAATTAAAAAAATAAATAAAAAAAGTAGCCTATGTTCATCAGGGACAATGTCGGCTTCTAATGGAAAAAGAATTTTTCAAATCGGTCCAGCAGTTTCGGAGCCTATTCGAAACAAACAAACAAACAAATCTTTCCTCTTTATAATATTAAGTATAGAGTATAGACAAGCATTTAATGTGAGTACAATGTCATTGAAATTTTTAATTAAAAACCCCCCCCCAGATATTTCCGTGTCTTCTCGAACTTGTTTTGAGAGAATCTGTCTGGGTTACTTACGTCTTTTATGTTAAATTTTGTTTTTTTGGTATTAAAAGTTCATGTTTTAATAAATGACTGGAACATTGGAAATTCGTCAATTCAGCAATGCTAAGTGATTCTCAGATACTGAAATATTATAGGACTAATCAATAGTAGTCAAGCTTTGTCTAATTAACTGTAGTATATATTTTTTTCTTTTAGTTACTTATCTGATTTTGTTTTATTCTAAGCTTTTCTAATTCTTCATTGAGTTATTTTTCAATAATTCTTACAACGTTGTTTGTAAGTATTACTTAATGTAAGCGACATTTCTAATGTTCCCTCTTGTCAATTCGACGTTGTTTTGAATTTGTGACCATTTTGTGAGTACAGCAGAGTGAAATAGATAAATAAGACTACTAATAAATCTGGCTCGCATTTGCGGTTATAGAATCATTAAAGTTAAGTAGGTATGTGCCCTGAGAAATGAGGTGATATCTTAAACGATTACGCAAATTAAAATTTTTGCGGGTTTGTTTTTTATTACACGATGTTGTTTCTTCATCGTGGAAGTCATTCGTGGATATGGGTCACGTTTTACGTACGATAATACTTCCGTTTCCCAATCTCGCATGTCACACTTTACTGGTGGTAGGACCTATTGGTGGTAGTACCACCGCCCTGCCTATTTCTGTCGTGAAGCAGTAATGCGTTTCGGTTTGAAGGGCGGAGCAGCCGTTGTTCTTTTAAAAGTGAGACCTTACAACTTATGTCTCAAGATGGGCGGCGGCATTTACGTTGTAGATGTCTATGGGCTCTGGTAACCACTTAACACCAGGTGGGCCGTGAGCTCGTCCACCCATCTAGGCAATATATTCTTCATAATATATTGCCAGATCAAAATCACACTTTTGGAAAATTAAGCTTTACACGTAACCAATATTTAACCGTACTTCTATTCCGTATATTACGTAATCACAAACCTACATTTACTAATATACTTCGCGAGTTTTTACCAACGAAGGCAGTTAGGCTGAAAGTGTCATCTACCATTCATGAATATCCATAATGATACTTTAAGTTGCTTTTGACACCTTCATTGAAGAAATAATTCATTGTCATCGTTTGTTTAGTGATCATGATAGCTTTGCATCGGTGTTAGGTCAATGTCAGGTCAGTGTCAAAGATTGCTAATGATATTTGGCCATCAGAATCCACGTGTTGTTTGTTCTCGTCTCGTATTTCATTTCCGGCCAAACCATGAAAGAATATTTTTATTTAATATTTATTTTTTTATTGCTTAGATGGGTGGACGATCTCACAGCCCACCTGATGTTAAGTGGTTACTGGAGCCCATAGACATCTACAACGTAAATGCGCCACCCACCTTGAGATATCAGTTGTAAGATCTTAGTATAGTTACAACGGCTGCCCTACCCTTCAGAGCGAAACGCATTACTGCTTCACGGCAGAAATAGGCAGGGCGGTGGTACCTACCCGCGCGGACTCACAAGAGGTCCTACCACCAGTAAAAAATATTTGTAGCTTGGGGTCTAAACTTCATAAATATTCAGTATACTTAATAGCTATAACAAAATACAATTTCAGATTAACGGTACTCGTCGAACTCGACAAAGAGGTCGACGTGCAACCTAACCCATGCATCAGTCCGCTGAGTTTCTCGTCGGATCTTCTCAGTGGGTCGCGATTCCGATCCGGTAGTAGATTCATTCGCGAAACAATTGCTCTTGAATGGTTAGGTCTCCTTCGGAGGCGCTCGGGCAGTTGTTGGCAAATCCCACCTCTCCTGGCTAAGCCTTTGCTCGCCCACCTGACCTGATGAAACTGGAAAGGCCTGCGGGCCACCAGTAATCTTTCAATCATAAAAAAAAAACAATTTCAGATAATAAAAAAACATCTCTGAACCACGTCCAGCGGTGGTAGGGGCTACATCATACGCGGAATCCGTTTATTTTGATGAATACAAATGGAAATGTTTGGACGTTGAGCGACTTAAACGGTGTGAAAGTTCTAAGAATGATTGATGATGGATTGATTGTTAAATCTGCTAGTGTTTTTCGGTAATGTCTGTTATTTGACCTCTGCTGGACGCGGTTTTGGAAAAAGAAACGTTGCTCGAGTAAAATAGTATTGGGTTGGACAAGTTCACCGGTAGCATAGCTGCTGGTATACCAAAAGATGAACCCATTGATGGGCACTTCCTGGTAAGAGAAGCGATAAGCGTTATCCAAATCAATGCGTGGAATGATTTTCATAGGATCTTATTTTAGTTTGGGTATTAAGAGGTAAAAGATTTAAAAGAAGTCTGCAAGGTGCAATGGCGCTATAGAAACTACATTCTGACTTGTCTGACCCGCTTTCGAGAACCGAATGAATGAAATTTCGAGTGATAAGAACTTTCTAGAATAATGTAAGTAGATTAAATTAAAAAATAAAAAGAGGAAATGTGGTGGTAGCCATCATACAACACAAGATATTTGACAGATGCCTGAATCTCGCTTAGGACACTTGTTTTTTACTACTGTCTTATTTTTATTTTAATAGAAAATAAACTTAGACTATTTAATGTGTCTGCAATGTGATTATATACCTATTTATCACAAGATAGTCTAAAACCTTTTTGAGATTTCCACAAATTGTCTCTCTCTTATTAATAATCACATCACATCTTTTATAATTAAATTTATAAACATTTATGAACATATTAATTACCTGTTTTTTTCCATCAGTTTTCTGTTTACGAAACTAAACAAGAAACACAATTGGGATCGGAACTTTTTAATTGCTCAGTTTGCAGTTTCCATGTCTGCGACTCCGTTTCTAGATGTTTCCAATCGATAATGAAAAATACAATCACTCTGATAACGCGGCTTCATTTCAATCAACGCTTGCACTGGAACTAGGAAGCATTTTAAATACAACGGCAAATCTAAATTAGATCTAGATGAAGCCGGATGTAAAAAGCACAGTTGTGCAAGTTCTATTGACTAATCTTTTGAAAGCTAGTGTTTATATTCTTGTTTGTTTATTTGTTAGGCATTAGACATTGAGGTCTTGTTTGGGTATCGCATATTTTTCCAGAAAGAAAATATCTTAATTTACCACACTACTAAATATAGTCGTTATCTACAACACGAAATTTCGTAAAACAAATGATAATTCATAATAGAATTTGCTTGCTCAAGTTTGCACCAGCATAGCAAAGATTCTACAACGTCTATATAAATATATTTTGTCAAAGCCTGTCTTCGTATCGAGGACTGAACGCCCGCGACATTTATTTTTGTTAGTTAAAGGTGCTTTTTATTTGACATTAACATCAACAGTTCGCTGTTTTTAATTGAACTTCAATGAGGCTTACTCCGTTCAGATGCTGAAGAAGTTTTTTTTTTTAAGATGTTATTTCCAAATTTTAAAATTTAAATAGTTCTCGTGGAAAGTTCCAAAAATGACGCTTAAACCACCTTTAGCCTTTCTTTCACCCCTCGATATAAAATATGGAGAGTGAAATACGACATTACTAGCACTAGTAATTCGGAACTTTACTGTAGAATAAACAGGCTTTTTTTTATTGTTTAGATGGGTGGACGAGCTCACAGCCCACCTGGTGTTAAGTTGTTACTGGAGCCCATGGACATCTACAACGTAAATGCGCCACCCACCTTGAGATATAAGTTCTAAGGTCTCAGTATAGTTACAACGGCTGCCCCACCCTTCAAACCGAAACGCATTACTGCTTCATGGCAGAAATAGGCGGGGTGATGGTACCTACCCGTGCGGACTCACAAGAGGTCCTACCACCAGGAAAGTAGACTAACGCATTTCGGCAACACTCCATTCGCTTTAATGATCGATTGCTTCTATTAACAGTAATGATGATGAATGTTCATTCGTGTTACATATTGTGAATGTATACATTGTAGCGTGTGCTTTGTTTTTTGTATATATTTATTTGTATATATAACGTCTAGCTGATAGATTGTTTGTGAGATTATCGAATATTTCAAACGTTTCACTGGTGGTAAGACCTCTTGTGAGTCTGTACGGGTAGGTACCACCGCTCCGCCTATTTCTGCCGTGAAGCAGTAATGCGTTTCGGTTTGAAGGGTGGGTTAGCCGTCATAACTATACCGAGACCTTAGAACTCATATCTCAAGGTTGGTGGTGGCAGTTACGTTGTAGATGTCCATGGGCTCTAGTAACCACTTAGCACCAGGTGAGCTTTGAGGTCGTATACCTATCTATGCAATAAAAAAAAACTTAATCAAAACGGAATTTGGTAAATTTCATTTTTAACCGCTAATGCATGACAAAAATATTCGTCTAATGTAATTATGGAGGGTTATTATAATCACTCGAATCTACAGTAGTATGTGCATACGTAATATTATTGGGTAAAACATTTAGAGCCGACAGTGTCACGTTTCACAAGGCACTATCTCAGTTATTGGGGATGGAGTTGGCAACTGTCCATCTCTTTGCATCCAGGCTAGGGTGACCATGAAGTCAGAAATACCGGGATGTGTCTCAACTTTAAAATTATAATGTTACATGACTTTAACGACGGGGTCCAAATAAAGGGTTTCTACTTTGAAATTGAAATATCCTTTATAAATAATTTAGCTAGAATTTCCGTTCGATGCCTATTTTTTTTATTGCTTAGATGAGTAGACGAGCTCACAGCCCACCTGGTTTTAAGTGGTTACTGGAGCCCATAGACATCTACAACGTAAATGCGCCACCCACCTTGATATTAAGTTCTGAGGTCTCAAGTATAGTTACAAATAGACAAATAGACACACGGACCTTTAATTTAACCCGATCCTTGTGGTTATTCTGAATCCTTAACCACAAGAAGTGCGAGGCGATCGATATTATATCTGCTTTATAGCACACACACACACCTGTGTACACAAACCGTTTGTAATGTAACTAGTGATCATTGTACACGCGGATCGAATGAATTGTGGCCTAACAGATATCATTAAAGGTACCGATTTGTCATATAGTTTAACAAAACATAATAACCCAAAATTGAATGAAGGTGGATTTAAATCGCCACGGTTTTCCCTTACCATAATATATAAAGCCCTAACATTTTTCAATCTAATTGAGCCTCATCAGCCATACGTATAGTATATATAGATATGTCGGAGACGGTCATTTCTTTTGTAGCTAAACGAAACGCAGCTGGATTCCCGAGAGATGGCAACACGATTGCGGTATCGTCGGAACTCGGCTAGCTTCGTGTTACGATAGAGCCTAGCCGACGGAGGCGCGTAGACGCCATCACACTTACCAACTAGCCTTCTTGAAGAGCGGTGCCTCCGTCCTAAGAACTATCATTCGTTTTCGTTTGCTAACGTCAAGAGAAGATTTCTTAATTGTTCTAAGACAACAAACGCGATTGGTGTACTCAATATTTCTCTTAGCTTGATCACCCTATTCGCCACTATGATGTCTGACGAGGGTGTTAATAATGTGGTCCCTCCGACAAATATAAAAAATATAACCAAAACATTGTAATTAGACTTCTCTTTAAATTCCGGGATTAACATTTGAAAACGAAAATAAGAACAGTCTATTTGTTAACGCAGCATTAAAAATATTTTGATCAGATCAGTGGATTTTACTTTGAAAATTTTCTTTCAAATTTTCAATATCATGGTCACCCCATCCGGACAGAACTTACAGCCAAAACTCGTTCAAATGCATTCAGCGCTTAATTGTGCGGCATGTTCCCTTAGTTTCAGTAAGTATTCATACTTGTTTTTAACTAAAGA
Source organism: Bombyx mori (assembly GCF_030269925.1). Taxonomy (NCBI): domain Eukaryota; kingdom Metazoa; phylum Arthropoda; class Insecta; order Lepidoptera; family Bombycidae; genus Bombyx; species Bombyx mori. The sequence goes on along the minus strand of NC_085109.1, from coordinate 13,395,387 downwards.
GATGTTATTTAAAATACTGTAGACAACACGTCGCTCCAACGTATATATTATTATGTTCTTACTGGCGGTAGGACTTCTTAAGAGTCCGCGCGGGTAGGTACCAACGCCCTGCCTATTTCTGCCGTGAAGCAGTAATGCGCTTCGGTTTGAATGGTGGGGTAGCCGTTGTAACTGTACTGAGATCTTAGAACTTTTATCTCATGGTGGGTGGCGCATTTACGTTGTAGATGTCCATGGGCTCCAGTAACCACTTAACGCCAGGTGGGCTGTGAGCTCGTCCACCTAAGCAATAAAAAAAAAGTTCTAGAAGAGGTTTACGATATTTCAGCTACGAATGTCTAGACAGACCTAGTTGGAAAACCGTAGTCCGTCACGATCCTCGACCTGACTATATCGAGTCGTCGAGAAGGAATTTTCTTCCTGCTCATTTCTGCCACGAAGCAGCCATACGTGCCAATTTGAAGGGTGACAGCCTTTATATGATGAGTTTTAGCATACACGGAATGATGTCTATGACCTCCAATAAGTATTTTAGCCCATATGAACCGTTAATTCGTTCACCCTGGTACGCAAATAATAAAAGATCCAAGTTTTTCTTCCTATCTAAGCTGATAGATAACCTTGAGAGGCTATTTCAGCGTAACCTTAACTAGTAGGTGAGCTCACGGGGCTCAAACCTGACGACGTTGCTAACACGAACCCTAGCAAGAGCCGTGCTTCGCAGAGTCTACCACCGGATCGGAAACGCGACCCACTGAGAAGATCCGACCAGAAACAGTGGACAAAATTCAATAAAAAACTTAATCGGTTTTAGCACATCAAATATTCTAATTCGAGGTTTAAGAAGAACAAATAATTTGGCTAAATCATTTTGCGATAAAAATGTCTTTTGGTCACAGAATGGCCGAGTAATTATCACAAACTACATTAGCATAAATTAATGCGCCGACTTCGTATTACTAAGGTCTTCGGCTGAACTTTTGGATGAAGATATTAATCAACGATTTAGGGTTCCGTGGCAAAATATATATTTATATTCGTCCGCACGGATCACGGTTTGAATAACGAGACACTTTATTACAATTTTTTACTGGTGGTAGGACCTCTTTACCACCACCCTGCCTTCTTCTGCCGTGAAGCAGTAACGCGTTTCGGTTTGAAGGGTAGGGCAGCCGTTGTAACTATAAGAAAGCACCAAATACATGAACAACTTTAATTTTGTAAAATACATAATATTTATATAAAGTTGTATTAAGAAAATATTTTACATATATCTCTTGTCCAAATAAACGGCCTTATTATTATTATTTTTAAAGGTATTGTATTTCTCGAAATATTTAACACATTTCGGTATAATGAAGATCACGGGCCTATGCCAAGTGATCTTCATTTTCTACGTGCAGAATATTTAAATCTTTCTCCAAGACTTTACATACTATACGGCATGTGTTTAATATTGCGGCTTTTTGCATGGTCATATGTATAATAGCCGGCAAACTTCTTGAGCATTTGTTGACGTAGTGGGGGTAAGTTTGCGCATGGTACACTCACGTGCAAAAACATTATTTACTCTGCGTCATAATGCAATTAAATTATTAAAATCAACATATGTATTTATTTATATATTTATTAGAACATCAACAAAAAATATAGGTTAATAATTTAATCTTGGGGTAAAATAGATATTCCTTCTATTAAGTCAAAACTAGAGCTGTTGCCAGGTCTTCGTTCAGTTAAAGCGAAGCTGGTATTTGTAATTTTTTTTTCGTTATCATAATCTTGACCATTATCATCATCACTGTTTTCATCACCCGAGTCGCCATCATCGTGATAAGTCGACATAGGGCTCATCGGTGTAGGTTACGACTCGGTCGGTTCGATCTTCTTTTTTATCTATAATTAATTATTTTTTGAAGATATTCGATTCATAGTAATCGAATGTTACTTTTTCCAATTACCAGCTTCCGATTATTTTCTGTTTTTTTTTCCATCTGAAGCCTAGCTCTTTCATAATTCGTCGTAAACTTCATTCCGAGCCATTAAAATGTATATCTTCTTTAAAATTTTCGAAGCCTTTCTACGGTACGGAGTTTCGCTGATTGTTATGTAGTTATTATGATTACATCTTTTTATTACAGATTGAACGAAACTATCCATTCCGGTAACTTTCTTCTTCCCTGATCTTTTCTTACCCGGAGTCCCAAGCACGATGAGCAAGCCAGAGCCTTTAGCTTCGTTAATAATGCACCTAACAGTACTCACTGATGTTTTTGTTGCTTCCGAAGTCTGTTTTACTTTTTCCATAATATCATTCTTCCCCTGTTTTATAATGAAGCAATATACGTCGTACACAATTTTTCTACCTTTTCTTTTGAATACTACACCAGTTTGTCGCGGCATAGTGTATTTTTTTATAAAAAATCAACAAACACTCAACAAATAGCAATGGCAACAAAGTCAACAAGCAATTATAACAAAATATAACTTAACGATTAATAACGATAGACTTTTCACTGTACGCAAGCGTACTTTTGGGAGCAAGCGGAACGAAGGCGCGGTGCGGGACGCAAGGTTCGACTGATCTACCAATAACGCGCTCGATACGATTTCCCCTGCCGTCGCGCCTCACCCTCACCACCAAAGTGACCTAAAATTCGGTTCTGCGCAGTCAAGGTCATTTGCTCACGATGTTTGCCGGTTACTATACGTGTTCTCTGCTATCTATACTTATACTTATAATATTATAAAGAGGAAAGATTTGTTTGTTTGTTTGTTTCGAATAGGCTCCGAAACTACTGGACCGATTTGAAAAATTCTTTTTCCATTAGAAGCCGACATTGTCCTTGATGAACATAGGCTACTTTTTTTTATCTTTTTTTTATTTTATTTTTTTGGTTTCATGTGTGTTTTAATGTTTCCGAAGCGAAGCGAGGGTGGGTCGCTAGTGTCTAATGTTTTTAAAGATTGGAATAGGTGTTTAGGTATTACGCCTGTACTGGATAGCACCAGTGGCACAATGTAGACCGACTTTGTTTTAAGCATTGATGTGAATGAATACATTTCTGTTTAACTCTATTATACCTTGTTTGTGGAACCCTTCGATGCATAGTCCGACACACGCTTGCCCGGTTTTTATGTATAACTAATGTTCTTGTTGTCCTTGTTAATGTAAAAAAAAGACGCCTTCAATGATTATTCAGGAAACGAATTAGAATTTTAAAACGAAGTTTTAGGAATAATTAATTTGAAGACGACGAATAAATATGGTGTTTCTTTCATTCTTTCGGGGAATAATGTATCTATGTATCATTTGTGGCCGACATTAATTTGTATTTATTGAACTACATTTCATACCATACATTTGAGATTTAGACTACTATGTGGCATTCATGTAGTAGTGATGTCTATGGTCTCCCGTTACCTTAACACTAGGTGCGGTCTAAGCTCGTTTACCAGTCTTAAGCAATAAAAAAGGAATACGAAGTCCGACAGCTACCTCGGTTGCCATGGTTATGGTCGATTGTAAATTTTATATAGGTACCATTTGAACGTGTGATAAAAACATTTCAATAGGTCCAAAGTCTTCGTTTGCCGCTAGGGACGCTATTTCAACTCCATGCAAATTTTGAGTTTACTTTTACGCGATCGAGAAGTTAAAAACGCACCCTAAGTACACACAGAAGCCGTGCGGACTCACAAACTGTAGTTTGAAACCAAAAATTCGTTTATTAGGTAGGTCATATTTGTTTGTTTCTGTTGCATTGTGTTTAAATGCTTACTTCCGACGGCACAGCGAGTTTTTTTTTATTACTTAAATGGGTGGACGAGCTCACAGCCCACCTGGTGTTAAGTGGTTACTGGAGCCCATAGACATCTACAACGTCAACGCGCCAGCCACCTTGAGATATAAGTTCTAAAGTCTCAGTATAGTTACGACGGCTGCCCCACCCTTCAAACCGAAACGCATTACTGCTTCACGGCGGAAATAGGCAGGGCGGTGATACCTACCCGTGCGGTCTCACGAGAGGTCCTACCACCAGTAAAAAGTTCGTTCAATAAAATAAAGTCGAGATTAAACTGTAAAAAAAATGTGGATGTTTTTAATATGCTTACTTATGTATTTGTGATGTTGTAATTCTTGTAACGCGTTCAACACCTACGTTGTACAGGCACGTTTGTTTACACAAGTTGCTCGCGATAAGAGGTCTCTTACTGCGCGTTTTGGTTTTACGAAAGTATTATTCGTTATTCAGTATTAAAAGTTATCGTGTTTTGCAGCTGGTATTGTTGTGCGGGCCCACACAGGTTGGGGGGGGGGGGTGCAAAAGAGTAGGGGGGTACATGTAGGGTACCAGCACCACCGCTCTGCATGTTTGTGCCGTGAAACAGTATTGCGTTTCGGTTTAAAAGATGAGACAGCCGTTGTACCGTACAATTAAGAGTAAGACCCCACCTCTCAAAGGTAAACAAGACTGCTCCATTCTTCAAACCGAAACAACCACATAAATGTCGCCGCCCATGAGTTCTAAGGTCTCAGTTTTTACAGTACAACAGCTGCCCTACCCTTCAAACCGAAACGCGTTACTGCTTTACGACAGAAATAGGGTGGTGGTACCTACCTGAGCGGACTAACAAGAGGTCCTACCACCAGTACCATTTAGAATAAAAATAAAAATGATACAGATCTAAAAATCGACTAGTATTTTATAAATGAAGCCCACGATCGAAGAAGTATTACTAATCTTATTACGCAAACGTCAGCCTCGGCTATGACTGCCTCTGGGCTCATAACGAAACAAGCTCTAGAATATTTGCATTACCCGACTGTGTGCGGTAAGGAATTTAGACTTACCAAAACAATGCGGATTTTAATTGTAGTAGTATTTGTAGCTCTACCGTTTTGGTCGAAGTGCATTTTGTTTTTCGCCAACGATGATAGAGGACGACGACCTGGTTAATAGTTACCGAATGTCAGTGACAGGGCTTAACAACGTAATGAAATACGTACTCAACAAATGTTCACGATTGACTTCCACGGTGAAGGAATAACATCGTGTAATAAAAATCAAACCCGCTAAATTATAATTTGCATAATTACTGGTGGTAGGACCTCTTGTGAGTCCGCGCGGGTGGGTACCACCACCTTGCCTATTTCTACCGTGCAGCAGTAATGCGTTTCGGTTTGAAGGGTGGGGCAGCCGTTGTAACTATACTTGAGACCTTAGAACTTATATCTCAAGGTGGGTGGCGCCTTTACGTTGTGAATGTCTATGGGCTCCAGTAACCACTTAACACCAGGTGGGCTGTGAGCTCGTCCACCCATCTCCGCAATAAAAAAATTAAATAAAACTAATAAAAAAAAACACAATTACAATGTAATTACTTAAAGACGCAACAGGTTAGTCCTAAATAAACAGATTCCGTCTACCATGACGTTCGACGTGGCCTTGGCTACCCTCGTGTGATAAACACGCCTTAAACACACAAACTGGTGGTCTGTGTGCATAGTGCGAGCTCTTTAACGGTCTCGATAGCGTAAAAGTTAACTGCCCAAAACACGTCATCTCGGATCCACTAACGGTGCTTTTAGGTACTCCAAGCACCGGTCATCGTTCTCGTCGAATCCGTCGCTTGGGCCGAAGGGTTCGGCAAGTAAATTAAACCACAGACATAGCCCACTGAGTTTCTCGCCGGATCTTCTCAGTGCTTCACGGATTCTACCACCGGATCGGAATCGCGGCCCACTGAGAAAATCCTGTAAGAAACTCAGTGGGCCGTGTCTATCAGTTAGTTGGCTCGATGAACTCTTCGTCGTAAGAGCTCGAAGAGGACGGTGAGTGATGTTTGAAGAGTCTAAAAGCACCGTCCACTATATAGGAATAACATTATGCAATAAATTAATATCTAAATAAAAATAATAAGTCAAATTCGCTAACAATTTAATTCGTGTAATTACCGGTTGTAGGGTGTCTGAGCTTGCGTAATTATATACCATTATTCTGTCTATGTCAACCGTGAAGCAGTATTGCGTCCTAACCCATACATTAGCCCGCTGAGTTTCTCGCCGGATCTTCTCAGCGTCGCGATTCCGATCCGGTAGTAGATTAATTCCTAAAGTAGCTGCTCTTGAGTTGTTAAGTTTCCTTTAGTGACGCTCGGGTAGCTGTTAGCAAATCCCATCCCTCCTGGCTGAGCCTTTGCTCACCCACCTGTCCTGGTGAAACTGGAAAGGCCTTCGGGCCACCAGTACCTCACGCCTCGAGGCGGCGTCATTCACGTTTTAAATGTTTTAAACTTTATAGTTGTGGGCGATTACAAAAGCAAAATTACTGACTAGGAATCTTGAACTAGACTAACATCAAAATGTAATTTAATAGCCGATTAGATTTCTAATGATTGACTCTGCGTGTATTCCTCAAATTGATCGGACGGTTTTCTCTAAGATTTAAAAAACAAAAAGAAAAAATACAATTACGATATTACATATCAAACATGACTCGGATTGAGTTTTAATTGTTCGACAATGATTAGCTGCCACAGCTTAGTGGAATTGTCGATAGTTCATTCTGTGCTTCAATCAATATTTCGTAACTCTGAAGGTTTAAAACGCGAAAGAACTATTTTTCAAATACCACGATAAAGTGCAAAGCATTTAGTGCTAAAATTATTTTAAATTATTTTTTTACCACCGTTATTACTATATCAAGGAACCTTATCAGCTAATTGTTTATTTAGTAATAAGTAGTTATATAAATAAATAGTTATATAAGTTACATTAAGTGCCTAATAGTTTAAGGACTGACTAAAACATTGTTCTGTGAAAAATGTAAATACATATAGTTAAATTCCACAATTGCTATGTTACTGAAACAGATTTTAATAATAATTTTGTTCTATATATTTATTACTATAAAGATTTCTGCTTTGGTATTGTATTCATATAGCTTGGCACCATCGATATCTGTGTTTCTGTCGCGAAGCAATGTTTCACTTCCAAAAGTGGGAAGTCTGTTGTGCCTTAGACATCGTAGGGGTAACGCCCACTGATGCTACATATAATTTCTAGCCGGATCTACTCAGTGTGTCGCATTTCCGATCCGGTAGTAGATTCTGCGAGGCACTCACTGCTCTTGCAAGGGCTAGTGTTAGCAACGCAACGAGAGCTCACCTTCACGTTAGGGTTACGCTGACTTAGCCTCTCAAAGCTAATAAACTTATCTAGGAAAAGAAAAACTGCGGGTGATTAATAAATTCTAAGAGTTCATATAACAAAAATATTGCAAATGACCGCTAACTACACATTAAACCTGCTGCTATATATCTACACTGTGTCAACTTTCGTCCCGCGTCACGTAATGCCGATGCCGATATTATAATCGCTAAGAGTAATTTGAACGTATTTTTATCACGACGCCACATCGGCTTGAGGCGGACAGAGCATAAAATGTATGAATGCATTTTTATAATGAGATCAAGTAGCTTACGGCTTGATTTGACTGCGTATATGTGTTAAAAGCTTCCAACAGCCAGGAAATAAATACAAAGATTGCGGTAGTTTACTTTTTTTTTATTTTTTTTATTGCTTATATGGGTGGACGAGTTCACAGCCCACCTGGTGTTAAGTGGTTACTGGAGCCCATAGACATCTACAACGTAGACGCGCCACCCACCTTGAGATACAAGTTCTAAAGTCTCACTATAGTTACAACGGCTGCCCCACCCTTCAAACCGAAACGCATTACCGCTTCACGGCAGAAATAGGCAGGGTGGTGGTACCTACCCGTGCGGACTCACAAGTGGTCCTACCACCAGTAAAAAACTTGACACTGTGCTAATTTATTTGTAACTCCACTTGTACAACTTTCAGGTATGTGCTCACTAGTATACACCATAGATATAAATACACTTTAAGAATACACCGCTTTTTCTGCCCACCTTTTCCGACTACCGCCTTTTGTAATATGCCTCGTCGCCACTACCAGCATCGCTCCCACAAATAGTGTTGCCATATGGCAAGTAAATTTAATAAATTTTATTTTTGATAATTTTATATTATAGTTATTGTAAACCTTACCTATATGTTAAGATAGCAAGCAGGTTAGAAGATTGTATGTTACTTCAGTAGTTAAGTTGTGAAATCTTATGAACATTATCTAAAAAAATATTCGAATTAAAAAAACTCCAAATATTACTAATGCAATGAGAAATGACAAACCTTTTCATTTATTCAAGTTAATAATTAAATAGCTGAAAATTAAATTTGCCACTGAGCACGCATTATTAATACAACATTATTCTTCTTTCGCCGTGATGTCCGACTCTCCTATAGGAATTTGCATTAGACGGACGCAGTTTCTAAACTACCTGTCCAAGTCTCACCAACTGGTAACATCAGTTGTCACTGTCAGTCATGGACATCGGCAATGCCAAGGACACAACCGAGTCGTTGTCTACAGGTCTAGACGTTCTTAAAACTTCATTTGAAGAAGGACCACTTATTGGAATAAGGAAGTCTAAGTCTTAAAGTATCAGTGATTATGGTCGAATTTCTTTCCTTGTGCGCACACTAGCATGTTAATAAACGGCCTAAAGCCTGGTGCAGAATAGGGGTGACGTCAACAAACCTTCACTGACGTATTCTGGGTTTTTGCTCTTCGCTTATTTCTGACTAAGGAAACTGATTTCGACGAGTTTAATTTGAATTTTTTTTTTTTATTGCTTAGATAGATGGACGAGCTCACAGCCCACCTGGTGTTAAGTGGTTACTGGAGCCCATAGACATCTACAACGTAAATGCGCCACCCACCTCGAGATATAAGTTCTAAGGTCTCAGTATAGTTACAACGGCTACCCCACCCTTCGTACCGAAACGCATTACTGCTTCACGGCGGAAACAGACGGGGTGGTGGTACCTACCTGTGCGGACTCCCAAGAGGTCCTACTACCAGTGAATGACCTTCTCGTTTAAACCTTTGAGACCTCTAAAGAGGTACACTGAATATTTTTGATTCGGGCAACTTGTACAAGCTAAGGCGTAAAACGTGACATAAATATGTATGTAAAACTCAACATAGATATCATACATACAGTATCACCATGAATGAATATGTACTAGAGCTACCCCGGTAGTCGAAAATTGAAAAATAATTATATAAAAATCTTCGATCAATAATACTACATAAAAATTATAAGTTTGAACATTATTATGGTTCCTTTGTCAAAGACTATTATAATATACTTCTAATATAATCATAGATTTCGGCAAGACTACACTATAGATAAATAATATTAAAGATAAACAATATTAATCTATTCTCAATTTGATCACAGACTATAAACAATAACAAAAGTTCGACAATAAACTCAGAGTATATGTGTGTGTGTCAAATACATGGTAGTGTGTGTAATGTTTTCTTTATTTTTATGCATAATAAAAAAAAAGTTAACATTCTGCTCTCTTTGTCTGTATTTTCTATTAGTGTTAGAAATTTCATACTCCTCCGTCCGCGTAATTTTCGTAAAAAGCGATACAGAGTTTTTGCTTCACATATTAATTTAAAGATTACGCATTCCCTACAAAAGCTTAAATATATAAAAAAAAAAGTCTTAATTTTATTTTTTTATTTTTTTATTGCTTAGATGGGTAGACGAGCTCACAGCCCACCTGGTGTTAAGTGGTTACTGGAGCCCATAGACATCCACAACGTAAATGCGCCACCCACCTTGAGATACAAGTTCTAAGATCTCAAGTATAGTTACAACGGCTGCCCCACCCTTCAAACCGAAACGCATTACTGCTTCACGGCAGAAATAGGCAGGGTGGTGGTACCCACCCGCGCGGACTTACAAGAGGTCCTACCACCAGTAATTCTAAATGCTCCCGAAATATATGCCCGTAAGCTCCAATTCAGCAATATCGTTGCGCCATACGAAGTTATATAACACGCATTTAATTAGGTTAATTGGTATTTTACTAAGTTTTAACGAGTATGAGTGTGGTTTTAAAAAAGTTTTACGAGAAGCGGTAATGGGATGGCAACGTAAACACGTTTTTTTTTATGAAGTCTCACAGGGATATAAAAAAGTTAAAAATGTTCTTATTTTGTAATAAGGATATGATCGGTTAGAGTTTTGGTTAAATCATACTTCTAACTGCGTGGGGCGACGGTGTTGTCCGCAGTGATGGATTTACGCTTAAATATGCCCATGAGGCCCGGGTGTGATGCGGGGTGATTTGAGTTTCGACAAAAATTTTGAAATGCCAAATTTTTTGAGAAAAAATACTTTAGATACTTAGTTGTCCGTGCGTCATTTAAACTAGATTGTATGGGTGGGCTAATTTATGAGACTCTTGACATTGAAACAAAATGCTACGTTGGTTCGTAACGCATATAAGATACATATAAAAATTTCAAGAACACGATCCTATATCTCCTCTATTTTTCTTTTTGTTTATAATATAAAATCAAACCCGCAAAATTATAATTTGCGTAATTCGTCGGAATTTGAGACATGAGTTCTAAGATCTCAGTTTTTACAGTACTCCTAAAATGTAACGTACAACCCCGAACTTACCATACAAACTGAGACGTGTTACTGCTTCACGGCAAAAATTTATAGGTCATGGTACCTACCAAGGGACTTACAAGGCGTCCTACTATAATCATGTTTTTAAATACTTATAATTCTAATTTCTCGGCACCCGCGTTTCTTTTTTCTGCTGTTTATTTGAAACCCGTTGAATTGTGAATATCGGCGTCACATGAAGTTCAAGCCACAGTCGCATAAGCAACAGTAATGCTACTCTACAAATCAGATCGCGTATTTTTTTTTAATTATCGCTACATATTAACAGGTAGTCTAGGAGGCTATTCCAAAAACGCCCTCACTTTTTTCCTACCTAAGCTGATAGCCTTGAGAGGCTATTTCAGCGTAACCTTAACTAGTAGGTGAGCTCACGGGGCTCAAACCTGACGACGTTGCTAACACGAACCCTAGCAAGAGCCGTGCTTCGCAGAATCTTCCACCGGATCGGAAACGCGACCCACTGAGAAGATCCGGCGAGAAACTCAGTGGGCTGTATCTGAGGGTTAATGTACTCGTCGAGCCCTTCGTCGCCAGCGACGGGTTCGACGAGAACGATGACGCCCTCACGAGTAATCACGTGTCTGCTTCGCTACGTAAATACGCAGGACAAACCCTACTTTACCTAACTTTGTAACGTTACTTTTATTATCTAATATATAAAATTCTAGTGTCACAATGTTCGTTCCCATACTCCTCCGAAACCGCTTGACCGATTCTCATGAATTTTTTTATGCATATTCAATAAGCCTGAGAATCGGCTACTATTAGGGTTGTCTACCCCTAACATTTTTTTTTTATTTGGACATTTTTTTGAAGTGAAACTTCTTTATCGGCGTTGGAAAAAAAATTACCGTCACATTTTTCGGTTACGCGTCACATTTTTCCGTTACGCGCCATCTTTTTCTTCACCATTCATTGTTGCCGTACACAAGTGAAGGTGCCTCTTTACTCGGTAACAATAATTATAAAATACCGATGATTTTAAGTGGAGATTTTAATGTAAATTTTGCATCGGAAAATTCTTTGAAGCTAGTTGAATTTCTGAAAGATAAATTGAATTTATCCATGAAAAACAGTCCTCAAACGTCAACAACAAGATCTGGCACTACAATTGATGGAGTTTTTACTCGGTCACTAAATTTCGTGGAATGTAAACCATATATTTCATATTTCAGTTACCATAAGCCATTAATTACAAAAATATATAATGACAATGACAATGATAGTAATAATTCTATTACAATTAATGAAATGCTGTAATAATCTTAGTAGCAAAAAGGTAAAGTGAAATAATTGTATTATTTGTATTCATGTCTATGATAATAAAATCCTTTTGTTTAAACTTTATCTAATTTAACTTTATTTAACCAATTTCTAGAAAGTTGCATGTAGATCATTTTTCGAAAAATAAGGCCATAAACAAGTTTCACTTCTTACGTGTGTACACTAGTACACGCACACATTTTTTTTGTTATAATGAGGTATTATGTGGTTGAATGAGGTTTTGTTATTTTTATTATATATTCCCTCATCGTTCACAGCACTGCATACCTCTTTCACTCATTTACCACATCCTTACACACTTACAATAAGTTAGTTTTTTTTTCTACACTAGAAATTCCCTAGAAATCTTATTTAAGGCAAAACAATGTTTGCCGGGTCAGCTAGTTTAGTTATAAACATTTCATACATTCAACATAAAGGCACATAGTTGACGCGTTAAAAATTCTTTGGTAATCTTGTAAAACGGGAAATACGTGTTTGTAGAATGGCATAAAGAATTGATACGCGCGGAATGAATTGTTTCTAATAGCTATCGGATAGCCTTGAGATCACACGTACGACTGTGAACAATGTGAACAGAAATATGTGTACTACACAGTAGTAGAAAATAGAGAATGGCGCATACAGGTGATTAACCAAAAAAAGATATATGAGTCGACTATTATCAAAGGCGGCAATGTGACTTTTGGACAATTATTGGTAAATCAGAAAAACGAATTATTGACTTTGTATTCCATTGGCAGTCACAAAACTCTTCTGAACGACATCTTAGATAAATAACAGGTTAAGTATTAACCTTTATTTAATGCAGGTTTTGAACCGTATTCTTTGAAGGAGACGATTATATTCAAATCAATCTGTATTGACATATCAATTTTTTTTTTGTCCCAATGCACAGATTGCCGCCTTTGATAATAGACGACTCATATTTTCAAATTAACATGGCAGCTACCGAGAAACATAATTTTAGGATTACACAATTTTAAACGCGCTAAAGTCGCGATGAGGTCAGTGAACTATTACTAAGAAAATACTGCTAAACATACCCACCCGTTCCGCACAATTTGTTTACAAATAAACCAAATTTGACGTGTTAGCGCACATCAGGGATAGCTGAGCGGTAGGTTCCATCACTCGTATTTGGTTGAACTCAGTTTATAAAAAATCAATAAAACCTTTTGAATAACAATTATTGAAACTCAACACACACAACTTTCACAATGACAGGATAAACCGATATTTATCAAAACAACATTTCATCATTTAAAATAATAATCAAAACCACCGTCTTAATATTACTAATATAAAAGTCGTTATGCACGACAACTAAAAGTCGTTATCCACGACAGACGTTTATTAAAATTGGGTATAAGAATGTTATACCGGTAGTTTTCCAATGACAGCACAAGAGCGCATTATGCGGCATAATGCTCAACGTTGAATGTTCCAACTACAGCAACGCTTCGCACAATCGAGCACTCTCAAAAGTACTGCTCTCGCGTGATACTCGCAATCGATACCGACTCAGTGACAGAAAATTGACAAGTGTTTTTTCTTTAAGTTGGCATTGATCGAAATTTTGTTTATATTATCGTTAGTAATATTATTTAATGTTGAAAAAAATTGTAAGGCTTTCGTTTCGTCGTAGTTTCTTAGAAATAATCAATGTTAATTAAAACTGTGCTAACTTAGCGCACTCTGCTGATGCATTTGAAAACTAATTCATGTTCCAATTAAGCTTCAGCATAATTCGGCATTGTGCGTCACTGAGTCGCATTATGCTCTGTAATTGGAAAACTACCACCGTCTTCTGGTCACAAAACAACGCGACGAAATTCGAACCGTAACCATAACTTCGACCGCCGAAGCAGGTGATTCCGATGGGGTGTTTTTTTTTATTGCTTAGATGGGTGGACGAGCTCACAGCCCACCTGATGTAAAGTGGTTACTGGACGCATAGACATCCACAACGTAAATGCGTCACCCACCTTGAGATATAAGTTCTAAGGTCTCAGTATAGTTACAAAACCCTTCAACCGAAACGCATTATTGCTTCACGGCAGAAATAGGCGGGGTTGTAGTGCCTATCCGTGTGGACTCACAAGAGCTCCTACCACCAGTAATTACGCAAATTATAATTTTGCGGGTTTGATTTTGATTACACGATGTTATTCCTTCACCGTGGAAGTCAATCGTGAACATTTGTTACGTACGTATTTCATTAGAAAAATTGGTACTCGCCTGCGGGATTCGAACACCGGTGCATCGCTAGATACGAATGCACCGGACGTCTTATCCTTTAGGCCACGACGACTCTACGGTGTCCACAGGTCCCTGTAACTACTTACGACCTGTGTGCTTAGTGCGAGTTTTTTAACGTTCTCGATAGCGTAAAAGTTAACTCAAATCTGTATGGAGTTGGAACGTTTGTCTGCGTTTGCCGCTAGGGGCGCTGTCCAACTCCATACAAATTTCTAGTTAACTTTAACGCGATCGAGAACGTTAAAAAACTCGCACTAAGCAAACACACAGATAAGTCGAGAACCTGTCGGTTGACGTCATGAAGGAATAGGGATACTCACTAATTTTGACGACTTTGTGATTAATTGAATTGGTGATCATGCATTTTTAAATACGCCCTCTAAAAGACTTCCGTTAACGGAAGTAAGTATTTAAATGAATATTTAGCACTAACCGCTAGTGCTTGTTAAATAATTAATTATCAAAATACAAAACGCGATAACCCGAGAGGAAGTAATCATTTAGGGACACTGTTGACACGAATGTGACGTGAGGTTTTGACAGTACGTCTGCGGGTTTTTGTATATTTAGAAAAAAGTATCTGTTTTTTTATTGCTTAGATGGGTGGATGAGCAAAGTTAGCACAACCGTTAACTGACACAATACCAGACTTCCATCTTATGTCTTATAGAGGGTGACGCTAAACGAGCATACTGTCTAGATGGTAAAAAGGTGGGGCCATTCCCGAAACCTACCCCTGAAGACAGTAAAACCCTATGCAGAGGTAGTTACCATAGAACATGAGATGTTTGACAGAAACCTGAATAATAGCAATAACGATTTTCACGTGGTTTGGTGCTGCCCCTGGCATTGCTGACGTCCATGGGCGGTGGTAACCACATATCATCAGGTAGGTCGTGTGCTCGTCTGCCAACATGGGCAATAAAAAAATAACAGTGTATATATGTAAGCAAAAAACCCATGAAAAACTTATGAAAGTGGCACCCGTGACAGAGAAATTGAGGAGTTCGCGTTTGGGATGGTATGGATATGTCGTGATGAGACGAAATGACGATGAGGTTGTTAAGTGTTTTAACTATAAATGTGGAAGGATATAGTGGAAGAGGTAGACCTAAGAAAAAATGGATGGATTGTGTGAAAGACGATATGTGTAAGAGGGTAGTGAGCGAAGAAATGGTATATGATAGAGGAGTATAGAATGTTGCGCCGACCCCAGGTGACTGGGAGAAAGGGAAGGAGAATGATGATGATGAACTAACTTATAAAAACCTTTCGAACTACCAGTCTATCAAGAAAATATATCACCTCGGTATCTTGGTCGTGTCCCACAAACCTTTTAAAGTAGAACATTATATAAACAATAAAACACATTTCTTAAAAAATCTTTACAGCCTCTGTTTCCTGGAAATATGAGCGTGCACAATAAGATTTAATCTCTATTTAAACGTATCAGCTAAACATCAATCTAAATCAGATTTTCTAATTGCAAACGTCGAACCAATCAACTCAAAATTTAAATCAAACATACTCGCCAAATATTGACACAAAACTCATTAAACACAATCATATCAACCGCCAGCTCATGGGCTACCTGGAAGAGCACCAGCTGATCAGCGACCGCCAATATGGCTTCCGCAAAGGCCGATCAGCTGGTGATCTTTTGGCTTTACTAACTCACCGTTGGGCGCAGGCGGTTGAGAGTAGGGGTGAGGCACTAGGCGTTGGTTTGGACATTGCGAAAGCCTTCGATCGGGTTTGGCATAAAGCCCTACTATCGAAGCTTCCTTCCTATGGGCTTCCTGAGAGACTTTGTAGGTGGATCGGCAGTTTCCTTGCGGAACGGAGAGTTAAAGTCGTCGTAGACGGCTCATGCTCGGACCCCCGGACCGTAAATGCTGGTGTTCCCCAAGGCTGCGTGTTATCCCCGACATTGTTCATTCTGCATATCAATGATTTATTACATACCAGTGGCATTCATTGCTATGCGGATGACAGTACCGTGGATGCACTGTATTTCGGCCGCAGCAATATCTCTCGGGATCACGTCGATGAGTGTCGGAACAAACTTGTGTCTGAAATCGAATCATCCCTTATGAAGATTTCCGATTGGGGGGGACTAAATCTAGTCCAGTTTAACCCTTCTAAGACTCAAGTTTGCGCGTTTACCGCTAAAAAAGCCCCCTTTGTCGCATCGCCACTCTTCGGAAACACTCACCTTTGTGCCAAGCCGAACATGGGCATTCTGGGCGTAGACATTTCGAGTGTTGTCCAGTTTGGCGGTCATTTGGAGAGCAAGGCTAAAATGGCCTCCAAAAAACTCGGAGTACTCAACAGGGCCAAACAGTACTTCAGGCCGGCTCACCGCCTTAAGCTGTATAAGGCGCAGGTGAGGCCTCACATGGAGTATTGTTGCCACCTTTGGGCCGGGGCTCCGGCTTATCAGCTATCTCCATTTGACCGAATCCAACGTAGGGCATCTCGGATTGTCGACGATCCTGAACTTGCCGATCGGCTAGATCCTTTGGCACTGCGTAGGGATCTATCTTCCCTATGCATACTTTACAGAATCTACAATGGGGAGTGTTCCGAGGAGTTGTTCAATTTAATAGAAGCTGCTGATTTTCGCAACCGATCGTCTCGCCGGAACTATCATCCGCACCATCTGGATGGTTGGCGTTCCACTACAATGCGTTTTAAAAACAGTTTTCTGCCACGCACAGTAAATCTCTGGAATTCGTTGCCATCAGCGGTCTTCCCCAACAACTGCGACATTGGGTTATTTAAGAAAAGAGCATATTCTTATCTGAAGGGTAGGCAACGCACTGGCGCAAACGCTGGTGACCGTGGGCGGCGGTGAATCACTTACCATCAGGTGACCCGTCTTGCTCGTTTGCCTCTTAGTTGTTATAAAAAAAAAAAAAAAAAAAAAAAATATTAACGCACACATTGATTACCTAAAATATTGCTTGCTTCGAGCTCCATTTTAACTGCGGATTTAATTTAACGTTAATTTATTTAATTTTTTTAACGGCCGTCTGGTGTAGTGGTAAGTGACATGGTCACTACACAAGGGGGTCGCGGGTTCGAATCCCGCCAAGGGAAGATATTTGTATGAAAAATATGCCTTTTCCAGGGTTATGGATGTATATTAAATATATGTACGTGTATAATAAAAATCTTACATTTATATCCGTTATCTGGTACCTGTAACACAAGTTCTTTACGAACTTATCACGGGACCAGTTAACGTGGCGTGATTGTTAGTAAATATTTATTTATTTATTTATTAATTAACATGTCGAAACTAGGATTTAAATTATTTCAATTTTTTTTTCTAGTCATTCTGATCGGTATGTAAGCCACAAGACATATATGTTACAAATTAAAATAAGTGTGCTAATTTTCCAAACAATAAGGCCAATTCAAAGCGGTACAGGGCTTAAGCGAAAATGCGTAATATGTTTGTGGATATCCGTATAGACTCGCAATTCGTCGCCCTACAAATAATTTTGAGAAGTTTATTTTTATTGCGCACTGCGGAAGCTGTGGACAATGATACTTCCACATTTTGACGTAGAGCAGACTCCATTTTAACGCAAACATCCCGTGAATTAGCTATCTGCGGGATCGAGAGCGGATCCGGGAAATTCGGCCCGACCGCTAACCTCAGTCAGTTAATTACCGGACAGCTGTGATCATGGTCCCGGCCAGCCTCGGCCGTTCGTTATGTATTTTGGAAGCACGACTGGAAAATCAAGGCTGAAACCACGAAATTGCCTGTCATTGGTTTTAAAAGTACCGAAGTATTTCTGTCTCCTATATCTACGTTTATCGATGGAACACGTCATTTCGGTTCCTCCCGGTCCTTTGACGGGGCTTTTAGGTAGCTCAAGCACCGAACGATGACGACGAAGGATTCTGCGAGTAAATTAACTCACAGACACAGTCTACTAAATATCTCGACGGATCTTCTCAGTGGATCGCGTTTCTGATCCGGTGGTAGATTCTGCGAAGCACTGCTCTTTCTAGGGCTAATGTTAGCAACGACCTCTGGTTTGAGCCCCGTGAGCTCACCCACTCGTCGGGTAAATTTAGCATGACCCCGAGGTCACTAGAATAGGTAGATAAAAAATATCGATGGAAAATCCGTTAATTTAAAGCAATTGCTCCCACTTTGATTGTTCATTCACATTACAACGTCTTTGGTCCAGTTACTGCTCGCCAGGTGGGCGTTCGTCTCCTGTATCCTTACGAAAAAAATCTAATTTAATTTACTCTAAAAAAAACTCCGCATTTTAATTTACTCTTTCCAGCACCTTCATATCCAACGTAATAAAGATTACATAAAAGTTTATTATAATGATCTGCTCCACACTGCCATTCAAAAGTAGCCTCTATTCCAGAGGCTTAAAAGTCATAACCTTCGGAAGATCTGAAACCATCTGACCACATAATTCCATGGGTGAATCGCGACATATGGCGGATGCTACAGTTAGAGGGTATCCAGATATTTTTTTTAAATTTATTTTTTTTGGACACCCAAGGAGTTCATTTTTATAAAAAATAATGTTCTGATTTTTATAACATTGTGAAGGATAAAGGCGAGTGTAAAGTTGATGTATGTACACATGGAAACAAGTCATGGTGTCTATGAGATCCTATGACCGCTTCAAATCAAGTGGACCGTAAGCTTCACCTCGAAAACAGTTAAGTAAACAGTTAACAAATATCTGGTTCTGTAGCTGCACAATATTTTGGGTGTCATTTTGGTTAAACGTTATGATGTATATTCTATTTATTGTTTATTTTATAAAAAAATCTTATTTTTTTATGTTTATCTAATGCTTTTTTAAATGCATAAACAAACCGCCAGATTGTTAGGCAATGTTTGTCGTTGTTTTGTTTTCTCTTGTTTTCGTATTTACTATTGTAGCAATATGGGTGCCAGCGTGTAAAACAATTTAATAAGTGCTCAATAAAAGGTTTTGTTACACAAGTTCTCACAAGGCATTCTCTAGAAAAGGGGCGAATATTTATAATTTTAATTCGCATTAAAATAATTTATGATTGCTATGTATAAACACATATAGATATTTCTTTAATATTTACTTGTTACATTTGTAAGAAAACGCTCGGATATTTCTTCAACCGATCGATACTTGAAATACTTTCCAGTCTACTAAATACTCTAAAGACATTTCTAGTTCACTTTCAGACTATCGACAAATTCGGTTGCCTTGTAAAATTGCGGATAAAATTTCGAAGAATATTCCATAATATTTTTGAATTCGTAGTAACAAATAAAGCCACGCGCCAGAGCAGGTGTGGTCGCACAATAAGACTTGGTCCATACAATAGTTATAGATCGCAGGGCTGCCACACAAAGGGAATCTAAAAGAGCTGTCTTTCACTAACGGATATAAGGATTAGCTTACCAGCCATTGAGAGTCACCAATTTTTTTTTTTTAGAAATAGTTTTCTTGGTGTTGTACTTTTTGTTAAAAGAAATGAATTTCAATCATAAACATTATTACATTTCAACAAAACATAAAAGACCTAATTGTGTGCTTTGATTAAAATGTTAATATTAATGTTGCTTGCCAATGTGATGAAAATTCTTCATAAGACTAATTACTTTGCTTATTTTACAAGTACGAATATATTTCTTACAGAATATGGAACTGGTAAATGAATTGTGGGTACTGATGTCGTGCGTAATAATCCTGCAATTATATTTTCTATTTGAAGAATATGATTGATGGGTTCGACAGTGTCATGTACGTAATATAATTATAGTGCGTTCTGTATGCTCGTTTTCTTATCAACGATATTATAAACACGCATTAGAAAGATTTCGAACTTCAGAAGTTCGAAGTCATAGCTGCCAAAATTGTAAAATCAATGTAATGAGTTTACAGTTTTGGCACATTAAAATATGTCATGCCTGACTTATCTTAGAACTGCATTACGACGCTTGAAAGGCAAACGTGACTAAGCGCCAATGCGTGAACTTTACAGTAGACTAATTTAAAGTTGAAATACCTGAAAAAAATTATATTTTAACGAATCTAGCTGTAGGATTGAAATAATTTTAATAGACCTAGAAATATAATTTTTTTTTTGCGCATCGAATATGGTTATTGCCCATCATTTATGTACAAAGTAGTTATTGTCGCTTAGTCACGTTTGCCTTTCAAGCGTCGATTAGTATATCCAGCACTAGTTCAAAATTAACTGGGATATCATTAAGCTATTAAAACGTGCAATGATCTGAATGAACGCGGTATACATAATGTAGTTCACTCCATTCTCATATTTATCACTGTCACTAATGGACCGTCAAGGAATGTCACAAAAAATATATTATTTGTAGTAGACGAAGCGTGACACCCCTGGCCATCTGTTGTATCGAAAATAGTGTTGGAAATGTTATTTCGAAGAGATTTGAAAATATCTTTTTTTTTTTTTTATGTATATTAATAATAAATAACTGGGAACAAATTTTGCACGGTCATTGGGCCTAAAAACTAGATCTCCCTATGTTATGGGTACCAAAGACTGACATACATATGGTGGTTTATATTTATACGTATATAAGTACCATATGTATGTCAGTCTCTGGTACATACATACTCTGGTAACATACGTAACTCTGTCACGTTTAAATATAAAAAAACACGCACACAAAGAGCAGAAAACCTGTTCATTACATAAAATATGTTTGCCCGTTGTGGGAATCGAACCCACGACTCGGGCGCAATAGTCAGGGCAGCTAACTACTGTACCATCTAGTCAGTCCAAAAAAACACACCGGCAAATTTTAAAACCTAATTAATTTAAGTACGGCGCCATTTTATGTTATGAACAAATTATATATCCTGCGTATTTCCGCGGACATACAATCCGACTCGAATGGGGGTTTTTAACAAAATTGAGACTTAGACCTTATGTGTCAAGGGAGCTTTCACGTTGTAACGTACACAATAAATACATAAAACAATTTATTATCCAAAATTTAATTACTTACTTTGCACGCCATTAAAATAAATTAACGTATTATTCAATTTTCGATCAAAGCTAACTTCAATATAGAAAAATTCAAAATAAATTCTGTAGAAAACAAAAATAACATTAAATATTGAGGCAACTATGTTCTTATAGAATACGAAAGAAAATCGATTTTACGTAGCTAAAAATTTCGTTTCCGGATGAGGGCGTGTATTACACCTAAATTATATTAACATACAATTTACGAAAACAAAGTCAATCGGATATCGAAACCCACTTATCCCTGGAGAGGTCTTCGAAGGGCACTGACCTAATTTTTTTTTTACGAGATCTACATCGTTCTGGCCCTTTGTTTAAAGCTTATTCGACTCCTTATTATGACTTTTTGTTGAAAAAACAACACTTTATTAGTACTGTTATTTAACGGATATTTACCACGTATTTCTTTATTCATTTATTTAATGACAAGCTTTTGCCCTCGACTCCGTCCGCGTAGAATAGTTACTTTGGCATAACGCTAAATTTTACCCCCCACTTCATTTACGTAGAAAGTGAAAATATTTTTTAATTTAAATTTAAATATAGAATGTTAAGGAAGCTATTTAAATCTCTATTTTGAAACACTCTTTATTGGTGCTCCACTTGTATTGGTCTTACTGTGATGATATATAGCCTATAGCCTTCCTCAATAAATTGTCTATCTAACACTGAAAGAATTTTTCAAATCGTATCAGTAGTTCCTGAGATTAGCGCGTTCAAACAAACAAACTCTTCTGCTTTATAATATTTATTAAATGATTTCTCCATAGAAGACTAGTTAGACTTAATACTGCGGGTAGTTTATTAAGAGCAGACTACCCGCGAATAAAATAAATCGTACTAAATCACTAATTACAGTCATTACTTCTACCTAACCAACTTCATTCAAACCCCGTTTTAAAGTAATATCAAGGATGATAAAATTTTAATTTGGCGTGGATGTGGTACATAAAATAATGTCTAAATAACTCAAGTAGAGTGCGATGGACTGTATGCATGCCTGTTGCACCAAGACAATACAGGAAACGAACCTGAAGTTGCAATTTGGCTGTGGATGTTCCAACAGTTGAAACTGATACCATCGTCTGAAATCGAACCGAAAAATCAAACCCGCAAAATTATAATTTGCGTAATTACTGGTGGTAGGACCTCTTGTGAGGCCGCGCGGGTGGGTACCACCACCCTGCCTATTTCTGCCGTGAAGCAGTAATGAGTTTCGGTTTGAAGGGTGGGGCAGCCGTCGTTACTATAAATGAGACCTTAGAACTTCTATCTCAAGATGGGTGGCGCATTTACGTTGTGGATGTCTATGGGCTCCAGTTACCACTTAACACCAGGTGGGCTGTGAGCTCGTCCACCCATCTAAGCAATAAAAAAAATAAAAAAATGAAACTTCAGACTTGAGCTCAAAGTTTTAAATGGAACGTTACTAAAAATAACAATACTTATAGATAATATCGACAACACAAATGCACATCACTAACGTCTTATCAACGGCAGATGCAAGAAGTCACAAAGATCCTTTGTGCTCCCAAAGTGGGTGCGAAATTAACAGTTTTTTTGTGTGACGCTATTCAAGGCAGATGCACGTTGTTACAATGTTAAAATTGAGAATAAGATCACTCCTATTTTACACATGCATGTTTATTTTTATTTATTTTTTCCCCTACCTAATCGTCGCTAGCTTATGGAACTATTCCAACTTCACGCGGACCAGTAAGTGAGCTCACGGGCTCAACCTGAGGGAATTGCTAACACTAGCCCTAGCAAGAGCAGTGCGTCATTGAACCTACTACCGGATCAGAATAGCGACCCACTGAAAAGTTCCGGCGAGAAACTCAGTGGGGCATGTTTATTTACCAATTTAAACATAAACAGACATAAAAAAGGCAGGTGGTCGTTGCAGGCAGGCAGGCAAGTACGGTCCTCTGAATGTTTTATTTTTCCTACCTATGCTGATAGCCTTGAGAGACTATTTCAGCTTTACCCTAGCGTGTAGGTGCGCTCAAACCGGAAGGGTTGCTATCCCTGGCCCTAGCAAGAGCAGTGCTTCGCAGAATCTACCACCGGATCGGAAACGCGACCCACTGAGAAAATCTGGCGAGAGACTCAGTGTGCTGAGTCTATGGGTTAATTAACTCGCCGAGCCCTTCGTCGCAAGCGACGGGTTCGGCGAGGACGGTGACCAGATCTTCCGAATCATGAGTGGTCACCGTTATGAGAGATAAGATATAGATACCGACACTCACACAAAAGTCCGGTCATCGTCCTCGTCGAACCCGTCGCTTGCGACGAAGGGCTCGACGAACGAATTAACCCATAGACACAGCCTACTGAGTTTCTCGCCGGATCTTTTCAGTGGGTCGCGTTTCCGATCCGGTGGTAGATTCTGCGAAGCACTGCTCTTCCTAGGGTCAGTGCTAGCAGCACTCCGGTTTGAGCCCCGTTTGCTCACCTATACACGTTAGGGTGAAGCCAAAATAGCCTCTTAAGGCTATCAGCATATATAGGAAATAAAAAAAAACACTCACACACACAAAAGCAATCGTTCGATATACAACAATGTCACTCTATTAATTATGCGAACGTTTCGACTATAATACATTTATCGTAAGTTATTACGTGAGTAATATATATTATACATATTTGTCATATTATGTGCACAGCTGCTTTACTATCGGGGGCGAACGGTAATAATTATAATCGAACACATTCTGCACAATCATGGTAATATCATGAGCACTGTGCTTAACAGATAAATACAGCATGGTGCAAATTGTTTAATCACCACATTAATTACCTTTTAGTTTGAATGTATCTTAAGGCTGTTGACGATGTTTATGGGTTCCGGTAACGACTAACATCAGGCGACCCGCCAGCTCTGCGGTCATCCACAGTGCGCTTCCAGAGATCTTTTTTGCCACGCACCATCCGGCTATGGAATGAGCTCCCCTCCACGGTGTTTCCCGAGCGATATGACATGTCCTTCTTCAAACGAGGCTTATGGAGAGTATTAAGCGGTAGGCAGCGGCTTGGCTCTGCCCCTGGCATTGCTGAAGTCCATGGGCGACGGTAACCACTCACCATCAGGTGGGCCGTATGCTCGTCTGCCTACAAGGGCAATAAAAAAAAAAAGCTCGTTCACTAATCCAAGTAACAAAGTATTATAATAATAAAATCATTATCCGAATCCTCTACTATTACTTTATGTTTAGTAATTTAATTCAATTACTTTGTTCCGTAATCACTGGCTTGTTGCAATGTTAATTACATTCCTTGACTTTCTCGGAAGCAGTAATAATTACTAGAAACGCTTACATAGCTTCACAATAACGTTGTATTTTTGAAATATTTTTTTAGGCTCTGAGCACACTGCTTTTGTTTTCCACAAATCAACTTTAGGAGTACATTTTATGAATACAAATGACTTTTATTCTATGAATATTCTTAACAAATTAATATGTACAATAATATTTAACGGATACCATCAAATAAATTAAAATACTGTAAAATTTGCGTTAAAAATTAAGTTCAATTATTAATTCGTGCACGAAAGCTTTTTAGACGTAGTTTTAAACAATATTATTCCTGAGAAGTGTTCGAAAGTTTTGTGAAATTATAACAAACATCCTGTATATATAAAGCTCGTTTTCAATCTATACGTTTGGCTTTGGAAGCGGTATTAATCGGGGAAACCCCGAAACTCCCTTGTAATACGTTTTTATTGTACACGTGGGACTAATATCTGTGTAGACAATATGTGTCCGTGTTACTTAAACATGATTATGGATGACTCATAATTTTTAATATTTTCTTCGGTTTCCCGTTTAGTAAATATATTCGACGAGTGAAAGTCACGGATTGCTTGGAGCCTCTGGGTCTGCGGAGGGACTTCGGTTCCCTCTGTATTTTGTACCGCATGTTCCATGGGGAGTGCTCTGAGGAATTGTTCGAGATGATACCAACGTCTCGTTTTTACCATTGCACCGCCCGCCACCGGAGTAGAGTTCATCCATACTACCTGGAGCCACTGCGGTCATCCACAGTGCGTTTCCAGAGATCTTTTTTGCCACGTACCATCCGGCTATGGAATGAGCTCCCCTCCACGGTGTTTCCCGAGCGCTATGACATGTCCTTCTTCAAACGAGGCTTGTGGAGAGTATTAAGCGGTAGGCAGCGGCTTGGCTCTGCTCCTGGCATTGCTGAAGTCCATGGGCGACGGTAACCACTTACCATCAGGTGGGCCGTACGCTTGTCTGCCTACAAAGGCAATAAAAAAAAAGTATTTCGTTTAAGCGACATTTCGCTTAATAAGCGATATTTATCTTGGCAATTGAAAGTGCATTTTATGTTGTACTAGAGGACCCGACAGACGTTGTCCTGCAAAAATTGATTCAAGTCGATGCAGGCGTTTAGTTGTAGTAGAGATAAATAACCTAGATACCGACTGTAGCGCTATCTGCCGGGCTGATTTTTGAATCTAAGCCGGGTGCCACCCAAATGCACACAAAAAAAAACATTCAAATCGGTCCAGCCGTTTTGGAGGAGTTCCGTGACAAACATACACACAGAAGAAATATATAAATATTTGCATCAAAAGACGCTAATATTTTTAATTGAACTTCAATTGAGTTTACTCGATTCGAATAGCTGAAGAAGTATTTTTTGTTATGCAATTTTTTCCAAATGGTAAACTTTCAATTAAGTATTGCTCTCATGTATTTTTTTTTTAATTTTTATTGCTTAGATGGGTAGACGAGCTTACAGCCCACCTGATGTTAAGTGGCTACTCGAGCCCATGGACATCTACAACGTAAATGCGCCACCCACCTTGAGATATAAGTTCTAAGGTCTCAGTATAGTTACAACGGCTGTCCCACCCTTCAAACCGAAACGCATTACTGCTTCACGGCGGAAATAGGCAGGGCGGTGTGGTACCTACCCGCGCGGACTCACAAGACGTCCTACCACCAGTAATTACGCAAATTATAATTTTGCGGGTTTCATTTTTATTACACGATGTAAATTTACAAAAATGTTACTTAAATACCAAATAGCCTTTTACTCCTCGTATTATAAAACGTATTTTTTAACACTTTTGTCCTTTTTAGTAAATGTAAATAAAATAATTTTTATACA
Organism: Bombyx mori; assembly: GCF_030269925.1. Lineage (NCBI taxonomy): Eukaryota > Metazoa > Arthropoda > Insecta > Lepidoptera > Bombycidae > Bombyx > Bombyx mori. The sequence continues at coordinate 13,369,068 of NC_085109.1, read as the reverse complement.
ATACTAACCGTACTTGCCCGCTTCGCTGGGCATTTAAAATTAACATTATTATTTATTGCCATTATTATTAGGCAGTCCAACACTCATATAAATATTAGCCTATCCATTAAATACTTACATCTATTTTCTACATGGATACCTACCAAGTTTCAAGTCAATCGGATGCATGGTTCAGTAGTTATAACGGGACATCCGTAAAAACCACTGCAGGTTTATATATTAGTATAGATTAGAATGTAGTTAGCAAAATTTTAAAATGTCGACAAATAATTCCTCAGCAGTCCGTGACCAGTAAAATTGTGAAGTCTTCGAAATGAATAATAGAACAGAACAATACTACAATAATAATCAACACGATGCGAACCTGTAAAAAAAGTAGTTTAAATTAAGTCTATTAATCTTCTTGATCATAGACAGACGATGGAGATACAAGGTCAAAACTAGGCTTCTAAGATTTTATTTTCAGCTTACTTCACGTCATGTCTTAACCTATTATTGGGTTCTAATTTGACAAACTTTTATTGACACTGAGACCTAAAATTCTAACGAGAAAGCAGTGACAAGTAAACAAACAATCATCAGGCAATTTACCATGTAGGCGTCAAAAGTCACAAATAACGTCAATCCATCAATTGTCTTCACGTGTGCTTACGAACAGCTTTTTCGAGGGAGCAATAACATTATGAAGATTTAAAAAAAACACTACGCAATGATTCTTGCCTAACTTGCTTATTTTTTCGAAAAGCACCGTAGAAATTATGAAAAGAAATTACACCAGCTAAAACAAACAAACAAAAGATTTTATTATTAATGAATGAAATTGATGTTAATCATTGATATCTAAGAATCATTAGTCGTCCGTGACCTCAAAAACGGAAGCTGTAAAGCATTCAAAACATTGGGAATAATGAAAAGCATACAGCAGAAACTAGATTAACAGTAATATTATAATAGTTTTAATGTTAAATGTACGAATCATTGAATTAGACTTTTGAAGTCCCTAACCCATGCATCAGCTCGCTGAGTTTCTCGCCGGATCTTCTCAGCGGGTCGCGATTCCGATCCGGTAGTAGATTCATTCGCGAAGCAGCTGCTCTTGAGCTGTTAGGTCTCCTTCGGAGGCGCTCGGGTAGCTGCTAGCAAATCCCACCCCTCCTGGCTGAGCCTTTGCTCGCCCACCTGTCTTGGTGAAACTGGAAAGGCCTCCGGGCCACCAGTAATCCTTCAATCATAAAAAAAAAAAAACTTGAAGTCGTGATCATCATGTTTAGTTTAGGCATAGTCCTAGAGCCGACGTCACACTATTGTAGTATTGACAAAAGCCCGATTCGTACCCCAAATAATATTTCGCATATGGTCATGGATTACGGCACTAAATCCGCAATGCATATTGCGAGCTCTGAGAGGATTAAGAATTAAAATGGTCCGATCGTTTGATTAAATTGGGGAAGAACAATCACATTCAGTGCGACATATCAGAGCAGGTTTCGTACCATACTTTGTTACATCTTCTCGTGGACGAAGCCCCATGCGCTGGACTGATAAGGTGAAAGACCTTACCAAAACCCCACTTGACGAGTGCGTGCGCCAAGCCTCAGTTCGCCAACTATGGAAAACATCTGTCAATCTGTCAATAAACAAGAATTCCACATGACCACGACTGTTTTGCCAAAAATAACTGACTATGATGATGCTGTTACATCTTGAGACGTCAAAGTTACAATCGTTTAAATGATGACAACGCCACAACATGACTTGTCCCCGGGGACTACGGAAATTGAATTTTTCTTTAATTAAAAAAATTGAAATTTTTGTTTGAAAATTTAATCAATTCTTATTTTCTGTAAACATATTATTATCTAGCTTAGAAAAATCTGGTATAGGTTTATCAGATATTATCAATACTCTACATAAATAACCCTTTCGCAACATATCGCATAAAGGAAAACAATATGAAGATATCAATTTATATTAGGGTTTATTTTCTTCAGTGACTGATAAAAATTATAAACTACAGGTCATAACTCCAAACTATTTTAATAGGAACTGCACACATGCATAAAATAATTTATCTACAAGAATATTTGACCTTAAGACTACTTGACACATTATTGATATTGATCGCGATTTAATATCTTTTCCGAAACCGCTTCTATCCTCCGTATTCTGTTCGGATTCCGGGTATTACAAAAAAAGCTTCAAATATTAGATTTCAAAAGTTCACCGCTTGTTATCTTCTTGAGGTTTATATCGATAACCTTAAACTTTTTTCATTTTAAACTTATACCAAGTTCAATTTGTTTGTTCCAATACAAACAAGATTTCTTTGTTTCGATTTTAATAATGATGTTTGTTCCGAGAACTTTTTGGAGCTCCAATTAAAGGCCCTTATTGAACAATAAAGTTCATACTTCCATTCTTCACTATGTGTGCTTAGTCCGCCGCGTCTCTAACCTATTCAACCTTCTGGCCAAGTAGTCAGTGTCTCTAGATAAAGTTTAATGTGCCAACAAAAATAAAATACACTTGTCTAAAAGTTACGCATCGTTTCTCTATCTCCCACTTCGATCACAGAGGCTTGACGAGGAAGTAAGAGCTCGCGGCTAGCACGCAATTCACGAATAATAGACACATAAATCACAACACAAAAACAAAGCACCAAAAATTTCCGCGTTAAACGAATAATGCCAGTTTTTGTGACAAAAAAAATTTGGTAAGATGCCAAAGAATCCGTGACCGATCTACGTGGATAGCGAAGGTCAACCGCTTTTACGTGATAATCGCTATTCGATTGAATAAACGTGTTAAACGAAGAATAATTGGATTAAATGATGGCGATTTAAATATTTAAATTGTGTGGACAGAACCAGTCAGATTGCAATTCCAAATGTTTTCTTAATCTGCTTTTTGGGGTCTTAAAGCCTGTTCTAAGTCCGCATGGGTCAAGTTATCGCGCTCATCTGCCATGAAACTATTACTAGGTTCGGGTTTAACAGATTAATAGCTGTAAGAATCCCTTGTTCAGTGGCGTCATCCACGTTGTGGACCCAAATATCTGAACTTTGCCCTTTTAGCCAAACAAAAACTTTACAACAATTTTTAATACTTTATTTTAACTAAACTTTATTAAGATTAAAATAATTCGTAATTAGAATGTTATAATACTAAAATAATATTTCTTTTGTTTCAGATAAAGTGAAAAACGTTCAGTGGAAGCAAAAGTGTGTGTGTTGTGATAAGATGATGTACTAGTTCATAATGTTGCCACGGTGGCGCTGCGGTCGCATCACGTGACATTCGGATCCAAAGATGGCGGAGACCAGTCCCGCCACTTCTATCATAGAGGGCACCGTGAAATTTCGCGATGGAAAAAAGGTATTCTTTAACATAATTATAACATAAATTCAAAAGAGCTCTCGGTTTTATTGTAACCAATTATCGCAAATCATCAACATAAATTGAATAAATAGCCATCATGGAACGCAGAGCTACAGACACTAGCAGAATTAGAAATGAAAGACATAAAATTGTAACCTACATGTGAATTTGTAAAAAGTAGACTGCTAATGATTTGCTATTATATTGTCGTAGTATTTTTATGTAGTGAATTTTTGAAGTTATACTTCTTTAGGCGCGTTATGAAAAATTGATGAGAGTGAAATTTTACGATGCGCGCGCACCGTGATACATAATTAACAGAATGAAGTTGCCCACTAAATCGCAGGTGAACTTTCCGAACCGTACCGAGAATTACCGAATTTATACGATGTCAAGAAAAGGGATGTCCAATATGCGTATTTGAGGATATTGTTTATTCGATTATTTTTTCAAATTGATTAAAATTTAAATAAAAAAAAGAAATAAATTTAATAAAAACAAAGTATAACTTCTTACGCGCGTACATAAGTACACGCATCCTTTTTTTAATTACAACACTTTTTCTCGGTGTATTGGAGGCTCGCAGACGTGAAGTTATCAGATTAATTAAAGTACATGAACCATAACTTACAGAATCTCTGTCTTAATCCTACATAAAACATTTAGGTACACATTAGTAAACATTTTTGATGGTAGGACGTGTTGTGAGTCCGCACGGGTAGGTAGGTACCACCGCCCTGCCTATTTCTGCCGTGAAGCAGTAATGCGTTTCGGTTCGAAGGGTGGGACAGCCGTTGTAACTATACTGAGCCTTTAGAACTTATATCTCAAGATGGGTTGCGCATTTACGTTGAAGATGTCTATGGGTTCCAGTAACCACTTAACATCAGGCGGGCTTTGAGCTCGTCCACCCTACTAAACAATAAAAAAATTATTCAAATTTCATTACTCTCCCATGAGAATGTAATGGACACATTGAAGTATAAAACTTCTATCGACGTTATCATTTCTAAATAATCGATATAAAGTGGACGGGCTGTTTGTCGAGAACACAGATAACTCGATATCTAATCGATTTAACATATACATTTATATATGTCATTGATAGAAGGTTCAGGTTTGAATCTAAATTAATTTATCATTGAAATTTTATTAAAATTTAATATAGATTGTCTAGTGAAGTCAAAAAATGTTTGATCTATATTATATGTGATGAAAAACCCACTGATGTTCTCGTCTGATCTTTGCACGCGATTCCGATTAGATAGTAGATTCAGTAAAGCACTGCTCTTACTATGGCTGGTGTTAGCAAGTCTACGAAGTCCCAGCGTCTAACGGGCGCGCGTGGTAGTTGGGACTGGGCGGTCTGCAGATGTTATGATGGGAACGTGGGCCCAAGGGACTAAGCGATTTCCGTACATTCTTGCCCAAGCGTCCAATCTATGCGAGCAGACTGCCTCCTCGCAGAGGTCGGAGCTGGACGAACACCCTCTTCCGACCTCTGGTTTGGCAGCGGAGGTACGCTGCTAAGAGGGAAGAAGAGAGGGAAGTGGGCTCGCAGAAGTCGAGCATCGCCTGCTAAGAGTCGTCACTGCTTAGCATCGTAGCCGCCACGGTCGGTACAATCTTCGTGACGAGGACGCGGCGTTACACTCCACCGTGTCCTCGTCGCAGCCACAGCAGTGGCGGCACTTCGGCGTAGATTGAGGCCTGTGAGCTATCCTACTAATCCGTACATAGTTAGAATAACCCCTTAGGCTGCCAACGCTTAGGTCGGAAAAAAAGTATCTATGGTAACGTGCAAGGCATAAAATAACAGAAACCACAATGACACGTGCCTAACCTCGACTCAGCCGTTTCTTGGGAGCCATACACGAACATGTCACGTTTGTAAAATCTCCTTCGAACTCATGACCATGAGAACTCACTATAATTGAAAAAAACATTCCTAGAAACCGTTCAATAGTAATATTGGTATTGAAAATAGCGGCGACAGTTTGAAACAATGCATACTCGACAATCTTGAGTGCCTACTGTTCTTATCATGATAGTGAATAGTCTTGCGATAATACTGTAATTGCTTAAATAACGAATGACTCACAATGCCAGGATTTCCGGTAACGCTAACTGATTTTGGTATTCCACATTCCGGATCCGTATTATATAGATAATCGCAGATAATAAAATTATTTGTAGCGTACGGCTGTCAAGTTATTTAGGCAAAATAAGTAGAAATAGTTTTTAAAAAAACTTCAAAAACACGCCTTATTTAACACATTAAACTATAAAAGTCAATTTTTTTACTCTAACCCTGTCTGGTTATTAGGTCATTTGTCATCGGTTCTTGATGAAAATTTTGAAGTTAATAGGTCGTCTTGAAGTTCGTGAAAATTACATTGCAAATTGACGAAAGATAAGTATGTAGATGTAAACTAATAAAAGCGTATCAATGACAAAACTAAACAATAGGACTACAAAAGAAATAGATATTTTAAGGAAATAATGTCTAGCCTAAGTTTTTTATTCAAAATATGAGCCTTTCTAGAGGCAGCGTTCACGACTCTCAATTTAAATTCTTTGAACGTGATCCGAACAGTTCAGTAAGGCTCACCGGTGGGCACCGTGGTCTTAATGGAGATACTCGATTTTTTGGTGGATTGTGGCGTTCAACGTGTTAAGACCAAATTAGTCACATGTTATTTCTCTATATCACATAATACGTATTGTTTTTGTTGCAACTGGTTGGGAAAGTTTAGGGCACACGTTACGAAATGAGGTCAAAGATAATCATAACAACTCTTTCCCTTCGAATTGCCACGATTGATTGACAGGAATAGATAGATCGGTGGTACCAGCCCGACGGGTACAACCCAAGACATCATAGAATCAAGTTAAGATTATAATAATGTAATTTTTAAAATGTTTTTTTTTTCTTTTTTTTTATTGACCTTGTAGGCAGACGAGCATACGGCCCACCTGATGGTGAGTGGTTACCGTCGCCCATGGACTTCAGCAATGCCAGGGGCAGAGCCAAGCCGCTGCCTAAAGCTAAAAATGTAGTGATTAAATAATAAAAATAAAAAGAAAATGTAAAAATAATTATGTTAAATGTACAATGAGAAATGTAACAGATTTAGACAATGTAATGAGAATGAGAAGTTAAAAATGAAAATGTATCGGAAGAAAGTAAATGCAGGCAAAGGTATAAAATATAAAATAATAAGCAGAGAAACGAAAATTATAAAAGAATGAAATACGAACCTAACATTACAAATAGTGAAAAATAAAATTGACAAAAAAGCAAATAAGCCTCCTTGACAATGACTCGTCAGGGTAACGCGCATAAAAAAAAAAACAAGTTACAGATACTTTTTACTGGTGGTAGGACCTCTTGTGAGTCCGCACGGGTAGGTACCACCGCCCCGCCTATTTCTGCCGTGAAACAGTAATGCGTTTCGGTTTGAAGGGTGGGGCAACTGTTGTAACTATACTGAGATCTTAGAATCTCAGGGTGGGTGGCGCATTTACGTTATAGATGTCTATGGGCTCCAGTAACCACTTAACACCAGGTGGGCTGTGAGCTCGTCCACCCAACTAAGCAATAAATAAATAAAAAGATAAAAACATATTCATTAGTTATGTATTTCGCTTGCAACTTACGTAAAAGTTTGATTGATAACTCAATAAGGTAATTAAAATTTATCGTTTCACTCCCAAAGTTATTGATCACTAACGAATTAATCGAAGTAGGTGCAGATGAAATTTTAATAGAGAACTTCGATCTTTTGAGAAGTGTTTGAAAATTGTTATTCCGGAGGGATTTTTCAATTAAACTTCAAATTAAGAATTGCTAATTTGTGGCTATCTTTGACCAACATTGGAATAGGAAATTTAAATTTATTTATAATAATGTTTTTTTTTTTCTCAAAAGATAATTAAATATAGGCAGGCCACTTTTATTCATATTTATCTCGCACAGTAATCAAGCATCGCCTTTCAACATTCGTTCTTACCCAGTATACCTAATTAAATTTTCAATGTATTAATTATAGGTATATTATACAGGTATACTATTACTTGTAGTATACTGCATAGTATACTATATACTATAGTAAAATGTAATACTATAGTAAAAACATGTGTGGTAAAAAATGCAACTAGAAACTTGAGCTAGAACACTGATAGTATTGTGATGTGGGTCATCAAGAGGTACCACCATCCTGTTTCTGTCATTATACAGACACATATAACTATAATTATATAGACACATAATTACGTTATCTATGACATCCGACAAACGCTAAACATCAGATGAAGTGGGAACCGATCCGATCATCAAATGAAATAAAAATAAACACAATTTATAAAACCCTTCCACAATCCATTCCAAGTAATTTACCGCGGCGGGACATTTAATAAAAAAAGTGTGGTATTGTTTTCCGTTCGCACATTTCATTTCCTATAATCGGAAACATGAATAAATTTAACTAATGGTCCATGTTTTTCTATTTTTAGTTTAATTTCTATTATTAATTTCTTTAGAAATTTATCGGTATCATATATTTTTCAAAGATTGTAGACATTTGCGAATTCTTATTACTTAATTTAAATTCAGAGAATCGTTTATAACAAGTCATGATCACGGATGCTCATATTTAAGTGTTGATTAGCATCGTTATGATCATGTGGGAGGACGTTGGCATTTGGCTTTTTTTTCTTTTCTCCTAACAACTCACTATTGCCGTTTCATCACACCTTCGTAAATTTCGCAAATCATTCTCTGTGGTTAAAAACCGATTTAGCATTTGTACCTAATATAACGCACGTAAAATATGGCAACAGAAAACCCCAAAGTAATGAAACAAACATTTATTTTAATTACATTTATTATGTCTTCGTATTCCTTTTCTGATGACAACGGCAACTCAACATTGCCAATTTGTTTGGATGAAATTACAGTTTGACTTGCAATCTATCATATCGTCCAATGTGTATTAAACTTTCTCTTCGCCAATAACAGCCAACCATAATGTCGAGTTCAATTGGATCGTAAAGATCATCGACATATTGCCAAAGCTTTTATGTTTCCTTCAACTGTTTTTAATAACAAATCTAAAATAATTCTAGATATACATAGACTTGTGGACATACATATCTGCGAGTATCTTAATGTTTCACAACAGGAGTTTGTACGAAACATAGTCCTTAATATGCTTGCGCAGCTGATTTTTTTTTTACCGAAGCTGGTGGTCTAGAGAGACCATGTCAACGTCACCGGACTAATAGGTGGCTCACGGGTCTCAAACCTGACGATGTTGCTAACACGAACCCTTGCAAGAGCCGTACTACCCAGAATCTATCACCAGATCGGAAACGCGAACCACTGAGAAGTTCCGGCGAGAAACTCAGTGGGCTAATGAGGCCGCGCTATTACAGCGTTCTTGACACGATGATAACCCGGAAACTATAACTTCGTTTAAATCTTACTTTTAAACATATCTTCCTTTTAGCCTTTCGAGGTTATGCCTTTAACGTTTTCGCATAACTATCATAGAGTCTCTTTCTCCTGAAACGTTATCTCTTGTAGGACCTTTAACATTCCTATTCTAGCTTCAAACTTCTGCTTATCATTTAATTTCCGAAAGCTTGGAACTAATGACAACATAAACTGTCTGTCCTCGTCGCATTCATCTTTCTTCATTTCTTTTAATATTTCCAGAATCTTCTCGTCAACGTTTTCATTTCGTTCGTAGAACGGTTGAAACTGATTGTTGACGCTTTCATTAACTATTTCTACTTTAGATGTTTGTCCCTCGTCGTAAATCTCAGTTTTCATACAATCCAAAGGATCAGAGGACTCTTCGTCTGTCTCTTTCGTTATTTCGAATTCACCTATTGCGTCCGGGTGAAGTAAAAAGGACATCAAACCAAAGTATTCGTACTTTTTACGTCTTTTAATCGGTTCATGATCGATTTCGAGGCTGCGTTTCTCTTTCTTCTGTAACGATAGTTCCCTTGAGAAGCACGTTCGGAGGCTCTTCCAGCGTTTTAGTATTTCGTGGCCTGTGCAACAAAGAATTATAAATTATTGTTGGTGTAATATTAAATTTTATTTGAGGTTGCGTAACTTATTGAATCGATAATGTTTATGGTCGATTCGTATGACTTCAGTACAAGGATATTTGCTATAAAATTGTTAATGTAGTTTATAAAATCTAATGTTGTACCAAAAAATACACTTCTACTTAATAAATAGCTTTATTCAAAGCGGCTTAGAAAGAAAGTCAGCAGGGATCGTGAATTTTAATGAATCTTAGCTTAACTAAGAACCATTCATATTAGATTTTAATCCTTTTTTTCTGACCACCTTATTATCTAATACATACATGTAGGTAATACTATTTTCATTATTTATATTGAATCCAAAATCTAACTAACAAGATTCAATACACGATTTCTGTGTCACCAATAAGTGAATTATACAAAAGTTTCATATTTTTCAGTTTTCCTCTTCATCAACTTTTATGCAACAAAGACGATGTCGCTCCCAGTCTGCGTTCATAATAACATTATTGGTCATGAATCAACCTAACTTTGACAAAGATATTGGTTGGATAGACCGGTTGCATAACCGAAATACAATTGAACACATAATTTTGGTTGCATAGCTCAACAACTAAAAACATTGCCATATTCCACCCAAATCTTGAAGGAGTTGCTTGCAACCTCTGATTTCAACGAAATAAACACTAGAGGTAGATTTACATTTATTGTACTACCCATCATTAATTAGTTTAGTATCGTGCCGTTGAGCTTAAACTAGTAATTACTAAATGATTTCACGATCAAAATCACATACGCAGTTCAACTTTTTCGTGTGCTGACATTTGCTCCCAATTACTGAACACTTCTTGGCAGACTTCGATCCACAATTTGATTTTGTTCTTTTTCTGACAGTAATACATAGTGTCACTTTTATTATACAACGCCGGTCTCTTCTTAACGGCCTCTATGAGTTTTTCCGATTTTACATCTGTTATTCTCATGGTATCGACGACAAAAGTCGGTTATTGTACGTGCGTTGTTCGTAGCGCGTGTCGGCCGACTAAAGATGGCGGAGTCTGCCGTCGCGCGAGTATGGCGCAATTCGTTGTAGACGCGACCGTTTTTGTGGTTCGAATGGGGTGACCAAAATATTGTCGGGTATTAAATTGAAAAAAAATATCCAGCAATAGCTTTTCAATGTAATTATCGTTGTTTTGGTTTCAAATATTAAATTTAAAAAAAAACAGCTATAGCTTTTCAATGTAATTATCGTTGTTTTGGTTTCAAGTGTTAAATAAATAAATAAACCAGCTATAGCTTTTCAATGTAATTATCGTTGTTTTGGTTTCAAGTGTTAAATAAATAAATAAACCAGCAATAGCTTTTCAATGTAATTACATATCTTTGTTTTAGTTCAAAAATTGATCGCTCTGAAAAATGTTATAGATAATTTATAGATGTTCAAGCATTTTCTGTGTCGACCAGTCGATCTAGGTTACGATTATCTGATAAAAGTGTTCCCAAACTCATCACTTAGGTTTTAATGGGTCTTAAGGGAATATTTAACGGTTACTATTCTCACAAAAACTTTATTTTATTCATCAACTTTTTTTGTTTTTTTAAGTCAGGAGAAGCTATCTTATTCAGGATAATTGATTCAACATTAATATTACTATTGCGCGTCATATTTTGTTTTGTATAAATACACACAATAAATTCACGGTCAACCTACACGGCTGCGGCGACGAAACGGGACGGCAACAGTGGCGCAACATGTCGACCTCTCGCTTGCCGTGTTTTATCGCCGGCGAGTTGGCAACGTTTTGAAGCGTCGCAAATGACATTGAAATAATACATGCATTTATCGTATTTTTTACGTAATACAAGTACGTACGTTTTGAAATAGCTAACTGGTTATAAAGAATTAAGTCTATTTAGTTACACAACATGATTTTTAATACGCTTTTATTAGCTTCAGACGTATGTATGTTTGCAACGGAATCTTTGAACATGATTTTGATCCCCTTCAAAACGTCGGATTAACTAGAAATTTGGTATACTTATTGAGGACCGATGACAATTCAATATTAAAAAAAAAATAGAAAAAATTGAAATTCAACTAAAAGATGAAAAATAAATAATAGTTTAAAAAAACAAACACAATATGCTTTTATAGAAAATCCAACTAAAAAATAGTAAATAAATTTGAATAAAAAATTGTGTAAGAGGTGATAGTGTAATATTTTATGAATATATATGAGTAGAAGGGTTATTTTGATAATATCCTGAAAAGCACCCCACGCTTTTTTTACAATAAAATATTTTTTTCTTACACTACTTTTAATTCAAATTTATTAAAATTTATTTTCTATTTTTTAGTTGGATTTTCTATAAAAGCGTATTTTGTAAGATTTTTTAAACTATTATTTATTAATATTTAAAACGTAAAACACCTGATGTGAAGTGGTTACCGGAGCCCATAGACATCTATAACGCAAATGCCGCCTACCTTGAGATAATAGTGTCATAATCTAAGTAGTGCTGCGTTTCGGTTTAAAAGATGAGACAACTATTTTACAATACAATATCATTCTCTCTGACCTCATGTCTCAAGGTGGGTTCTGGTATTGACGATCTCTTCCGATAATAACGCAATCTTACCCTTTGTAATTTTAGTGAACAAAGGAAATACTAAACAGCAATTTTTGTTTCCAGTGGAAATCGCGATGGTGTGTCATGCGGAAGCTGTCTCCCGTAGCAGGTATGATTAATCATCTAATTTTGTTTTAAATGAGCTATTTTTTTATTGCTCAGATGGGTGGACGAGCTCACAGCCCACCTGGTGTTGAGTGGTTACTAAGCCCATAGACATCTACATCGTAAATGCGGCGCCCACCTTGAGATATAAGTTCTAAGGTCTCAGTATAGTTACAACAACTGCCCCACCCTTCAAACGCATTCCTACTTCACACTGCCGTCTATCTTAATGAATATTTAAAAAAAATCAAAATCGTCTTGTTTTATTCGATGAAAAATATCCACATAAATCATATAACCATTATTCGACGTACCTACAAGTTACAATGCTTGTATGGAATATCTAATCCTGTTGGCGTGTCGTGACATCACTCGGAGTCAAAGTTCCGAGAAAAGCCAAGGTGATGAAGGTGAGCGGTCGTCCAGTTCGTTCACTGCAAAGTTTTACTGTTAACTTTAATGACGTGATAAAACGTAAAATTAATGATATGAAAATAAAAAACAAAAAAAACTTAAATAATCACGTAAAGTAATTAGGAATATTACGTGATTTAGATCTTGTCCAATAAGCCTTTTATGTTCACAGAATGCGGGTATTTATCCATTTTCTAGCATATCTCACTTGCCTGGCTTAGTATTTGCTAGTAGAGTTAATTTAAGATAATGTTTTACGTCATTATGAATTGTTTCTACGATAAGTGACAAATCCCCAAGCTGTTCATATAATAATATAGTAAGCAAAACACATATTACTGCTATTGTTTGGCTTTATATTTAAAGTTACACGTTACATCAAAACCTATTATTTAAATTATTATTTATACATAAACATAAATTACAGGTATTTCGGATATCTAAATTGCGCATTCAACAGACACACAAATATATTTATAATGTAAATCCGTAATATCGGGATATAGAAATAAAACGTGACACTTTTCAAAATGGCTGCGAATTTTTGTTAAAACTTAGATAATAAGGCAGTGGGCAAGGCATATTGCTCGTAGAACGGATGGCTGTTGGGAAGAAAGGTTCTTGAGTGGCGACCACGTACTGAAAGACGTAGCGTGATTAGGCCTCCCACAAGATGAACCGGCGACCTATTGAGGTTCGCGGAGGGCTCCGCTGGTTGCAAGCAGCACAGGATCGATCTTTGTGGTGAGGCTTGGGGGAGGCATATGTCCGGCACTGGACGTCTGTGGGCTGAACCTCAAGCACCGTCCTCGCCGAACCCGTCGCTTGCGACAAAGGGCTCGCCGTGTAAATTAACCCATAGACACAACCCACTGAGTTTCTCGCCGGATCTTCTCAGTGGGTCGCGTTTCCGATTCGGTGGTAGATTCTGCGAGCACTGCTCTTGCTAGGGCCAGTGCTAGCAACACTCCCGGTTTGAGCCCGTGAGCTCACCTGTGAATCTAGAATAACCCCTTGAAGTTACTAGAATAGAAAATAAAAAAAGTGGGCCGATAGAATAAAGTTAGATAACTTAAACTAAACGCAAAAGCCGCCGAGATGACCCTGCATCATGCATAAAGACGGACGTATGATGGTCAGAGCAAATATAAACCTGTACCGCGGCAGGACCAGACTTGGGCTTAGAGCTAGTCAGTAAAACGTTATCTAAATAAGCTAAGCTTTATATCTCGTCCGTTTCTTTATGACCGTTCGGGCTCTCGCCACTCTGCGCGAGGTAATTTGATGGAGTTGTAAAAATGCAATCTGGCAGAGTTCCGTTGTATTTTGTTATTAAACATTTTATTAAACGACGTCACCGTAAGCGGGCTTGTTTGATAAAGTAACTGGTAGGTAGGGATCATGGGCAACGTACCTGCCTATTTTTGCGGCTTTGTTTTTTAAACCTACCTACTCTTTTTTTTATTACTTACGTACATAGACGAGCTCACAGCGCACCTGGTGTAAATGCCGCCACCCCCCTTGAGATATAAGTTCTAAGGTCTCAGTATAGTTACAACGGCTACCCCACCCTTCAAACCGAAACGCATTACTGCTTCACGGCAGAAATAGGCAGGGCGGTGGTACCTAACCGTGCGGACTCACAATACGTCCTACTATCAGTAACAATGACGAACAAGCGAACACATTGTCGTATTTATTAAAGCGGATATACCCGGCGTTGCCCCGGCCATGTCATTTACCGTGATAAACAGTATTATTTGTCTTAATCCAATATATAAACTGGTAGAAAACTGTTGACTGGTAGAGAATGCCTCAGGCATTAAGTCCGCCAATGTAAATTTTACATGAAGTGTAATAAATAAAATAAATAAATAAACAAATATAATTGCAATAAAATCTTATATAATTCCAGAATTTCGCGCCTAACCTAAAATATGTATTTTATTTCACTAGATGGATATATGACTCGGGGATCATCTAGTATTAAATGGTTACTAGAACCGTTAGACATCATAAGAGTGAATTACCTCATACTGAGAGGTGAGGTCTTAATCTTAATTGTACGGCACCAATGGCTGTCCCATCTTTTAAACCGTAACGAAATACGTCATTATAAAACCAAAGTACACGATCGGAACAGTTTTACCGCGGGCAGTTTCGCTTTCAACATAGCGAATTATCTCTAATAAACAAAATAAACACAATACCGTTAGTGTCGCAACGAGTGCCGCTTGAAATAGCAACCGCTCTTGACACGACAATCTTGGACATAGATTAGAATTATTCAGAGAACGCACTTCAAGTATTTTTTTCGTTTTGTTGATCTCCTCAGTGGGTCGCGTTTTCGATCCGGTGGTAGATTTTGCGAAGCTCTTTCTAGGGCTAGTGTTGGCAACTAGTTCTCCGGTTAGAGCCTCACCTATTCGTCCGGTTAAACAGGTCAGGTCAAAGATGTCGTCGTGGCCTAAAGGATAAGACGTCCGGTGGATTCGTGTTGAGCGATGCGCCAGTGTTCGAATCCCAGGCCGGTACCAATTTTTCTAATGAAATACGTACTCAGCAAATGCTCTCGATTGACTTCCACTGTGAAGGAATAACATCGTGTAATAAAAAACAAACCCGCAAAATTATAATTTGCGTAATTGGTGTCACAGGTGCGCAGTGAGCTCGTCCACCCATCTACGCAATAAAAAAATAATAAAAAAAATTTACCAGAATTGGTAGGAAAGAAAAACTGTCGTCGGTCATATTACTATAACTTTCGGAGATACTGAAATACGGTGGTGGGTTCTGCTGTGAAGCTATCACGCCTTCACATATGAAGGGTTTGGTATCATACCACAAACCTATAGATCTCAGCTCGCAAGGCGAGTAGCAGCACATGCATTATGAAAGCAATGGTTGCTGGTGAATAGGTAAGAACAGATGAATCGAGATCTTTAACGCGTCTATGCAATAAATACATAGACATCACAACATGAATCTTCCCACTCCTTGAGACATTTAGAGACCATCTATCCTGAGCCTCAATATAGTAGTAGTATCTATCGCTTGTACTTTCATTACTGGTGGTAGGACCTCTTGTGAGTCCGCGCGGGTAGGTAACACCACCCCGCTTGTTTCTGCCGTGAAGCAGTAATGCGTTTCGGTTTGAAAGGAGGGGCAGCCGTTGTAACTATACTGAGACCTTAGAACTTATATCTCAAGGTGGGTGTCGCATTACGTCGTAGATGTCTATGGACTCCAGTAACCATTTAACACGAGGTGGACTGTGAGCTCGTCCACCCATCTAAGCAATAAAAAAATAAAAATAAATAAAAAACATTTCCTGTACAAATATATTTCCAAGTTAATACGACAAAGTTTGTGAAAATGACTTTCATTGATTCCTTTCCATTTATATCAAGCTAATAAAAACGACTTAAAATCAAATCTCCTCTCGCACGTTCTTAAGAATGCTCACAGCTACCAAAAAATTTAAATTTCAATTGACATGCCAATAATTAGTATTCTAAACGCAAAACTTGAATGTAATTATTGTAAAGTCGCATCTGTGATTCGCTGTTCTAATCTATGCGAGCTACCGAGAAACTAATCTGACATCAGCTTTCAAGAATTCATAGCATAAAGGTGCATGTTTATTTATACATATTATCATTGTCGCGTACTACGTCTGCACTCCTGAGATGCTTCTCAACTTAATAGAAGCATAAGGCATATCCAGGTTTTTAGCTTTTACAACCTGTAATTGTTCCTAATCCATATATTAATACGTGAAGCAAAAACTTACGAAAATTGCACGGACGGAGGAGTATAATTGAGACTTGTAACTATAATTGAGACCTTAGAACTTATATCTCAAGATGCCACCACCCTGCCTATTTCTGCCGTAAAGCAGTAATGCGTTTCGGTTTGAAGGGTGGGGCAGCCGT
Source organism: Bombyx mori (assembly GCF_030269925.1). Taxonomy (NCBI): domain Eukaryota; kingdom Metazoa; phylum Arthropoda; class Insecta; order Lepidoptera; family Bombycidae; genus Bombyx; species Bombyx mori. The sequence goes on along the minus strand of NC_085109.1, from coordinate 13,352,539 downwards.
TGTAACTATACTTGAGACCTTAGAACTTGTATGTCAAGGTGGGTGGCGCATTTACGTTGTAGATGTCTATGGGCTCCAGTAACCACTTAACACCAGGTGGGCTGTGAGCTCGTTCACTCATCTAAGCGATACAAAAAAAAAGAGTATGAAATTTCCCACACTTATAGAGAAGGAATGCAGAATGCTAATATTTTTTATAAATAATGCATTAAAAATACATGAAATCAATAAAAAAAACATACACACACCACCATGTTCTTACCACCTAGTCGTTCGTTTGGACGATTTGTCGACTCGATCTTAATATATTTTACCGAAAACCTCGTCGTCTCCAGAGAAAGAGAAAAACATCACTAAAACCTATAAAATGTATCTTTATCAGAAGTGTTTATTTGCGTAGTGATTTTTATTCAGAAATAGGCGATGACAGTTAAATGCGTCATCGAAATTATTTTTCGGTTTGATCTGGCGGTTTCGATCGTCATAATTGTCTTATGAGTCCGCACAGATAGGTACCACCGCCCTATCTATTGATATGCCGTGAAGCAGTAATGCGTTTCGGTTTGAAGAGCAGGGTAGCCGTTGTACTATTTAAAGTGAGACCTTACAACTCATGTCTCAAAAGTGGGCGGCGGCATTTACGTTGTAGATGGGCTACGGTAACCACTTAACATCGAGTGGGCCGTCCACACAGCTAAGCAATAAATAATAATAAAACTCGAATAGTTTTCAGTTTTCGTACACAGACGAGATGAGATACTTAGTAAGCCCTTGTTTAATCATTATATTTTTCTTAAGAATAAGAGCATCTCTCCTCTTTCTTCTTCAACCCGTATCCACCCTATGCTGAGTGTAGGTCTCTTCGAATGCACCCTATTCTCTTCGGTCTTTTGCCTTTCGCATCCAGTTCTTACCAACCACTTTGATCAGATCATGGGTCCACCTAGTTGGTTGAATAAGAGCATACTGTTATATATCTATCAATTTCTTATGTGTTTCTGAACCGATTTTCTTTTTTACATTTACTTAGAAGACTTAGAGAATTACTTAGATAGTTATATTTTTTCTTCTTCAAAAAAGACAAAGTAAATTTTTTTAACTGTCAGTACGAAGACAGTGTGCTTAGTGCGAGTTTTTTAACGTTCTCGATAGCGTAAAAGTTAACTCAAATTTGTATGAAGTTTAAACAGCGCCCCTAGCGGCAAACGTTCACACAACTCCATACAAATTTGATTTGAGACGCACTAAGCACATTGACAAGAAAATCGAATACGTAAATAGAATCGGTATCTTAAAGTGTCCAATGATTGGAGTCGAAATTCGATCTTTGGGTCAACATGACTAAATTATAATTCCAATGTTATGTAGCAAATTAAAAAAAAATGACGCTTAAACAGGCGTCAGTCAATCTCATACATGAGTGACTCCTTCAAACTTTCCCACACGCATCGTGTAACCTGAAACTAGAGAGAGATAGTCGCATTTATGTATTAGTTGGAAAGAGACAGGCTCAGTGCACCGACCGCACTTCAATGTTCTCATTGTACAACTCTAAGATCTAGTTCTAATATCCGGATGACTATGGTTATTTAAATCCAAACCGTATTGTGAAAACGGTAAAGTTTTTATTTCCTTGAAATATTCGACCGATGCTAATAGAGCGCTTGACATTTCTCAGCTGATCGATTCGTGAATTAGTATTGAGTCACCGACATTACATTTAAGTTATATGTTCATGTCCTTATATCAGATGTGCGTGGGTTCAAACTTTATTCAGAAAGTGAATAAAAAATATGAAGAAAGAAAACTGTCGTCATTTCCACCATTCTGCCTATTTGTGCCGCACAGCAGTCTTAGGTTCAGGTATGAAGATGGGACAGGCGTAGGAGGATGGACGAGCTAATCGCCTACCTGATGTTAAGTGGTTACTGGAGCCCATAGACATCTACAGCGTAAATGACGCCACATACCTTATGATGTAAGTTCTAAGATCTCAGTTTTTTACAATACAACGGCTGCCCCCACCCTTCAAACCGAAACGCATTACTGCTTCACGGGAGAAAGAGACAGGGTGATAGTACCTATCCATGCGAACTGACAAGACGTCCTACCACCAGTAATTACGCCAATTATAATTTTAGGGTTTTTTTTATACGATGCTATTCCTTCATCGTGGAAGTCATTCGTGTACATTTGTTAGGTACGTATTTCATTAGAAAAATTGGTACTTAACAGCGGAATTTGAACACCGGTGCATCCCTAGATACGAATGCACCGGACATCTTATCCTGTAGGCCACGACGACTTCAGTGATGGACTCCAATAACCACTTAAATTAATGCTTATATATTATATCGGTACATCTCATCTTCCTGTCAATTCGATCAGCTCCTACTTAAAGTACTCCTTCAGAAAGTTCTTTCCCTCAAACACGAGCTTGTAGAGAATTTCAACCCAACTTCAATTTTTGGAGCTGATTAACGACAAAGGGAGGATCTTCCACCGAGCGGATGATATTGCTCGGTAGACCGACGGTCCGAATGTTGTTGTTCGGAACTTGTATATATGCGCTTTATCTTGAAAATGTCGTAAGCGAGATTCAGGCATCTGTCAATTATCTTGCGTTGTATGATGGCTACCCGCCACAAATTCTATCAGACAAAATACACGCATCGAACACAAACATACAAACCCACGAATCATCATTTGCTATATAACGACACTATAAAGACACGCTATAAATTCAAAGAATTACAAGGAAAAAACAAAGAAATTAGCAAAAGATATATCGTTTTACAAAAACCTGTTCTTAAAATAAAAGTATCGTGTATTAAGATCGTCCATCGATAAAGTAAAATGGACTTAAAGATCCAAAAATAAAGTTTACATTAGTTCGTATGAGGTGGGTTTGAATGCGCACGGAAACTTAAAATGATAAGGTTTTTTTTTTTTTTCGAGTGTTGTGGGCAAACTTGGAATTTATTTATTTTTGTCGATAGCAGAGGATAGCGTACATTTACGGGCTCATATCTCCCTTGATGCTAAGCGATTAATAACTAATTAATGTTTTTGGTAGATCTAGTCTTTATCATTTTAAGCACGTGAGCCCACCTACCAGCCTTGTTATAGCCGGAATAGCCCCATAAGCAACCACCGAGTGGGTAGTGTAAAAAAAAGTACATTTGTAACACAATTTTTATTAGGCTATAATTATTTATGTCATCATCATAGCCAGTTACTCTTGGCAGAACAGACGTGGTCATGTGGAATCCTTGATTATTATAAACCTTAACAGCTATTCTCTATAATTCTCTATGTAATACTTAATCATAACTATCTATGTAACGGAATCTTTTAAAAATTAATATTTGCCGACTAATTTCGACCCTAATCAAGGAAACCAGAATAAAAAACTTGTTATTTTTTTACGTTATTACAAAATTAAGTCGTACACTGGGTGCATTACTAATAAAAATCTTACGTTACGGACGTTTTTCCCGGTTAGGGTACCCCTCCGCATCGTCCCATAAGGAACTCCGTTCCAAAATAAATTATAACTCAATTTTGTTTGTTTTGATTGCGGACAATAACCGATAAAATCACATTACATCTTACTCATCTTACAGTACAATATAATAATAATGCAATCAATCGACAAATTCATTCCAATATTTCACATCACTAGCGCAATACGTGTTAATAGTGCTGTTGACTCGTCGACAGGTGTCGATCGGAAGGTTTTAGTTAACTCAAACAATAACGTTATGAAGTTCACGTTCAATTTTATTTCACTCTACAATCTTAATCACTCATTGTTAAGCGTTTCACCTGCTTGTCACTTCTAACTGAACTTGTAAAGTAACTTTTAATTTGAGCTTTGAAATTTACGAGCTTTTAGGATCGAGTGTAATGTGGTTGTAACTTATAATCGGTCACGAATTTCGACTACGACCCGACTCGACTTGCGAAAAGTTTTTTTAGAGTTTCGAAATCAAAATTCTCATTCAGGTCGTCTTTGAGATGATATGGGGATTTGCAATGAGTTCACGGCCCATATTTTGTGTAGTAGTCATCAGAGACTGTCGATGTTGAGACACGAGAACGAGGCCTTGGCTTTTTTCCGAACCGGAGGCCGAACCTCCCACGAGGTCCCTAAACGCCTAAACGACTCCCCTGCACTCTTACACCCAACACGACTCCCCTGCACTCTTACACCCAACACGACTCCCCTGCACTCTTACACCCAACGTCTGGTCTCCGTCCGGGGTCAGAACCCGGCTAGAGTAGGGCGGTATAGTAGGTCTAGCTTAATCAGTAAATTGAAAAACGTATCTGCTTCGCGCCTAAAATACCTACCCTAATTGTTTTTCTGGGTCTCTCACGGGTGGTAAGTGACCCCTTTAGGCCTACAGCGCCCACAAGGTGGCGTTATCGCCCACTTTGGGAAAGAGTGGTACACGATAACAGGGATATTGAGATCACGCGCCTGAAACATGACACGAATACATCACTTAAATAAAAAAAGATAACAAATTTTCGACAATGTCAATTTTCGGCGCACCGCTGTCGAGATAAGAATTTGCGAATCAATAGCGGAACATTTTATCTGATAAGCGAAAATGCACTTTATCGCTATCGTGAGTGTGATGGATGCAATGTTCTCGAAGAGTATAGATATTTATTTATGTGATGTAGACAGTATTATACAGTCAACAAGAATCAAAATGATATTTCGTGTAATGCAAAACAAAACTTTATGATTCCAGTTTTCAATATGCGAAAAATGCTCAATAGTGCTCAAAGACAGCAACGCGAAACCTAAGAATACTCAACACATCATTTTCATCGACTAACCTTTACTCTGGTGACGGAACAAATTGTAGTTTCGCTGAAGTACTTACAATCCTTCCTATATTGCCCCGAAGGAGTCAATATTCAGCCAATCATTATACCATTGAGACTCCGACCTCATGGCTGAAGGAGAATAACGGTGTTTGCCTTGCTGTATTTAGGAGTCCTGGAAACCACTAACTTCTAGAGGGCCGTGAGCCGGTCTTGGAATCATTGCAATAAACAGATTTATTCGAATTTCTAACTTATTCCGACATCTGTAACTCGGCTTACTGACATCTAAGGTCATGTTGATTGAGTGGCTGTTGTGATAACACATGCAGTGGTACATTCGTATAAACTGCGATTACATACAATGCAAAGTACATACAACTTGGTGTAAATAGGTCGCGTTGAAACTGATCTTTAATTGTAACTAAAAAGTTATCCATCAGACACGGTTTATACATTCCAATTAACAATACAATTTGAGTCTGGTTATAATTTAGTAGTAGCTTTAGCTTATGATTGAAAAATCAACCCATAGTGAACAAAAATATTAACGGTGCGCTGAATTTTAACAATCAAAGTTGTCATGTTTTGTTCGGGTAAATATCTCCTTGCGGTAGTAATGCAATGCGGCCAATGATGGCCTTGCGGTAGTAAGGCGCTGGCGGGACATTACAAGGAGCAAAATTCTGTCGACATATAATGGTCACGACCCTCAGCAGTCAGGAAACGACGCGAAGAGGAGGTAGTAATGCTCTGGACTAAATAATCCGTGGACTGAAGTGTTGAGAGTAGAGCATATCGGGTCCTACCAGCGCATTGGACTTGTGCCTCTGGGCCTTGTTTCGCATACCTTATCTGTTACTAGCAGATTTGCTAAAATGTCGTGTAAATATAGGAAAGTTCAATTAAAACCGGTGAAGTGATTAGACAATTCATCACATAGGTAAGTTGATTACTATTTAATATCTAGACCGCAAGTCTTTAATGATGACGCTATTGAATTAGACAAGTCTGTTGCACCCGGAAATTCCTTTTTATTGTAAAACTGATGAAAATAATACTGAATTAAGCAAAGATGCGTGTGCAGTAGCAGAATATAGTTGCTAGGGAGATGGAAAATACAAATAGATACTAATGCTATCAAAGACCAATAAATAGTACCCGTGTGAGCGCATAGTAGAGCTACAACCAGGAAAATATGGTGCTTCGTCGTAATTGATTGATTACCTCGTCAAGAGACTAACGGGAACTGGTTGGGTTCTCGGACGGATACGGTATACTCGTGTACCTCGTGTGTTCCAGAAATTTCTACACAGAACAAAGTCGATTCATTAATTGAATAATCCTTTTTTATCGCGGTCAAAGTAGTAAAATTTCATCGTAGTCATCGACATTGGATGTGTTTGTAGTCTAAGGATACCCCGCTGGTACATAGGGCGCTCACAAGTTGTTTCCATTTGACAACTGCAAGTCTTTAAATCTAAACAGCTTATGAAACCCAAAACCAAAAATCGATATTCGATACTTGTTCAAATTTAAAAATCAATCGAATATAATGAAGCTGATATAGATTACGTTAAAAAAAAAATCCTTTTCTTAAGGATCAATCTTATTAAAGCGCATTAAATAAATATGGCTTACAAGGTAGACGAAATAATCATTTTTTTAAACGGCCTTAAATGCGTACCTCATCGCGTCCCTAATTGAATTAAAAATACTTTCCCAACTGAAACCTTACTAAAGTTTTCGTGAACGTCTTAACAATTAAATAGCGGACACGTAACTAACTTTAAAATAGACTAAACGGACAATCCAGTCGGCGGCGCTTAGCTTCTCGACTCCCTAACTAGTTTACAAGTGCCGACATCTTTATGCAGTGTATAGAGAGAAACAGTACTGCAATGTCTACTATTTTTAACAGAGTTCTTGAATGTAACGATATTATATGTACTTACTGATCTTTCATAAGCGTTTCAGTCCACGTTCAACCCACCTTGAGATATAAGTTCTAAGGTACAACGGCTGTCCCACCCTTCAAACCGAAACGCATTACTGCTTCACGGCAGAAATAGGCAGGGTGGTGGTACCTACCCGTGCGGACCCACAAAACGTCCTACCACCAGTAATTGTAGATTAAAGTGGATTATGAGCTCGCCTACCCCTAAAATACAGTAAAAATAGTACACATTAGTATCGTAACAAGAAAGTATAAAACATACATTAACGATAGGAAGAGCTTTGTCCTCTGTTAAAATGTGGTATGAACAATGATTAATAAATAAATTGGCCGCGTCTTGAAAACTATCACATTGCCGTCATAATACCGTCCGTAACTACAAGTCGCTGTACCATTCCATCACTATCTAAACACCAAGTTAAATAAACTTGTAAGAGCCCTTCGGAAAGGCAACGTCGCGTGGAGACACCGCCATGAACAGATTACAGCGTCTGGTACAAGACTAGATCACGCCGTAATGACGAGATGACAGCTACTACTAAACATTAGAATAGTCTTATGGTTAGGGTCGGCGCCCTCGATGATGTTTCAATACCTTGACTCTAATTGAGAACTTTCGTTGAATTTCTTTTCTTTTTTTCATATCTATTCGCTGGTAGCTTAAGACGCTATTCCAGTTAAGCTCTGAAGGTGAGCTCAAGAACTCAATCTGCAAGAATTTGCTAACAAGAGCAGTGCTTCGTTGAATCTATCACCGGATCGGAATCGCGAGAATATCTTAACTTGAGGCCGTCTCTTTGGTGGATTACAGTAAAATAACTCACGCTTATCTTGAGACATTTACTAATATCGACTGGATATCTATCATACAATAAATCTTTGTGTCTTTCAAAAAAGTATTGCGAACTGTAAAAACGTTATCTTTCCATACCCGATCCTGTAGACCGAATAGTAAACAGTCGACGTTGCCCAAAACACGTCATTATGGATCCTCCCGATCCATTAACGGTGCTTTTAGGTACCACAAGCACCGGTCACCGTCCTCGTCGAACCCGTCGCTTGCGACGAAGGGCTCGACGAGCGAATTAACCCATAGACACAGCCCACTGAGTTTCTCGCCGGATCTTCTCAGTGAGTCCCGTTTCCGATCCGGTTGTAGATTCTGCGAAGCACTGCTCTTGCTAGGGTCAGTGTTAGCATCACTCCGGTTTGATCCCCGTGAGCTCACAAGTTAAGGTTACGCTGAAATAGCCCCTCAAGGCTATCAGCTTAGGTAGGAAAAAAAAAGTTATCTTAAAAAACTATTATGGGATTCATTTTGGTTAAAAACAAAAAATTGTGAACAGCATCCACCTTTAAAACAAGATTTATGGCACCTTTTCATTATTGATTCGTCGACAAGTGGCAGCTGACAGCCCTAGTTGGACGGGACAGCATCGGCCGTTACACCTGTCATTTGGATCATTACATTGTTATTATACTATAGTGCTGTGCCTTCTTTTGTTTGATTTATTCTCGGGATGTCATGTGGTTCTTGCGCGCGATGAGAAAAATTACTGTTGAAACAATTTGACCCTTTGAATTATCGCATGTTCTTGAAATAGTGTTGAAAAAATTTGGCAAAATGCTTTTATTACATTATTTTATTGAAAACAACGGGCACATTAATTTCAATTTGATCACGTAAATCGTCATTCATGAAACACAGTATGGCCATTTCATAAACAGCTCATTATTATACGAATATGTTGGAAGACTTAAAAATAATGCAGTTAATTAAGAAAATTTTAAAGATAGATATTGTCTCTTTGAGTTCCTGTCAGACAAAATTACTTGTTCTCATCAGAAGGCTCAACTGTAACGCCTCTGTGAAATTAGCGGGACAGCCTGTAATTTGGTTTACTTGTAGAGCTTTAACGCACCTGTAACTTTCTAAAGCTTCCATGGGCTTTTCAATAGTTGCTTAGTAAATTTATACCAAAATCATTTCCAGAATTTCTTCCTGTTTATTTATTTTTATTGCTAAAAATCATTAACAAGCTCAAAGCCCATTTGGTGTTAAATGATCACCGAAGGCCATGGACATCTACAACGTAAATGCTGCCACCTACCTTGAGATATGAGTTCTAAGTCTCAGCTTTTGCAGTAAAACGGCTGTCCCACGCTTCAAACTGGAACACATTACAGCTTCACGGCAAAAATAGGGAGAGTGGTGATACATATCTTAGTGGGCTCACGGGACGTCCTACTACCAGCAATTACGCAAATTATAATTGTTGTGGGTTCCATTTTTATTACTGGATGTTACTCCTTCACCGTGGAAGTCAATCGTGAACATTTGTTAAGTACGTATTTCATTCGAAAAATTGGTACTTGCCAGCGGGATTCGAACACAGACACAGTTGTATCGCTCAATACGAATACACTGAGCGTCTTATCTTTTAGGTTATTACAACTCGAAGTAAAGACATTTTTGGCAATACACGGATGAACGAGACACCCACCTGATACTAAAAAGTTATCTTCATGACGGAAATAGGCAGTACAGTGGTACCTATCCATGCGCTTACAATACGCCTTACCACCGAAACTGATTTGTTAATATAATCTATAGATCTATACATATAAATAAAATTCGAGTGTCTGTTTGTAATATTGAAATAACCGCTTTTTACTATGAATATATATACGGTACATACACCAAAATAGCATTTTTTACAATTTTTGTCTGTCTCTCTGTCTGTTTGTTCCGGCTAATCTCTGGAACGCCTGGACCGATTTTGATGAGACTTTCAATAATAGGTAGCTTAATAGGCTGATGATATAAGAAGTAACTTAGGCTACTTTTTTTAAACTATCTTAACCACGGGACAATAACCACGGGTAGCATCGCGGGACTCAGCTATCAATCAATAATAAAATTTAATGTTTCCGAAGCGAAGCGAGGGCGGGTCGCTAGTCAATAATAAACTATTAACTTCTCTACCGCTCTAAAGTTACAAGGTGGACAGGAACATAAAAAAAAGTGTGCCAATTTACCTTATCTGCGCCTTTTCGAGAAGCCGTTGGCATTAAGCCCTAATGCGCCAATTGTTATAAACTTCAAGGCACCACTCAATGTGTGCTCTTCGCAGTAAAATTTTTAAAATGCGTATTGAGAGAGAAATCCGGTCTAAAGGTTAGCTTGGCAATGTTTTTGACATTTTTTTCTCCCGCACTGGATCTTTTTTACCGTTGATATTAGCACTGACAATGAGATATGAATTTGAACGGAATCTACAAAGTTTTAATAGAAAACGGCATCGAAATCTGACTTGGATGACGTAGCAAATTAATATTTGAAAAGATACAAATTTGAGTAGTGGGAGCATGGGAGCTAGTGTATCGTTCGCAATGCAATTACGGTGCTATTCTATTTAAAATTCAATATATACCTACTACAAAAATTAAATATTTCTGTACTAGAAATTTCTGAATGTTTAATATTCTTAACAAGATTTTTTAAAGCGCTAATCATTTGACTAAACTCCGAAATATCTATGTAATAGAATCTTCCAACGTAGTTTTCCTCAACTTCAAGAAAATTGATGACAGTTCAGTAATTTTATCACGTTAATATCTTGATGAGCATTAAAACGATACAAAAATTGTTTATCTATAGTTCGCTGAGGCAATTAAAGCATTTTTATTAAAGCATTTTTGAAGTCGTGGCCTAAAGGATAAGACGTCCGGTGCATTCGTGTTAAGCGATGCACCGGTGTTCGAACCCCAGGCGGGTACCAATTTTTCTAATGAAATACGTACTCGATAAATGTTCACGATTGACTTCCACGGTGAAGGAATAACGTCGTGTAATAAAAACCAAACCCGCAAAATTATAATTTGCGTAATTACTGGTGGTAGGACCTCTTGTGAGTCCGCACGGGTATGTATCACCGCCCCGCCTATTTCTGCCGTGAAACAGTAATGCGGTTTGAAGGGCGGGGCAGCCGTTGTAACCGAGACCTTAGAATCTCAGGGTGGATGGCGCATTGACGTTGTAGATGTCTATGGGCTCCAGTAACACCAGGTGGGCTGTGAGCTCGTCCACCCATCTAAGCAATAAAAAAAAACATAATCACTTAACCTCGTACTCATAATTCTCTTAATCATAAGCACCGATTATAAAAGATTAAATATACATTTGTATTGATCTTGAATGGCATTTGGGACCGGTTATCGGAAACTGGTTCGCGGCAGGTGTACAAACCGATGCATTCATTACATCCGCCCGATATAGTAGCATTACGAATAACCTAAAACGGACATTAATTATAAACGATAAAGTAGTGTTACGCGCTGGGGGTTCGGGATAAATAAATGCTCCACCAAAGTAGAACTAAAAACTGTATTCAACACTTAAGACGCTTCACAAACACTTTAAAATTCTCAATTCGCTTCTTTCGCTTCGCTTCAGGTGATCCGTTCGCTGCTTCGCTTTTTTTTTTTTTATTGCTTAGTTGGTTGGACGAGCTCACAGCCCACCTGGTGTTAAGTGGTTACAAACCGAAACGCATTACTGCTTCACGGCAGAAATAGGCAGGGCGGTGGTACCTACCCGCGCGGACTCACAACAGGTCCTACCACCAGTAATTACGCAAATTATAATTTTGCGGGTTTCACTTTTATTACACGATGTTATTCCTTCACCGTGGAAGTCAATCGTGAACATTTGTTGAGTACGTATTTCATCAGAAAAATTGGTACCCGCCTGCGGGATTCGAACACCGGTGCATCGCTTCAACACGAATGCTCCGGACGTCTTATCTTTTAGGTCATGATGACTTCAAAACTTCGACTTCGCTTCGAGTAGTTTTGATTACTGACTGACTGCGTGCTATCTCTGCAACGCTTTTATAGTCGAGACGAAATCCCTAGAATTGTCGAGAACATTCCTCACAAGTCGAGTAACTTCGATGTGTGTTTCCGCTATCTGACAATAGATGGCGTTGTACTTCTCGATCGTTCTAGATGCTACTAGATCCTTCGATACTCTTACCGGCGTAACAGTAGCTGTAAAAGATTTTAATTGAATTAAAACAATTATTTAATCAAAATTTTTGAGAAACTTTCCAACGAAATGCTAATTAATTATATTTTGTTATTAGCTAAACCCAAACATGACACAGGAAAAAGAGGAAATTCTGTCATTTTCAAAGTAAAAAGGTCAAGTTCCCTATACACACATACCTAGTTCTGACTAGAAATCAAAGTACATATATATCGGCTATTGTTTTTTCAAAGTCTCATCTATAAAAGAGTGAATTAAGAATACAAAGTTGCACCTTGTATACACTTGTAAAGAAAGAAGCATGAAATGCAATATTGAATCTTCAAAATTAAATATATAATTTAAGAAAAATTCTTTTAAAATAGCGGTGATCGCTCATTTTCTAAGAAGTCTTTAAGCATTTAGTTTTTATCACCGGATTCTATTCAGCTACGTTGAACTGTGAACTGGTTTGCCCGGATTAAATCTGACTGCATCAACTCAAGGTTTCGTCTTAAAAGATTCCCGGAAAATACGCAAGAAGTTCACGCATACTAAGCAAATGAAACCGAGAGTGTATTACGTAAATCAGATATAAACGTCGTAGCTAATTAACCGCTTCATATGTATCCAGGTCGCCTCGGTCTATTAGCTGAAGCAGGGGTGTCCAAGGGTCCGAAAAAATCTATCTATATATATATAAAAATGAATTGCTGTTCGTTAGTCTCGCTAAAACTCGAGAACGGCTGGACCGATTTGGCTAACTTTGGTCTTGAATTATTTGTGGAAGTCCAGAGAAGGTTTAAAAGGTAGATAAATATGAAAATGCTCGGAATTACATAAAAATAACAATTTTGTTTTAGTTTTGATGTGTCCCCCGTCGGACGGATTCCTTTTGTTTGTTTTAAGTTTATTTTATACAAAAGCTTAAGTCTTTTATTTATCGATTGAGGCACTACTAAGTCTGCCTGGTCAGCTAGAATGAAATAAATCATACACTGGCTTCTCATATAAAGTAAATGTTATCAAGGAAATATTACTCCATTCCCGTTTTCATAAATTTTGAGTGCTTTAAATAAAATAAAAACAAAAACGAACTATGAAAACCTTTTTTTTATTGCTTAGATGGTTGGACGAGCGCACAGCCAACCTGGTGTTAAGTGGTTACTGCCCATAGACATCTACAACATAAATGCGCCACCCATCTTGAGATATAAGTTCTAAGGTCTCAGTATAGTTACAACGGCTGTCCCACCCTTCAAACCGCATTACTGCTTCACGGCAGAAATAGGCGGGGTGGTGGTACCTACCCGTGCCGACTCACAAGAGGTCCTACCACCAGTCTATTGATTATAGTACAATTAAAGTATATTAGCGCGTAGATTAATCAAGCGGCCCGTAGTTTGAGCAGCCCTGAAATAAAGAGTACGTTGATAATTAATACACATGCAACTTGTTGTATATTTATTGGTGCGAACGATTGCATTATGTGTTTATATTTTTTTTTAGGAAAACGCTAAATTTCCTTAATATTTTATTTTATTGCACACTAGCTGACCCGACAGACATCGTAGTGCCTCAATCGATAAATAAAAGACACATCAAGGGTACACATCAAAGGAAAAACAAAAATGTTTGTTTTTATATAATTCCGAACTTTTTTATATTTTCTCACTTTTTAAACCTTCCACGAATAATTCAAGACCAAAATTAGCCAAATCGGTCCAGCCGTTCTCGAGTTTTAGCGAGACTAACGAACAGCAATTGATTTTTATGTATAGAGAAGATAGGCGACTTAGCTAACTGTTCAGCTGGGGTGGATTGATTACTAGATACCGTAGGCATCACAAAGTGCATACCGCCCTTTACCAGTGGTAAGACGTCTTCTGAGGTACCACCACCGTGTCTATTTCTACCACGAGGCAGTAATGCTTTTCGGTTTGAAGGGCTGGGCAGCCGTTGTATTGTAAGAACTGAGATCTTAGAACTATGATCTCAAGGTAGGTTTTACGTTACGGCATTTACGTTGTAGATGTCTTTAGGCTTCGGTAACCACTTAACATCAGGTGGGCCGTGAGCTCGTCCACCCATCTATGCAACATAAAAAATATAAAAAAGACGTGAGGTCAAATTCACATTTGTATTGTGCAAGGGTTATCCCACCCATTAAATCAGAAGTCGTTTCTCTTGCGAAGCATAAGTGGCCAGGATGGCGGTAGCTTCAATAGCTTGGCAATATTTTTTTTCAGTTTATTACCCGCGTTATCTTGGCGTTCAGATTCGACAACCCTATTGATATATAGCATACGGTACTAAATTGAGTATGCGCTCTTTTAAATATATCATAACGTAGTGAATAGTATAATTATGCATATGTGTCGGACCGTAGACCCGCGTAATGTTGACCTCCAAACTGATTTGATAAATACGTGCTTTAAAATAGCTGGTTATGTCCCGCGAACAGACCCGTACTTGAAGTAAAAATTATGTCTGAGCATCAGTGAAAATAGCTGTGATTTATTTTGTCAGCGCTGCGATCGTTATTGTCTATGGCTGCAGTTATTGACATTCATTGGACAGTTACTTATAGTGTCTCTAGTTAATCTGTGAATGACGTGTCACATTTGAAAGGTTAGTCTATGACGATGGGATGACTAAACAGACATTTGAGAGAGAAGGCATTCTTTTTGATGGCACCGTTGTGATCACACCCATCTCCGAGATCACCGCGTTTCTATTCTGCTATTATTTAATTGTGTTCTTATTTCGAGTCTAACCTACAAATGACTGACCACTAGGACACAGATGATGATCGAGAGGAGCTTATTAATTTTTTGTTCTTAAAACTACATAACACTGCCTATTTGAAAGTCGCTTCGTTGGTAGTAGGCAGTGGCTTGACTATGCCCTTGGAATGCGGAGTTTTTTTAATCGCCATTTTTGCGAATCAGCACAACAGACGCACACAGAAGGCCGTAGCAGTAGCTACGACACAGCGATATCCATGGTGACCACACGCCAACAAACGGGTTGTAAGTCTGTGCGAACATCGCAGGAAAAAGATTAACTAAAATCTGTCATTCGGTGTTGCGCCGACCCCAGGTGACTGGGAGAAGGGCAGGATAATGATGATGTCATTCGGTGTCAAAACGACGTGCGCGATACATATTCAATTATTTCAGTCTATTTCGTCAATATACAGACAAAACTGCTACTTTTATGTAATAGTAATCAAATTAATAAATTCGTATTCATAAAGATATTTGGATAAACACAATTGAGCATTGTAAGATTTGATTTCTGAACATTTCTTGGAGTTTTTTTTTTTTTAGTTTTAAAAATCTATTCACGATTGCTCAATGTTAGCAGCAATGACAGTTTATTGTCACTGTTAATAATACAGCCGATGGTGTCGTTTATGTCGACTTGTTTTTCGACCGATGTAATTTGAGAGAACATTTCTGTTTCGCCTTTCACTAATAACACACAGTCTTGTATGTTGTACTATGAAAATACTAACGTAATGCAAATGGGGTAATGGAATATTATATCTGTGTAAATATACATTTAGAAACGTCTAGAAAACATTCCAAGAGATCCTTCACACGAACCGTATGCGACCTGAATGTAATTAAAGATTCATGGACCCGTCCTTTTCAATGAATCTGGGAATTGGCTAAATTTAAACTTTCAGGGCAATTTTTGTAATAGACTCGTAATGTTTTATGAGAATTACTATTTTCCCGTCTACAATTTTATAACAATACCCGATAAAAAGTAAAACACGAGGAGCTTAAAAACAAATTTTCCATTAGAAAAACATGTACAAAAATTATATTTTTTAATTTTTAATAAGCGCAAGTGTCTAATTAGAATTTAAATAATGCTTATTTCTGTACATGTTCTTACAAAAATAATTACCTTTCTCGGTCGTTTTAACCTTGTTGTAACGTAATCGTAGTTAGCATAAGCCGACGTTACAAGGCTACAGCAGTACACGCTACACAAACTCATAGTAAAAAGTTGTTATGGAAAACATATTTGAATATGAAGGCTATTTTTATTACACAAAAAAACACTCCGTAGAACCAGAAAAGTTAACTGCAAAGGTATCTGATACTTCTGACTTACAGCAGACAGTTTTAACTTTTAGAGACCAGTAAAACTACGATAAACATATTTATTATATAAGTAATGACGAAGTATCATTTTTTTTTTAAAAATTACCTTTTTTCTTTCAAGTTTTTAAAAATTCTGCAGCAGGTCTGCTGGAAGAGATTTCTTAATACATCATTTTCCTATTACTCTGTACTAAGTATGTCTACTTTTTTGTGTGTACATAAATAAATAAATAAAAATTCCCTCAATAGATGGCGCAGTTCTAAATTTTTGTGATCAAGACAATGTACTAATTTCCTTGATATTTATAATTTATTTTGCCCTTTCGCAAGATTTGTTACGATCGTCGTCGCGACCGGACCAATCGGGTATGCTTTTACAGTGACGTCGTGATCAACGTGCTCATTCTAATCGTGATAATGTCTTTGCTGATACATATTGTGCAACTTAATATTTTATAATAATGTTGGAGTCGCTTTGAAGATATACGGTACATTCTTGTACGCCGTTTTTAAATCCAGGCTCGGGTTACAATTTATCCTAATTAAAAAAAAAAAGTCTAGCCGGTCAGACGAGCTCATGTGAACGAATACCCAAAATTGTTCTCACCCACTTCAAGACACATAAACAAGGCTGATGCCGTAGGGCACTATAAGTTTCGTCTTAAATTCTACATCAACCTCCCATAGACACAGTCGACGACGCGCTGTCCCGTCCTCCTGGTGCCAGCGCGCTAGAGTGACGGTAGCGTGCGGCGCAGCCTCAACCCCTTAGCTCGCCCCGTGACCTTCACAGGGAGGAGACTGCCTCCTCATAGGGACCGGAGCTGGACAAACGCCCTCTTGCACCCTTCTGCGAGATGGTGGACTCGCAGAAGTCGAGGATCGCCTTCCAGGACTCGTCGCTGCCGAGCATCCTAGCCACGACGGTCGGAAGCGACAAGTCCGGTCCTATTTTTGCAACGAGGACGCGGCGCTGCTCCGCGAAAGCGGGGCAGTATGCGGGCGTGTGCTCCGCCGTGTTCTCGTTGCAGCCACTGCAGTGGTGGCACTTCGGCGTCGGCTCCCTCCGGGCGACGAGGTGCAGGTAGCGGCCGAAACAGCCGTGTCCCGTGAGCACCTGCGTCGCTCAGAAGGTTAGACGTCCTCGGTTGCGATTCACCCAGTCCGAGAGGACCGAGCGGATCGCCTCGACGGTTCGTCGCCCATAGGTGGGGTCCGCCAGGCGGCGAGACCACGCCTCGAGCACGGTACGCCGAGATTGAAGCTTCCGCGCTCGAACTTCTGCCGCGCCGGGACGCGGCTCCCCCCTGGAGCCTGGAGCGGAGATCGCATCGCCACGCGTAATCCGCAGCGAGCGTTTCCGCTTCCAGGTCCCAGGGAGGCGTCCCTGCGAGCACGCACGCCGCCTCGAAGGAGACGGTGCGGTAACCGCCCTGACCGCAATCGCCCGCTGCGTTCTTAAGTTACCCTGGAATAAGTAGGTAAAAGAATCATCAACCACCGATCACACGAAACGAACGTTGTTAATAAACAATTAGTTTTATTGATTTATTACATAAACAAAGGTTGTTAAACTTTTGACAAATAACAAGCCAGACCCACACTTCGAGCCGACCACGCTTCTCAAACGTTGAACTTGTTAACGCTGTCATATTTTATCTTAACGTAAACAATCCGTCAAAGCAATACGGTTGATGTGTGCTTAAATGTTTGTTTTATAACACTTTGTAGTTGGGTTTTAGTATTTTTAGATGTTTACATGCCGCCAGCTGGGTGGATTCCTGGCTTCGAGGGTAGCAGGCACAGGATGCGCGTTCCAATGTCATAACAGTTTGATGAGGTTTAGGTTTTTGTTAATTATTTCACACTTCAAAAAGTTTTTTCGCTGTAAAAGTCATAATATTTTGCCCATTTGAATCAATACGTAGTTGAGTAAGTAAGTTTTTAAATGGAACAAAACACATTTTGTGTGAAAATATATGTTAGTATGTTAGCATGTAACGGAATCTTTGAACATGATTTTGACCCCCTTCAAAACGTCGGATTAACTCGAAATTTGGTATACTTATTAAGGACCGATGACAATTACTATATAAAAAAAATATTAAAAATTTTAAATTCAACTAAAATATGAAAAATAAATAAAAGTTTATAAAAACTAACAAAATACGCTTTTATAGAAAATCCAACTAAAAAAATAGAAAATCAATTTTAATAAATTGAATTAAAAATAGTGTAAGAAAAAATGATTTTATTGTAAAAAAAGCGTGGCGTCTCAATTCACGTCAGTATACAATACAACTTTAAGTAACCTGCATGCAGATTTACAATTAACGTAAGATTTCATTTTTGACCTCGTGGTATATAGGTCCTTATGTTCTCCCCTTTGACACACCATCCGTTTCGGCCCATTAAGAGGTCTCCCTTCACGTAATCGACAGTTCAAGGGCCTTAGTCTAACAAAGGGAAGGAGTTGTGTTATTGTTATTCGCTTACTAATGATCTGCGCGCGTTTTCAAGTGTTGATTGTGATTGTTGACTGATGTGTTGGGATTTCTCGTGTCTCTGTAATACGATTATTTAGTTTTGGGTTGATTCGGAAGCTCCACGTTGTAAATATTTGTTTACATCACGTACATTTGTGAACGGTAAAATTGTTTCCGTTTGCGATAGAAATGAATGGAACCTGCGAAATAATTTAATAATTCTGGGTCTTTTTGGCGGGAACGCGAGAGTAAAGTTGTGTGATTTGTTTTATTTTGTCTATTTAGTGTTTCTTCAGATTTCAATGTGTAATAACAGTGGTTAATAACGTATAATCAGCGAAGAACCGCTCTTGCTTGGGCAGATGCTAGCAAATCCTTTCAAAGTGAGTCTCATCATAGAAAACTGCAGTTAGACAAGCAGCAAAAGAAAAAAAGTTAGCATTTACTGTCCTATCAAATTTGTTCTTTTTTTTCTATCTACCATTCGCTGGTAGCCTTAGGGGCTATTCCGCTACGCCCGGGCGGGTAGGTGAGCTCATCGGCTCAAGCTGAGAGTATTTGCTAACACTAGCAAGAGTAGTGCTTCGCAGGATCTACCACCGGATCGGAATCGCGACCCACTGAGAAGATCCGGCGAGAAACTCAGTGGGCTGTGTCTGTAGGTTAGTTCGCTCGTCGAGCTCTTCATTGTAATCGACCAGTTCGACGAGGATAGTGACCGGTGCTTGAGAGGTCTAAAAGCACCGAGAGCGAATCCGGGGGATCCGACATGACATGTTTCGGGTGACTGCGATCCTATACAAAACAGAATACTTTTCAAAAATCTATTCGATTGATACTGTAAGTTATTTTGTTTAGTGCAGTATCTTTTGTAATTAGTTAATTAATTTCATCACTTACACCTCGGTTCTTGACGAGGCGTGGCTTGTGTAATGGGCTAATTACGGTCTAATTGGCAAAAAGTTAAAAGACGTAGATATACATCGTTTCAAATCAGGCAAGCGTTTTCAGAAAACCGAAAACTAAGTCGCATTTTTCCATGAGGTTATTAGTGTCGGAACGATAGTTCTAAAATAAAAACGAATATAAGTTCGGTAAAATTTTGTTTCTTGTTTTAAACATCTTTCCCTGCAAGCGTGAACTATTTAAAATGAATTAAGACTTTAATACCACACATACACTATCTCCATTATTTATTTACAAGTGTAATAATTATTCTGTAATTACGTATGATTACTAATTATGATGTACTTTATTGTTTTATTAACACGCGATAAGACAGAGCATTCTTTTTGTAATTCTGAGTAAAGTGTTAATAATTGTGTTAATAACAATTTTATGGCCACGATTGATAACACGAGCTCGCAATTAACTCAATTTGTTGGAAGCCACGTACATAGCTATACCACAATCTCAAACCTAGTTAATTTAGCTATGCTGGTTTCGTTAGGACTTTTCGTGTCAACTCACAACACAACATCATAAGAGCTTAGGGGATTGATGACGAAAAAGCAATAAAAGTAACTTTTAGAGCACGGGCGTCACAAAATCTTTACTGGTAGTAGGACTGGTAGGGTGTCGTGTGAATCTGCACGGGTAGGTACCACCACTGCTACGAAGCAGTAATACGTTCCGGTTTGAAAGGTGAGGTAACCGTCGAAAAAACTGACACTTAAAACTCATTTCTCAAGATGGGCGGTGGCAATAATGCCGTTGATGTCTATGGGCTCCGATGCCACGTAATACCAGGTGGGCCGTGAGCTCGTAAACCCTATCTGGTGATCATTGTGTGCTCTGGCACCACAGACAGACCAGGAGAGTATTTAAGACCAAACAATAGATTACAGTCGCGAAATCGAAGACAAATACTAATCAAATAAAGGTTTAATTTATCGTAAATTACTTAAATTAAAATGACTAAATATACACCGGCGACTATAATATTACCATTCGTGACCACGCCTTGTGAGCTCAACGCAGAAATCCAAGCGAAAACCAATATCCTTGATATTTAGAGTTTTACAAAAGTAATCATAACACACAACACAGTTCCTGGATTAACCATAATCAACTCATTAATAGGACAAAAGAGTCGTCTATTATCAAAGGTGGCAATATGTGCATTTGGACAAAAAAATGTTATTGATATGTCAATACAGATTGATTTGAATATAATCGTCTCCTTCAAAGAATACGGTTCAAAACCTGCATTAAATAAAGGTTAATACTTAACCTGTTATTTATCTAAGATGTCGTTCAGAAGAGTTTTGTGACTGTCAATGGAATACAAAGTGAATAATTCGTTTTTCTGATTTATCAATAATTGTCCAAAAGTCACTTTGGCTTTGTTTGACGGCTTTGATAATAGTCGACTCAGAAGACAGTTTGCTTGCCACTTTTATTCGTGTCTACCCTCTAAACTATATAAGATTAAAACGTCTGTGTCTAGTTCAATAATGTTGCTCTTGACTCGGATGCGACATATCAAACCATGATATTGGAATATCTTTACTCGTCGATGGACGTATTGTCCGACGATGCTAAAGCACTATATATGCGTCTGTCGTAGCGTAATGATATATACGACCCCAATACGGGCATTGAAATGTAAATGATGTTGCAGAGCTGTTGTCTCAGAATTGTCTTGCTATATGTTCAGTTTTCGGGGAGTTTATTAATCTAATTAATGGTTTGCACATGTATACATAAATATATATTTTATTGCTTAGATGGATGGACGAGCTCACAGCCCACCTGATGTTAAGTGGTTACTGGAGCCCATAGACAACTACAACGTAAATGCGCCACCCACCTTGAGATATAAGGTCTCAAGTATAGTTACAACGGCTGCCCCACCCTTCAAACCGAAACGCATTACTGCTTCACGGCAGAAATAGGCAGGGTGGTGGTGGGTAGGTACCGGTGCGAGGACTCACAAGAGGTCCTACAATCAGTAAAAATGTTTACATATTCCCTGGCCCTGTCGGCGCCAGGGATGGTTGAGCGGCAGTTCAATCTTCCTTCGTATTCGATGGAACTCAGTTCATTGCAATAAAAGTCAATAAAGTATTTTCAATAATAATTATTGAAACTCTCAATAAATAATTCTCACAATAGAAGGGTAAACCGACATTTTTTTAATTAATACATTATGACTTCTTTGCAATAATTCGGAAGAGAAGTGCATCGTTGTTGCGTCGAGTTCGTGACAGTGGCAACAGTCTTTTGAGAATCATATCGAGCAAGATCGAGGGACTGCTGATCAATAGCCTTTGCAGTAGGCACTTGGAAGGAGCAAAAAAAAATAATGGTATAAAATGTATATAATGATAGTTATGTGTTAGATTTTTTTAAGTTACTAACACAGATTATAAGTAATTATTGCTAACAAAACGTTATGGTTTTAAAAAAAAAAAAAACTGAAATAAAGTATTAATAATAATAATAATAATTATATTTTTTAGTTGCTCCCTTACTTTCCTGAAGTTTTCTAAATATATTATCTTACGTGATTAATTTATATATGTACTTTATTAATTTACAATGAGAAGCGAAGCGAGCACTCTCTAAATTGGCATCACCGAGGTTTTTGACGGTAAGCTGCTTACCGTAAGCATGAGTGAAGACACTTTTACGATTCAATCTCGCCTGTTTTATCCATAGTTGTAAAACAAATATGACTGGATCGGGCTTCTTAGATTATCTAAATCCCTTTTACAATTGAACACTAAATGTTTATTGGAGTTTACTCCTTTAGAATCGATTTACATATATAGGCCCGGGGTATGAAAATTATGGGGACCAAAATCGTACTAGCATGTCACACGAAATGCGTTATGCGCCTGATTGGCTCCTGATTGCGTGATGCGTGCGCGCGCCAATCAGGAGCCAACGCGCGGCCGCGTTATCGCAGGTGACGCCGGGCTGCTGCGCCGGCAGTCCGCCACAAAGCCTCGTACTGATCGCGCGTTTCTCTCATTATTGTATTTTCATATATTTGTTAGTCGTTTGTTTTGTGTCTCGTTAATTTGTTAATAATCTGTAGTGTATCGTGTTGTCGTAATATAGAACTATTTCTCGTATTGTTTCGTTTAATTTTTTATATCCAGTAAACTCCAGTCGTGCGTCGGAGCGGACACACACACTTTTTTTTTATTTGTTTACCGTCTATCGACATAGACACGGGCGAACTACGACTTGCTAATAACGCTCTAGATAAATATTAAAATTTATTTTTGGACCATAACCCGTGCCATTGTCGTTCCGAGGAAAGTTCTGACCTCGTTCAAACTTTTGTTCTGTTGATGACCGTGAGAAAATACAGCTCACCGTTTGTATGTATTAAATTATTTATTCATCACACTTTTGTTTCTGGTTGGAACAGTTGTATTGTTCGGACCGCAAATTGATATAGATTGGTTTGTTATGTTTAGTATGCTATAGCTATACGTAGGTGGTTCTATAGAGCGCGTTTGGAAAACTCCATCATTAGGCCGGCGTTAAGTGATGGGAAAGACACGGACAGCTCACGTCCGGTGCCTCAATCTTGTTTTGTCTCCGACAAGTATCGGAGACAGGTTGTTGAGTCAAAAAAGATTCTAGTTGATTCAAACCCAACGTAGTTCACCCGTCGAAATAGCACGTGAACGGAACTTCAACGATACCGCGTTCTTTAAAGAAAACTACATTAAAATAATGTGCTGCAAATAAGAAAAAAAAAATTAAAAAATCGAATTGTATAATGACGTCACAAAAATTCCATATCGCTCCATTTCGTGTTCTCTGTATTCATTAACGTTGATGTCTACATAATAATCTCGTGTTTCCGGCACCCATGGCAGGAGTAAATACTATCTTAGCGTTGTCGTTGCTAGACCATATTCGTTGTTTATTCAAAATTTAAAATTTTAGCAAACAGATCTAGAAGAACAGCCTAGTAACTCAGTGTCTGGTCCAAACTCGATTTATGGAGCCTTTGTGAAAAGGTGTATTCATTTCAGATATGTTGTTGCCAGTAAAGACAGGCGAGCTTATAGTGGTCGTTATCGCTCATGGACCATGTTAGGACTGATACTGTCGACCGCTAAGACCTTATTTAAAACGGGAAGTGAACTCCCTATTCGATTAGAACAATAGCTATGCTTATTATCACAGCATTGCGTGAAATTGCTGGTAGTTGTGAAAACCAAGCTCGCAGCATACTTTAGCAACGGTAAAAATATTTTAATCCGGCAACAATGTCCGATTGTTAACGACCTCTCAGTCACTGAATTGTCGAAAAACTAATTGACCGTGGCCTGTGGGATTTTTCCGCAAGACGTGGCTCATCGACCCTTTTTCTTTGAAAATCCTTGGCAATCTATTGTTTCTTTACCCATTAGGGTGACCGTATGCACCTTTTCTTTCATATCTGTCCAAATGACAAATATCGCATCTAAGAACTTCTAATCAGCTGAGAGATTCCTATGCTAACATCGCGAGTTGCGATTCATTCATTTTAAGCGTTACTGTCATACGAGATATCGTATTTTCTGGACTTGTCTAATGTTTCTTCTTCATGTTCACGAGTCATAATGTTAACTTGTTAACGACAGATGTATTTTTTATGTAACTCCATGATCGTTGATGGTAAATATTCTACGTAAGCTAAAAAAGATCAGCTAGTTGTAAATATATTATAGCAAATACCCACTTTAAGATTATTTTTGCTTAGCCTCACGTAAATTCAAATAATCATTACTAGCCTCCAAATCCAATGTATTAAGTCTTTTGCTACAAAAGCTCTGCACCCAATTTATTGCAGTAAATCCCGGGCATATCCAAGCCTGCGAGTGCTTCGATTTTTTTTTATAACATCAATGAGACCTTTGAAACACCAATACCAAAAAATCGGTGTTGAAGACAAAATCAATCTGATCACAAACCTTAACCATAATTATAAATAAAGAAAAAAAAACTGCACGTAGTATGGTTACCGTAGTATTTCGCCTCGTTACTTCGGTCAAGAGAATTCGCAAAGAAAGTCAGTCGGGACAAAAGGTCGAATTATCGACAATTGGTACCAGAGGCAACCTCTTGTTCCCAGCAACAGTTTCCCAATAGTTTTATTAACAGACTGTCGTTTGGCACGAATCACGAATACCGAAATATGTTCGAGCTTCCGACAAATATTTTAGGTTTTGTTGTCGTCACATACCTACACTGCTTGTAAGAATCTGTAACTTCGTGCATTGCTAATACTCGACGAGATACAAACAGTTGGGGTCAGACTGGTC
This sequence comes from Bombyx mori, assembly GCF_030269925.1. Taxonomy (NCBI): domain Eukaryota; kingdom Metazoa; phylum Arthropoda; class Insecta; order Lepidoptera; family Bombycidae; genus Bombyx; species Bombyx mori. The sequence goes on along the minus strand of NC_085109.1, from coordinate 13,327,829 downwards.
ATCTTCGCGCGTTGCCTTTAAGTATTTAGGTAGATAAAATCGCTAGTTCATTCACTATAATCGATTTGGCCTTTGTGTTAATTAATCAGTCGGCCAAGCTCGGTATTTTATATGTTTAGTATACAGTAGAGTTTATCCATACTACCTAAAAACGCTGCATTCATCCACAGTGCATTTCCATGCCCTCTGAGTTTCTCGTCGGATCTTTTCAGGAGGTCACAATTCCGATACGGTACTAGAATATGCGAATCACTGCTCTTGCTTGCACTAGCCGTGTTAGCAAATTCTCTCAGGTTGAGTCCGTGAGCTCCCCTATGCTCCAATGCCTACAAAGGCTATAAAAACCATTCATGTTGATATCATCGTCTTCAACTTTGTCGAGTGTCGACATATGGGACGGGCCAAGATAAACCAAAACAAATGTCATCCGATCCAACGGCCTGTCCTATTAGCGCGGACTGTGACATCGCGGTCTTGGTTAACACAGAATTCAATATGATTTTTGCTTTTTTCCATCCCAAGTCACGAAAACAATTTCATGAACTTTTTTAAAAATGAGCTTGTTCAAATTAGATGTTAAGTCCATTTGGTTACTGCTAAAGCGTCTAATTGCTATGGCCATTTTGGTTTGGTGGCTGCGATCTCTTCCAACCTTGGATGGAAATTGCTATAAAGTGCAATCATTTAAAACAGTAAAAGAATTTTAAAAATTATATCGATTACTGACCTCTTATAAGATGACGTCACAGCAGCCTAATAGCTTGTAGTATTGTATTCCTTATTGTTGTGATGAAGCGTAAATATTTTATGGATCGCGTTCAATGTTTTCCCTTTGCCGTAAAAATAAAACGTACGTTAAAGTAATACATTACGGTGCTTACGGCGCTTTGAGTTATACAATTTATTTACAGTTCATATCACAATCATAAATGAACAACTTCTTCTAACACTTGTGAGTCCGCACGGTTAGGTACCACTGCCCTGCCTATTTCTACCGTGAAGCAGTAATGCGTTTTGGTTTGAAGGGTGTGGTAGCCGTTGTAACTATACTGAGACCTTAGAACTTATATCTCAAGGTGGGTGGCGCATTTCGTTGTAGATGTCTATGGGCTCCAATAATCACTTAAAATCAGGTGGGCTGTGAGCTCTTCCACCCAAGCAATAAAAAAAAGTGTGTGTGTCCGCTCCGACGCACGACTGGAGTTTACTGGATATAAATATAAATTTGTGTCAGTTGAATACAGTAAAATATGGAAGTTACGTATTCTAGTGAGAATGATCCGGGAGTTGCGGAACACGTGGATGCGGTAATTAAGTAAGTCTATATAATTCACTTTTACAATTAATATATAAGTTGTCCATTCACTGATAGAAGGAATTGTTTATATTTAATAAGCTTTATTAATAAATGATTTGTAGCGGGTTATATTCGGGTATCAACCCACTAACAGTTGATACGTTCAGGAATCGAACCCGAACGGCGTCCGGCCACAAGCAAAACGATGTCGGTAAATTAAACGAAACAATACGAGAAATAGTTCTATATTACGACAACACGATACACTACAGATTATTAACAAATTAACGAGACACAAAACAAACGACTAACAAATATATGAAAATACAATAATGAGAGAAACGCGCGATCAGTACGAGGCTTTGTGGCGGACTGCCGGCGCAGCAGCCCGGCGTCACCTGCGATAACGCGGCCGCGCGTTGGCTCCTGATTGGCGCGCGCACGCATCACCATGGCCAATCAGGCGCATAACGCATTTCGTGTGACATGCTATACTCTCTAGTACGATTTTGGTCCCCATAATTTTCATACCCCGGGCCTATATATGTAAATCGATTCTTAAGGAGTAAACTCCAATAAACTCCAATAAAAAATAACCCCCTGACGTAGATAACACCACCGTCCTAATACCATTTCTGCCTCAACATAATTTAGAATTCGACCTCAAGTCTCAGGGTGGTAGCTGTTTCGTACTGAAACAGATTTTCGTGTTTCTATATTTTTATTAATATCGAGTATTAGGCAATACATCTTCAAGACAACACAAATCTTAACCTAGGTACAGTAAGGTTCGATCTCGCCTGTAGACGGCCGGCTAGCCAACCAGAAGCTTGCTGAGCAACCCCTCCAAGCCTACGGGCAGAGGTCGCCGTCGTATAGTAACTTAGCACACGCGTTCCGCGGCAGACATTCTTTATTACAAATAACAAAAATTATCCAACGCAAGTCACGCGTAACCATTAGAACCAGCGACAATTGTTCATCGTGTACCAGTCAAGGGACAGACGGTCCCACCTCCGGAAACGACGCTGAGTCCAGGGAGCGCGAGGCAGTGGAAGGAAGGTGAACCGGTAAGTCTTCAGACATATTTCGTTCCTTACTGTACAGTAGCATTCATTAGTATTTATGGATTCTGGAAACCATTTAAGGTCAGATAGACCGTGAGTTACTCCGGCCAACTAAAATGCCCAGATTGTAGTGAGAAGAGTGGGTGGCGCTCAAATTGCTTAGGGGCATGTAACCTACCACCGGAAGGCCGCGATGGTCGCCTGTTTTATGGTAAAAGAAAATGCTATAATTGTTGTAGCCCATGGAAATCAGCAAGGGCAAGAGTACAGCCAATTCGCTCTGGTTATACCATAGATTGGCAAGTTCGTTCCAAAGTCGTATATCACTCTGTTATTTCCTTTGGTTTTCGAGATGATGATCGACTTACTGTTTTCCGCGTGTTTTATGGTAATTTCAGACGTTTAGAAAACTTTACAGTAATCGTGGTCACAGATGACGTCGACGGTAATTAAACCGTAAAAGTAACTTTAAAACTAACTGGATTCTAGAGCCCCCATTTCCCACGATTCTTTAAGTTCATTACATGTGCGTACATCAGGTATAAGTACAAAATAAAATATTAATAGAGTGCAATATTCAGAAATGAAACCGTTAAAATTTTGTTTTGATCGTAAATTTTATAAGGTGTTTTGTAAGAGCCCGTCTCGGGTCATTAAGATAAAATATAAATTGCCTCGTTTGATTAGCATGAACCTATTTCGTTTTCTAGAACATTCTTACAAATATTCTTGTTATGTAATAAATAGAGGTCGATAATAACCTTGTATGGGGCGGAGACATGGACTCTGAAGAAGGCTGATCGAAGTAGGATCGACGCGTTTGAGATGTGGTGCTGGAGGAAAATGCTGCGGATTCCCTGGACGACGGATCGGACAAACGCATCAATCCTGGAAGAACTAGGCGTCTCCTCAAGATTCTCCACCATTCGCCTACGTAGGATTTTAGAGTTTTTCAGTCACGTTGCGAGGAAAAAGGGTGACAATCTCGAAAGACTTCTCATCACCGGCAAAGTGGAAGGAAAAAGACCCAGGAGGCGTAGTCCCATGCGCTGCTCCGATCAGATTAAGACGAGTTTGGACACCAGAATCAATGTCGCTATCCACTGCGCGGAGGACAGGAATGAATGGAGGAACATAGTCCTAACAAAAGTGCTCCGTAAAGGTCACGACCCTCAGTACTGAGGAATACGACGCATGGAGGAGGGGGAATAACCTTACATGATATCGAGTACCAAAAGTAACAAGTAAAGTTTGTGCTTAATAGGCACAAAACCGAGAAGAAAGGATGCGGTTTAAGGAAGCCTGTATTCCGGGTATAGATTCTCGAAGTAGACGTGATTTGATGTCAATTTTGGATACTAATTATAATTAACCAGCTTTTAGACACGGTTTAGCTCGCTGGAGTGTAGAACAAAAATATACCCTTCGGAAATAGCACTTTATGTTTCCAGACGAATGGTACCCTGAGTCTTTTCCTGTACCCTGAAAAAGTGGATAAACAATTCTACGGTGATCGGTTGATTAGTTGCGGTTTGAAAACGTAACAAACAAAAAAACAAACTCACTCACTCTCGCATTTAAAATATTTAAATATACATGACATAATTGTAGTTTAAAAACTATACAAGCATGCTTAAATAGAAAGCCGAACTAACAATAAATTTCATGTATTTTTTTATCAGTCAGGGCCACAATGTTAGAGCGAAGTTATAAAATTACATTATTACTAGCTGGCCCGGCAAACGTTGCTTTGCCATATAAATTATTTCTAGGAAAGGTAAATAACCTAGATACCGATTGCAGCGCCATCTGCCGGACTGATTTGTAAATCTAAACCATTCTCGAATCCACCTGAAAGTACACAGAAAATTTCATTAAAATCGGTCCAGTCGCTTAGGAGGAATGCAGTGACAAACACACGCACAGAAGAAATATAACATATATATCTATAAAGTTTATTATAAGTTTATTGTCATCAGATCTTGATGCGTATGCAAAATCCGATGTCTTTCATTCGGCAAAAATGACGATCAAAGATTCAGTTTACATACAAACATACACGTAAAACAAGCTAATAAAAGCGTGTTAAAAAGAAATCTGGATGACATTATGCAAGAAATTTAAGGAAGTTAAATTCGAAATTTAATATCGAGCGAATAATATAACGAGATCAGATATGATACGCCATTTTGGGAATGAAAGAGATTGTGTGCCTTTCAAAGGTTAAACTTAGTAAGGCCGCGGGCATCTTAGCTCTAACATCTAAATTATATACAACTTTGAAGGTAATGTCAAACAAAAGTTATTCATTATCAACTTCACTAATTAAAGATTTTGGCATTGAATTGAACGAACAGTAACTTCGAAAAGCCATTAGTTATTCTGTGTTATGAACAAACAGATTAGGCTTTTTGCTCATGATACTTTTTACTCAGTTATTAGAAATCAGCACAGTTAGGTACCAGGTACCACAGTATCCCTATTTCTGTCGTGAAATATTCATACGTCCCGTTCGAAGAGTGAATAATGGCGTTGAATAATGCGATTGGGACTAGACCTCTTGTCTCCAGGACGATTCTGGTAACCACTTACACAAGAAATAAAAAAAAAAAAAAAAGTAAACGCATTATTTGAAGTACTCTAACGCTTTGGTCGTCATGATTCGGACTAAAGTAATTATCTCAATTTCTGTTCCTAAAGAGCCAGAATATCTAGTAGAATCTGGGAAAGAAGACTCCGAAGGTACCGAGATCGAATCTATATATATAACCTTAAACAAATGAAGGCAAAGTCAGGCAATCCATGGGCTTAGTTTAACAGATATATTTTTTTGTTTTTGTTTATTGCTTAGATGGGTAGACGAGCTCACAGCCTCAGCTCTCAGTGCGGACTCACAAGAGGTCCAACCACCAGTAAATCGATATAACTCCTTTATGGCACTGCATAGGGCATCGGTCATCTGCATGGCTATCAAAGGGTTAAAGTATTTTGTAATATGTTCACCGAACTAAATGGACGCCTCCGTAAACGTATCGCTCACTACTTTTTGTACACGACTTCGACATTGATTCATATGTGTTTATTCGCGTCTCGCCGAACCCTCCATACGCCAGTCGCAGCAAAACCAAATTAAATATGGCACGAAAGTCTGTAAGTGCCATAAAGATTCATTAGGTCTGAATTTCATAAATTTTTATACAGAATTCCCTTTTTAAACTACTTTTACCATGGTAATTCGTGTATTATTTATATGTATAAGTTGGGTGGACTAGAATTACACTATTCGATATTATCTCCGTGATTATCGTAAACTCTGTCTAAGGGACTTTTTGAGTATATACGAGCATACTAGGATCTATTTCTGCCTGTTTGTATAAGATCTGTTTTTTTCTCCTATCTAATCGTTGGCAGCCTAAGGCACTATTCCAATTTCACGCGGACCTGTAGTTGAGCTCATGGGTTCAACATGGGAGAATTGCTAACAAGCCCTAGCAAGAGCAGTGCTTCACTGAATCTACTACCGGATCGGAATCGCGACCCACTGAAAAGATCTGACGAGAAACCCAGTGGGTTGTGTCTATGGAAATGCCTGTCTTATGTTGGTTGGCAACATTTACGTTGGGATTTTTTAAGAGCTCCAGTAAAAACTTAACACCGTGTCGACTAAGAGAACGTTTGCTCAAATAACGTAATAAAAAAGTATAAGATAAAATACTAAATTGCGCGAGTATGACTTTCAAATTATACATTATAGAATATACGCTACTTATAAATACAATGTATACAGCTTTCATTTCCGGCAGCGATTTTCATTACAGCTCTTTATTTCCGACAGTTTCGAGATTATTTAAATACGCTGCTCTAAATACGTGCTGTTCTACAGGGGAGTATAGCCCTTATTCCAATTCGATTATGACTTTCATCTCGTTTCTTACGTTGGTTATATCAACGCGAATTTCCAGAATGAAGGAAGAACACTATCTTTCTCCTGCCCTTCTCCCAGTCACCTGGGATCGGCGCAACATGTTTTCTCCTTCCATACTCCTCTATCATATACCATTTCTTCGCTTACTCCCGTCTTACACATATCGTCTTTCACGCAATCTATCCATTTCTTCTTAGGTCTACCTCCTCCTCTATATCCTTCCACATTCATAATTAACACTCTCTTACCAACCTCATTTTCATTTCGTCTCACTACATGCCCATACCATCCCAAACGCGTACTTCTCAACTTCTCTGTCACAGGTGCCACTTTTAGACATTCTCTGACATATTCATTCCGTATTCTATTAATTCTCGTTACTTCGCACATCCATTGCAACATTCGAAGTAAGAACACCGTATAATAAAATTTAATCGGATAAACTCATCAAATTACTCAATTACCGGTACTATGCCGTGCTGACGGTTCACGCATGGGTGATACCGCCCCCTATTTTTAATTTGAACGCGACACTAATCTTCTTGCCCTCATCCCACATTATCTGAGGTCGGCGCAGCATGTCCTTTTATGCAGTATGATGAACGGATATGAATTTTATGCAGCATGAAGACCAGCGTGAGCCTGACGTAAACGCTTCTGGGGTTAAGAGATGAGTTCGAAAATCAACGCGCGAGGACGACAGTCCTGATACGAAATTCAAACTGTCACTCCTCTTTTTTTTAATGCTTAGATGGGTGGACGAGCTCACGCCCCACCTGTTGGTAAGTGGTTACCGGAGCCCATAGACATCAACAACGTAAATGCAATTTAACAGTACAACGGCTGCCCCGCCCTTCAAAACGAAACGCATTTCTGCTTCACGGCAGAAATAGGCAGTGCGGTGGCACCTATCCGTGTGGACACACAAGACGTTCTACCAGTATACCTATGAACATAGTTAAGAAAATAAACATTTCGGAATTCAATCATTACCGTTATATCTTCTTCGACGTTTGGAACAATAAAACACTTAATTAGTAGAACTACGTGAAATATTCTTACACAATCTCCACCCTGTTTATAGAAGATTGTATTTTTATGTTATATACGGTACCATATTTAGGGTAACCGTTTCTCTGTCACCGTTCTTGGCTTCACTCCTAATACATGTATCTTAATCATTAAGTATGAAGAGGACACGAGCTCAGAAATTCCGTTACTGTCTGGACGTTGCCTGAATTTAGACCTAAATCTATTTGCGTCTTATTCTCGTATGCTCTTGTTAAAATGTTTGAACGTTTTCTTTCCATTCGACGCATGAAACACGAGTACTATTATTGAACAAGTGCTCACACAGTTTAATTGTATTTAGGACTGGCGACCCGCCCTCGCTTCGCTTCGGAAATATTAAATTTTATTATTGATAGCTGAGTCCCGCGATGTTACCCGCGGTTATTGTCTAAAGCTAGTCTAAAAAAAGTAGCCTAAGTTACTCCTTATATCATCAGCTACCTATCAGTGAAAGTCCCGTCAAAATCGGTCTAGCCGTTCCAGAGATTAGCCGGAACAAACAGACAGACAGACAAAAATTGTAAAAAATGTTATGTTGGTGTATGTACCGTATATATATATATTCATATGCATGTAGTAAAAAGAGGCTATTTCAATATTACAAACAATCCACTCCAATTTTATTTATATGTATAGATAAAATTAGATATCTATTGGCCGGTAATACCATATTATTATTAAAAATATCGCGACTGTTGAGCTTACATTAAACATTTCCCAAATGACCTATAAAATGTTGAAGAAACTTGTATTTGCTCATGTTAAAATAAATTTCGTCGTACTCTTCCGAGACTAGCGTTCCTGGTTCAGCGGTGAACCGAAATGTGAAATCTTTTCAGCAAATGCATTACTCTTGTCCGCCGGCTTTGTAACAAACCCTCGCTAATTCCTTTGGACGGCCCTGCTAAACTTTCTAGACTGCTATTATTAACTCGGAATTTGTATCACGCCTTCAAAACGGAGTCGTGGTGGCCAGTAACTCCTTAAAACAAAACACGGACATTTTGGCACGTTTAATGACAGTATAGAGTAAGCTTAGTACCTATGTCGCATTTACATTGTAGATATCTATGGGCTCCAGTAACCACATAACACCAGGTGGGCTGTGAGCTCGTCCACCCATCTAAGCAATAAAAAAATAAAAATAAAGGGTATATAAGAGCAGAGTATCTTCCGTCATTTTAATATCGTTTATAAATAATTCATTCCGTTTGTACTTCGAGAACGCGCTCTTTAAACCCTCTAAATAATTAAGAACACGGATGTTTTTATTATAATAATTATGACAGCTGTCACACACACATCATGTCGTGGCAATGAAGGGAGAGGCGCTTGTATGGGCCCTCGGAGGCCGCAATAAAAACTATTTTAACGTAAGCCTCTTGGGGGTAATAACCGTATCTATGGAAGCTATGATGTGCTAATGTTTATTGGTTTTCTTTTCGCTCGCCTTTTTGGGGGAGGGGGATGGAAATGTCATTGCGTGTAAATATGTCCATTGTGTTCGAACACGCAAATCGAATTTTCAGTTTTAGCGCGCTAATCATCAGCTGTGAATTAGCTGAGCCGGACGACACTATTATACTATTTGTACGTGGATCCGTATTTAAAATTTTTATTGGTAAATCATTGCCATATCGGTTTCGGAAGACGGTAGATAGCCATTCGTATAAGGAGATTTTTTTCAATTGGTATTCTTTGAAAAGTATCAGTGAAAAAATAAACTGACGCTTTATTTAGCATTTGAAGGGAACATACGCAGATGTTAGCAAAGTCTCCCGTGTTGAGTCCCGTGAGCTTTCCAACACCTTCCTTTTTTGAAGCTAGTACATATAACCCCTCGAGGCTACTAGCGTTAGATAGGAATAGATTAAGGAACGTCTGCTAACCGTCATTCGGTTTAAAAATTCGATTCCCAAAGAAGTTAATTACAGTCTTATGCTGTATTGTTATTAGATAAATAAGAGCATACTGTATATTTAGTTGCACTGCCATTCTTCTACATTGTTTTTTATTGTTCTGGTCAAGGAGTAACCTTAAGCGGCAAGACTGACTATTGTAATTTTGCATTACAATTATTTTCGTAATTTATTACTGCTTGGTATGTCATTAAGTGTACCCTACTGTACTCTGTGGTGAGTTTAGTATATTAAGATTATTTTTTGCCAAAAGTTGAAAAAAAAACCATAAAATGGTCGGTATCATCCATAAAGTCACAAGTTTTATTAAGTCGAGTGTTTTCGTCGGACGGCTCCTGTTACGTAACATCTCGACCGGGATTTCGACATCGATGCTAACCAACCGCGACCGTGCCGGCTGGTACAAGTCTTAAGAGAACAACCAATATTAGACTCACTAGACTGACTTGCTCATAGGGAAAGTTGATTATAAAAGCATTGTGTTTTTTATAGTCTACTTTTTTCCCCCTACCTCTGCTGATAGCCTTGAGAGGCTAATCAGCTTCGCCCTAACGTGTAGGTGAGCTCGCGGGGCTCAAATCGGAGTGATGCTAACACTGACCCTAGCAAGAGCAGTGCTTTGCAGAATCTACCACCGGATCGGAAACACGACCTATTGAGATCGGCGAGAAACTCAGTGGGCTGTGTCTGTGGGTTACTTAGCTCGTCGAGCCCTTCGTCGCAAGCGACGGGTTCGGCGAGGACGGTGACCGGTGCTTGTGGTACCTAAAAGCACCTTTAATGGATCGGGAGGATCCGTAATGACGTGTATAGTGCGACGTCGACCATTTACCATTCGGTCTACAGGATCGAGTATGTAATTTCCAGCGGCCACGACAAGAGGGTTCTCATGTCGTGCCGCCTTCTCAAAACGTATTGTCCATCATGACATATGGTCACAATCGCCCATGGACATCGGCAATTTTAAGTCGGTTCGAAAGCGTTATGCACAATAGACATTACGTTTGTTTATAAGTGTAGTAATAATATTCAATGATGTTGCTCAGAACTTACAAATTACGACTATACTTCGCGTCTATGATGTTACGCTGTGGAATTGCAGCGCGTGCGCACCGTATAATTGGCTAAGCCGCGCTTTGATCTCGCCGAGGACGAATAAGCGCGAACGATTCAAATTCCGAACTTCCGTTTCCGTAGCACTTTATTATAAAAACACTATTTTGTCGGAGTATCTAATTACGAAAAAATTTATTTAAATCTTAATTTAAAATAAGCAAGTTTGTTTTTGCCCCTTGTTAATATTACAAGGCAAAAATAATCCGAAAAATGCGGTGTGTTATATGAACAATACATGAATTCTAAACAGACAAAATACAGTTTCTGTACTACCGTTACGTAGTTAAGATAAAATCGGCGCACTTTCACCCGTGAACGAAAAAAAAAACACAGATAAAACACGCTTATAAGTTACGTTTCACGTTATCGTACCGGAAATATCAATCTTTATTAAACAGTCTCTGAATAACACAAATCAGTAAACATAAAAAAAATGAAACATAATATATCCCTTTGCGTGTCCATTGAAAAAAAAAAACGCATCAATAATTCGATATCGTTGTAGTTCACACCTCGATTTGCATTGCAGTCTGTTACTTAAAAACTGTTTCCTTTTTCCTGCGGCTGTCAGTGAGAAATGGCGGGAAGGAATTGATTGACGCGCCCGGAACTGGTTCTGAAATTCGATTGGGGGAATTTAGCGCGGGAAAAATTGCCTGTCATTACTACCCTTTGAGGTTATGTTACATATTTTTTTTAGGAAAACGAAAACCGGCACTGTGCTAAAATGAAATAATTGTAATAAATCTTTTTTTTTGTTTCAGGTAATTATAATGTTATATAGAAAAAAAGAAATTTCAAACAGTGAACATCAGCATATGCGCCTGAGAAGAATGCGTATGTATTGTTTTAATGTTTGAATACATGAATGTTCATTAGTGTTGTTTGAAATAAGTTATAATTTTATTAACTATATATAGAACAAGACTTATTTATCTTTTTTAATAACGACGTCATAACTCCTTGTCATATAATTAGTGTTTCCCGAGCGCTATGACATATCCTTCTTCAAACGAGGCTTGTGGAGAGTACTTAACGGTGGGCAGCGGCTTGGCTCTGTCCCTGGCATTAGTGAAGTCCATGGGTGACGGTAACCACTTTTCCATCAGGTGAACCGTATGCTCGTCTGCCTACAAAGGGAATAAAAATAAACTCAAACTTTAAAATGTATCCAATAAAATAACACATTTTGTGTATCGACATAGACATTTCTGAAAGCTAATTATTACAAGGGGTGTTCTTCCCTAAAATTAGACATTAATTAATAATCTTTCCCTCCATCGTGGATCAGAGGGGGCGCTTACACAAAACCCGATGATCTATTTAATTGAATATCTCAAACGTTTTAAGAAGAAAATCTTGGAAATTTCTGTCTCCATCTGTCTTGTTAAGTAAAGTTATTTATCTTCGTGATACTGTTTTAGATTTTTGTTTGAAGTACGCAGAGAGTAGAAATGTTTTGGGCTTCGAGTACAACTAAAAGGCGATACGTTGTAGATGACAAAAAGAAAAAACGAGAATTTAAATACCCTAAGATTTAACTAAATAATTTATCTATACCGGAGAACCCAAGAACAATTTTTTTTGGCCCCACCCTTCGAACCGAAACGCATTACTGCTTCACGGCAGAAATAGGCGGGGCTGTGGTACCTACCTACCCGTGCGGACTCACAAGAGGTCCTACCACCAGTAATTACGCAAATTATAATTTTGCGGGTTTGATTTTTATTACACGATGTTATTCCTTCACCGTGGAAGTCAATCGTGAACATTTGTTAAGTACGTATTTCATTAGAAAAATTTGTACCAGCCTGCGGGATTCGAACACCGGTGCTTCGCTGATACGAATGCACCGGACGTCTTATCCTTTAGGCCACGACGACTTAAATTTTAAGAAGTTTTCGAAGCCCATAAAAACTAAACGTGGGTAGGCTTACTCAAGATTAAACAAGAAACGAGATTAAAAATCTCAATTACATTTGGATAAAATCTGTCCTATCCTCCAAACTAAAACGTGTGGTAATTTTGCGGCAGAAATAAGCAGAATTGTAGATGCCCATCCGTGTTTGCTTGCAGTAGGTATACTTTACGAACTGAAATGAGGTATTTAGATATACCGATTATATTTTTGTTAGCAATAGCAGCAGCTACGCAGAAAACTAGGGCCTAGAAGAAAATAGGCTAGGCCTAGAAAATAAATAATGGACAACGGCCGTCTGGAGTAGTGGTCAGTTACATGGTCACTACACAAGGAGGTCGCGGGTTCGAATCCCGCCAAGGGAGGATATTTGTATGATAAATATAAAATGTCTTTTTCAGGGTTATGGTTGTATATTAAATATATGTATGTGTATGTGTATAATAAAAATCTTACATTTATTTCCGCTATCTGGTACCTGCAACACAAGTTCTTTACGAACTTATCACGGGACCAGTTAACGTGGCGTGATTGTTAGTAAATATTTATTTATTTATTATTCAAAAAAAAAAAAAAATTATCACTAAGTCCTTTGGACGACGGCATATTCCTATTATAGTGTCTTCTTGGATTTTCACTAGTCTTACATTCATATCTACCGTAATTGCAGATTAAGGAAATCTTATTCGAAGGCTCTAAATGAGAGTAATAAATACAAGACTTAGCATTAAATGCAGTTTTTATCAGACCTAATTTTATTATTTCATAAGAAGCGCGCGTTCTTTTTTTATTGCTTAGATGAGTGGACGAGCTCACAGCCCACCTGGTGTTAAGTGGTTACTGGAGCCCATAGACATCTACAACGTAAATGCGCGACGCACCTTGAGATATAAGTTCTAAGGTCTCAGTATAGTTACAACGGCTGCCCCACCCTTCAAACCGAAAGGCATTACTGCTTCACGGCTGAAATAGCCAGGGAGGTGGTAGCTACCCGTGCTGACTCACAAGAGGTCCTACCTCCAGTTAGCGAATCTCTTCATTCGAGAATCGATTTGAATGAAACTTTATTGCACATCACTATAATGTCATCGATGTATAATATTATTTCACGCTTATCGTTACATGATTGCACGCTCGGAAGCGCTTCTAACGCTTTTACCTCAATGGTCACGTTGGGAACGATCAGTTTTATCTCTAGTTTTTTTATTTTATTTATCTAGAATTATTGCCCATTGGAAACATTGGATGACTGCTTTCCGCACGAATGTTGCATTTAGTATTCTTATAAATCAATCTTAGATTATCTAGAACCATGGGACAAAAAAGAAATTCAGACGCAAATTAATAACGTTAATATGAATTAAACCAAATTTAATTGACCATTGCCTGTTTCTGCAGAGAAGCAGTAATGCGTTTCGGTTTGCAGGGTGGGGCAGCCGTTGTAACTATACTGAGACCTTAGAACTTATATCTTAAGGTGGGTGGCGGCATTTACGTTGTAGATATCTATGGGCTCCGGTAACCAGATCGTCCACCTATCTAAACAATAAAAAAGGACCAATCGAAGACCCGCACTAGTGGTTTCTTCCACCTTAATCTCACTCCTGAATGCTTCGACAACAACTCCGATGGCTAGTTTTTTTTTTCCTACCTAAGCTGGTAGCCTTGAGAGGCTATTCCAGCGTCGATGGCTAGTATATCCAGTCCAGTCTATAAAAAAAGAGCTTCCAAGATAAATACAAACAAAAAATACCGTATACGTACTAAAAAGTACGCAGGTAATAATAACTTACATTTATTTGGCGTAATTGAATCATTCACCAACGTCCACATTTATTGATTGACACATAATTAATTATTGCATAGAAATAACCTCAAAATTTTCAGAAACAAACTACAGTGAATGAATTATGTGGCACATCAGCGCACGTTACAAATGCACTGTTCTCCTAAACGCGCCAAATAAACAAATCTTCTAAAGTCTATACATGAACCCATACAAAAGCTTTTCTTTTTTTAAATGTGAATAAAGTTAGTACATTATCTTTCAATTACAAATGCAGTTACCCTGCAGTGTTGTTCGTGAACTTTTTAATCATATTTGAATTATTAATAATCCATTGACTATCGCACGAGCCTATACGTATGAGTCTTCGGGGATTGCTTAAAATTGCACCAGGCTTATAAAGCATAGCTATAAGTATCATCCGTACTTGTAACCGCTCCCAATGGGATTGATAGAACAGTAGGGGAATTTTAAAGGCTAATAGGAAACATTTCTATACACGCAAACTATGTGTTTTCAGAAAGTGAGTCGTAAATAATTCGAAGTCGTCGTGGCCTAAAGGATAAGACGTTCGGTGCATTCGTGTTAAGCGATGCACCAGTGTTCGAATCCCGCAGGCGGCTACCGATTTTTCTAATGAAATACGTACTTAACAAAATATTCACGATTGACTTCCACGGTGAAGGAATAACATCGTGTAATAAAAATCAAACCCGCAAAACTATAATTTGCGTAATTACTGGTGGTAGGACCTCTTGTGGGTCCGCACGGGTAGGTACCACCCTGCCTATTTCTGCCGTGAAGCAGTAATGCGTTTCAGTTTGAGGAATAGGGCTGCCGTTGTAACTATACTCACATCTCAAGGTGGGTGGCGGCATTTACGTTGTAGATGTCTATGGGCTCCGGTAACCAATTAACACCAAGTGGGTTGTGAACTCGTCCACCTGTCTATGCAATAAAAAATAAAAATCTCAGAATTAAAAGCCCTTTTTTGGCTATATCTCGCGTTGATTACAATCGCCCGTAACCACGAAACCGTATGATATTTGATACGTAGATATATCTTCGATCGATTTCGTTCAGTGTGAAATTATTAGTAAAACACAAAAAGCTTGTCTAGTCACGACTCTGTTTGGAGTTTGGTGGTAGGGTTAAGTCTGACAAACACAACATAATGACATTTAGAATTTAAAAGATAATACGTTTAATATCAATAAAGATCTTTACCGCGTTTGAATAAAAAAAAACCTCAATGAACTTGTGAACCACAATATTGAAAATACCATGAGATTTAACTAACTGGGACCAACCAGGTAAAATTCAGACCTATTAAATCATCGATGACGGTAACATAATTTTATTACTTTGGTCCACCACGATCACCGGAATATCATATTTAACGAAGGGAGGACTGGTGAAAACGTACTGTTAGTTCGCATGGTTAAGTAACCTATTCCTGTCTACTTCGGTCGCGAAGCAGTTATGCGTTCGGGTCTGGAGGGTTAGGAAAGCCATTTCATTATACAGGTAACTCGCCTATAACACGGTATTTACAACACGCTTCAACAAAAGAAAAAATCCTCAAAACCCTCTTCTAAAACTGTTCTTTTACAACACGATAACAAGATTATTGTTTAAAAGTATTTAGAATATTACATTGTGCAATATGAAAAGACAACATAATAGGTAAAAATACATATGGGCATAGTTTGATGTTTGATTAAAAAAAATAACTCTCCTTTTTTTACTAGCTTGTATCTAGTCTTATAACAGTTTCCCACAAGATGGGACTTTGTAGGAACGTAAATACCGTGTTATTGGGGCTACCTGTACAATTATAGCTTAGAGTTCATGTCTCGAGGTGGGTGGCTGCGTTAACAGTATAGGGTCCATGGGCTCCAGTCAGTAATCACTTAACTAGCTAAACTTCGTTTCTCCTATGCAGTGAACAAAAACAGAAGCTTCAACCTCATTATGTTTAAACATCTTATTTGGTACAACGATTTTAATTCCCTTGTTAATGTAATTGAAATCTAAATGAACACGACCAAACTATTCAGAATTTACTACGCAACCAATCAAGGTGTACACAGTCACTCGTGTTCATAATCAATCACAAACTATTATTACACATCAAGTTGGTTTCGCTTGGCTGTTCGAAAATCGCAAGCGGAGGCACACTAACCAAAACGATCCCATCTTATTGTGAGCTGTTGAAATGGAAGTATCAGATGACGGGATCAAATTGGGAAAACGTCTCCCCTTAACAGGTGCTGCGTTGGAAAATTCAAGTTTAATGCTCTGTGTATTTCGTTTTGTACATGGTCTAACTCGACTGTGGCCTTAGCACAAGAGATAGCGTTTGTAATCTTCTGTAAAAGATAGCCGATTCGGAACGTTCACAAAGATTGAGTTTCATCGGTGTGGCTACCGGATCCATGACGTAGCACACTACAGGAGATAGCAGCTTGGCAATTAAGGTATTGCTGGTGTCTGGCGGTAATAGTCGGCTGAAAGATTGTCGTTTTTCTTTACTACTACTATTGCACTGGCGCTATGGCCACGAAATGGGCTCCAACAATACACTTTGTCATTCATCCCGGTGTTGCGCAACGTCTTGCTAGTCTGACACTTTTCAAGTAAATTTCCTTCCACAGCGTCAGACCAGCGGTGGACTTGGACCTCACTATGGGGCGGCGTCACTCTGGTACACCCGCGTACACCAGTTTTACAGCCCTATCTTGCTCCATACGCACAACATGCCCAAGCCATACCCTATCACCTTACGCAGTCCATTGAGCCACAGTCCGCCATTAAGTGTGTTCATTTTCCGTATGTTCAAGTGCCAGGTTGAACAGCATTGGTGACAGAGCGTCCCCCTATCTGAGTCCAGTCAGATCTCCTTTGGTAATTTAAAAAAGCATGATTGCTTTACGGATGAAATAAGAAAGACGGTGTCCGCTCGTGCGTGTTCACAAATATCATGCAGTATTTTCTTCGGGTTTCGCGAGCCGTGAGCAGTTAAAATTACTTGACGGCTTAATCTCGGCGTTTTAATTGTCATTGTATTATTTTCGGCTTTTTTTTTCCCTACCTAAGCTGGTAGCCTAGAGAGGCTATTCCAGCGGAACCTTAACTAATAGGTGAGCTCACAGGGCTCAAACCTGACGACGATGCTAACACGAACCCTAGCAAGAGTCGTGCTTCGCAGAATCTACCACCGGATCTGAAACGCGACCCACTGAGAAGATCCGGCGAGAAACTCAGTGGGCTGTGTCTGAGAGATAATTTACTCGTCGAGCCTTTCGTCGCAAGCGACGGGTTCGACGAGAACGGTGACCGGTGCTTGAAGTACCTAGAAGCACCGTTAGTGGATCGGGAGGATCCGAGATCATTGGAGTAGCACCGAACTACCGTCAAATTAAAAAAAAAGTATGTGAAGTGTTTATACGCTATGGATCTTCGAGCCTTGATTCAATAAGTAGACCATTTTGATATTTAAATAATAAAAAAAACGTTTTTAAGTTTAGTTTTTGAAAATTTATGATATGCTCTGACTTGAATTTCATCTCTTATATTGTTATCAAATCCATCCAAAGATAAATTCGTAGGATATGAACGAAACTATGTTCCTTCAGTTATTGGGGCTACAAGAAATAAAGTCGCTAGTGGTACATCACTTGAGACCCTTGCAAAGGGTGAGTCTCGCTGAACACCCCTGGTGACGATTCGACACACGCAACCAAGGGACCACTTGGGGACAAACGATTTGGAACATTTTACGGCGTAAAATTATTGAAAAATAACAAGATTTTGCTGTCTTGTCAATAACACTTCGCACAGCAAATTGTGGTAGACTGCTTATAGTCGTATTTTTAATTAGACGAAGCCAGCTGACAGTAGCTAATGTCACTTTGTAAAATAATGTTGCTATATTTAAAGTAATAGTGATGCGTTCAGTTCTCGTTCAATCACATGAATGAACAATGAGTGTGAAGAGTTAATCTTATAAAAGAATAGTATTTCTATTTTACAATAAAATTGTATTAAAGCGCTCCAGTATATGTTACTAGTAGTATGTAACTACAATCAGTTTTTTTTTATTTTCATTACCTACCTATAATTGTTATATTTTATACATCTATAGTTTCAACTATATGATGTATTGAAAATAGGACAGTCTTACAAGCTTCCTCGCAATGTTTTCCTTAAAGTTTAAAACACTCGGTATTCAGTGTAGGTAGATACTATAGGAACATAATATTTCGTCGAAAACTCGTTGGTATGTACAAAGCACGCCTAAAATTCGAACCCCGTACCCGATATCGGCAGTTCGGCACACTAACTATTCACTAGATAATCGAGGCAATTTCATTAATTCAGGAGCTTTTTCAATCATTCACTTTGTCACAACACTATTTTTATTTCATCAAAAACTGACAACACAGTAAACGTCAGTTGACTTCGTCTAATAAAAAATCCGACTATAGTATTATGGTTAAACTACAGGTCTTATCTAGTATAATAATAATTACAAACTATTTTAATGAAATTACACAAACGATAAGCAGGAATTCCTTGGTAGTCCAAGAGTCATCAGCCGAGATTTTTTCATTTTAAAAATATAAAACCGATTTGATAATGACAATGAAATTTGATCGAAATTTAATTCACGCATTTGGCTTTTTTGTTACCATATGATGCTTAAACAATAACTCTATTTCGGGCCATTGTCCTTCTGCAATATGACAGGTATTAGGAATTTTTTTTTTTTTTTTTTTTTTTTATTGCCTATATGGTTGGACGAGCTCACAGCCCACCTGATGTTGAGTGGTTACTGGAGCCCATAGACATCCACAACGTAAATGCGCCACCCACCTTGAGATATAAGTTCTAAGGTCTCAAGTTTAGTTACAAATGCATACTTTATTTCATAGGTGGTAGGGCGTTTTGTATTCACATTAGTTAGTACTACTATCCTGCCTATTCTTGCCAAAATTAAATTTGCTTCAAAGGGTCGAATAACAGATATTATAATTCATTGAGATTTATATTTCGGCGTTATTAGCGATGTTATTGTTGAGGTCTTTAACCGCCTAAAACTGGTATTGGACTGTTATATAAATTGGGATTATATAGGCTAATAATTCCTAATAGGCTAAATACCTTCAGATGACATAACACTGTTTACACAACTAGGTTATTGAACTAGCTATCAATGCACAAAAAATGTTTTTGCACATTCTTAATATTCAAATGAAGTTCAATAGCCTAGTGTTTTGTTTCGCCCCGTCGCGTCTTCACGGCTAATTCATTTCGGCTTACGTGAATATTCGTTATGATTAGATTATTGGATAAATTCATAGCGCAAATTGCCGGGTAATTCAAAATCGCAAGCTGTTTCGAAAAATGGATGTACAAAGATTACTTTTATTAAAAACTACAACCTATTTGGTCACAATAGGCGATGACTACTTCATTGAACCTGCTGAGGCTAAGGCACTGAGCTGCATTAAAAAAAAATTGGACACTGCTATACAATTTCACTTTTAGCCCCTATTTATTTTAAGCTAACGGCTTTTTTTTTTGTAAAAGAAATTACGGATTGCTTCATTAAAAAAACACAAAAACCAATTAGATTTCGAACTTTTACAAATTAAATTTAAATTCCACGAAACTTACCTCTGACGTCGATTTAAAATAATAAAACCCAAAATAAGCAAGATAATCGATTCTTAAACTAGAAATACTGCCTCGAAATTTTGTTTATGTATTAAAAATTATATACCCGAAAACCGGACGGCCTTAGAAAGTATGGGAGCAAGTAATACCGCAATTAGACCCATGAGGATTTCTAAGCCTACAATTTGACTGCTTTCACCGAACTTGATAGACCAGCTGTATTGTATAGTCTAAATTATTATAAATTCTGACGAGGATGAGGAGTGCTTTGAGCAATTGTTTGAGATGACACCATCATCTGGTTTTTACCATCGCACCGCCCACCATCAGGATAGAATTCATCCATATTACCTAGAGCCACTGCGTTCATCCACAGTGCGTTTCCAGAGATCTGTTTTGCCACGTACCATCCGGCTTTGGAATGAGCTCCCCCCCATGATGTTTCCCGAGCGCTATGACATGTCCTTCTTCAAACGAGGCTTGGGGAAAGTAGTAAACGGTAGGCAGCGGCTTGGCTCTGCCCCTGGCATTGATGGTGTCTATGAGCGACGGGAACCACTCACCATCAGATGAGCCGTATGTACGTCTGCCTATACGGCAATAAAATAATAATCGATAAAGCTACATTTACCATCAAATACAAATGAAAGTAAAATCGAAATATTTAATTATCACTTTTTTTATCTCTGTAAAAATATTCTGAAGTGCTGTGAGTACTAAAATCGGATACCAAATATTTTTAACAAAGATATTGAGCCCGAGAGGCAATTACTCCCTGTCTGAGTGACAGAAGTCACGAACCAGACCAATTAGGCGATCGTTATTAAAATATATCTTCATTGGTAATTTAGTATTTAAATTTTATATTTTCATCGTGGCCAGAGAACAAAGGCTTTTGAATTAACATCTCTAAAAAAAAAACCTAACAATTTTGGCAAAGCTGCATTCCGATTGCTACAGAAAGATGAGCTTTTCGTTGGAAACTTTTACATATTTTTTTTTATTGAAAAGTTTCCAAAACAAGTACAAGTTGGACTCTCGTCTGAATGCAGACGTGGTGCGATGTAGAAGTTTCTTTCTGAATATTTCTTTGTTCGTCTGCAAAAATGTCGGCAAGGAAGATGATAGTATGGAGAAAATAAAATATAATAAATTTATTTATTTAGTAAGAGTATAATATATTATAATTGTATAATATTGTTACGGCGGTAGGAGTAACGCCATCTACCGTCGAATAGCGGAAACACATATCGAAACTATTCGACCTGTCAGTAATGTTCTCGATAATTGTAAAGCTATCGTTGCAAAGATGACATGAAGGTGAAGCGGAAGAAGTGAATTACGAATTGTAAATGGTTAAGTGTTAATTCGGTTATGATATGTCGGGAAGAGTCATAAAGTTGATCATCGATAAAGTTGATTATTGAAAACACGAATAAAACAACATTTTCTGAAAATAAATCGTAGCTAGATCGATTTATCGCCCCCGAAATCCCCTGTATACTAAATTTTATAAAAATCGTTGGAGCCGTTTCCGAGATTCAGATTATATATACATATATACAAGAATTGCTCGCTTATATCTGCATCCATAGATTATACACTTAATATATGTTTGCATCCCTTAGACGCTGTTTCTAAAAACGTATTCAGGTTCAATAATTCAAGTAAATATCACAACTACTATAATCTAAAAGCTAACACAATTAAAGTTTCCCCAGCACCGTGAACGAATCTGATAACTTATGGTCTGGCAGGCCGTCGACAGCTAATAACAATTTACCGGATATATCCATCAGGGCCAATGTAAGTTTATAGAAAAATATGACTATTATTCCGGTCGGTGTGAACAGCTTATGAAGATTTATCGATAAATTAGTAAAATCGAGCTATGTATGATTTTCTGTAATGTATTTTTTTTTACTTTTTTATACAATCACGCCACGTTAACTGGTCCTGTGCTAAGTTCGTAAAGAACTTGTGTTACAGGTACCAGATAACGGAAATAAATGTAAGATTTTTATTATACACATACATATATTTAATAAACATCCACAACCCTGGAAAAGACATTTTATATTTATCATACAAATTATCTTCCCTTGGCGGGATTCGAACCCGCGACCCCCTTGTGTAGTGACCATGTCACTTACCACTACACCAGACGGCCGTATTTATATTGTGTTTGTCGACGACACGGTCGTAGTACCATTGAGACTTCGGTCTCATGTGTCAAGATGGGTCGCGATATTTCTGTTGTCTACACGCCACTAGATCGGACGCAAACTCATCTATACTAACTAGAGGTCCCGCAGTAGTCGAAATTCGACTATAATTAATTGGAATTGTAAGTTTGTACACTATTATGATTGTATTTTATACTTCTATAATCACAAATTTCGCCAAGACTACACTATAAAAAATATTAACAAAGACGAACAATAATGAATCTCAATTTAACAACAGACGTCAAGAACAAAAGTTTGACAATAAATATTATGCATGCGTGTGTGCGTCAAATACATGGTATGTAGTGTGTGTAATGTTTTCTTTATTGATTTAATGTATCTTTCATGCATTATTTAAAAAAAATATTAGCGTTGAGCACTTCTTCTCTATATTCTCTTTAAGTGTGGAAAATTTCATACTCCTCCGTCCGCGCAATTTTCGTAAAAAGGGATACAAAGTTTTTGCTTCACGTATTTAATATATACTAGATATATAAATCTACAGTGCTTTTTAGGATGTTCCGTTATAACTACTGAACCATACATCCGATTGACTTGAAACTTGGTAACCGCGTAGAAAATACATGTACTTAATGGATAGACTAATACATCTAGGCCCAAGGTTAACAAAAGCATTCCCAAGCAGGGTTGACGTCAGACAGGCGGCCGATCATAAAAAAAATTGCCAAAACTTAGAGCAGTATGAAAATAAACTGATGGAAGGAGTTTTTATTTCTCAGAAGTATACAATTTCTCCTAACGCTCACATGCTTAGTTAATTAACAATATTTTTTCTGTGGACATAATTAGACCGTGGATGATGTATGATTGCGTTCGAAATAAAACACAATTATGAGTATAATATGGCTGAAATAAAAATCTGGTAAAATCTTAGTCGGTATAAATGAACTTCAGCTTACAATGCTTTTTTATTTTATTTTTATTTATTGCTTAGATGGGTGGACGAGCTCACAGCCCACCTGGTGTTAAGTGGTTACTGGAGCCCATAGACATCTACAACATAGATGCACCGCCTACTTTGAGATATAAGTTCTAAGGTCTCAGTATTGTTACAACGGCTGCCCCACCCTTCAAACCGAAACAGATTACTGCTTCACGGCAGAAATCGGCAGGGTGGTGGTTGGTACCTATCCGTGCGGATTCACAAGAGGTCCTACCACCAGTAAGTTCGTTCCGGTAACCACTTAACACAAGGCGGGCCGTGAGCTCGTCCACCCACCAAAGCAATAAAAAAAAATTATACAAATGATAATTTGATATCTTGTCCTAAGCCGGGTTAAGTGATGTCCACGGACATCACCACTGCACCATTATACAAACTTCATAAACGTTAACTCACCTAATATAGATACAACAGTAATGATACAACGATATATTACCCCACACATAGCTAATTGATGAAAATTAATTAAACGAAAAAAAAGTTAACATTTTTCGTAAGCCCATGTGCGCGTCGGATGAGAGATGGCCCAATAAAAATGTGTCAACCCATAAAAATATGGTTTTATTAATAACATAGGACAGAATTATGGGGTTCGCGGCACGAGTTTCGAAATATATTTCAACGTCATATTAAAGATTACAGTAGTTGTTTGATGTGTCTCATTTATGGTTTTATTTACTTCGTGTTATATTTATTAGTTAGTTAGCATGGATAGACGATATGATGGTTCCGTCTGTCAGGTGGTCATCGAAGCTCATAGTGACAACAAAGTGAAGACTACCACCACCGGTCTTGAGACATGAGGACTAACTCATTGTTGAAACCGAAACACTTGGTTTCTTAGCTAAAAAACTAGTAAGAATTGTAGTACCGAAACATTCTCTTAATTTCAGTAATGACGAATATTTGTAAATAAAATTTGCCTGTTTTATCTTATTATTATTTCCTCCATTATATGTTTTTTCGTGACACCTTCAGCTCTTAACACTAGCAGCAGGCTTAGGGACCCCGGTAACCGTACTCGTCGAACTCGACAAAGAGGTCGACGTGCAACCTAACCCATGCATCAGCCCGCTGAGTTTCTCGCCGGATCTTCTCAGCGGGTCGCGATTCCGATCCGGTAGTAGATTCATTCGCGAAGCGATTGTTTTTGAGTTGTTACGACTCCATCGGAGGCGCTCGGGTAGTTGTTAGCAAATCCCACCCCTCCTGGCTGAGCCTTTGCTCGCCCACCTGTCCTGGTGGAACTGGAAAGGCCTTCGGGCCACCAGCAATCTTTCAATCATAAAAAAAAGGTTTGTGCGTAACACGTGCGTAAGGCAGGCATTACCTTAGACACATTGCTATCTGCCTGCGGGTTCTGGACAGTGACATTATGTTTCAGACCACAAGACTTCGACTTATGTAAGGTCATTCAATATACAGGTAAAATGTATCGAATTGACTCCTGTACTTACCAAAACGAGTAAAATTAAAGGTACCCGAGGCCCGAGAGACTCGTCTCCATTAGAGACAATTGGCGCGTGAGTGGATCGCTTTATGCTGTATGCTCTAATGAAAAAATACAAACAACATTAAAACGACGAAATTATTAAATCCAATTTAAACTAATAAGTAAACAAATTAAGTTAAGTAAATAAGTTTACGGGTGGTAGGACTTTTGTGAGTCCGCGGAGATGGGTACCACCACCCTGCCTATTTCTGCCGCGAAGCAGTAATGCGTTTCGGTTTGAAGGGTGGGGCAGCCGTTGTCACTAACTATACTTGAGACCTTAGAACTTATATCTCAAGGTGGGTGGCGCATTTACGTTGTGGATGTCTGTGTGCTCCAGTTATCACTTAACACCAGGTGGGCTGTGAGGTCGTCTACCCACATAAACAATAAAAAATAAATAAAAAAAACTGTAGTAATAATTATTTTGTTTTCTGAAAGTACTTCCTGGTCGTACACAAGACTAACACATTTATTTTAGCAGATATGCTTATTTCAATCACAAAGTATTTCGCTCATTTTAAGACTACCTGTTTAGTAAGACAAGAACGAATTATTAAGAAAAGACACAGTCCACTGGGTTTCTCGCCGGATCTTCTTAGTGGGGCGCGATTCCAATCCGGTAATAGTAGATTCTGTGAAGCCCTGCTCTTGCTAGTGTTAGCAAATTATCTAAGGTTAAGCCCGTTAACTCACCTACCCGTCCGGTCGTAGCTGTAACAGCTTAGGCTATCAGAGTTAACATTGTTATTTATATTTTGACATTCAACAAGTGTGTCATACTGACATCTAAGTTGAAATAAATGATTTTGAATTTGAATTTGAATTTGAGTGAATAGGTAGAGAAAAAAAGAAGCCTCAACGACTGCATATTCGAAGATGCAGTTTTTTTATTTTTTTTTATTTAATATATTTTGTACACACAGCTGCTAGAACAAACACGACAATAAGGATACAGAGTTACAAGGGCACTACTTATTTCATGCTGAAATCTCTTCCAGTAGGCCCACAGAAGGAAAGAAACTAGGAACACAAACCTAGTGCATACAGTAAATAAATATTACATTATATTATAATGATTTCTCAAAATTTGACAGGCTCACACTTTACGGTCGAGAAAATGCCTATTTCGTAACTGTACATGGACTTTAGCTTAGAAAATTTAATGATATTGTACTACTCTATATTGCAATTTGTCATTGAAATTGATATTGTTAACGTTATAAACTTCCGTTGAACATATTCGTGTATCGTAATCTAAAAACAATATTAAATAAATTCTAGACAAACAAACATAGTTCCTGCCGTTTTACTACATAACACCGTCCCACACACGCCGAGCGCACACATCCCGTGGGAAAAGCACGGCTACTGTTTGACTGTACTGTAATTAATTCAGACGTCTGCCCGATTTTATGGCTTCCCTCTAATGTTGTTATCAAATTGTTGATGTCGGCTAACAAGACCGTTTTGTAATAGTAGTTTTAAGTGCATTAATTAAAACGAGATTAAGAGAGATTAAGATTGTTTTTATTTTAGTATGAGGTTTTCGAAAACAAAGTTTCATTAGCTAGCTTAGCCGCTCTGCGTTTTTCGTAATAATCCCTGGTACGTACACTGGATTATGTTATTTTTTTCAACTCTATTCGGCTGCTTCAGTATGTCAGCTTGAAGATCAACGAGGAAGAAGCTGTTCTACACGCGTCTAGCGAAATAGAAACCAGATGCTGGAAGACCTCGCTTCCTAATTCACGCTGGCTGTGTCTCTACATGTGGCGCCATCTAGGTGAGCTTTGCAAAGCCTACCGTTCGAGAAATCCTGGTGGCTGTAATACGGACCACCGACTCACGAAGCGAGTCACCATAACGGTCATTTTAACAAAAGGCAACGGCTTGGCTCTGCCCTTGGCATTGCTGACGTCCATGGGCGACGGTAACCACTCACCATCCGGCCGTTTGCCTATAAAGGAAGTAAACAAAAAATAACCAGTCTGCCTCGTTACAGTTCTGACTCATCCCAGATACAAAACATTATTTTTTTTAATCATTACTACTAGTGAGCTGTTGAATGAAACTATCCCGCTCTTCTGACCGGAACGCACGCTTTGCAGTAGAGATAGTCAGCATAGCGGTGCCGTCCCGTGCGATTACACAACCTACCACCACTTAAGCTATAGTTTATGTAGAATACAAACATCAAAGGATGCTCTACCCGCTGGTTCAATTTCCGGAGCGATTGTATTTTAGTGCGGATCCCGAATTGAGTCTCTTTTATTACTCGATCCACTCACTGACGCCATTATCTACGGACGGTTACTTTTTACTGTTCGAATTGCCACTAAAGTCTGTATTGAAGCAATCGTTGGAAAAAAGTTGAACAATTTATCACTATTTGCTTTTAGGAGACACTAAGCTTGCTGGGCATTGACAATGGCAGAAGCAGAACCGATTATCTGTTATTTAGGAATTGATCTCAATATTAAGAGTGAATCTAAATAATTACGTAATATCTCGCAATATAATAAACTTCTCGAATAAGTTCTATATACCAGCTGTAACCAGCTGCCTATTGTCAAATGGCCATCCTCATTTTGAACTATCAGCAGTTAGAATATTGCTACAGTAAAAATATCAAGAAATTTCAAGAGTCAAAAAAATCATATTTTTACTATCCCACGTTTGAAACTATTCACGGAATTGGTGAAATATGCCCGCTGCCCACACCAATGATACTGGATGACGACCACGACTGCTCTGACATGACTGATAGGATAAAAGAGATTACCGTTCACGTGAATACCCTTACTCACGAACGACTTCTCGACGAAGACAACATACAAAAATTCTAAAAAATGTAACAAAACATAAACAAACAATTTAGAGCTTTTCACAAATCGAAGAATATAGTTTTCTTTTTGTTACGTATTATCAAATAAAATACTTAATATCATATTATTGAATTTTTTTTAAATGTGAAACGGAAAATTATAGTGACAAACAACTTGAATTATTCACAGTTAGCATACAATTAAGATAAGCTTAAGTACAATTATCGAAAGAAAAAGTAAAAAAAAACTTTCTCAAATAAAACCGGACGCAAATTTTGATAATGCGAATTAATAAAAGATAACTAAAGTGTGACTAATTTAAGTAATCTCACCTAATAAATATTTAGTACTAAGTCATGGCGGCAGGCCATTTTTGGTTTGGAGCTTTCGACCTTAATATCTCCACGCATCATGTGGTGATGTCTACGGGCTTCGGTAATCCCTTTAGTCGTGCTCCAAGCTAGTCGTGTGCTCGCTGACTACGCAACAAAAAAAACCGAATTTTTCTATATCAAACCCGCAAAGTTATAATTTGCGTAATTACTGGTGGTAGGACCTCTTGTGAGTCCGCGCGGGTGGTACCACCACCCCTGCCTATTTCTGCCGTGAAACAGTAATGCGTTTCGGTTTGAAGGGTGGGGCAGCCGTTTTAACTATACTGAGACCCTTAGAACTTATATCTCAAGGTGGGTAGCGCATTTACGTTGTAGATGCCTATGGGCTCCAGTAACCACTTAACACCAGGTGGGCTGTGAGCTCGTCCAACCATCAAAGCAATGAAAAAAAAAAATCATATTTCACAAAACTATTATCCATACAATTCTCAACATTTCACATTCTAGATACGTACAGTATTTGCGCACACGAGCTTGTAGTAAATTGCTCGTAACAATAAAACGTGTAATTGCAGTTCATTGAACCCGCAGATTTTTGTAACACGCAAAAACTTAAAGGTGCCGACGAACTAGTTATGTGTCTGACCTTCAAGCCGAATTTGTTTGCTAAGCAAATGGGAACACAGAAGAGTCGAATACAAAATTGAATTTAAAATGTAAAATAATATAAATGAGCACAGTTTGTGTGGATGTTTTTAGTATATCGTATTGAGTAATTATGTTATATGAGTCGTCTATTATCAAAGGTGGCAATCTGTGCATTTGGACAAAAAAAAATTATTGATATGTCAATACAGATTGATTTGAATATAATCGTCTCCTTCAAAGAATACGGTTCAAAACCTGCATTAAATAAAGGTTAATAGTTAACCTGTTATTTATCTAAGATGTCGTTCCGAAGAGTTTTGTAACTGCCAATGGAATACAAAGTCAATAATTCGTTTTTCTGATTTACCAATCATTGTCCAAAAGTCAGATTGCCGGCTTTGATAATAGTCGACTCATATGCGCTTATAGGCACGCATCACCTTCACCCCAGCTACTGGTCAGTGGTGGTGGTAGTGTCAGAATCATTATTGTCATTGTAAGCATTGTCTGTATACCTGATGCAGCAATCAGCGTCGCTTATAGAACCAGTCATTTTGCTGTCTAGAATACTTCAGACATTAGTCTAATGTTCCTAAATCCAAATTCCAGTCGCACTGTGATAAATTCTGTTTTGCCCTTCAGACTAGAATGTGCCTACTTGCTGAAAGCAGTCAGAAGCAACCAGGAACTTAAGAAAGAGACTTGGGCAGGAAACTAAGATAAGAATAATTGCTATGAATGATGGAAAATAATGTTACCTTTTCTTAATTTAGAAATTTAACACAATATTTACGTTTTGCAAATCAAGACCTCGGCTCCGGTAATGGTTACTACTACTACGACAATGAACTAAAATATAGTATGTGTAAAAAAAATCGCGAATCACTTACCCATAGCTCTGTCAAGCCCTAGATCTAGACTGACACTGTGTTCACTGCTCTGCGAGATAAGATAACGACCATCCTGCATCCCGTTGTCGTGTGAACTAATAAATTAATATTTTACAATTAATTATTAAATTTTTTTATTTTATTCATGACTTACTTTTGCATTACTCAATTCCGGCGCGACATTACCAGTTGCATTGCGTGTATCGTGCGATGCAGTCGGTTATTTCGGCATTTTATTTTTTTTCGTTTCCACACTTTTTTTCGGTGACAATTTAGGTAAGTGATATTTCGATCTTAATTTTTTTTATTTATTTTGAACTGGTTTTACAATATACTGCTGGTTGGGTTACATATGCAAACGCAACTTACAGACGTAAAACATCATCAGATCAGATTTGATTTGGGCATTTCGAAAATTTATCAGAACAATATAGTGTCCTAAAAAAAATATTTTGTTTAACCAAGACCAGACTACCTGAAGGAAGGGAATATTGTTAGCTCACATTAGAAGACTACGATGATCGTTGTCCCAAAGCAAATCAGACTGATATCATTGTTATTCTCGAGACGGGCGGCGATTTCTTTTTTCTTTTTCTTTTTATTGTTTACATGGGTGGACGAGCTCACAGCACACCTGGTGTTAAGTGGTTACTGGAGCTCATAGACATCCACAACGTAAATGCGCCACCCACCTTGAGATATAAGTTCAAAGACCTCAAGTATAGTTACAACGGCTGCCCCACGCATTACTGCTTCACGGCAGAAATAGGCAGGGTCGTGGTAGCCACCCTCGCGGACGTACAAGAGGTCCTACCACTAGTATTAATGTCTATAGTCTACATTAGGTATGCCGTTCCCTTGTCTCGCTATCTTAGCAAAAGAATAACATTACAAAAACATTCGAAAGATTGAGAACCCTAAAAGCTATCGAAGCGGTGCACGTAAGTAATGCACCATTAAGCTTCTAACAAGGACCACCTGCGCGTTATCACGTATGATGTAACGCTGATAAGCGAATTCAGGATAACAGGATTAGCCGACAGTTAATACTTGAGAAATATTTTTGAGTATGGCGCAAGGATATTTTTTTTTTAATTTATGTAAGCAGCCTTTGTAAACGAGTATCCAGCTCACTGGCAGACCACGGACAACGACAGACTAAAAGCTTGAATATGAATATGTTATAAGAAACAACAAAGTGTTGAGTTCACAGTCTAGGACTGGACGGTACGT
Organism: Bombyx mori; assembly: GCF_030269925.1. Taxonomy (NCBI): domain Eukaryota; kingdom Metazoa; phylum Arthropoda; class Insecta; order Lepidoptera; family Bombycidae; genus Bombyx; species Bombyx mori. The sequence goes on along the minus strand of NC_085109.1, from coordinate 13,297,430 downwards.
GGCAGAATAGATCAGCGCAGCCCCACCACCAGTATTTACGCTAATTATAAGTTGCGAGTCTGATTTTTACACGATATTATTTCTTCATCGTGGAAAATCTTTTTTGTTTTGCTTAAATGGGTGGACGAGCTCACAGCCCACCTGGTTTTAAGTGGTTACCGGGGCCCATAGACATCTATTACGTAAATGCCGCCACCCACCTTGAGATATAAGTTCTAAGGTCTCAATATATTTACAGCGGCTGCCCCACCCTTCAAACCGAAACGCATTACTGCTTCACGACTGAAATAGGTGGTGGTACTTACCCTTGCGAACCACAAGAAGTCCTACCACCAGTAAACGTAGATCCAGTAGATCTGCTAAGTACGCGCTTCTTTAGAAAGATTGGTACCTGTCTGCGGTATTCGAACACGGATATACTCGCATACTACGCTTCGGGCCTGTTATCTTTAAGATTAAGAATCAAAACCGATCTGGTATCGGAAGTACTGTTCGGTCCACATATCGCAAACAAGACAAGGAATACTGTGATTTGTTTGGCACACATATCTGCAGCAGCAAACCTGGATCTAGTTAGTCGCCTTGTTAGTCTTAGTGGCCATCAAACATACTACATACGCGTTCCCTACCACACAAAGCATTTCAACATCAGAATGGCATGCAAATCAAGCGGACTTAAAAAGACAATTTTTCGGACCGTAATGGTTAACTGGATCATGACTCTTAGGATTGTAGGGGTTATGTACCCAACTAATAAAACTCCTCAATCATCGACCCAAGCGCTCGATATCCAAGTCGTTGATGTATATTGCTGACGGAAGCGTCAGAAAGACGTGGAGTGTGATTTGACGTAAGAACGTAAACCAATCGAAATAGGGGGCCAATGTGGACCTTTCCCCCCACTTGGTTAATAGGACGCGCTAATAACTACTAGTGGTCCCGCAGTAGTCGAAATTCGACTATAATTAATTGAGATTGTAAGTTTGTACACTATTATGATTCTATTTACAAAGACTATTATACTTCTATAATCACAAATTTCGCCAAGACTCCACTATAGAAAAATATTAATAAAGACAAACAATACTTAATCCATTCTCAATTTGACCAGAGACGTCAAGAACAAAAGTTTGACAATAAATAAATAGTATGCATGCGTGTGTGCGTTAAATACATAGTAGTGTGTGTAAGTCTCTATATTCTCTATAAGTATGGGAAATTTCATACTCCTCCGTCCGCGCAATTTTCGTAAAAAGGGATACAAAGATTTCCTTCACCTATTAATATTCTATGGCAGTGTTATTGGAACTTCGAAGCCACAATTATGCAGAGACATACTAGACCAGGCTAAGGCCCACCCTGGGCTTTAAGGCCTAAGATGATGATGATGAAGGCACAATTATGATGGGCGGCTGTTATTTCTCATGACTCATGATTATGGGTCTCCGTACTCCACACGACGTTTTACTGAAACAAAACAGGCCCCTGTCCACTCCATAAAAGTATCGATGCGTGTTTACAAAAACTCATAGTGCTCTACATACGGAAAATTTTCCCCCTCGTCCTGAGTCATAAATGCAAAACACCTGTCGGGTCATCGAACCTTTAGTAATGGTCGCTGAGAAATGGCGACCATGTCATAACGTGTAGGAATGCGTGGAGAATCGTGTGAGAGCAGCATATGTGTGCTCAACAATACATTACAGTCGAAACTGGCTTTGAAAATCAAACATGTCGTATCGGACAAGGAGGGAATTTTTATCATCTGCCTTGATATGGCACGGGCCGTGAAGGGTTTGATCGAATTAAGTAAAACAAAATGGTCTGCTATTTCAATACATTAATAGAAAACCTTATTTACAAATATGATGTGCTGTAAGAATAGAACTGGTTGAGTCCTTTTCACTTAAATAAATCGGTTGTCTGTAAAGTCGGTTTACTAACGATACTAGGCTGCACTAAAAGTATCGGGAATGGAATATTTCCACTGTTCCTGTCATATTAAAATCTTTTTAATTGAAAACTCCTTGGTTTTAAAAATCGAATACCATTTATTTATTTAAAAAAAGATTCTCGGTCTTGTCACGAGGTTTTGTCAAACTTGTTTAGTCGTTGAGAAAATGGAATTGACTCGAGAAAATTCAAGAGCGATGATTTATTGTGACTTTCGAAGTGGTTTAACACAAAAACAGTGTGTTGACCGGATGATTTCTGCATTTGGTGATGAAGCCCCATCCAAAACCACAATTTATCGCTGGTTTGCTGAGTTTCAACGTGGACGTGTCAAGCTCAGTGATGATCCTCGTCAAGGTCGTCCAAAAACTGCAGTCACCCAAGAAAACGTTGATGCTGTGCGTAAGCTGATTGAGGAAGATCGACATGTGACATACCGCGAAATTCAGGCAACTTTAGACATTGGCATGAGTCAAATACAAATAATCTTGCATGAAGAATTAGGTGTAAAAAAGTTGTTTTCCCGATGGATACCGCATTCGCTCTGTGAAGACCAAAAAGCAGCTCGCGTTACTTGGTGCGTCAGAACTCTCGAAAGATTCCACGCAGGATCCTCAAATGCTGTATACATCATTGTATCAGGTGACGAATCCTGGATATACGCGTACGAACCCGAAACAAAAAACCAGTCACGAGTTTGGGTGTTCGAAAATGAGTTAAAGCCAACAAAAATTGTTCGTTCACGGAGTGTTGCAAAAAAAATGGTGGCCACGTTTGTCTCCAAAACCGGCCATGTTACAACTATTCCTCTTGAGGGACAAAGAACGGTTAATGCAGAATGGTATGCTAGCATTTGTTTGCCACAGGTCGTTTTTGAACTCCGTAAAGAGAACTGCAACCGCCGCATCATCCTCCATCACGACAATGCGAGTTCTCACACCGCGCACAGTACAAAAGAGTTTTTAGAGCAAGAAAACATAGAATTATTAGACCATCCGCCGTACAGCCCCGACCTAAGCCCTAATGATTTCTATACTTTCCCTAAAATAAAGAATAAATTGCGTGGACAGAGATTTTCATCACCTGAAGAAGCTGTGGACGCCTACAAAACGGCCATTTTGGAGACCCCAACTTCCGAATGGAATGGTTGCTTCAATGATTGGTTCCATCGTATGGAAAAATGTTTCAAATTTCGCGAAGAATACTTCGAAAAGCAATAAATACATTTTTAAATAGTAATGTTGTGTCACTTCGTTAATTCCCGAAATTTTCAGTGTCGCCCTCGTAGTTGAACGTGACAACGTCATAAGAAAATACTGATGGAATGGTTTCATTTTTCAATTATCGCAATTATCGTTGCTATAACAATTGACACCACATTCACTTGTCACTGAACTTCATACTTGGCGAAAACATGTAAATGTAGTATTGTATAGCAGCTGTCCACGCGGATGCATCGCTCACTCAAGTAGGAGAGAGACAGATGTCGAACGCTGCCGAACGCGGAGGCCGATTGTGCCTCTTTGTCGCTTGTTGCGCGCTCTCGCTTGCACTTCAAGCCCTAAATGGAACGCCTCAGAGCGAGGTAACGCCGCATGAGTCATGTTTAGTTAGTAAACTATTGGACACGTAGCAATATTATTAACAATAAATATATTATGAGGGGTAACACGTTTTGATAAAATCGCGCTGCCTGTTTCACTGAACGTCGTTTGACAAAATATTGAATAATCGAACTAATTATGTTATCATCATCACCATCTTAGGCCTTACAGTCCAGGGTGGGCCTTAGCCTGGTCCAGTATGTCTCTCCAGACTGCTCTGTTCAGTGCATTCTCCTTCAATTATGTTGCAAGCTATTTAATAGACTAGAGGTCCCGCAGTAGTCGAAATTTGACTATAATTAATTGAAATTGTAAGTTTGTACACTATTATGATTGTATTTTATACTTCTATAATCACAAATTTCGCCAAGACTACACTATAAAAAATATTAACAAAAACAAACAATATTTAATCTATTCTCAATTTGACAACAGACGTCAAGAACAAAAGTTTGACAATAAATAGTATGCATGCGTGTGTGCGTCAAATACATGATGTGTAGTGTGTGTAATGTTTACTTTATTGATTTACTGCATCTTTTATGTATTATTTAAAAAAAAATATTAGCATTGTGCCCTTCTTCTCTATATTCTCTATAAGTTTTTGTAAAAAGGGACACAAAGTTTTTGCTTCACGTATTAATATATATAGATTTATTTTAGTGTCAAGTATCCACTGACGACAATTCAAGGCCAAACTGACAGACAATCGTTCAAGTTTAATTCGATGAAACATATATTCTATTTATTGTATCCTTACTTAATACATAATCGCTGAACTCATATTATAACAAACATATGGGTGCTTGCGGGTTTGTCCGCACCGGTTTATTACTTACTCGTGGACGGTATTATTTTTTTTTTTTTTTTTTATTTTTTTTTTTTATTGCTTAGATGGGTGGACGAGCTCACAGCCCACCTGATGTTAAGTGGTTACTGGAGCCCATAGACATCTACAACGTAGACGCGCCACCCACCTTGAGATACAAGTTCTAAAGTCTCAGTATAGTTACAACGGCTACCCCACCCTTCAAACCGAAACGCATTACTGCTTCACGGCAGAAATAAGCAGGGCGGTGGTACCTATCCGCGCGGACTCACAAGAGGTCCTACCACCAGTAATTACGCAAATTATAATTTTGCGGGTTTGATTTTTATTACACGATGTTATTCCTTCACCGTGGAAGTCAATCGTGAACATTTGTTGAGTACATATTTCATTAGAAAAATTGGTACCCGCCTGCGGGATTCGAACACCGGTGCATCGCTTCAACACGAATGCACCGGACGTCTTATCCTTTAGGCCACGACGACTTCAAAAAGACTGGTAGCGGCTATCGTCAGCCGAGAGACGTCTAATGCCGAACCTCCCCCGAGGTTTGTAGCCGTAAAATAATAATAAAAGATCCTTTAGAATGTATCAACTACAAATCGATCACGTTTCGCTGTGATTGGCTAGAAACGATATTGTAAAGTCCACACATGAAATAAGGTATTATTTTTTCATATATCAAAACATATCTAAGAAGGAGCACATGGGCATTTAGATATTTTAACTGACAAATAGTTGACTTCCGAACTGGAATTATAGGTACAATAAACAAACAAGAACACAATTTATTATAGATAGAAGGTATCATCACTAAATGTATTCATTTAGTTTTACTGTTACAATTGAAATGTATCAAAAAACGCCACAACAAAAGCCAACAGCCGTCAGAGCAGTAATAAACATTTCGTCAGACAAACAGACATGTCTCCCACTCGGTACTAATAGTGAACTTTCTCATGTAATATTTAGGAGTGACGCGGCAATCGTCAGACAGCGTTTGAGTAATGGATAGTCTTGTAACGTTCTGGATAGGAGAACTGTTTGTTCGAATTTACTATTTTGGTTGGAAAATAATTAAGGGAATCGAATCTTGTTGGTTCGTCTCGTGTGGAACAAAAGGATCAATAATGTAGAAAGTTATTTACAAAGGAAATTTTGTAATTTGGAATGTCAGCTTCAACCTTTTTTGGTATTGATTTGATAATACTTCGCTAAAATGCTTAAAGACGGAAAAACCAACGGAATTAGGACACTAATCATTTTTATTTGGGGTAAATAAATAAATGGTGATTTATGGATAGAGCATTGACTGAGCATTGACTTTACAAATATTATGTTGAAGTCGCAATTATATTAACCCCTCCCTAGACTCTAAACCTTGCCTATCAAAGGCCTATGAAGGGAAGAACTTCTTCTTTTCTTCTTCTTTCAAGTTCCGGCGACTTTTGGACTAGAATATCCTGACATCTACGAACTGGGAATGTGTTACGCGAACATTCTATACAATCAATTTGTTAACTTTATATCAACACAAAGTATTTCTTGTCTTGCCACCCAGACACTGAAAATACAGCAGAGTCGAATTCTAGACAAACGCTATGTTGATTTAATAGTTTGAGTTGCCCGAAGTTTGAGTAAGTGCAACCGACTCTCGGGGTATATCTTTGAATATTTACACAGACTTTTAGTTTTGCAATGCTAATACTTGAAATTGGTTCGTTCCATGTGTTAGGGTAACCAAAATTTGATTTAAACGGACTCTTGCTCAGGTTTAGAATCTTAATGTTTAGATGTTACAACATATTGTTACGCGCTGGGTTTCGGGATAAATAAAATTTCTACCGAAGCACAAATTAAAACTGTATTAACACTTGAAACACTTAACGAGCACCTTAAATTTCTCAATTCACTTCTTCCGCTTCGCTTTAGGTAATCCGTTTGCTGTTTCGCTTCGAGTAGATCCGATTACTAACTGCCTTTGTGACATCCCTGCACCGCTTTTATAGTCGATACGTCCCTACAATAATCGAGAACATTACTCATAAGTCGAGTATATTCGATATACGTTTCCAACATTTGACAATAGATGGCGTTGTATTTCTCGAGCGTTCTCGATTTTGACATTTGTTTCTGATATTTGAAAATGATGGGGTTACTGGCGTAACAGTATTTTGTACCGTATGGACTGAAGGAAGTACTCTGTTTGAGATGATTTCGAACTACCCTCTGCGGTGTTTCCCAACGAGTGGTATGACATGCCCTTCTTCAAACGAGTCGTTGCAGAGTACTCAGTGATAAACAGATGTTTGGCTGTGCCCCTGGCATTACTGACTTCCATGAGCGACGGTAACCACCACCATGGGCCGTATGCTCATCTGTCTGCATGGCCTATAAAAAGTATAAAAAATACTAACCATGTAAATAAAACCACTGTATTCGTTATCGCAATACTTTTAATAGGTTTTGAGTCTTATCTAATTATCGTGATGGCGATGGCACAAACTTTTTCTTGATTTTTCTGATTTCTTCAAAACCAAATTTGAATTGAATTTCACTTTTATTTTCTGCAACTACAAATTGTGCTAATCGCACATTTGTTCGCAATGTTTTAAAACGTAATATTTTTATACTAATATTTTTTACAAAACCAAACACGTTACAATGTTTTTTTTTTGTTAAACAAAATTTCAAACTATTTCAAAATTCTTTTGTTATTCTAACATTCCCAATTAACAATACATCTAACAGCCCTACATACACTAACTGGCTTCCCAAAGTTACAGACAGTCTGGGATTTGAATACTAAACTGTGATTCCAAGTAGAATTAACGCTTCCAACTTCCGTAAAGATAAATTGTTTCTATTTTTAAATAAGATTTGCACAAGTGTATAGTAGAATGTTGATTTTCCGGTAATTATAGGTCATATATCCATATCTCATCTAGGAGATCGAATCTAATTTATCTTAAACACATCTGCTATTTAGCTTCTACTGACCAATAAGTCTCATATCTATGAAACGCTTGTTTTGAGATTTGTGGGAAGAAAGACGATTTAGTACCGTATCGTCATCATCAGCCTGCAGACTTCCATTGCTCCCTCATGGTTCGTTACAATGACCGGTCCTAAGTTGCACGTATCCAGCTGGTTCCCATGACCTTTAACAAACCATGGAAAGAGATCTCGAGTGGGGTCACAAATAGCGTTGATCATTCCTTAATTTGTGAGGGGATTTTCCGAAATGGACTATTGGTACTCAAATTATTTCGTACTTTGCGTCTAAGAACTTATAACACGCGTAGCGAAGCACTGCTCTTGCTAGGGCTGTTTCAAGTTGAGCCCCGTGAGCTCACCTACTAACACGCGTATTTTGAATAGCCCCTTAGACTACCATAGATAAGGTAGGAGAAAAAAACTTATACGCCTGTACGAATAGTAAGAATATAAATATCAGTTAATAGTAACGAATTTTCAAACAACGATAAATACAATTTCAGAAATGACTGTTGTTTCTTAAGCTCTCCCGTCCGACCAACTGAAGCATTGAGTAGCATATGGACTAAGAGAAATCGATCATCTTCAAAAAGTAACCAGTATAAATCAAAAATGAATTTTCTCCTAATTACTTAACATTAACTTACCTAACTTCAAGTTCAAGTACGTGTGTCGGGCCACATCAGACCTTGGCCTTCAAAAGACGTCATTTGAATACAATAGGTTCCTGTCGGTGCGTAGTTCGGGGTTCAACTCGACACAGTGAAGTGTTGAAATCATAAATACTCATGAAAACGGCTTCTTGATTTTGTTTATGTTAATATAGGAGATGTAATAGATATAATAGAAACGACTTTATAAAAAGACTATAAAACACCCTTTTGTTGTTAGATAAAATACCAATGTTTTTGCATTTTTTTACCTACCTAACCTGATGGTTTAGAGATACCATATTAGCGTAACCTTAAACTAGTAAGTAGGTGACCTCACGGGGCTCAAACCTGACGATGTTGCTAACACGAACCCTAGCAAGTGTCGTGCTTCGGAGAATCTACCACCGGATCGGAAACCCGACCCACTGAGAAAATCCGGCGAGAAACTTAGTGCGCTGTGTCTGTAGGTTAATTTACTCGCCGAGCCCTTCGTCACAAGCGGCGGGTTTGACGAGAACGGTGACCGGTGCTTGGGGTACCTAGAAGCACCGTTAGTGGATCGGGAGGATCCGAAATGTCGTGATGTTTTTGCAATTACGGTGCATGACATATGTAAAATGGGAATTTCATAATTTTATATTAGTTTAATATAATTCACGACTATATTGAAGCAGTACTGTTACATCCGAGTAAAGAATAATATTATGATGCAAGTTAATATAAAAGTACTCTACAGACTTTTATGGCCAAGCTCTTGTCGCGGGGACAATTGAAAATGAACCGTTACTCATTTAAAATAAGTCAAATATTGGAATGAAAATACTAACTTTCGGCCTTTTATCATGACACCGAAACATGCCTAGAAATCTCACACCGAGGAGGCACTTTGGAGCTTTCATAAATCTAAAACTTTGCAGATTAAATCCCCCGCTTCGAAAGATATTCGCCTCATCGACGTCACAACTTGGCTACTGTATAATTTATTTATTTTGGAAGTCGCAGGATCGTTTTGTGTACGAATTTATGAAGGGCTTATGGTATGAAATGGCATAGAAACTTATCCTTGCTCTAAAGCAGGGATGGCCAACTTGATTAGAACCAAGATCCACTGACCAAATACTGCGATCTACTTTTCTTGAAATTGAATGAAACAATGTAGTTCAGTATACAAATAAGTAGCATATTTTCTTTTATTATTAAAATAAACCTGAAATTATATAATAAAATAGGCAGCGGCTTGGCTCTGCCCCTGGCATTGCTGAAGTCCATGGGCGACGGTAACCACTCACCATCAGGTGGGCCGTATGCCCGTCTGCCTACAAAGGCAATAAAAAAAAAAAAAAAAAAAAAAAAAAGAGAACTATTGTGCAGACGAGAGGATAAATAATGGGACGTAATGGTCATTAACAAATGATACAAGATGAAGATGATGCGTGCAGCAATTGGTGCATTTGCAGCATTGGCGCATTTACGCTATAGATGTCTATGGGCTCCAGTAACCACTTAACACCAGATGGGCTGTGAACTCGTCGACCCATCTAAGCATTAAAAAAACACCTATACTCAGAATTGGGTGGATACGGGTTGAATAACAGTGGATATAAACCCGGCAGGGTCTAAATGACCCTTGCAAGAACAAATTCAAGGTTCAAAACACCCAGCAAACGCTTTAACGTTACCGGGAACACCGATAGCATCTACCCCATCGTTATCGTTATCACAACCGTCATAAACACGTTAAATATAACGAGACAGTTATCGTCGCGAAAGCTGTTTACACGTGACGTTGTATGATTGCTATTCGTGTGTTGTTTGACTAAAGCTTGCTGTAGAATTCCGCACTTAAAACTAATAGGGTTTTTTTATAACTGTACGGGACTGTGCTGGACTATATCGTCTTGACGTGGGATGTCGCCACTCCATCTCCTCCCGCGGGTGTCGTAGAGAGAACTAAATGATTACTCGACGAACGAGAAGCAACGTTCCCTGAGTAACAAACTTTATTTCATTTCTTTCAGGGTATGGCGTACTATGAGCTTGTTTGGAAACACTCTCTTATTTTCTATACTCGATAAATGATTGATAACGCCATCTTGTTGTGTCTTTAAAGCGGTTAGATAGTATTATTATTCGCCAATAGATGTCGGGAAGAGTTGATTATTGAAAACACAAATAAAACAACATTTTCTGAAAATAAATCGTAGCTAGATCGATTTATCGCCCCCGAAATCCCTGTATACTTACTAAATTTTATGAAAATCATCGGAGCCGTTTCCGAGATTCAAATTATATAAGTACCTATATATTAATATACAAGAATTGCTCGTTTAAAGGTATAAGATTGGAAGTCGTGTTACGTCTAGTTCAAGTCCAATGACTATCAAATTTTCAAATACGCAAGTATTTTAATATTCACAAATGAAGCAATATCATCGTGTAACATTAATCTTAAATTTAACTGTAGGGAATATTGGACGCTACAGGTTAGTACCACATGTGTGTTAAATTCGTCCGTGAATTGGTAATGTTTTCTGTTACAATAATGGAACATCCGTTATACTATACATTTAAGACGTCAATGTAATGCCGAAAGTATGGCAATTTTCGGAACCTAGTAAGCACATAAAACCAGGTGGGCTGTAAGCTCGTTCTCTAGTCTCTACAAAAATATCTATTCCGGTAGCGAAACTAGTTCGTCATCACGAAAAAAATACCTTATGTAGAGAGAGAGAGAGAGAGAGAGAGAGAGAGTATTCTTTATTGTACACCAAAAAACAAATAAACAGTGCGATACATTAAACACAAAAAAGTACAATTGGCGGTCTTATCGTTAAGAGCGATCTCTTCCAGACAACCATCAGGTGGACAAGAATCATTTGGAAACGAACTACGCGCGGTGTACCATTCCAGTGAAATACATATACACACATACATATCTCCGTAAATATACATACAATCAATACTCAAAGTATTATAATATAATAATAATTATTAAGAATAAAAAATAATAAAATTTTAATATGTACAATTAGCAAAACGAATGAATATTGCTTCGGAAACAATCTTCTTTCAAATATTAGTTAGATACACTTTAAAAAAAAACCCCTAAACGATCATTACGAATTAAGCGGCTTCGTAAAAATATTACAAGTTCGTAACGTTTTAGGAACGCACTCTATAAAGAGTCATTCATTCGAGTTAATGAAAGAAGTGTTTCGCTTGAATTATTTGCCTCATTTTCGGAGCTCGAACGAGAAAAAAAAAGGATAATTATAAGTGAGGGAAAAAGTGATGTAAGAAAATTTCCTAATTAGGCACGAGAGCCGAGTTTTTTTTCGTGAAAACGTTGCTCGGGACGGTGTAATGCAAGAACGTAGCGAGACTAATAAGAATTTTGACATTTTTGAACGGAATTTTATTGCGAACATGAAACTAAGATTTTGTGGTTGAATCAAAATGCAACTTTACCTTGAGCACATGGTTTTTTTAAATAATTGAACTGACATTTTTTTCCCCGTCTATTCACTGGTAGTCTAAGGAGCTATTACAGCTACGCGAGGATGTGTAGGTGAGCTCACGGGCTTAACTTGAGAGAATTTGCTAACAAGAGCCCCAGCAAGAATGGACAATTCGGATTTTTTTATATATTTTTTATTGCCTAGATGTGTGGATGAGCTCACAGCCCACCTGGTGTTAAGTGGTTACTGGAACCCATAGACATCTACAACGTAAATGCGCCACACACCTTGAGATAAGTTCTAAGGTCTCAGTATAGTTACAACGGTTGTACCCAAACCGAAACGCATTACTACTTCACGGCAGAAATAGGCGGGGCGGTGGTACCTACCCGTGCGGACTCACAAGAGGTCCTACCACCAGCGATGACCTATCTTTTAACTGGTGCAGACTTGTATTGTATTTTATGGCCTTTTGCGCGTTTGCAATAAAAAGAAGAAAAAAAAACAACTGAAGGAATTGGTTACATTTCTACATAAAACCACCTAAACGTATTTAATAAACTTTTGATTTCGTGTAATGAAATGAAAACGTTCGGCGTAATTCACCGAAACTGTATTGATGAGATGTTTTTATTACTTTAATTTTTGTTAAACAAGAATAACAACCGTTACGTAATTAAGACTAAGATCTTATTTCTGAAGGACGAAGAGTAGTGGCATTCTCTTTTTTTTATTTTTTTATTCCTACCTAAGCTGATAGCCCTAGGGGCTATGTCAGCGTAACTCTAACTTTAGTAGGTGAGCTCACGGGGCTCAAACCTGATGACGTTGCTAACACGAACCCTAGCAAGAGTCGTGCTTCGCAGAATCTACCACCGGATCGGAAACGCGACCCACTGAGAAGATCCGGCGAGAAACTCAGTGGGCTGTGTCTGAGAGTTAATTTACTCGTCGAGCCCTTCGTCGCAAGCGACGGGTTCGACGAGAACGGTGACCGGTGCTTGAAGTACCAGTGGCATTCACATTACATAGCTACGATGACACCACTTAGGCCATAGCATCGTTCACAAATCTACGCGACCAAGTCATCACAGTCACAGTTAAAATAATACAGTAATTGCGATAAGATATAAAAAAAATATACGTGAAGCAAAAACTTTGTACCCGTTTTTGCAAAAATTGCGCAGACGAAGGAGTATGAAATTTCCCATACTTAATGAAAATGTAGATAAGGAGTGCAGAATGTTAATATTTTGTTTAATTATGTGTTTGACATAACATTCTTTGTTTAATGTCAAACTTTTGTTATTGCTTAAAGTCTGTGGTCTAATTGAGGATAGATTTAATATTGTTTGTATTTGTAGAAGTCTAGGGTGAAATCTGTTATTAGAAGAATTTGATAATAGAACCATAATAATGTTTAAGCTTATAATTTTAATTAACTGTAGTCGACTACTGGGCGACCACTAGTTCCGAATTCCGTACATTTCGGGCCATCGATTTGTTGAATTAAAAGTGACGAGACCCGCGACCCAGTATCGGGACAAACGACCCGTGATCCTGACACTTTGAAAGGCCATTAACTGCAGGGCAGAAAGTTTCACCTAAATCGATGACCATTACGGCGATGTATGACCGCGTATATAATATTACGTTTACTGGGAGGATGCTTTTCTATTAACTAAGACCGGCAGACAAAGTAACGAACTGATTCAAACCCCCGTTAGATCTTCAGCTTCGAATACTGCGCATTAAAGTCGCTATTAAAATAATTATTATCTTTAATGTTTTGGTCTGTGGTGTGGTGTTTTAAGTTCATATGGGAAACAAGAGATAAGTACCAGATTCCTGTTTATTTCGGTCGCAACTCCAACATGTCGTGCTGAGACTCCGACAAAGGACAGTCCACGAAAGAGGACAAATAGGGTACTTACTACCTACCACCACCAACCTTCCTGTCTGTTATTATCGGCAAAATGGCTGGAGAGTCGTTATACTGCAGAATTGAGACTAGAACCTCATCTCTGAAGGTGGGTGGCCGCATTTATGTGGTAATGTCTACGCGCTTTATTAACCTTTCGACACCACATGGTTCATGAACTTGTTGATCCGTCTATGCAATAAAAAGCTCTTTGATTGCTTCGTAGCAGAAATGGCCTTACTAGCTATCGACCAGGGCAAACGAAAGCATTTTCCAAGTAACGAATCAATTGAAGTCCCTATGTACAATACTAAAGACAGGTTACGTAAATACTTTAAACGGGGCCCTGCTAAATCCACTGAATGTATTTGTGTTTACGGCTAAGTAAGAGCTTACAGAGAGATCAGTCTAAAACAATCCAATCAAAGTCGTCGTGGCCTAAAGGATAACACGTCCGGTGCATTCGTGTTGAGCGATGCTCCGGTGTTCGAATCCCGCAGGTGGGTACCAATTTTTCTAATGAAATACGTACTCGACAAATGTTCGCGATTGACTTCCACGGTGAAGGAATAACACCTCTTGTGGACATCTTTTGAGTACGCACGGGTAGGTACCACCACCCTGCCTATATATGCCGTGAAGCAGTAATGCGTTTCGGTTTGAAGGGTGGGGCAGCCGTTGTAACTATACTTGAGACCTTAGAACTTATATCTCAAAGTGGGTGGCGCATTTACGTCGTAGATGTCTATGGGCTCTAGTAACCACTTAACACTAGGAGGGCTGTGAGCTTGTCCACCCGTTTAAGCAATAAAAATAAATAAAAAAGATTTAGGCCGTATCGTATTTTCCTCGATTGCAACAACTAAAATAACTACTACAACAACTAACAACCATTTAATCTTCCGCTTTTATTGCCATTATATTATTTCGGATGTTTCGACTACTTTACATTTCCACTGTCACGAACGATGACAATGACAATAAAAAAGCAAGAGTAAACCGTAAAAAATGTTTTACTAGTGCTGTAGTGCAATTCAAAATTTCATCTGTTTTCATAAGCTAGGCGGAATTAAATTTACGAATGGCTAAAACCAAGATTATAGCACCATCTATTTATCCGATACAAAAAAAACAGGTCATAGAACGAAGATCGACATATAGACGACTAAACCATCAACTCATCAAAGTGAGTCCCTGTGTCATTTAGGCACCTCATAAATCTCCAAACACGAAACTGGACGTTGTATTTACGTGAGTTTAGTTTTGCGCGTATATTTTTATTGTGTTTGTCGTTTCGCGTCACCCTTGTAACCCCCGGTCAACCCTCGTCACCTCCTGCCTTCGCGTATAGATTCTATATAACAGCTTTCGTACAGAATTTTGTATCACACACCTATTTCATTTTTAAAGTATCGTCATGTCAGACAAGATATTATTGGTCCTTTAAATTGAACTAGTGGCCCCGAAGTAGTCGAAATTCGACTATAATTAAATGAAATTATAAGGTTTAAACATTATTATGGTTCTATTGTCAAACGCTATTGTAATTCGATAATATAATCACAGTATTCGCCAAAACTGCACTATAGATCAATAATATGAAAGACAAACAATATTAATCTATTTTCAATTCGACCACAGACTTTAAACAATAACAAAAGTTTCCCAATTGACTGTAAACAAAGAGTATATTTTTATATATGTGCTGTGTCCAATACCTGGTAGTGTGTGTAATGTTTTCTTTATTGATTTAAAGTATATTTTATGCGTAATTTAAAAATAATTAGCATTGTGCACATCTTCTCTATATTCTCTATAAGTGTGGAAAATTTCATACTCCTCCGTCCGCGCAATTTTCGTAAAAAGGGATACCTACAAAGTTTTTGCTTCACGTATTAATATATAGATATGCGTATCTCGGGTGCATAATTCTCGGAATCAGCAATAGCATTCCGGTGGTTTCAATCGATTTTAGATTTTACGACATATTAAGAGTTGATTGTAAGTTGTTGGTTTCCTGGGTTATTGTTAAAAGATAATTTATCACATTTAAAAACCAAGGAAAGGTTATAAAGCGTAGTAGCACTTATCCAATACATTTTAAAACCAGGTTATAAAGTGTAGTGTCAGCCAGCAGTAGATACCGCTATCCTATTACTGCCCCGAAACAAGTACACTATGTGCTTAGTGCGAGTTTTTTAACGTTCTCGATAGCGTAAAAGTTAACTCAAGTTTATATCGAGTTGGTACGTTTGCCGCTAGGGGCGCTGTTCTAAATGCATACAAAATTGAGTTAACTTTTACGCTATCGAGAACGTTAAAGAACTCGTATTAAGCACACTGATTTAAGGACAGAACAGTCAATGTTATACCTCGATACCGTAACTACTTCACACAGGTCGGGCTGTGAACTACTAATCTAGTACAATAAAAAGAGGAATATACGATAATATATATTGATTTTGTTTTTCTATCCACATACCTTAGAACGAGAGAGACAACGCGACTCTTCACGTCATTTCCTGTTCCACTAACGGAGCTTTTAGGTACCTACCCCAAACACCGGTCATTATTCTTATCGAACCCGTCGCTTGCGATGAAGGGCTCGGCGAGTAAATTAACCCACAGACACAGCCCACTGAGTTTCTCGCCGGATCTTCTCAGTGGGTCGCCTTTCCGATCCGGTGGTAGATTCTGCGAAGCACTGCTCTTGCTAGGGTTAGTGTTAGCAACGTCGTCAAGTTTGAGCCCCGTAAGCTCACCTACTAGTTAGTTAAGGCTACTCTGAAATGGTCTCTCAAAACCATCAGATGAGATAGGAAAAAAACAAAATGTGTGCAATTCACACGTGGTAGAAGTGAAACCTTCCAAAATTAAAATACAATTATCCTAAACGTCTTAAGTATATGTAAAATTTTGTCATTAGTAAATAATTGTAAGGTAGCGCCCTCTGTGAATTGATATTTTAATTTCACGTATAATCCTAAATTAAAATTCACTACAAGAGCTTTCATACACACGTTAGTATTAAAAAATCTCACAGATGGCGCTGTATTAAATAGTATGTATATTTCTGTCTCATTCTTTGCTGGTGTCTCTTACCTGTCGTTTTTTCCGTTGCATCCGGTTTGAAATCACAACGATTCTAAAGAAGTTTTCACTTCAAAAAAAAAAACGCGACGAAATACGTTCACATTTATATTTTATTCTCGTCACACCCAATTTTTCTTTATCTAGTTGTCGAAAATTTCTTTGTGACGACATTTCATTGAGTTACAACGTAACCGGGATTTCTTCGCGAGTATTTTGTTCGTTTGAAATAAATATTTGTTTGCTGTTTTTCCTGCACATCAAGTATTCATGGCGTCTTCAGTAAAATGCGATGGTTGTTTGGGTCTTTCCCAATTTACCTCTTATTCGCGTTTTTAATTAACCAAGAATCTGTCATACGGCAAAACATCGTGTAATAAAAATCAAACCCGCAAAATTATAATTTGCGTAATCACTGGTGGTAAGACCTCTTGGGAGTCCGCACGGGTAGGTACCACCACCCCGTCTATTTCCGCCGTGAAGCAGTAATGCGTTTCGGTTCGAAGGGTGGGGCAGCCGTTGTAACTATACTGAGACCTTAGAACTTATATCTCGAGGTGGGTGGCGCATTTACGTTGTAGATGTCTATGGGCTCCAGTAACTGTGCTGAGAGCTCGCCCACCCATCTAAGCAATAAAAAAAATAAAAAACTGACGCGTCAAGGGGCTCAGAGCCATTGGACACGTGGAGTTACTCCACCTTAATACAATCCAATGCAGATTTTTTTTTATGATTGAAAGATTACTGGGTGGCCCAGAGGCCTTTCCAGTTTCACCAGGACAGGTGGTCGAGCAAAGGCTCAACCAGGAGGGGTGGGATTTGCTAACAACTGCCCGAGCGCCAATGAAGACTCTCTTGACTTGACTCGTAATTGAATTTTTAGTCCCTATCCACAAATAGTCTTACAAAACGAATCAGTACATACAGTTTTTAAAAACCTTTACAAAAACAAAATTTTAACAACAAAACAAAACAAATATAATCGATAGAATGAACCTATTAGTTAGGTGTCAGCGATTACTGTCGAATTTCGATTACTGGTCAAACACTAATTAATGACTCGTGTGATTTTAATGGACTCATATTTCCTGAACTCGGAACATCAACCCAATATCGTGACAGTTTATCTTTGATAGAGGGAAATTCGACATGATTTAAAAACATATATCAAATGTTTTTGCTTAGTCGTCGTGGCCTAAAGGCTAAGACGTCCGGTGCATTCGTATCTAGCGATGCAACGGTGTTCGAATCCCGCAGGCAAGTACCAATTTTTCTAATGAAATAATGTTCACGATTGACTTCCATGGTGAAGGCATAACATCGTGTAATAAAAATCGAACCCGCACAATTATAATTTGCGTAATTACTGGTGGTAGGACCTCTTGTGAGTCCGCGCGGGTAGGTACCACCACTCTGCCTATTTCTGCCGTGAAGCAGTAATGCGTTTCGGTTTGAAGGGTTGGGCAGCCGTTGTAACTATACTGAGACCATAGCACTTATATCTATAGGGATAGGGATTTTGCTGCGCGACCGAACTGAAGAAAATGTGATAGTAAAACCGTAAGAAAAAATCCATGGAAAAAAGTGCGTGGAATAAAACCGTTAAATGAGACGTGCGCATGCGCGACAGTCGCATACACAAGCGAGTAGTGTATAATACCTTTCTCTTTCTCCCTCTTTCTTTTACTTTTACATACTTTCCTGCACTTAAATAAAAACTAATCAGCAAAATTTAAGAGAAAAATCAAGAAAACCTACATAAAATTGAGCACGATTTTTTTTTGCAAATTGTGTCGATTCTACATTAGCCGAAGGAACTTCGTTCCTACCTGGTGTCCCACGACACCACATCTTTCATTTTTTTATTTACTACGCTACAATATTCAAAGCATAATTAAGACTCAACAGACCAGCCTTTATGCTGTATAAGTTAGGGCACAAATTCGATCGAAGGTAACACCATCGCCCGTATGCATTTGCTGACCATGAAACGGCACGTGTTAAAAATCGGGTCATAGCCAACATTATTTACCAAGTCTCTTTACATAGTTTGCGTTATGTACCTGTGATTACACGGACGTAACACTTATACCTCTTGTAAAATGAATATATATATAAAAATCTAATATATAAAAAGCATCAAATTCTTCCGCACTGAAGGGTTGGATATCTCTAGTTTACGCAATTCATAATTTGATTTCGTGTCTCGAGTGAACACTAACAAAAAAAACGATTTCAACCAAAAACTTTGGTTCTGAAGAAACTTTTGCCTTCATACAAACATCACATGACTTTATTTCGGACAGTAATAGATGCGAACCGTCCTTAACATCAATCGATAAATTTATCTTGATAGCAAAACAGTTTGTGGTATCGTCGATATCAATCACCATGGCTATCAGATCAGACACTCGAAGGTTATCTACCCTAATTCGAGATCTTGAAAACATGAGATTTTAAAATGAATAATCAAAGCAACCACCGTTTTTTTTAATATAATTAATTTAACAATTCCGAATAAGATTAATTAAAGAAACCTTATTCCACAAATAGTTATCGACAATATTTGAAATCACATGCATCCTAATTTATTTTATTCATCGTAACATAATTTAATGTCTAGATTTATAAATAACTAGCCGTACTCGCCCGCTTCGCTGGGCATTTAAAATTAACATTATTATTTATTGTCATTATTATTAGGGAGTCTAAAACTCATATAAACATTAAGTCTATCCATTAAGCATATTCGACGCTTGAAAGGCAAACGTGACTAAGCGACAATGCGTGAACTTTACAGTAGATTAATTTAAAGTTGAAATACCTGAAAACAAAATTTATTTTAACGAATCTAGCTGTAGTAGAATCTAGCTAGTAGCTGTAGGATTGAAATGATTTTAATAGACCTAGAAATATATATTTTTTGCGCATCGAATATGGTTATTGCCTATCATTTATGTACAGAGCAGTTATTGTCGCTTACTCATGTTTGCCTTTCAAGCGTCGATATGTATTTTCTACATGTATACCAAGTTTCAAGTAAATCGGAGGCATGGTTCAGTAGTTATAACGGAACATCCGTAAAAACCACTGTAGATTTATATATTAGTATAGATAGAGAGAAAAAAAGTTTTTCGTAATAAGAACGAACGGTATTAACATTCCGATAACGTTCCAACGACTCATGCAAAAACCGAAATTGAATGATACAAATTAACCCTTGTATCAAGGCGAAAAAATTCCCAAATTGTTTCCTCAAACTAAAAGAAGATTGTTAGCTAGAGGGAACTAATGAAGGACTCCTTTGGTTACCTTTTTGTTCCCTCCGCTCCGTCTAATGAAGGGTTGAGGTATCACGTATTAACCTACAAATTTGTCGTCAAATTAATTTGATTCGATAAAGTTGAGCAAAGTAAATTATGTTTAACCTCAGATTTGTTTGACGAATCTATTTCGAAAAACTTTGCGTTTATTTCTACCTAATGTTGAACCTAAAATTTTATCTAGATCGTAGTACATATCATTTGTAAAGAAAAAAAACCTCTGAAAACATTTAAAAAATATTTAAATCCTATATAATGTTTTTATCGACCTACCTGGTGTTAAATGGTTACCGGAGCCCATAGACATCTACAACGTAAATGCGCCACCCACCTTGAGATATAAGTTCTAAGGTCTCAAGTATAGTTATAACGGCTGCCCCACCCTTCAAACCGAAACGCATTACTACTTCACGGCAGAAATAGGCAGGGCGGTGGTACCTACCCGTGCGGACTCACAAGAGGCTCTACCACCAGCGATAAATTTTTAAATTCAATATCATATTTTTATCGAACTACCTCTTCGATCAATAAACTTACCTACCTAGTGTTTCGCAGTTACCGCGGTCCACAGACAACAACAACGTAAATGCTCACTTTGAAACGTCAATTCTAAATCTCATTTCTATAAGTACAACGGCTGCCACACCCTTCAAACCGAAACGCATTACTGCTTCACGGCAGAAATAGGCAAAGCAGGGTGGTGGTACCTACCCGTGCGGACTCAGAAGACGCCTTACCATTGATAAAGTCATATATAAAAACCTTTCTATTCATGTAATGACAAAATCTAATGACAATAGCACGCTTTGGTTAAAACGAATATGTAGCCAAATAAAACAAATAGCAATACGTAAAATAATTGCTTGTTAGTCGGGATCACGCGAAATTAAAATGATCGAACAATGAAATAACAACCTTATTCTCAACACATAAAGACTGTTTGGTCCTGCACGCTCGACCCTCGGCTTCGACATTTAATATGCTCGTATATATCAAACTTATATAGAAGCAAACCGATAGATACCTTAATCGTACGGTGTTAGAATTAAAATTGACTTGTATGATTTGAACAAAGGGTTTCGTCAGTTCACTCTACGTCAGAAATGAGAGTTTGATTTTCGAATATTAATTAAAAGCGTTTTCTAATTGGTGGGACGTGACGCGTCCTTGGTTGTTTTACAATTGCTATATTATGCTACGCTATGCTATGCTGTCTTCTGTTTTCGAAACATTACTAATTTGCAAGGAAGTCGTCGTAGCGTAAAAGCTAAGACGCCCGGTATACACATTTCATTCGATACCATTATGCCGATGCTCAAATTCTGCAGGAAACTCTATAGTAAATAATGCACGATCATCCAGTCCCAATTTAGGATTCTCTGTGTTATTTGCATCAGAGACCATAAACACCTAGACATAGAGCTTAATATAAACCTATTCATCACACTAATGCCCGATGTGAGAATTGAACCCACACTCGGCGCAAAATTCAGGAGCAACTAATAAAATTGATCCTGATCCGTTGTGTTTACGATGGTCATGCTTGATGTAGGTATACGACAAAGGAAAGATCTTCCACGAAGCGGGTGATATTACTCGGTAGATCGACGGTCCGAATGTTGTTGTTTTTTTTTTCTTTTTTTTCCTTCCTTATCTGGTTGCCTTGAGAGGCTATTCCAGCGTAACCGTAACTAGTAGGTGAGCTCACGGTGTTCAAACCTGACGACGTTGCTAACACGAACCCTAGCAAGAGCCGTGCTTCGCAGAATCTACCACCGGATCGGAAACGCGACCCACTGAGAAGATCCGGCGAGAAACTCAGTGGGCTCCGAATGTTGCTGTTCAGAACTTGTATATATGTAAGCTTATCTTGAAAATGTCGTAAGCGAGATTCAGGCATCTGTCAATTATCTTGCGTTGTATGATGGCTACCCGCAACACTTGAAGGTGTCATTACCATACAATTGTCACTTCAACTTCATATTTCAAGCAGGGTCGCATTTCAGTTGCGATGTCCATAGACTCAGGAAACCACTTAACGCCAGGCGGGCTGGGAGCTCGTTCTCTGATCTACGTACTGAAAACCGTCGACACGTGTTCGTTCATCTATTTTGATTCACATAGCTGAAGCAAATGCAGAAATGCGCTTTGAAATCTTCTTCCAGAAACTTCGTAGCCGGTACAGCATTGAATACGCGGTAGCCAATTGTCCCTGGCATTGCTGTGTCTGCCAATGACGGTGATTAACTACTCTTTTACCATAGGATCGTTTATTTACGGAAGTAATAAAATAATTTTAGTTAGAAAATCAATATCAGATTTGTAACAAAAAATACTCTCCCCGAGTACATTTTTCTTTTTCTGTCAAAGTCTTGTTTGTTATTAGATAGGTACTAAAATAGTTCTTGGAGAAAATGCAGACACTATTTGTGTGTCTAAATGTCGATTAAAAACATTTTTAAATCGCATCCCGCCAAATTTTTTCCTTGACATTTATTATTTACATATTATGTCAAAAGCAAACATAACAAAGGAAACCTATTACATAAAGCCACTGACTGCATTTTAACAAAATTTCCTCATAAGAAATGTTTTTTTTTTTATGTTGGCAACCATTCAGAAAACCCTTTTCAGTCAAAAGATTAGTCTAAATTGGAAACGCTTTAGAATATACCTATTCGAAGTCAATAGCGATTTAACCACCATGTTTGAACGCGATCTAATTTGTTTAAACGTTTGTGGTTGGTTCGCGTTTTGTGTTACGACTGTTTAAATTTACACAAGAAATTCCAACTAGTCGGTTTAAGCCTTAAGGCTTTGTTTGATCAAGTTCGATGATTGATTATTTATTACCAGTCCACAAGGACCGTTAAGCAAGTAGCAAATGTAAATATATATTGTATGTGTGTATATAATAATATCTAGAATATTTGTTTTTTTATTTCCTGTTAAAGTAATTAATATACTATAAAGGCTGTATGGTACAACTACCATTAACATCAGGAACGAAAATAGAAAATAAAAAAATAATAATGACAACTTAAAAATCTGACAGTTGACGTTCTTAAACTGCAATCATCCTTGAATATATCGTAAAGGGTTGCTTGCATAGACCTTTAAAGTAGTTGCTTGTAATCCCTCGGGTGGGTACCGATCGATACGGCTACGTCATAAAACACAATAAAACAACCTTATTGTGTCAATTTAACAGAAACGCGTCGCTGACACTGCATCTTAACACGTTGACACGAATAAAACATACGAAAGGAAAATGTTCAATTAAATGTCTTAATTCTTTTTTTTTCAACAACGCTTTCGACTTACACTGTGTCTCTTTGTCGACGCCAGAAAAACACCAGAATTAAGACTCACCCGTACCACTCAGCCTTTACTTTAGGTTCGTTTACTTAAATCTTTGCTTGAATAAAGGTCATATAGCTCTGGAAACGTCCTTGAAAAGAATAGAATCTAGATCCGAAAGCGTGAATGGTATTCGGTGGCGTGTGTTTCGATGGATAAAGGAACGAAACATTCCACGGACCTGTCTCATTGGTATGTGTATTGGATGTATGAAGTTGGTTCCCTTCGCCTTGTAGTCTAACGATTTTAATAAGCATCGTTCAAAATTTGGCGGGAACTACGCAAAGCTATCTCTTATTATGTTTATGATGCCTTAACGCGAATCGTCTATTGCTATACAAGTGCAGATATTTTAAAACTAAGGAAAGCATTTTAAAAATGAAGCTAAAGAGAACGCGAAGTATTTCCAGTCTACGTACATTCAATACATTAACAATAACAAACCGAGTTTCTAATCATACCAATAGCCATATCACTTGAATAATTTTTGTTTTAGCTTAGATGGGTGGACGAGCTCACAGCCCACCTGTTGTTAAGTGGTTATTGGAGCCTATAGACATTTACGATGTAAAAGCGCCACCCACCTTGAGATATAAGTTCTAAAGTCTTAAGTATAGTTACAGCGGCTGCCCCACCCTTCAAGCCGAAACGCATTACTGCTACACGGCAGAAATAGGCAGGGTGGTGGTACCTACCCGCGCTGACTCTCAAGAGGTCCTACCACCTACTATTACTGATTTGACAGGTTTGATTTTTATTACACGATGTTATTATTGTTATTCGATGTAATAAAATAAATCGCACCAATACAAAAATATTTAGATCTGCTAACAAAATTCAAAGTTTTGGTCGATCAAACATTCAGTATGTGTGCTCCGAACATTTTGAAAACAAATTTCGTCCCGTATAATTCTCATCAACTCCAGGGAGAAATCTTGACTGAGCGTCCTATTTACCTTTGGGATATTTAAGCATATGAATAAGTAATATACGTGGATATCACAAAAGAATACGAAAAAGCGTACTCACAAGGCAATCTCGCGTATCATTCTACAGTACATAATATTATGTACGAAGATATTTGAATTTGGAGGACGCTTAGAGATACGTACTAATATTATTTTATGAACAAGAATAGGTAAAAAATACTATGTTGTACTCTATTATTCTCGCTCCCTATGTATATCTTAAGTGAAGGTTTCGCTTTGAAGTATCATTTACAATAGTAAGTGCCTAGCATAATAAATTAGTTCATTACATTGTGCCCGTAGGCATATCAATTATAATAAATTAATTCTGTTACAAAAATGTAATATGTATGTTCATAATTTAAAATAATTGTAGATTTTTCTAAACATGACACTGGCAGCAATGGAGTTGCAAGAACTCAACTGGTGGTAGGACCTCTTGTGAGTCAGCGCGGGTGGGTACCAACCACCACCCTGCCTATTTCTGCCGTGAAGCAGTAATGTGTTTCGGTTTGAAGGGCGGGGCAGCCGTTGTAACTATACTTGAGACCTTAGAACTTATATCTCAAGGTGGGTGGCACATTTACGTTGTGGATGTCTATGGGCTCCAGTAAGCACTTAACACCAGGTGGGCTGTGAGCTCGTCCACCCATCTAAGCAATAAACAAAAATTTTAAAAAATCAAGTCCACTTATTGTAATAAAGTTCAAATTAGTTAATTGCTTATGGATACTAGTTTCAAATAATCGAACACATTAGTATTCAATCTAAGCCAGTCGGTTTTTTTATACTCGAGAATTTCTATCATTCTGATACGCCCATTCACAGTTCAATTCAGGACCTATTCAATTACGGCCACTCCAAGTATAGCGATCGATACTTTAGAATATCAGCCCGCGGATACCTATTCCCATTTATCAGCCGATTCCTCATGCACCAATAAGCTAAATTAAAAGGCTAATAAAAGACAGATCTCTTTTTTTTATTTTTTATTTATTGCCAGTGTAGGCATACGGCCCACCTGATGGTGAGTGGTTACCGTCGCCCATGGACTTCAGCAATGCCAGGGGCAGAGCGAAGCCCCTGCCTACCACTAAGTATTCTCCACAAGCCTCCACAATGATTTAGTACTAGTCGTTGGAGGCAATCTGGAAGTTCTAAAGAAACAAAATCACAAAAATCAACTATCACAGAATTAATTGTGATCCTTCTTTACAGATTGCGTTCACCTACAGCTGTACAAGGACCTAAAAGAGAGACAGAAGAACGGGCAGACTAAGGCTTCATTATCCTTGCAGCAGTTTCTTGGATTTGAGTCAGGGTTCACGTTGGACAAGGAATCGAATACCTTGGCGATATTGTGCGAAGACGTCGTCCCAGTATTAGCTTTCGATACTAGAGAGGGATTAATACAATGGAGGGTTAAGGTAAATTAATAATCTATTCTTTTTGAACCCATGCCCAGCGCTTGGACCAGTCGGTGTTGTCCACCACAGCTCATAGATATCGTAAATGGCGTCTCACAACCTTATAAATTTAATTGATGAATTTTATAGGTGTTGACTGTTATTGTAATTTTGTCGAAGCATCGACACACCTTACGTCCTTTTTATGTAATTTTTTTCTTTTTGGTAGAATATGAATTTTAATTCAGGTAATCCCATTTTCGCATGTGGTCAACTTTTTTGTTGATTTATGAATACGGATGATACCTGAGGACTTTTTGGCGGGAACGCGAGGAGTGAAGTTGTGCGATTTGTTTTGTCTAATTAGTGTTTCTTCAGGTTTAAATGTGTAATAACGGAGGTTTATTAACTGTTTAGTATCTGTGTAAGTGCACATATGTGGAAAAATGAAATAAAGCCACTGAACGTAACTTTTTTTATGTTTTTATTGCTTAGATGGGTGGACGAGCTCACAGCCCACCTGGTGTTAAGTGGTTACTGGAGCCCATAGACATTTACAACGTAAATGCGCCACATACCTTGAGATATAGTTCTAAGGTCTCAGTATTTTCACAACGGCTGCCCCACCCTTCAAACCGAAACGCATTACTGCTTCACGGCAGAAATAGGCGGGGCGGTGGTACCTACCCGTGCGGACTTACAAGAGGTCCATAATCAAATAATAAATTATTTTGTTACTCCCCTAATTCGTTGTGAACTTCGCCAAACCGCTACACGAGCTATACATTTCGCAAATCTGTAAAGCCTTAGATCTTAAAGGCAAAGCTCTTCAAACCCTAAAGACCATATTATTTCTCTTAAGTAGTCCGGGTACCCTGTTATGACTTATGCCGTCGACACAGTTGTTTTATTAACACAATTTTTTTTTTTTTTTTTTTTTTTTTATTGCTTAGATGTGTGGACGAGCTCACAGCCCACCTGGTGTTAAGTGGTTACTGGAGCCCATAGACATCTACAACGTAAATGCGCCACACACCTTGAGATATAGTTCTAAGGTCTCAGTATAGTCACAACGGCTGCCCCACCCTTCAAACCGAAACGCATTACTGCTTCACGGCAGAAATAGGCGGGGCGGTGGTACCTACCCGTGCGGACTCACAAGATAGGTAGGCGATCGCGCGGAATCTTTGCTGTTAACTCCTTACAGGATCCTGTAGACGTCACATCGTGAATATCGCCACCCATCTAGAACCTAACTGGCCTTTAAACTGGAAATGAGATTAAGCCTGTCGCCGGATCTTCTCAGTGGGTCGCGTTTCCGATCCGGTGGTAGATTCTGTGAAGCACTGCTCTTGCTGCAGCTGTTTTTTTTTATTGCTTAGATAGGTGGACGAGCTCCCGCCCACCTGATGCTAAGTGGTTACTGTAGTCCATAGACATCTACAACGTAAATGCGCCACGTACCTTGAGATATAAGTTCTAAGGTCTCAGTATACTTACAACGGCTGCTCCACCCTTCGAATCGAAACGCATTACTGCTTCACGGCACAAATAGGCGGGGTGGTGGTACCTACCCGTAGGGACTCACAAGACGTCCTGCCGTCAGTAAAAAAGTATTAGCAAATTCTCTCAGGTTAAGCCCGTGAGTTCACCTACCCGTCCGCGCGTAGCTGGAATACCCTCTTAAGCTACCACTGATCTAATTCGCAATTTCGATCTACAGGTGCAGCACAATCTTGGCAGCAGTAAAGAGTTTGCCGCGATCCTGATATCATCGCCGCAGACGAACACCCGCGCCGGGCCGGTTCGCCTGCACGTCTGTGGCCCTAAGCTCGCTCTTTGCGGCTCGCGTCCGCCCGAAGTGCTGGCCCTCTGGGACGTAAAACTGCTCAGGTATGATCGTTTTTTTTTTTTTTAGGGATTTTATGACCTGGTAACTAAGACACGCTACAAATAGAGAGAGATGGAGAAGTCTCTCAAAAGCCGCAACCAAGCATTAAGACATACGTAACCACGACCACTCCGCCAGGAGTGTACGACTGAGAAGAAGAAGAACTAAGACCTTTAGGTCAAATCTCATTTTAATGATACGTAACTTTTCTATATGAAATATGATATTATGAAATGAAAGGAAGTTGATTATTATGAAACATGGCATGAAGTGAAATGAAAACGAAATGAAATGAAATGATATAGATGATATGGGATTAAGTATGTAAAATGGTGGTCATTTACTGAGACTTTTTCTGTGGACTTTTTGGAAGATCCCGAGAAGCAGTAATGCGTTTCGGTTTGGAGGGTGGGGCAGCCGTTGTAGCTAAACTTGAGACCTTAGAACTTATATCTCAAGGTGGGTGGCGCATTTACGTTGTAGATGTCTATGGGCTTCAGTAACCACTTAACATCAGGTGGGCTGTGAGCTCGTCCACCCATCTAAGCAATAAAAATAAAAAAAGTTACGTTCAGTGGCTTTATTTCATTTTTCCACATATGTGCACTTTCACAGATACTAAACAGTTAATAAACCACCGTTATTACACATTTAAACCTGCAGAAACACTAATTAGACAAAATAAAACAAATCACACAACTTCACTCTTCGCGTACCCGCCAAAAAGTCCTCAGGTATGATCCGTATTCATAAATCAACAAAAAATTTGACCACATGCGAAAATGGGGTTACCTGAATTAAAATTCATATTCTACCAAAAAGAAAAAAGTCATAAAAAGGACGTAAATGCTTCAACAAAATTACAATAACAGTCAACACCTATAAAATTCATCAAACGAGCAGACCAAATATCAATCGTCGAACAAGTTCATAAGAAAGCAAAACTGACCGGCTATATCTAAATAGACTGTGATTATCACATTGGTATTAGCATCAAATACATATTACATCAAGTATTCTAATCCGTCATTACTATTATTATATAGCTTATTTATCGAAAATCAGGCCGAAGCTCTTAATAAAATGTCGAGTGAAGATTCAAAAAATGATTTTTTTAGTAAAAGAAAAAATAATATTTTCGGTACTCAAAGTTCGCCTTTTTCTTTTTAAATTCCTATATAAGTATATTTCACATTTGGTAGTAATATTAAGGACATAACGTCTAACTGTATACAAAGATCATAACTCACTCTAATGTCTCCTCTTGATCCTTCCACCTTGAGTGACAAACATTATTCGAGAATGTTCCAAGAGCTTCGTACCAATCACAAAGGGAGCGTTCTCTCGAAAAATACACAATATTTCATTCAGGACTGGCCACCTCGGTTTCGACGCAGGTAAGTCCGGATTTCATGGCTAAAGACATAACATTTCAATTCAAATTAGCATGCACCCTGATTTCGAGAGACGTGTTAAATAATCAGAGGTCAGCTTAGATTGGAGGCTTTCGGACGTCGTGTCGTGTCTCGCAATGACATTTATGTAAATTAAACGCCATATTCTATGAGTTTTCGCGTGAAAATAAAAAAACGAGCGCTTCCCTTTCGTTGAGTCTGGTATAAAATATAATATTTATAAATTGAACAGAAGGTACAGCGAAGAAACAATCTGGTTGTGATTACCCTGATATAGCCTGCGGAGTTTCAAGGTCTAATGTCGACATTGAGTAGAGAAATAAGATGGAATGAAATCGGCGTGTTAAAAAAAAAGTTGTCTCTCACAAGAACACTTGAATTTCATTCTTAGTATGATAATTTCTATTAACCAGCTCCCACTGCAAGCCGCGTTATGGAAATTCGTTCCAAATATAATAAAACACACAAAAAACCTCAAATTGTGAAAGGCATTTCGAGAATATGACGAAGCTTGTAGCTGAAAGTAAGTATTGTACTTTTTGACGAAGCATGTTGCTGATAACTCTGTTTCTATAATATGACGAAGCGTGTTGCGGATAATAATATGTACTTTTAGGTTAATAAACTACCTTGCATTTTGATTTAATCAAGTTGAATATATTTCGAGAATTGTTACAGCAACTGTTACTTTTAAACAACATGATCAGACCCAGACTTCCACTGTTGGGCATAGGCCTCTGGAGGTCTGGCGACATTCATGCGCTCCAGCTGATTTCTGTGCTATTCATGAGGTTCTTGTTTACACTCTTGAGCACTGTTAATTTTTCGAACAATGCGCTCTGCTCACTGCCATTTCATAACATTAATTCTACTACATTTTTAGTTAGCAAACCCCCTCATCTGACCTTATTCAGATGTGTCAAGGGCGATTAAAGAACATCCCGCTGCCAATAAGCTATGTATACAAAGTTTCTAGATGAGATATAAAATGTCCAAAAGCCTTCAAACAAACGACATTAGAGCTTTTGACTTGATATGCATTTCAGAACTTTCCTTGGTCTCAGATCAACTATCAAACATCTAAATTGAAAGACGGACATGCTTATTTTTGTTGAAATTCATTAAATTATATCTGTTTCTTTTAACCATTAAAAAAAGTTTTATCTCTTGTCCGTCGCGCAAATAAAACTTAACATATATCTAAATGTAGTGTATTTTTATGACGTATACTTCTAAATAGTTTTAATAGTGTCTTGTATTTATTTTACGAGCTATGAACGTCCTTAACAGACGGATCTTAGAAGGATTAAAGTGTGTGTTACCAGTTCACATTTTATTACCATTCTAGTAGTATTTGTAACGTTTATAATATCTTGCTATTGGTAGCTTTTTGTGGTTAGGCATTTGTCACGTGGCACGGCCCAAGAAATTGCATCATTAAACTCTCGAATACATTGGAACAACGACTACCGTGTCTTGCAAACCTTTATTTGCTTCGCCGTAGAAACAAATGTATTGATTTTGATCCTCGCAATATAAATAATAGTTGTAGCTTTAGCCTTCACAGTAGAAATATTCTAAGCTAATGAGAAAAACACAGACAATTCTCTGCAGTTGCCTAAACCGCGACCAGACTACGAATTAGACGAATTATAATCGACGTAGCGTTAATTTAATAATTTGTGAAGTCTTCTTTTATTTTATTTTTATTGCTTAGACGTGTGGACGAGCTCACAGCCCACCTGGTGTTAAGTGATTACTGGAGCCCATAGACATCTACTACGTAAATGCGCCACACACATTGAGATATAAGTTCTAAGGTCTCAGTATAGTCACAACGGCTGTCCCACCCTTCAAACCGAAACGCATTACTGCTTCACGGCAGAAATAAGCGGGGCGGTGGTACCTACCCGTGCGGACTCACAAGAGGTCCTAGCACCAGTAAAAAGTGTGAAATAAACCAATATTAATACGATTGCGCGTTCACTGCGAAGAAGGACCCCTTTGTCATGGCGCCGCAATTCCAAGGAGTATCCCTGCAACCTTCCGAGAGTATCGGGATACTTGGGGTCGACATTTCGAGCGATGTCCAGTTTCGGAGTCATTTGGAAGGCAAAGCCAAGTTGGCGTCCAAAATGCTGGGAGTCCTCAACAGAGCGAAGCGGTACTTCACGCCTGGACAAAGACTTTTGCTTTATAAAGCACAAGTCCGGCCTCGCGTGGAGTACTGCTCCCATCTCTGGGCCGGGGCTCCCAAATACCAGCTTCTTCCATTTGACTCCATACAGAGGAGGGCCGTTCGGATTGTCGATAATCCCATTCTCTCGGATCGTTTGGAGCCTCTGGGTCTGCGGAGGGACTTCGGTTCCCTCTGTATTTTGTACCGTATGTTCCATGGGGAGTGCTCTGAGGAATTGTTCGAGATGATACCAGCATCTCGTTTTTACCATCGCACCGCCCGCCACCGGAGTAGAGTTCATCCATACTACCTGGAGCCACTGCGGTCATCCACAGTGCGTTTCCAGAGATCTTTTTTGCCACGTACCATCCGGCTATGGAATGAGCTCCCCTCCACGGTGTTTCCCGAGTGCTATGACATGTCCTTCTTCAAACGAGGCTTATGGAGAGTATTAAGCGGTAGGCAGCGGCTTGGCTCTGCCCCTGGCATTGCTGAAGTCCATGGGCGACGGTAACCACTCACCATCAGGTGGGCCGTATGCCCGTCTGCCTACAAAGGCAATAAAAAAAAAAAAAAAAAAAAAAAGAATAAGACCGAATCTAAATACATAAGTCCTGTCGTTATTGATGATGCTGAGTTCGCGGTTCAACTGGTGGTCTGACGATGCCGTAGACCGAACATAAGTACATATACCGTCTACGTGAAGGCTGCTTCCACTGACACGAGGACGGAGCCTCTTCATGCCGAGGACATGGAAAAGAATAGTAGCCCAAAGGATAATATGGTGCACTCGTATCCAACAATGCAATTGTAAATGCCGTTATACAAATGCCGCGGGCAAGTACAATATTTCTCGGGAAATACGCACTTAACACATGTTCACAAAACACTAAGAAGTCCACTAAGAAGGAATAAGCTAGTGTAATACAAAAGAATCTGTGAAATGAGTTTATGAAATCAGGGCCTATTGTGAGGCACTGCCGTCAATTAGTGAATAGTTATTTTCACTAATTACGGTGCAATCACCTTTTTTTTTTTTCAAAATATAGTAACCAGAAGACACGTTACGCGCTGGGGTTCGGGATAAATGAAAATTCTACCGAAATGGAAATTAAAACTATATTAACACTTAGAACACTTAACGAACACTTTAAAATTCTCAATTCGCTTCAGGTGATCCGTTCGCTGTTTCGCTTCGAGTAGATCAGAGGGATTAATTACTGACTGATTGCGTGCCATCTCTGCAACGCTTTTATAGTCGATACGACATCCCTAGATTTATCGAGAACATTCTGTGCAAGTCGAGTAGACTCGATGTGTGTTTCCTCTATCTGACAATAGATGACGTTGTACTTCTTGAGCGTTCTCGGTGTTACTAGTTCCTTTGATATTCGTTTCTACTATTAGGTGATAGATGGCATTACTCTTACTGACTACATATCGCCTAATCGGCCCTTCTGAATAATGTGAATCTTGTAATTTATTTTTTATCAAAACTATATGCTGAACTATACGCTAAATGTTCAGCATGTTTTAAAAATACTATGGTATAAGCCTATTGTTACACACGATATCTTAATCTTCACTGAACACAATCTCGAAATATCCGCAATATTAGGGTCTGCTCGCAATGGCCGGCTGTGGTATATCGTCGCTTGGGTAATTTCATTATTAAGGCCGCTTACACACGCGCGTGCCCGCAACAATTCCCCGTGGATTACATTGGTGTTTTGTGTGGACTGTTACTAGAGCTGAAGCGTTTTAATATAAGGAAATCGCAATTATTATCTCGGTGACGGAAAATATATGTGTTTTCATATTGTTAAGATGAGTGAATCTAATTTTATGAAAATAGTAACTGAAATCTATAGACATTACAAGTGAATCCGGTTACCAACATGGAGACGAGGGGTTGAAATTTTATTACATAATAACGGCGAACCTACCCTTCAAGCTGTACGTAACGATACACGTCATTAGGGATCCTCCCGATCCATTAACCGTGCTTTTAGGGACTTCAAGCACGGGTCACCGTTCTCGCCTAACCCATCGCTTGCGACGAAGGGCTCGACGAGTATATTAGCCCATAGACACAGCCCTCTAAGTTTCTCGCCGGATCTACTCAGTAGGTCGCGTTTCCGATCCGGTGGTAGATTCTGAGAAGCACTGCTCTCGCTAGGGCCAGTGTTAGCAACACTCCCGACTTGAGCCCCGTGAGCTCACTTACACGTCAAGAAGAAGCTGAAATATCCTCTCAAGGCTAACAGCATAGGTAGGAAAAAAAGCAAAAGTACGTAACCTATCCCTACTGGCTCAAAGTTAGCTTTACCAGCATTGTGACTATCAAATTTCAGTTCAAATATTTAATTTACCACACGAACGTTATTGTTATTCTATACATAAATAAATCATCATAATCATTCTCCTGTCCTTCCCCCAGTAACCTGGGGTCGGCGCAATATGTTTTATTCTTCCACACTCCTCTATCATATACCATTTCTCCTCACTCCCCTCACACTTCACGCAATCCATCCATTTTAAATCGAAATCTCTCCGACAATTTTTGGATAAGTTATTGAAGGATCGGAAACTAAAATCGCTTGTATTTCATAACTCGTGCCACAAGTACATTGCGCGGCCTGGAGCTAAACGCCCTAACCTGCACAAACAGGCTCTAATGAGTTCTAATACAACTTAAACCTTACAGCGCGAACCGTCGATATATCGACTCTCTATTAAAGCGTATAATGTGAGTAGCGTCGGAATACCGACTTTTTCGCAGTTTGATTATAAGTATTATGTATCGACCTGTAAGGACGCGCATGTAAGAGTATAATGTAATTTAAGAAGCTAATAACATTTCTAAATATTTTGATGTGAATTTTACATTGATTTTTGTATTTGTTTTCAAGTTAAAGGCTTTCGTAAGACACTTCAAGGCTTCCAAGAATTAGTAACTTCTGCAAAATATGTAAAAATAAACTCACCACTAAAATAGTTAAAACATACCGCAGGCACCTTGTGCTTAGAAGAAACTTTAGTTGCAACTCAAATACAATTTTCATAACCTATTAATCATATCGAGGGGTGAACGGTTATTTGATTGAAGCGATATTTTTGCATTTTTACCGGAGAGCTATTTAAAATCTAAAATTTGGATAAAATATCCCAAAAAAAAAACACGTGTGGCACTCGAGAACTGCCGCGGTAAAGCTATTGCATAGCATTTTTTATCAACTTATGCAATTATAATAAGACAATAATAATTTAATATTAAAACAATAATAAAATAAGACCACGCTATATTTATAAACGTTAACAAAAGTAATACATTAAGTAATTGTCCCCTTCACACTCACAAGCTAGACCGCGCGAGAGAGAGAGATGGGCAGACTTTTGCATGATGCGCATGCAGTGCGACGTCACGCCACGCGCTTATTCACAAACACTACACAAGCGCAACGTGTGAATGTGTTGAATGCGAGCTACATGGTAGGTAGAGTGGGGGTGTTATGTTTTATTTTCGTTACGGAATTCCTTAATTCAGTTGCCGTGCTCAAAGCCCGCGATAAAAACGCAAAGCTTTACAAACATCTTCAACTGTTTGAATGAGTTAAACCTAATTGAAGTTCAAACAAAACGCACCTTTAATTACAAAGATAAATGTCATGTATTAAGTGAAATGTCCTTACACCTCTCAATATATAATTATGTTAACCTGCAAAGTGACAAGAGCCGGTAACATTGCTTTGACTATAATGTGACTTTGATACACGGAAATAATTGATATTAGTTTTCATGAAAGGTGTGCAATTGCCCCTGAACTTGAATTATAATGTATTCAAAGGCTTTTGCTTTCATCTTTACGATATTCAAATTTAAATTACTTAACGCGACATTCAGATATATATTTTTTCAACTAAACCTAATATATTTTCCTTTTTTTTATTGCTTGGGTGGACGAGCTCACAACGCACCTGGTGTAAAATGGTTACTGGAGCCCATAGATATCAACGTAAATGTCACCACCTTGAGATATGACTTCTAAGGTCTCAGTATAGTTAGGCTGCCCCACCCTTCAAACCGAAAGGCATTACTGCTTCACGGCAAAAATAGGCAGGGTGGTGGTACCTACCCGCGCGGATTCACAAGAGGTCCTACCACCAGTAAGAAAAATTGGAAACATTGAATCGCAAATTCAGTGAAGAAAATCGCAAATTCAGAGCTTTAGTCGTAAACACTAAGTAAATCTACAAAATTCAGTCTACTTATAACTTGACGTACAAAAGTCAAAGTTGATTTAACTCGTCGCCTGTACATTGACCGTCGAGTTCGGAAACAGCGGAGTTCGCTAAGCAACTTAACTTATGCGTCGCGAACTTCCCTTAATACCTTCACTTAAGTTATTGAAAAAGTGTTGCCAGGAAAAAAATGTCGGACAAGTTTCGGCGAAATCGTAAAAAGGTTTGAATGAAAAAGGTGGCATAGTATTTTCGCGAGTCGTCGAAAGATATAAATACTTAAAATTATTTCCGAAGTTTCTAATACTTACTACGGTTTTGCGAGGTTATTGATGACTGAGTCGTCGGGAATAATGAAATTAAAATAATAAACGCGAAATTAAATCGTAATACTAATTTAAATTATGTGACAATTACAAGACCCATTTATTCTGCCACTGAGCACTAAATGTCATTGTGACAAATTTTAAACTGCGCTTAGTTATATTCAGAATTAAGAAAGCCTTTTCAAATTTTATCGTAATTTTATAGTAAATCACGCAACCAATTACCATACAACAAACAAACAGCATTCTACAAAACACTAAAGATTTTATTTTTTCTGCCTATGCTGATAGCCTTGAAAAGCTATATCTACTTCGCCCTAACGTGTAGGTGAGCTCACGGGGCTCAAACCGGAGTGATGCTAACACTGGCCCTAGCAAGAGCAGTGCTTCGCAAAATCTACCGCCGGATCGGAAACGCGACCCACTGAGAAGATCCGGCGAGAAACTCAGCAGGCTGTCTAAAGACATATTATGTACTACCGCTACTGTAGTAATAAAAATGAAAAACATTAATTTGTTAAACTCCCTCATGAGACGTCTCTTACAAGTTACTATACCAAAAATCTTCCCAAAAATCACGTAAACTATACAAGTGCGTTGACTACGAACAAACAAACCTTGTTTTTATATATCAGACTAGCAACCCGCCCTCGCTTCGCTTCGGAAACATTAAATTTTATTATTGATAGCTGAGTCCCGCGACGTTGTGTCCCGTCGTACCACGGGTGTCGCCTCGTGGCGAAGCTAGTCTAAAAAAGTAGCCTACGTTACTCCTTATATCATCAGCTACCTGTCAGTGAAAGTCCCGTCAAAATCGGTCCAGCCGTTCCAGAGATTAGCCGGAACAAACAGACAGACAGACAGACCGACAGACAGACAAAAATTGTAAATAAAATTATTTTGGTATATAGTATGTACCGTATATGTATTCATATGCATGTAGTAAAAAGCAGTTATTTCAATATTACAAACAGATACTCCAATTTTATTTATATGTATAGATGTACTTAATCAAACAATGGGCTCGTTATATAAACACGAGGAGTCTATCAAAGTCTTGCTCTTTTACTGTTTGACCTATGAACTGGGTCCGTCCACCTGTCTATCTGCCTCTTACCTTCGTGAAGAGTGACTAAACTGACATGCTTTTGAAATGGCGTATCTCATAAAGGTAAAATTTTATCATATTGACGAGTGAAAAGGCTATTTGGCTTAAGCGATATCTCGCGTAATTGCGGCGATATTTAGCTTTGTAATTAAAGGTCCGTTTTATTTTTTATTACCATTAACAATGGAACGTTTTAATTGAACTTGAATTTGAAGTCGTCGTGGCCTAAGGGATAAGACGTCCGGTGCATTCGTGTTGAGCGATGCCACGGTGTTCGAATCCCGCAGGCGGGTACCAATTTTTCTAATGAAATACGTACTCAACAAATTTTCACGATTGACTTCCACGGTGAAGGAATAAAATCGTGTAATAAAAATGAAATCCGCAAAATTATAATTTGCGTAATTACTGGTGGTAGGACCAATTGTGAGTCCGCGCGGATAGGTACAACCGCCCTGTCTATTTCTGCCGTGAAGCAGCAATGCGTTTCGGTTTGAAGAACCCCTTGACGTAAAACCCATTTGAAATGGCAAATCTCATAAAGGCCAAGTATTATCCTATGTATCACAGACAAATAAAACCATATAAATTTCTTAGTTACGATGAAAGAAATGTACACATCTTCACAGCAACACTTTTCGAATAAATCCTTCAACAGACATTTGGAGTGAGGTCGAAAGGTTTTCTCTGCATTTTTATAAGCCTCTTCATAATAAACCCTTTTCGGAACGTTCACTAAAAACTATGGTTTTTTTTATTACTTTTTTTTACCAAAGCGATATCAACATTTATTTGTTGTGGCTTTTGAAATTACGCATTATACTAATAATACACAAATACTGTTTCTCTTAATAATTCCGTAAATTTAACAGCAAAACAAAATGGTTTTCCATATGCATTATTTCCTTTAAAACATACGACCTAATGGATAACCACACAGACACAGCCCACTGAGTTTCTCGCTGGATCTTCTCAGTGGGTCGCGTTTCCGATCCGGTGGTAGATTCTGCGAAGCACTGCTCTTGCTAGGGCTAGTGTTAGCAACGTCCTCAGGTTAGAGCCCCGTGAGCTCACCTTCTGGTTCAACTAACTAATATAACCCCCGAGGTATAGGATAGGTTGGAAAAAAAAGGATAATGAGGATATCTTCGAAGAGTTCGACGTGAAATGTAGTTCAAAGAATCAGCCCGCTGAGTTTCTCACCGGATCTTTTCAGCGGGTCGCGATTCCGATCCTATAGCAGATGTTTTCTCGAAGCAGCCGCCCTTGAAATCTTAGGTCTCCTTCGGAGGCGCTTAAACAGCTTATACTAACTTATCAGTTAGCAAATACTGCCCGTCCTGGCTGAACCCACCTGTCTTGGTAAAACTGGAAAAGTAACAAGTAAATCCTTGTTATTAAAAAGAACATAACATACAGCTAGAAATACTCCGTATAGGAGATTCTGGAACCGTATAAAAAGTAGTAAGAAATTATCTCTGAAAGTCTGTCTGTGTGCGTGGCTTTACACAAAATGCACACGACAGAATTCATGAAAACTTCATGAGACAATCAAGTAAAACCTAATCATAATTTATCTACTCCAACGTATTCTAATTTCATCTATTATTTAACTGTAGTTTTTATTTTTGTAACTTAAGTGAAATAGTTTTACTCTGATTTATTTTTGTTTTTTTTTAGTTGTATTCCGCCTATTTCCGCCGTGAAGCAGTAATGCGTTTCGGTTCGAAGGGTGGGGTAGCCGTTGTAACTATACTGAGATCTTAGAACTTATATCTCGAGGTGGGTGGCGCATTTACGTTGTAGATGTCTATGGGCTCCAGTAACCACTTA
Source organism: Bombyx mori (assembly GCF_030269925.1). NCBI lineage: Eukaryota > Metazoa > Arthropoda > Insecta > Lepidoptera > Bombycidae > Bombyx > Bombyx mori. The sequence goes on along the minus strand of NC_085109.1, from coordinate 13,258,875 downwards.
ACACCAGGTGGTCTGTGAGCTCGTCCATCCATCTAAGCAATAAAAAATATATAAAATAAACTTATTTTTTAATTGAAAGAAGTCAATATTGCACTGTCCTTTGTGCCTACAATTGACATGACATTTATAAAGTACCTTCATGTCAATTCGACGATGTTCTAAACTGGCGACGATCTTTTTGTTGGTACAATTTAATAAATAAACACATAAATGTAGGATTGGTAAGATCGGAATGTATAAAAAAAGTGTGGAATGGAGCGTTAAGATCTGAGTGAGAGAAAATGGAAAGAGTAAGGCGTAAAAAAGTGTCAGTTAATTTTTAATTATTAGAATAAAGATAATTTTAGATATTAAAAATAAAAGTGCAACAGTGGAATAGTTTTATTTCAATTCCAACTCTATATATTATTATGCATACTGCATGAAACAACGAAAAACAGAAACTCTAATATCTTCTAAAAATAGACAAAAAACCGTTATATTTTTGTGCAACCATCAAAGAACCCATAAGCAGAATTAATTCGAGATAAGGGCCCTATCTCCGAATGCTGTACTTTGATGCTACCCTTCTTAGGGATGCTGGAGACCCTACACTGATTTTATCCGACGTTACGTATTATGTAACTGATAAGTATGTGGGTTTCTATAGTAGCTTTCTTTATTATTTCCACGAGCATTTGTCGTACATCTTTCCATTTCTCTTTGAGCTTCGACTGATATTCGAGAAAGATGTTCAAAGTTTTATTTTGGTGTGTATTATATATACAAGAATTGCTCGTTTAAAGGTATAAGATAACAAGCGGGGAACCATTTTGGATAATTATTTGTTCAAGTAAACTCTATTTTAGGTGCACATACAAAATCACGTCCAGAAAACCAATTCTGCGTAGGTATACCAGTAACATCTATGTTATTCTAAACATTGTTCCGTTTGTAAATTTGTAGCAGTGAAAAATATCTCGTACGTATGACGCACACATTTCATATAGATTTACATAAAAAATTAAAACACAGTTTCCGATATCGGTTTTCCTATGTATTACATCAGTACCTTAGTACTTCATAAATATCTGTTTTGAAGAATGCTCCTCTTGCGACCACGAGGTATAAATTTAAAGTTGTTCATATCGCCGACAATACCGTACTGTTCTGATACATATTTATCTATAACGGATTCTAGAATCTTCTTCGTCATATAACACAAATACCAACACATTCTCATATATTTATAGCGTAATAAAATTCATTTTACAACGTTTCTCTTTATTCAATAAAAAACATCTAATTTTTTTTTAAGCGCCCAAACTAAAAAAGCGTAGAACGAAACGTAACTCTGAATAGAATCACTTCGGAAGCCTCACGCCACTAAACCGTCAAACGACGGTTTTATGATCCCGAATAAAATCTTAAATCAGAATAAAACCTCCGACAAAATAAAAACACAAATTCTGACAATTTAAAAAAAAAAGAAAACGATCGAACAACTTCCTGGCTGGACACGTGTTTAAAAATGTTATCTGTCAAAAAATAAGCGCCATAAAATATACGCAGTGGCGGGCGTGATGCCGGAATTTTAAATCGATTTAGAATCGACGTTGTAGTAATTCAAGTTATGACATAATAAAAAAAATCGAATCAGAATTTATATATCTTTAATCATAATTTTATTTTGAAATTTAATCGAAATTAATGCATCTTTTATCATTTTTAAAACTCGCAACTAAAGTACTATTAGAAACATATTCTTGATGCGGTAGGCAGCAGCTTGGCTTTGCCCCTGGCATTGCTGAAGCCCATGGGCGACGGTAACCACTCACGATCAGGTGGGTCATATGCTCGTCTGCCTACAAGGGCATTAAAAAAAAATACAATTGACATATCTCATAATAATATAAAATCTATTACTAAACAAGATCATCTCTAAAACATCAAATCAGTCTTAAAACTTAATCTTTATCGATCTCAAGTATCGATACACGAATGGAACAAAAAACCTTACACCACACGAGTAAGCACCGTAATAAAATCGAATCGAAATCTTTGAATTTCAAATTCCTTATCCTGTTTAATTCACCAAATCTCTTATCGTGGTGAATGATCGCATGCATGTGGTTGCGTGTGGACTTGGCGGCGAAGTTCCTATTTCTTTCACGTAATCGTTTTAGAGGGAGCAACATTACGAGCCTACGAAAAAAAACCCAGCTTCTAAACATATAATTGAATATATTTGAAGTGATTATAAGTTTGGATTTCGTGATTATGTTTTTACTAAACGATTGTCAGTGGTATAAAGTATTTTGTAACAATGTTTGAGCTAGTAAAAGATAATTCTAATTCGTTCGCATTTTATGAAGGTAATTGAATATTATTTGAGTTGCTCGCGACTTTTGCTGATGCAAGCTTGTAACAAAATTGTAAATTGTAATTTTTTATTACTGAACTCCCGCGATATCCGTCTACTTGCCCGATTTCGATTCTGTCTTTGTGATCAGCTTTGCACTTACTTGCCTTAACGTTAAGCTGAAATTCGTATATAATATTTAGAACCCATAGACATAGCCCACTGAGTTGCAGAATTTACCACCGGATCGGAAACGCGATCCACTGAGAAGATCCGACGAGAAACTATGTGCGCTGAGTCTAAGGTTTAATTTACTTGCCGAGCCCTTCGTCGCAAGCGACGGGTTTGAGGAGAACGATGACCGGTGCTTGGGGTACCTAAAAGCACCGTTAGTGGATCGGGAGGATCCGAGATGACGTGTTTTGGGTGACGTCGACTGTTTACCATTCGGTCCGCAGGATCGGGAATGTAGTTACCGGCGACCACGATGAGAGGTTTTGTAATGTCGTGCCGCTTTCTCGAAATGGATCACTGATGCACTCTAGGTCCATATCGTCGTGGAGGTCCACGCTTCGGATGAACCATGAGGCTCCGGCGGCTGTCCTGCAAAAACGGGATTGTGTTATTTGAAGGGGTTTCAAGTTGGTGCGAGCGAACACTACACTTGTATAAGTCATTTAACCCTCAGACACAGCCCACTGAGTTTCTCGCCGGATCTTCTCAGTGGGTCGCGTTTCCGATCCGGTGGTAGATTCTGCGAGGCACGGCTCTTACTAGGGTTAGTGTTAGCAACGTCGTCAGGTTTGAGCCCCGCGAGCTCACCTACTAGTTAAGGTTACGCTGAAATAGCCTCTAAAAGCTATCAGCTTAGGTAGGAAAAAAAAAGTCATGACGGGGCGTATACCAGTTTTTTTATGTCTTTCGATATATTATCGCAACGGACGCCACAGTTTGAGAACTAAAATCGAATAATAAAGAACTTTTAATTCGTTGAAGTGTACAACGACGATCAATCTTCTTCCCTCAGCGCAATGATATGAGTTAATTAATTTAACGGTCGTTTTGTTTATTAGTCTGCTGTCTGTAGTTCCCTGGCCACCCGCATTCGTTTTAATTAATTAATAGACGTTAATTGTTTCTGATCTAACATGTAGGTATAGGTGCCGTCTGATTTATGAATGTTTCCTTCAATGATATTGGCTCGCTCTCACGGCTCACATCGTATTTTTTTCATTTCATGTATTCATTTTTTTCTACTTAAATTAAATGTTATTGTGTTATCCAGAGAAGCTGAGGAGTGCGGAGCTGGTTTGGTATGGACATGTGATGAGACGAAATGAAAATGAGGTTGGTAAGAGAGTGTTAACTATGAATGTGGAAGGATATAGAGAAAGAGGTAGACCTAAGAAGAAATGGATGGATTGTGTGAAAGACGATATGGGTAAGAGGGGAGTGAGCGAAGAAATGGTATATGATAGAGGAGTATGGAAGGAGAAAACATGTTGCGCCGACCCCAGGTGACTGGGAGAAGGGCAGGATAATGATTTTATTGTGTTATCCAGTTGTATGAACCTAATAACTAATAAAAAGTGTTTTTGTCACTCACTTGAAGACATGAGGTCTAAGTATTAATTGTTCCCGAAAGAAATGCTTCACGTGAGCTACGTAAGCTTACAATAAGCCTTACCATGATCTAACACTTGGGCGATCGCAGTGTGTGGGTTTAATAGGCAGAGGCACGTCCTTACGGATCCGTCAGATCCAATAACCCTTGCATTAGACACCTTTAGCTTTAATACTAGGAGTAGGGTCCCCGGTAACCGTACTCATCGAACTCGGCAAAGAGTTTGACGTGCAACATAACCTAAGCATCAGCCCGCTGAGTTTCTCGTCGGATCTTCTCAGCGGGTCGCGATTCCGATCCGGTAGTAAATTCATTCGCGAAACAGCTACTCTTGAGTTGTTAGGTCTCCTTTGGAGGCGCTTGGGTAGTTGTTAGCAAATCCCACCCCGCCTGGCTGAGCCTTTGTTCGCCCATCTGCCCTGGTGAAACTGGAAAGGCCTCCGGGCCACCAGTGAATTCTCAAACATAAAAAAAATACGCAAAGAACACTGCAATCCATTCTCCAGCGAATCACTTTCGAATAACTTTGCCTTTTTATTATCCCTTCATTAACATGGCCAGTGTAGATGAATTTCTACTTTATTTTTTATAAGCAGCGTCCTATTATCATGTATACAGAGTCTAAAAAAAAGATTTAAAAAATATAGCATGAATTTTATGACATGTCCTTATTCAAACGAGGTTTGTGGAGAGTACTTAACGGTAGGCAGCGGCTTGCCTATGCCCCTTAGATTTGCTGATGTCCAGGGGCGACTGTAACCACTCACCATCAGGTGGGCCGTGCGCTCGTTTGCCTACAACGGCAATTAAAAAAATCCACTGCAGACTGATATATTAGTATAGATAGCACCACGGAATAGATAAATAAGGTTGGAAAGGCCTTTGCTCTAATTTTGTATTAGAACCAGTGTCGCCGCTTCATCCCCACTATTTTAATTTCTACACATACACACACTGTGATTACAAGTATTTCGCACACAACAAAAACACCCACACATAAATCTCAGGACAGATATTCGTTCGCAAACTAGCACAAAACACCCGTAGGCATACACACTCACACACGCAAAAAGGCAATAAAAATGTTCATACACGCTAGTGCTTGATAAAATCGATATTCTTTATCGATAAATTATCTGATGAATGAATGGAGAAAATGAAACATGAAATAAATATTGATAAAAAAAACTATTTTACTTTTATTAATTACAAATAGTCACTGTCGCTGGAATAAAACGTATTTGTTAAGCAGTTGGCGCTTGCTATTAATTGCGAATGAATTTTTCAGAACTAAGTGTATTCTGATTTTTTTTATGGTAAAATCATTTTCAGTAAAATGTTTAGAGCAAATAGTACTCGTCTTTGTCTCCAGTTTCCTCTACCTATCACGTCAATCCATTGTTCCCTGGCGTTAGGTTCTTTAGGAAACCTAAAATTTTTAATTTACTGCATAAGTCAAATAGCATTTTACTTAGATTTTAATACGTCTTAGACAATATAGTAAATACCCGTAAATTAGAGGTCTACATGTCCCTTTATATTATACCTTCACTTTAATTCAATGATAATAATTCAATAATAATAATACATATTTATTTTACTCAAAATACGTCTCACTAAGAATATACTAGGTATCATTAATTAAATATAAAATAATGCAAAAATTATCCATGTCAAATGTAAATATAGTCGAGAATTCTGTCGATGATTTTACCACATGGTCACCTCACTATCGACAAACTGCACGGCCAATCGGGGCAAAGGCCGAAATTTCAAAGATTGAAGTGTAGAGAACGCAATGCATGTAGTACATTGGAAGCTGACTTGGTCATTGCGTTCATTGGGCGAGTACACATCGCGCAATGTATGCTATTTATAACTTGCTGCAATAATATTGTTAATGTTTGGAATTTCATAATGCTCAGTATATTTTTATGTTTTAGACAAATAATATTGTAATTAAATGGTAATTTCGACTTACCGATCGAAAGATATACCTCCTCGCTCTATACTTGAGGTCTGATTTTTTGTTTTACAAGTTATAATTGCACAACACGGCACTATAAAGCGGAGATCTGTTCGCCAAGTAGTCCGAAGCGCACTAAACGCGGTGAATGAAAGAATCGGTCGAGTTATGTTTGTTCTATCATAACTGTGGCACGCTTGCCCCGCCTACATTACCATTCCAACATTATTTATCTATTCCGTGGATAGCACGCATCTGCATATCACACGTGAGGTGACAATTATCAAATAATGTATCTGTATCCCATTACAGACGTTACGGCGTCGTCGACAAGCGGTTCTGTGTGGAAGGCGGCTCGCGTTGCGGTAAAGGCGAGGGTCTATTTGTGTTTGCCGCCGAAGCAGGACGCGAGCTGACGGAACTCCTCAACATTTACAGTCACGACGCCCAATCTAGACTCAGCATGGCTTCTAGAAGTGGATCAGGTAATACGACAACTATAGATAATAATACACATAAATTAGTTATTGTTAAGTAACTCAAGCACTCAACAAAAATGTTTCGGGCGTCGGCCACTAGATGGCTTCGCTTCGATTAGTTTCTCTTTGCTCCTCTAGATGGCAGTAACATATTACCTATCCTATATTTTATTTTTAATAATTGTAATAGTAATGGCGGCATTTACGTTGTAAAAGTCTAGGGGCTCCGGTAATCACTTAACACCAGGAGGGCTGTGAGCTCCTCCAGCTACCTAAGCAAAAAACGAATACTAATCTAATAAATACATAATTGTGGCGGGTAGGACGCAAGATATTTGACAGATGCCTGAATCTCGCTAACGACATTTTCAAGATAAGCTTACATATCGACGCTTGAAAGGCAAACGTGACTAAGCGACAATGCGTGAACTTTACAGTAGACTAATTTATAGTCGAAACACCTGAAAAAAAATTATATTTTAACGAATCTAGCTGTAGGATTGAAATTATTTTAATAGACCTAGAAATATATATTTTTTTGCGCATCGGATATGGTTATTGCCTATCATTTATGTACAGAGCAGTTATTGTCGCTTAGTCATGTTTGCCTTTCAAGCGTCGATATATGAGTCGTCTATTATCAAAGGTGGCAATCTGTGCATTTGGACAAAAAAATGTTATTGATATGTCAATTGATTGACAGATTGATTTGAATATAATCGTCTCCTTCAAAGAATACGGTTCAAAACCTGCATTAAATAAAAGTTAATACTTAACCTGTTATTTATCTAAGATGACGTTCAGAAGAGTTTTGTGACTGCCAATGGAATACCAAGTCAATAATTCGTTTTTCTGATTTACCAATAATTGTCCAAAAGTCACATTGCCGGCTTTGATAATAGTCGACTCATATACAAGCTCCGAACAACAACATTCGGACCGTCGGTCTACCGAGCAATATCACCCGCTCGGTGGAAGATCTTCCTTTCGTCGTTAATCATTCCGCATAATTTTAAAAGGACGATTTACAGTTTCAGAAAAGCGTTTCTCCGACACGAGCTCGTGCATGGACGAGTGCTTCCACCCGTCGATGAGGTCGGTGTCGCCGTCGTGGGCGGGGCCGGCCAGCCAGACCATGCACTGCCTGTCCGACCTGGACTCGAGCGTGGACGGCAACGAGGAGAAGTTCAGAAGGCCCACGTCCTTGCCGCGCTGCTCGAGTTGCATCGGGAAAATCTGTCATTTGACCAGGTACGTTGCCCTCGGCACAATTATCAATAACATTTTCTATAATCAAATGCACAAATAAAAAAAAACTCCTATCGTACATTCATTCATTTATTGGTGGTAGGACGTCTTGTGAGTCCGCACGGGTAGATACCACCACCCTGCTTATTGATGCCGTGAAGCAGTAATGCGTTTCGGCTTGAAGGGCGGGGCAACCGTTGTAACTTTTTTTTTTGTATTGCTTAGATAGGTGAACGACCTCACAGCCCACCTGGTATTAAGTGGTTACTGGAGCCCATAGCCATCTATAACGTAAATGCGCCACCCACCTTGAGATATGAATTCTAAAGTCTCACGTATAGTTACAACGGCTGCCCCACCCTTCAAACCGAAACGCATTACTCCTTCACGGCAGAAATAGGCGGGGTGGTGGTACTTATCAAATGCACAAATATGAAAGAACTCCTATCATTAATTCATATTATTTTATTATAATTAATGAACACCCAGACAAGGAGTAAGCAATCGATCACATGAATGTACGCCAGTCTGTACGATGCGGGAATCGAATCCACGACTCTCAGTCCAGCAATAACTTTTTTTTTTTTTATGATTGAAAGTTTACTGGTGGCCCGAAGGCCTTTCCAGTTTCACCAGGACAGGTGGGCGAGCAAAGGCTCAGCCAAGAATGGTGGGATTTGCTAACAACTGCCCGAGCGCCTCCGAAGGAGACCTAACAACTCAAGAGCAATTGTTTCGCGAATGAATCTACTACCGGATCGGAATCGCGACCCGCTGAGAAGATCCGGCGAGAAACTCAGCGGGCTGATGCATGGGTTAGGTTGCACGTCGACCTCTTTGTCGAGTTCGACGAGTACGGTTACCGGGGTCCCTAAGCCTGCCCCTAGTATTAGAGCTGAAGGCATCTAATGCAAAGGTTATTGGATCTGATGGATCCGTAAGGACGTGTCTAGGGCGTCGACGGTGACTGGCTCCTGCATGATCAGGATTCGGGGAGTAGTCAGCGGCGGCTACGATAAGGCGATTATCATGACGCATAGCCTTATCGAAGTATCGTTCCGACGCTGACTTCATGTATTTCCGAATTGATTCGAGGCCCAGGTCGTCGTGTAGGTCAACGTTCCTCACGAACCACGGAGCCCCGACAGCTAACCTGCAAAAGCGAGATTGTAGGGATTGGAGGGCGTCTATGTGTGTGCGGGCCGCGTGAGCGAACACCACACTCGCGTAAGTCATGACGGGCCTTATGCAAGTTTTGTAAAGTGTCACCTTGTTCCGAAGGGACATTTTACTCCGCTTACAGATCATGGGGTAGAGTCTACCGAGAATAAACGCGGCACGGTCACGGACTGATTTTATATGCGGGCGGAATGTCATCGATGCATCCAGGGTAACGCCCAGGTACTTGACCTTCCTGGCCCAGGGTATGGGTTGTCTAAAGAGAGTAATCGGGGGTGTGAGATTCCTCCTCCTAATCCGGGAGGAAATCCGTGTGGAGCTTCCCCTCTGAAATAGCACCGCAGTACTTTTCGCTGGGTTGATGTCTATGCGCCATTTTCGGAACCACTGTCCTAGGGCTAGGGCTGCGCTCTGAAGCTTCTTCACGATTAGGGACTTATTTCTACTAGAATAGTAAACAGTCGTGTCGTCGGCGAATAAAGCTAAATGGGTCGGCGGCGACCGGGGAATATCGTTGACGAATAAGCTAAATAGGAGTGGTGAGAGGACAGAGCCTTGCGGGACTCCAGCTGTGAGAGGTCGTGGGGAGGAGCGGGTTCCCTCGACTCGATATCGAAAAGAGCGGTTCGACAAGAAGTCCCGTATGATGAGCACGAGACTATCCGGCACGCCCATGTTGAATAGTTTGAAAATCAAACCGTTGTGCCAGACTTTGTCGAACGCTTTTGCGACGTCGAAGAAGAGAGCTCCCGTGTATAACGGTTTTGGTCGATTAAGCCCCACAAGAATGTGCTCCGTGAGGCGGTGCACCTGTTGAATGCATGAGTGATTTGTACGGAATCCGAATTGTTCATCGATGAGAATGCCCTTGGATGAGACGAAATCTCTGAGGCGCTTGTAGAGCAGACGCTCATACAGCTTGCCTAGAGACATGAGGAGGCTAATCGGGCGGTAACTCGTCGGATGATTTTTTGGTTTACCGGGTTTATGTATGCCGATAACGTCCGCTTCTTTCCACACCGCGGGAAAGATACAGTTCGCCATAGCGGCATTGAAAATAGATGCCAACATCACGATGAGTTGGACGGGTAGAAGTTTAATAACGCGGTTAGATATACCGTCGGAACCGGGAGCCTTGCGAGGACGTAGGTCTTTGATCAAGTCTTTAACTTCCATCGGGGTGACGGGTGGTAACGCATCCGAGGGTGGCAAGGAGGCTCTGCGTTCTACCTCACTGTCTACTAATTCTACATGAACAGGGTCCACGGATTGAGTGCTGGGCGTGCACTGGGTTTGCAATGTATCGGCCAGCAGCTCTGCTTTTTCGTCATCATCAAAGGCCGCGAGTCGGCCTGAGGGGCTTACGAGGGGGGGCATAGTTACTACCGTATCCGATTTGAGGGTACGAGCTAAGCGGTAGTAAGACCTTTGGGAGGGCGCGAGTCCTTCTAAGAAATCAGACCATCTGGCATCTCGGACTTCGGCGATGCGAGACTTTACGTCGCGTTGTAGGGCACGCATTCGAATACGATTTTCCGCGGTAGGATACCTGTCGTAGGCGCGTATCGAGGCGTTCTTAGCTCTAAGGAGTTCCCTAATATCGTCGGACAATTTGAAGCGGTGAAGGAAGTCCTCCGCTACAACTTGTTTCGATGACCTATCTAATGTCGAGGTGATGTGTGATGTTAAGATGTCTATGGCTTCAGCGGTATCCTGAGGAGACGGGGTAGAGTCCGGGTTAAACGGGAGCGATGGTGGATCAGATTCAGCCAGGCTGATGCCCAGCGTGTGCCAATCCACCACAGCCCTCGTGACGGGAACGGAATCGGGAGCGCGACCAAGCTTCATAACGACGGGACGGTGGTCTGAATCTAACTCTGAAACTACTTCGATCGAGTGTAAGCGCAGAGTTACGTTTTTTAATAACGCTATGTCGAGTATATCCGGGCGATGCGCGATATTTAGCGGGTAGTGAGTCGGGGTTAACGGAGCGACGATATCGAAGGCGAGATCATCGACTAACGCGTCAAGCCGCCTGCCATTCGGGGTTGTGGTGTGTGAGTTCCACCTGATGTGTTTACAATTAAGGTCGCCCGCCAGAATGACAGAGCTCCCCATACCGAGCAGCGCCTCGATATCACTGCTTAGAACGATCTTATCCGGTGGAAGATAAACGGACGCGATAACGATCGGCGCGTGTCCCGTCAGTGAGATTCGGCACACTGATGCTTCGATATTAGCAAGCGCGGGAGGATCGAGCGGGACGCAATGTAGGGCTCTTCTATAGTAAATGACGGTACCACCACCACGGGCAGAGAGCCTGTCGTTCCTGACCATGTTATAGTTCGCGATTTTAGGGTCACGGCGCGCGGGCTTAAGTAGGGTCTCCTGCACTAAAAATATATCAATTTGATGGTCACGCAAAAAGTCAGAAACCTGATCACGTTGATTTGCGAGACCGTAAGCGTTAAAAAATCCTATCGTCACGGATAGGGGCTTTATTCTACTTATATACGCCATTGATTACCGGCGGAGTGAGGGGAGGACGTACGTATTTAATGACGCGTATACGTCGGCGTATTCCTGCACAACGGCGATAAAGTGTTGTGCAGTGGAGGCAGCGCGAATGGCGTCGCCCAAAGCGTTAACGCGCTCAAAGTTGATCGACTGAAAGAAGTCGATCGCTAAAGCGAGATTTTCGGACGCGGTCGGAGGGCAAGTCGCGGGAGAGGGACGAGTCGCGGGGGCAGGACGAATCGCGGAGGAGGGAGTTGTAGCCGTGTTCGTGTACGGCAGCGGTTTCGCCCAGGCCGAGACACTGGGCACCGCCGCCGGAACGAACGCTGGCTTAGCCTGCGACGCAGAGGGTGCCGAGGCTTTGATGTCTGGGCCGGAAGCTCGGAGGCGGTTTTGGCGGGCGACGCGGCGATTTATTTTCGGGGCTCGGGGGCATCCGCGGTAATTTGCGGGGTGACCCTGTGTTCGACACAGGACGCAGCTAGGCGGTTCCGTCGCGGTTTTTTGATCGCGAGTGCATAGGGCCGTGGCGTGATCGCCTAAACATTTGACGCATCGGGGGCGCGCGTGACAGTTACGGGAAGAGTGCCCATACAATTGACAGTTATGGCACTGGCTAGGAGTGCCTTTTTTATGGGGGGCTTCGACAGCGATACCAGAGAGCCTACAGACGGTCTGTGTGTTAAAGATTTTCTTACCCTCGGGGGTAGGCTGGAGAGCGACTAGAACCATATTATATGGCTCCCTACCGCGACCGGTGTGCATACGGTGCACAGAATTCACTGGTAGGCCTTGTTCTAACAGGTCGGCTTTTACGAGCTCTACATCTAACTCTTTAGGGATTCCGCGTATTACAACGCGGAGTTCGCGCTCCTCCTGAAGCGTATAAGTGTGGAAGCTTATACGCTCCTTACGGAGGTAAGAGGTGAGGGCCCTATGGTCATCAGATGAATGCACCTTTATTTGGATGCCGTTCGCGAGGTTACGGGCATTCGTGAAATTGATATTTTTGGCCTTAAGGGCCAGGGAAACTCGATCCCAAGCTGCCTTCTCTTGAAGGATTACCGGAGGAGGGGACTGTGTTTTATTTTGTGCCACCGGACGCGGCGACGGACTGGCACGGGCTGGAGGCGCAACGGGAGTCTGGGGGCGGGGGCGCGGCGCGTTCGCGGCTTTGCTAATTTTAGCGGCCGCGGGAGCTCGAGACTCCGCGGCACGCTTCTTACCCTTTTGTACCAGGGTAAATCCATCCGTCGATGAGGCGGGGGCGAGGTCGACCTCCATCTCCGAGTCAGAGTCGGAGGACGAGGAGGCGGGCGCCGGCGACCTACGAGCAGGTGTTTTGGAGGGCGCGACGGAGGCCGCGGATGATCGCACAGCTGGAACGGTGGCCACGGCGGACGACGCAGCAGTTTTACTCGCCAGTATAGGCGACGCGGGAACGGCAGGCACGACGGAGGTTGCGGTGCTCGATGTAGAAGCTTTGCACGCAGGTACAGGCGACGCAGGAGCAGCGAGCACGGCGGAGTCTTCGAGAGAGCTCGCAGTGTGATTGGCCTTGAAAGCCAGAAACTCTGAGGCGAGCTGTGGATGACGAAGTCGGAGGAATTCCGCGAACACAGCGTCCATGATCGCTGAGTGCCCAGGTGGGGCGGCCCCGGGTCTTGAAGACACTCGCCTTGCGGCGAGGCCCCAACTTCTCGGACCTGAGCGGTTCTATTGAACACAGGTGGCGATGCGGCACGATTACTACAGGACAAAGAAAAAACACAACAAAACGGAAATAACAAAAAGAAACAAAACAATTAAACACTTCCAGGAAAGCAGTTTGTCGGCAGATGTACCACGAACACAGAAATAACGTAAGGAAACAAAACAAATAAAAACTTCCAGGAAAAAACACTTGGTCGGCAGATGTACCACGAACACAGGCCGCGCGAACAATGGCCGGGCTAACAAAAGCCGGGCGAACAAAGGCCGGGCGATCGAGTGGTCGATGGGCACGTCCGCACGTGACGGGTGCCTCTATCGGAATGACCAGCAATAACTACTGTATCACCGAGTCAGTCTCTGAACGTAGGATAAGCCATTTATCATCTCAAATAGCGAACAGAGACTGACTCATCTGTTTCTCCATATTTATTCACTATAAAGCATAATCTATTACAAAAACAAGTAAATGAATTTCACATTCCAGATCATCAACGATGTGCACACCAGGCTCCGTCATGTCTCCAGTATGGACCATGGACAACATTATGGAGAAGCGTTCGGATTCGGACAGAGCCTCGATTTACTCCAGATCCAGTGGGAGCGCTTCTGAATACAGCGTGCCGCGGGGCTCCTGCATCCTGGACAAGAGCTTCGACTCCAAGCGGTCCAGTCCCGTGGGATGCTGCACGCCCACAATCCCCGCCAAGGTCGGCTGTCAGTGCTGGCAACAGAAACCCTGTTGCTGCAAGAAGAGGGTCTTCAGTGGACCTTACGAGAACTACGACGTGCCAAAAATTCCTATGCCATTGATACAGGTCAGTGAAAGCTTAAATAACGCATAAAGAGAAAAAAATGACAGAGAGGAAGTGAAAAATAAATAAATAATTTAGTATATTTTTAAGACGCTTTTATTAGCTTCAGACGTATGTATGTTTGTAACGGAATCTTTGAACATGACTTTGACCCCCTTCAAAACGTCGGATTAACTCGAAATTTGGTATACTTATTAAGAACCGATGACAATTCAATATTTAAAAAAAATAGTTGAAAGTATTAAAATTCTACTAAAAAATGAAGTTAAATAATAGTTTAAAAAAAACGCTTTTATAGAAAATCCAACTAAAAAATAGAAAATAAATTTTAATAGATTTGAATTTAAAATAGTGTAAGAAAAAATGATTTTATTGTAATAAAAAAAGACGCACCCCACGCTTTTTTCTAATAAAATCATTTTTTCTTATACTATTTTTTATTCAAATTTATTAAAATTTATTTTCTATTTTTTAGTTGGATTTTCTATTAAAGCGTATTTTGTTAGTTTTTTTAAACTATTATTTATTTTACGTTACCTTGCAAAATGAGATTTGCTCAATCATGTATTCATATAATATACTCTAAACCCTAAACTTTCTTAGTACTTTTAATTCTTAGCACATCTAGGATTACGAAAGCGACAAATAAATTAGTGGAAGGCTTTAACCATGATCAGAACCCAGCAGAACAGGATAGGTACCACCACCCCACCTATTTCTGCCGTGAAGCAGTAACGCGTTGCGGCTTGAAGGGTGGGGCAGTCGTTGTAACTATACTGAGACCTTAGAACTTATATCTCAAGGTGGGTGGCGCATTCACGTTGTAAATGTCTATGGGCTCCAGTAACCTCTTAACACCAGGTGGGCTGTGAGCTCGTCCACCCATCTAAGCAATAAATATGTATATTCCAGGAGCACCCGTCCGACGGCTCCGACCCCGCCAGTCTGTACGACACACCAAAGAAACTGAAATGTCTCGTCGGGGGCCCGTGCGGCTGCGGACCAGGCGCCGACCCACCCGCCAACTACGTCAACATCGAACCAGCCAAACCCGAACCCGTCGACTACGGGAACTACGCCAACGTCGACCTCAGCGCGACCCTCGAAAAATTCGAAAGCTCCATACAGATCCTGAGAAGCGCGGGCTTCAGTCAGGAGGAGCTCGACGCTCTCGAGGACATACCGGAGAACGACGACGATATATCGACGGCGACGAACAACACGGTGCACCAGACGGAGTACGGCAACGACCACGACGACTACATGCAAATGGAGCCGGCAGAGAACAGCTCCTCCAGCCACAGCAACAAGAACTACTCGGACAACGTGAGCAGGACCAGCCACGTGTCGGACCCCACGCACTCCGACCGGGACCCCACGCACTCCGACCCGGACCCCACGCTGGGCGCGCGCCGGTCCAACTCCGTGGACTTCACGAAGAAACACGACGAGGACCGCCTCAGCAGCCGCTCGTGCTTCACGCCGATCGCGCTCAGGAGGACCTGTAAAACTGATAACATGAACGGCGGCTTGCAATACAAGACCTTAGAGATCGTCGAGTCCAAAGACAGGCTGTTCAAGGGATCAGAGTCCAGGACGGAGAATACGCTCGTGGCTAAGTTCAGAGACGCGGTGAAGATAAGACGGTCCTCCAGCGTGCCCAGCAAGTCCGACAAGAACAGGGACTCGTCCAGCTCCAACGACTCCGGCGTGTCCACCGGCTCCCTGAAGCACCACAAAGGTACGGCTTGTTTTGTAACTTGTGACGTCATTGCGATGCTTTCCAATAGATTCACGGTCCAATCGCTGTTAAATGGTTACCATTGCGAATTTCGCCCATATCACCCATTTAGACACGAAAAGCTTCAATATAGAATATTCATACCCCGCGATATTTCTTGAAAACGCGGTAGAACATTCTTTTAGACCATGTGACGTCATTTGTAGCCAAAGCTCATGATAGACTATACACGCGTACACAATTATTATGATACACGTGCGACATCGTGCGGTGCAAGTTCGTGTTTAGTCTGAAAACTATGATGGATTATGATTTTTTTTTATGTCCCCCTTGTGACATACGAACATGAGGCATACGAGCATACGGACCACCGGATTGTGAGTGGTTACCGTTGCCCATGGATTTCAGCAGTGCCAGGGGCAGAGCCAAACCGCTGCCTACCGTTAAGTGCTCTCCACAAGCCTCGTTTGAAGAAGGACATGTCATAGCCCTCGGGAAACACCGTGGAGGGGAGCTCATTCCAAAGTCGCATTTCCACAGTATTGTCTGTTACGTTAATGGAAATCGAACCCGAAAATTGCCATCGCGGTCCCCCAGCTTTTCGACCGCGAAGCAATGTTGGCAATGTTTGTCTGAGGTTTCTATTCTGTGTTCAACAGGTGATTTTGAATTCGAAACGCCGGTGACCAACTCCAAGTCCGTGAAGAAGCATCTGAAGAGTAAGCAGACGCGGAGGGGCCCTGCCCCGGCGCAGGAGACGATTGTCAAGTCCAACTCCTCGGACCCGCTCAAGAACCTAACGTTCCAGTTCGACGAGGTCGCCACCCTGACCAGGGCTGGCTCGTGCGACGCCGACACTCTG
Organism: Bombyx mori; assembly: GCF_030269925.1. Classification (NCBI taxonomy): domain Eukaryota; kingdom Metazoa; phylum Arthropoda; class Insecta; order Lepidoptera; family Bombycidae; genus Bombyx; species Bombyx mori. Next base: position 13,242,393 of record NC_085109.1, on the reverse strand, counting down.
ACCAGGAGGAAGAAGAGGAACGGTGAGCATTCTGTCCTCACGATGATAAGATGTCATACGAAACGTCATAATGTGAACTTCGTCACCCACCTTACATATCCTAGAAATGACCCTTATCTACTATATTATGCATATATACTAATTATACCTACTTTGACCATCTATCTACTGCAAAGCATTACTGTCAAGAGTAGTTGTTGTATAACTAAGGTCTCACGTCTCAAGTTAGGTGACGGCTTGCCAACTTGTGATATTTATGTACTTTGGTAATCACTTAACACCAAGAGGTCCGTGAGCTCGTTTACCCGTTCAACCTTACAGCCGTTCAGCCTTGCCTTAAATGAGCAACCGCTAATTCAATATACCTAGTCAGGTCATAAATTCTGTCACATGTTTAATGTAAAATAATTGAAACAGGTTTATTCATTATGTAACCATTCATATACCAAAATGAACTTAACAAAACATAGATTCTTATGACACTAAGGTTTATTCAAAATGACCTCCGTGATTTTGAATACAGGCCTTCAATCTGCGCGGCCAGTCGTCTATCGCAGCACGAACGAGGTCCATGTCAATATCGGCGGTTGCCTTAATCAAGGATGTCTTGAGTGACTCCAAATTGGGATGAGGCTTTGAGCACGCCTTTTCCTCCAAGTGTTGCCATATCTTGTAATCTAACGGATTCAAATCTGGACTGGAGGAGGACCAGTCTTCGTGCCGGATGAAGTCGATTTCACGCGCCGCCAGCCAGTCTTGTGTGCTCTTGTGTGCCTGTTATTGAACATGGTATGAGAAACAGGTTCCACAAGGTTCGTCAGGACTGTATTTTGATACACAACTGCATTCGTTTTTACACCTTTCTCACAAAAATGTACCTCTGTTAAGCCCCAATAAGAAACTCCCAACCATACCATGAGCGAGGATGGAAAATGACCTCGTTGGACACGCGGAATACGGTTGCTCGCTTCTTCACTACTGTGTGCGTACACCTTATCATTTTGTTTGTTGTAGCTCTCTTCTACGGTAAATTTTTTTTCATCCGAAAAAAGAATTTTCCGATTTTTTTTCCCGCGTACCGCTTCAACAAAGCGCGGCATCTCTTCAGTCTCAGGTCCATTAGACGAGCATTCAAACGATGTCCTGTTTTTCTTCGATATGCCCGAAGCCCTAAGTCTTCATTTAACACCCTTTTCACCGTGGTTCTGCTTAACCCCATCTGAAGGGCCAACAGTTTCTGCTTACGTTTGGGATTTCTTTGAACCTGTCATCTACACTAGAGTCTTCATTGTATCGTTTGATGGTACGATAAACGAATCTTTTGGTTATATTCAAACTTTTCAGTATGTTAAAAATTTGAATTGGCGCGTAACCGCAACGATGCAACGCAATAACTGCAACACGGTCTTCTTTAAGTGTCCACTCCATATTTAAAAATGAGTAAAATTCTAAAAGTATACATTTTTATTTTCATGAACAATTCGAAATTCGAATTCAATAAACTTTTTTGTGGCCAGCATTCTAAAAGAAAAGTTTTTACTGTGTGACAGTACTTATGACCTGACTAGTTAACTCAGTCCGCGGTCCCCTTAATATGGCTTCCCGTCGCCTTCATCAACAAAATAAACACACCCTGTATTTGAACCGTTCCCAAAAATGTAGACAATGACCGATAAACAAACCCCGACTCTACGTTACTGCAGTCAGAACCGTAAGCCACCAGATGACGCCACGTACCATCCGGCTATGGAATGAGCTCCCCTCCACGGTGTTTCCCGAGCGCTATGACATGTTCTTCTTCAAAAGAGGCTTATGGAGAGTATTAAGCGGTAACCAGCGGCTTGGCTCTGCCCCCGGCATTGCTGAAGTCCATGGGCGACGGTAACCACTTACCATCAGGTGGGCCGTATGCTCGTCTGCCTATAAGGGCAATAAAAAAAAAAGATGGGTAGATGATTACATCTGCCTATAACGGCAATTCCAACTCGTATTTCGGCTGACCGGTGGACCGGTCCACCAGTGTGTTTGGGATTGATCAATAAAATATATGAGAATGTCTCGTGTCCGCAGCGGAGGGCGACGCCAGCGCGCGCCACAGCCAGCTCACCAACAAGAGCACGTCCAGCGGCGCCTCCGACACCTCGGACTACATGGAGTCGCTGTCCGTCTCCTCGTTCAGCTCGTGCGACGCCGCCGCCGAGAGGCACTGCGCCCGGCCCCGCTCCGGACGCGAGTACGCCAGCGCCGGCCGCGCCGCACTGGCCGCGCTCGCCGCCGCCCCCGCCGACACGCTCCAGTGAGTGAGTGCTCATAACATTATCGGGTGGACGATCCCATTCGAAATTTTGAAACAGTCCGACTGGGAATGAGCGTCCGACTCATCAAAATGTTAATGTATCAACCCGCCGCACTCGTCGCCGCACTCGCCGCCGCGCCCGCCGACACGCTCCAGTGAGTGAGTGTTCATAACATTATATCGGGTGGACGGTCCCATTCGAGATTATGAAAACAGTTCGATTGGGAATGAGCGTCTGACTCATCAAAATGTTAATGTATCAACCCGCCGCGCAAGCCGCCGCGCCCGCCGACACACTCCAGTGAGGAGTGTTCATAAAATTATCGGTCCAACTCGCAATTTTGAAAACAATCCGACTTTAAAAGGTGAGGTTGGTTAGTGGGATCCGCGTTATGTGCAGGATGAACCTTATGTTTATGATGTACCGTAGATTGAGGGGATCGGGACCCTTTCCAAATCCAACACAAAATTTCAATGGATTTTCTTAGGGTAATACCAATAAAATTGAGATTAAAATTATTCCGGAGTCTTAAATTTTTATATACAATTTTCATAGTTATTGTACATCGTTCATTACTAAATATACATAAAAACTGAAAAAAACCAGCTTAACCCGATTCGCCTTGGCTTTGGGGTGAATCGGTTACGTATGGGGACAATAGAGTTTTTCAATAGGGCTGGCACTATTTAGTTGTCAGGTAGGTACCTAACTTTAGATAATTAACTTTTTAATATCTTTAATGAGTTACAAACCTTTGATGACTAAATTAAACTATTTGATATTCTTAAACACTAAATAAATTTCAGTTCAACAAAGTAAAATCTAACAACTCCACAAAAGTATTGTGACATCCCAGATTTGTCCCTGTTCTAACTCTAGTCTCTATCCCCCCAATCTACTGTGATAGGTAAAAATTAGCTATGTCGATCCAACGTTGGATCGATAATAGCCCTACGTCTGGCATTACGGGGTACGTATGAAACAAGAAATTCACATCTCCACCCCGGATATCGAATATCTGAAGAAATCAGACTGGCCGGGTCGAACCCGGATCCTAAGGTCCATGGGCCAACATCACTACCAGCTGGACCAATGGAGCGACGACCAAAAAAATATCCAAGTTGAAAATACATTCTAATCATTGGATTTGTTTACGATAATCTATAAAACGCTTTATCCGAAATAACCTAATAAGTGGTCGGATTACAAAAACGAAAAAATAAGTACATACATAATCTGTGTATTTTTTAGTTAAATTATGAATATCTTAAAAACAAACAAAAAAAACTGCCCGCCATTGCCAGTTAGTTTTAAAAGAATTAAAAAGAGAACATGAAATTTAAAAGTATAAAATCAAAATATTTTTTGAAATACATTATGGTATGTACATTTAGTTCATTTATTGAATTAGAAGAAACAGATACCAATACTGTTTTAATAATTTAGAAATCTTAATTATTATTATTTTTTTAGCGCACGAAATGTTTGAGAATGTTCCATTTCAATAAGGTTTTGATAAAAAAAACAAATGTACTATAATAATCTAACGCCGCGTTCTTATTATTATATATGTGTGTTAATGATAAAATCGCATGCTGTCATTTACAGATAAATAAATTAATATTTTGTAATAAAAGACACTTTTTTTATCGAACTTTATAAAACATATATTTTTTTTAATATTTAAGTCATTTAACCGTGTAAATAAATGTAAATAAAATGCAAATCAAGTTACATATAATTGTTCCTATGTACCTATATTTAGATGTTATAAGTTGTATTTACTTAGTCGTGTAGTAGCGTGCCAAAAAATAGATGGCTATTTAAGGTTTTGGGTACTTTGAAAATTTTTATATGAAAGGATTTTCAAAACGGTTTTGCGTTTACAAATATACAGGATTTATATAAATTTATATAAACTGTAGGACTCATTTATAAATGATGTTCAAAAATATGTATTCATTTACTGTAAATTCTACATAATATATTAATTTCTAAGGGTTTCTTCGTAGTTGGCCGTTTTGGGTACTTAAAATTAATTTGTGCCTTTGAATATTAATATTTTTCATTTATTTTTCGTTACCTTAATATTGTGTAATTTTATGGTTGAATAAATGAAAGATGTCAATAAGTTGGTTTTATTTCATTTATATTATTAAACATTGTTATAATATACTAGCTGGCCCGGCAGACTTCGTAGTGCCTCAATCAATAAATAAAAGACACATCAAGGGAACACATCAAGGGAAAAACAAAATTGTTTGTTTTCATATAATTCTGAGCTTTTTTATATTTTCTCACCTTTTAAACCTTCCCTGACTTCCACGAATAATTCAAGACCAAAGTTAGCTAAATCGGTCCAGCCATTCTCGAGTTTTAGCGAGACTAACAAACAGCAATTCCTTTTTATATATATAGATAACGGAAAGGAATTTTGTTCACATCGTAGAGTATAAGTGTGTATGTCTATGTTACATACTTAAACAATTCAATTTGTCTCTATTTACAAAGTAGATCGATTAAGGATATAAAATTTTCGCCTAAAAAGTATATGAAAACAAAAAAAAACATATTAATAGCAAACCAACATATTTTTTTCCGCATGTTGCGGATAATAACATGAACTTTTAGGTTAGGAATATTGTGTTCTTTTTTTATAATTTAATAAAGATTATTTAGATTTTTTTTTATTGCATTGATGGGTGGACGAGCTCACGGCCCACCTGGTGTGTTAAGTGGTTACCGCAGCCCATAGACATTTTCAACGTAAATGAAGCCACCCACCTTGAGACATGAGTAGTAAGGTCTCACTGTTAACAGTACAACGGCTGCCCCACCCTTTAAACCGCAATACTGCTTCACAGCAGAAATAGGCAGGGTGGTGGTACCTGCCGAAGCGAAGCAGCGCCAGTGTAGTGCACTTCGGTGGAAGTTTCATATATCCCAAGCCTTAACGCGTAACAAACACTATGATAAAGATTATTTGAAATACTCTGTTTTTGCTTTGAATGACAAACGAACACAAACCCACGTTTTAAGTGCTACCACCCACCTCGGGACATGAGGTCGAAATATCTCTTTTTTTTATTGCCTAGATTGGTGGACGAGCTCACAGCCCACCTGATGTTAAGTGGTTACTGGAGCCCATAGACATCCACAACGTAAATGCGCCACCCACCTTGAGAGGTAAGTTCTAAGGTCTCAAGTTTAGTTACAACGGCTGCCCCACCCTTCAAACCGAAACGCATTACTGCTTCACGGCAGAAATATGCAGGGTGGTGGTACCCACCCGCGCGGACTCACAATAGGTCCTACCACCAGTAATTACGCAAATTATAATTTTGCGGGTTTCATTTTTATTACACGATGTTATTCCTTCACCGTGGAAGTCAATCGTGAACATTTGTTTAGTACGTATTTCATTAGAAAAATTGGTACCCGCCTGAGATTCGAACACCGGTGTATCGCGCTCAACACGAATGCACCGGACGTCTTATCCGTTAGGCCACGACGACTGTCGTGTGTCTCTTTTCTCAGTTGACCCACCCTTCACCGCCCACCTATCTTTGCGGCAGAAATAGGTGGACGACAGGACATATCCGCGCAGGTTGGTAAATCATATAAAAAAGCTATAAATTTTCATGGTTACTATTACAATCTAACATAAAGGAAATCGATTTTAAGCACGAAAAGTAAAAGCAAATCATTATTGTAATTCAAGTTTTTTTATTCAAAGCCACAATTCAAAATCATTTCTGATGCCCATTCAATTGCCCAATCAATATAAACGGCCGTCTGGTGTAGTGGTAAGTGACATGGTCACTACACAAGGGGGTCGCGGGTTCGAATCCCGCCAAGGGAAGATATTTGTATGATAAATATAAATGTCTTTTCCAGGGCTATGGATGTATATTAAATATATGTATGTGTATAATAAAAATCTTACATTTATATCCGTTATCTGGTACCTGTAACACAAGTTCTTTACGAACTTATCACGGGATCAGTTAACGTGGCGTGATTGTTAGTAAATATTTATTTATTTATTTAATTAACATTCGAATATAGGGACACAGACATTGTCTGAATTGAAAACGAGTCCGCCTTTACAATGGCACCTTCCTTGTATTCCTGTTAGGCAAGTGTTTTCGCCATATGGATCATCGCACGTTCTTGGGCAGGGGAAGTCAACGACCTCAGTGTTTTCCGGACATTCTTGACCTGGAGACAACATTTATTTTTCAGCGTGTGACTCCTAAAGCTGCCTTTTCGGTCAAGCGGCCATTAAACATACAATTTCAGCTTTGATTCTCGATTAAGGGCTAAAAACAAAAACACCTATTCGAACATTTTCATTTCCGATCTCATTTCCGAACTTACCATTTAAATCTACAGTGCTACGAATAAATAATATGTCAGGAAACGTAACTGCGCTCTAAAAATAACCCAACAAAAGTCGTGTCCAAGTAGGCGGTGCTTAAAAGTCGTGTACACCGCTTCATTAGTCGGATATTGTTCTTGAAAGCGAGACGTATTATTTATTTGTAGCTACAGTGTACTTATTGCCAGTTTTCTAACGTTTTCGATAGCTAAATCAAATTTGTATGCAGTTGGAACAGCGCCCCTAGCGGCAAACGCAGGCTAACGTTCCAACTCCGTTCTGTTTGACGAGGGCTTAAGATATTTGATTATTTAATTTTTAGTGTTTTTTATGACCCGGTAACTAATACCTTTAGGTTTTTTTTTTTTTTTTTTTTCTTTTTCCCTACCTATGCTGATACCCTTGAGAGGCTATTTCAGCGTACCCTAGCTTGTGTAGGTGAGCTCGCGGGGCTCAAACCGGAGAATTGCTAACACCGCCCTAGCAAGAGCAGTGCTTCGCAGAATCTACCACCGGATCGGAAGCGCGACCCACTGAGAAGATCCGGCGAGAAACTCAGTGGGCTGTGTCTGTGGGTTAATTCGCTCGTCGAGCCCTTCGTCGCAAGCGACGGGTTCGGCGGGGACGGTGACCGGTGCTTGTATTGCCTAAAAGCACCGTTAATGAATCAGGAGGATCCGTGATGACGTGCTTTGGGCGACGTCGACGGTTTACCAAACGCTCTACAGGATCGGGTATGTAGTTTCCGGCGGCCACGACAAGAGGGTTCTCATGTCGTGCCGCCTTCTCAAAGTGGCGCAGCGATGCCGACTGTAGATACTTACTGACGGGGTCGAGCTCCAGGTCATCGTGGAGGTCCACGTTCCTCTGGAACCATGGTGCTCCGACGGCTATCCTGCAGAATCGGGATTGTATAACCTGAAGGGGTTTCAAGGTGGTGCGGGCCGCGTGAGCGAACACTACGCTTGCATACGTCATGACGGGGCGTATGCAAGTTTTGTAGAGGGTTACCTTGTTACGGAGGGACAGTTTGCTTCGTCTACAAAGCATTGGGTAGAGTCGTCCTAGTATAAACGCGGCGCGATCGCGTACCGTTTTTACGTGGGGACGGAATGTCATCCCTCTGTCGAGGGTGACGCCTAGGTATTTGACCTTCGGGGCCCACGGTATGGGCGGGTCAAAGAGAGTGATGGGGCTAACGGCGGAGGTGTTTACGCGCCTATTGGGGAGTGGGGTGCTCGAAGTGGTATTCGGAGGGCGACCCCTTTTGAATAGCACCGCTGTGCTTTTCGTGGGGTTAATGTCTATTCGCCACTTCCGGAACCACTGTCCCATGGTGGTTACTGCGGTCTGGAGTCGCCGATGAAGCAACGACATCTTCCTACACGAGTAGTAGATAGCCGTGTCATCGGCGAAGAGCGCTAGATGGGTCTCCGGAGACCGGGGTATATCGTTGATATACAAACTAAATAGTAACGGGGAGAGTGCGGAGCCTTGCGGGACTCCGGCAGTCAGATGACGGGGACGAGAACGAGTTCCCTCTACTCGATATCGAAACGAACGGTTCGACAAGAAGTCTCGTATGATGAGCACGAGTCTGTCTGGCACTCCCATGTTGTACAGTTTGTAGATCAAACCGTTGTGCCAGACTTTGTCGAACGCCTTCGCTACATCGAAGAAGAGGGTCGGGATTTGTTTACGCCTATTTAGCCCTATTAAGATGTGCTCCGTGAGGCGTTGCGCTTGTTGTACGCACGAGTGTTTGGCGCGGAATCCAAACTGCTCGTCTATTAGAATTTTATTCGCGGTAACGAGGTCCCAGAGGCGTTTCCGAAGGAGTCGTTCGTAAATTTTGCCTATCGCTGGGAGGAGACTAATCGGACGGTAACTAGCGGTTTCATTATTCGGTTTGCCCGGCTTGTGTATACCGATAACGTCCGCTTCTTTCCACACCGCCGGAAAGATGCAGTGCGTCATAGCGGCATTTAAGATGGTAGCCAACATTGTTATCAGTTGGACTGGTAAGAGTTTTAACGCGCGGTTGCGGATGCCGTCGGAGCCGGGTGCCTTCTTAGGTTGAAGGTTATCTATTACTTCTCTAACTTCGTCAGAGGTAATGGGGGGTAACGCGTCCGAGGGTGGCAGGGAAGCTCTGCGCTCGACCTCCCTGTCGACTGCCTCGAGTGTTCGGGGTCCGCGTATTGAGTGCTGGTGGTGCACTGCTCTTGCAGTGCATCGGCCAGCAACTCTGCCTTGTCATCGTCATCGAAAGCCGGTGGTTGGCCTGAAGGGCGTACGAAAGGAGGCATAGTAGCGGTAGTTTCGGACTTGAGAGTCCTTGCTAGTCGCCAGTATGCTTGATGAGAGGGCGCGAGTCCTTCTAAGTAACTATCCCAATTCTCATTTCGGGCGTCGCTTAGGCGACATTTTACATCCCGCTGTAGACGACGCATCCGAATCCGGCTTGAGTGCGTGGGAAGTTGATCGTAGGCCCGGATTGCCGCGTTTCTAACTCTTAGGAGGTTCCTAAGTTCGGGGGACAGTCTGATGCGGTGAAAGCTATCCTCCACATCGACTTCTTTTGAGGATCTTATGATCGCGAAAGAGATGTGATCCGTGATGATGTTTATGGATTCGACTGTGTCCTCGGGGGATGGAGTTGAATCCGGGCCGCAGGGGAGTATTGGTGGAGCGGCATCGGCTAAGCATTTGCCCAGCTTCTTCCAGTCCACCATGGTGCTCGTAGCTGTGACTGGGTTGTGGGGGCGACCGAGCTGCATAACGACAGGTCGGTGGTCTGAGTCGAGCTCTGACATTGCTTCGATGGAACGTAAGCGCAGAGTTACGTTCCTCAGCAGTGCCAGGTCTATAGTGCTCGGACGGAGCGCGATGTTATACGGATAACATGTTGGAGTTGGGGGACCGACTACTTCGAAGGTAAGGTCGTCTATAAACGCGTCGAGACGCCTACCGTTTATGTTTGAACTGTGGCAGTTCCACCTAGTGTGGTGGCAATTTAAATCGCCTGCCAGGATGACGGAGTCTCCCATGCCGAACAGTGACTCGATGTCACTGCTCAGAAGGGGCTTGTCCGGGGGGAGATAAACGGATGCGATGACGATCGGCTGGTGTCCCATCAGCGAGATACGGCACACTGACGCCTCGATATGTGAGAGCGAGGGGGTATCGAGAGGAACAACGTGCAGGGCCCGCCTATAGTAAATGGCAGTCCCGCCTTTGGAGGCGGTGAGTCTGTCATTCCTAACCATGACGTAATTCGCGACTTTCGGGTCACGACGCGAGGGCTTCAGGCAGGTCTCCTGCACTAGCAGAATATCTACAAGATTGTCGCGGAGGAATTCGTAAATTTGATCGCGTTGTCGCGCGAGTCCGTTAGCATTGTAGAATGCTAACGTAAGGGAATATGGTTTCTCTCTAGCGTTTTGCGCCATTGATTACCGGTGATTTTAGAAAGTACGGGCCACGGACTCGTAAACGTCCATGTATTCGAACGCGGCCGCGAGCCGTTGTTCGGGGTTTACCGCCCTTCGCATCGCGTCTGCGAACGATCGCAGACGGTCGAAGTTGACCGCCGTGACGAAGTCGCGCACGAGCGTGAAGTCGTTGACGGCTGAGGGTTGCGGGGGACGGTACCCAGGCGCGGGGGGAGGTGCGAGCAGGGGCTGCGGCGCGGGACGTGTCGCGAGCGGGGGCTGGGGTGCGGTTTGTGTTCCCGACCTCGTATACGGCAGCGGTTTATTCCACGCCGAGACGGTGGGAACCGCAGCCGGTACGAAGGCGGGTTTCGGTGCTGAAGGCACCGAAGTCTTTGGGCCGACGGTACGGGGGGCTGGGTGGGTCGGACGTTTTCGCGGAGCCCTAGGACATCCACGGTAATTCGCGGGGTGCCCTTGCTTAAGGCATAGGACACAGCTTGGAGGTTCGGTCGCGGTTTCCCTAACTACCTTTAGGTCATGTCTTATGTTAATTTATATTCTTAATTTTTTGAAAAATGATATTAAGGTGTGAAATGAAATGAAATGAAATGAAGATGATTAATTTGAGACACTAACCAACTGGAATGAAATTAAATTAGATGATATTGGGATGACATTTAATCTCAGTAAAACGGTACTCATGTACTGAGATTTGTTCAGTGGACTTTTTGGAGGATCCCGAGAAGTTACGTCCAGCGGCTTTGTTTCATTTTCCCACATTTGTGCACTTTCACAGATACTAAAAAGTTAATAAACCACCGTTATTACACATTTAAACCTGAAGAAACACTAACTAGACAAAATAAAACAAATCACACAACTTCACTCCTCGCGTTCCCTCTCGCCAAAAAGCCTAACATATTTGACAGACGAATTGATAATTTTAAAGTGCTTGTGAAGTAAGTGTTCTATGTGATAATACACTTTTAGTTGTACTTCGTTGGAACATTTATTTATCCCGAACCCCAGCGCGTAACAATATAAAGATAGAAGATGGGACTATTACCATGTTGTAGCAAACCGACCGGTACGTCACTCTCGCGGCCGTATGCCCGCTCGCTATACATAGTTAGCATCTATGTCGATCTTTTCAACAGTGTATAATCTATGTTCCGGGCGCTTCCGTTTTGAGTGTGAATAGCGTGCGCCCGCGTCTAAATGTAATTATTGTTTAAAATTGAAAATTGTTTGTGATAAAGGAAGATTAAAATTCGAAATTCGATATTGGTGACTAACCCATCGTTTTAAATACCCCTGAGATCTACCCCTCACTATATCTGGCTGCCCAACGTTTCCTAATTTTTTTCTTGCTTGGACTAACAAAATGGCGCGCACGCTTTTGTGAAAAATTTGCTAACTATTGTATGCTGTTGGTGCTTAATTGTAAAGAATGCCTTTAACTAGAAATCAAGATCGCCAGCAACGTCGCGAAGACGACGCTATTCCTGCTGCAGATGCAAATGCCAACGAAAATCACGAGGAGCATGATAGCCCCCATGATCGCCCCCACGCCGAATCACGTAGCAACAATTCTACGTTCAACCTGGATGATGTTTCAGCGTTGATGGCCTCGCTGCAACGTTCGCAGGCCGAAACATTTAAGAACATTATGTCGTACGTGATGGAACAAAGATCGTCGACTCCGGCACCTCCGCCGATGCCCCCAGTGAACGTAGATGGTACCTTGGCGCGTTGCAGAGCTTCTTTCAGCGGTGCACCTGGTGAATCTGTTGAGGCCTTTATAGATGCAATTGAAAGTTATACAGAATGCGTTCAAGTATCTGACGCTAACATCATACGAGGCCTAGCCATGCTTTTGTCTGCTGACGCAGCTACGTGGTGGCTAGGATTAAAGCATCACATCTCCACTTGGAACGAAGCCAAAGAAAATTTAATATATGCATATGGCACCCGCCTTCCACCACATAGAATATATTTGGAAATATTTGCTTCCCCGCAGGATAACGAAAACACAGACAAGTTTGTTGCTCGTATTCGTGCGCTTATGGCAAAGCTACCGCGGGATGATATTACTGAAAAAGTACAACTTGATATGATATACGGGTTGCTTCATAATAGAATACGCACAAGATTGCGCCGTGAAGAAATCACATCTTTCAATTCATTATTAAACCATGCTCGGAATATAGAAGATTCGATAGAGGAGACTCAATCGAGACCAGTGTCGTCCACTAGTGGTGTGCGTTCGATCCGTGCCCAGCCGGCCCAGGCTGCGAGTCGGCCTGAACCGTGCGCCGCTCGTGCGAGGGCCCCGGCGCCGCGCGCGCGCTTTCCAAACTCCGCCGCGGCCGTCGTGCCCGCCACCGCTGTGCCTGTCGCTGTCGCCCAGCCTGCCGCTGCCACGCCTGCCGCTGCTGTGCCAGGTTCTGCAGAGCGATTCGTGACCACGAAGAAACAGCGTCCAGTGTGCTCCTACTGCAAACGGTTTGGACATGCACGGGAACAGTGCCGTAAGTTAAACAACCGAGGTGAGCAAAGTCAATCTAACTTTTCCGAGGGTGTGCAAAATGACAATAATGCGTTTTATAGTGTTCAGTGTAATGTTAATAACACAATTAGTTCTAATTTACCTGTTCAGAATGCAATGTATGATGTTAAGCAGCATGACAAAAATAATTTTCTGAGTAATTTTGAATGTCAAAATTTTTGTAACCGGGATGCAAATATTAATTATGCTACCATTAACAGAGGCCCTACTTCCAGAAAATCTTATTTTCATGCCTGTAATGATTCTGTGTCAAAGAATATTAACTGTAATTGCACTAGTAATAATGAGATGCCAACCTTTTGTGATTCTCATGTTTTATATAATCAGGATGTTCGGACAAAGTGTAAAAATTTAAATATTTGTTATAACCAGGGAACTAGACCTAAATGTAAGAACTCAATTTTACCTTATAATCAAATAATTGAACCAAATTGTAATAATTTAAAATTTTCAACTAACCATGACTGTGACACAAAAGGCAGTAATTTTGGAAAAATTAACGAATGTGTGGAAATTGATAATTGTTTGAATTTTAATTATTGTACATGTGAGGGAAGTGTTGTAGCGTCCATGTACGACCGTGAGAGTGATGATAGGTATTTGCATTTACGGCCTATTTTCAAAATTCAAGTTCTCGGTAAACAGGGTACTGCACTTATAGATACAGCAGCTAAGCATTGTATTGCTGGTCACACGCTGTATGCTCTCCTTCTGCATAAGGGTCACCCTCTTACTCCCTCCACTAGGCGAGTCAAACTTGCTGATGGGCATGTTCGGAATATGGATGTATTGACAACCATATTACCAGTGAGGTTAGAACACATAGTGATTAATATTCCATTTATAATCTTCCCTGATTCTAATGATAATGAAACTTTACTGGGTATTGATTTTATTAATGCTGCCAAAGTTATTATTGATTTTCATCGTCATGAATGGTATTTTAGTACTGATGCTAAGGTGCATTCTTCTTCTTCTTCTTTTAGATAATTTGGCTCCAACGCCTTTGGCATTGATTTTGCCAATGTCAAAGTATTTACAAAAATAACAGGTGCTTAGAGAGGGAAAAAATTACTAAATCTAAATACAAGTAAATTTGGTCGGTTTTTCCATACGCGAATCTGTGGTTTTAAGAACAGCACAAACAAATATATGTTAGACTAACTACTTTAGAGATAAATATTATTAGCAGATAAAAATTTACACAGAATATTTACATGTTTAGAATAGACTAAAGTTAATAAACAATTAATATTAATAGGTCGGGGAATGTCATTGGGAAGGATATCATAAAGAGGGGATACGATATTGGGGCAGTCGAAGAAAATGTGATCCAGGGTACCCTCATCTAATCCACACTCACAAAGAGAATGGTCACGGACTCTAATTTTGGCAAGAAAAACAGGGGAGCAAACATGGCCAAGTCTAAGACGGATTATAGCTGAGACAATTTTTTTAGGAAGATGGCAGTGGGAGGAAAACCAAGGCTTAGAGGGCAGGGTCGGTTGCAAGTTACCATAATGCTTACCTACTGACTGACGAGAAATCTGCCAGCTTTCATTCCAAGATTGAAGCATATCAGATTTTGCCAGAGAATGTAAATCTCGAGTAACTAAGGTGCATTATAAATTACTTTTTGAACCTATGTCTCGTGGTGTGTGCATAGCTTCTACTAACATGCTTCGGGATGATGAAGGCATGCACTTGCAATCAGCTGAGCGCCAAGCATTATCTGAGTTCCTTATTCGGCATGAAAGTATTTTTACAGCAGGGGGAGGTCCGACACCATTCATAGAACATTGCATAGACACCGGAGATCACCCCCCGATAGCTGTGCCGCCCTATCGCCTTAACCCTTCCAAGAAGGAGACGATGAAGAATGAAATAGAGAAGATGCTGGCAGATGACATCATTGAAGAGTGCGAATCCGCCTGGTGCTCTCCTGCATTGATGATACCGAAGTCCAATGGTAATGTAAGATTCTGTGTGGACTACAGGCGCTTAAATGAAGTAACCAAATCGGATACTTACCCACTCCCACGCATTGATGATCTTCTCCAGAGTACGAAGAAGAATTGTTACATGACCACAATAGACCTTCGTTCTTCATATTGGCAAGTTATGGTCCGAGAAGCAGACAGAGACAAAACAGCTTTTGTCTGTCCCCTAGGCACTTACCGTTTTAAAAGAATGCCGTTCGGCTTGAAGAATGCGCCGGCGACTTTCCAAAGGCTTATTGATCGTCTACGCTCCTGTGCTGCTTTGAAGGATGTTACAGTACTTGCTTATCTAGACGATTTGTTAATTATTTCAGAAGGATTCCAGCAACACCTACAAGATCTGGAAGCTGTTTTTAGTCGTTTGTCTGAATTTAAACTTCACGTAAACAGAGAGAAGTGCACTTTTGCCAAAGAAAGGGTCCGTTATCTGGGCCACGTCATCACTCCAGACGGTGTGTCTCCTGACCCTGAGAAGGTCAGTGCTGTCCTTAATATGCTGGAACCATCTAACCTAAAACATTTAAAAACTTTTCTCCAAACATGCTCTTGGTTCAGGAAGTTTATTCCAAACTTTTCAAATATAGCAGAACCGCTTACTCGACTGACCAAGAAGAATTACACATGGAGCTGGGGACCTGAACAAACACAGGCATTCAAAGAATTGAAGCGTCTGCTGACCACGGCGCCCGTACTTGTTCAAGCGAATTTTAAACAACCCTTAGTACTGCGTACCGACGCGAGCAACTATGCACTTGGCGCAGTTTTAGCTCAAGGGGAAGGCAAGGACGAAAGGCCTATCGAGTATGCTAGCCGCCTACTCACCGCAGCGGAGCGCAACTACTCTACTACAGAACGAGAAGCGCTTGCTGTAGTCTGGGCCGTGGAGCGTTTCAGGCCATACCTCGACGGCCAACCAATTATTATAGGCAGTGACCACCAACCCTTGCGTTGGTTGCTTTCTTTAAAGTCTCCTGCTGGTAGGTTGGTCCGTTGGGCGCTTAAACTCCAAGAATTTGACATCAGATTCGAGTACACCCCAGGAAAAGCTAACGTTGTCGCTGACACGTTAAGTAGACCGATCTGTTCCAACGAAACACAAAATAACTGCGGCATCTGTTCTGTCATTTGCGACCTGCCCACCAAGTCACCTACCCAGTTACGTCAAGACCAGTTGACTGATCCGGAAATACAGAAGATCGTCACAGAACTGGAAGGAGTGGATGAACTTGCTGCTAAAAGATGGTCAGAAAGAGGATTTCTAATGGAACAAGGTGTTTTATATCGACTTAATCCGGATTCTGATGCCGAGGCTCCACAATTAGTCATTCCTGCCCATCAAGTGACCGACATTCTCAAAGAGCTTCACGATGCCCCTACCGCTGGACATGCAGGAATTGACCGGACTTACCAACAAGTCTCACGTCTGTTCTACTTCACAGGAATGAGAAGAATCATAACCGACTATGTAAAGGCATGTATCCATTGTCAACGCTATAAGGCTGCTAATACCAAGCCTCCAGGTCTATTGCAGACGCCGGTGATGAACCAGCGCAACGAGGTCTTGGCAGTTGATCTTTTCGGCCCGTTACCACCTGGAAAACAGGGGGAGCGTTGGATCTTGCTAATAGAAGATACTGCTACGAGGTGGACAGAACTTTTCCCATTGAAGGAAGCTACTGCTGAGGCGTGTGCACATGTCCTCATAGAGGAGTATTTTATGAGGTTCGGTCTTCCACGCCGACTAGTTTCTGATAATGGCGTACAATTTATTTCGGCAGTCATGCGTCAATGCATGTCCATCCTGGGGATAAAGCAAAACCTTATCCCTCTCTATCACCCAGAAGCAAACCCCGCCGAACGTAAAAACAGAGATCTTAAGACTTTATTAGCACAACTCGTGGAATGTGACCACACTTCCTGGCCAAACATGTTACCAGTGATTCGATTCGCTCTTAATAACGCTAAATGTCGCACCACAGGTATGTCACCTGCTTACTTGTCATTTGGCAGAGAGATGAGGTCCCCCACAGAAGTTGCCCATGACCTTCGTGCTGTTCTAGACAAAGATAACTTTGTTCCCCAAATAACTCCCTATCTCAGGAAATTTGTTAACTCCTTTTCAGCGGTGCGCGAACGTGTAGAGACGCTTCAAGATAAAGCTAAAGGGTATGCTGATCGTTCGAGACGGCCCATTGAAACATTCAACGAAGGTGACATGGTTCTCATCAAATCACATGTCTTCAGTAAGAGCGCTAATGGCCTTACTTCTAAGTTTGTTCCAAAACGCGATGGTCCGTATCGCATCGTTAAAAAGGTCAGCCCTACTACTTACCACGTCGCGCATGTTGACAAACCTGATGAAGTTTTAGGGAAATATCATGTGAACGATCTCACTCTATACCGTGAGAATCAGAGTGATGCTCTTCCGCGGCCGGTGATGCCTAAAAAGAAACGTGGTCGTCCCCCAAATAATGTTAAAACAGATTCTCGAGTTCCAGGGCATATGACGACACGGCATGCTGAACCATGTGCTGAAGCTCCACGTCTTTCTCCCGCAGCTGGTGGTATGGTTGGTCTTGCGCCTGTCCCTCAGCCCAGTAGTAATGAGATGCTAGTCCAGGAGCGAGGGCGTCCTCCAGGACTAGAGGGGGAGTATGTAGCAAACCGACCGGTACGTCACTCTCGCGGCCGTATGCCCGCTCGCTATACATAGTTAGCATCTATGTCGATCTTTTCAACAGTGTATAATCTATGTTCCGGGCGCTTCCGTTTTGAGTGTGAATAGCGTGCGCCCGCGTCTAAATGTAATTATTGTTTAAAATTGAAAATTGTTTGTGATAAAGGAAGATTAAAATTCGAAATTCGATATTGGTGACTAACCCATAGTTTTAAATACCCCTGAGATCTACCCCTCACTATAATGTTCAAATTTAATAGGCAGGTAATTTTTTTTTCGAAAATATGTACGTCTTGTGTAAACCGTACTCACCGACCTCACGAGCGACATCAAGACGATGGAATCATCGCAAACTTACTAGCACAATTAAAAAAGAAGCAAAGTAAGTTAGTGTATTTTATTTAAAAGATCACTTTAATACGGTTTCTTGTGTAGTTTTTTTTATTATAGTACTAGCTGACCCGGCAGACTTCGTAGTGCCTCAGTCGATAAATAAAAGATCTAAATTTTTATATAAAAATTCGCCCTCGGTCTGTTAGGACTCTAGCAGTGATAAAAGCTGTGAAGGCGCGAATTCAAAGAAATCCCAAAAGTAAGCAGTAACTGTTGGCCCTTCAGATGGGTTTAAGCAGAACCACGGTGAAAAGGGTGTTAAATGAAGACTTAGGGCTTCGGGCATATCGAAGAAAAACAGGACATCGTTTGAATGCTCGTCTAATGGACCTGAGACTGAAGAGATGCCGCGCTTTGTTGAAGCGGTACGCGGGAAAAAAATATCGGGAAATTCTTTTTTCGGATGAAAACATTTTTACCGTAGAAGAGAGCTACAACAAACAAAATGATAAGGTGTACGCACACAGTAGTGAAGAAGCGAGCAACCGTATTCCGCGTGTCCAACGAGGTCATTTTCCATCCTCGTTCATGGTATGGTTGGGAGTTTCTTAATCGGGCTTAACAGAGGTACATTTTTGTGAGAAAGGTGTAAAAACGAATGCAGTTGTGTATCAAAATACAGTCCTGACGAACCTTGTGGAACCTGTTTCTCATACCATGTTCAATAACAGGCACTGGGTATTCCAACAAGATTCGGCGCCAGCTCATAGAGCGAAGAGCACACAAGACTGGCTGGCGGCGCGTGAAATCGACTTCATCCGGCACGAAGACTGGCCCTCCTCCAGTCCAGATTTGAATCCGTTAGATTACAAGATATGGCAACACTTGGAGGAAAAGGCGTGCTCAAGCCTCATCCCAATTTGGAGTCACTTAAGACATCCTTGATTAAGGCAGCCGCCGATATTGACATGGACCTCGTTCGTGCTGCGATAGACGACTGGCCGCGCAGATTGAAGGCCTGTATTCAAAATCACTGAGGTCATTTTGAATAAACTTTAGTTTCATAAGAATCTATGTTTTGTTAAGTTCATTTTGGTATATGAATGGTTACATAATGAATAAACTTGTTTCAATTATTTTACATTAAACATGTGACAGAATTTATGACCTGACTAGGTATATAAGATTATTGTTTATCTCGGCTATAATCTTTGAACAAATTATTTGACGAAGTCTTTTATCTTATCTTCTTCTGGTTACTTGAAAGATACAATTCGGAAACGTTGTTATCATGACAGAATCTTTGAACGTCATTATCACCGATTTCAAGACATCTGTGTGCTAAGTCCGAGTTTTAAGCGTTTTTTTTTTTTATTGCTTAGATGGGTGGACGAGCTCACAGCCCACCTGGTGTTAAGTGGTTACTGGAGCCCATAGACATCTACGACGTAAATGCGCCACCCACCATGAGATATAAGTTCTATGGTCTCAAGTATAGTTACAACGGCTGTCTCACCCTTCAAACCGAAACGCATTACTGCTTCACCGTGGAAATAGGCGGGGTGGTGGTACCTACCCGTGCGGACTCCCAAGAGGTCTTACCACCAGTAAATAGCGTTAATTCAAATTTGTATGGAGTCGGAACGTTTGCCTACGTTTGCCGCTAAGGGTGCTGATTCGACTCCATAAAAATTTGAGTTAACTTTTACGCTATCGAAAACGTCAAAAAACTCTCACCAAGCACACAGATCCACTTGAAATTTTGTACAAACATTATGGAACGAAGGCAATACAAAAATTTTGAGTTTACAATAAACTATTTAATTGTGATTTTTTAGTTTTTAAACTACATATATTTACTTGGGAAATAAACTGCACATAATATTATACATAGTACATCCACATAACGCGCTTTTAAAATTGAAGTGGCTAAATTCAAAATTCTTGTTTTTGGAACGAAGTTCCTTACGGCAGGCTTGGAGGGGATAGGGATTTTGCTGCGCGACCGAACTGAAAAAAATATGATAGTAAAACCGTAAGAAAAAATCTGTGGAAAAAAGTGCGTGGAATAAAACCGTTAAATGAGACGTGCACAGGCGCGACAGTCGCATACACAAGCGAGTAGTGTATAGTACCTTTCTCTTTCTCCCTCTTTCTTTTCGTTTTCTCATCCCTTCTCTCTCTATTTTGTAATTATTTCTATTTCTAGGTAATTTTATGTTGTCAAACAAAAATAAAGAGACATATTTTGTTATTTTAATTGATAATTTGAATTACGATTTTATTTTTATTTTACGTAATTTATTATTTCCTAAAATACTGAATTTCCTAAATACTTTCCTGTCCTAAGTCCTAAGTCTTCATTTAACACCCTTTTCACCGTGGTTCTGCTTAACCCCATCTGAAGGGCCAACAGTTTCTGCTTACGTTTGGGATTTCTTTGAATTCGCGCCTTCACAGCTTTTATCACTGCTGGAGTCCTAACAGACCGAGGGCGACCACTTCTTGACCTGTGATCTACACTAGAGTCTTCATTGTATCGTTTGATGGTACGATAAACGAATCTTTTGGTTATATTCATTATTTTTCAGTATGTTAAAAATTTGAATTGGCGCGTAACCGCAACGATGCAACGCAATAACTGCAACACGGTTTTCTTTAAGCGTCCACTTCATATTTAAAAATGAGTAAAATTCTAAAAGTATACATTTTTATTTTCATGAACAATTCGAAATTCGAATTCAATAAACTTTTTTGTGGCCAGCATTCTAAAAGAAAAGTTTTTACTGTGTGACAATACTTATGACCTGACTAGTTATTTACCGGTTGTACGTAATATTGCAGTATGTGTATTTATGTACCGCGGCCACAATAGCAACGCGGAACGCGAACAAACCAATTGAATGAATGACTTATCTAAGATCGCAGAAGATCGCTTCGAACCAGACTCTCTTCGCTGTACCATGAGTATATATTCGGTCTGTACGAGAAGGGTCTGGCCTTGAGCGATCACGGGAGCCCTTGAGTAATGCAATTTGAAACTGGGCGCCTCCATTCAGTGTTTGCTTTGATTTTTCACGTACTGATGTGTGACCTGAAGAGCAGGATTACTGAAGAGCGTTGCAAGGGAGTCAAAAAATATACACGTAGAAAAGTGCCACCATCGTTATTTTATGGTAGAAATAAAAGGCTTTTGTGTAGGAGACAAAAAAATACGGTACTTTTTTCCTCTTATCCTATTTATTTATCAATTTTGAATAGCAAACCGATGTTTTTATGTACATAATAGTGGTGTTCTTTTTGTGTACTATTTATATGTGTATTAGTTAAAATTGTAAACGCTAAATATCATTCAATACACCTTAAAGAACCTGAAGTCGTCGTGGCCTAACGGATAAGACGTCCGGTGCATTCGTGTTGAAGTGATGCACCGGTGTTCGAATCAGGGTTGTTGCGGATGCAAAAATTTAGACATCCGCGGATGCAGATGCGGATGCGGATTATTAGAAGTACACATCTTCGGATGCGGATTCGATGCGGATGCGGATTTTAAAAGGATAATTAATTATTTATTTATTTTTGAAACATCCTTTTAAATTCCCTTATTTTAAACTTCCTATATTTTAAACTAAAATCAATTTAATTTTAACTTTTTATTTATTTAATCATATTATTAGAACAAAGTTACACCAGTTTTTAGTTTTACTTATGACACAACAGAATTTTAAGCTTCTAGTTGCATAATAAAAAAATCTTTGTTTAATAATTAAAGTTAAAGATTGGTGAATTATATTTAATAAATAGCAATATTGCAGCCTTCTCAGCTTCCAACCTGTTTCTTAGTGGATTATATATTAACCCAGCTCCACTAAATAGTTGTTCGCTGGGAACACTGGCTGGTGGAGGTGATAAATATCTGCATGCTAATTTGGAGAGAATTTTAAATTCACAACGGTTAACTTTCCACCAATTAAGTGGATTTTCATCTAAATCTAGTCTTTTTTTGTTACGATAAATAACTAATTCTTTGCGGAGAAGAGCATCGGGGCTACTGTTGTCCGGTTCTCCTTCACCTTCATCTTCGCTCGATGAACCTAACATCATGGCAAGATCGCTTTTTAAGCAAGTCTTCTTACTCATACTGGATGTTCCTGGTTCAGGATCGAGAGAATCTCCCATTCTCATTCTTTTTGTTTTTTCCGCCGGCGACTTAGGAGAATCAGGCACGACAGGATCATTCACCATCTTTATTATTTCATCTTTTATTTTTTCTTCGGTGACTGGTTTGAAAAATTTATGCTTATAGCGAGGATCTAAATATGTGGAAATTGCATATAAGTTGTTATCTTCCAAAGAAGAAAATTTCGCTGAAAATTGTGATTTCAGATTAGAAACTGCCAACCGAATACTATCACTTTCTCGTGGTTTTGTTAAATAGACGTCAAGTTTTTTCAAAAGCATTTGTATGATAGGAATCACAGATGATATGAGTGCTTGAGAGCTGCTCATTTCACGAGTGGCTTCTTCAAACGGTTTCAATACTTCAAGACAGCATTCTATTACTTTCCACTCTTCAGGCAAAATTGATTCAATATTATGATCATTGGCATAAAGACTTAATGCATCTTTTATCTTCATAAAACGCTCAAACATGTAGAACGTGCTGTTCCAGCGCGTCACACAATCCTGGAATACTTTAAGATGTGGTTGATTAAGTCTGTCTTGAATTTTTTCAAGTTGCTTTTGAGCAATGGTTGAATGGTTAAAATGAGAAATAATTTTCTTACATTTTTGTTTGACGTCTTCTATGCTTTCCTGCGATCGTAAACCATGCCGTATAACGATTTGTAACTTATGAACGGTACAATCTAAATCATTTAGCAATGCTAATCGCATCCCTCTTTTCATATTAGAGCCTTCATCTCGTATCATGCAATGCACTTTTTCATTTGAAATATTCCATTCAGCAAGCATTGTGTTAAATTTTTCTGCAATGATATCACTAGTATGACGGTCATCAAAAGTCTCGCATTTTAACACAATTGACGATCGTTCAAAGTTTTCTGATACTCCGTGGCAAGTTAGGCTAAGCAAAGAAACGCCTGAGCTGGGATCTGTCCAAATATCAGTAGTGAACGACTTATAATCATATTTTTCAATTAATTCTTTAACTTTTGCAGCAAGTTTTATGTATAGCTCATTGCACACGAAATCAGTAAAAAAATGTCGTCCCCTAAAATTATACTTCGGTGCTAACTCTTGTATGAGACGACGAAATCCAAGTCCTTCCACAAAGCTAAAAGGTAAATTTTGAAGCGCTATCATTTCGCCAATGAGTTTGTCAATCTTTTTTGAATTAGAGTTGTTAGTATCCCACTTCTTTTCTTTTTGTATTACTTCCTCTAACGAAAGTTGTTTTTTGGCTTGTTGCAACGGAGTCACAATTGTACCTGTAAAAGAATGCAACATAATTTACACAAACCAATTAAGTTAATTTATCTAACCGTAACTAAATTTGTAAAACATGATTGTAAATCCGATATTTCGATATTTTCGATAAATTACATACTTTTTTTTTTTTTTTTTTCGAGTAGAGGGCCGAACCTCCTACGAGGTCCCCGCGCAAAAGGGGCGCGCGGGGTATGTGAGACTCAACGATCTGCATGGTGTTGTGAGCAGACCGCGGGCCCAAGGATTTTAGAGCCCACCCACTAAACGACTCCTCTGCACTCTTACACCCGACGTCCGATCCCCTCCGAGGTCAGAACCCGGATGAGGTAGGGGGGCTACCGCGGTCAACACTACAACCAGACGGCGCGGCTCACCCCAAGGACGCCCAGCCGACGGAGCCTTCGAGGCGAATCGAAGGCTCTGAAACGTCGGCCGTCTCGGTACGGCAGCCCGTCGGGCCGCCCAGACGGTGCCGCTGGTGTCCCGGAATACCCCGCTGGACCAGAACCAGCCTGCCGGGTCGGGACGCGATACACCGTCGACCGGTCGCTCTATTCACTCCACGGCAGCGCGCTAGAGTGCTGGTAGCGCGCCGCGCGGCCTCACCCCCTCAGGTCGCCCCTTGACCTTCACCGGGGGGAGGCCGCCACCTACAGGGGCCGGGACGTACGGGCGTATTCCCGCCTCCGGCCCCCGGCTCGACGGCGACGGATCGGTGCGGAAAGGGAAGAGCTCTCCCTCTCTCGCTCCGCCGCCTCCTTCTGCGAGATGGTGGACTCGCAGAAGTCGAGCATCGCCTTCCAGGACGCGTCGCTGCCGAGCATCGTAGCCACGACGCGCGGCAGCGAGAGGTCCTCTCCTATGACCGCGACGAGGGCGGCGCGTTGCTCGTCGAATCCAGAGCAACGCGCCAGCGTGTGTTCCGCTGTGTCTTCCTCGTCGCGGTCCGCGCAGTGGTGGCACTGTGCCGTCGGTTCCCTTCCGGCTATCTTAAAGAGGTACCGGCCAAAACGCCCATGGCCGGTCAACATCTGCGTCAGCCGGAAGGTGAGGCATCCGCGGTCACAGCCCACCCAGTCCGCGAGGACCGGACGGACCGCCTCGACGGTACGGAGGCCGGCCGACGGGTCCGCCAAGCGGCGAGACCACGCCTCCAGCACGGACCGCCGAGATTGGAGCCTCCGCGCTCGAACTACTCCTTCGCCGGGGCGCCCTTCCCCCCTAGAGCGGAGGTCGCTACGCCACCGGTAATCGGCAGCGAGCGCCTCCGCCTCCAGGTCCCAGGGTGGCGCCCCGGCGAGCAAGCACGCCGCCTCGAAGGAGACGGTGCGGTATCCTCGGATCGCCCTGACCGCGATCGCGCGCTGCGGACGTCGCAGCGCGGCGACGTTCTGGCGGGTCAGGGCGTGGCACCATACGGGCGCGCCGTATAGTGCCATCGACCGCACCACCCCCATGTAGAGGCGGCGCGCCACCTGATCGGGACCCCCGACGTTTGGAAGGAGCCGGCTCAAAGAGCCGGCCGTTGCCATCAGCCGAGGGCCCAACTTCTCAAAGTGAGCGCGGAAGTTCCACCGACCGTCCAGTTCGAGGCCGAGGTACCGAAGACCGGTCACCCCGACCCCGACGCGGACGCCTCCGATCACGAGGTGGGCACCCACAGGCGGCGCTCGTCCCGGCCCGTGAAAGAGCAGGGCCTGGGTTTTGTCGAGCGCCACCTCGAGCCCCAACCGTCGGATCCTGGTGACGACGTGTGCCACGCCTGCGCACGCCAGACGGGCAGACTCCCGGTAGTCCCTCCCCGGAGCTACGACCAACGTGTCGTCAGCGTAACAAATTAGCTCACAGCCCACCTGGTGTTAAGTGGTTACTGGAGCCCATAGACGTCTACAACGTAAATGCGCCACCCACCTCGAGATATAAGTTCTAAGGTCTCAGTATAGTTATAGTAATAAATACAAGTTAGTGTAAAGTGACGTATTATTTAATTCCCGCTGACCTAAGTAAGCCCTTTACAAGACTACTGGTGAGAGCAACGGCGATAGTGGGATCGATCTATATTAAAAACGGCGGAGAAGGAAGTAAATTGGGTAGTCGAGAAAAAAACGTGGAATGAATGGAACGAAACATGGAATGAATTTTAAAAGTGGAATTTAAAATAAATCAGTACAGAACATAGATAATACACATAAATTAGTTATAGATAAACAACTCAAGCACTCAACAAAAATGTTTACGGGCGTCGGCCACTAGATGGCTTTGTTTCGATTTGTTTCTCATTGGTCCTGTAGATGGCGGTAACAAATTACCTATCCTATATCTTATTTTTAATGAAGGATTTTGTAAATTTTCACATACCACTATTTGATAAAATTTAATCAATTTGTCTATAACAAATAAAGACTTGTATGATTTATTAATTTTTAATTTTCTCTGTTTAGCTACACAATAATTAAGTACCTCAAAGCCTTCGTCAAACAGAACGCGTTCTTAGCGCGCGTCAGAGCGCTGAACTAACGCCGCGCTATGACGCCGAGATGTGTTGTACTACTACGGTAACATACCGTCAAACAGAGCGCCAGCGCTATAGCGCTCATCGTAGTAGTACAACACATCTCGGCGTCATAGCATAGCGCTCTGACGCGCGCCAATTACGCGTTCTCTTTGACGAAGCCTTTACTTTAACAACATATAAGTTTATGGGCACTCGCTATAAGATGTCGTTAGTTTCCATACAAAAAAAAATATCTTAAAGTATCGTAGTTTCAGGGCCCTGGTACAGAATTTAAATGAACTACTGCAGTCTGTATATTGTTTCCTTTCTGGTGGAAGCGTACTTTTTTACGTGAGCTTACAATCAATTAAAGATTTCGGTTGTGTTCGATTTTTTGGAAAATAAAAGAAGTATGATCAAGATCTTTGGGCAAGAAAGCGAGTAGCTAATTCCTGTGTTTTTTTAATTTTTTTTGTTAATTTATTGTTTCAGTTTTAAGCATGTAATAATATAATAATTGTAAATAGATATGCTTTAACAAAAACCGACTTCAAATAGAAAAAAAAGATATTCCAAAACAAATTAATATACACTAAAAACAATAACCATCGAAATCGATTGGCGTGATATTGAGTTATTCATTTATTTGTCGCGCACGTGCTTAAGGCAAATTTAAGACTTACATGGTTTTCTCATGGATACCGTTATCAGAACTGGACCAAATAAAATGGGGCCACACGGGAAGCGTCAGCTTTCTAATAAAAAAAGAATCATCAAAATCGATTCACCCAGTCAAAAGTTATGTTTTTTTTAATTGCCTTTGTAGGCAGACGAGCATGCGGCCCGCCTGATGGTGAGTGGTTACCGTCGCCCATGGACTTCAGCAATGCCAAGGGCAGAGCCAAGCCGCTGCCTACCGCTTAATACTTCAACATGAGGTAACAAACATAAAAAAAAAAAACAGTCATCAGTCTGGAATTGAGAACCTCCTCCTTTTTTGAAGCCGGTTAAAAATTTAATAGAGCATTGAAAAATACGTTACTGAAACCTTAAAATTCTTTTTTGAACAAAATTTTTTCAAGTTAATTACATCCGTTCCATGCGGTGACATCTTTCAAGGTTTTAAGACGGAATAAAAAATACCTATGTTGTTTTAAAAAAAAAAAACTGGTTTTTATAACTTTTGGTTTTTTTTATATTATTAAATTGTTTGTTTTTGAAGTATTATAATACAATATTATATAGTTTAAAGTATTCCTATTAGATGGCAGCAATGTACACATAATAGTGGTAGATACATTGATAAAATAAATGTGTTAAATGAAAAAAAAAAACAATTTCAATTTTTCAGCACAAATCGGCAATTACATACTTAATATGAATAAACGAATTATATATTTATTAACTAGTGGTCTCCTGGTAGTCGTAATTAGACTATAATTAATTGAGATGATAAGTTTGTATAATATACACTATTATGATTCTATTGTCAAGACTTCTACTTCAAAGAATTCTATTTCTTCACAGATGTCGCTAAGACTACACTTTAGACATTTTACAAACAATATTTAATCTATTCTCAATTTGACCACAGACTATAAGCAATAGGAAAAGTTTGACAATAAACAAATGGTATGTATGCGTGTGTGTGTCAAATACATGGTAGTGTATGTAATATTTTCTTTATTGATTTAATGTATCTTTTATGCATTATTTAAAAAAAAAATAGCATTGTGCACTGCTTCTCTATATTCTCTAGTATTTCATACTCCTCCGTAAGCGCCATTTTCGTAAAAAGGGGTACAAAGTTTTTGCTTCACGTAACAATATATAGATATTTTGTCTTAACACCCAAATTGACGTATCGACAAGATTTGTTTCACCACTCAATGGAAAAAATAAAGAAGGTATTTTACTTGTGGTAATTTCGGTTTGAAGGGTGGGGTAGCCGTTGTAACTATACTGAGACCTTAGAACTTATATCTCAGGGTGGGTGGCGCATTTACGTTTTAGATGTATGATGGTAACCACTTAACACCTTTTTTTTTTTTTTAACCTGTGCTTATTGCCTTGAGAGACTATTTCAGCTTCGCCCTAACGTTTGTAGGTGAGCTCACGGGGCTCAAACCTGACTACGATGCTAACACGAACCCTAGCAAGAGTCGTGCTTCGCAGAATCTACCACCGGATCGGAAACGCGACCCACTGAGAAGATCCGGCGAGAAACTCAGTGGGCTGTGTCTGAGAGTTAATTTGCTCGTCGAGCCCTTCGTCGCAAGCGACGGGTTCGACGAGAACGGTGACCGGTGCTTGAAGTACCTAAAAGCACCGTTAGTGGATCGGGAGGATCCGAGATGACGTGTATGACGTACTTAACACCAGGTGGGCTGTGAGCTCGTCCAGCCACCTAATAAATAAATAAATAAAACAAAACGTATACTGTATTTGACCAAAACACATGCCAACGTAACCAATGATTTCTGTGTGTCGTGTATATTAAATTTAGTTAAAACCCCATTTTACGACTTAAACACGCCTGTATTTTCGTGTCAAAATTTATTATTCAACAAAATGAAATGGATTACGATAAACCGTTGGGCGGTACTTGGTCGGATAATGAAGTATCGATGAACAATTTTTATTTATTTTTTATTGCTTATGGGGGTGGACGAGCTCACGGCCCACCTGATGTTAAGTGGTTACCGGAGCCCATAGACATCTACAACGTAAATGCCGCCACCTATCTTGGGATTTACAGGTGGTAGGACCTCTTGGGAGTCCGCACGGGTAGGTACCACCACCCCGCCTATTTCCGCCGTGAAGCAGTAATGCGTTTCGGTTCGAAGGGTGGGGTAGCCGTTGTAACTATACTGAGATCTTAGAACTTATATCTCGAGGAGGGTGGCGCATCTACGTTGTAGATGTCTATGGGCTCCAGTAACCACTTAACACCAGGTGGCCTGTGAGCTCGTCAATCCATCTAAGCAATAAAAAAAATAATATGAGTTCTAAAGTCTAAGTTTTTACAGTACAACGACTGCCCCGCTCCTTATGCCGAAATGCGTTACTGCTCCACGGCAGAAATAGGGCTACCCATGTGGACTCATAAGACGTCCTACCACGTAAAGTATCTTATTTTTTTCATTTTTTTTATTGTCTTTTTTGATGGGTGGACGTGCTCACAGCCCAACTGGTGTTAAGTGGTTACTGGAGCCCATTGATGGCGGCTTTGCCTTTACTCCTCAACTGTGTGCTTAGTGCCAGTTTTCTAACGTTCTCGATAGCGTAAAAGTTAACTCATATTTGTATGGAATGGGATCGTTTGCATACGTTTGTCGCTAGGGGCACTGTTCCAACTGCACACGAAATGATGATGATAAATAGGACGCTAATTACTTACTATATCGAACACCATCCCGACAGGAGCCCTCTTCTTCGATATAGCGATGGCGTTCGATAAAGTCTGGCACAACGGTTTGATATACAAACTGTATAAAATGGGAGTGCCAGACAGACTCGTGTTCATCATAGGAGACTACTTGTCGATCCGTTCGTTCCGATATCGAGTCGAGGGAACGCGCTCCCGCCCCCGTCACGTCACAGTCAGAGTCCCGCAAGGCTCCGCCCTCTCCCCGTTACTGTTCAGTTTGTATATCAATGATATACTCCGGTCTCCGGAGACCCATCTGGCGCTCTTTGCCGATGACACGGCTATTTACTACTCGTGTAGGAAGAAGTCGTTGTTACATCGGCGACTTCAGACCGCAGCTACCACCATGGGGCAGTGGTTCCGGAAGTGGCGCATCGACATCAACCCCACGAAAAGCACAGCGGTGCTCTTCAAAAGGGGTCGCCCTCCGAACGCCACGCTGAGCATCCCTCTCCCGACTAGGCGCGTCAACACCTTCGCCTCCGCCATTCGCCCAATCATGATGTATGACCAGCCCATACCGTGGGCCCGAAGGTCAATTACTTAGGCGTCACCCTCGACAGAAGGATGACATTCCGCCCCTATATAAAGACGGTACGCGACCGTGCCGCCTTCATACTAGGACGTCTCTACCCGATGATATGCAGGCGAAGTAAAATGTCCCTTAGAAATAAGGTGACACTCTACAAAACTTGCATACGCCCCGTCATGACCTATGCAAGTGTAGTGTTCGCTCACGCGGCCCTCACTCACTTAAAATCATTCAAATTATTCAATCCCGTTTTTGCAGGATAGTCGTCGGAGCCCCGTGGTTCGTCAGGAACGTCGACCTCCATGACGACCTGGACTTAGTAGTCTTAGTCGTAGTAGGACTTAGTAGTAGTCAATCAGTAAGTATTTACAGTCGGCGTCGATGCGCCACTTCGATAAAGCGGCACGACACGAGAACCCTCTCATCGTGGCCGCCGGTAACTACATTCCCGATCCTGCGGAAAGAATGAAAAGCAGTCGACGTGGCCCCAAACACGTCATTCCGGATCCTCCCGATCCACTAACAGTGCTTTTAGGTACCTCAAGCACCGGTCATCGTTCTCGTCGAACACGTCGCTTGCGACGAAGGGCTCGACGAGTAAAGTAACCCACAGACACAGCCCACTGAGTTTCTCGCCGGATCTTCTCAGTGGGTCGCGTTTCCGATCCGGTGGTAGATTCTGCAAAGCACGACTCTTGCTAGGGTTCGTGTTAGCAACGTCGTCAGGTTTGAGTCCCGTGAGCTCACCTACTAGTTAAGGTTACGCTGAAATAGCCTCTCAAGGCTCTCAGCTTCGGTAGGAAAAAAACATCAAACAAAGCGGGAACTTTTAACACTTGTGCAACTATCTTACTTCAATATCTTCGATTCGGTTCGAAATGAAAAAACCATTTTATATTTTTGCTTTTAAATTAATGATTTTAATATTGAATCCAACAACAATTAATTCACTGCTCGTGTAAAATTTCATATTAGTTCAGCCTCGTTCCAGTTTGATTATTCAAGTGTTTTTGTTTTAACTATGTTATTTTGTATGTCACGGTAATGTTTTTTTTAATTAAGCACGAATAAAACAAGGGCACACGTCGCTTTGACGATGGCTTAAAACATGACTTACCTGTGTTTTTTTATTTAAATGATTATTATGAAATGCTCTAAATGGGTCAACCACAGTCATTAGTATATAGTAGATACTAGAGCACACAGACATCCTGATTACGCCACCTACCCCGAGATATGAGGTCGAAGAAGCAATATCTTTGTATCTCTGCATGGAAATATTTCCGAATACAACAAAATTTACCTCTTTTAAATTAGTATAAAATTTAATTAATCTAGTGCAAACATTAATATTATTTATACGTATCATTTACACATCGAACATCACTAAACACTACACAAACACAGCAGCGCGTGCGTACAAAATAATATATAAAGGCACCGCGTATTATTACCGAACTTATTCGCAGAATATCGTCAAGATGGCCGCCAAACATAACTTCCCCATGCTCCTGCTCGTATCCCTGATGGCTCTCGCAGCCAGCCAGGGTTCGGTTGAAAAAGGTGAGTAATTATTTTCACTTATTTTCAATTTATTTATTGATACCGTTATCTCGTTTTTACCGTCGCACCGCCCGCCACCGGAGTAGAGTTCATCCATACTACCTGGAGCCACTGCGGTCGTCCACAGTGCGTTTCCAGAGGTATTTTTGGCCACGTACCATCCGGCTATGGAATGAGCTCCCTTCCACGGTGTTTCCCGAGCGCTATGACATGTCCTTCTTCAAACGAGGCTTGTGGTATAGTATTAAGCGGTAGGCAGCGGCTTGGCTCTGCCGCTGGCATTGCTGAAGCCCATGGGCGACAGTAACCGCTCACCATCAGGTGGGCCGTGTGCTCTTCTGCCTACAAGGGCAATAAAAATAAATAAATAAAACTTCATAGGGCTCCATCAGAATAAAGTTACAGATTAAACACAAGTTTTTTTTTATAGCCCTCATAGTCGGCAATAAAAAAAAGTTGGATTGGTTATCATTGCTCGTGAACGATAGCAATACTGCGACGTTTCACAACGCCCAGAAAACATCGTAGAGGTAAATTAATCGGCATTGAATGCAGTGTTTCTAGATATGGATAAACCGCTCTCGTGTCGTGAATTGCGATGGTAAAAACGAGATAACAGGATTGTCTCAAATGAGTGTAGGTACTCACGATTAATACGAAAGAAAATAACTAAACATTTCGGTGATTACTTGTGGTGGGGCAGTATTGAGAACCAGCACGAGCTATCCTCAGTGGCGGATTTACCCTAAGGCCCCGGCCTATGGCGGCCAGGTTTAGTGGCGGCCCCAATCGTGTCAAAAAACTTATTATAACGTATGGCGGGCGGACTGCACTGCGTGGTGCAATCTATACCGCATCCTTAAATACTCTAATATCATCTCGGCTATTATTATCATTATTTATTATACTAAACTTATGGTTACTTTTACCCACACTTCTCACCCGCACTTGCGATAACAAGTACAGCTCGACCAAGCTAAGTTTGCACCTCGCATCGATTACGTCACACTGCCGCTTAGGTATGGTCTGAAAAAAGGATTCACTATGACTTTAAAAATGTAAACAAATGTTTGTTAGATTTTACTTTTCATTTATTGTTTTTAACAATATATTATATATAGGTACATTAGAATATAGCGATATCGGGTTTTTGTATTAAGACCACCCGGGCATTCTTGCAATTTTTAAATTTGTATCCCAATTGCTCAGTAACAATTTTCCTTTATGTTTCCTTTTCAGGATTATGTTTCTCCCTTCACTGTGTATGACCTTTCCTTTCATTTTTGTTGCCCACGACAATCTTCTCCAAGTAAAAAAAAAATGATCGTTAAGCGTTCAGTTCATCATCAGTTCAACAAAAACTTAACAAAAATAGTCCAATAATATAACGTAAAGCGGCAGAAATGGGCAGGGTGGTGGTACCTACCCGCGCGGACTCTCAAGAGGTCCTACCACCACTAAGGTTCGAGCTTATGTCCCAAGGTGTGTTCACGTTGTGAGCTTGTGCGAGGCCATGTAGATTGACTGCATCTCTCTTATCTCGTATTTTACAGATTGTCCTGAGAATTCTCATTTGACAATGAACCCCTGCGCGCCGACCTGTGAAGATCCAGACCTGACACACACCAGCTGCGTAGCGGCATTGCTCCCAACATGCCACTGTGATGATGGCTTCTTGTTCGACAAATCTGGAAAATGCGTACCCGTTGATGAATGTCCAGACCAAGAGAGTGACTGTATCAACTGATTCCGACTTATAATAGGCAGCGGCTTGGCTCTGCTCCTGGCATTGCTGAAGTCCATGGGCGACGGTAGCCACTTACCATCAGGTGGGCCGTATGCTCGTCTGCCTAAAAGGGCAATAAAAATAATAAAATAATAATAATAGGGGTTATAGTATGAAATTGCCGTTTTATTGTAATAGGTACTTCGAATTGACAAAGAATCTTCATGGTTTGAGATTTTTGAGTGAAACTTTTTCAAATGGTAATTCGTTTGGAGAGGGGAGGAGTTGAACGCACCGTGCGATTTTGGTTTAAACGCTTTCGTGATGGAAATTTTGATTTGAAGAATTAACCACGTGGAAGACCACCCACACATGTTAATAACAATGAATTAAAAGAGATGGTGGAAGACGATCCGAGCCAAACTACCCAGGAATTAGCGGCATGGCTTAACGTTACCTTTCCAATAATATTGACTCATTTACGTCAGACCAATAAAATAAAAATATGACAAATGGATGCCTCATGATTTGACTGATCTGCAGAAAGAAACGCGTGTTGATAAACACGCGTTGCCTTGTTGAATCGATATAGAAATGAAGGAATATTGGAACATGTGATGAAAAGTGGGTTCTTTACGATAACCGTAAGCGCAAAATGCAATGGTCGACCCCAGGTCAAACACCGCAACAGTGTCCTAAAGCAAATCTTACCAATAAAAAGGTAACGGTAACTTGGTGGTCTCAGCATGGTGTTTTTCACTATAGCTTTCTCCGATCTGGTCAAGCAATAACGGCAGATGTCTACTGTGCCGAACTCCGTACAATGATAGCAAAACTTGCAGTGAAACAGCCTCGACTCATGAATCGATCTTCACCATTATTGCTCCATGATAACGCGAGAACTCATACAGCACGTGAAACCGTTTTAACTCTACAGGAACTGCAATTAGAAACCATTGAATGATTAGAAACAATGATAAATGAAAAAAAAAACGTATTTCAATGTTTCAGTACAAATCGTCAATTTCATACTTTAACCCCTAATATTTCGTTTTCAAAGTTCATTGTTTTTGTCTTCAAAAACTTAATTTCAGTACCTAATTATCGGCTGTTTGCTATTAAAAATTTTGAATAAAGAAAGTAAGTTTCTTATAATTAACATCCCAATTACGATTGCCTCAAGCTAGTATTTTATCCTGTGATGATTGAGACGACGATAAGAACAGATAGAATTACAAAGTTACATCTGGTAATCTAACAGCATTTTGATAAAAATGTCTCAGTGACCTTTTGACTGGGCCTCGACGTGGCGCTCAGTAAATCCGAGGCCTTGTGGTCTCACGGGCCGCGAAGAACGCCACCTTTCTACGCCCACATCGTGGTTGGAGGCGTCCGGATAGGGGTCGGGGTGCAGTTGAGGTACCTCGTCCTCGTGTTAGACAGCCGGTGGGCTCTTCGTGGTCCACCCGGTCCGGGGTAGGGCGCCGGCTGTGAGCGGCAGAAGTTTTTAGTGAGGTTCAACTCTAACATACCGCCGTGCGGGTGGGTATCCCGCGATTTTCTCCTGTGGGCAAAAAAAAAGTGACCTTTTGAGACCTGTGGGCGACTACTTTAAGTCATGTTGAGTTGACTGCTCGCTTGAATTCTGTGAGTTGACGATTTCTGTCAATAGTTTGGAAAAACACTTTTCTAGACGTAGCGAACTGAGTAACTGATTCGGTGGTTTGTTGACGACATTCTTGTGAATCGGTTAAAAGATGTGTGTAATGTTTTCGTTCTCTGAATTGTGTTTTAAGGAAATCCCTTAATTGATCCCATGAGTCAAAATATTAAATGGAACACGCAATTTCAGCTTTTCCTTCAAGTTGGGATAGAATAAATTTTAGTAGTATATTTTTTTGTGACTCTGAGGCAAGATCGATTGCGTTTTCACAATTTTTTTGAAAATATTTTAGCTTGTCACGTGATCCGTCAAAGGGCTTTATGAATTTGAACAATGTCCCTATTTGTATACATTCCCCCTTTTCAGTTTTTTGTGTTGGAGTTCGAGAAATATTTAAGCAACAATGAAGTCACGACACGGTGTAATAGTCGGACCAACAAGTAATTCGATAACGCTACCGTCTCGACGAGATAAGCACCGAATGGTTGACGAAGCTATTCGGGTGGGGCAGCCGTTGTAACTATACTGAGATCTTAGAACTTATATCTCAAGTTGGGTGGCGCATTTACGTTGTAGTTGTCCATGGGCTCCAGTAACCACTTTACACCAGGTGGGCTGTGAGCTCGACCACCCATATAAGCAATAAAAAAAAAAACCGAAACGCATTACTGCTTCACGGCAGAAATAGGCGGGGCGGTGGTACCTACCCGTGCGGACTCACAAGAGGTCCTACCACCAGTAATTACGCAAATTATAATTTTTGCGGGTTTGATTTTTATTACACAATGTTATTCCTACACCGTGGAAGTCAATCGTGAACAATTGTTAAGTACGTATTTCATTAGAAAAATTGGTACCCGCCTGCGGGATTCGAACGCCGGTGCATCGCTAGATACGAATGCACCGGACGTCTTATCCTTTAGGCGCCACTACGACTTCGGGGGTCAGTCGACTTGAGGTAAGGCAGTGCGCGGCGCGCTGCTTTAAAGCGCCGATTATTTTGATACTCCTCAAAGGGGTAGGGACGTACTTAGTATCTCAACTGTAATCTCATCAAACTTCCTAGTCGCCAACCCGCATGCCTAATGTGATGACTTAAGGACACAAACTTCCCAATGACAGGACACAAAATGCTACGGCCCCTAGTACCCGGCAGCTCTACTTTGGAGCCACCAATTTGTTATACGGAATTGAGAAAAGATCTTTTTAAAAAAGATTTTAATATGAAATAGACATACAAAGATTTAAGACGACAATGACGGCAACTGTGCCGTCTGGAATTAGGAATAGGACTGACTGGATAGGGTGGGAATTGTTCTCTAATAAAGGATCATAATTGCTATTCGGGAAAGGTGATGATGGAAGCAAAGCTAGGAACCAGAGGGTATCATAGCAGTACACATTAATATATCATAAAGATAACTTAAACTTTACACATACTTAAACAAATTCTCATACATTTAAAATCATATCATATAGTCGTCGTGGCCTAAGGGATAAGACGTCCGGTGCATTCATGTTGAGCGATGCACCGGTGTTCGAATCTCAAGCGGGTACCAATTTTTCTAATGAAATACGTACTCAACAAATGTTCACGATTAACTTTATAACGTGTCTGTGTCTGAAGGTGCCCCTTGGGTATGCCGATGTTACATGAGGCCCAGTCGCATCACTCCCCAAAAGGTGGCATATGGGTCGAGAGACACGGGGCCGAGTCGCACCATTTCTAGACACGTCACCACCGGTAGACAACCGCTGAACAGGAGACTCGTTGAGGAGGATCTCAGGGCGCCACCACTTACCGCTCTGGGAGACTTATACAAAAAAAAAAAACAAATAAAAAATAACAGTATTGTGTTTATTACACACAAATATAAAAGGATAAAATGAGTTACAATAATTTACAAAGTACTAGTGAGAGGTTAAGTTACAAAGTTGGAGATGTGTCGGTAGATACACCGAACACTCGAGAAAGTTACACAGAAAGAAATTTAATATAAATTAGTTAAAAGAAACTGACCTGGAAAGTGTCTGGCAAGAGGAAGAGAGGCCGCCCCAGAACAACTTGGCGTCGCTCGGTGGAGCAGGAGCTAGGGGTCTTGGGCATGACGTGGGAGGAGCTAGAACAGACTGCCCAAGACCGATGTAAATGGAAAAAATTGATTCGAGCCCTACACCCCAGCAGAGGGTAATAGGAAGGAATGATGATAATGATGAAAAGAAACAATAAGCTTCACCGGATCACTTCCCAGCAATCGGGATTGCTGTATGCGAGCGAGGCTGGGAATGCGGGTGTGTTCTAAGTCTACCGAAATCAAGCAGCCTTCCTTGGACCGACTTGCTAGAGCTCCCCGCTTCTGGCTATATGGACGCTGGCAGCGTCCATATAGAAAGGTGCTGTGGGATCCCGAAGGTGAACAGAAGGTCACGCTCCGCACCCTAACTGTAGTACATATTTTGTACCAGTTATAAGGACCTACGTGTTAAGACATAATTATGTTTTAAATTTTTATTTATTTAAAGTTTGTGGACACAGTGTGGAGAATAATTCAAAAACACTTACCCTGGTTTATTACACGACACCAAGGATTAATGTAACTGAATTTGGTAAATCAAAGAATATAATCACCTCGCAGCTCAAGAGATGTTACACGAAAGAGACTTGGACAAAGTTAACTTGTCCTTTTATATTATTAATGTGTCGTTTCTCGAAGATTCTGCATGCCAGTGATGTGCAAATCTGTCGTCGAACAACATACAAAATCGCACAGCTGCGACATGCAGTGTCGGGTGAGCGAACTAATTTGTGTATTAAAATAATTATTGATTTCTCCACACTGCGCCACGTACAAACGCTAGATGGAGTTAATTTACAAAAAAAATTAAATTATTTTTTCTGGCGTTACATTACATACGTTACATGCACGGTGAAGGAATAACATCGTGTTATAAAAATCAAACCCGCAAAATTATAATTTGCGTAATTACTGGTGGTAGGACCTCATATGAGTCCGCACGGGTAGGTACCACCATCGCGCCTATTTCTGCCGTGAAGCAGTAATGCGTTTCGGCTTGAAGGGTGGGGCAGCCGTTGTAATTCTTGTAATATTCGTTGTAATATTCCTGAATAACCTACGTGTATTGTAAGATAATAAAAATATTTTGAAAAATATTAACTTCTCATTTATTTAATAAAAGAAAAAAAAAAAGTTTTCTTATCGGTCACCACGCTCAAAAAGTGTAACTTGAATTAATATCAAAGAAAAACAAGCGAAAAAAAATACTGCATAAATAAAATAAATAAATAATTATAATTACATAAGTTGATAAAAAATGCTATGCAATAGCTTTACCGTCTTTTTTGTGTTTATTTTCTTTCTAAATGTTTTTCTTCCTGATATCAGTACATTTTTTGAAGTTCACTAGATCTGACTTTGTGTTGCTTGGATGAGCTTTATGTCTGAAGTTACGGGTATGCCGAGAACAAACTAATATTACTTTTATAAACCGTCAATAAATGAGTCGACTATTATCAAAGCCGGCAATGTGACTTTTGGACAATTATTGGTAAATCAGAAAAACGAATTATTGACTTTGTATTCCATTGGCAGTCACAAAACTCTTCTGAACGACATCTTAGATAAATAACAGGTTAAGTATTAACCTTTATTTAATGCAGGTTTTGAACCGTATTCTTTGAAGGAGACGATTATATTCAAATCAATCTGTATCGCCATATCAATAACATTTTTTTGTCCAAATACACAGATTGCCACCTTTGATAATAGACGACTCAAATAACGGTCTAATGACAAGATTTCTCTATCACACGTAAGTCAGTTGAACTTAGATGAAATTGATGCAGACGAGATAAGAGTGTCGATTAATTTATTTTCTAGTCGAATATCCCATACTACTTTTATTTAGTGAAGTGTATTAAAAAAATCCCACTGTGAATGGAAATGACAGTCAAGGTGTTAAAACGTAATACGTGTTATTAAAAATAATCAATTATGCAGATAAGCACAACGAGACACACACACACACACACACACACACACACACACACACACGCGCGCACACGCACGCACGCACGCACGCACGCATGCACGCACGCACGCACGCACGCACGCACGCACACATACACATACGTTGAATATCAGTAGACGCTATGTATAGACAGTTGCGGTTTCGTATCGTTACAGCTCAGTATAAAAGAGGATCCATTGGATCACAGAGCTATAGTTATTGGAAAGCTGTAGTCTGAAAAATATCTTTTTTTTTATGATTGAAAAATTACTGGTGGCCCGGAGGCCTTTCCAGCTTCACCAGGACAGGTGGGCGAGCAAAGGCTCAGTCAGGAGGGGTGGGATTTGCTAACAACTGCCCGAGCGCCTCCAAAGGAGACCTAACAACTCAAGAGCAATTGCTTCGCGAATGAATCTACTACCGGATCGGAATCGCGACCCACTGAGAAGATCCGGCGAGAAACTCAGCGGGCTGATGCATGGGTTAGGTTGCACGTCGACCTCTTTGTCGAGTTCGACGAGTACGGTTACCGAGGTCCCTAAGCCTGCTCCTAGTATTAGAGCTGAAGGCGTCTAATGTAAGAGTTATTGGATCTGATGGATCCGTAAGGACGTGTCTAGGGCGACGACGGTGACTTGCTCCTGCGTGATTAGGATTCGGGGAGTAGTCAGCGGCGGCAACGATAAGGCGATTATCATGACGCATAGTCTTATCGAAGTAACGTTCCGACACTGACTTCATGTGTTTGGGGATCGGTTCGAGGCCCAGGTCGTCGTGTAGGTCGACGTTCCTCACGAACCAAGGAGCCCCGACGGCTATCCTGCAAAAAAAGGATTGGATAATTTGAAATGATTTTAGGTGAGTGCGGGCCGCGTGAGCGAACACTACACTTGCATATGTGCGCCCCGTCATGACGTATGCAAGCGTAGTATTCGCTCATGCGGCCCGCACCCACTTGAAATCCCTTCAGGTTATTCAATCCCGATTTTGCAGGATAGCCGTCGGGTCACCATGGTTCCTGAGGAACGTGGATCTCCACGATGACCTGGAGCTCGACTCGGTTAGTAAGTATCTACAGTCGGCATCGCTGCGCCACTTTGAGAAGACGGCACGACATGAGAACTCTCTTGACGTGGCCGCTGGAAACTACATACCCGACCCTGTAGACCGAATGGTAAACCGTCAACGTCGCCCAAAGCACGTCATTACGGATCCTCCTGATCCATTAACGGTGCTTTTAGGCACCACAAGCACCGGTCACCGTCCTCGTCGAACCCGTCGCTTGCGACGAAGGGCTCGACGAGCAAATTAACCCATAGACACAGCCCACTGAGTTTCTCGCCGCATCTTCTCAGTGGGTCACGTTTCCGATCCGGTGGTAGATTCTGCGAAGCACTGCTCTTGCTAGGGTCAGTGTTAGCAACTCTCCGGTTTGAGCCCCGTGAGCTCACCTACAAACGTTAGGGTGAAGCTGAAATAGCCTCTCAAGGCTATCAGCATAGGTAGGAATAAAAAAAAAATCGAACAAAGCGGGAAATTTTAACACTTGTGCAACTATTTAACTTCAGTATCTTCGATTGTAAAAAACAAGATACATTTTGTATTTTTGCTTTTAAATTAATGATCATAATATTTAATCCATCGCCAATTAATTAATTGTGTTCGTATAAAATTTCATATTAGTTCAACCTGTCGGTTATCGGTGCGTTTGATTATTCAAGTGTTTTTGTTTTATCTATGGAATGTTTTTATGTCACAGTAATGTTTTTTTAATTAAGAACAAATAAAACAAGGGCACATGTGCATTCGTGTTGAGCGATGCATCGGTGTTCGAATCTCAGGCGGGTACCAATTTTTCTAATGAAATACGTACTCAACAAATGTTCACGATTGACTTCTACGGTGAAGGAATAACATCGTGTAATAAAAATGAAACCCGCAAAATTTTAATTTGCGTAATTACTGATGGTAAGGACCTCTTGTGAGTCCGCGCGGGTGGGTACCACCACCCTGCCTATTTCTGCCGTGAAGCAGTAATGCGTTTCGGTTTGAAGGGTGGGGCAGCCGTTGTAACTATACTGAGACCTTACAACTTATATCTCAAGGTGGGTGGCGCATTTGCGTTCTAGATGTCAATGGGCTCCAGTAACCACTTAACACCAGATGGGCTGTGAGCTCGTCCACCCATCTAAGCAATAAAAAAAAAATTAAGGTTGCACTGAATCACCCGCTCGGTGGAAAAACTGGAAAATCTTTCGTTTGCCGTTACTTCCAAATTTTAAGCTATTGCAAAGATTTTATCGCGGGCCTTGGGCGCGGCTTGAGAGCGGAGTCGTGAAATTTCGTAAGAAAAAAACCTTCCACCCCTCACTACGCCTACCATGTAGCTGATATTTTTGAAGTGAAAACTTCTTTAGAATCGTTGTGATTTCAAACCGGATGCAACGAAAAAAACGACAGGTAAGAGACACAAATACAAAAATGTGTAGGATGAAGCCAGCAAAGAATGAGACAGAAATATACATACTATTTAATACAGCGCCATCTGTGAGATTTTTTAATACTAACGTGTGTATGAAAGCTCTTGTAGTGAATTTTAATTTAGGATTATACGTGAAATTAAAATATCAATTCGCAGAGGGCGCTACCTTACAATTATTTACTAATGACAAAATTTTACATATACTTAAGACGTTTAGGATAATTGTATTTTAATTTTGGAAGGTTTCACTTCTACCACGTGTGAATTGCACACATGTATTTTTTTATTTTTTATTTCCTTTCTAGGCAGACGAGCATACGGCCCACTTGACTGTGAGTGGTTACCGTCGCCCATGGACTTCAGCAATGCCAAGGGCAGAGCCAAGCCGCTGCCTACCGCTTAATACTCTCCACAAGCCTCGTTTGAAGGAGGACATGTCATAGCGCTCGGGAAACACCGTGGAGGGGAGCTCATTCCATAGCCGGATGGTACGTGGCAAAAAAGATCTCTGGAAACGCACTGTGGATGACCGCAGTGGCTCCAGGTAGTATGGATGAACTCTACTCCGGTGGCGGGCGGTGCGATGGTAAAAACGAGACGTTGGTATCATCTCGAACAATTCCTCAGAGCACTCCCCATGGAACATGCGGTACAAAATACAGAGGGAACCGAAGTCCCTCCGCAGACCCAGAGGCTCCAAACGATCCGTGAGAATGGGATTATCGACAATCCGAACGGCTCTCTTCTGTATGGAGTCAAATGGAAGAAGCTGGTATTTGGGAGCCCCGGCCCAGAGATGGGAGCAGTACTCCACGCGAGGCCGGACTTGTGCTTTATAGAGCAAAAGTCTTTGTCCAGGCGTGAAGTACCGCTTCGCTCTGTTGAGGACTCCCAGCATTTTGGACGCCAACTTGGCTTTGCCTTCCAAATGACTCCGAAATTGGACATCGCTCGAAATGTCGACCCCAAGTATCCCGATACTCCCGGAAGTTTGCAGGGATACTCCTTGGAATTGCGGCGCCATGACAAAGGGGTCCTTCTTCGCAGTGAACGCGCAAACTTGCGTCTTTGACGGGTTCGGAGTCTCGGATTCGGAGACTCGCCCCAGAGAGTTCTCCACTTGAGACACAAGTTTTGATCGTCTCTCTTGCACCACGCTCCGAGAGAGACTCTGATGGCCGATATATCGCGCATCCCCCGTGCTGTCATCCTCATAGTAATGCATGCCATCAATAGACAGCATGTCATTGATATACAGGATGAAAAGCGTGGGGGAGAG
Source organism: Bombyx mori (assembly GCF_030269925.1). Taxonomy (NCBI): domain Eukaryota; kingdom Metazoa; phylum Arthropoda; class Insecta; order Lepidoptera; family Bombycidae; genus Bombyx; species Bombyx mori. The sequence goes on along the minus strand of NC_085109.1, from coordinate 13,200,050 downwards.
CACCGAACCTTGTGGAACACCAGCGTTAATGGTCATGGTATCAGAGCAGTCACCGTCTACAACGACCGTGATGCTCCGCCCATCCAAAAAGCTAGCGATCCACTTGCAGAGACCCTCGGGGATTCCGTAAGATGGTAACTTCGATAGAAGTGCCCTATGCCAGACCCTGTCGAAGGCCTTCGCGATATCAAGGCTCACAACAAGAGCCTCGCCCTTGCTCTCCAAGGCTTCAGCGCACCTGTGAGTAAGGTATACAAGAAGATCGCCAGCCGAGCGACCGTGACGGAAAGCGTACTGTCGGTCACTGATCAGCTGGCGATCCTCCAGATACTTCAGGAGTTGTATATTAATTATTCGCTCCATCACCTTGGAAAGCAAGGAATTTATCGCGATAGGCCTATAGCTCGATGGGTCCGACCGGTCACCCTTCTTGGGGATAGGGTGGACGTGAGCAGTCTTCCATGAAGACGGAACCCTGTTAGTGCAATAAGAGAGGCGATACAAACGCGTTAGCGCAGGCGTCAACTCAGGGGCACACGTTTTCAGAACCACTGCAGGGATGCCGTCTGGCCCACTCGACTTATGGACGTCCAGCAGTCGGAGCTCCTGCCTGACTGCACACTGCGTGAAGCAGATCTCAGGCAGGGAGCTATTACACCGGGGGATGTTCGGTGGTGTAGCACCCCCGTCGTCCACGGTCGAGTTCGAGGCGAAGAGTTTGACCAGAAGGTCAGCCTTCTCTTTCGCACTATGGGCCAGACAGTCATCGGACTTGCGTAGTGGTGGGAGACTAGACCTGCAGAAGTTACCTAGCGACCAGAAAGCACGGCTCCCGGCGGGATAGCTCTTCAGTCACTCGCCAATTCTGGCAACGTGCTCTGACTTCGCCTTGGCAATAGCCCTCTTATAGGACCTAGAAGCGGCGTTAAATTTCCGCCTTTCCTCTGAGGTCCATCCCGACGTCTCCTGACATCATTCCATGCCATGCGGACCGCATGCAGCAGAGGCGTGCAGCGCGTCCCTACTGGCATTGTTGTACAAAAAAAAAAAAAAGGCTCCAATGCGACCCCCGACGAGCACCTTGGAAGAAGGAATGAACAATTCCATCCCCCGAAGCACCACGTTTTTAAGTCGGTCCGCACAGACGTCAGGATCACCAGAGGAAAAGCAGAGTAAAATTCACGCAATCCATCCCAATCTGCTGACATATACCGCCAAATTCTTCGATACCCGGTCGTCGTTCGACGACCAGGACGAGAGATTGGTATCACAGCTCGGATAAGGCAGTGATCAGACGATCCAAGTGGAGCGTCAACCACCACACTGTATCCGGCCGGATCGGTGGTCAGCAGAAGGTCCAACAGAGAGGGCTCGTGCCCCTCAATATCTGGGACACGGGTGGGCTGTGTCACCAGCTGAGTGAGGCCGTAGGACAAGGCGAAATCGTAGGCAGCCCGACCCGGGAGGTCAGTGGTTCTGGACCCCAACCACTCTTGGTGGTGAGCGTTAAAGTCTCCAAGAACCACCACCTCCGCAGAAGGGTACTGCTCAAGCACGCGGTTAGTCCCCTCTTGCACATGCTCTATCAGAGCTGAATCTGCATCACTGCTGTGGGACCTGTACAGGCACGCATAGATTCGGGTACAACCCCCGTGATCTACGCGCAGCCACAAGAGGGATAGGTCCCGTTGTTCGAGGCCACGAAGACGGCGACAACAGACATCAGCCCGGACGAATACACACACCCCGGCTTTACGCAGGAAGTTGTGCTCCAATACGTAGCCGGGGTACTCAAGATATGAGGTATCATCCGGAGCTGATATCTGCGTCTCCGTTAGAAAAAGGAGGGCAGGCTGCGCCGTCTCAAGGTGGTGGTGTACGGCGTCAAGGTTACTATGTAGGCCCCTAACATTGCTGAAATCCACGTTAAATGTGGAATGGGGAGTCGCCGATAAAACCCTATTTCTTTTTCGTACTGTCATAACTTTAATTTTGTTGGGAGAGTAGGATTAGGAGAGGTAGGACGTTCGGGGCGAAATCAAGGCAATACCTGAATAAAGCGCGGAACACAGTGTATGTTCAACCACGGGTTGCGTGAGAGACTGACGCAGGGCATGGAAGGGCCCCCAGTCTACCCTGCATACGATCGCCGGGATCCACTCCGGTCTCCGACTCCGGCACGGCGACCGCACGACAGGATTTTACACCGGTTGGCGGGACAGCTTCCCGGGGCGGAGTTTAGTAGTGACACCCGGGTTCAGGTCCCCTACTGACCGGCGGGCGGCGGCGTAAAATAAAATCAGCTACTGCACGCCTTATTATTATTTATACGTATCATTTACACATCGAACATCACTAAACACTACACAAACACAGCAGCGCGTGCGTACAAAATAATATATAAAGGCACCGCGTATTATTACCGAGCTATAGTTCGCAGCATATCGTCAAGATGGCCGCCAAACATTACTTCACCATGCTCCTGCTCGTATCCCTGATGGCTCTCATAGCCAGTAACAGTTCGTTTGAAAAAGGTGAGTAATTATTTTGACTTCATTGGGCTCGATCAGAATAAAGTTACAGATAAAACACTAGTTTTTTATTGCCCTTTGTTTTTTTTTATTATTTGTTTTTTTATTGCTTAGGTGGATGGACGAGCTCACAGCCCACCCGGTGTTTAGTGGTTACTGGAACCCATAGACATCGACGACGTAAATGCGCCACCAACCGCCAACGGGTGTATGCTCGTCTGCCTAAAAGAGCACTCTTAATTTTGTGATATATAATAGGTTGGGGTAAAAGTTCGCAACATTTTTTAATATAGTTTATTTACATTTAACTAAAGTATGTAGGTACCATTTTGTTCGATAACTTTTTGTCATCTTGTAGGTAGGGACATGATCCCCTTCTGTTGATTAATTCCGGCTGCTTTCTCTCAACTTCTTGCTTTAATCTCATCAGTTGTTCGCAGTAGAGTTCAGAATCGATGGTCCTGCCTGGTGGAATCATTGTTTTTTGAAGGAAGTTATTTTTAATATGTTTATTTAAATAATGTAAAAAATATAGCGCTTGTTAGGCACAACATTTAAATTGGATGTTGGTTTGCGCTGTGTACTTAAGGAGAAAGCCCCTCTGGAATCAGGTTGACATGTAATGAAAAGGGTTTTATTCCGCGTTTATTAACTAAATTTTATTGTTCCGATTTCCGAATGGTTCACAATGGGCAATATGACACATTGACATAACTAGGTACCTAATAGATGCATAAATTGACTACATTTACTATTTATCCCTGCATTTTTGTAGGTATATATTTCATTATTTTCGACGTCACCAATATCTCAGAGCTACTTTTTGCCACGCATGATGTTAAATTTAAATAATAAACACGAAATCACACCGTACAAGTGCTTTTAGTTACGTCTATGGTGCGTGGGGACAGAAGAAAAAGTTTACGTCAATGATATCACAAAATTTCTTCATATTATTAGGCTACCATCACGAAGGCCATCCACAATGAAGGATAACGGCTTTTACTAAAATAACGATTTATACGAAGGAAAATATATATATATGAAATTGCGTTTAATTGTAAATTGATTTCTAATATAGAGAAGAGAATTGATGTTTATATTGTAGACGGAAAAGAATTCCAATACGATTTTCTAATTGGACCTGATACTATAAAGAAGTTTAGTTAGGATTCAGAATGAAAATGTGGTAATTGTATAAAAATCTCAAGAAATTTTACAAAAGAGAATTTTACAGATGTAAATGACATAAATAACAGTTACGCTGTTTGTACGCACGCTTTTTTTAAATAATATGTATTTTACACTATTTTCAATTTAAATTTATTAAAATTTATTTTCTATTTTTTTGTTGAATTTTATATAAAGCGTGTTGTGTGCGTGTACAAGTGCTTTTCTTCTGTCCCCACGCACCATAGACAGTTAGTTATGTCTATGGCGCGTGGAGACAGAAGAAAAAGTTTACGTCAATGATATCACAAAATTTCTTCATATTGTTAGGCTACCATCACGAACGCCATCCACAATGAAGGATAACGGTTTTTACTAAAATAACGATTTATACGAAGGAAAATAACTAAACATTTCGATAATTACTTGTGGTGGGGCAGTATTGGGAAGCAGCACGAGTAGGTACAGCTATCCTGCCTATTTCTACAGTGAAGTGTCCATCCGTTTCAGGTTTGACGGGTGGGACAGCAGTTACGCAAGTTTTTTTTTTTTAATAATATCAGACCACGTTAACTGGCCCCGTACTAAGTTCTTAACGAACTTGTGCTACAGGTACCAGATAACGGAAATAAATGTAAGATTTTTATAATACACATACATATATTTAATATACATCCATAACCCTGGAAAGTACATTTTTATATTTATCATACAAATATCTTCGCTTGGCGGGATTCGAGCCCGCGACCCCCTTGTGTAGTGACCATGTCACTACACCAGACGGCCGTTTTTATTAAGACTTCAAGCTTATGTCCCAAGGTGGGTGGCGGCTTTCACGTTGTGAGCTTGTGTGGGGCGATGTAGATTAACTGCCTCTCTCTTCTCTTGTATTTTACAGATTGTCCTGAGAATTCTCATTTGACAATGGACCCCTGCGCGCCGACCTGTGAAGATCCAGACCTAACACACACCAGCTGCGTAGCGGCATTGCTCCCAACATGCCACTGTGATGATGGCTTCCTCTTCGACAAATCAGGAAAATGCGTACCCGTTGATGAATGTCCAGACCAAAAGAGTGAGTGCGTCAACTGTTTCCATAAACAACAGTCATAAAGTTGATCATCAATAAAGTTGATTGTTGAAAACACGAATAAAACAACATTTTCTGAAAATAAATCGTAGCTAGATCGATTTATCGCCCCCGAAATCCCCTGTATACTAAATTTTATAAAAATCATTGGAGCCGTTTCCGACATTCAGATTATACCTAGTCAGGTCATAAATTCTGTCACATGTTTAATGTAAAATAATTGAAACAAGTTTATTCATTATGTAACCATTCATATACCAAAATGAACTTAACAAAACATAGATTCTTATGACACTAAAGTTTATTCAAAATGACCTCCGTGATTTTGAATACAGGCCTTCAATCTGCGCGGCCAGTCGTCTATCGCAGCACGAACGAGGTCCATGTCAATATCGGCGGCTGCCTTAATCAAGGATGTCTTGAGTGACTCCAAATTGGGATGAGGCTTTGAGCACGCCTTTTCGTCCAAGCGTTGCCATATATTGTAATCTAACGGATTCAAATCTGGACTGGAGGAGGGCTAATCTTCGTGCCGGATGAAGTCGATTTCACGCGCCGCCAGCCAGTCTTGTGTGCTCTTCGCTCTATGAGCTGGCGCCGAATCTTGTTGGAATACCCAGTGCCTGTTATTGAACATGATATGAGAAACAGGTCCCACAAGGTTCGTCAGGACTGTATTTTGATACACAACTACATTCGTTTTTACACCTTTCTCACAAAAATGTACCTCTGTTAAGCCCCAATAAGAAACTCCCAACCATACCATGAACGAGGATGGAAAATGACCTCGTTGGACACGCGGAATACGGTTGCACGCTTCTTCACTACTGTGTGCGTACACCTTATCATTTTGTTTGTTGTAGCTCTCTTCTACGGTAAACATTTTTTCATCCGAAAAAAGAATTTCCCAATATTTTTTTCCCGCGTACCGCTTCAACAAAGCGCGGCATCTCTTCAGTCTCAGGTCCATTAGACGAGCATTCAAACGATGTCCTGTTTTTCTTCGATATGCCCGAAGCCCTAAGTCTTCATTTAACACCCTTTTCACCGTGGTTCTGCTTAACCCCATCTGAAGGGCCAACAGTTTCTGCTTACGTTTGGGATTTCTTTGAATTCGCGTCTTCACAGCTTTTATCACTGCTGGAGTCCTAACAGACCGAGGGCGACCACTTCTTGACCTGTCATCTACACTAGAGTCTTCATTGTATCGTTTAATGGTACGATAAACGAATCTTATGGTTATATTCAAATTTTTCAGTATGTTAAAAATTTGAATTGGCGCGTAACCGCAACGATGTAACACAATAACTGCAACACGGTCTTCTTTAAGCGTCCACTCCATATTTAAAAATGAGTAAAATTCTAAAAGTATACATTTTTATTTTCATGAACAATTCGAAATTCGAATTCAATAAACTTTTTTGTGGCCAGCATTCTAAAAGAAAAGTTTTACTGTGTGACAATACTTATGACCTGACTAGGTATATGTATATACAATAATTGCTCGTTTAAAGGCTTCGATCAATAATAGTACTAGATTACGGATCAGGAACAAAAATAAGACGCTCCAGTGGCCACGTTTGCAGACACGAAAACATCTTCATTTCTTAGAAAAAAGTTTAATAATGTTAACGACTTCAGTTTATTATAAACCTTAATACTTAAACATAAAGTTTAATTACCATTGCAAAATATATATATTTAGGTCCTTTCGTCAGAAAAAGAATATTATGGAATAAATTTAAAATGTCACTTGAACATAAAAAGTCATCAGTACAAAAATATTTATTCTAAAATGATACTTAAAGCCTAATTTATAAGGTTAAAAATATTTGTTTAAAATTTCGTGCTTATTGTATTGTGGAACTAGATGTAGTTCTTGGTATTACATTTCAATGCTCAGAACACAGTAAGTATTGAAAGACATAGAGTTGCAGAATATACATATTTGTTTTAGGTTTGTTTTGTATGGTCGCAACTATTTTTGACCGATTCAAAAAAGTAGTAGATAATATTTTACATTGCCGCTATTACAACAAATAGGTGATAAAAAATAAAATTGAATAAAGTAAAAAAAATATGAAAGGAAACACGAAACATGTTTTCCACGTATTCTTTATACAGAAGTAATTAAAACAATAATGTAGGTTTAATTACCTTTAAACAGATTCAGTTTGTTATAAAGCTGTCTTTTAGAAGTCATTTTTATATGAGCGGTTTCTTTTTTACAAATATAATGTACTCTTATATCAATGATTTTTTCTATAATCAGTTTAATTTAGGCTTATTTTATGGCTGTGTTCGTTTCCCCCAGAAAACAAATCCTTTTCAGCATATACGCTTAAAATATTTACACATACATATAAAGTTTTTTTAATACTTTTTTGCATTGATTTGCCACCACCATTGAACAATTCTAGAATTTTTATAAGAGTTCTATATTTTTTCTCCTCTTTCTTTCGCGACAATATATATCCATTGTGCACAGCGACAAGGGGCTACTAGGAAATCTACAAACAAAAATAACATTATAAAATAACAAAACTACTCTATGCATTCCCTGTCCAAGAATAGGTGATGTTTGTTACAATAGTTGGTGCCTTGTTGCAAACATTGGCTAAACAATTACAATATTCGTAAATTGTGTTTTATTTACAATATAATTGTGTTTATTATTTTATGAAAAACACTTAATAATATAAATTTACCAAAAAAAGATATTCCTTCCAAAACGTTGGTGTTACGGTGGTTTTTTACTCAGTTTTTGAACGCGCATTGCAGCGTTTTGACGTCTTAGTGTTGGCTATGATTGGACCATACTAATTTGAAATAAGACCACAAATTTATTTGTGGTCTTATTTTTCGGGCCGCTTTTGAAGCGCTAATCGCGAATCTAGTAGTATTATTGATCGAAGTTTAAAGGTATAATAAGATAAGATAACCTATTCTCAATTTGACTTTAAGCATTAACAAAAGCTTGTATATTTGTGTGTCAAATAGATGGTAGTGTGTGTAATGTTTTTTTATTGATTTAATGTACATTAATGCCTAATAAAAAAAAATATTGCATTCTGCACTCCGTCTCTGTATTCTCTATAAGTGTGGAAAATTTCGTACACCTCTGTTAGCGTAATTTTCGTAAAAAGGGGTAGAAAGTTTTTGGTTCACGTATTAATATATAGTATTTTACAGATTGTCCTGAGAATTCTCATTTGACAATGGATCCCTGCGCGCCGACCTGTGAAGACCCGGAACTGAAAAACACCAGCTGCGTAGCGGCATTGCTCCCAACATGCCACTGTGATGATGGCTTCCTCTTCGACAAATCAGGAAAATGCGTACCCGTTGATGAATGTCCAGACCATAAGAGTGAGTGCGTCAATTGATTCCGACTTACAATAGAGGTTGTAGTATGAAACTGCGTTTCATTGTAACTAGTCCTTCTCTGGTAGTCGAAATTCGACTATAGTTAATTAAATTTACAAGTTTGTACACTATTATGATTATATTGTCAAAGACTATTATATTATTTCTATTAAATAATCACAGATTTCGCCAAGACTACACTATAGATAAATAATATTAAAGATAAACAATAACCAGACGATGACCGAGCCTAACTAGGTTTTTTTTTGATAAATTGTGTTTTTTTAAATTATATTTACATACGCATTACATATTGATAAAATGATGAAATATTCCAAGATCGTTTAGGCATTTTAAGTGAACACGTGAGTTAAAAAGACACAAATAATATATTTGACGGCCGTCTGGTGTGGTGGTAAGTGACATGGCCACTACACAAGGGGGTCGCGGGTTTGAATCCCGCCAAGGGAAGATAATTAGTATGATAAATATAAAATGTCTTTTCCAGGGTTATGGATGTATATTAAATATATGTACGTGTATAATACAAATCTTACATTTATTTCCGTTATCTGGTACCTGTAACACAAGTTTTTTACGAACTTAGCATGAGACTAGTTAACGTGGCGTGATTGTTAATAAAAATTTTTTTATTTATTATTATTTAAATAAACAATTCATTTCCTTTGTCTAACCTTAAACCAAAAACTCATTGCTTCGGGTGGCTTAACAACGCCATCTGCTGAAATAGCTTTAGTGTTATTGTGTCTTTAAAGCAGTTAGGTGCTCTCAATGATGCAAAATAGTATTATTATTCGCCAATAAATGTCGGGAAGAGTCATAAAGTTGATTATCAATAAAGGTGATTGTTGAAAACACGAATAAAATGACATTTTCTGAAAATAAATCGTAGCTAGATCGATTTATCGCCCCCGAAATCCCCTGTATACTTAATTTTATAAAAATCGTTGGAGCCGTTTCCGACATTCAGATTATATATGTATATACAATAATTGCTCGTTTAAAGGTATAATAAGATAAGATAACCTATTCTCAATTTGACTTTAAGCATTAACAAAAGCTACAAGCTTTTGTATTTATGTGTGTCAAATACATGGTAGTGTGTGTAATGTTTTTTTTTATTGATTTAACGTATTTTTTAATGCATAATTTAAAAAAAAAATGCATTCTGCACTCCTTCTCTATATTCTCTATAAGTGTGGGTAATTTCATACTCCTCCGTCAGCGCAATTTTCGTAAAAAGGGGTAGAAAGTTTTTAGTTCACGTATTAATATATAGTATTTTACAGATTGTCCTGAGAATTCTCATTTGACAATGGACCCCTGCGCGCCGACCTGTGAAGACCCAGAACTGAAAAACACCAGCTGCGCAGCGGCATTGCTCCCAACATGCCACTGTGATGATGGCTTCCTCTTCGACAAATCAGGAAAATGCGTACCCGTTGAGGAATGTCCAGACCAAAAGAATGAGTGCGTCAACTGATTCCGACTTATAATAGGGGTTGTAGTATGAAACTGCGTTTCATTGTAACTAGTTGTTCTCTGGTAGTCGAAATTCGACTATAGTTAATTAAAATTACAAGTTTGTACACTATTGTGATTGTATTGTCAAAGACTATTATATTATTTCTATTAAATAATCACAGATTTCGCCAAGACTACACTATAGATAAATAATATTAAAGATAAACAATAATAACCTATTCTCAGTTTGACTTTAAGCATTAACAACAGTTGGACAATAAACAAATAGTATGCACGCGTGTGTGTGTCAAATACATGGTAGTGTGTGTAATGTTTTTTTTATTGATTTAATGTTTTTTTAATGCATAATTTTAAAAAAAATTAGCCTTCTGCACTACTTCTCTATATTCTCTATAAGTGTGGGAAATTTCATACTCCTCCGTCCGCGCAATTTTCGTAAAAAGATTTTTGAGAGAAACTTTTTTCAAATAGTACCTGTGAGGTTCTTCTTTTAAAAAAATGTGCAACATTCGATTATCGACTTTCAGTTGCTTTTTTTTTTTAAACCAGACAAGAAAGATGAATATTCCGAAAATTCGAATGATTTTTGATTACGAGTTCCGACGCAGAACTAACGCTGCAGAAACAGCTCGCAATATCAATGTTGCATTTGGAAAGGGGACTGGTAATGAACGCACCGTGCGATTTTGGTTTAAACGCTTTCGTGATGGAAATTTTGATTTGAAGAACTAACCACGTGGAAGACCCACCATCTGAATAACACTGAATTGAAAGAGATGGTGGAAGCCGATCCGAGCCAAACTACCCAGGAATTAGCGGCATGGTTTAACGTTATCTTACCAACAATATTGACTTATTTGCGTCAAATCAATAAAATAAAAAAATATGAAAAATGGGTGCCTCGTGATTTGACTGATCTGCAGAAAGAAACGCGTGTTGAAACTTGTGTTGCCTTGTTGAATCGATACAGAAATGAAGGAATATTGGATCGAATTGTGACGTGTGATGAAAAATGGATTCTTTACGATAACCGTAAGCGCAAAATGCAATGGCTGACCCCAGGTCAAACGTCGCAACAATGTCTTAAAGCAAAGCTTACCAATAAAAAGGTAATGATGTCTGTTTGGTGGTCTCAGCATGGTGTTATTCACTAGAGCTTTCTCCGATCTGGTCAAGCAATAACGGCTGATGTCTACTGTGCCGAACTTCGAGCAATGATAGCAAAACCTGTAGTGAAACATCAGACTCATGAATCGATCTTCACCATTATTGCTCCATGATAACGCGACACCTCATACAGCACGAGAAACCGTTTTAACTCTACAGGAACTGCAATTAGAAACCATTCGTTACCCTCCGTATTCACCCGACCTTGCTCCAACGGACTGCCATTTTTTTTGTGATTTGGTCAAATTTTACGTGATAAAAAGTTTTCTTCCCAGGAGGCAGTACAAAATATTTTCACACAATTTGTAGAATTTAGATCACCAGAGTTCTATCGCAAAGGCATAAAAGACCTTTCTATTAGATGGCAGCAATGTATCAGTAATAATGGTAGATATTTTGATTAAATAAAAAAAACAAATTTCAATTTTTCAGTAAAAATCGTCAATTTCATACTTTAACCCCTAATATTTCGTTTTCAAAGTTCATTATTTTTGTCTTCAAAAACTAAATTTCAGTACCTACCTAATTATCGACCGTTTCTATTAAAAATTTTGAATAAAGAAATGATTTGTTTGTGTGTTCTTGGAATTCACAAAAATAGCCAGAGATTTGAATGAAAAATGAAAAATCATATAATCATAATAAGTCATTCCATGAGCATGTCTGTAAATATTCCAAGCTGTTTAAAAAAGCCTGTACATTGGCTAAGTCATTGCACTTAGGCAATCTTATAAAAAATGCACCTGACAAAATTAAAATGACTTGGAATATTATTAATAGGGAGACTGGGTATGTCAGAAACAGCAATGCTGAATTAACTTTGAAAATCAATGATAAAACAATAACTTCTCATCAAGAAGTGGCCAGTGCCTTTGAGCGCTACTTTGCTGATATCCCAGCTTCTACTACAAAATCTTTAATTTCATCTCCTACCGTCGCCGAATCATTACTGCAAGATCATGTTGATAAATGCAGTGTTAACTTTAAGTTCACAAATATTGATATAAAGGACATAATTGATAATTTCAAGCTCATTACTATTAAGAAAACTGGTGATTTATGGGGAATTTCAATTAAGGTTATAAAATCCATTATTGATATAATCGCACCTTACCTTGCTACAATATTTAATGACTGTTTTGATTGTGGTGTGTTTCCTGATCTAATGAAATATAGTAAAATAAAACCTTTGTTTAAATCTGGTAGTACTTTTGACCCCGCTAACTTTAGGCCTATTTCAGTACTACCTACATTGAGTAAAATTTTTAAAAAAAATATTTTGGAACAACTTTTGAACCATTTCAATTCCAATAACCTGCTTCATAACAAACAATATGGATTCACTAGAGGTCGTTCAACTATTGATGCAGGTGTAGATCTTATTAAAAATATTTTTCAGGCTTGGGAGGAATCGCATAATGCCCTTGGGGTTTTCTGCGATTTATCTAAAGCTTTTGATTGTGTTGAGCATAATACATTGTTGAGGAAATTACACCTTTATGGTATTATACTTGTGTATATACATATGTAACTATACTTGAGACCTTAGAACTTGTATCTCAAGGTGGGTGGCGCATTTACGTTGTGGATGTCTATGGGCTCCAGTAACCACTTAACACCAGGTGGGCTGTGAGCTCGTCCACCCATCTAAGCAATAAAAAAAAAATATTAGGGGCGTTTCATTAGAACTTATTAAATCTTATTTATCCGGAAGAATCCAAAAGATAGACGTTAAAGGAAAGAGATCTTCCGATCTTCCGTGTCTTACTTAATATGGGTGTTCCTCAGGGTTCCATATTGGGTCCCTTTCTATTTTTTGTGTATATCAATGATTTACCAAAGTTTATTGAAACCCGTCACGAGGTCGTATTATTCGCTGACGATACATCCTTATTGTTTAAAATTAAACGAAAATTGGAATATTATGACGATATGAATGATGCTATCTCGCGCGTGGTACATTGGTTTAGTGTTAATAATCTGTTATTAAATAACAAAAAAAAAACAAAATGTATAAAATTTACCACACCTAATGTTAGACAAGTAGACACTAATATTACTGTAAGTGGAGAGACACTGGAGCTTGTGGATTCGACAGTTTTTCTTGGTATAACAGTTGATTCCAAGCTGCAGTGGGGTCTTCACATAGGCAAGTTAGCGAGTAGACTTAGTTCTGCAGCGTTTGCGGTAAAAAAATACGAACGTATACCAACGAAGATACGTCACGTCTATTTTATTTCAGTTATTTTCATAGTGTTATGTCATATGGCATTTTGCTATGGGGCAATGCTGCCGATGTTGAAACGATTTTCATCCTGCAGAAGAGGGCTATTCGTGCTATTTATAATATGCACCCGAGGGAATCCTTGAGGGACAAGTTTAAGGAAATCAAAATTCTAACTTTAGCGTCCCAATACATTTTTGAAAATATATTGTACGTGCATAAAAACATTGAAGAATTCCCCAGAGTCTGCGATTTGCATAATGTGAACACTAGGAAAAAACATAGGCTTGCGTTGCCGGCGGCTCGAATTAAGAAAATAAGCAACTCTTTTAGGGGGCTGGGTGTACAACTTTTCAACAAGATTCCACAAAACGTTCAATTACTACCTGTTCATAGATTTAAGAAAACTGTCAAGGTACGTTTATGCAACAAGGCATATTATAAAGTTAAGGATTATTTACTAGATGGTACTACGTGGGAATGAGGCGTTCACTCCTGGCCTTTTCATTTTTCATTATTATTAAATTTTTTTTAATTGTATTTTTTTGACTTGTTTTTCTTTTATTGTGAATATTTCTATTTATTTAAAAAAAAAGAAAATATTTGAGAAAAAACAAAAAAAAAAGCTTGCTGAGTTTGTTTCGCCGGTTCTTCTCGGGACTGTGGCTTTTTTTGGAACCGGTGGTACAGTTAACATTGTTATTTATATTTTGACAGTCAACAAGTGTGTTAAACTGACATCTAAGTTGAAAAAAATGATTTTGAATTTTGTTTTGAATTAAATGATGATTGATTAATTGATGATGATTTTTCTTATAAGTATAGATTGACTGAACTTTCTGTGGTTGAGACAAAAGAGAAGTTCAGTTTAACTTAATTCAATAACACTGTGTAAAAAAATAATTTGTGGAAAATAAAGGGTTTAAATGTTGTTTTCTTCGTATTGTATAAAAAAGGCAATTAAGTACTTTTTTTTACGGTTGGACGAGCTTCCAGCCCACCTGGTGTTAAGTGGTAAATTACTTTATTACTGTTCGACTATAGTTAGAATATTCCTTATCGTTATAAAGCAACATTTTTGATGGATACAGATGATAGATTTTTTTAAAGGATGCAGATATAAATGAAACTTTAAAATATTTACTTGAAAGACAGTGTCTAGACTGATATAACAGCATGTTAATAAAATATATAGTGAACGCGGAATGGGCAATATGGAAGACAATTTTTTGTAAATATACGGAAACAAAGGTCGGTGGCAGGTTAAATATATTTTTACATTTAAATTTCAAGGAGGATCCTTACGGGAAATGCTACAGAAAAGAAGTTACTAGAGATAAAAATATTGACACACACGATAATTCACCTTATTGTTATGGGCTTATCAGATTATATAATGTTCAAAATGGATTAGGAAGTAATAGGAATCGACTGCAATTCTTTTTAATTAAATTGGTAAACATGAACGAACAATCTCTCGTATAGTAAACTAGCAGACCCGGCCACACGTTGCAGTGGCTAAGGTTTTTGTTTCGAAATAACACGTGGCCGGCTATACTAATACCAAAAATTAACAAACTAAGAACAATAATTGAATTTCACTGTATTGCGTTTACTACGAAATAAATTTCACTTATACTTTAGCCTCAGCAACACGCGGCGTTGATGCCATTAAATTGTAGCTTATATGAAACGTTAGTATTTTTAGCACAGCGCCATCTATGAGATATTAATGTCAGACAGTATTACAATTGTCTGTAAAGTTGTTTCGAAGTCGTCGTGGCCTAAAGGATAAGACGTCCGGTGCATTCGTATCTAGCGATGCACCGGTGTTCGAATCCCGCAGGCGTGTACCAATTTTTCTAATGAAATACGTACTTAACAAATGTTCACGATTGACTTCCACGGTGAAGGAATAACATCGTGTAATAAAAATCAAACCCGCAAAATTATAATTTGCGTAATCACTGGTGGTAGGACCTCTTGTGAGTCCGCATGGGTAGGTACCACCACCTCGCCTATTTCTGCCGTGAAGCAGTAATGCGTTTCGGTTTGAAGGGTGGGGTAGCCGTTATAACTATACTGAGACCTTAGAACTTATATCTGGGTGGGTGGCGCATTTACATTGTCTATGGGCTCCAGTAACCACTTAACACCAGGTGGGCTGTGAGCTCGTCAACCCATCTAAGCAATAAAAAAAAACTGATTTAAGGCACCATCTGTTTTAGACTTATGAAACTTATAATTAACAGAAAACATTTTATTGTTAATTAATAAATATTGCGACCATTAATCGAAATAAAAACCATTCTATGGCCTAAGTTGGCACAAAACACATATTTTAAAAAAAAGGGTGCATGTACTTATGTACGCGCGTAAGAAGTTATACTTTATTTTTAATATTTTTTTTGTTTATTATTAAATAATTAATAATAAATATGTAACATTAATAATTTAATAATATTTAGTATGAATTATATTAAATAATAATTTTGTCATTTATATTACTTAATAATACATAATTACGGATAGTTAACCTCAACTGTATTGGAGCACTCAGGAAGGTTGATGAGCACAGTTTTTTCACAAATATTTTCTAATATTAATTAGTATTGATTTAAATATTCAATTTAAATAACTTCTGATTATAATTCAGATGCACATATAAAATTCGCACTTGTTTAATGACAAAACAAAATGAAAACACGCTTTTTAAATGTAGAAACTCAAAGCATGTGGATAAATATTATAAATATACAGCGAACAGAGGCGGCGTGCGTGCCAACATGCGCCACTAACAGAGGATCCGTTTCTGTTTTCGATGCCTCCAATGAACACTACTCTAACTCAAAATTTTGAAATTTTCATTATTCACGCAAATCGCTTCACTATGTTAAAAGTATTACAATTAATCATTATTAATGGGGTTCAAAGCAAGGGTAAATCAGCTAGCTAGACAAAAAAACCATAAATATATCTGCAATAATAAAGATTTTATCAACTTTTTTCGTTTAAATGCTCCTCCTGTAAATCTACGAATTTGGAGTTAGCGTAGTGTTCATTGGAGGCATCGTTTTGTTGGTAGCATTTTTTCCTCAAACACGCATTTTGGATATCCCTTTTTTTGACATCGTATAAATTCGGTAATTCTCGGTACGCGGTAATGTGTCTCACTCACACGCTAGCATTAGTGTTGTTTTTTTTTCCTACCTATGCTGATAGCCTTGAGAGGCTATTTCAGCTTCACCCTAACGTTTATAGGTGACCTCACGGGGCTCAAACCGGAGAGTTGCTAACACTGACCCTAGCAAGAGCAGTGCTTCGCAGAATCTACCACCGGATCGGAAACGCGACTCACTGAGAAGATCCGGCGAGAAACTCAGTGGGCTGTGTCTACGGGTTAATTCGCTCGTCGAGCCCTTCGTCGCAAGCGACGGGTTCGATGAGGACGGTGACCGGTGCTTGTGGTGCCTAAAAGCACCCTTAATGGATCGGGAGGATCCGTAATGACGTGCTTTGGGCCACGTCGACTGTTTACCATTCGGTCTACAGGATCGGGTCATTAGTGTCGTGTTCGTGTCGCTGAAAGAGAACTGAAACACACCAGCTGCGCAGCGGCATTGCTCCCAACATGCCACTGTGATGATGGCTTCCTCTTTAACAAATCAGGAAATGCGTACCGTTGATGAATGTCCAGACCAAAAGAGTGAGTGCGTCAACTGATTCCGACTTTATAATAGGGGTTGTAGTATGAAAAATTGTGTTTCATTGTAAATTGACTTTTAATATAGAGAAGAGAATTGATGTGTTTATTGTAGACGGAAAAGACTTCCAATACGATTTTCTAATTGGACCTGATACTATAAAGGAGTTTAGTTAGGATTCAGAATGAAAATGTGGTAATTGTATAAAAATCTCAAGAAATTTTACAAAAGAGAATTTTACAGATGTAAACGAAATAAATAACAGTTACGCTTTTTGTACGCACGCTTTTTTTTAAATAAAATATATTTTATACTATTTTCAATTTAAATTTATTAAAATTTATTTTCTATTTCTTAGTTGAATTTTATTTGAAGCGTGTTTTTTAGTTTTTTAAACTATTATTTATATTTCATTTTTAGTTAAATTTTCTATAAAAGCGTATTTTTAAAACTATTAAGTACTTTAACATCAATTCTTGCCTTTTCGACTATAGATAAAAATTATATAAATTGGCAAAAATCTTATTTTGCAAATTGAATAATGGATAATCTTATCAAATTAGTGTATTGTCATCGGTCCTCGGTAAATCTACAAAGTTTGAATGAAATCTGGTAGATGGCGCTATTATTAATTATTTCAGATTTTAAAATTGAAATCTGAAGGCTTTGAAACATCAATCCGCATAAATGTAATTTAAAAACTACTAGAAGAGGCTTGAATAAAAATCCGAATTAGTATTTTCAGCCTTAATTAGTATTTTCTTCGGAATTCAGTAGTAAAATTCAAGTTATTTTGATGAAATCAAAACTGAAATATTCATAACATCTTAAACAATACCTTCACCTACGATATTACACTACACCTACACGAATAAATATTATTTATTCGTAGAAAATCACAATGGATTTATAGATTTGGGAAGGGATTTTTTGTAACGCCATCTCGTGAAGTTTTTCGGTATTACAAAACAAAATTGTCCCTCCAATAGTAACAATGCAACTTTCTAAAATATCTAGGTACTAGATGGCATTATTCTAAATTTTGTATGCCATTAATAATTTTGCATAAAATCGTGTTTTTATTAAAAACCTGTTACATAGATACGACTTAATTATCAAATTAATGTATTGTCATCGGTCCTCGATAAATCTACAAAGTTTGAATGAAATCTGCCCGTTTAAAGTGGGTCAAAATCGCGTCTAAAGGAGTCAGTTACAAACATACAAACATACATACAAGTGAAGTTAATATAAAGCGTGTAAAAAAAGAAGAACTTCATAAACTTTAATGAACATTTAAAAGAAAAAGAATTTACAATGGATCTGAAAAAATTTGAATAGTCAACAAAAATCTGATATAAATAAAGTTATTGAGAAATATAAATCACGCTTATTTATGCAAATGAATGATCATCCTAACATTACGTCCATCTATTGGAAGCTCTCTTCTCGAATTGACTTTTTAGCATTTTCTTGGTGTGTTGTTGTTTTCTTGTTAATGTGGGGTTTACGGTATTTATCACCTGCTTCTGCTGCAATATCTCAGTGCCCTCGCAGAAGCCGACTGACGACCGCCATGACTGGTACTGACAAATCACGCAAAAACGGCCGATTTAGATGAAATTACGCGCAAGCACAGTGTACTTTTTTTTTTTCGGGCCGGGGACTGGCGGTCGCGAACGGCAGGCCCAAGGATGTTTTCAGGATCCTACCCACTGCGCGACACCCCTGCACTCATCGCTCAAGCGTCCGATCCCTTTCGAGGACAGAACCCGGATGAGGTAAGGGGGCTACCGCGATCAACACTATAACCAGACGGCGCAGCTCACGACGAGGGCGGCGTGTTTCTCGTCGAATCCAGAGCAACGCGCCAATCTATGATCCGCTGTGTCATCCTCGTCGTGGTCTGCGCAATGGTGGCACTGCGCCGTCGGTTCCCTCCCGGCGATCTTGAGCAAGTACCGGCCGAAATATCCGTGGCCGGTAAGCATTTGTGTGAGCCGGAAGGTGAGGCATCTGCGGTCATGACCCACCCAGTCCGCGAGAACTGTCTCAACGGTACGGACTACGGAGGCCGGGCGACCGGTCCGCCAAACGACAAGACCACGCCTCCAGCACGGACGGCCGAGATTGGAGCCTCTGCGATCCAATCACTCCTTCGCCATGGCGCCCTTTCCCTCTAGAGCGAAGGTCGCGCCACCTGTAGTCGGCAGCGAGTGTCTCCGCTTCCAGGTCCCAGGGTGGCGCCCCGGCGAGCTAAAGTGTACATATATCCTAGGATAATTTTTAGGTAAGTTAAATGATCCGCGCAATGCCGCGTGTTTCCACTGCAACAAATACAACATTGTGTTCGATGTCTTGCGATTTCATGTTCCAAAGTATCTACAAATCAACTCGAATTTAATGACCGTGATAAAAGTAACTCTTTGTCCCGGGAAAGTGTAACTTGTCTATTTTAATCCGAATTACGAAATTTCAAAGAAATCGCAGGATACCGCTGCTGTGATATAAATTGAGATAATTCTATTTCCGCGTGTGTGTGATAACTTCCTTTGATGTGTTTCGAAGAACTCCTTTTAATTAAATTGGTTTTTTTTTAATAATACAGAAACAGATTACAAATAACAAATCAAATTAAAACAGATATGTTATCTATACTTAATATTAAAAAAAGCTGAAGAGTTCGTTTGTTTGTTTGTTTGGTCGAACGCGCTAATCACAGGAACTACTGGTCTGATTTGAAATATTCTTTCAGTGTTAGATAGCCCATTTATTGGGGAAGGCTATAGGGCTATAGGCTATGTTACATCACGCTAAGACTAATACAAGCGGAGCACCAATACATAATGTTACCAAATCGGGTTTTTTTTCTTCTTTTCAAAGCTTCCCCTGCGTGCGCTGCGGAAACGGTTAAAGTTTCGCTTAGATAATGTATGACAGAATTGTTCCCTCTTTAAAAGCTCTAAAAAAGTCCGTGCCAGCATATGTCTATATTTGAAGGTTGGCTCACTATAACCTTTTTTACGCTAACCAAATTTGTTTTTAAATAAAGCATTATAATTTGTGAAGATGTTTTTATAAAGATGATATTAATCCTTATCCAAATAAATACGTTATTTAATTTAAAAGAAATTTGCCGTTTGCATCGTTTGATTTAGTAACATCTACAACGCTCGAAAACTACAACACCATCTATTGTCAGATAGCGGAAATACACCCCGAAAATACTCGACTTGTGAGGAATGTCCTCGACAATTCTAGGGATGTCGTATCGACTTTAAAAGCGTAGCAAAGATGGCACGCAGTCAGTAATAAGAAGCAAAACAGCGAACGGATCACCTGAAGCGAAGCGGAAGAAGTTAATTGAAAATTTTAAAGTGTTCTGTGAGTGTTCTGAGTATTGAATACAGTTTTAATTTGTACTTTGGTGGTACTTTTATTTATCCCGAGCCCCAGCGCGTAACAGTATGTATTTTTTGTGTTTATTTTCTTTCTAAATGTTTTTCTTTCTGGTCCCCTATCAGTACATTTTTTGAAGTTCACTAGATCTGACTTTGTATTGCTTGGATGAGCTTTATGTCTGAAGTTACGGGTATGCCGAGAACAAACTAGTATTACTTTTATAAACCGTCAATAAATAACGGTCTAATGGCAAGATTTCTCTATCACACGTAAGTCAGTTGAACTTAAAGGAAATGGATGCAGACGATATAAGAGTGTTATTAATTGATTCTCTAGCCGAGTATCCCATACTATTTTTATTTCTTGAAGTGTATTAACAAAATCCCACTGTGAATGAAAATGAGAGGCAAGGTGTTAAAACGTAATACGTGTTATTAAAGATATTCAATTATGCAGATAAGCGCAACGACACACACACACACACATACACACACACACAGGTCGAGTATCACTAGTCGCTATGTATAGATAGTTGCGGTTTCGTATCGTTACAGCTCAGTATAAAAGAGGATGCATTGGATCACAGAGCTATAGTTATTGGAAAGCTGTAGTCTGAAAAATATCACGAAGATGGCCGCCAAACAATACTTTATCGTGTTCCTGATTGTCGCCGTGATGGCTCTCGAGGCCAGCACTACCGAATATGGTACGTGTGTTTTTGATGCTTGTTTTTATCTAACCTATGTTTCGTTTTCCATTTAAAATAATCACCGAACCTATCTTATTTTACTTCCGCCAAATACAATACAATATAATGGTTACAAGTATGGGAGCCATAATATAGTGATTGTTACGGAATTAAGAGGGTGGTTGTTTTGAGGTCAGTGTGCAAGTTGCGCGGTAAAGACCCCGTTTTTTATTGGGACCCCTTCGACTTCATGTTTCAAGGTAATGACAGCGTTCATGTCAGCCAAGAAGCCCTTTACATTGAGAGAGCGGTGAGTTCGTCTGCCCATCTTAGTTGATTCAGCGTTACGATCTACTAAAGACGCCTTTGTTGATACGACCGACGACATCGACGTGGTGAGGTCGGTTGGACCGCCGCCGCAACTTGTTACGAGAAGTATCGTGCGCCGAAGAACAATGTACATTCTAAACTAATTCAGACCGTTTCTTGGGTATTGCAGGATGCCCTGAAAATGCCCATTGGACTGATGACCCCTGCGTGAGGACCTGCGACGACCCGTACCTGACTAACACCGCTTGCGTCGGCGCCCTCATTCAAACCTGCCACTGTAACGACGGCTTAGTCTTCAACGCGGACAGAAAATGTGTGCCCATTTCTGATTGTTAAAATGTCATAACGATTTATAATCTTTTTTCGTGATTTTATTAAATGTTCAAATTGATGTCTTTACTTTTTCTTTCTAAAATTCAATTGATCAAATCTATCTATCTATCTATCAAACTACAGAAAGCTCAATAATGTTTTGTTCTATTTGCCTTGCCTTAAAGCAAAGTTCATCCTAACATAGAAGCTCGTAAAAAATTCCGCACCGAATTTGAAAGCTTAAAGATTATGTTAAAATCAGATATTTACTATTGTTCAAAGTACGAAACAGTAGGTACATTAATTAGTTTTATTATAGACTAAGCGATAAAAAACATTGTAGAAGGATCGCTTTTAGACCTTGTCGTTTATCATACCCGATCCGGTGGACCAAATTAATCCTACAAAAACTCAGGTTATTATTATAAATAGTGTTACAAAACTACCCGTAAAGCCGAAAGGGGGTAAAATGGGTCCTTATGACGTCCATTCACAATTTTTTCCCCCCTACCTATGCTGATAGCCTTGAGAGGCTATATCAGCTTCTCCTTAACGTGTAGGTGAGCTCACGTGGCTCTAACCGGGAGTGTTGCTAACACTGGCCCTAACAAGAGCAGTGCCTCACAGAATCTACCACCGGATCGAAAACGTGACCCTCTAAGAATATCCGACGAGAAACTCAGTGGACTGTGTCTAAGGGCTAATTCACTCGTCCAGCCCTTCGTCGCAAGCGATGGGTTCGACGAGGACGGTGACCGGTGCTTGTGGTACCTAAAAGCACCGTTAATGGATCGGGAGGATCCGTAATGATGTGTTTAGGGCGACGTCGACTGTTTACCATTCGGTCTACAGGATCGGGTATGTAATTCCTGGCGGCCACGACAAGAGGGTTTTCATGTCGTGCTGCCTTTTCAAAGTGACGCAACGATGTCGACTGTAGATACTTACTGACTGAGTCAAGTGGAGATCCACGTTCGTTAGGAACCATGGGGCTCCGACGGCTATCCTGCAAAAACGGGATTGAATAACTTGAAGGGGTTTCAAGTTGGTGCCGTGGCCGCCGCCGTTGGCCGCGTGAGCGAACAGTACGCTTCCATACATGCGACGGGGCGAGATACTTTTTTTTTTCGGACCGGGGTCGAATTTCCTACGGGGTCCCCGCGCCTAGGCGGCGCGCGGGGTATGTGGGACTTGACGAACTATAGGTGTTGGGAGCAGACCGCGGGCCTAAGGAATTTTAGGGCCCTACCACACTAAACGACTTCCCTGGACTCTTACACCCGACGTCCGATCTCCGTCCGGGGTCAAAACCCGGTCAGAGTAAGGGGGTTCCCGCGGTCAACACTACAACCAAAAACGCGGCGCTACCCCGAGGACGCCCGACCGACAGGTCGTCGAGGCGATAGTCGACGACCAACGACGCCGGTCGCCGCGGTACGGCGGCCCTACCAGGCCACCCGGGCGATGCCACTGGTGATCCGGAATACCCCGCTGGGTCAGAACCTGCCTGGCAGGTCAGAACGCGATACACCACCGGGTTGCTCTTCCGCAGTCTGTTCGACGACAACAGCGACGACGACAACGCGGACCGCTTCGCAAGCCGCAGCCGCCGACGCGTCATCCCATCCTTCTGGTCCCAGCGCGCTAGAGTGATGGTAACGTGCGGCGCAGCCTCAACCCCCCCAGGTCACCCCGTGACCATCACCGGGAGGAGACTGCCTCCTCACAGGGGCCGGAGCTGGACGAATGCCCTCCTCCAACCCCCAGCACGGCGGTGGCACGGCGCTGAGAGGGAAGAAGAGCTCTCCCTCTCCCGCTCCGCCGCCTCCTACTGCGAGACGGTGGATTCGCAGAAGTCGAGCATCACCTGCTAGGACTGGTTGCTGCTGAGCATCGTAGCCACGACGTTCGGAAGCGACAAGTCCGGTCCTATTTTTGCAACGAGGACGCGGCGCTGCTCCGCGAAAGCAGGGTAGTACGCAAGCGTGTGCTCCGCCGTGTTCTCGTTACAGCCACTACAGTGATGGCACTTCGGCGTCGGCTCCCTCCGGGCGACGAGGTGCAGGCAACCAAAACAGCCGTGTCCCGTGAGCACTCGGAAGGTGAGACGTCCTCGGTCGCGATTCACCTAGTCCGAGAGGTCCATCGCCCATAGGCGGGTCCGCTAGGCGGCGAGAACACGCCTCGAGCATGGCACGCCGAAATTGAAGCTTCCGCGCTCGAACTTCCACCGCGCCGGGACGCGGCTCCCCCCTGGAGCGGAGATTGCATCACCAGGCGTAATCCGCAGCGGGCGCCTCCGCTTCCAGCTCCCAGGGAGGCGTCCCGGCGAGCACGCACGCCGCACAGTGGATCGATACTATGATTTGAGTGACTTAGGGACCAACTTTGTTTTTTAACAATTTTTTTTACGTAGATAGATAGAGCTCGTTAATCTCAATAATAATTGTTTTGGGCAAAAATTACAAAAACTTTATAGTTTGGTCAGAAAAATGTGTTTTGTGATTTTTTTGTATGGAGCGGGTCACATTAAATTAAATTCCTGCTAAGTACCGTGAGGTCCCGCTTTGAAACTTTATTTTTCTTACACCTTGTCTAGTCTACTATCATTTGATGCTATGAACATGTGCATAAATTTGCAACTCTGCCAAATAAATGGATCGAAAAAAATGAATAAATACATAGAATAAAAACCTTTATTTTTATTTTCGTAAGTGCTTTTAAGTTAAATTTGATATGGATTAGTAAGTAAAAGCACGCAACAATACCCATAATTACATAATACCTAACAAAAATACATTTAGTAGGTCTCTAATTAATCAATCTCTGTAATTATCAGGATAGTTAACATTAGTTACTGAGGATAATTAAAAAAGCCTATTTGCTTATAAGCAAATAGGCTCTCTTGCCGAGTCCAAATCCGAAGTAATCACATTTAAAAGCCTATATACCGCCAAGTTTAGTAATGCTTGCATTATATTAGCAGCTCCTTCTTCATTAATAATTACCTCGTCTTTCCCTGGATAACATTTGGTCTTTTCTTGCTTAATTTTATATTAAGAAGGGTATAAATCGGACCCATTTTCACTTGCTGCTTCTCTTGGATATATATACTGCCACTTAATTTAAGTGAAACTAATATTGCCTCATCGGGAGAATATGTACTACTTTTCACTTTACTTGTAATTAAATACTCCTTAACTTTTTCTAGATCTTCGGGGTGATTTGACAAGTGGTTCATTATTTCTCCTACATCTTCATTTCCAGTGTTTCTCAAACTAGCAACTGTAGTAGCTTTCATTTCATCCGGGGATAACGAAAGCGATTGGTAAATTTGTTCAATGTGCCTGGACCCCAATTCTTCAAAAGGTTTTCGAGGTGTAAAAGTAGATGTCGAGGCTTCTGTAGTACATTAGAGCGTGGTACATTTTCAACATCTTCAGTATTAGAAATCTCGAGCCTTTCCTGTACAGTGTTGATATCTTTAGGTATCATGCCTTCGGGCCAGTTTATTGCACATTCGAACCAATCACTTTTTTTTCTTATAAACTGTGCTAACATGCGACTACTTCGTTTCCATATTGCACTTATATTTGAACAAAAGTGCGCACAGAAGTTTTGGGGCTCAACACTTTTCTCTTCGGTCACGTTCATTTTTTTTGATTTTGTAGGAATTGAAAGTTTTTTATTATCAGACAGCGACTGTAGTTGCTCTCTTAAAATCATAAATAATCCTAAATTGTTAATAAAATTATCCATTATAACGGAAAAAAGAAGATCACGACGACAATCACAAGATGTTAGTAGTAGTACGAATAAACGAACACTAGTTAGTATATAATAAATATGGTCACTTTATACTTCCAGAGAGACACAAATGTTTACTATATTTTCTACTACCCAGTAATGGCTGCTTAACTAATTATCCTCAGTAACTAATGTTAACTATCCTGATAATTACAGAGATTGATTAATTAGAGACCTACTAAATGTATTTGCTTATAAGCAAATAGGCTTTGATAGAACCCCAGGTCAAAGTAATTATAAACAAAAGACTGAAACAGAGTTTGATGACTCATCTATTTTCTTGGCCAGTCTAGTTCATATAAGGCTTCAGAAATTTGATGGAACAATTGTTTAGGAAAACGACCTACCCTCATCAACTTTTTGTTGCCGTCCAATAATGTTTAAATTTATAAAAGAAACGCAGTCAACAGTGGCAATTATAAAAGCTAGCATAACAGAAGAAATAGAAAGACTTCGGCCATTAAAAATTAAACAAGTTGAAGTTAAGCATCAATTGCACATGACGATGATAGACGGCAAAATAACCTCATATTTGTCAGAAACATTTTCTGCTGTCTGTGATATTTGCAAAGCAAAACCGTCAGACTTTTTTGGAGTCACTTGCTTATCAAAGAAAAAATAATGGAGAAATATTCCAGTATGGAGTGCCATCTTTACATGCCTGGATAAGACACATGGAGTACTTATTTCATATCGGTAAATATAATTTTATTACTTCACAATTTTTTCATCCTATGTAGTTTCCTGTGAGATTATTTTAAATGACATTTTTTTGTTTACGTCTAATCGTTTGGACTTCAAGAAACGGAGTTGCAAGGGGCGATGACTAAGAAAAAATATCAATCAGAAAGATATATACCTTAAGCGATTAAAAAGGAATACGGTTTACTTATAGATGTTGTCAAGCAAGAAGTAGGATAACCAATGATGGCAATACTGCCAGAAGATTTTTCAGGAATGCAGAAGGAACAGCCCACATAACAGGAATACGTAAAAATTTAATAGAGAGGTTTCACGTGATTCTTCAGACAGTTGCATCTGGAGAGCGCGTGGACCTTTCCAATTTTTCCGAGTTTTGTAGATATACTGCAGAATTGTATATTAATTTATATCCCTGGTATTATATGCCCTCCAGTATCCATAAATTGTTGGCACATGGCAGTGATATACAATAATAAAAAGCTTTGCCTTTCGTGCCATTCCTATAGGTAAACTGTCGGAAAAGGCAGCGGAAGCTCGCAATAAAGATTTTCGGAAATATACAGAGAGTTGTTATTTTAGAAAGATAAGTAGAATGTCGGCTAATGAGGATATTTTACACAATCTTCTTTTGTCTTCTGATCTAAAGATCGAATGGTGAAACAAAATATATAATACTTAGAGATATTGATTAATTAGAGACCTACTAAATGTATTTTTGTTAGGTATTATGTAATTATGGGTATTGTTGCGTGCTTTTACTTACTAATCCATATCAAATTTAACTTAAAAGCGCTTACGAAAATAAAAATAAAGGTTTTTATTCTATGTATTTATTCATTTTTTTCGATCCATTTATTTGGCAGAGTTGCAACTTTATGCACATGTTCATAGCATCAAATGATAGTAGACTAGACAAGGTGTAAGAAAAATAAAGTTTCAAAGCGGGACCTCACGGTACTTAGCAGGAATTTAATTTAATGTGACCCGCTCCATACAAAAAAATCACAAAACACATTTTTCTGACCAAACTATAAAGTTTTTGTAATTTTTGCCCAAAACAATTATTATTGAGATTAACGAGCTCTATCTATCTACGTAAAAAAATTGTTAAAAATCAAAGTTGGTCCCTAAGTCACTCAAATCATAGTATCGACCCACTGTGCGCCGCCTCGAACGAAACGGTGCGGTACCCGCGAACCGTCCTGACCGCAATCTTACCGCGTTCTTATCCAGGATGATTATCGACCACATCACAGGTTAAATACTATCGCGAAGCAATCGAAAGTGGGATGTTAATTAAAAAAATCTTATTTCTTTTCTTCATATTTTTTAATAACAAACGGCCGATAATTAAGTACTAAAATTAAGTTTTTGGGAAACAAAAATGATGAATTTTGGAAACGAAATACACAAGTCGGATTCACTTGAAATAGCCACCGTTTTGTTTTGAACATTCAGCAACAGGCACGCAGTTTCCTGATTTGTTGAAGAGGAAGCCATCATCACAGTGGCAGGTTGCGATGAAAGCCGTCACACAACTGGTGTGTTTCAATTCCGGGTCTGCACAGGTCGGCGCGCAGGGGTCCATTGTCAAATGGGCATTCTCAGGACACGCTGTAAAATACGAGAAACAGATGCACTCAATTTACATGATCTCACACGAGCTCACATTGTCGACGTCGCCCTGAACACGTCATTACGGATCCGCCCGATCCATTAACGGTGCTTTTAGGTACCACAAGCACCGGTCACCGCCCTCGTCGAACCCGTCGCTTACGACGAAGGGCTCGACGAGTGAATTAACCCACAGACACAGCGCACTGAGTTTCTCGCCGGATCTTCTGAGTAGGTCACGTTTCCGATCCGGTGGTAGATTCTGCGAAGCACGGCGTTATGACATGTGTTCCTTCAAACGAGGTATGCGGAGAGTACTTGGCAGTAGGCAGCGGCTTGGCTTTGACCTTGGTATTGCTATCGTCTACGAGCAATGATAACCACCCACAGCTAGGTGAGTTGGCGTCTACAAATGCAATAAAAATACTAGTGTTTAATCTGTAACTTTACCCTTGTCGAGCACGACGAAGTAAATCGTAAATACTCACGGTTTTCGAACCAGCTCTTACTGACTGTGAGAGCCATCAGAGACACGATCAGGAACATGATGAAGTAATGTTTGGCGGCCATCTTAACGATACGTTGCGAACTATAGCTCGATAATTCGTGGTGGCTTTTTTATGATCGGCACGAACGCGCAGCTTAGTTCGGTTAGTGAATTTAGTGATGTTCTGTGTTTAGAATTTTAGTATAATTTTAATATTAATGCGTGCAGTATGTAGGTGATTGTATTGATCAATTTATTTTTGTACTATTTCAAGAGAACTCGTCATGGCCTAAAGGATATGACGTCCGGTGCATTCGTATCTAGCGATACACCGGTGTTCGAATCTCGCAGGCGCGTACCAATTTTTCTTAACAAATGTTCACGATTGACTTCCACGGTGTAAGAATAACAGCGTGTAAAAAAAATCAAACCGCAAAATTATAATTTGTGTAATTTATTAGTGGTAGTAGGGACCTTTTGTGAGTCCGCACGGGTGGGTACCACCACCCTGCCTATTTCTGCCGTGAAGCCGTAATGCGTTTCGGTTTGATGAATGGGGCAGCCGTTGTAACTAAACTGAGGTCTTAGCGCTCATATCTCTATCAAGGTGGGTGGCGGCATTTATGTTGTAGATATGTATGGTCGCCGGTAACCACTTAACACCAGGCGGGCTGTGAGATCGTCCACCCAACTATGCATTAAAAAAAATTAAAAAGTTTTCTGTAATATAAATAGATACAAAAACAACATTTAAAACCTGTAATATCTCTATATAAATTATATTTTAAAGAATATTAATATATTATGTAAAATTATATTATTTCTACGCAGCTAAATGTGAAGGAACAACATCGTGTTACAGAAATCAAAATCCGTGATATTATCTTTAAAACCTTACTAATCCTAATTTGAAGATTCTATGCCGCTATATAAAAAATATTGCATTTTCGTCCTCATATCTCGAGGTGGGTGGCGGTGATCATGACGTCTGGACTCCAGTAGCTCCAATACACATAGGACCTGGATTCACCCGTTTAGAACAGTTCATAATAACCATATTGCTAGAGTTGGCGAGCGATTAAAGAGCTATCCCTCCGGGAGCCGTGCTTTTTGGTCGCTCGCCAAAGCTGCAGAAGGAAACTTTTGTAGGTCTAGTCTCCCACCACTGCGCAAGTCCGATGACACTCTGGCCCACAGCGCGAAAGAGAAGGCTGACCTTCTGGTCAAACTCTTCGCCTCGAACTCGACTGTGGACGACGGGGGTGCCACACCACCGAACATCCCCCGGTGTGATAGCTCCCTGCCGGATATCTGCTTCACACAGTGTGCAGTTAGGCGGGAGCTTCGACTCCTGGACGTCCATAAGTCGAGTGGGCCAGACGGCATCCCCGCAGTGGTTCTGAAAACGTGCGCCCCTGAGCTGACACCTGCGCTAACGCGTTTGTATCGCCTCTCTTATTGCGCTAACAGGGTTCCGTCTTCATGGAAGACCGCCCACGTCCACCCTATCCCCAAGAAGGGTGACCGGTCGGACCCGTCGAGCTATAGGCCTATCGCGATAACTTCCTTGCTTTCCAAGGTGATGGAGCGAATAATAAATACACAACTCCTGAAGTATCTTGAGGATCGCCAGCTGATCAGTGACCGACAGTACGGTTTCCGTCACGGTCGCTCAGCTGGCGATCTTCTTGTATACCTTACTCACAGGTGGGCTGAAGCCTTGGAGAGCAAGGGCGAGGCTCTTGCTGTGAGCCTTGATATCGCGAAGGCCTTCGACAGGGTCTGGCATAGGGCACTTCTATCGAAGCTACCATCTTACGGAATCCCCGAGGGACTCTGCAAGTGGATCGCTAGCTTTTTGGATGGGCGGAGCATCACGGTCGTTGTAGACGGTGACTGCTCTGATACCATGACCATTAACGCTGGCGTTCCACAAGGTTCGGTGCTCTCCCCCACGCTTTTCATCCTGTATATCAATGACATGCTGTCTATTGATGGCATGCATTGCTATGCGGATGACAGCACGGGGGATGCGCGATATATCGGCCATCAGAGTCTCTCTCGGAGCGCGGTGCAAGAGAGACGATCAAAACTTGTGTCTGAAGTGGAGAACTCTCTGGGGCGAGTCTCCGAATGGGGTGAATTGAACTTGGTTCAATTCAACCCGATAAAGACACAAGTTTGCGCGTTCACTGCGAAGAAGGACCCCTTTGTCATGGCGCCGCAATTCCAAGGAGTATCCCTGCAACCTTCCGAGAGTATTGGGATACTTGGGGTCGACATTTCGAGCGATGTCCAGTTTCGGAGTCATTTGGAAGGCAAAGCCAAGTTGGCGTCCAAAATGCTGGGAGTCCTCAACAGAGCGAAGCGGTACTTCACGGCTGGACAAAGGCTTTTGCTTTATAAAGCACAAGTCCGGCCTCGCGTGGAGTACTGCTCCCATCTCTGGGCCGGGGCTCCCAAATACCAGCTTCTTCCATTTGACTCCATACAGAGGCGGGCCGTTCGGATTGTCGATAATCCCATTCTCACGGATCGTTTGGAGCCTCTGGGTCTGCGGAGGGACTTCGGTTCCCTCTGTATTTTGTACCGTATGTTCCATGGGGAGTGCTCTGAGGAATTGTTCGAGATGATACCGGCATCTCGTTTTTACCATCGCACCGCCCGCCACCGGAGTAGAGTTCATCCATACTACCTGGAGCCACTGCGGTCATCCACAGTGCGTTTCCAGAGATCTTTTTTGCCACGTACCATCCGGCTATGGAATGAGCTCCCCTCCACGGTGTTTCCTGAGCGCTATGACATGTCCTTCTTCAAACGAGGCTTGTGGAGAGTATTAAGCGGTAGGCAGCGGCTTGGCTCTGCCCCTGGCATTGCTGAAGTCCATGGGCGACGGTAACCACTCACCATCAGGTGGGCCGTATGCTCGTCTGCCTACAAGGGCAATAAAAAAAAAAAAAAAAAAAAGAAAAAAAACCATCTGAATTATAATAACAAGACCTAAGTCATATTCTGAACAATTGTAAAAGCGACATATGGCCTTGCTTTATTGTTCTTCATTAAAAAACATTACCGTGCCGTACCAAATTACATAGATAAAAGAAAACACTTGAACCGACAACGGACAGACACGGAACTAAAATGAAATTTTACACGAACACAATTAATTGGTTATGGATCTTTCAAAAGATACTTTCAATATTAAGATCATTAATTTGAAAGCAAAAATATAAAATGTATTTCCTTCTTCACAATCGAAGATACTGAAGTAAAATAGTTAGTTGCACAAGTGTTAAAATTTTTCGCTTTGTTCGTCGATATAGTAATTAGCGTTCTATTTGTCCGATTCAGGCGACGGGGCAATACAAAGCAAATTATATCTCAAGGTTGGTGGCGCATTTACGTCGTAGATATCTATGGGCTCCAGTAACCACTTAACACCAGGTGGGCTGTGAGCTCGTCCACCCATTTAAGCAATAAAAAAAAAGTGTTGTGGGATGTTCTGTATCTTTTTATTTTTTATTTTTTTTCTACCTACCTGATAGCCTTGAGAGGCTATTTCAGCATAACCTTAACTAGTAGTTGAGCTCACGGGGCTCAAACCGGAGTGATGCTAACACTGACCCTAGCAAGAGCAGTGCTTCACAGAATCTACCACCGTATCGGAAAAGCGACCCACTGAGAAGATCTGGCGAGAAACTCAGTGGGCAGTATCTATGGGTTAATTCGCTCGTCGCTCGCTTAGTGCGAGTTTTTTAATGTTCTCAACGGAGTTGGAACGTTTGCCTTTTTTTTTTTTTTTTTTTTTCGGGTAGAGGGCCGAACCTCCTACGAGGTCCCCGCGCCTAGGGGGCGCGCGGGGTATGTGAGACTTAACGATCTGCAGGTGTTGAGAGCAGATCGCGGGCCCAAGGATTTTAGGGCCCACCCACTAAACGACTCCCCTGCACTCTTACACCCGACGTCCGATCTCCGTCCGGGGTCAGAACCTGGACAGAGTAGGGGGGTTCCCGCGGTCAACACTACAACCAGACACGCGGCGCCACCCCGAGGACGCCCGACCGACGGGTCGTCGAGGCGATAGTCGACAACCAACGACGTCGGTCTCCGCGGTACGGCGGCCCTACCAGGCCGCCCGGGCGGTGCCGCTGGTGTTCCGGGATACCCCGCTGGGCCAGAACCAGCCTGCCAGGTCGGAACGCGATACACCGCCGACCGGGTTGCTCTTCAACAGTATGTTCGGCGACGACAGCGACGACGAAAATGCGGACCGCATCGCAGTCCGCAGCCGCCGACGCGCCGTCCCGTCCTCCTGGTGCCAGCGCGCTAGAGTGACGGTAGCGTGCGGCGCAGCCTCAACCCCCTTAGGTCGCCCCGTGACCATCACCGGGAGGAAACTGCCTCCTCATAGGGGCTGGAGCTGGACAAACGCCCTCCTCCGGCCCCCGGCCCGACGGCGGCGGCACGGCGCCGAGAGGGAAGAAGAGCTCTCCCTCTCCCGTTCCGCCGCCTCCTTCCGCGAGATGGTGGACTCGCAGAAGTCGAGCATCGCCTGCCAGGACTCGTCGCTGCCGAGCATCCTAGCCACGACGGTCGGAAGCGACAAGTCCGGTCCTATTTTTGCAACGAGGACGCGGCGCTGCTCCGCGAAAGCGGGGCAGTACGCGAGCGTGTGCTCCGCCGTGTCCTCGTTGCAGCCACTGCAGTGGTGGCACTTCGGAGTCGGCTCCCTCCGGGCGACGAGGTGCAGGTAGCGACCGAAACAGCCGTGTCCCGTGAGCACCTGCGTCGCTCGGAAAGTGAGACGTCCTCGGTCGCGATTCACCCAGTCCGAGAGGACCGGGCGGATCGCCTCGACGGTCCGTCGCCCGTAGGCGGGGTCCGCCAGGCGGCGAGACCACGCCTCGAGCACGGAACGCCGAGATTGAAGCTTCCGCGCTCGAACTTCCGCCGCACCAGGACGCGGCTCCCCCCTGGAGCGGAGATCGCATCGCCACGCGTAATCCGCAGCGAGCGCCTCCGCTTCCAGGTCCCAGGGAGGCGTCCCAGCTAGTACGCACGCCGCCTCGAACGAGACGGTGCGGTATCCACGAACCGCCCTGACCGCAATCGCGCGCTGCGGACGTCGCAACGCCGCAACGTTGTCGCGGGTCAGGGCGTGGCACCACACGGGAGCCCCGTACAGTGCCATCGACCGCACCACCCCCGTGTAGAGGCGGCGCACCACCACGTCAGGCCCCCCGACGTTCGGCAACAGCCGACTCAGCGAGCCGGCGGCCGCCATCAGTCGGGGACCTAATCTCTCAATGTGAGCGCGGAAGCTCCAACGACCGTCCAGTACGAGACCGAGGTACCGCAACCCGGTCGCCTCGATCTCGACGCGAACGCCTCCGATCACGAGGTGGGCCCCCTGAGGCGGCGCTCTCCGGGCCCCGTGAAACAACAGGGCCTGGGATTTATCGAGCGCCACCTCCAGACCCAGCCTTCGGATCCTGCCGATGACGAAGGCCACCCCCGCGCAGGAAAGACGGGCAGACTCTCGCAAGTCCCTCCCCCGGGCCACGACCAAAGTGTCGTCCGCGTAGCAAACTACGCTCAGACCCGGGAGAGGAGTGCTTAGGGCGCCACGCAAGACCCAGTCGTAGCCGATGTTCCACAAGAGAGGGCCAAGGACCGACCCCTGTGGAACACCGCGCTGGACGGGGAAGCGGAGCACCGCCCCACCGTGCCCGGTGCACACGACCGACCTGTCCTCGAGGTAGGACCCGATCAGCCGACGGAGATACGCAGGGACGCCGTGATACTCCAGCGCCCCTGCGATCACCGACCAGGGCAAGGTGTTGAACGCGTTGGCGATGTCAAGAGACACCGCCAGTGCAACCCCGCCCCGGCCGACAGCCTCATCAGAGAGGGCACGCACGCGCATCACCGCGTCGATGGTCGAGCGGCCCTCCCTGAATCCAAACTGCTCCGCTGACAGATCGGGACCCACCCCCGTCAGATGCTGGACGATGCGGGCGGCCACCACCCGCTCGAGCAGTTTTCCCGCCTCGTCCAGCAACACGATGGGACGATACCCCGCAGGTGAGTCCGCAGGGCGTCCCTCCTTCCTCAGCAGAACAAGTCTGCCCGTCTTCCACTGCTTTGGAAACCGTCCCGACTCGAGGCAGGCTTCAAAGGGCCGCACGAGCCGGTCCCCAAGGGCACCGAAGGCCAAATCCCAAACCCGACCGTGAACACCGTCAGGGCCGGGGGCCGCGTCTTTCCTCCGCATCCTCAACACGGCCGCACGAATCTCCTCCTCCGAGATGCTCGGAGGGACCACCTCAGCAGGGGCATCACCGCCCACGTCATTGCGTGGCGGCACGCCCATGAAGGGGGGCTCGAAGTCCCTCTCCATCCGCGGGAACAGCCCGGAGACAATATCCCGCAGCTGCTGAGGCTGGAGACGCTCCGTCACCGGGAGCGTCCACGGTCGCAATTTCTTGCGTACCGTCTGGTACGGGCGCCCCCAGGGATCCTGATCGAGCGTCTCCAGGAGCGTCTTCATGCTCTGAGACTTGGCCTCGCCGATGGCCCGCCGCAGAGCCTCCTGCTTCTCACGGCAGTCGGCATGCAGGCGGGCCGCCACCTCCGCGAAATCTGTATCGCGAAGACGGCGACGGCGGTGGCGGGCGCTTCGGCGGCGTGCCCGCACGCACTCCTCTCTGAGGAGTGCGATCGCGGGCGTCCACCAATACGCACCGCCACGTGAAGCGCGACCGCTGACCCGGGGCATCGCAGCATCGCAGACGCGACGCATCGTACCCCGGAACCAGTCGGCCTCCAACTCCACGTCCACTAGACGCGCGGGCATCGGCGCCCACGCGGCCACAGTGGCCGCCTCCACCGCGAGCACCTTATTCAGGCGCTTCAGTGCCCATCGCGGGAATAATCGGGGGGTACTACGCGGGAGCTCCTCCTCGCCGCGGGCGTCTTCGGCCGGCGCGTTCAACGAGGTGGAAACGGAGAGCTCGAATCGGACAAACCGATGGTCCGAGAGCGTCTCCGCCCCCTCGAGGACACGCCAGCCACGGACACGGCGCGCGGCGGACGGAGACGCGAACGACACGTCCACGTGTGATTCCCCGTTCCACCGCACGCAGGTCGCGACCGAACCTCTGTTTAGAAGACAGAGGCCGGTCGCGAAGGCCCACTCCGACAGGAACTCGCCACGCGAGTCCGTGCGGGGGGAGCCCCACGCTGTGCATTTAGCATTGAGGTCCCCCGCTAGTATCACCGGGCGAGACTCGAAGCGATGAACCAACGCCTCGAGCCCACCCAGGAACCGCTCGAACTCGGCGAGACTCCTGTTCGGAGAGAAGTACACCCCGATCACGACGGTTTCGTCAACCCTAACTACGACATACCCGGATCCCCTGGCCACCATTCCAAGGGGGGGCAATGCCGCTGACTGTCGCATCACGATCGCCACGGATCCATCAACATCTCCGGCCCAGGAATCCTCCCGGTCGGGAGGTACGAAGTATGGCTCCGCGACGATAGCGATGTCGATGAACCACTCCGCCATGGTGTGGACGAGGAGATCCTGCGCCCTGGCGGAGTGGTTCACGTTCGCTTGAAGGAAGCGATGGACGTGATCCATTATTGAGGTGTCACGTCCATCGCTCCCTCGTCTTCCGTCCCGCCTTGCGGCCCGAGGGCCGCGGCGGGAACTGACCGGCCGGCTGTTTCACACGCAGCCGGCTCTTCCTCTATCTTCTTTTTCTTTTTTCCGCCACGCCTCCTCTTAGTGGAGGAGGGTGCGGAAAGACAGGCCGGACCCCCGGCCCGATGATCGGCCCGCCGCTTCACTGCGTCGCACAACACGCAGTGCGGTGCGGCAGCGGTGCAGGAGGCTGCCTTGTGTCCGGGCTGACCGCAGCGAAAGCAAAGTCCGCTGCGATCCACAGACGACGGGCACCTGGCGAGGCCGTGCCCGGTGCCAAAGCACCGGAGGCATCGCCATGGACGTGCCTCCTGCAGCTGCACGTGGGCTATTACCCAACCCACGCGCAGCTTTCCCGGCGAGTCGGCAGGCCGAACCTGTGGAGGCGTGGCCAAGAGGATGGCAGCCTGCACAGGGCAACGCGCCCACACAGTGAAGGTCCCAGAGTAACAACTCCGGAGCTCTCCCACCTTCACCTGTGCGAGGGCGCAGTTACCCTGCGATGCAATAGCGGCGGCCACTTCCACCTTAGTGGCGCACTCATCCAGGCCCGTCACTTTAATGTCTGCCATCCTGACGGGCCTTTCGATTCGCACGACTTGCGAGTCCGGCAGGATTTCACGAAGCCGGGTCGCCAGTTTGTCCGCAGCCACGCCGGAGTCGGCACCGGGACATTCAAGCAGCCGAGCCCCGTTGGCCGTGTGCCGGACTCGGATGCCACCCTCTACGCCTATAGCGTCTATATCTACGCTACAGCGCGCCTGGGCCATCACCTCCCCGTAAGTGAGGCCTTTTTCCTTCGCAGCCGGCAGCAGCTCTAAAACGACTGCCGCCGACCGTGGGGCGCGCGGTTTCCTTGGCTTCCGCCCCTTCTTCTTAGTCCCAGCTACCGTTCGACCTATAGCCTGGGGAGCGGCGGCCGCAGGGACGAGCCGAGGGTCAAGTGAGGCTTGCGCTTTCCTTCCACCCCGCCTCACCACAGTCGTCCACGCCTCGTTCATGTTGGACGGGGCGGGGGGTAGTGGACGTGGCTGGGGGGTCTGCGCCTGCTTGGTGGCGTTCATGCCCCTCTTTTGCTTTGCGCGGCTCCTACCAGGCCCCGCTTTTGCTGTTTGAAGTGGGGCAGGAGCGGCGGTCGGCGACCTTGCAGGCTGAGCATGCACTCGCCTGCTAGCAGACTTGACCGGTGTGGCCAAGTTAGCCAGCGCGCGCGTCGCGGGTGCTGCACTCACTTTGGTCGCTGTGGCTTTTGAAGGCGCTGGTGCCGCCACTGTTCCGCGTGACGATGGTATCGTCGCGGGGCGCTCGTGCGCCAGCAATGGCCTCGCGCGCTCAACATTGGAGGTGCGGGCCTCCAGGATCATGAGTTTCCGCTTCAGCTCCTCGATTTCCTTATCCTTTTCCTCCAGAATGTCAACTTGGGGGGGTGGCGGAAGTATAGAGTTGCTCTGGCAACCTACGACCCCGTCGAGGGTCGCACGCATATTTGTCAGCTCCTCTCTCACACGCACGCTTTCCATCTTTAGCTCCCCATTTTCTGCCTGCAGCCGCTCTAGTTGCGACCGCAGGTTGGCTACCTCCTCCGTGCTTGTGCGAGTTGGAACGTTTGCCTACGTTAACCACTGGGGGTGCTGTTCCAACTGCATAAAAAAAAAAATTTGAGTTAAGTTTTACGCTATCGAGAACGTTAAAAAACTCGCACTAAGCACACAGCTCTCCGTGCTTTTAGGCAAGCACGCAGTGGATCACGATTCCGATTCACTGGTAGATTCCGCGAAGCCACTGCTCTTGCTACGGCTAGTGTTAGTAAATTCTCTCAGGTTGAACCCGTGAGTTCACCTACCAGTCACAGCGGAGATGGAACAGTCCCTCTTAGACTACCAGCTAGTTCAGTGTTGGGCAAAGTACGGCCCGCGGGCCAACTCCGGCCAGCGGAAGTATTTAATCCGGCCCGCCGAGATACATCCTAAATAATCTAGTCAGAATTTTGGCGCGTAAAATAAAATCTGACGTTTATAATTGAAAATCTTCGAATTTTTAGAAAGCTCCAATTCGTCAGGGGTGTTTTGAGCTTTCATTTTCTCATAATTAACTTGCCATCATTAATAATTATCTCGGCAGTCTGTCACAGGTATTAGTTTATTATTGGAAAAAAACCATTCCTTTCACCTAACCAACACACGCCTCACGTCTCACACGCCAATAAGCTTTAATACAAAATGCATTTTTCTATAAATTCTACCCTCCTCTAGAACTTCTTAAACTTTGTGACCCGCCATTAAAAATGTTTGCCCACCACTGAGCTGGTTGATAGGGAAAAAACCCGCCCTAAAATGAAAGTGAGAGCATGCGTGACAAGGCCCGGCATAGTTATGTCTCCTTGCCAGATAGTTATCATTCTTGAGACAAATTACGTAGCACGGGCTCACGAACAACTAATGTATTATTCATCGATACTTGAATATTCGACCGAGTACCGCCCAACGGTTTATCGTAATCGATTTTTTGAATAATAAACTACGACACGAAAATACAGGCGTGCTTAAGTCGTAAAATTTAGTTTTAACTAAACTATACACGACTCGCAAAAATCATTGCTTACAATAAAATAAAAATAAAATACATCTTGTCAATTGGAGTGTTTGGAACGAAATTATTAAGAAATATATCATCGTTATACAATTTATAACTAAATTTATTCATTGTAAACATACTTATTTTATTTTACAAAAATCGGATATAATCAAAATCCTGAATACTTACATATAAGTATATCGGCCAGTTATACCAACAGCCACGGTATCCACTTATTATCAGTTGGGCCAGTATTGAGCAACAAAATACGGATTATTTATCAGGTTCTGTTTGTTAGCTCTATCTAATTAAGATCGCACGTGTAATGATCATTTTTTTTGTATTTTTACCTGTTGGCAACATTGAGATTGTATTGTTTTCACACCAGGTTTAGTGCAGAAACTTTTTGGAAGTGGTCTTGGGCATTAACTACTGTAGGTGATTATTCATTTTTAATCTAATTAATGAGGTTTATTATCTTTTTAACTGCCTATCGAATGATGAATAATGGATTTAGTGTTTACAATTTCAATTAATACGCCAATAGTACACCCCTATTAAGTACATAAAAAGCATCGGTTTATTATCTTAGTAATCGAGTTACTTTTTTAGGGTTCCGTAAACTGTCCTCTTCTTCTAAGCAATCGGAGATGAAGTATTTACCGATTTTTTTTCTCCAACGAAAAAGCCTTTTATCATCTACCTTAAAATAACCATTTTTGTCTCCGGTACAAAAGCCTTTTATTTCTACCATATAATAATCACTTTTCTACGTGTATATTGTTGACTCCTCGCAACACTCCCGGTCACCGTCCTCGTCGAACCTGTCGCTTGCGACAAAGGGCTCGACGAGCGAATTAACTCATAGACACAGCCCACTGAGTTTCTTGCCGGATCTTCTCAGTGGGTCGCATTTCCGATCCGGTGGTAGATTCTGCGAAGCACTGCTCTTGCTAGGATCAGTGTTAGCATCACTCTGGTTCGAGCCCCGTGAGCTCACCTACTAGTAAAGGTTACGCTGAAATAGCCTCTCAAGGCTATCATCAGCTTAGGTAGGAAAAAAAAGCAACACTCTATAGTGATCCTGTTCTTCAGGTCACACATCAGTACGACAAAAATCAAAGTAAACACTGAATGGAAGCGCCCAGTTTCAAATTGCGTTACTCAAGGGCTCCCGTGATCGCTCAAGGCCAGACCATTCTCGTACAAACCAAATATATACTCGTGGTACAGCGAAGAGAGTCTGGTTCGAAGCGATCTCCTGCGATCTTAGATAAGTCATTCATTTAATTGTTTTTTTCGCGTTCCACGCTGCTATTGTGGCCGCGGTACACAAATACACATATTGTATCTTGCAATATTACATACAACCGGTAAATAAAAAAGAATTTGAATTTATCATTTTTAATTTAGTATCGCGCAGAGCGTCTAGCGGGGAAGTTGGTATCAACTAGTTATTACTACGCAGTTATGGCTTCGAAGAATCTGTTTATATTGTTTTTCATATTCGCTTTATTCGCTGCGAATATTGCAGGTTTGTATATTTAATTTAATTCATTATTTATTCGTATGAAGCGTACGATTGGGATTTTCAAGAGTCGTTGTAATGTTAAACGGTTTTTAGAATTCATGTAATATTCGTTGTTTATGTTTTTTTGGAGTTTACTCCTTTAGAATCGATTTACATATATAGGCCCGGGGTATGAAAATTATGGGGACCAAAATCGTACTAGCATGTCACACGAAATGCGTTATGCGCCTGATTGGCTCCTGATTGCGTGATGCGTGCGCGCGCCAATCAAAATCGTACTAGCATGTCACACGAAATGCGTTATGCGCCTGATTGGCTCCTGATTGCGTGATGCGTGGGCGCGCCAATCAAAATCGTACTAGCATGTCACACGAAATGCGTTATGCGCCTGATTGGCTCCTGATTGCGTGATGCGTGCGCGCGCCAATCAGGAGCCAACGCGCGGCCGCGTTATCGCAGGTGACGCCGGGCTGCTGCGCCGGCAGTCCGCCACAAAGCCTCGTACTGATCGCGCGTTTCTCTCATTATTGTATTTTCATATATTTGTTAGTCGTTTGTTTTGTGTCTCGTTAATTTGTTAATAATCTGTAGTGTATCGTGTTGTCGTAATATAGAACTATTTCTCGTATTGTTTCGTTTAATTTTTTATATCCAGTAAACTCCAGTCGTGCGTCGGAGCGGACACACACACTTTTTTTTAAATAAAATCGTATCGCTAAGGCTACTTCGACTTCGTCAGACCAGTCAACGTTTATTTCTCTGGCTAATCGTAGGCTACTGAGGAGCCAAATATTATAGGCATCAAATAGAAACATAGCTAAGACCACTAAGACTGGGCTCGTTACAACAATTTTTTGTTTGTATTTATTTATTTCATTTACTTCAGATCTTATATCTATATTACATTCATTAACAATAACATTTCACATAGAATACAAGCCCACTGAGTTTCTCGCCGCATCTTCTCAGTGGGTCGCGTTTCCGATCCGGTGGTAGATTCTGGGAAGCACAGGTCTTGCTAGGGTCAGTGTTAGCATCACTCCGGTTTGAGCCCCATGAGCTCACATACACATTAGGAGGAAGCTGAAATAGCCTCTCAAGGCTATCAGCTTAGCTAGGAAAAAAAATTAAATAGAATACAATAATCCCCGACATATCTATAAGCGCTGCCGAAACGTGGACAGTTCGAGAAGTGAAAAAAATACTTTTTGGAGATGTGATGTTTAAGAAGAATGCTTGAGGCTTCATGCAAAGAGTTTTATACGAACATTTCGATAATTCAAGGACTCGACGTCGATTTTATTGGAGTTTACTCCTTTAGAATCGATTTACATATATAGGCCCGGGGTATGAAAATTATGGGGACCAAAATCGTACTAGCATGTCACACGAAATGCGTTATGCGCCTGATTGGCTCCTGATTGCGTGATGCGTGCGCGCGCCAATCAAAATCGTACTAGCATGTCACACGAAATGCGTTATGCGCCTGATTGGCTCCTGATTGCGTGATGCGTGCGCGCGCCAATCAGGAGCCAACGCGCGGCCGCGTTATCGCAGGTGACGCCGGGCTGCTGCGCCGGCAGTCCGCCACAAAGCCTCGTACTGATCGCGCGTTTCTCTCATTATTGTATTTTCATATATTTGTTAGTCGTTTGTTTTGTGTCTCGTTAATTTGTTAATAATCTGTAGTGTATCGTGTTGTCGTAATATAGAACTATTTCTCGTATTGTTTCGTTTAATTTTTTATATCCAGTAAACTCCAGTCGTGCGTCGGAGCGGACACACACACTTTTTTTGGAGTTTACTCCTTTAGAATCGATTTACATATATAGGCCCGGGGTATGAAAATTATGGGGACCAAAATCGTACTAGCATGTCACACGAAATGCGTTATGCGCCTGATTGGCTCCTGATTGCGTGATGCGTGCGCGCGCCAATCAAAATCGTACTAGCATGTCACACGAAATGCGTTATGCGCCTGATTGGCTCCTGATTGCGTGATGCGTGCGCGCGCCAATCAGGAGCCAACGCGCGGCCGCGTTATCGCAGGTGACGCCGGGCTGCTGCGCCGGCAGTCCGCCACAAAGCCTCGTACTGATCGCGCGTTTCTCTCATTATTGTATTTTCATATATTTGTTAGTCGTTTGTTTTGTGTCTCGTTAATTTGTTAATAATCTGTAGTGTATCGTGTTGTCGTAATATAGAACTATTT
This sequence comes from Bombyx mori, assembly GCF_030269925.1. NCBI lineage: Eukaryota > Metazoa > Arthropoda > Insecta > Lepidoptera > Bombycidae > Bombyx > Bombyx mori. The sequence goes on along the minus strand of NC_085109.1, from coordinate 13,157,925 downwards.
CTCGTATTGTTTCGTTTAATTTTTTATATCCAGTAAACTCCAGTCGTGCGTCGGAGCGGACACACACACTTTTTTTATATCCAGTAAACTCCAGTCGTGCGTCGGAGCGGACACACACACTTTTTTTTTCTGTATTCCATCATTGGTTTGCCATTTTCAATGCTTGAAGCGCGTCCGAACTAACAATACACACGTCCGCACAGCGCAGGCCCTTTCGCGACATTAGTTTCACGTCGCGTTTACACTATGAAATTAGTTGCATGACATTAATTTCACCAAAAAATCGCGCAGGGCACGAAACTAATTTCCATGCATGAAATTAATGCATGCATTACGAAAGTATTAAATTACACGTGAAACTGTTAGTAAAACTAATGTCACGAAATTAATTTCACGCCACTAATTTCGTAATGTAAATTCGGCTTTACGGATAAGACGTCCGGTGCATTCGTGTTGAGCGATGCACCGGTGTTCGAATCCCGCAGGCGGGTACCAATTTTTCTAATGAAATACGTACTCAACAAATGTTCACGATTGATTTCTACGGTGAAGGAATAACATCGTGTAATAAAAATGAAACCCGCAAAATTATAATTTGCGTAATTACTGGTGGTAGGACCTCTTGTGAGTCCGCACGGGTAGGTACCACCACCCTGCCTATTTCTGCCGTGAAGCAGTAATGCGTTTCGGTTTGAAGGGTGGGGCAGCCGTTGTAACTATAATTGAGACCTTAGAACTTATATCTTAAGATGGGTGGCGCATTTACGTTGTAGATGTCTATGGGCTCCAGTAACCACTTAACACCAGGTGGGCTGTGAGCTCGTCCACTCATCTAAGTAATAAAAAAAAAAAAAGTTAAGTTGATAACTTGGTAAATAGAATTTAAACAAGAAAAAGAAAAACCAGATTGAATCTTATTATTATTATTATTATCGAGCAATTATCTTTAAACGAGAAATTCTTGTAAATTAATATATAGGTACTTATATAATCTGAATCTCTAAAACGGCTCCAACGATTTTCATAAAATTTAGTATACAGGGGATTTCGGGGGCGATAATTCGATCTAGCTACGATTTATTTTCAGAAAATGTTGTTTTATTCGTGTTATCGATAATCAACTTTATGACTCTTCCCGACATCTATTGGCGAATAATAATAATAGACTATTTTTCTTAATTGAGAGCAACTAACTGCTTTAAAGACACAACAGATGGCGTTATCAAAAATCATCTAGTATTTAATAAAATCACGAATAAGGCTATAAATCGTTGTGACATCGTTTAACAATCCGAAATGGGTACACATTTTCTCTCCGCGTTGAAGACTAAGCCGCTGTTACAGTGGCAGGTTGGAATGAGGGCGGCGATGCAAACGGTGTTAGTCAAGTATGGGTCGTCGCAGGTCTTCGCGCAGGGGTCATCAGTCCAATGAGCATTCTCGGGACACCCTGCAATACCCAAGAAACGGTCTGAGTTAGTTTAGAATGTACATTGTTCTTCGGCGCACGATACTTCTCGTAACAAGTTGCGGCCGCGGTCCAACCGACCTCACCACGTCGATGTCATCGATCGTATCAACAAAGGCGTCTTTAGTAGATCGTAACGCTGAATCAACTAAGATGGGCAGACGAGTTCACCGCTCTCTCAATGTAAAGCGCTCCTTGGCTGACATGAACGCTGTCATTACATTGAAACATGAAGTCGAAGGGGTCCCAGTAAAAAAAAAACTTGCACACTGACCTCAAAACCACCACGCTATTAATTTCCTAACAACCTCTTATGGTTTATAGTATACTAGCTGACCCGGCAGACTTCGTAATGCCTCAATCGATAAATAAAAGACCTAAACGACGGGGGACACATCAAAGGGAAAACAAAATTGTTATTTTTATTTAATTCCGAGCATTTCCATATTTATCTACCTTTTAAACCTTCTCTGGACTTCCACAAATAATTCAAGACCAAAATTAGCCAAATCGGTCCAGCCGTTCTCGAGTTTTAGCGAGAGTAACGAACAGCAATTCATTTTTATATATACAGATAAAAGATAAATTATAATTCTAATTATAGAGGATTTGGCGGGATTAAAATAGATAGGTTCGGTGATTATTTTAAATGATAAACGAAAGATAGGTTAGATAAAAAAACACAAGCATCAAAAACACACGTACCATCGTCAGCAGTGCTGGCACCAAGAGTCATCAGGGCGACAATCAGGAACACGATAAAGTATTGTTTGGCGGCCATCTTCGTAAGTATCTCAGTATCTTTTTCAAACTACAACTCTCGAATAACTATAGCTCTGTAATCCAATGGGTCCCCTTTTATACTAAACTGTAACTAAACAAAACCGCTAACATAGCGACTAGTGATTTTCAATGTACGTGTGTGTGTGTGTCATCGGGCTTATCTGCGTAATTGAATATCTTTTATAACACGTATTACGTTTTTTTTATTTTTTTTATTGCCCTTGTAGGCAGACGAGCATACGGCCCACCTGATGGTGAGTAGTTACCGTCGCCCATGGACTTCAGCAATGCCAGGGGCAGAGCCAAGCCGCTGCCTACCGCATTTTAACAAATTGTCTCTCATTTTCATTCACAATGGGTTTTTTTTAACACACGTCACGAAATACAAAATTGTATAGGATGCTCAGCTAAAGAATAAATTTATCGACACTCTTATCTTGTCTGCATCCATTTCTCATAAGTTCAACTGACTTACGCGTGGTATAGAACTTTTGTCATTAGACAGCTATTTATTGAAGGTCTGTAAAAGTGATATCAATTTGTTATCGGCGAAAGCATGCCCATATCTTCAGATAGAAAGCTCATCCAAGCAACACAACCTCAGATCTAGTTTAATAAAAATGAAAACCCGCAAAATGATAATGAAACCACCTTGCCTGTTTCGGCCGTAAAGCAATAATGCGTTTCGGTTTGAAGGGTGGGGCAGCCGTTGTAACTGTACTGAGACCTTAGAACTCATATCTCAATGTAGGTGGCGGCATTTTACGTTGTAGATGTCTATGGGCTCCGGTAACCACTTAACATTAGTTGGACCGTAAGCTCGTACTCCCACCTAAGCGATAAAAAAAATAATGACCTTCAAAAATGTACTGATAGGAGGAGGCCAGGAAGAAAAACATTTGAAAAACAAAATAAACACAAAAAATACATGCTCATTAGAACCAAACCGTGATAACAAACATGGATTCCATGTGGTTTTTTCAATTAGGCACTTGTTGACATAAGTTTTTATGAGCTCTAAAGATTCTAAATCTAAGCGTGGGGATTCACCTGCAGTCCAGCAGTCAGTCAGTGTTGTTATGTAATTTCATCTCGATCTGATACATTCAAGGTTAGCAAGTTGTTTTTCTTATATGCAAAATACTATGTTATTAAGTCAGTATTTAAATCCATCTATATATATAAAAATGAATTGCTGTTCGTTAGTCTCGCTAAAACTCGAGAGCGGCTGGACCGATTTGGCTAATTTTAGTTTTAAATTATTTGTGGAAGTCCAGAGGTTTAAAAGGTAGATAAATATGAAAATGCATTTTGTTTTCCCTTTGATGTGTCCCCCGTCGGACGATTCCTTTTGTTTGTTTTTAGTTTATTTTATACAAAAGTTTAGGTCTTTTATTTATCGATTGAGGCACTATGAAGTCTGCCGGGTCAGCTAGTACTTAATATAAAGCTGAAGAGTTTGTTTGTTTGTTTGAACGCGCTAATCTCAGGAAGTACTGGTCCGATTTGAAAAATTCTTTCAGTGTCAGATTGCTCATTTATTGAGGAAGGCTATATAAGTATATAGGTTGTATAACATCACGTTAAGAGCAATATAAGCGGAGCACTAATACAGAATGTTTCAAAAACGGGTTTTTGCGCTGCGGAATCTGTCAAAATTTCTAATTGTTCCCCTATAAAAGTTCTAAAAAAAGTCACAGCAAGTCGACAGCATATTATTATATTTTAATTAAGGTTGGCTCACTATAACCTTTTTACGCTAACCAAATTTGTTCTAAAATAAAACATTATTTCTGAAGGTGTTTTTATAAAGACGATATTAATTCTTATCCAAAAAAATACTTTATTCATTATTTAATTTAATATGTTAATTTAGCATATACATTGACATATTTAGTTTTAAAGAAATTTCCCCTCACTTGATTTTAATGAGAAGATTTTATGAAGATTTTAATGAGCGCGTAATATTGATGTACAAGGCGCCGGCCGGACGGTGCGCGGCGGCACACAATAAGAAGAATAACAAGAAACACCTAAATCACTTCAAGATAGGCTTTGAAAATTATAGATTTTTCTGGGTTTCTCCAGGATCCCATCATCAGATCTTAATGATTACAGGACCATTCGGAAAGTCTACCCTTTCGAACAAAAAAAAGAAAAAAGAATTATCAGAATCGGTTCAAGCATTCTTGACAAATCGAAACATACATAGATAAAAAAATTGTGGTCGAATTGATTATTTCCTCTTTTTGACGTGACAACGTCTTATAATTCGATGGAGCCGGCTGCACGCATGAAAAAACATGACTCATTGAGGCGTTCCATTTAAGGCTTGAAGTGCAAGCGAGAGCGCGGAACAAGCGACAAAGAGGGACAATCGGCCTCCGCGTTCGACAGCCTTCGACATCTGTCTCTCTCCTACTTGAGTGAGCGATGCATCCGCATGGACAGCTGCTATACAATAATACATTTACATGTTTTCAAGTATGAAGTTCAGTGAAAAGTGAATGTGGTGTCAATTGTCCATACAAAATATCTATCAAACAAATAAAATGAAAATTTTCTTTTGAAAAATGAAACCATTCCATCAGTATTTTCTTATGACGTTGTCACGTTCAACTATCCGAGCTCACAGCCCACCTAGTGTTAAGTGGATACCGGAGCCCATAGACATCTACAACGTAAATGCTGCCACCCACCTTGAGATATGAGTTCTAAGGTCTCAGTATAGTTACAACGACTGCCCCACCCCTCAAACCGAAACGCATTACTGCTTCACTTGCAGAAATAGACAGGGTGGTGGTACCCACCCGTGTGGACTCACAATACGTCCTACCACCCGTCCTATCTCCCGTCACTAAGTCTAAACAATAAAAAACATAAAGAAACCGTCTGCCCGTGGACATCACAAAATAAATACCAAGATCACAATACAAGTGCGTAAGCAACCTTGAAAATATCAGCTGATAGCATATTATCTGTTTTACATTGGCCTTTTGTATTGTTAAAAAAAAAAAAAAAACAATTCAAATAAAATAGAGTTCTCCGAAACACATCAAAACAAGTTATCATACATATATCGCCAGGGTTAGAGAAGGTCACGACGCGCGTACAAACAATGTCTGTCGAATTAGTACACACGGATACAAAATTATCTCAATTTATAATAACAACAGCGGTATCCCGCGAGGCGATTCCTTTGAAATTTCGTAATTAGGATTAAAATAAACAAGCTACACTTTCCCGGGATAAAGAGTTACTTTTATCACAGTCTTGTTCATTAAATATTAAATACATCATTCATCATTAAAACATTAAATCATTAAATAGCAGTTATTTCTAACTACTTGGAAACTTTGGAACATGAAATCACAAGCCGTCAAACACAATGTTGTATTTATTGCAGCTGAAAAACGCGGTGTTGCGCGGTTCATATTATAATTTAACTTAATTTAATAAAAAATATCCTAGGATATATGTACACTTACTGTACTCATGTACTTTTACTGGTGGTAGGACCTCATATGAGTCCGCACGGGTAGGTTCCAACACCCCGCCTATTTCTGCCGTGAAGCAGTTATGCATTTCGGCTTGAAGGGCGGGACAGCCGTTGTAACTATATTGAGACCTTAGAAGTTACATTTCAAGGTGGATGGCGCATTTACGTTGTAAATGTCGATGAGTTCCAGTAACCACTTAACACCAGGTGAGCTGTGAGCTCGTTCACCCATCTAAGCAATAAAAAAACACTAGGCGCATAATTTCATCTAAATCCATTCGGCCGTTTTTGTGTGATTTGTCAGTACGAGTCATAGGGGTCGCCAGTCAGTTTCTCTGAGGGCACTAAGATAGTGCAGCAGAAGCAGGTGGCACGGCGTAAGAATGAGCGCTCTTCTCTCTTTTGTACTGTGTAATATCATAAACCCTACGTTTTAACTTTTCTAGAAGTTAAACCACATTTTAATAGTTCACGGCGTCCTTCTGAAATGTCAAAACATTAGTCATTCGATGACATTACTCCTTGTACCCAATTTATTAAGTTAAATGAATCTTCTACACAGAACATCACTAAATTCACTATACAAACACAACCACGCTTCCGTATCGAATATAAGAAGCCGCTGCGAATTATCGAGCTATAGTTCGCAACACATCGTTAAGATGGCCGCCAAACATTACTTCATCATGTTTCTGCTCGTGTCTCTGATGGCTCTCGCAGCCAGTAAGAGCTTGTTCGAGAAATGTAAGTATTTACGATTCACTTCTTTGGGCTCGATCAGAATAAAATCTTAATGTCTAACTAACACCTTCACTACATAGTATAAAACAAAGTCGCTTTCTCTGTCCCTATATCAGAATCTGTCTGTCCCTATGTATGCTTAAATTTTTAAAACTACGCAACGGATTTTGATGCGGTTTTTTTAATAGATAGAGTGATTGAAGAGGAAGGTTTATATGTTTAATAACATCCATTAAATAGTGGAGAAATCAATAATAAATTCCAGTTTCCGAAGCGAAGCGAGGGCGGGTCGCTAGTTAATTGTTAAAATTCAAATTCGACATTGCAGTTTAAATGCTAATTTCGATTTGTATTTTATTAAAATGCTAATTTTGTAGTCCATATTATTGAAAGATCAAGCGACGTAAAATCTTCTCTTTCTTTCTAACGCCAAAATACTGTTTGTAGATCAATATAAATTTAGATACATGCAGGTTTTTGTTTATATAGGTATAGTGAAGTATTAGGAGTTAAAGTATGAAATTGCCGATTTGTACTGAAAAATTTATATTGTTTTTTTTTTTAACATTTTATTTAATCAAAATATCTACCATTATTATCTATACATTGCTGCCATCTAATAGGAGAATCATTTATGTCTTTGTGATAGAACTCTGGTGATCTTGATTCTACAAACTGTGTAAAAGCATTTTATACTGCCTTCTGGGAAGAAAACTTTTTATCGCGTAGAAAATTGTCCAAATCACGAAAAAAATGGTAGTCCGTTGGAGCAAGGTCTGGCGAATACGGCGGGGGACGAATGGTTTCTAATTGCAGTTCCTATAGAGTTAAAACGGTTTCTCGTGCTGTATCTGATCAAAAGATCAATAGTCATACCTATATTTTTTTAAATTACAAATAAATATATAAATCATTATTCCTATGTATATTTTGCTTCATAGAACAATTAGGGTCGCTAAATTCACAGCACTCACACATAGTTTAGTTCTGAAATCACCTTAGTTTATTGATGGTAAATATTTTAACCGACTTCAAAAAAGAAGGAGGTTCTTAATTTGACTGTATGTTTTTTTATGTTTGTTACCCATTTGTTACCTCATAACTTTTGGCTGTGTGAATCTATTTTGATAATTCTTTTTTTATTAGAAAACTGACGCTTCCCGTGTGGTCCCGTTTCAATTTAATCCAGTTCTGGTAATGGTATCCATGAGAAAACCATATAAGTCTTAAATTTGCATTAAGTACGTGCACGACAAATAGATGAATAACTCAATAACTCAATATCACGCCAACCGATTTCGATGCTTATTGTTTTTAGTGTATATTAACTTGTTCTGGAATATATATATTTTTCTATTTGAAGTCGGTTTTTGTTAAAGCATGTCTATATACAATATTTTTTTTATATGTTAAGCTTAACAATTATCTCTTAGAACTACCTAAAACCGACCCAACTGGAGGAACTTAGTTAAACATAAAATAATGTTTAATATTCTTTTTGGTCACTACGGTCACTATTTCTTGTTGTTCGGTTGCTTGTTTGCGCCGTGGTCCTAGCCTCCATCTAACCGTCTCTGGAGCTTGTAAGGTTTACATGAATGACATTAATTTATAATAATATCAACACAACACATCCATTCAAAAGATATCGAATTTCGTGTCTTAAGATGGATGGCAACGCAGTAACAAAATCTTTACTGGTGGTAGGACGTCTTGTGAGTCCGTACGGGTAGGTACCACCGCCCTGCCTGTTTCTGCCGTGAAGCAGTAACGCGTTTCGGTTTGAAGGGCGGGGCAGCCGTTGTAACTATATTGAGACCTTGAACCTTATATCTCAAGATAGGTGGCAACGTTTACACTGTAGATGTCTATGGGCTCCGCTGACTACTTAACAGCAGATGGGCAGTGAGCTCGTCCACCCATTAGCATTAAGCATTATTTTTTTTTATCTAAATTCGTTTTTCGTCTTTTACAGCGTGTCCTGAAAATGCTCACACGACATTGAACCCCTGCGTGCCGACCTGTGCAGACCCGGAATTGAAACACACCAGCTGCGTGACGGCTTTCATCGCAACCTGCCACTGTGATTCTGGATACCTCTTCAACTCGGAGGGAAAATGCGTGCCCGTTGCCGAATGTTGAATATGACGCGGAGGCTATTTCAACTGATGTCGATTTGTATTTTATTAAAAAAGTTTATCTAACTATAATTAAACTAAACTACACTTGAGACCTTAGAACTTATATCTCAAGGCGCATTTACGTTGTAAATGGCTATGGGCTCCAGTAACTACTTAACACCAAGTGGGCTGTTAGCTCGTCCACCCATCTAAGCAACAAACAATAAAAAAATATGTCCAAAAATTTAAATTTAATATACATATAATAAGTTTACATATCTGCTGTTTTTAATAAAAAAAAGAAATAAAAGATTCAAAGTTTTTCTTTTATGAGAATTCCCATTTGATGGCTCCAAGCTAAAATATTTTTCTGTGAAATGAAGATGCATCCTGAACTTATTCAGGATTCTTAAACGTGTAGACTTTACAGAGAGTTAGGGTTTATTAAGTTACAGATATGAGATCTGGTAATCTACTATTAACATAACAATATCTTCCATTGGCATCGGTCTTGGGCAGTTCCTGCTCTACTGAGCTACGCCAAGTTGTTCTGGGACGGCCTCTCTTCTTTGATATAGTCTGTATAAAATAAAATATAGATACACACACTCCACACCATGCTAGAACAGTCAATTATATGGAAGATATAATTGACTGTACAAACCCTTCACTTTAAAAATAAATATGAACATAATGTATCTTCAAAATAACACCCTTTAGCTTTACTTTAAAATATATTTCCTACTAGCTGACCCGGCAGACTTCGTAGTGCCTCAATCGATAAATAAAAGACCTAAAATTTTGTATAAACTTAAAACAAAAAAAAAGGAAAAATAAAATTGTTATTTTTATTTAATTCCGGGCATTTTCATATTTATCTACCTTTTAAACCTTCTCTGGACTTCCACAAATAATTTAAGACCAAAATTGGCCAAATCGGTCCAGCCGTTGTCGAGTTTTAGCGAGACGAACAAACAGCAATTCATTTTTATTTAAATAGAAGATTACTTTTTCCTATTACCTTTACTGGTGGTAGAACCTTTTGTGAGTCTGCACGGGTAGGTCCCACCATCCTGCCTATTTATTCCGGGAAGTAGTAACGCGTTTCGGTTTGAAGAGTGGGGCAGCCGTTGTTACTATACTGAGACCCTAGAACTCATATCTCAAGGTGCGTGGTGGCATTTACGTTGTAGATGTCTATGCGCTCTGGTAACCACTTAACACCAGGTGGGCTGTGAGGTTGTACCACCCACCTATGCAATAAATTTTTTTTTTAAGTTTTATAAGGAGAAAGACTATAATATTATTTGTCGAGCAGTTAATGCCGTAAATATAGAGCCTTGGGAACGTGTGAGCTCCGAAAGAGTCCGTGAAAGATGTTTGATAATGTGACTTGGGTAGCGAGTTCACGGCTCGCCTAACGCTATGTGGTCACTCACAGCAATACATAAACTATACGCGAAATCGTCGTGGCTTAAAGGATAAGACACCCGGATCACGCGGTTTCACTATGCCAGTATTCAATCTAAGACATAGAATTGTAAATGGTTGTAGGACCTCTTGTGAGTCCGCACGGGTAGGTACCACCACCCTGCCTCTTTCTGCCGTCAAGCAGTAATACGCTTCAGTTCGAAGGGTGAGGCAGCCGTTGTACTATAAAAACTGATACCTTAGAACTCATATCGCAAGGTAGGTGGCGTCATTTACGTTGTAGATGTCTATGGGCTCCGGTAACCACTTAATACCAGGTGGACCGTGAACTAATCCAACCACCTAAGCAATAAAAAAACAACTCCTCTTTCTCTCCCCCTTTTTAGCCTACTTATTAACGATATACCTCGGTCGTCAGCGACACGGTTACCATTAACGTCAGTAAATTAACCCACAAACACAGCCCACTGAGTTTCTCGTCAGATCTTCTCAGTGGGTCTCAAAGCTATCAGTTTAGGTAGGAAAAAAAAGACACGGTTAGCCCTTTTCGGATGATATGGCTATCTGCTGCTAGAGTAGAAAGATGTCGTTCATCCATAATAAACTCCAAATCGCGGCTACCAATTTGGGACAATGGCTCCGAAAGTGGCGCATTGACATTAACCCTCACGAAAAGCACAGTCGTGCTCTTCAAAAGGCGTCGCCCGCCCGACTCTACTGCTAGTATCTCGTCACGAATTGGGTGCGGTAACAGCATTCCTACTATAAAATCTGGCCACCCCCTACCGTGGGCTTCTAGACTAAGTACCGTCCTAGGTTTTTTTTTATTGCTTAGATGTGTGGACGAGCTCACAGCCTACCTGGTGTTAAGTGGTTACTGGAGCCCCTTAGACATCTACAACGTAAATGCGCCACCCACCTTGAGATGTAAGTTCTAAGGTCTCAGTATAGTTACAACGGCTGCCTCACCCTTCAAACCGAAACGCATTACTGCTTCACGGCAGAAATAGGTGGGACGGTGGTACCTACCCGTGCGGACTCACAAGAGGTCCTACCACCAGTAAAGGTACCTAAGTACCGTACCTAGGGCGTCATCCTCGACAGAGGGATGACATTCGGGCCCCTCATTACGCAACCAAGCCCCGTTCCTACTCGGTCGACTCTACCCCATGATCTTGAAGCGAAGTAAAGTAAGTAAGTCTCTTTTCGTCGTAATCGACGAGTTTGACTAGAATGGCTAAACCATAGACAAAGTCTACTGAATTTCTCGCCGGATCTTCTCAGTGGGTCGCGATTCTGGTGGTATATTCTATGGAGAACTGCTCTCGCTAGAGTTAGTGTTAACAAATTCTCTCAGGCTGAGTCCGTGAGCTCACCTACCCGGCGGGGCGTAGCTGGAATTGCCTCTTAGACTAGCAGCGAATAAGTAGAAGAAAAAAGAACTTATCTCTATATTATATAAAAATGAATTGCTGTTCGTTAGTCTCGCTAAAAGTCAAGAACGGCTGAACCGATTTGGCTAATTTTGGTCTTGAATTATTCGTGGAAATCTAGAGAAGGTTTAAAAGGTGAATAAATATGAAAATGCTCGGAATTAAATAAAAATAACAATGTTCTTTTGTTTCCTTTTGTTTCTTTTAAGTTTATTTTATACAAATGTTTAGGTCTTTTATTTATCGATTGAGGCACTACGAAGTTGCCGGATCAGCTAGTATTTTATAAATAAAACCCTCTAGACTTAACTTCGTGTTTCTCATAAAAAAAATCACAATATTGCAAAAAAATTATGTAAATAGAATACAATATTTAAGATTCAAGCATCAAAATAAGGACTAATAGCTGAACTTAGACTTCATGTCTCAAGATAGTTAGGGTCAATCAGTTTTCCTGATGTCTTCTATCTATGAAGTAAGAGCGTCCATCTGTAAAAATAATAATTTGTTATCAGTTAACACAAATTTCATGTTTGCCCTTTGTATTCTAAAAAACTAAATTCAAATACAAACACTAGTTTCCGCGAAGCGTTATCCAAATTAAATAAAAAAACATGTTGTCGTCATAGTGTACAATACCTCGAATTAGTGATGGAAGACACGTGAAATTTCACTTCGCATGGTTTGGATTTTAATAACATGCTAGATGATATTCGTTGATGCAGGTTAGCCGTCGGAGTAGTGAGGTTCGTGAGGTACGCCGACCTACACGACAACCTGGGCCTCAAATCGATCCGGAAACATCTGACGCAGCATCGGAACGATACTCCGATAAACCTATGCGTTATGATAATCACCTTATCATTGCCGCCGCTGATTACTCTCCGAATTCTGAGCACGCAGGAGCCAGTCGCCGTCGACGCCCTAGACGCGTCCTTACGGATCCATCTAGATCCAATGGGTCTTGCATTAGACGCCTTCAGCTCTAACACTAGGAGCAGGCTTAGGGACTCTGGTAACCGTACTCGTCGAACTCTTTGCTGAGTTGCAACCTCATCCATACCGCTGAGTTTCTCGCCGGATCTTCTCAGCGGTAGGTAGTGGATTCATTCGCGAAGCAGCTGCTCTTGAAGTTGTTAAGTCTCCTTCGGAGGCGCTCGGGCAGCTGTTAGCAAACCCCACTCCTCCTAGCTGAGCCTTTGCTTGCCCACCTATCCTGGTGAAACTGGGAGGCCTCCGGGCCACCAGTAATCCTTCAATCCTAAAAAAAAAGCATATTCGAAAATCCTGAGTTGTATTCATTTACATTTTTTAAAGCTTTAGGAATCTCTCAACGCAAAACAGATTGTAATGTGTATGTATTAAGAAAACTGCTTCCGTAACTTTTGTGGTTCTGACAACATCAAAGTCGTATCGTGTTTAATGTGTACATATTTAAAAATAGCCTCTCTTAAAATATGAAGTCTTAATATTTACGTCCACTTGAGTTTTCTGAGTATGGAATATTTAATTGTGTTTCGTGTTCGAAGCCCACTGATACTAGTATTAACGAGATGTATTAGCTTTTATGACATTTTATTCTTTAAATCATAGAGCACAAACTATAAAAAAATCTAGGTATTACTTCGAACGATGTTTGACGGGAGTCCTGCTGATATACATGAACTATCCATGATATGCAGAAATAAATAATAGTTTTAAAAAAACTAAAAAAATACGTTTTTATAGAAAATCCAACTAAAAAATAGAAAATAAATTTTAATAAATTTGAATTAAAAATAGTGTAAGAGAAAATGATTTTATTGTAAAAAAAGCAATACACTAACTCTTATGCAAACAACCGTGAATGAAGTGTACCACAATAAGTTCGCACGTTACTGAATGACCGTGGGTTGTTGCGAAACCTCCAGTTTTATTTTCTTTATACCTCGAATAGAACTTAAAATTAATATTTTTATAATAAGGAACTTCGTTCCTATCTGGTGTTTTTTTTTATTGCTTAGATGGGTGGACGAGCTCACAGCCCACCTGGTTTTAAGTGGTTACTGGAGCTCATAGACATCCACAACGTAAATTCATTTTTATTACACGATGTTATTCGTTCACCGTGGATGTCAATCGTGAGCATTTGTTGAGTACGTATTTTATTAGAAAAATTGGTACACCGGTGCATCGCTTCAACACGAATGCACCGGACGTTTTATCCGTTAGGCCACGACGACTAACAAACCACGTCCCACGACATCACACATCTTTTTTATATAAATATATTATATCCCGTACTTTTCATTTGTTTTCTTTTGTATCATAGCCGAACGTCACATTTCACCTAGTGCTAGAGATTACCGGATCTTACTTATCGAAAAATGACTGGCACCACCTTGAGACTTTTGAGACAATTGCTAATACCTTAATACCTTGATATAACGCCTGTTCTGTCCTTCAAACCGAAACCCATAACTGCTTGTCGACAGAAATAGACTGACTAGTGGTACCCTCCAGTAATTACTCAAATTACATTTTGTGTGGATTCGTTTTTCACACAATTTTATTTTCTAATAAAGGAAGCCATACGTGAGAACATACCTGCGTGTTAAGAACGGCAATGCGTCCTCATCGAACTCGTGCGAACTAGCCCATAGACACAACCCAAAGTTTCTGGCCCAAGCAAGAGCAGTGCTTCGCAGAATCTACAGCCGGACCGGAAACGCGATCCATTGAAAAAATCCGGCGAGAGACAGTGGGCTATGTTTGTGGGTTAATTTACTCGTCGAGCCTTTCGTCGCAAGCGACGGGTTCGGCAAGGACGGTGACCGGTGCTTGAGGTACCTAAAACCACCGTTAATGGATCGGGAGGATCCGTAATGACGTGCTTAAGCATGCCAGTCAAGAGAGATATATAAGAGAAGCTGAAAACTTGAATCAGAGACGCCTGTTTGACAATATTCAATAGACAAAACTTGATACATAATAAATAATATAATAATAAATGTTAGATTTAACAAGTAACGCACATAATAAAGTACTTTCCTCCACCCCAAATTTGATAATTATAGACGATTGTGTAAAATGATTCAAATTCATTTCATTTATTCATGAAGGCTTACACTCTTTTCGTGCGCCTTAAATTAAAGTAATAGCAATTAAATTTTAAAGTAAATTTTTATTTTTATTTTTATGTATTGTAATGGGTGAACGAGATTACGGACCTGTTGTTAATTGAATACTGGAGTCTAAAGACCTCACAACATGAATGGCGACACCTTCAGACACTATTTGGACGTCTCAACTGCACCGCACAACAATTGTTTCGCCCCTGAAAGCAGAACGCATTACTGCTTCACGGTAGGATGGTGAAATGGCGCCGGATCAAGAAGTTTCATGGGCTTAGTGCAATTGTTGTTGTGGTTATTTAGAGGATAACCTTTGAAGAACGGAATTAAACGAGACGCGAAATTATTTCACCACAGTTTGACTCTCTTCATAAATCAATACATATATGTAATTTATTGGCGCCAATTTTTTTGCTTCGGCAGCTGTATTTTAAGTGTTAAATTCACAAAATTGGCAACGTGAACATATAGAGTATCGACATTACTTATAACGGTTCTTTCGGTTAATTTATCATTAATTTATTCTATTATATTTTTTCAAATCGTCCATAAGTTTAATTGACAATATGTTTCACTCATCATAGATATATCTTAGCAATGTGGTGGAAGAAAAAACATTGCCGCATTGTTTCGAAAAGTATACAGTCAAACCTGGATTAGCGAGAGTTCAAGGGAGCACAATCTCATTCTCGCTTATAGAGGTTTCTCACTAACACGAGTTTCTCGCTAATACTCCCTCTGAATTTCATTTCGCGATTTTCCGGATTCAAACGCATTCACTGTTTTTTAGTTTATCACATAATGACAGTACTTTAATTTTCCGTTTTGTCATGATGCAGAACAGAACTTTCCTTCGCAATTGATTAACGATAAAACTGAGTAAGTCCAACAAACAGGACGATACACAAGCACACGTGTCCATTCGAAAAGAATGCGATAAAATAACAACGTTATTTAGTTCCACGAAATAGAATAGGTTCAATATTGACGAGAAAACGAATGAGTCACAAAATAGCAGATGTTAAATGTGTAATTTGTTTTTTCATTTGTTCCTCCTAAATAATATAAATAAATAAAGCTCGACTATCGCTTATAGAGGTATAGATAAGTAGCAGTCTCACTTACGGAGGTCCATGAGGGAAAAACGACTCTCTCTTACAGAGGTTTCTGTTTCTCGCTAATAGAGGTTTTGGGAGCTTAAAATGACGGGTCCTGGCTATTACTCTCACTTATAGAGTTTTCTCACTTATCCAGTTCTCACTTACCCAGGTTTGACTGTATTTATACATTATGTTATCATGGGCTATAGGTTTTATTGTTGCATCGTTTTACTTATATTATTATGTAAAATTTATAGATTTTTACTGGTGGTAAGACCTCTTGTGAGTCCGCACGGGTAGGTACCACCACTCCTTCTATTTCTGCCGTGCAGCAGTAATGCGTTTCGGTTTGAAGGTTGGGGCAGCCGTTGTAACTATACTGAGGCTTTAGAACTCATATCTCACTGTGGGTGGCGGCGTTTGCGTTGTAGATGTCTATGGGCTCCAGTAACCACTTAACACCAGGTGGGCTGTGAGCTCGTGCACCCATTTATGCAATAAAAAAAATACAAAAGTATTATAGGAATTCTTTAAATGCTCTGCGTGCGTTATTTCATCATAACCAATATCCGCTGCCACACGGTTGAAATTTACAAGATGTCGCTCCTATCCTTTCTGGCTTACAATACTCCATACCACCGTAGTAGTAAGCAACAATAAATTTGTACTAATTTAATGATTATTTTCAGTTTTTTTTTTAATTAAACTTACTGCATACCTCCTAAGGGATCTCTTGTAACACAAGTCAAAATCCGAAGCACACCAGGAACGCCCCCAATAATAGAAAGGAGTGTGTACGTATAATAATAATTGTAAATAGACATGCTTTAACAAAACCCGACTTCAAATAAAAAAAAAGATATTCCAAATAAATTAGTATAAAAACAATAATCATCGAAATCGGTTGGCGTGATATTGAGTCATTGAGCTATTCATTTATTTGTTGCGCACGTACTTAACGCAAATTAAGACTTATATGGCTTTCTCATGGATACCATTATCAGAACTGGACTAAATTGAAATTGGACCACACGGAAAGCGTTAGCTGTCTAATAAAAAAAGAATCATCAAAATCGATTCACCCAGTCAAAAGTTATGAGGTAACGAACATTAAAAAAAACATACAGTCGAATTGAGAACCTCCTCCTTTTTTGAAGTCGGTTAAAAACATAATTTTACTGCCCTATTACCGGTATACTAAGGGCGTTTATCATTAAAAAGGTCGTTTATGACGCAAAACAGGATTTAAAAAGCCTTCGCAGATTCAGCCCACATAACTTGTAACTGTGCTCTTGGCTCTTACGTCACTTGTAGTGATAATAATAATAATAATAATATTTATTCATTCAAGCCTCTTAAAATACAAACACGTACAAAAATACTTAACACTAGTATAATAATATACATGGCTTTTTTATGAGGTATACAATAACAATATTCCCTGACTTTTATGATGTCTTCGTCAACGTCACCGGGTCTTTCCAGAGATTTCGATTCAATTACATGATTCTTAAAAATCTTATAAATGTTGTTCTTTTAGTTCGACTTCTAATCGAGCGTGTGTATGTCTTTGTTCATAGTGCCAATTTTTTAACGTTCTCGATAGCGTAAAAGTTAACTCAAATTTGCATGGAGTTGTAACAGCGCCCCTAGCGGCAAACGTAGGCAAACGTTTCAACTCCATAAAAATTTGAGTGATGATTGCTGGGTTTTTTTGTACATAATTATGCGAGTAGACTTGAGAGGCTATTCTTGCTTCACTGCGGTTGGCGGGTGAGATAATTTTGTTAGCACATACCCCCCCTAGCAAGAGCAGTGCTTCGTTGAATCTACCACCGGATCGTACGAAGATTTATTAGAAAAGCTTTTTAAAAAATAGAAGTTTATTTAATTCTATTAATTAAAACGTTTGAAATTAATTGGGGCAAGTGTCACCGGGAGCGCGGTTAGAATTGAACGGCGTGATCTATCGGCAACCTAACTTGTTTTTGTTTTATGATTGAAAGATTACTGATGGCCCGAAGGCCTTAGGACAGGTGGGCGGGCAAGGCTCAGCCAGGAGGGGGCAAGCAACCTAACTAAGCTGCATTACGTCGTGCACCTTACATTGCATTTTTAGGTACATTATAAATATATAACAGTACGATCCACTGATAAGATCCGGCGAGAACATCAATGGGTTGTGTCTGTAATTAAGATTTAGCACGTCGAACTTCTGACGAGTTCGACGAGAAGGATGAGCGGTGCATGGAATTCCTTGAAGCATCGACAGTGTATCGGGACGGTGCGGGAAGTTTTTGATATTATTAATGAATAAAGAAAAAATAAATTTTTCGGTCAATATCGGATCAGCGTCACAAATGAACTAAAAATACCATTGCACGAAACCGTTTAGGATTAATGATGCTTACATCTTTAGACTACTTAATTTAAAAAAAAAACATTATTTTTAATGTTCCAGATTTTTTCCAAATATGGTTGTTCCACAAAACGACTAATAATTAGAAAAAACTATTAAAATGCTCCAATGAAATCCCAGTGTCCGAAAATGTGCTTCGGAATAGTTAAATAAACCTTTTCTCTTCTAAAAATGGATTTGTATGTATGTATTTGACATTTAAGACGTGTGACGCACTCTTCATCCATAGCCGCTAAAAATAGAATTAATCGAAGTTAACTTAATCATCAGAATGATTGATGACGAAATTATTTCGCGGGAAAGCCTTCGAATTTTTATTAAAAAAAATGAGGAAAAATATTATAACACGATTTGTTTGTAGTTTTATTTTGATTACTGCAACATTAAGATATTTATTAAAGATCAGTGTCAAATTATAAAATCAAACTGCATTTTTATCCGTGCGAACTCACAAGAGGTCCTACCACCACTACGCAAATTATAATTTTGCGGGTTTGATTTTTATTACACGATGATTAACATCACCGTCGTCACCACCATCATCAACAAGAAATAATCCTTCAGCGTGGAAGTCAATCGTGAACATTTGTTAAGTACGTATTTCATTAGAAAAATTGGTACCCGCCTGCGGGATTCGAACATCGGTGCATCGCTCGATACGAGTGCACCGGACGTCTTATCCTTTAGGCCACAATGAATAAACTATTGTTAGGCTTTTTACTGGTGGTAGGACCTCTTGTGAATCCGCGCGGGTGGGTACCACCACCCTGCCTATTTCTGCCGTGAAGCAGTAATGCGTTTCGGTTTGAAGGGTGGGGCAGCCGTTGTAACTATACTTGAGACCTTAAAACTTATATCTCAAGGTGGGTGGCGCATTTACGTTGTGGATGTCTATGGGCTCCAATAACCACTTAACATCAGGTGGGCTGTGAGCTCGTCCACCCATCTAAGCAATAAAAAAAAAAAATTCACGTTTAGCATCTGTGAATAAATGTTAGAAAATAAAACAAAGCCGCCGGAAGTGGCTTCAACCAATAAGCGTATACTATAGATGTAGCGTGGGTAGGCCTCCGACAAGTTTGACCGACGACCTATTGAGGTTCGCGGGGATCCGCTGGATGCAAGCAGCGCAGGACTTAGTGGCGAGGCTTGGGGGAGGCAAATGTCCAGCACTGGACGTCTGTGGGCTGATAGAATAGAAAACGAATAGGTATAGTTGTACCAAAAAGTTCCTTTAAAGTAGATTACCAGTAAATAACCACCATTCTAGTGAGAATTTTCATAAATCTCATCCCAATTGATCAATTTCAAATCAAATCAACTTTATCTCATAAAAAAGAAAAAGATAATTTTTTTTTTGATCAAGTATGCACGTTAATGACATGATACTTCAAAAATCTGTGTCGGATTATAAAAAAAAATACTTAATTTTTCCTTTAATTGCGATATGAGATGCGTCTTTTTTTTTCTTTTTCGTTTGTTTGCAATGTGCCCTTTTTGTATATGGCAATAACCACTACACTATAGCAGTCAATCGTCTGTATGTAACTCGGATCGAAATACCTTTTCGAATTAACCGGAATTTTTGTACAGAATGATATTGTATTTTGTAATCATAATGAATTTCGAAATCGATTGCCCCACGAATGACGGATCATCACTCGAGAACAGCTCGAGGGATCTGTGTGCTTAGCGTTTTCGATAGCGTAAAAGTTAACTCCAATTTGTATGCATTTAGAACAGCGCCCCTTTTTTTTTGGTCAGGAGGAAATCGACGGATTCCCACCCTCCACTGGGGATGGCGGGCGGGGTATGTTGGAGTCGAAGCCGAGCCTCGCATGAGACAGAACTCATGAAAAGGCAAAGGGGGGAGAGTGAAGCGTTTAGTGCGGAGCACATCTCTCCCGTCACCCTCCCCCAGAACAGCCACCCTATCGGAAAACGTAAACAAACGTTCCAAATCCATGCAAATTTGATTTAACTTTTACGCTATTGACAACGTTCAAAAACTCGGACTAAGCACACTAGATAGTTTTATTTTAATGTGCTCGTAATTTTGTCAAGTTAAGGTTTGTACAAAAGAATCTTTTTGGAAAATCATATAGCCATAAAAACAGCGTAGGTTCTACCAGTACCTAAATAATACAAAAATGTTTGTATTATATGTTTTTTATAAAGTGTATTTATGAACTACCAAAAATGGGCCATTGAGAAAATTGAAGGGTTGTAGAACACCCATGGAAACGATTGACTGACATGCTTGTCTGCACTGTAAGATTATCATTTCCTTGTGATACAGATGCTGCAATGCTCTGCGGACAGACCTCACAGTTTCTCGCCGGATCTGCTCAGCGAGTCGCGTTTCCGATCCGATGGTAGATTCTGCGAAGCACTGCTCTTGTTAGGGCCAATGTTAACAATCCTTTCTGGCTCAGCCCGTAAACTCACCTACCCGTCTGTGAATACTTAGAATAGTCCCTTCGGCTACCAAAGATAAGGTAGAGAAAAAAAGATTTTTCCGGTATGAAACGTGGCACAGCCGTTAGACAATACAATTGAGACTTTAACCTCATGTCTCAAGGTGGCATTTACGTTGTTGATGTCTATGGGCTCCAGTAGCTACCTAACGCCAGACGGATATTGAGCTCTTTAACCTTTCTACGCAATAAAAATTGAAACCAAATTGATTACTTATTGCGAATTTAAAAATAAGCCTTCATTTATTTGTACCCATTTCAATTTAACTTAGCGTTTTAAAACGATCTAATCTAAAAAGGGGATATAAACCGCATTACCGATGCTGCAGCTCAAGTATTTGATCGGCTAAAACAAAACACGACCAAGAAACCGGTTTTCTGTATACAAATTATCTTCCCTGATCTATTCAACTGTAACAGTTACCCGAATCGGCGTTCGAAAATATTGTTGCCATAGACCTCGTTAAAAATGAACATTTTGTAGTAACAATTAACAAAAGTGAAAAACATTTTAAGGAATATGTATTTTAAAAATCATCGCGTTTTGACATTTTGTCGACGTCCTAAGAACTCGTCTCACTTTATCATGGATCATACTATTTTTTCTCCTGACTCTGTCTTCTGCGGCGCACAGAGCATCACATATTAATATGTCGCAATAGTTTAGTTTATCTGTGTACTTATAATGTCAATATTAGGTAATTATATTAGGTAGGTTTACTGGTGATAGGACCTCTTGAAAGTCCGCGCGGGTAGGTACCACCGCCCCCTATTTCTGCCGTGAAGCAGTAATGCGTTTCGGTTTGAAGCGTGGAGCAGCCGTTGTAACTATACTGAGATCTTAGAACTTATATCTCAAGGTGGGTGGCGCATTTACGTTGTATATACCCATGGGCTCCAGTAACCACTTAAGACTAGGTGGGCTGTGAGCTCGTCCACCCGCCTGAGCAATAAAAAAAAAAAAAAAACCTACCTTTTGGCGGGAACGCGAGGAACGAAGTTGTGTGATTTGTTTTATTTTGCCTATTTAGTGTTTCCTCAGATTTAAATGTGTAATAACGGTCTATTAGCTGTTTAATATCTGTGAAAGTGCACAAATGTGGAAAAATGAAACAAAGCCGCTGGACGTAACTTCTCGGGATCCTCCCAAAAGTCCACTGAAAAAATCTCAGTAAATGATCACCATTTTACTGAGATTATATTTCATCCCATATCATCTCATTTCATTTAATTTCATCCCAGTTGAAAAATGTCTCAAATTAATCATCTTCATTTCATTTCGCTCCATGTTATCATTATTCATAAAAATAAAAATATAAATTAAAATAAGACATGACTTAAAAGTCTTAGTTACCAGGTCTTAAAATCCCTTAAAAAATATCAGGTAATAGCTGATAGACAATAAGCTGTTGTCAAAAAGTCAGAGGCATAGATAATACAATTATTATTTAAGTCAGAGTTTAGACGTTCCGTGGTAAAACCAAGAAATAAAATTAGTTGAGGAAGTATTGCTTCATTCCCATCGCCATATCCATGCCATCTCCGATATATGCTACAGTCGAATGTTCTTTTCAGCGCACGATACAGTGCCCGGGATATCGTTCCACCCACATTGCCTGTAACGTCATCAATCCTTAGAAAACCTATAATCATAGCTGAACGCTAAGTAATCACACGGCGTGCGACGTGCACAGATTTACAATCTAGAATTGATGCAACCGTAAAAATGCGCATCTGTAAGTTGGAGAATTGTTTCTGAAATGGCACTGAGTTTCCACCACGCGAACAACGGCATTGTCATCTTAGGCATATTAGGCATCAGCATTTTTAAGCTTCATTGGAAGCAGGAGTTCTTCACGGCCTGTATGCTTAGTGGGAGTTTTTTATGGAGTTTTTTATGGAGTATTTTGTATGGAATTGAAATAGCGCCCATAACGGCAAACGTAGGCAAACGTTCCAGCTCCATACAAATTTGAGTTAACTTTTACGCTATCGAGAACGTTAAAAAACTCGCACTAAGCACAGTGGTCGTACCTCTGACGTCACTAATCTTTTTATTATTATTTTCACGAGACGTCGATCACAACTGATGACCAGCATGTGTCCGGGGGCAGCTTTAAAATCGTTTTCGCACAACATCGCCGGTAAGTACGGAAAGTGAATTAGTTTCGCAACACAACTGCAGCATTCTCGTAACAGTGTTGGTTACGTAAAATATAAAATGTCCGTAAGTCGACGTTCGGCCAGTCGTGCGGCAATACTCGTGCATAATGTCGTCCAAGAGCATATTTATCTGTCTATCATTATGTTATATCGTTAACGAAGTCTACGGTGAGTTCTTTAAATAATTACGTTTAAATTAGATTTACGAGAGCATCTTTTCGTCAATTGTCAAACTTATTAACATCGAGGGGTGAAAGGTTTTAAGCAACGTTTTTGCAATTTTACAGGAGAGCCATTTAAAGGTTAAAATTTTGGAAAAATACCATAACAAAAAAAACTTCGAATTTTTGTTGCTAATACTAAATAAAACGGACCTTTAATTACAAAAATTAATGTCGCGTATTAATCAGAAAAGTCGCTTAAAGGAAATAGTCTTTCATCCCTATATTTAAATGCAGGTACATTGCTTCCTTTTTTGCCAATAAAACTACATAAATTTTCAAAGATATTATATTACAAACACATTATGTTTTATATAGTCTCCCTTACTGACTGAATAACAGAAGAGTCTTTACTCATCTCTACACCAAAAAAATATCAAAAACGAAAGCCACCTATACTCTAAAATTTAAACAATCTTTTTTAAACAAAAAAGTAAATTTTGGTAAATAATTTAGGTAAACAGCTAAAAACTTTTTCATTTTATTTTCATACGGGTAAGATTATCTAAAGTCGAAAGAAACCCTTTGCCTGTCGAAGTAGACGAAAAAAAAAACAAAAAATTAGAACATAATGATTTTCGCGCTATTATTTAAATTTTATTATGTTAAATTATCATACTAAACTACTGTACATATGAAATTCAAATAATTTTCCTGAAATATCGATCGGGTTGCACTAATCAGATTCTTGCACTAATCAGAGCCTTTCAAAATTTACATTGCGTGGATTTGAAAGATTAATTCCGCGAATTCCTGCACTCTTCAAAGTTTACCTTTTGCTTGCTTATATGGGTGCATGACCTTACAGCCCACCTGGTGTACTTACGGAAGCCGATAAAGATCATAACATGCACGACATGAGGCCGAAGTAGTCATTGAATTGTAGAACGCCTGCCTCATCCATCATTCTTCATCCTAATCCTCATCCTCCACAGCGTCGCGGGAGAAATAGGCACGAAGGTTTTACCTATCAACTTAACAATGCCAGCAATACCAGCGCCAGCATACCAATAGCAGCGTTACCAGAGATTTTTTTTGCCATGTACCATACGGCTTTGGAGTGAGCTCCACTCCACGGCGTTTCCCGAGCGCTATGACATATCCTTCTTCAAACAAGGCTTGTGGAGAGTACTTAACGGTAGACAACGGCTTGGCTCTGCCCCTGGCATTTCTAAGTCCATGGGCGACGGTAACCACTCACGATCAAGTGGGCCGTATGCTCGTCTTCCTACAAGGGCAATAAGAAAAAAAATCTAATCACACTTTAAATACACAATCACTCATTTATTGTGGAAGTCGACCGTGAACATTTAAGCACGTATTTAGTATTAAAAAAAGTTGGTAATTGTCAGGGTTTTGAAGAGTGATATAATCGCTTCGTTTGAAGTACACAGAACTTGTTACACTTTGGGTCATTACCTACCATTTCTGTATATTCCACCGATTTGTATGATACAAACACAACTCAAACTCATCCCAATCTGGTTCTTCCGGATCGGAATCTTCATTTCTAAAGGACGACGCTAGATTGTAGACTATTCTCTAATTACTCATTGCACAATTATCTTCGGCAGTATTTAGTGTTTCTGGTGTAGCCTGCGGGTGAGTGATGCTATCAGTCATAAATAAAAGGGTAGGTAGCTAGACCACGTGGTCTTTTAGCGTCACCATGACCTACTGCTGCTAGCTTTTCGAAGTTGTCAGGATAATGAGTCTAAAGTGGCAAAATAAGCACTATTGAGAGATTGTAGATAGCTTAGTTGTTGTGGCGGGCTATTTGAGAATGAATAGGTTTTTTCAGAGAGAGGCCATGGGATGCCTGACACACATCTCCAAGACCACGTCTCTAATGACTCGATATTTTTTTTATGTATCTTCAATTGATCTATCTTCAATATAGTCCTCGATTCTAAATCGGAAAACTAAAATCGATTACAATCTATTCAACGATTGTAATATTAGTTATTTTGTATGTAATTTAATATCAAAGATTAAGAACTTGTTTTCACACAAACAAACCTAGGATATGTAAACATACGAATGTAGATTTGTTTAGTGTTTCAGCTTAACACAGGGGCCCTTTTAAAATTAAAATTTAATTAAATATTTAACCATCGTTTTCTGTAAACGAAAAATTTCAGCAGCCCAAAAACACATGATTTAAAGAATATAGATAATCCAAAGATAAAATAAAATATTTCAATGTTAACTGATATTATCAGACATTATCAGAAAATCTATATGCCATTAAGTAAACGCTGAACGTTACAATGGAAAAGAAGACCTTTTTCATCACACTCTGTATGTTAGTCTTTCTAAGTTGTGTGCTCTAGGTTGGTAGGGCGTCTTGTAAGCCTTCACCAGAACCACAACCCCACCTATTTTTGCCGCGAAGTAGTAATTCGTTCCGGTTCGGAGGGCGGGGCAGCCGTTGTACTTTATAACTGAGAATTCATGTTTCAAGATAGGTGTCGGAATTTACATACGTTTTTGAGGTCTTAGAGCGAGCCATAACCACTAAAACACTAGGTTAATGGATATATGAGCTCATACATCCATTAACTTAATAATAATAAAAACATCTATATATTTCGATTCATTTTCTGTGTTAAATTTATCCTTTTGTTTTTTTCGATACCGTCATTCTTTCGTGAAGAAAAATGCAGTCCTAACCTAACCTTTTGTCCAAAATATAATTCATAACATAATATAATAATATACTTATATGCATTCAAATCAAAATAGAAAATCGGTTGATAAACTCACTTATCCTTACGTAGGTATATATATTTATTCTGTACATAAAACTACATATTCTAAGCATTCCGTGTCAAATACCGATAATTGTAATCGACCTCATCCGACTTAGATGAAAATTGGTCGGAAGCGGATGAAAGAGTCGTCATAACGACATATTGCGAATGTGACGAATCCAGGACGATAGCTTTACCTAAGCCTCAAAGGCTTTGGGAGGTATGGAGGTTATGAACGTCGATTATATCACTAAAGGATTCAAACAGCCACGTGGGCAATAGACATCCGCCTCAACGTCATATACCTTCGTAAACACATTTGAACCGTGTCATAAGTCGTGACAAACAAAACACGTGCACATAACAATGCAATTATACGAAGATCCTTTGAAAACAAATCAATGGATGAGTTATACTCGGAATAATGCGGACCTTGTAACAAATACTATGAGTCTTGTTGCTAATTTAGAAACTTGAACGATTGGCCCGCACTCTAGGCGAGTCGATTCCATTTTAATTTTGTTTATGTGAAGTTTGATTTTTATGATGAAGTAGTTAAAGTTTGTTAATGTAATGTAAATGTTTTAATCCCGCCAAATTCTGCGACGAAATATGTACTTATGTAGTTTGGTTTGAAGGGTTAGAAAAACAATGTATGTTTGAAAACATTATTACTGGTGGTAGGACCTCTTGTGAGTCCGCGCGGGTAGGTACCACCGCCCTGCCTATTTCTGCCGTAAAGCAGTAATGCGTTTCGGTTTGAAGGGTAGGGCAGCCGTTGTAACTATACTGAGATCTTAGAACTTATATCTCAAGGTGGGTGGCGCATTTACGTTGTAGATGTCTACAGGATCCAGTAACCACTTAACACCAGGTGGGCTGTGAGCTCGTCCAACCATCTAAGCAAAAAAATTATAATTCGATGGAGCCGGTTGCACGTACGAAAAAACATGACTCGTGCGGCGTTGCCTCGCTCTTAGGCGTTCCATTTAAGGCTTGAAGTGCAAGCGAGAGCGCGCAACGAGCGACAAAGAGGCACAATCGGCCTCCGCGTTAAACCTCGCCTCCGCGAATAAAAATAAAAAAATAAATAAAAATGAAACCATTACATCAGCATTTCACGTCCAACTATCGTCAGTAAGCCGACTGTACAGACAACCGATTTTTTTATTGCCTTTTAAGGCGTTTGAAGAAGGACATGTCATAGCGCTCGGGAAACACCGTGGAGGGGAGCTCATTCCATAGCCGGTGGCAAAAAAGACCTCTGGAAACGCACTGTCGATAAACGCAGCAGTTCCAGATATAATGGATGAAATCTGCTCCGATGGCGGGAGGTTCGATGATAAAAAGCAGATGAGGGGACCATCTCAAACAATTCCTCAGAGCACTCCCTAAATGGGTAACTCTAACAACTCCGATGGGTAATGTTTTATAACTTCATAATTTTCAAATTCATATTAACTAAGTTATTCAGCGCAAATACAAGCATCTACTGATTTACTACACACGAAATGTGATACTGAATTCGCCCCTGTTGTAAACTTATGGAAATGCCCAAAACACACTCATTTCAAAGTCAAGTCTACGAGATGAATGATTCATTTTCGCAGTTACGACACAGCTATTACTTACTAATGACACATTCTTATAATAATACTAGCTGACCCGGCAAACGTTGTATTGCCTTAAATAAGATTTCTAGGGAAATTTTACTGTAGAAAAAAAAACCTCATTTAACCACATAATACCTCATTATAAACAAAAAAAAATTAAAATAAAAAATAAATGTTTGGGTTGGACAACCCTCTTCACTTAGGGGTATGAAAAATAGATAGTAGCCGATTCTCAGACCTACTGAACATACTATTGATACACAAATAAAACCAAAAAAACATGGCTGAAAAATGTATAGGAGTATTGTATAGCTCTCAAATATATTATGATGTATAGTGAGTAAGTAAGACAGGAGACCGGCTTCGTCCTCATCCCTACTACGTGATGTTTGCTGGATGAGTGGTGACACCTGGCGGGGATAGCTGATCGATCGATAGTTGATCAGTAGTCGACCTGCGAGCGCGGAAGATCAAATTCAATTTAAAAAAAATCATAATTAAAGGAACTTGAAATTATAAACTCTGAATAAGAATTTATCGTACTACAATTATAATATTTGATTGCCATCTTGCAACCTTATTGCGGATCTGTGCATAGAATAAAAAAAATATTAATCGGGATGGAAAAATAGGGGTTGATCGTATAAGAGTGAAAATTTAGTATAAGAGTAATATGATTTTTTTTATTTTAAGTCATGACAAAACAAAATAAAAAACTTGCCAAAAAAATTAAAGTTTATAATTAAAAATAGGGGTTGGTCATAGAGGGATGAAAAATTGAGAGTAAAATCAGATTTTTTATTTTAATTCATGACAAAATAAAAATAAAAATGAAAATCTTGCCAAAAAAATCAAAAGTTTATAATTAACAAATAAAAAATAAGGGTTGTTCGTAGAGGGGTGAAAATTTCAGAGTAATATGAATTTTTTTATTCTACGTCATGACAAAATAAAAACAAAATTCTCGCAAAAAAATGTAAAGTTTTTAATTAGCAAATAAAAAATAAGGGTTAATCGTAGAGGGGTGAAAATTTAGGGTTGTATGTATTTTTGTATGTTGTATGATAAAAAAATAGAAATTAAAAATTTTGTAAAAAAATAAAAAAAAAATATATAGGAGTGAACTACCCCTAACATTTAGGGGGATGAAAAATAGATGTTGGCCGATTCTCATAGATGCCGGATAAGCACAAAAAATTTCATCAAAATCGGTCAAGCTGTTTCGGAGGAGTATGGCAACGAAAACTGTGACACGAGAATTTTATATATTAGATATGAAATCACTAATCTTTGAATTTCTAATACAATAAAGCCGTTAGATGCTCGCATACTTTATAATAGTACTTTATAAAAAAAATTTTTTTTTTGGCCCGCAATATTGGCTTCTTACCCTTCCATTATTGGTTTTATTTGTACAATCATGTACATTTATATTAAATAGGTATTTTATTATGTTGATATCCCAAATAAAATATTCAACGGACAAATGCAAATTATAATTTTTAAAACAGAGCTCATTTTAGTTTTTTTTTCTTTTTTCTTTTACATAGACAAGTGAGTGTAAGTGAACTAACTGATGAGGTTGCGGCCTATCTGGTGTTAAGTGGATACCAGAGTCCGTAGACTTGAGAACGCGAATCGCGCTACCACCTTGACACTTGAGGCTTACAATACGCCCAACCATTACTGATGGTCCGCAAAATGACACTACGGAAACGATGTTATTTCATTAAGAAAAATTGCTACCAGCCTGCGGGATTTGAACGCTGGCCTCGCTTGCCACGAGTACACCGGGCGTTAAGCTCAAGGGGAAAATTTACAAAACGATCATTAGACCTGTCGTGCTGTATGGATCTGATGCTGGGCGACGAAGGTAAAGCATGAAAAAGGAGTGCATGCGTCAGAGATGCGAATGTTGAGATGGATGTGTGGAGTGACAAGAATAGACAAGATAAAGAATGAGTATATCAGAGCAAGTGTGAAAGTAGAGCCCCGGTGATTGACAAATGAAAGAGCGGACGGTAGCGTGGTATGGACATGTGATGCGTAGAGAGGAGATGTATGGAAATGTTAGTGCAAGTTAGAGGAGGAAGAGGTCGACCGAGGTAGACATGAATAGAGTGTGTGAATCACGATATAAGAGAAAAAGGAGTGAGCGTTGAGATGACGGCTGATAGAAGAGACTGAAATAGAATAATTCGCTGTGCCGACCCCACCTAAAGGGATAAGGTGGAGACAAAAAAGAAGAAGAAAGGAATGGTGGCAAACACCGTGCTGTTATTAGTCAGGTTTCTTACATTAGACTGATTAGACCATGACGACTGCGATTACATATTTTGATAAGTTTTTACAATCAACTCCACGACGAAAACAATTAATGGGCGTTCAACCCTATTTTCGTTGCTAACCCCGAATTACTAAAACCAAAATAATCTTTATTACAGATAAATAAATTAAAATAATTGATAATAAGACAGGTCCCGAGCAGTTAACACAGAAAGATACCTTTTTATTAGCCGGATACGGCTTTCATTTGAGAAACACTAAATCGCTTTTATATCCTTTTTTAGTACTGAAAACTGGTTCGAAACGAATTTTATCATTGTTTTAATGTTTTAGCATTTATTATTTTTAGTAAAGAGATCAATAATACTATACATAAACAAACATATTATATTGTTTCAATCTTTCGCAGGTTCTTACTACGATTTCCCCATGTGAAAATTACCATTAAATAACAGTGTGTCAAAAAAAAATTTTTCTGAACTTGGCAACCCTAGGACCTTTATTAGTTGTAATCCATCAGTGTGTCTGTATCCAAACTAGCTTTCTCTCTAGAATTATTAACAGCCAATTTTAGTTTGTTATCAAAACAACAATTTGTAAAACCAACATTAAAAATTATCTTTTAATAATTCACTTATTTATTACAGTTTCATTAATGGAATTCGTTATCTTAATAAAGATAAAATTAAATGAATTAGGCGCTTAATTGATTTTACATTAATTAGCACTCATTTTATTACTGCCCTCTTTATTTTTGATTTATGATTGACTATAAAGAGTTCGACAATAAAGTTAACTATAGTTATGATGTTATGAAACTGTTGTTACACATTACGTTTCAAGGTATTTTGCGTTACGTGGGCGGATTACCTCGCGTGCTTCATATAATTCGGGTGTCGTATTCATTGGGTGTTGTATTACGAAAATTTTATCGCGGATAATTCTCGTGGACTGCTCGTCGCGTAACAAATCCAATTAATTTAGTTTGAATTTATTAAAATAAATAAAACCTCCGAAGGGAGGCTGAGGAGGATATTTTTACCGGTTTCTCTGCGCGTTTATTTGTTTCATTTGTTTATTTCCGACATGTTAGTCACTTCCGTCATCACGGACAACTGAGGTGAATCGATATTTGAATGCAATATTCAAATATCGATTCACCTCAGTTGGAGGACCTCAGAAGGAGGCTATATCTGAACTTAATTACGTCATCGTTTCTGTTTTAGCGTAAACTTTAGACTACTTATATTATTTTAACTTAATTGAAAGCAATTCGTGTCCGTACCAAAATCGTTTCGTTAGATTGTCTATAGGCATTAAAAATTATCGCGTTAATAAATACGCTGTATTTTTTTTCTGGCTAACTACATTCACAACCACACTTTTCACCGACGCTATTAATATATCGACTTTCGATCCTCGTTGCAACTAACAAGCCGCCATTCCAGTTTATTAGTAAACACACACGGCTGTCCAGTTTGTAATCATTGAATCGAACAATTATAAATGACGCTTTTTTTAGAATGCGTTGTTGAATGATGGTACGCTTGTCAGAACCCGATATGAGTTATGTGGGTAATTTTATATGACACTGAGAAAGAGCTAGCGACCTAACTTTCTCAACGGCGCGCATAACAAATCTTATACCTATCTTTAAACGAGCAATTCTTGTATATATAATCTGAATCACTCCACGGCACCAACGATTATCATAAAATTTTGTATACAGGGGATTTCGGGGGCGATAAATCGATCTAGCTACGATTTATTTTAAGAAAATGTTGTTTTATACGTGTTTTCAATAATCAACTTTATCGATAATCAACTTAAACAAACTTTTTTTTTTATTGAAAGAAAAAAAACAAATGATATAATATATTATCAATATGTAATTCGTAATAAAGTATAATTTCTAAATAACACAATTTATAAAAAAAAAACCGAGAAAAACTCGTCCTCTAGTTCGTTTATTAAATAAGATAACTTTCTTTAACATGATTAGTTGTTTCATTACTTACGATAGATGACAGCGGCTCGCGATCTAGCTTATTGAAAGTGGTAGCCGGAACCTACACATATATACCCAAAGGATTTAGCGATTTAGCTCTGCCCCTGGCGTTGCTGACGTCCGTGGGCGACGGCAATAATTTACCATCAGGTGGGCTGTATCCTCGACTGCCTTCAAGGGCAATAAAAAAAATGCACATGAAAGAAATGAAACTATACGCTATGCGCTATTCTTTTGCGCTATGAGTATTGTGGCCTTCTTCACTTTTCATCCTTAAATCAAATTTATCTTGTAATAAGGAATGCTATGTACAAGAGAAACGTCCTAGCTCGCTTTGTCCTTTCCCTCTCCATTGTCGAGTGGTTTCGCCGAGACGCTCTGTCTATTATCTCACTCTCGCTCTTCGTAAATTGTATATTTTCTGTCTACAAATCTGTCGCGAATCAAATTATATTCTGAATGCGCCTAAAGAAGTTTCACTTTAAAAACCATACGTGTCAATGAGAAAGAAGGCCGCCATCCGCCATTTGGCATCAATTGGCAAATTAAAAGTCTTAATTCTATTATAAAACGGCCATTCCACCCTTTCGATTGGGACGCATACTTTCTTCACGCCAAAAATAGGCAGTATAGCTGGTAAAACCACGTGCGAACGAGAGAGTCTTCCTAGAAAACTATAATTATCATTGTGAAGCAATCGAATTGCTGTCTTACTTTCAATTTACTTTCTATAATTCCAATTCATTATCTTAGTTCTTTGTGTCATATCCGAGTGATTGCCATATTGGAATCGCCGAATATTCTCAGTGGCTCGCGTTTCGGATCCCGTGGTAGATTCTGCGAAGCACTGGTCTTGCTAGGGCCAGTATTAGTAACGTCTACAAGTTAGAGACCCTACTCAGAGCTCACCTGAGCTCACCTACTCGCCCGGTGAATCTAGTATGACCCCTCGAGGTCACCAGTTTAGGTAGGAGAAACAAAATTATCACAGTATAACTGAAAAAACAACCCCATATTCTCAGGTCAAGTAGCCTCATTGTGCAGAGCAAACGAGCGTTTTTTGGAATGCGGCTGCCGCAAAACCTGTCGGAACCCAGCGCCGAACTGCAGAGCGATGTGCATTACCGGCTGCTTCTGCGAGGAGGGACAAGTTAACAACGACAACGGGGTCTGCGTGAACTTAGCCGACTGCCCTCAAGCCGGTTAGTATTTCAAATCAGCATACCGTATTATTAAGAGCCAAGAAATGGTATATTATGATAGATGAATCCATTTAATCCCATTCTCTCGGATCGTTTGGAGCCTCTGGGTCTGCGGAGGGACTTCGGTTCCCTCTGTATTTTGTACCGTATGTTCCATGGGGAGTGCTCTGAGGAATTGTTCGAGATGATACCAGCATCTCGTTTTTACCATCGCACCGCCCGCCACCGGAGTAGAGTTCATCCATACTACCTGGAGCCACTGCGGTCATCCACAGTGCGTTTCCAGAGATCTTTTTTGCCACGTACCATCCGGCTATGGAATGAGCTCCCCTCCACGGTGTTTCCCGAGCGCTATGACATGTCCTTCTTCAAACGAGGCTTGTGGAGAGTATTAAGCGGTAGGCAGCGGCTTGGCTCTGCCCCTGGCATTGCTGAAGTCCATGGGCGACGGTAACCACTCACCATCAGGTGGGCCGTATGCCCGTCTGCCTACAAAGGCAATAAAAAAAAAAAAAAAAAAAAAAAGATGAGTATGGAATGAGAAAACATGTTGCGCCTACACCAGGTGACTGGGATGGGTAGGAGAATGATGATACCATTATTATTAGTATAGATGGACACTAATATATAAATCTACAGTGGTTTTTACGGATGTTCCGTTATATCTACTGAACCATGCATACGTTTGACATGAAACTTGGTACCCATGTAGAAAATATATGTACTTAATAAATAGGCTAATATTTATATGAGTGTTAGACTCCCTAAAATAATAATGTTAATTTTAAATGCCCAGCGAAGCGGCGGGTACGGCTAGTATTATTATAATTTTGGAGGTTTTCTCAAAGAGTTGATATTTGTGTGTCTTTTGTACCGTAAATTCTGTGAGGAGGGCTCGGAGGTATCATCATATTTCTTTACTATTGTTCTTTATTTCTGCCGTGAAGCAGTAATGCGTTTCGGTCTGAAGGGTAGGGCAGCCGTTGTAACTATACTGATACCTTAGAACTTATACTTCAAGGTGGGTGGCGCATTTACGTTGTAGATGTCTATGGGCTCTAGTACTCACATAACACCAGGTGATCTGTGAGCTCGTTCACTCATCTAAGCAATAAAAAAAAAATAATAAAAAAAACACGCATTTAGTATTATTTGTTTGGGCTCTAGAATGCCCTAGCCTAGCCCTGTCGTAGGGTGTGCCTGGTGCACTCTTTCCTTTTTCAAACAACATTTAAGAAAGCTATTTCTTGGCAGACAGGGCGACTTTAACCAAATATCGCTATGTTGGCCAATAGTTCATCATTTATTCACTACTAGCGGCCCGCTCCGGCTTCGCTCGGGTCTTTAACAAAAATTTCAACGATATTTGACGTTGTTTTATTTTTTTATTATAAAAGAACACTTACTGCGGCATAACTATAATAGTTAAACACATGCTATCACGACACTTTTTGTAAATAATAATGTGTTCTACAAAGTCGTAGTACATTATTTTATTCTATCATCAATAGTTTTCGCAGGGTACGCGATGTAAAGAATATCTTAGGTATTTTTTTTACACCTTGGGTTACATTATTTGAGCTTTAGTAAGGATCCCTAATTTTTTTCAAAAAAGATTATACTTGGGAATAGTGTAGCTTCCAAACAGTGAAATAATTTTTCAAATCGGTTCAGGAGTTTCGAAGCCTATTCAATACAAACAAACAAACAAAAACAAAAATATTTCCTCTTTATAATATAATAATAATAATAAAATAAAACAATAATAATAACTAGTATAGATAGTATAGAAGTATAGATTCAAACGAGTTTTGAAAACAGTCCTAGGCCAGGCCAGGCTGCAACTTGCTTGTGCTTTATAATATTTAATATCAACGATGAGCAATCAGATGGATAGTTTTAGTTTTAAGCGCTTGTTTGTGTAACAACGTTGCGTACGTGATGCTCTTAGCGAGCTCACGATGATCCCTCACGTGTGCCTAATCCGCGCTTTTAGCGATAAGTCCGGATTGGTTCAGTTTTAGCACATTAAACCAGCCCTTTGTTCAATGTTCCTCCTGGTTAAGCTCGTGTCGTGCTTCCCCCTCTCCATAATACTAATGTTGAAGAGGCCTTCGGATCATAAACTGTCTTACCATGCCAAAACAATAAGTTTAATGTGAACATATACGAACAATTTTACATTTGAATTGTTGCGTTCAAAATAGAACTTGAAGAAAAAGAACAACATTCAATCAATTAGGTATCTTTTCTCCATTCTTTCCACGTCTTAGTCGTTACGCGGAGTGGTCATACTGGAATGGGCAGATTTGATGCGTCTTACGATATGCCACCATCTCTGCCTGCTGAGAGGCATCCTATAGCCCTTTAAAAGATCTCCCACTGCAGACTTTTCTTCTTCTATAAAAACATGTTTTTGTGTTGCTGAATTACTTATATCCACAAGGAGTTACGACCATTGTCCTTTTTTTTTCGGGCCGGGGGCCGAACCGCGGGGTACGTAGGGCTTGATGATCTGCAGATGTTCAGAACAGACCGCGGGTCCAAGGATGTTTAAGGGCCCTACCCACCCAAACGACTCCCCTTGCACTCTCTCACCCGACGTCCGATCTCCATCTGGGGTCAGGACCAAGTCAGAGTAGGGGGGTTCCCGCGGTCAACACTACAACCAGGCACGCGGTGCCACCCCGAGGACGCCCGACCGACGGGTCGATGTCCTGCCTAGCCTGCTGATTGAACCACTTCTAATTTATAGCATATAACTGCATAAATAAGCGTTTAATTATATTAATAATAAAAACCATGATTACTATCACTAATAACCGTAATTTACACTTTAACTTGGCTGTAAGTGTGATGCAACGAAATAAAAAATTGCTGTGTCGTATGCATACCCTAATTCTTTAACCTGCTCTATTTTTTTGCAGCTTCCGCATACAAGCTGCAAACAACAGAACCACGATTCGATGGAGGAAAGTGCCCTCAAAACGAGGAGTACAAATTCTGCGAGCCCTGTAACAGGACTTGCGAGAATCCGTTCCCGGTGTGTCCAGCGCAGTGCGCCCGAGGATGTTTCTGTAAAGACGGTCTGGTGAGGGACAAAGACGGAAAATGCGTGGAATTGGAACAGTGCTCAAACTTAAAACATCTTAAGCTTGGAGGTGTGTAGACTTTTCACTTCATTTAACGTAAGATCAATAATTGTCCGTGTCTAGACGAACGAAATCTTTACTAGTTGATAGTCGATAGATCGACTCTCTATTAATCCGTATAAGGTGCGGAGCGTCGGAATACCGATTATTCGCGCAGTTTCTTTATAGGTATTACCTGTACGCAAGTGTCTTAGCGTGCACACATATAACGTTTTTAATAAAAAAAAACTTTATTGCTTAGATGGGTGGACGAGCTCACAGCCCACCTGGTGTTAAGTGGTTACCGGGGCCAATAGACATCTATAATGTAAATGCCGCCACCCACCTTGAGATATGAGTTTTAAGGTCTCAGTATAGTTACAACGGCTGCCCGACCCTTCAAACTGATACGCATTTCTGCTTCACGGCAGAAATAGGCAGGGTGGTGGTACCTACCCGCACGGACTCACAAGAGGTCCTACCATCAGTAATACTACTAGACCCTCTAATACTGCCATTAATCAAGCTAGTAAATTATTCTTTCAGAAAACTACAAACAGCCAATCCCTTCCCGCGTCAACTGCGGTCCCTATCAAGTGTACAAGAAGTGTGGCACCTGTGACAAAACCTGCAGTAATCCTAACCCTGTGTGCAACCAAGCCTGCCAGAGAGGATGCTTCTGCCAAGAGGGCTATGTTAAATCTGTTCACGGAAGCTGCGTGAAACAGGAAGATTGTCCTGATGGTTCGTAGACGGAGCAATATGTTCGATATTTGCAAACACTGGTATTCTTAAACTTCTTTTCATTAAATAGAATTTTTAGTATTTTTCTGTATCGATATAAAACAAATGGCGTTCTTATTTAGTCTACTTCTATTATCTCTGTATCAAAAAATCTGTAAAAAATTTCAACTCTACACTTTAGTTCGTTTTTAACTGCTAATTTTATACTATACCGATACGCTAGCGCTCTTTTGGTGTGTTTTTGAATTCTAATTTAAAGCCGTCAGCGTAAAAGTGACCTAAGCTTACAATAGTTAGTATGGAGATAATGGGGTACGAATTTACTTTTAAATGGCTTCGTAGCCAAAAACAATTCGCGAAAAAATAATGTTTACAAAGCCATCTCTTATCTATGTGTAAGTAAAACATAAACCATTTTTGCATCAAAATTTATTACGTTTTAAATAAATTGCAATATATAAGCACGAATATGGAAAATTGTGGGCTAGGCCACTTTTACACTGACGGCCACATTTGTTACTTACAATTGGATAATTTTTCAACTTGTCTCCTATATCACATACTTTTTCTAAGCTAGTGTAGTCCATACTTTTTCTGTTTTGTGTATTTTTTCTGATGTTCTAGCTAATGTAAGCAAACGCTATTGATGTAAAAAAAATCTTACTTGATTGTCTGTGATGCATTGATCTATGTTACGATGTCTTGTAATTATTGTGATTTTAACAAAATAAAATAATATTAAAGCACAAAAATTTAATACGGGCACTTTAAATTTGTATGTAAATATGTGTAGAATTATTTTTAGCCATATTGTATTTATTAATGTTGAATAAAATGTAAATAATCCAACGTATTTTCTTCTCTTCCTTTTATCACATTTGTATTCGATTCTGTTTGATGTACATATTTCTGTAGTCATTTCAAGTAAAAAAACTTTTTTTGGGGCATTTTTATTTTCAGTACAACTTTGTCAATGTCATCCACTGACGGTGATCCATCAGTGACGGCAGTATCCACTGACGGCTTAGACAAAAAGCAACCTGAAATAATTAATTAATAAATTCTTATTTCAAATACAAATATTCAAATACTAATTTGAATATTTTTCTGTCATTACAGCAATACAATACAACTAATTAATTTAGGGTTGTCTGAAATTAATCTAATCAGTAAAACTAATTTTTTTCACTAACGAGAGAATATGCGCAATGCGTACCTGGTTTTAAGTGGTCATCAAACCCTTAGACACCATAACGTGAATACCTTCACCCACCCTTCAGACATGAGGTCGAGATGAGGCTAATCAAAATGTACAACGGCTATTCCTAATCTGTGCAGGCTCTTAATACTATTTCTATCTAGTTTCTCTGACATTTAATTGAGCTCAATTAATGTTTGAACAGTAATTTCAAGTAAATTTCTACAATTTATATCACTCAATCTACAACCAACCAAACCTTATAATACGACCAAACATTATAATAGCAATTATTAGCAAAATATTATAATAATGATAAATATAATTGTGTCTTTGATTTATTCACAGTATATTTTAATTTTCTTGGTTAACAAACATCATACGTCCTATTACACAACTCAGTTTCAATAAAACTGCAATTTTTTTCTCTACATTGTTCAATTGCATCAGATAAAGAAATCTACTCTATATAATTCCTTTTTTATTTTTTAACTCATGCCGACAAACGAGCAAATGTCCAATCTAATTAAAAAACTGCCGACGTAAAACCAGACTATATTCTTTAATAAGGTCAAGACACCGCTGTCATTGAATATACCCAATTGATCTCATAGTTTTCTGGGAAATTAAAATGAGAAATTACACGAACCCATGACCTTTCATTGACAAGGTGGACTTGAGATCTTACGCAGACTACAGCAACGTGATGCAAGATTCAAGTAACCGGTTTCCATCGGAATGAATGGGGCAGGTCAATATGTTCCTAACTTCATACATCGTATGAGGAGCTTTAACGCTTCCAGAATAGATTGGAAGCAAAGATTTTTTGGGAGGTTTTTAAGTACTTTTTGAAGATTGCGGATAACGACAGTCTGTTGGCAAAGCAAAATCGGTCGTTGTGGTGAATCTCTGAAGAGGGCTATCTCTAGAGCGGCTGGTGATGACTAAGCAGCCAGAATGACTAAGCAGAAAAAGGACATGTCGTGACCTTTAAGAGATGTCAAAGATAGTGTTTCCTTAAATCAGTACGAGGCAAAATTGTTCTCTAGAAACATCTTCTTCTTAATCAGTCTCTTCATTGCTGAAGGTCGCGTCTAGCTTGAAGTGTTAATCAGTCTATGCACTATGCTTCCCCACGTCTTCCTATCCTCAGTGGTCTTTATATCCTTGGTTATTAGCAGAAATATCTTAGGCACATGATATAGAAAAAAATTAAAATAAAGTTAAATCGTCTTATAGAGAAGACGATATGTATT
The DNA here is from genome assembly GCF_030269925.1 of Bombyx mori. NCBI lineage: Eukaryota > Metazoa > Arthropoda > Insecta > Lepidoptera > Bombycidae > Bombyx > Bombyx mori. Next base: position 13,118,766 of record NC_085109.1, on the reverse strand, counting down.
TTTAATACTAAATACCCTCTTTTAACTTTAATTAAACTCTAGCGCAAGTAGCTTTTGGCGTTCGAGATTTGTCAGTGGAAGACTGCGGCTCCGGTGAAGAATACTTGTCGTGCGGCTGGTGTGAGCCCAGCTGCTCTGAGCCGACGCCTTCGTGCCCTCCAGGAGTTTGCACTCGAGGATGCCTCTGCCGTCCACCGCTCATAAGACATAAGAGCGGACGCTGTATTCATGAGAAGGACTGTCTTGCACGTATGGTTCTTGTATATCTTTTTATTTAATAAAATTTTAACTTAGCTTAGTAAATTTATGTTTGTTCGTAATGGATCTTTGAACGTCGTTTTACCGACTAAAAGACGTCTGATTAACACGCGTCAAGAAACGATAACTTTACAAATCCCTTATTAGCTTCATTTTTTTTCCCTACCTATTCTAGTAACCTCAAGGGGTTATTCTAGATTCACCGAACTAGTAGGTAAGCTCACGGGGCTCAAACCTGACGACGTTGCTAACACGAACCCTAGCGAGAGCCGTGCTTCGCAGAATCTACCACCCAATCGGAAACGCGACCCATTGAGAAGATTCGGCGAGAAACTCAGTGGGCTGTGTCTGTGGGTTAAGAATAGCTTCGCTCTAACCCCATGAACAGGTTAAAAAAAATCTAATCAATTTGTTAGTTTACAACCGATATCCACACAGTCATTTTATTGGTCAGACGGGTAAACTAGCTCACGGCCTACCTGGTGTTGTGGTTACCGGCGTCGTATATGCCGCCATCCACCTTGAAACATGAGATCTAAGTTCTCACTTATTACAGTACAACAGCTGCCTCAAACCGAAACGTATTACTGCTTCACGGCAGAAACAGGTAGAGTGGTGGTACCTACCCGTGCGGACTCACAAGTCGTCTTATTACAAGTAGGTAATTAAAAAAATATAATTTTGCGGGTTTGATTTTTATTGCACAATGCTACAAGTATTTATAAAAAAAAATACATGTTCTGTTACTTCTCCAATCTGAAAACTACCAATCTTATTAGCCGACGGCTGTACTGATTGATTTATAAAGAAAATATATCTAGAACATAAACTGTCTATGATCATATGGGTTGCCTTATCTGAAAAATGCAATTAACATATTGACTTTATAAATAGGGCTGTCAAGCTTTAGACGTCGTTGCCTTGTCGTTGTTTTATAATTCTTCTGTAAATTAACTGTAATAGAAACCTGTAAAACCTTATAGACTTAGAACTCATGTCTCAATATGGGCGGCAACATTGACATCGTTGATGTGTATAGGATCCGGTGACCACTTAATACTAGGTGAGCCGGGAGCTGGTCCTGCCATCTTAGCAATACAAATAAAAACTTCATCTCATTCCGCTTCAATTTTTCATATAGCGGAATACATATGTAGGTACTGTATAGTAGGTATGTATTTCTTCTTCTTTATTTTTTGGCTCCGGCACAGTTTGTGCATTAGCCAGCGTCAAGTAATAAGATTTTTATAATTCGCCATTTTACTTATTGACAGTTTATGAATAATAAAAAACGAAGGAAACTAATTGCGATATAACATAAATGAATAAAAACGAATTAAATTTACAAAAAAATCGGAATAATTACATAGAAATATAATCTCAGTAAAATGGTGGTTATTTACTGAGACTTTTTCAGTGGACTTTTTGGAGGATCCCGAGAAGTTATGTTCGTCCAGCGGCTTTTTTATTTTCCCAAATCCCGTTTGTAATAGCGGTGGCTTATTAACTAATAAACCACCTTTATTACATATTTGAACCTGAAGAAACACTAAATATAGACATAATAAAACAACTTCACTCCTCGCGTTCCCGCCAAGAAGTCAACCCAGCACATAATATATGTATTTATATCTGAACATTTTATAAAATCGACACTGGCAAAAATGGTATACCGCAAGAAGACAATTGCCATACTTAAAAAAAAAAAGAAGATAAATATTTTCTTTTATTCATTTTTCCCGGCGAAACGCGTTTTTATATATTTATTTTAATGGCTTAACAGCCCTGATGGAAATACGAACGAATAGATCGTGCCCTCATGTATGTACGCATCACCTGGTCTTGAACTTAGTTGTTTTAAAACAGATAAAATGCATCCATTTTGTTTATTATATGTGGAGAAAGCATAAGTTGAAACTATATTTGTTTGTGCTAATCAAAAACAAGCAATTGTTATATCCTAGGCTGTAAAAACCTTACAACTCATGTCTCGGGGTGGGTGGCGGCATTTACTTTATAGATGTCTGTGGGCTCCGGTAGCCACTTGACATCAGCCGTGGGCTCCGGTAGCCACTTGACATCAGCCGTGGGCTCCGGTAGCCACTTGACATCAGCCGTGAGCTCGTTCACCCGTCAAAGCTATATAAAAAATAATTGGAATGAAGCACTGAGATATTGTTTTTTTTGGAGCATTGCGCCCTGATTTGTCGGACTTTTGTTCATTATTGCTGTAGATAACGAGTTCACGGTCCGTCTCATGTTAAGCGATTACCACGAGCCCCAATAATACCAGCAATATGTCTGTAGGGAATATCCTCCATCCAGCCGGTGATATTGCCAAGTAGACCGATGCTTATTTTTGGGAGGGAGGGAATTCCTGATGGCCCAAAGGCCAGGGCAAGTCGTCGTGGCCTAAAGGATAAGACATCCGGTGCATTCGTGTTGAGCGATGCACCAATGTTCGAATCCCAGGCGGGTACCAATTTTTCTAATGAAATACGTACTTAAAAAAATGTGTGCGTGTACTAGTGTACACACGTAAGAAGTGAAACTTGTTTATGGCCTTATTTTTCGAAAAATGATCTACATGCAACTTTCTAGAAATTGGTTAAATAAAGTTAAATTAGATAAAGTTTAAACAAAAGGATTTTATTATCATAGACATGAATACAAAAAAGTTAAATTAGATAAAGTTTAAACAAAAGGATTTTATTATCATAGACATGAATACAAAACAGATGGCGCGTAACGGAAAAAAGTGACGCGTAACCGAAAAATGTGACGGTAAATTTTTTTCCAACGCCGATAAGGAAGTTTCACTTCAAAAAAATGTGTGCGTGTACTAGTGTACACACGTAAGAAGTGAAACTTGTTTATGGCCTTATTTTTCGAAAAATGATCTACATGCAACTTTCTAGAAATTGGTTAAATAAAGTTAAATTAGATAAAGTTTAAACAAAAGGATTTTATTATCATAGACATGAATACAAAAAAGTTAAATTAGATAAAGTTTAAACAAAAGGATTTTATTATCATAGACATGAATACAAAACAGATGGCGCGTAACGGAAAAAAGTGACGCGTAACCGAAAAATGTGACGGTAAATTTTTTTCCAACGCCGATAAGGAAGTTTCACTTCAATAAATGTTCACGATTGACTTCCACGGTCAAGGAGTAACATCGTGTAATAAAAATCAAACCCGCAAAATTATAATTTGCGTAATTACTGGTGGTAGTACCTCTTGTGAGTTCGCACGGATAGGTACCACCACCTCGCCTGTTTTTGCAGTGAAGCAGCAATGCGTTTCGGTTTGAAGAGTAGGGCTACCGTTGTAACTATACTGAGACCTTAGAACTTATATCTCAAGGTGGGTGGCGCATTTACGTTGTACATGTCTATGGGCTCCAGTAACCACTTAACACTAACTGTGAACTCGTCCACCCATCTAAGCAATAAAAAAAATTTAAAATCTATACTAATATTATAAAGAAGAAAGATTTGTTCGTTTGTTTGTATTGAATAGGCTCCGAAACTACTAAACCGATTTGAAAAATTATTTCACTGTTTGGAAGCTACACTATTCCCGAGTGACATAGGCTATAATCTTTTTTGAAAAAAATTAGGGATCATATTCTAAAACTCCAATAATGTAACCCAAGGTGTAAAAAAAATACCTAAAATATTCTTTGTATCGCGTGCCCTGCGAAATCTATTGATGATAGAATAAAATAATGTACTTTGACTTGACTTTATAGAACACATTATTATTTACAAAAAGTGTCACGACAGCATATATCTAGCTATTATATTATAGTTATGCCGCAAAAAATATTCTTTTATTTAAAATAATAAAACAACGTCAAATGTCGTTGAAAATTTTGTTATATTAATAATTTCTAAAATTAGACTTAATTTGTTATTACAGAAAATTGTCTAGATCCAAACGAGGAGTATGTCTGTCGGTACGGATGCGAGCCAAGCTGCGACAGTCGTCCTTGTACGATGCGACCCAGACGATGTTCTCTGGGCTGCTATTGCAAACCAGGACTTGTGCGTCATAATCACACTAAACGATGCATCAAACGCGAACATTGTAGCTCCATCGATACAATAAAAAAAACTGTAAATTAATAAAAATGGTTTTACGCTTTTATGCTTAGATGTTTTTTTATTGATTTGTATTGAAAGAAAATTAAAAAAGAATCTCTCCGGCGGGGAATCGAACCCCGGTCTCCCGCGTGACAGGCGGGGATACTGACCACTATACTACCGAAGACCTTGTGAGCGAAGTGTAATTTATGCATTACTTAATAACTGTAAACTTCTGTTTTAATGAATTATAAATAATAAAAAAAGGAATATTATTTTTTAAATGAACGGATATCATCGATAAAGACATGTAAGGAGTACAATGTTAAAAAAAAAAGCAACCGCTCCACTTTCTATAATATGCTATACCTATTGATTAAGTCACTAAGTACCGAAAAGAATGGAGTGCACATAGTACCTACCTACACTTATTATTTATGAGAGGAAGTGCATTTGAAAAGACGCACACTCAGCATTGGGTGGACGCGAGTTGAAAAAATGTCACTATCAAGTAGGTAGATTACATTTTCAATTACATATTTATATAAAATTTAACCTTTATTATATAAATTACATTTTATTACTTCCGACGTTTGCAATACATACTTTACCCTTTACGTCGTCTCGGACGATATTAAGTGTATACAGTATAATCTATGCGGATGACCAAGATGATATTCGTTGATTAGGTAACGGCTATTTTCAGTACACTTACTTATTTACTTACACTTAAAATTTGAGACAAACTAAGATAGGTACACAATATCGGTCAGAGTCAAGGACACATTGCGAACGTCAAGAATAACCGAGTACAAAGTTTGTAGTTTGTCAAAATTGTCTCGAAAGTGATGTCAACATCAGAATCAACGCAGCTTCGCTCCGTTCCATGTCAAAAAGTCCTGGGATCCTTTTATCTGCACAATGACAACCGAAGTACAACAAACAGCCTGAAGGTCTGGCAACTATTAGCTCGTTCTGTATAAAATGGAACGTGAATATCTAGAAAATATATATAGAAAAATAGACGTTAGTTATCACAATTTTCTAAGTAAATGTCGAAGAATAAAGTATTAATAACTATGACGAATAACACTTTAGTCGTCTGTGACTACGAATAATGAAAAGTATTCGAATCGGTTGAAATAATATAATGACAATAAAACGCGAGATTAAGCCGTAATAGTAGTTTTTAATAAGTCTACTTAATGCAAAACCGAGAGAAATGTTAAATTAGTTTTTTATAAGTCTATTTTTCTAAAAAAAATAACTATAACCTAAAAAATATATTTTTTATTTAACTTTCTAACTTAACTCTTCGCGATCCAGCTCTTGTCTCATCGAGTTTTATTTAACTTTCCATTTCATTTCTTTATGGAGGATAGAGGTAAGGAGAGCCGTCTCTGTGTGAAAAAGTGTCCATTAAAATCTGCTAAATAAGGGTAGCGCTACAGTAGCATCCGGGTAAATTTAAAAAAAGGCGCTAAAAGCTATAAGAATAAGATAGAGAAATAAAAAGGGACGAAAGAACTCTAAGCCTTACAAAATCACAAAAAGTATTTTATTTAAAGCTGATAAGAAAATACAATCTTTTTTTTTTTCGATGTCTGCACGTTTTACTATAGTAAAAACTTTAGGATATATTGACGAAATTAGTTTGGACTACGTAAACATGTGAGGTCTTGTATATTACACTGTCACTAACTACTCTAGTCATTATATATATTAAACCTAACTCAGCATATCTCAATCAGTTAACAACTGCTCAATTCATATCATACCCTGTGCCTATGCTAGCGCCATTCTGGAGGATTTTTGAACTATTACTTAGTGCTGAAAGTGAGACACCCACTTCTCCCATATGAGACGGTTCTCCTTACCTCTATCCTCTATACCAAGCCTGGGCAAATGGCGGCCCGCGGGCCAAATCCGGCCCGCTCTAGAATTTTGTCTGGCCCGTGAAGCATTGTATATATTATTATTAAAAACACAAATATTAGTTTTTGTCTAACATAAATTGGTGCTGTAGCAAACCGACCGGTACGTTACTCTCGCGGCCGTATGCCCGCTCGCTATACATAGTTAGTATCTATGTCCATCTTTTCAACAGTGTATAATCTATGTTCCGGGCGCTTCCGTTTTGAGTGTGAATAGCGTGCGCCCGCGTCTAAATGTAATTATTGTTTAAAAATTGAAAATTGTTTGTTATAAAGGAAGATTAAAATTCGAAATTCGATATTGGTGACTAACCCATAGTTTTAAATACCCCTGAGATCTACCCCTCACTATAGTGCATTTTTTTTTTATAATATATTAAGCAATACTTTTCAACACATTAACAGGGCCGGTGGGAGCCAAAATTTTCTCCCGGACAACGGCTCTTTTCAGCGACTCCTATTCGAAAAAATTATTAAAATAATAGAACAATTAAAGTATGTATAATAGTCGCACAATAAAATTAGAAAAAAAAGCTGTTTGGCTCGAGGTCAAATTTTCATCTGCAATGTGGCCCGACTATCAAAATATTTACCCATCCCTGCTCTTTAAATTTCTTGTAGCATTTGACGTTTCATACAAACCAAATGAACTTGGCTTTTGGTTACAAAAATATTGGTTTTATCCTTATGGACTATGATCCCTTTACCTGTTCGGTGGATAATTAATAAGCAAAAACAATCATGTTTTGATTGTCGTTTTGTTTATTTTATTATTAATTATTTTACGATTTATTTTAATGAAAGATGAGTGAGAAATTAAGAGAACTACGCGAGAGATCTCAAAAACGAAAAAAGCTTCTAGCACAGACAGTAAGTAAGCATCAATTTAATTTAGTTTTAAATACATAAAAAAGGTTTTAGTCCATGACAACTGTTATTTCTTCAGTTAGGTGTCTCGAGTGTGAGCGAATTAAGACATGCGCTGGGTTCAGCTCTAGACGTACCTGTTAAAAAACAAGCTGTGTCTGGAAGCGGAGGTGAAGGAGATAAACCCACCAGTAAGGACCAACCGGATGAACTTGTATACACCGACTCCTCTACATTTTTGAAGGTTTGTTACTTTTTTTGTAATTAAAGATGTCGAAGCAGTTAACAGAAATTCTAGAGTATTTTAAAGGTTAAGACCTTGTATCTATCGGCAAATTAAATATCTTTCCTAATGACTAACCTCAATCTACCCATGCAAAAAACTGTAAACTAATTGATCAAAGTGCTCTGATAATTTTCATAAGTGGGTTTATATTCATTTATTATTTATCTTGATTTGTGTATAGTGTACTTGGCTGTATTAAATGTATCTACCACTTAAATCATTCACACATTAGTAAGGGGTTATGATTTTATGATATACACATTGAAGATTGACTTATTGTGAACAAATTAATTTTTATACAAATGTTGGTCACTCTACACTGTGAATTTAACAATGATAAGTGTGTTATTGTGATATATTATTGAAAAGAGCCAAGGGACACTACAATTTCATACTAAAATTGATTTCAGGGCACGCAGTCATCAAATCCTCACAATGACTATTGTCAGCACTTTGTTGACACAGGTCAGAGGCCACAAAACTATATCAGAGATGTTGGGCTCGCTGACAGGTTTGAGGAATATCCGAAATTACGTGAACTCATTAAACTGAAAGACGATTTAATTGCGGAAACTGCAACACCACCTATGTATTTGAAATGTGATCTCAAGGTAAATAAATAAAGTATTATCTGATGACTCTCTCTGGCTAGGTGCTGTGATGACCTCCAAACGCTGGCCGGCAAGAAGTGGGATGAGAAGAGCCGTAGACCAGGCTCAGTGGTGTGGATTGGGAGAGGCCTATGTCCAGCAGTGTACGACTATGGGCTGTTGATGATGATGATGATGATGAATTAATGATAATTAAATATTGGCTTTCTGATTTGCTTCATTTTTGGTATAAAAAAAATAAAATCCAGAAGAACTAAAGTAAATAAGTTAGATTTTGCAAAAGCCTTTGCACAAAACATAACTTTGCTGGGTCTTATGGGCTTAATTCTAACAAGGTTAACCCATTTTGTAACATCCTCTTTACAATACTATCCAATGTCATACCTGACAGGCATGATAACCAACCCCACCTAATAGCATCGAGGGATAAATGCAAAATCTAATTAGTTCAGGCAATTACCTGAATGTTAATACAATAAGAGAGGGTAGTCAATAGTCAATATTGTGACTCTTGTGAGTCTGCACGGGTAGGTACCATCACCCCGCCCATTTCTGCCGCGAAGCAGTACATAATCCATTTCAGTTTGAAGGGCGGAGCAGCCTATATTGTATTGTAACTATACTGAGACCTTAGAACTTATATCTCAAAGTGGGTGGTGCATTTACGTTGTAGATGTCTATGGGCTCCAGTAACCACTTAAAATCCGGTGGGCTGTGCGCTTGTCCACCCATCTAAGCAATAAAAAAAAATCAAATGTCAGCAAATAATATCTTAGTTATTCTTGACCACAAAAACTGTAAAGTAGTATAAATCGTCCCAAATATTATAATGACAATAAAAACCGTAAGATTAAACCGTAATAATACTTTTAAATATATTATACTTTATTCCCTTCCAATATTTAAGAACAAAATTATAAAAAGTTGTTGTTAAATCTCAGCCTCGGCCTTGGTCTGAGTACTCGGGTATTACTGTCCTTGTTGTCTTTCTGTTTTTAATTTTTTATTATTATTTATAGTATGTTAAATCTCTATTAATATGTTAATGTAATGCATGCTGTGATTACCTATAATTAGAGTTGCAGTTATCAATTGCTCTAAACATGTCAATGTTATTTTATGTCTTACTGTAAACCCTGTAGGTAATCCTTAAATAAATAAATTAATAAATAAACATTTCTACCACACGCAAAAACCAGGGAAAATAGTGCAGTCGCCCAAATTGTAGATATTGAATTTTGACCACTTTGATCGTAATCATCACAGTTTGATCCATGCTGTTGAATTAACAGCCATACTATCATAACCAGAAATGTTATCATTACCACCATCTATCTATGCTCAGATATTTTTGGTGTGAATTGTTTGGCTATCATTAATTTTTCATTTAACTTAGCACAATGCTTAGACAATTTGTCGGGAAGGATTCTGGCTGTAATGAATGAAGCTGTTGGGCTTAATGTAAAATGTTTACTCACTTATAGACATTGCTAATGTATAGGCCACAGCAAAGTTACTACTTACAGTGTTTTACAGAAAAGGGATTTGAACATAATCCTTATATATAATCTTCATACACAATGCTGTAGAAAACACAAAGGTGACTAGTGGTGTAGTGATAAAATGGTGATATAATTATGTATCGTCCAAATTACTTTGTGTACAGAATTTGTGCGGTAATAATATTTAATGCGGTAATATTTAACTCATCTTATTTGATTCACATTTTAGGTCAAATAAGTAAGAAAAGCTTTGATGAAAACCATCAGTGTGCTTAGTGCGAGTTTTGTAACGCTCTCGATAGCGAGCCAGTTTGCTCAAATTTGTATGCAATTGGAACAGCGCCCCTAGCGGCAAACGTACCCGGTGTTATTTTGTGAGTGCGAGTTCATATTAACGTTGTGATCTCGTAACCGAGTAATTTTATCGAAATTAGTACCACGAATGACATTTGTGCGAGTGCGTGTTACAAATTAGTGGGTTTTAACGTTTCGATCGAGTATTTCTTTAGTAGTTCTATTTTTCCAACTAATGAGGCAAAAGTATCATGCCATAAAGCCTAATCTTTTTTATGAAAAATGATAATATGGAGTGAAATGGATTTGATTAATTTGAAGCATTAATCAATTGGCATGGAATGAAATGAAATGAGATCAGATAATATGGGATAAAATATAATCTCTGCAAAATGCTGATTATATACTGAGATTTTTTTCAGTGGACCTTTTCGAAGACTTCGAGAAGCTACGTCCAGCGGTTTTGTTAATTTTTTTAAAATTTTTGCTCTTTCACAGATACTATACAGTTAATAAACCCACGTTACTTTGTTATTGCATAGATGGGTGGACGAGCTCCCGGCCCACCTAATCTTAAGTGGTTACCGGAGCCCATAGACATCTACAACGCAAATGCCGCCTCCCACCTTGAGATATTAGTTCTAAGGTCTCAGTATAGTTACAACGGTTGTCCCACCCTTCAAACCGAAACGCATTACTGCTTCACGGCAAAAATAGGCAGGGTGGTGATACTTACCCGTGCGGACTCACAAGACGTCCTACCACCAGTAATTACGCAAATTAATTTTGCGGGTTTGATTTTTATTACATGATGCTATTCCTTTACAGTGAAAGTCAATCGTAAACATTTGATAAGTACGTATTTCATTAGAAAAATTGATACCCGCCGGCGGGATTAGAACACCGGTGCATTGCAAGATACGAATACACCGGACGCCTTAACCTTTAGGCCAGGACGGTCTCAAAATTACACTTATACACGAAGAAATATTAAATACGCATAAACTAAGAAACATTAAATAGACAAAATAAAACAATTCACACAATTTAGCTCCTCGCGGTCCCTCCAAAATGTCTTTTCATCTTTTTTTCCTAGTTGTTCAATTGTAAATGAATAAATCAAAATCAAATCGAGTTTACGTTCTATACGGTGAAAAATGAAGAATTGTGAGTGTGAGTTGAGATATGCTACTCGCTTCGCAGGGCGTTTATTCACCGAGAGCAGCAATAATATTATTGCTCGTATATTGGTAGCACGTGATGTTTTGGCATTAGACCGTCTAAATGAAATACAACGCATTTTAACAGCATTTTAATGGGAACCAACTACTTTCAAAATTATTCGGGTAATGTCACGTGTTCAATACTATTTTGTACCTTTAGAATTAAAGTGGCTCAACCCAAAATTCTTAGTTTCTGGTAAACTTCAATATTGTAATACAATAATTGTATTTTTTTAGTTTTTCGGTTTAAACACTTTAAGGCATGCCATTTTATTTGAAAAAGACAGAAAGAGTACTTTGTCCTTTTCTAGACTAAAAGAGACTGTTTAATTTTATAAGCTGATAGAATAATATAGAAAAGAATAATAGGATACCCTCTAATCGTCACATTGGAAAAAGGTATGGCTTTATCATTTTATCATTTAAATTATTTTTTATTGCACTTATAAAACTAATTTAATTTACAATATGTAACTACATATATCTATAACTAATCCGTACTTGTCAAATTCCTCATAAATTGTCAATATTCTTAATAAAATTCTTATTAATAATATACAAGTGCAAATGTTGAGCTGCTTGCTAGAAATGATATAATAGTGTTTTGTTTTTTTGTTGTTTCCTTGTAGGCTGCCTGTAATAATCTGAATCTGTGTGAAAGGCAATAAATGATTTTATTATTATCTACTAATGGTAGTCCAGTGGTCGAAATTTGACCATAATTTATTTAAATTTTAAGTTTGAACATTATTATAGTTCTATTGTCACCTTTCTACTATCATCATTTCTATAATAATCATTGCTATATGTCGCCAAGGCTACATTATAGAAAAATAATATTAAAGACAAAAAATCTATTCTCAATTTGACCACAGATTGATAAATCAATAAACAAAAAAAGTATAAATGCATGTGTGTGTGTGTATGTCAAATACATGGTAATGTGTGTAAGGTTTTTTTATTCATTTAGTTTATTTTTTTATTGTTTATGCACAATTAAAAAAAAAAATATTAGCAATCTGCACTACTTCTCTATATTCTCTATAAGTGTGGGAAATTTCATACTTCTTCGTCCGCGCAATTTTCGTAAAAAGGAGTACAACATTTTTGCTTCACGTATTACCTACTTAAAATGTAGGTTCTTAATAATAATACATAAGTGTTTTGAAATATAAAACTAATCTTAAATTTTTTAGTTAAACCACTTCCATTCTAAGGGTGCAATTTCGTAAACAAACTTTGCCGTAATGGCGTAACCTTTAAAATACACGAAAACTGCCCAGCATAAAAATATTTTTTTAGTAACTTTAATAGAAGTATTAGAATTAGAAGTTTATTATAGAATTTATTTAATTGTAATTACATATTTAGACATACTTAACATAATTAATCTTGAAATAGGTAATTATTTCGGATTTTTTTAATTAAGAAATTATGTTTTACATAGGTTTAATCATTTACCCGTTGAACGTTTATAAAATGATTGTATTTACGGTAATAGTGTTGATGATCTTCATTAGGTAGCCTAAATATACTAAAATTATTACGAGCATCCATCCTTATTTATAAATGTGTAAAGAAGCAAAATGATTATTACATTGTTCAAATTTCTATATAATTTATAAATATAAATCTGTACGTATGTACCTGTAAATATGTATATGGCGCGCGCGTGTGTGTGTGTGTGTGTGCGCGTGTGTGTGTGCGCGTGTGTATGTGCGTGTGTGTATATATTTCTATAATAGATAGGTACACAGTGTGCAATTCATTTCGAAATTATTGTTGCCCATCTAATGGTTGTCTGGAAGAGATCACTCTTAGCGATAAGACCAAGAAAGAATGTTTCACAATATTTATTCATTTTGTGTACAATAAAGAATACTCTTTCACTGGTGGTAGGACCTCTTGGGAGTCCACACGGGTAGGTACCACCACCCCGCCTATTTCCGCCGTGAAGCAGTAATGCGTTTCGGTTCGAAGGGTGGGGTAGCCGTTGTAACTATACTGAGACCTTAGAACTTATATCTCGAGGTGGGTGGCGCATTTACGTTGTAGATGTCTATGGGCTCCAGTAACCACTTATCATCAGGTGGGCTGTGAGCTCGTCCATCCATCTAAGCAATAAAAAAAAAACAACTCTATCTCACTCTCTCTCTCTCATCAAACAACTCTTTAAAAAAAAGCAATGATTTAATAAGAATTAAATGAAAAAGCAAAGAATTAATATGTATTTACAGCTAGCTAGACGTCTATAAAATTTTCTAACCGAAAAAATATATGTGTATAAACCATTAGAATAGATAAAACCTTAAAAACAACATTATTATTAAAAACGAAAGAAAAAATCTTGATATTGTATTGGTTTCACGGCAAAAATTTTAGTGACTACTTAACTTGCTTGAAAGTGAAGAAATACTCTCAAAATCCATTAATTTGCAACTCGCACTCGCACATACAATAATCGAGAGGCTCACTTGGGTAAAGCTATTCGATACATGAGACAGCAACATTAACAAACCTTCTCTCTCCCACAAAATGAGATTCATAAGCTTACCACTAGGTGGCACTGATACAACCTCACACAAATTAAACATATCATTAACATCGACTGAGTAATTAAAAAAACTCGCACTAAGCACAGGTACATTACCCATTACCCGAATAATTATAAATATCGTTAGAAAGCTTGGCATTTCAATTAAACGCCTTAAAAAAACCCTTGCGTGCTACCAATATAAAAGAAAAAATTATCGCTTCTCAAGATGAATAAACGTCCTGCAAATCAAGTAACTCGCACTCAGAGCTCCGCACGTTTCACCGTGAAGAGCGTACACTCGATGCGAGTCATTCGATTCGATTTTTGAAACTCGCACTAAGCCTACAGTACTTAAAACAAAAAAAAAAACAATAGGAAATTAAAAAAATCAAAACCATTATTTCAGACTTTTGATCTAAAAGACATGGCTAACAAATTCGATGTAATTCTCGTGGAACCTCCTCTGGGCACTGGATGGAGATGGGAAGATGTCTTAGCTCTTGAGCTCCAGCAGATAGCACAGCCAAGATCTTTTGTATTCCTATGGTGTGGAAGCTCTGAAGGTATATTCTTCAAACCTAGAAAATTATTTGGTTGTGATTTGTATAACTAGTACATACTACACATTGAATACTGTATAAACTATTGTATGTATGTATGTATGTATGTATATATATGTATATTAATATTTGTATCTATGTGTGTATGTATATGTGTATGTATTTGTAACTCAATATAAATTTCATTGCACATATCACTATTTACTCTGCACCACCTTTGGTTGACTGGTAGAGTCAGAATGCCTTAGGCATTAGGTCCGCCAATGTAAATTTTACATGAAGTGTAATAAATAAATAAATAAATACATGCACATGGTGAAAACATAACTCACTTTTAATTTTACTTATTCATTTTACAAAAGTTATCCACATAAACTGTAATGAATTTGAAAGTATAACATTTTTAAAGTTTCTTAAAGATTTCTACAAGATAATTCACTCTTTGGGTGGGACATCAATTATTTCTCTGCCAAACAATGCACCAAACAGTGGTAAGGAGCGGCCAGGCTCTGCCCTTAGTATTACTGATCTCCACAAGTGATGGTGATCATACATCTCCAGTGTGCCGTACGCTTGTATACCTGCAAAGGCAATTAAAATTTGTAACATTATAATTTTTTTTTTATTGCCTTTGTAGGCAGAAGAGCATACGGCTCTGATGGTTATGACCTGATGGGTAGTGGTTACCGTCGCCCATAGACTTCAGCAATGCCAGGGGCAGAGACAAGCCGCTAAATGACTTTACTTTAATCTAAAAGATCAGTAATTCAGCTAATACCAAATCTTAATTCAGGTTTAGATATGGGCAGGGAATGCCTAAAGAAGTGGGGCTTTCGTCGTTGCGAAGACATCTGCTGGATCAAAACGAACATAAAGAATCCGGGGCATTCGAAAAACCTCGAGCACAACGCGGTCTTCCAGCGAACCAAGGAGCATTGTCTGATGGGCATCAAAGGCACTGTCCGGAGGTCGGTCGACGGAGACTTCATACACGCTAACGTGGATATCGACCTCATCATATCTGAAGACCCGGAGTTCGGCAGTACAGAGAAGCCTATTGAGATATTTCACATCATGGAACATTTCTGTTTGGGTCGAAGAAGGTAAATGTTGATCAGTATTACTTTAATATAAAATACTCATACATCAATAAGAGCTTAAATAGCATGTTCTTTGGTTTTCGCGTCACGTCAGCTCCGTCGTCTGCGACCACGAAAACTAAGGCATTTGAAACGTCGCTAATAATATGTATACTAACGACAACAAGTAATTTTAACTATTAATGACTATTAGTGACGTTGGAAAACATTTTGCATCAAATATGTAGCTCACATGTTTGTTTAGCCCACTGAGTATCTCGCCGGATATTCTCAGTGGGTCGCGTTTCCGATCCGGTGGTAGATTCTGCGAAGTACTGCTCTTGCTAGGGCCAGTGTTAGCAACACCCCCGGTTTGAGCCCCGTGAGCTCACCTACCTGCTAGGGTAACCCTGACATTATCAGCTGATTGCTGACGACGTGGCTGAGACGTGATTATAGGGTGATAATTATTAACAAGACACGACAGTTTGCAACCTGTCTGTTGTGCGACGACTCGACACAGACTGTCTAAGCTAAGCCCGCTACACATCTATATGTACACATTCTCAGGGTACACCTGTTCGGCAAGGACTCCACGATCCGTCCGGGCTGGGTGACGATCGGCCACGAGCTCACCAACTCCAACTTCAACGCGGAGCTGTACTCGTCGTACTTCGCCGAGGGCCGCGAGAGCACCGGCTGCACCGACAGGATCGAGGCCCTCAGGCCCAAGAGCCCCCCCAACACCAGCAAGGGCACCCGGGCCAGGGGCAGGGGCGGGTTTAGGGGCAGGGGGAGGGGCAGAGGGGCTATCTAACTAATCTAGATTGTGAATCGATTAAAACCTAGAGGTTTCACTTGTAATCTCGCATGTAAAACTTCCTACTCACACAGACATTAAGTAATAGAATGTTGAGAAAAACAACGGGTTTTAATAATGTTTTATATACAATACGATCACTCCATCAATCGTTTATATAAAATATTGGTTGGTGTTCCGTCCCGTAACAGCTTCTTCTACAATACATATTAGTCGACTATTATCAAAGCCGGCAATCTGACTTTTAGACAATTATTGGTAAATCAGAAAAACGAATTATTGACTTTGTATTCCATTGGCAGTCACAAAACTCTTCGGAACGACATCTTAGATAAATAACAGGTTAACTATTAACCTTTATTTAATGCAGGTTTTGAACCGTATTCTTTGAAGGAGACCATTTTATTCAAATCAATCTGTATTGACATATCAATAACATTTTTTTGTCCAAATGCACAGATTGCCACCTTTGATAATAGACGACTCATATACCTATTTATATAATTATTATTATTTTATTGTGAATAATTTCTTTTTTTTTCTGTGAGTACGTAATACGACACAATTTGATTTATATGCATTATTAAATTCTTATTTATTTTGTACTGGATCTGCGACATATTATTGTGTGGATCGGAATGCATCATTTCCCTGGGAAATGGTTCCTCGACACGACACTAGCGCCGCCACCTGCCTGTCTTTTAGACGTATAATCTGTGCTTTTAGTGCGGCAAAAAACTAAGCTTGCTACGCGAAGCTGCTGTCGCCGCGACGGCATGCATATAAATTTAAAATAGTGTGTAAAGGTTCCCCTTTCACAAAAAAAAGAAGAATTGCTGGAAATTAAGAATGGCTGGACTGATTCTGCAGGCAATACTCATCCTCGACCAAAACCCTCGGACGTGGTTGTGGGACGGTTTACGGTTAGTCGTCAGACCTAGGCCATGTCCTAATCAATTAGTATTTTAAATCACTAAATATAGTTCAATAATTGTAACTTTTTTCATGTCATATGTGTCTGTATTTAATCTCTAATGAGAGTTGTCCGATGAAATATTAGGAATGTTTAATCTGTAATGAGAGTTGTCCGGTGAAATATTGTGTTTATTATTGTGGCAACATCTTACGTATTGTTAGTCTGCCTTATTTATTGATTCGATAAAAATAAATCGCGGTTAATGCTATGTACCGGAGCACTGACGAACAACCTGAAGTTGACATCTTGTTTTTTTTTGTGAATTGATGCGCAAGTGTAATATTGTTATAAGAGCCTCTTCTACAGATATCGGATTAATAGATATCAGTTACTGGTCATGTAGGTATCTAATTCACAAATTTACCAACGATTTCGTTATGAGAAAAAATGTGAGGTTACTTGGATACCATTTCAAGCATGACATTGTAAACATTAAGTTAAATTGGACTCTTGAAAAATTCAGAGGGAAATAAAAAAATTAGAATTTTATAAAACTCATCATACCATGAATATAATAATGATTAATGTAAGATATGAGGAAATTAAAATCTGACAAGTTCGGGTGCTGTAGCTACCACCTTTTTGATACACAATAATATGTAAAATCAAATGTTCTTTAAAAGACATTTATTTCACATTTTTATTGTATCTGACATCCGTTTTATATTTCAAGACTTAGAAATTTATGAAAATATTCATCTAATGTAAACATTTACGTATTATTTTAAATAATAATGAAATAAAAAATAAATAATTTAATAATTGTTTTTTTTCATTATCTGCCTACGACAAACTCTTGATCCTCAAACTAGTAACTTCTTAACCTAGACTCCGTTAAAATTGTAATTAAAAAAGACAGAAGTTATCAGCGTGTAGTATTGCAAAGCGGCTTCCACTGTTTTAGATTAGAATTTAAACTGCTGTTTCGTTCCCGCGTCTTTGGTTTTTTTTAACACTAAACACGCCACAACGTCTCAAATGACTCATTTTGAACTTTTGCATTGAAATGCACGTATCATCATTAATGCTTTTGCACATTTGACTTCTAGACTTTTTCTTACCAATAATAATTAATCTAGTTATTGTTGGGACTTCCGTTTCCTTATTTCTTCCTCGATCTGCTATCCACGCCATCTGTTGACACTATAAAAAGAACTACGACTGTGAAAAACGGCGCGAAGTGTGTGAAAAAAAATCCTAAAAACATGGCGCCGGTGCAAAAACGATAAAATTGTGTTTTTTGTTTATCAATCAGCACATATAAGTCTCGCCAGTGAGAAAATAGAAAATTCCATCAACGAACTACGGAGTAAGTCCTAAAACTTATCCTTTTCTCAGTCCTAAACATAAATTCAAAACAGTTATTAATCTACTTTTTTCGTTTTGTTTTGTTTATTGCTATTTAATTACGTAGTAATACTTGTCGTTTACCGTCGTCGACCCGCTGTGGTAGAAATAGGTAAGTGTTGATATGATTAAGCGTTAAAACAATCCTCCAACCATATCCTATTAAACACTAGAGCTGATGTATTTTTAAAACTGTATAGAATTCACTATGAAAATAAAAGATATACCTATGATATTTTACACAAAGCTTCTACAAAATACCATATTCACAATAATAATGTATTTTTTCAGTACAAAACCGACCGGATAACACAGATTTTTGATAACCTGTAAAATAAATGCGATGTATTTACACCGATAGAAATCAATAAAATGTATTTTTAATAGTTTAACTTTATGTAGGTACACTTAATTTTGTACCTTAGTAGGTATTACGATTTTACAAAACACACTAATAGCTTTCGCTAATTTCATGTTCGTAAAATTTATTCTTGAATAAAAATTGATGTTGGGCAATTTTTTTCAGCCAATTCCATGCAGTCGCCTCTAAACATCTAAAGACACTGTTTTATTCTCTCGATTTATTAGAAAAGAATTTCGGGGGATGGACTCATTCTTGGTATTAGAAAATATATTCTAGATTTTATCAAAAGACCGTAGCTGAAATTAATTGACTGTATATACATAGACTAGTAATTCTGGTAAAAATAATAATTTCAACAATTTTGATTAAAAATTTTAGTAAGCTACATTTCTATTTCTCCTCTATTTCAATTTGCTTACCATCGACTGGATACTTTTAAAAAATTACTGTATATACGACAACTAAGCTTTTGCCCGCGACTTCGTTCGCATGGAATAGTTTTGGAGCCTTTGGGATAACGCAAAATTTTACCCGCGACTTAATTTACCTACGTAAAAGGTGAAAATATTTTTGAATAATAGTTAAGAGGAATTGTAAATAAAACAAACAAATTATATACATCAATATATTTTACATTGTTGTCTTTAAATCAACTCGACTATTCCGAAGTTCCTCAAAATATAAAAAAGACAAAACAAAAAATAAGACATATGAGATCTTTTACTTACTAATAAGAAAAATTTACATTTTATTAATTGCGGAACTAAGAACATCAGAATCTTATTATTCAATCTAAAAACATTATTGCGGAGAGGGCTTTACTGAAGTCGTGCGTTAATTCGTTAAAAATTAAATGCTACCAAAACCATCGATAAAAATGTTCATCGCATCATATTGGCAACATTAACTAGCACGTGCAACATCATATTTCATCAAAACAACACCAACAAAAAAATTATTTAAAAATATCGACAAATAGAGATGTGGCAACGTCAAGACATCAAGCGAACTATCGACTACTAAAGCCCTTTCGCGTATCGGATATTCAATTGACAGCAGTTTTTTTTCTTTTCTTTCAAATCTTCACTGAGCTTATAACATCGCACATTGATAATGTAATCCTTAATATATTACATAATTCACTTTGCTATCATTATACAAGGCATTTTTTTTTTCATACTCGCCGGGGACACAGAGCTTGTCAAAAGATGTGAGGCTGTGAACAGACAGTTAGTTGCGCTAAGTTGACAATGGAGAATGTAAATAACGTACATTATGTAAGTTAATTTACAAATACAGGACTCAATCACGCCTTAATTTCTCATTTCAATACTTGAGGATCTTGAGGCCCTTAAGGTCGATAGTGAAACGCCGCGGCATCTCAGCTATTCGATCATTGCTTCAAGGGGAACTTTTTGTGAATTTCGACGCGATCTTATCGCTTTCTATTTGTAAATCAATCGTTCGAAACGCGAAACAAATACGTAATTTAGTACAAATTCTGCGTCCGAACCGTGCAGTGACATCCTTTAGGTATAATCGTCATAAGATCACATTTTTTTATAAGGCAAACAACAATATTTAAAGCTACAACTTTGATGAGTGGTGCCGCATCACTAGCCGCGACGAGGCGCGCTGGTAGTACCGTTGCTAGGCAACCAAACAACTTTCGTTTTTTTATTAGCAAATGGCAAACGAGGAAGCGGTTTAAAGTCCTTTGCCCATGCCATCAATGTAAGATAGCGTAGCTAACGGCTGTCAGCCGTGAGCACTCAAACACACTTCCGCTATGTATATTTGACTTTCGCAACTAAACATGTACCTACTGGTACTTGATCTATTTCGATGAGGTTCGAGTTATTTGCTTAAAAACATTTGCCTTTATTTCACCTTCAGATTAATTTAATGTATTATATTATAAAGACAGTAATGTTATCTTGTAAGAGTTACAGTTAATTCCATTTTCAAAAACCAGCGATCGCCCCATCGAGGAACCCGAGGATCGAGTGAAAATAGAAAAAAAAAAGAATAAAATTCGCGTGAAAGAAATATAAAAAAAGTTTCGAATTACTTGGAATGGGGGTTATTTTAATACTAGAGGTGGCCGTTTTATTATTAAATAACATTTTAACTATAACTTTTAATCGTTTTACTTAAAGAAAAAATAGATAAATGACTTGGCTCGTTATCGTCTAAACGGCGACGTAACAAACCAAATCCTAAATTTGTACTTGATTTTATAATAAACACGTATTCAAAAAAATAATAATGAAACAGGACGCCAAATTGATGGTGCGATCCAATTAATCAATCGACTTGTAATATAACAAAAGTACATGTAATATTTAAATATATTTTTCATTGTATTTACATACTCCAACCATAGACAAGCTACTTGAATAAAATTTGCTGAAATAAGAGAAGTGAGTCGAACAACGTTACGATTTAAAAAATACAAAAAAAAAAACAACTAAATTGAAATTAAATGGAGAGAAGAAGAAAAAAAGTAGAAAAACAAATTCATGACACTTAATATAATACGTTTCGAAAAAAAAAAAAAAAGCTGAAGTATTTGTGTGACTTCTCCTTATTTATAAAAGAAATTTTTAAAACAAAAAGTATTTAATTAAGTCTAAAAAAACGAATTAAATTTTGATTAATATTATTTTTTCATTTAGACCGCTCCTATGACGTTAAATACCCTGGTAGTTTTCCAATTATAGAGCATAATGCGACTCAGTAACGCACAATGCCGAATTATGCTGAAGCTTAATTGGAACGTGAATTAGTTTTCAAATGCATCAGCAGAGTGCGCTAAGTTAGCACAGTTTTAATTAACATTGATTATTTCTAAGAAACTACGACGAAACGAAAGCCTTACAATTTTTTTCAACATTAAATAATATTATTAACGATAATATAAACAAAATTTCGATCAATGCCAACTTGAAGAAAAAACACTTGTCAATTTTCTGTCACTGAGTCGGTATCGATCGCGAGTATCACGCGAGAGCAGTACTTTTGAGAGTGCTCGATTGTGCGAAGCGTTGCTGTAGTTGGAACATTCAACGTTGAGCATAATGCGCTCTTGTGCTGTCATTGGAAAACTACCCCTATCTACACACGATCTAACCTAACTCACTGTAAACATTTCTTAATCCCCTACTACTTACTATCTTTACACTATGGTCGTTTCAAAAATGCTAAAAATGTAACAAAAAATACACTTAAAATCGAGCAGGATTCTATTCCGTTAATCCGTATTCACAATAATTGCATTTTTGATACAACCACACCCAGCCCGTTGACGGTCCAAATTCAGTCTTGCCATACAATTTTAATATGGATCACCTATTGCAGTGAATTTGTAATGTTTTGAGAGCATTTTTTTTATGCTGACAACACTAGTCATGGTTTTGAAAAGAAAAAAAATACAAAATTCTTTTGAAACTGATGTAAGAGGTTTTTTCCGGTAACAAAAATAAACGAAAATCAAATAAATAAAGTAATCATTTTTAGCCGCATCATTTACTATTTTTATTGGTAATATAATGTATGACATAATAAGACTTCTAAGAATAATAATGTGTTCGTCATTTGATTTTCGATATATTTCTTCTTCTGTGATGGAAGCGAGTGGCGGGAAAATATTGGCGGGGAAAAAAATATTCAAACATTACACTGTACATATTTGGACCGCCAACCAAATCGAAGGCCGTTACATCACATTATTCGTGGACTCTTATTCCCTCCCTTAAACGTCATAGAAATTAAACATTTTCATGAAAGATTTCGAATTGATTCGATCATCAATTTATTTAAAGTGAAAATATCGGCAAGACAACACATAAAATTTCTTCAATAAAACACCCAAGTTTCAGTGTTGCAAATTGTGTCCGAAATTAGACAAAGTTTTCACTCTGCTTAATATAGATTCGATCTATTTTGAAAGCATTAAGAACAACTGTCATTGAGTTATTGTTTTATTGCTTCAAACGCGAACACAGATTCATCGTTATCTAGCGTTAAGCAAGATGGCCGTCTCAACGTCATTTTGTCTCTGCAAGCGCGAATGTACACTTTTCGGGTTTAAATGTATGTAAATTAATGCATTTTTATTTCCTCCTATACTTTATCATTGTATGTTGTAAAATTCGAACGCTAAAATTCTAACAAGAGCACTGATTAATATCCCGAATCGCTTAGTTTTCTCGTGGCCAACCACAACAAACATGTCTATTACATTCTAATTTAATTATATTTAATATTAATTTGTCCCAATTACATCAGTTCACAATCGTGATTCCGAATAAGAAGGTAGTTTCATTTTAATTTAATTTGGAATATTAATAAACCCAATTGTAATACGCGCTCTCAGTTGATTGATCGGTACGAAAATTTCGACATGAGCTCACCAATTTCGTCGACAACCGTGCACCACAACGACATTAGAGACAGTGGATGAGGCATTAAATATCTTTATGCTCTTAATATTTATGATAGGATTCCTTTCGATTGGTCTAAGAACTATAAACATGCAAAATACGAGATTGATTCTAGCTATCTTCTTTCCAAAATTTCATTTAAATGTAGTCGTATTTCCGCGCGTTCTAAACAGACCTTCCACATGTCCACGGCTCGAACGAAATATGCTTCTAACTCTTTTGTCCGTAGATCTTGTAGGTTGTATGATGCTAAGTTCTCTAATGCTGACATCTTTTGCTTGTCACTTGTAGCATATAGAAAAGCTATTTTAAAATATTTATAAGGTGATTTAGCCCGATAAGTATTATAGTTTTATAGTGTAAGTTGATGTATAAAATAATATGTGCGTATTGTGTTGCTTTTGGTTTTTTGTAATTTAAATTTCTAAATTTCTCTTCTTGTTCACTTTCTACTTATATTCCGAATAAGAAGGTAGTTTCATTTTAATTTAATTTGGAATATTAATAAACCCAATTGTAATACGCGCTCTCAGTTGATTGATCGGTACGAAAATTTCGACATGAGCTCACCAATTTCGTCGACAACCGTGCACCACAACGACATTAGAGACAGTGGATGAGGCATTAAATATCTTTATGCTCTTAATATTTATGATAGGATTCCTTTCGATTGGTCTAAGAACTATAAACATGCAAAATACGGGACTGCGTTTCCCTATAAAATATTGTCTTGTAGAAAATGAAACCCTATTTGTTGTTATTCTGATGTCGCTACAGACTAAAGTTGAAAAACCGCGTTATACGAATGAATCACACAGCCGATGCGCAGCCGAGCGAGATAAAAGATATTTAGTAACTGAAACGTACTAATTTACATCAGCATTAACACGTCTATCAACAAATGTATTCAGAATAATTAAGAAAAAAAAAGACAATAATATTTATTACAAAAAAAAAAAAAAAACTTTTACAAAGTTAACATTCATAATCTTTCGATGTTGTGTATTTAAATAGAATTTAACTTAATTTTGAATGCATAGGTGTCTGTACAAATACCAAAAGTTGAAGGTAGTTACAAAACTCGTTGAAAAGGAAACATATTCGTGGTCGTAACCCATTACTTTTTATGTATACATTTGATTCTAGTTAGAAAGACGCTTGTACAAAGATTTTTTCAATCTACCCACAAATCTAAACATCTAACGAAACACTAAGCCGTACAGTTAAAGCTATAACATCAAACCTTTGTATTTTATTGAATCCGTATTAACTCCTGCTTCATATATATCGGACACATCTTAACATCATTCATGTATAAACTTTGAATAAGAATCTTAGTGGTGGGCAATATCACGCCCTTTCGGCTTTGCGATCTCCTTACACCCTGTACATGAGGTTATTTTTGTTTCTCATAATACAAAACATCTAAATATCTAATGCATAACACCATAAACAGAGTTCTGTGGACCACGATTGTTATACGGGTTGCAGACCAAGAGCTAAAAGCTGTTAGTTTAGCTTAGCTCGCATAGCTGAAGCAGTTTTCCATACTTGGAATCCCCAATATAATATTTATATTCAGCGACTAGAAAGAGCCCAAAAAAAAAGTTTTTTAAGCATCTTTTATACCGTTGTCGTCACTTTAACTCTCCAGAACCGACAGAATTTGTCTCTCTGGTCGATCGTAGGCTACTGAGGGATCAAATGTTTTTATATAAAATAATAAATAACGAGATTGATTCTAGCTATCTTCTTTCCAAAATTTCATTTAAATGTAGTCGTATTTCCGCGCGTTCTAAACAGACCTTCCACATGTCCACGGCTCGAACGAAATATGCTTCTAACTCTTTTGTCCGTAGATCTTGTAGGTTGTATGATGCTAAGTTCTCTAATGCTGACATCTTTTGCTTGTCACTTGTAGCATATAGAAAAGCTATTTTAAAATATTTATAAGGTGATTTAGCCCGATAAGTATTATAGTTTTATAGTGTAAGTTGATGTATAAAATAATATGTGCGTATTGTGTTGCTTTTGGTTTTTTGTAATTTAAATTTCTAAATTTCTCTTCTTGTTCACTTTCTACTTATATGTGATTTTGATTGTGGAAGCATATTTGGTTATTGTTTTAGCTATATTTTTTTTAATATTATATGTTTGTATTGTACTGTTTGTTTCCCAAATAAATAAATACTTGTGTGCAGACCGCAAACTATGCGAACTAAACTACGTGAGCTAACTAAAATATGCGAAGCTAAGTTAGTTGTGTAGGCTGATGCGCAGCTACACGAGCTAAGCTAAGCCCCTCTGGCCTTCCCCGCACGCCCTTCGCACAACCTTCGCCAGTACTGTCCGAAGTCTTTGTCGTATACGTCGTTTTGTAGCGAATAGGAGCAATTTATTGAAATTTTTAATCGTCATTTGTGCGAGCAAAGCTAAACTATTATTGCTTGGATGGGTGGACGAGCTCACAGCCCACCTGGTGTTAAATGGTTACTGGAGCCCATAGACATCTACAACGTAAACGCGCCACCACCTTGAGATATAAGTTTTGAGGTCTCAAGTATAGTTACAACAGTTGCCCCACCCTTCAAACCGAAACGCATTGCTGCTTCAAGGCAGAAATAGGCAGGGTGGTGGTACCTACCCGCGCGGACTCACAAGAGGTCCAACTACCAGTAAGCACCAACTTAGTTTAACTCTTGGTCTGCAACCCGTATTAGTGTTGCGGGTTGCGGGCCTTGCTCTGCAGGGCAATTTGTAGTCCACACCCGCGCCGCAATGTAATGCAATGAGCACACGAACTCACTTCAATTGTACCGTCAGATGATTAGAAAAGTAAGACAAACGTTTTGTCTGTTCGAATCCACAAAACGATCAGAAAACATTCTGTCGATTCTACTCTGTCGAGACCACAGCCGTCCAGGCTAGGGATGATTTCGGGACAAAATAAAAATACGACAAAGTGACCGTTTAAAATTGAATTGTTTTTTAATGTTCAAGGATAAAAATCGTCGACGGATACTTTCTTATTCTATTTTTTTTTTATTTAAATTAAAATCAGAAGTTTACATCAAATATATTCTGTAAATTAAACTTTATCTGTATTTGAACATGTGTATTTTTATTATACGTCCATACGAGCGAAACCAAAATAAAACAGTGGTTTGAACAGCCTTGGCCTAGATTATTCCAGTAATCTACATTATTAATGAAGAAATGTTAATTTATTATGTACAAGTATTCTATTTTTTCAACTCTAGTTAAGTAGTAAAGAGGAGATTTTACTAGAACTGTCAATTATTTAAAAAAAAAACCTAAAATCTAAAAAAATCCATTCCTTGTCTTAAAACAGCAATTCGAAAAGTTTTTTTCTTTTTTCAATAATTACATAACCGCAGTTACTTTGGGATTTATTAAACTTAATAAAACCCCTTTTTTAAAACCGTTACACGTTTAACCTATTGATCGACGTTTAAATCTAGAGTATTTCTCGAACAAAAAAAAAAAAAACATGCGTGTTGCTAGTCACAAAAAAAATTTACCCCAAATATATTCTCGTAAAGCCTAAAAAAACAAAACGAAAATTAAAACGATTAAACGACGGCAGTTGTGAGATCTTCAGTTAAATATACAAAACGATTAACTGTCCGTACATTACTTATACAATTAAGCTGGTGGGTATTACTGCCTCGAGCACACGGCAATGTTATTCTTGTACAAATTAAAAAAAAAAAAACGTAAATATACATTTATTATTTGTAATATCGCAATTAACTAACAGAAAGGATGGTGCACATGTATGTCTATAGAAGAAAATTGTATTCATTTAATATTTTGGCAGATTTAACGTTGGTCACAAATTTTGAATTAATCGCGTTCATTTATCGATACGCTTTTTTTTTTTTTCAACTAGAGCGAACGTTTCGATAAATTAATTTTTCATGTCGATAAACGAACAAGACAAGGTCGATGACAATAGAGTTGCCCTTTAAATATAAATTTTACGAGAACTTAAGAGCACCACCAAAAAAATTGGTTCCCTATTAAGTCCCTATTTCAGTTGTTTTTTTATTTATTCAAAGTCATAACCAGTATTTCTGATTAATTAATATTTCATCGATTACAAAAAGAAGACAATTACACATAATAGAAACGTGTTTTGTATAATAATATTTCTAGTTATCATATTTATATTATTCATTGAGGATAGGCGGATCAAGGTTTGACTTCGTTCGTAAAAAAATCTATATTATGTGAATTTTACAATTAAATTGTATCGACAAGAAATCGTGTTGCAACACTAAAACATCGATTAAAATCGATTAGTTTTGAACGGCACATCTCGTAAACGATTTAATGACGAACTAATGAAATTCACTTCCGAATGAGCAGTGATCAATATAAATGTCGACTTTTTGTAATCCTAACAATGAACTCTAATGAATAATACACCAAAGTGAAAACGACATTTCATACAAATACACTTATCGCTTCGAACAATATATGTCTCCGCATCACTTTTGTTTATTTTTAAAAACCCATACATTTTGAATTAAAAAGAAAAAAATTCCTCAACACTGGCCGGTATTCTAACTAACACCTACGCTATTTCCTTCAACAAAGTAAAAAAAGTACCTTAGTCTGAACGCAAATTTTTCAAAGTCGATTCTCGCGCGAGTCAAATACGGGAACACGTCAAAACTTACACCTCAAAGACACAATTGAAAAAGAATTTGAAAAATTTTCGTTCGATATTTTTTTTAATATTTAAAAGAACTAAAAAGAGTATAAAAAAATCTGCCGTACAAACTCCGAGGGCGGCGAGCGGGTGGCTCTGCGACCAAGTTGAAAACAACACCGCGACGTATATATCGTACAGTTAAAAAACCGACAACTATACATGTCCGTCATAAGATTTGCGTTGTAACATTTAGATGAGAACCTACCTTGTGACCAGCGTGTGACAGTAACCGTCGAAGGCTTCAAGTACGAACAGATTACGAAATACGAAAAAAAAAAAAACATCGACGCATCGACGTCTAGTACCAAGATTGCATAGTTCAATAAGTCTTTCAGCACACATTATTATCACAAGTTCACGATCGAACCGTTTCCTTTATCCGTCCGCACGCGGCAATGGCACAACCCGCTTATAATAAACTCTACACAATTGAAACACACACAAAACACTAGTTCGACAAGTTCAGTAAAGGCTCCGGGGAAGTCTTGCACCGCGCGTGAAGCCTCCGCCGCGGCGAGGGAGAGAGTGAGCGTACGTTACATTGGAGGACCGGGGAGGTTCCGAGCCGACGGGCCGCCCTCACAAGTACGTAGATTCACCTGCAACGCAAGAAACCCTACGTCAGCTAAGTTCACATTAATCAGGGCCACGGACAGATTTTTGTGCGATTATTCGAACTTTTGAAGGGTACTTCGTAAAATGTATGAAAAAATTAACATCATGTCATCTAGATATATACAAAAAATTATGTCACTTTTTTGGAATAAGACGCAGTTAATCTTATTTAAACTTTCAATTTTTAAGCAACATAGCAATTATTATTAAACGAATCTAACAGAAAAAAGTTAATCGTCAATTATTTCTGATTAAATCACAGTCGGAAGTTGACAATAACCATTGCCTAGATCAACGAAAGTTTAATAAGGACTTTTAGTCTTGATATCCTCAAAAATTTAAACATCTCTGTAATAATATTATATTGTCAAATTATAACATACTAAAATTGATTTTGTGATTATATGATGACAAAAATCGTTCAAAAATCCGTATGTGGCGCTTGTTAAGCGTTGACTGCAAAGCGAGCGGTGTATGTACATGATGTTAGAACAGAAAATATAGTTAAGTGTAACCATAACGTGATCCACGAAAAGAACAAAAACACTATGACAGCTACTGATCGTGTGATATACAGTTTAGTTAATAAACATAAAAAAAAAAATGGAACGATCGTACGTTTATAGGCATGCGCATTTGACCTGTTTCGAAGCACAAGAAATCATCATGAATACACGAATTATGTTCAGCAACATGCAAAACAGCTGACTGTACGTGTGTAAACCGAGCAACTTTAGTATCATTGACACTGCCATGCCAATAGCCGACAAATGGTGTATTCATGATGTGTAACAGCGTATCGTACGAAAAACACAGGACGAACACAATGTAAGGACAAACACAGCAAGCATCAGTTAAAACGAGAATTTTAGAATGATTTCAAAACATATGTATATATAATAAAAACGAATGGACTTTGCAAGCGTTCACAATGAAGGCGGGTAATGGACAAGAATTTGAACGTGCTTTAAAAACTAAGTTAAAAAAAAACTTTAGAAACACAATTTGTGATCTCCCGCATCCATCAAATGTAATGATTTAAACGCAATTATTTTGTAAAAGATTTTCCAAAGATTCCATAATGTTATATCGAGGGGTGAAAGAAAGATTAATTGGTTTTAGCGAAATTTTTGCAACTTCACACGAGAGAGCTATTTAAAGTTTAAAATTTCGAAAAAAATATCTTAATAAAAAACATCTTCAGCTCTTTAATGGGGTGAATTTAATAGAAGTTGATAATAATACCAAATAAAACGGACCATTAGTTACAAAAACAAATGTCGCTCAAACTAAATAGCCTTTCACCCCTCGATATGCGTTATATAGAGCTTAGAACAGATAGAAGAGATCACAGATCGATTGATTATATATATATATCGGGCGTTAGGAGACCGCTTCCGAAAACGAAGACAGACGATAGTACTAATGACACCTTTGTTGATGGGACGGAACACAATCGACCCTGATTACTATTTTTTTAATGTTTTATTAGAATTATTCACGGTCCATCATGTTAGTACAGCTAAATGAAAAGATAGGTTCATAAAAAATTCATTACTTTACTATAAAAAAAAACCAGCAATGAAACACAAAATCGAAAACAGCTGATGCTCGGATCAACGAACGCTTGAGCGCGGCGCGGCGCATACTCGTGCGATCGCACAAATACTTATTTACCACATTTGTCTAAATAACTCCATCAGCAAAGGTGTCATTATAGTGCGCGCGAAACTAGTTGGCCGCGCCTTAGGTGGCGACAGGGGTGAGGGGGCGGGTCGCCTACTGCTCGTATGAAAATGAAATAATAAATAAATAAAAACCAATTGAACTTTTAGGAGTTTATATTGTACCTATCTAACTATATTGTAATTAATAGTAAAATTAACCAGAAACAAATTAAGTATGTGAAATTATTCTGACATATTTTTATGTATATGAAATTATTTAATTAATACAAACTTATATGAAATTACTCTGACATATCCTCTGAATCACTAGATACTGAACTCTCTGAACTTGATTCAGAATCATCTTGTAAGTTTATAATGATTTCGTTCATCATAGTATCAAATCTCATATCAGTAATGACAACAAGCGCCCCCCCTCTTCGGCCCACCGCTCATACCTAAAGCCGCTTTCAGACTTCGCTATAATATAATAGCATATAGTATATAGCTCATAGCACAACAATATCGCGCACCATACATTGTTATAGACACGTTCACACTGTACTGTGAGGGACTTTTTGGCGGGAACGCGAGGAGTGAAGTTGTGTGATTTGTTTTATTTTGTCTATTTAGTGTTTCTTCAGGTTTAAATGTGTAATAGCGGTGGTTTATTAAATGTTTAATATCTGTGAAAGTGCACAAATGTGGGAAAATGAAACAAAGTCGCTGGACGTAACTTCTCCGGATCCTCCAAGAAGTCCACTGAAAAAATCTCAGTAAATGACCACCATTTTTCTGAGATTATATTTCATCTCATATCATCTCATCTCATTTCATTTAATTTCATCTCAGTTGATCTCAAATTAATCATCTTCATTTCATTTCACTGCATATTATCTATCATTTTTCATAAAAATAAGAATATAAATTACAATAAGATATGACTCAAAGGTCTTAGTTACCAGGGCATAAAATCCTTTAAAAAATACACTGGACTGTACTATATGTTATTGGCTAAGTTTACGCTGCTATATGGAACTATAGTATAGCGTGGTCTGAAAGCAGCTTAATACGCGGTCAACTAGTTCCGCGCGCACAATAGTACTATCGTCTGTCTTCGTTTTCGGAAGCGGTCTCCTAGCACCCAGTGTATATATATATACATATATATACACTGGGTGTATATATATGTATATACACTGGGTGTATATATATGTATATATATATTTAAAACGTGTATGTATATTAGTGGATATAGTTACGTGTGGTCGGGGGACAGCTGCCGGTAATGGCCGACGCGCTCGCACACCGTCCCTGCGCGCATTGCTACAAGTTAGAACTTACAGTACTCGGGCCGGCTCTGCGTTTAGACCGTACCGTGAAATGGGGGGGAATCGGGAGACTTTTATAAGTTCGACATTGATTTTTATCGTTTTTGTAGTTATAGCAACAAAACGGAGATCATAATGGTTCCGGTACATAGTTTAAATTTTCATTTATAATGCATTAAGATATAGTTTATTAAAGAATAATCATAAAAAGTTACAAAAACTCACTTGTCCCTATTCACCCAGACGCCGGTGAATCGGGTCCCTTTAGGGGACAGTAGAGTTTTTCGCTAGGGCTAGCACTATTAACTTTTTAATATATTTAATGAGTTACAAAACTTTAATGACTAAATTAAATTATTTATTATTATTATTAGACACTAAATAAGTCATTTTCAGTTCAACAAAGTTAAATCTAACCACTCAACAAAAGTATTGTGACAACTCAGATTTGTCCCTATTTTACCTCTAGGCCCTATTCCCCCCAATCTACCGTACGTTGGGAACTTGACGATACTATATCGAGGAGTGAAAGCCTATTTGGTTTAAGCATCATTTCGGTTAATATGCAACATCTATCTTTGTAATTAAAGGTCTGATTTATTTGTTATTAGCATCAACAGTTCGATATATTTTTCATTGAACTTCATTTAGATTTTCTCCATTCAAGAATATTTTTTTCCAAATGTTAAACTTTAAATGAGTCTCCTGTAAAGTTGCCAAAATGTCGCTTATATCCAAACAGTCTTTCCCCAGTCGATACCATAATTTCTTTTTCGTTCCTAATATATCTCAGAACATTGCACTCCTCGCGTGTAAGTGTCTTTCAAACAAATGAAATTTGTTTTTAGTTTATTGTCGCACAGAGTATTATGCTTGCCGCACCTTACAAAACTAACGCGTTAGATTCTCGCATTCAAATTGAGCGTGAATAAAATCATCTATTTATACAGTGCAAATTAAAATCAGTATCGCAAGATTTTTCATTGCCCCCATATAAA
Source organism: Bombyx mori (assembly GCF_030269925.1). NCBI lineage: Eukaryota > Metazoa > Arthropoda > Insecta > Lepidoptera > Bombycidae > Bombyx > Bombyx mori. Next base: position 13,086,221 of record NC_085109.1, on the reverse strand, counting down.
AACAACAATAACGATGTTCCAGCTTTAGTGCGAATTTTTTAACGTTCTCGATAGCGTAAAAGTTAACTCATGTTTATATGGAGTCGGAACAGCGCCCCTAGCGGCAAACGAAGAGAACCTTTTCCAACACCATACAATTTTTTTTATTTATTGCTTAGATGGGTGGACGAGCTCACAGTCAACCTGGTGTTAAATGGTTACTGGAGCCCATAGACATTTACGACGTAAATGCGCCACCCACCTTGAGATATAAGTTCTAAGGTCTCAAATATAGTTACAACGGCTGCCCCGCCCTTCAAACCGAAATGCATTACTGCTTCAATTCAGAATAGGCGGGGTGGTGGTACCTACCCGTGCGGACTCACAAGAGGTCCTACCACCAGTAAAAATTTGAGTTAACTTTTACGCTCACAATACACAAGAGCTACGCAGCTAACGAACTATGCGGGGTAAATTACAATGAAAGAGGTTTCAACTTGAATTAATAATCAATTGGCTCTCATAGCGACACCAGACAAAACAGCTCCTAAGAGTATCTTCCAGACATGACAACCACACAATGACTTATCAACTATTTTGAACAGCTTTGATAAGCTTTCCTCTCGCGTATTATCGAGCGAAATCTATATTATAAATTGTGTCTAATTAATAAATTATGAGTTTTTTTTTCGTATCTAATAATCAGTCACCGTCAAAGCCTTAAAAGATTACAAATCGATTGGTGCTAATATATACTTATGAAGAGCCTTGAATATTAGTAGGCAAGAATTTGAATGTTCATAGTGTGAACAAAGGTTTGTCTTACTGCTACGTGGCAGAAACCAGCATGTGGTGACTTTCCCGGGCGGGCACCAAGGACACCCTATCAGTCGTAAATAAGTTTTTTTTATTGGTGGTAGGACCTCTAGTGAGTCCGTGCGGGTAGGTACCACCGCCCTGCCTATTTCTGCCGTGAAGCAGTAATGCGTTTCGGTTTGAATGACGCGGCAGTACTGTAAAAAATGAAAACTTAGAACTATGTGTCGTAACTGACTATGGGCTCCGGTAACCACTTAACATCAGATGAGCCGTGAGCTTATCCACCTATCTAAGCAATAAAAAAAATAAGTTGCCTCGGAGTTGTATGAACAGTTCAAAGCGTCATTTGTACCAAATTCTGTCACGTTACATTCATACTGGAGTCGATATGTACTAACTCACAAATTTGATAACGTTATACAAACTTAGTGATTCCGGGTTCAGTCAAAACTAATAACCGACTCAGCCCTTTTTATTCCTACCTATGCTGATGTAGCCTTGAGAGACTATGTTAGCTTCACCTTGACGTGTAGGTGAGCTCATGGGGCTCAAACCGGAGTGATGCTAAAACTGGCCCTAGGAAGAGCAGTGCTTCGCAAAAACTACCACCGGATCGGAAACGCGATTGGTTGAGCTTTGCATTCGTCCAGTCACCGTCGAGCTCGCGGCCCGGTTACAGCGCGAGGGTGGAGGAGGAGGGCGGCGTCTCACCAGAGTCCCAGTTCCCGTCCGTCTCGGGGTCGGAGCCGACGGAGCCGGAGGAGGAGGACGAGGAGGTCGGTGACCTGGTGCGGTCGCACGCCGGTCTGTACGTCGACGAATCCGGCACCTTCTCCACTATCAGCTCAACCTGTACATCATTCATTTTGAAACAACCATCCGGTTTGGAATGAGCTCCCCTCCACGGTGTTTCCCGAGCGCTATGACATGTCCTTCTTTAAACGAGGCTTGTGGAGAGTACTAAGCGGTAGGCAGCGGCTTGGCTCTGCCCCTGGCATTGCTGAAGTCCATGGACGACGGTAACCACTTGTCTGCCTACAAGGGCAATAAAAAAAAGGGCCGGAGAATGATGACATAGGAGGAGGGGTGGGGGGTGGGGGGTGTAGGCAAGTAACAATTCGCTAACGAACCTTGAAGTCGGGGCTGTAATGTTTGTGTTGCTTGTCCTTGTGGGCGTCGTCCAGCTGCCACTTGTTCAGGGTCAGCTTGTACGTCTCCAGGTCCGGACCTGAAACAGCACGAGCACCCGCTGTGAGCGAAGGAGGATTGTTGGCTCTATGTCTGGTTGTTTATTATCTATATATATGTATATAATTAAACGCATATAAGTTCATATCAAATCTCTGATCTCCTTAGTACAGGAAATCTTAATTTGGGGCTGGATCACCTAACGGGACTTGTTCCCGATTATGATTATTTATTATAATGATTACATATCCCTTTAACTTTTCATAACGCGTAGTATTTAAGAATAAATGAAGATATCACTAAAAGACCATAATACAAGTAATTAACACGTTGACTGCCACGTAGGTCACCGGTGCCCTACGCGGCGCACTGTAGTAATTATATCGCTTTTCGATCTTCTTAATAAAGCACCGGAATATTTAGTAGATTCTGGGAAAGACGAATCCGAAGATACCGAGAACTATTTATATATGACAAAGCAAAGTTAGACAATCCAGGCGCTTAGTAGCAGAATACGATATGATTACTTGAATGCGCCGTTTAGGGCACCGGTGACCTACATGGCAATCAATGTGTTAAAGAATTAAAAGGAAAAAGAAATCGATGAGCAATTGAATTGCCAACGCCCCGTGTAATTAAAGGCCTGTGGTAGGTGCTAGGTGGTTAAAGACCCAACGTAGACAGTGTATAGTGGGTTGACCCACACATTCGTGTATCGCGGGAAATTCAATTCGCTTTACATTGCCGATTTATTCAACGCTAAAAAAACGGACTCTTACAATTTCCACCGCTTACGCCACTTATGAACTCCGCTAAGGTCCAATGCGCTGGTCCGATCAGATTAAAACGACTTTGGAATCCAACATCAATGTCGCTATCCACTGCGCGGCGGACAGGAGTGAATGGAGGAACATAGTCCTAACAAAAGTGCTCCGTAAAGGTCACGAACCTCAGCACTGAGGAATACGACGCACGGAGGGAGGGAGGTCAACTTAACCTCGAGCGGGTCGACGGTTTTCAAACCTGTTGAATTTAGTATCGGAATGTCATAGTTTGAGGCTCACTGTCAGGTAATGGCGGTATTCTTTGGGCTCCGACTTCGGCCGTAACGAAGAACGTGTTGAACCAGAAATGAAACAGCTTCTCTTTGCGCATCTTCATCTTCGGTTTGTTGTAGACGTCCACCCTGATGTCGCCGAACAGCGGCGTGCACTGCGTCAGGCAGATGCGGATGCTGTTCTCGTCTCGCTGCACATCCACGCATCCGGGCGGCGTCTGAGGTGAAACGTTTTGTTTGATATCCAATATTATCGGTATAAGCATCATCATTCTCCTGCCCTTCTCCCAGTCACCTGGGAACGGCGCGACATATTTAGGACATGGCTCCTATCATCTACAATTTCTCCGCTCACTCCCCTCTTACACATATCGCCTTTCATGCATCCCATCCATTTTTCTTAGGTCTACCTCTAAAGCCTTCCATAATATTCCATATTCATACTTAACTCTTAACAACCCATATAGTATTTGTCAAAGTTAGATAGATATAAGTCAGTTAGGGATGTTCGGGCCGACCTTGAGCACGAGCACGTTGTGTTCGCTGTGCGGGTCGGCGTGCGGGTCGGCCTGGCACAGCACGAGGTCGGGCGGCGCGGCGGCGGCGGGCACGTGGGCGGCGGGCGGCGGCGACATGCGCAGCTCGCGGACCTGCACGCGCGCCGCGCCCGCCCGGTACGCCACGCCCGACCGCAGCAGCGCCCCGTAGTACTCCACGTAGCGCCGCTGCGACGGTATCGTCACGCCTGCCGACACGCGCACGTCACGACTCACTCAACCTTCTGTGTGTGCTTAGTGCGAGTTTTTTAACGGTCTCGATAGCATAAAAGTTAATCCAACTTTGTGTGCAGTTGGAACAGCGCCCCTAGCGGCAAACTTAGGCAAACGATCCCATTCCATACAAATATGAGCTAGCTTTTACGCTATCGCGAACATTAAAAAACTCGCACTAAGCACACTGTTTGCATATTCAAATCAAAACAAATAAAATAAAAATTCAACATAAATGAAAGTACATACACATACTTGTTGAACGTCAAAAAGAACTACCGCCAATTCACAAAAACTAGCCTCCGTCCTGAGAAGAACTGGCAAGAAACTCAGCGGGGATGTCATTTTTTTTAATATATATAACTAGTCAGGTCATAAGTATTGTCACACAGTAAAAACTTTTCTTTTAGAATGCTGGCCACAAAAAAGTTTATTGTATTCAAATTTCGAATTGTTCATGAAAATAAAAATGTATACTTTTAGGATTTTTACGCATTTTTAAATATGGAGTGGACGCTTAAAGAAGACCGTGTTGCAGTTATTGCGGTGCATCGTTGCGGTTACGCGCCAATTCAAATTTTTAACATACTGAAAAATTTTAATATAACCAAAAGATTCGTTTATCGTACCATCAAATGATACAATGAAGACTCTAGTGTAGATGACAGGTCAAGAAGTGGTCGCCCTCGGTCTGTTAGAACTCCAGCAGTGATAAAAGCTGTGAAGGCGCGAATTCAAAGAAATCCCAAACGTAAGCAGAAACTGTTGGCCCTTCAGATGGGGTTAAGCAGAACCACGGTGAAAAGGGTGTTAAATGAAGACTTAGGGATTCGGGCATATCGAAGAAAAACAGGACATCGTTTGAATGCTCGTCTAATGGACCTGAGACTGAAGAGATGCCGCGCTTTGTTGAAGCGGTACGCGGGAAAAAAAATTCGGGAAATTATTTTTTCGGATGAAAAAATTTTTACCGTAGAAGAGAGCTACAACAAACAGAATGATAAGGTGTACGCACACAGTAGTGAAGAAGCGAGCAACCGTATTCCGCGTGTCCAACGAGGTCATTTTCCATCCTCGCTCATGGTATGGTTGGGAGTTTCTTATTGGGGCTTAACAGAGGTACATTTTTGTGAGAAAGGTGTAAAAACGAATGCAGTTGTGTATCAAAATACAGTCCTGACGAACCTTGTGGAACCTGTTTCTCATACCATGTTCAATAACAGGCACTGGGTATTCCAATAAGATTCGGCGCCAGCTCATAGAGCGAAGAGCACACAAGACTGGCTGGCGGCGCGTGAAATCGACTTCATCCGGCACGAAGACTGGCCCTCCTCCAGTCCAGATTTGAATCCGTTAGATTACAAGATATGGCAACACTTGGAGGAAAAGGCGTGCTCAAAGGCTCATCCCAATTTGGAGTCACTCAAGACATCCTTGATTAAGGCAGCCGCCGATATTGACATGGACCTCGTTCGTGCTGCGATAGACGACTGGCCGCGCAGATTGAAGGCCTGTATTCAAAATCACGGAGGTCATTTTGAATAAACTTAGTGTCATAAGAATCTATGTTTGTTAAGTTCATTTTGGTATATGAATGGTTACATAATAAATAAACTTGTTTCAATTATTTTACATTAAACATGTGACAGAATTTATGACCCGACTAGGTATATGTAGGTTCTGAACATCTTGTGGGATCTTGTTGTACAGGCGCACAGACAAACACCCGAATGAATTCAACAAGCAAGAACTCTACCTTTCTCTAATTGACTAATGGTTATAGACTTATCCTCCCCTAAAAATGGCCGCAAATACATATGAGAAAAGATCACGTATAGATAGATAGATATCCAGACCGCGTAAACCAAACATATTTTACACGGCTGCTGTTGAGGTCATTCGTGAACATATACGTTCAGTACATATTTCGTCAAAAGGGATTTGAAAATTTTAAATTTGAATTTGAAAGTCGCATCGGTCGATAAGAATACCCGGGCGTCTTATTCTTTAGGCCACGAAGATTTCAGAATGTTCGTATAACACAAGTTTATCTACTCTTATAATTACATAGCAATACACTAATGCGAATCGTTTTAAACAATTTACTAAAAAAAACACGTATGGCACTCGGGGACTGCTATTGCTAAAGCTATTGCATAGCATTTTTAATCAACTTATGCAATTATAATTAGACAAAAATAATTTCATATTAAAACAATAATAAAATAAGACCACACTATATTTATAGACATTAACAAAAGCAAAACATTAGCTGTCCCCTTCACACTCATAAGCTAGACCGCGCGAGAGAGAGATGGGCAGACTTTTCATGATGCGCATGCAGTGGACGTTACGCCGCGCGCTTATTCACAAACACTACACAAGCGCAACGTGTAAATGTCTACATGGTAGACGGAGTGAGGGCTGTTAGGTTTTATTCGTTACGGAATTTCTTGATTCGGTCGCCGCACTCGAAGCTCGCGATAAAAGCTATGCAATAGCTTAAAAATAATTAAATTCTAGAATATGAATATAGGCTATCTTACTTTTTATTATTATTATGATAACATAATTTATTTATTTATCCGTTTATATTTTGTTTGTCATTGGCTACAACGTCAGTCGCCGAGTTAAATTGAATTATCCTACTAAATTCGGATGCAATTTTAAAATAAATTAATCAGTTGTACAGTCAGAGAGTCCACCAATCACATACCCTTTTCATCTAGAGTTCTCTTCCTGCCGTAGAACTTGAGCGCTTCGTCTGCATTAGGCTGGTCCCCGCTGTATAACAAATAACAACAGACCATTGTACCTGAAACGAAAACGCACACTAATATCATTTATTTATTTATTTTATCGCTTTGATGGGCAAACGAGCTCACAGCCCACCTGGTGTCAAGTGATTACTGGAGCCCATTGACATCTTCAACGTAAATGCGCCACCCACCTTGAGATATAAGTTCTAAGGTCTCAGTATAGTTGCAACGTGTGCCCTACCCTTCAAACCGAAACGGATTACTACTTCACAGCAGAAATAGGCGGGGCGGTGGTACCTACCCGTGCGGACTCATAATACGTCCTACCACCAGTAAATATTAATTCTTATCAAAAACATAACCGGTAAAGGGATATTTTCAATACTAAGAATAAATGGGAGTACGAGGATAAAACTGTAACACGTTTCTGAGAATACCGGAAAAGGTGTACGAAATACCTTTATGTGCCACTAGCGACCCGCTCCGGCTCCGCTCGGGTATTTAAAGACAGTTTTTGTTAACAAAAATTTCAACGATATTTGACGTTGTTTTATTTTTTTAAATAAAAGAACACTTATTGCGGCATAACTACAATAGTTATATATATGCTGTCGTGACACTTTTTGTAATTAATAATGTGTTCTACAAAGTCGTAGTACATTATTTTATTCTATCATCGTTAGTTTTCGCAGGGCACCTAATGTAAATAATATTTTAGGTAATTTACACATTGGGTTACATTATTGGAGTAGTAAAGATCCCTAATTTTTTTCAAAATAGATTATAACGTATGTCTCTCGGGATTAGTGTAGCTTCCAAACAGTGAAAGAATTCTTCAAATCGGTTCAGTACTTTCGGAGCAATACAAACAAACAAACAAATCTTTCCTCTTTATAATATTAGTATAGAAGTATAGATTTCCCCGGCCTCTCGTCGTGTACGATAAGCATTCATTACGATGCTTTTTAGTTTGAAATTGGGTATTTGAGACATCGCTTTTCGAGGTCATCAGAAAATGACACGTGGATGTGTCTGCGAGATGAAACTTCTTCTAACATAGAAGAGGTGACCGATAATAGAACAGCGTAGGTAAGTAATAGAAATACCTCACAATCAAGGAGGTATATTCAATATAGATAAAGAAGACTTATTATATACATTAACTTTATCATTTTTGTTAAATTTAAAACTTATTTTTCAAATAAAGAAAATAAAATGTATATAAGAATTCAAATTACAATTTACATCTAGAGCAAGAAGCTGTGGAATCCACAAAATATCAAGTAATGAAAATCACTCATAAAGGAACATTTATAAAAGAAATGTTGTTACCCGCGGCTTTACCCGCGTGGTCAAGAAAGTGTTAATATGATTTTTTCTAGTTTTATGTAATTCTCCTTGACAGTTGGCCTGAGAATGAGATGTCTTTTTTGGGCCAAAAAGTAGCTCAGATCAATTTCCTGACCTTAAGCTAAATTCTTTAAAAAATCATGTCAATCTTTTGCTTCGTTTCGACGTGATAGGAGGACTAACAAACAAACACACCTTTACATTTATAATATGAATATTACAGGAGGGCTTCGTAAAAGCGTGCTAAAGTTCAATTAACGTACAAGGAATTTTCGCTTTTACCGCAAAAGGGACTGAGATGTTTTTCGTGTGGAACACAATGGTAAGACGCATTTCAATAGTCAATATAATGAGTTCTTGTAATTTTGTAGGTACCGAAAATTCGTTTGTGTTGTAAAGATTATGCAAACCTTTGACGATCTCGTGCTACGATATTGAATGATACTGAAATAATTTATTCTTTTCAACGTATAGATGGTGCGATAGCTTTTAGAATAAATTTTTTGAAGAACGTTTTAGAAGAATGCTTTTGTTGTTGTACAAAATGCGCGCAAAAAATCTTGGGGAGGACGATATTGTTTCTCTTAACTGACTATGGCAACGGGTTAGCAGTCGTAGGGGGTTTAGTGGGCGCTCATCATGTTTATTACCAGCATTATGTTTTTAAAAACTAGCTTTTCGGGTGAAACGGTAGGAATACCTAGTAGCCAGTCCACAAAAGTGGACAATGCGTGAGAGAAATGGTGAACTCCAAACGATAGGACGAACCATAGCCACACATAAAACGCAAATTAAAAAGTCTTATTTTAACATACAAGCATTATAAATAAGGATAATAATATTTTTTACTGGTGGTAGGACCTCTTGTGAGTCCGCGCGAATAGGTACCACCACCCTGCCTATTTCTGCCGTAAAGCGTTACGGTTTGAAGGGTGGGGCAGCCGTTGTAACTATATTTGAGACTTTAGAACTTATATCTCAAGGTGGGTGGCGCATTTGCGTTGTAAATGTCTATGGGCTCCAGAAACCACTTAAAACCAGGTAGGCTGTGAGGTCGTCCACCAATTTAAGATATAAAAAAAATTAAGGCTAGAATAGGTAGATAACGGCAGTTAATCAAACGAAAATTAATTTTATTCGTCCGTAGCAAACGTAAAATTGAGCAATCAGGGCTCGTATTATTGACGTATTCATTGTGTAACTTCAAGCTGTGATAAACGTCAACCAACATGAACTGATTGAGGATAATTATATCGGTGCGGCAGTCGGCAAAATCGTGACGTCATTATGCCAAGCGACGCGATGAACTCGGATTTATTGAGGAATTACATTAAATTTAATAGTACATTTTGACGTTTTCGGGTCAAAATCCCGATTTCCTCCTATATATTTGCGACAAATCAAGAGCACATTTTGAATTCGTGACTCGAGTAGGCCGATACGTCCAGTTTTAAGAGTAAGGTAATTATTTTTCCGATGTAGAGGACACTTCAAGTTAATAACAATTTTGTTTCGAGCAAGATGGATAGCGGACATAGATGATATTTGTATTGGAGAGGGTAATAAAACTACCGGTGCCATCAGTTTTGACGTTACATAATTCCACTGAAGGCACGACCAACGTGAGCAATTATCATCTTCCGTGACCCTCTTGGATCACGAATGCCATAGTCGCTAGGATCTAATCCATCAAGTCGGTGGACGCGAAACCTTTCCGTTCACGAAAGCTCTACAGCCTGTCCTCTCCAATAGGAGACCTGGATGGGATAAGCTTCACGTCCATCTGACTATTAGCTCTGAACACCCACAGTCTTACTGTTAAGCATTTTTCTATGCCTATATTAAAATTTCCTTTCACAGGTAGACGAGCTCGCAACTAACACTAAATTGGGTGGTAATAGTGACCCATGTTAATGCATCTATATTATGACAGCTCAATATCTCAATGAGGCTCTCTACCATCGGCCTCAAGAGGATATTTCAGTCCTTCGGCAACATTGCCAGAAAAAGCGATGACAATCTTGAAAAATTGATGGTAGCTCGCAAGATTGGAGGCAAAAGATCTCGTGGCCGCAATCCAATCCACTCTGGATACCACCGTCTATAATGCCATACACATCGTCAAGAACAGAGGAAGATGGCGAAACATTATCCAGAGAAGGATAATTGGAGGAGATGGTCACGACCTTCAGACATGAGGAATGCGACTCAGGAAAGAGGAGTGACCCATGGTCATTACAATACCGCCACCCATCTTGAGATACGAGACCCAAGCTTCCTGCGATTTTAAGGCCCATAGCACACGGCGTATTTTAAAAGCGCAGTCGACGCGCAGATGACGCGCATATACGCACTTCAAACGAGATTCGAACGAACCTTGTAACCCTAAGCACACGCGGTGACACGCGCAGATAGAGCGATACAGACGCCTTGTAGTTCCTCGTAGCTTCTACGTTGCTTCTTCTAGCTTCTTCCAAATGCGCCGTGGGTAGTCTGGGTAGTGCGACGGCGTGAGTACGCGTCCCTCCTCTACCCCTCCTCCACTCCCTCGTACGGGATTCGAACGCGCGTGTGAAGCGCGTTTGTATCGCGTTTTTTTTCGGCATCTACGGCTCGCGTTTTAAGCACGCCGTGTGCTAGGGACTTAAAATTTAAGTTTTACATACCGGTCCGACCTTTCCCCGCTTTACAATGTACGACGGCAACGTTCCTTGTATCCGCACTGAGCCAACTGTGCACGTTCTCGCAGAATGGCTGTATCAGCTCCATGTGGGGCGGGGTGTGGTCTTCGAACGCATATCTCTCCACCTGAAAGCAACGGTCGTAAAATTTATCAGCACCAACGAATCGTTCGTTGTAAAATTCGATTATCTTCTATCTATCTATCTATCTTCTATCTATATATAAAAATGAATTGCTGTTCGTTTGTCTCGCTAAAACTCGAGAACGGCTGGACCGATTTGGCTAATTTTTGACTTAAATTATTTGTGGAAGTCCAGAGAAGGTTTAAAAGGTGTAAGATAAGAAAATGATATTGTTTGTTATGGCATTGTTACAGTTGAATTTTCCTAGCCCATAGACACACCCCACTTAGTTTCTCGATAGATCTTCTCAACGGATCGCGATTCCAATCCGGCGGTAGATTTTGCGAAGTACCGCTTTTTCCTAGGGCTAATGTTCGCCAATTCTCTCAGGTTAAACCCGTGAGCTCACCCACCCGTTTGCGAGAAGTTAAAGGCTACCAGCAAACACGTAAAAAAAATTGAATTCGAAACTAAATTTTAATGCGTGAGACACTGTCTACATTCGACTATTTGAGGTATAGTCCCTATTGCTGAAAATCCAATTCGAGAGACCTTCGCGAAATCAAAACGCAAGCATAATACATTCAACCTCGCATAAAGCGCTTTTAAAGCACATAGCCGTACAATTATTGCAAATAATAAACGTATTATCTAATCAATAGACCACAATGCACGCGCTACACTGATACTATTAATTCCCGACACATAATTAATTTCCTCTAGACTTAGGTCACCAACAGACGTACTATCACAACTGGTATGAGTTAACTTTGAAACTGAAGTTACATATAGACATATTTTTTACCAAAACTTATTCCTCCTTCTTGTAATATTATTAAAAATCTTCCAACTTAAAATTCATGACAATTTAATTACGTATAGCATTTCTTCGGGATCATCACATTTCAAAATCCATTTTCCAATTTAGTGTTGTATTGTTCGTTCTTCGTTTTTCGCGAGATGTAGACATAAATAAAATTACTTTCTAGGTTTAATCTAATCTATCTTTTGTTTGCTATTTTATTATATAATATTTTTTTAAACTACGACAATACATTGAATAGCGTAATCTTGAAACTGGCACGAGTCTGTATTCTAAACGAAATAATTCTCCCGAAAACATTTTTTTTATGATCCTACCTAAGCCTTAAGAGTCCATTTGAGTGTAACCATAACAAATAGGTGAGCTCACGGGGCTCAAACCTGATGATGTTGCTAACACTAACCCTAGCAAGAGTAGTAAAAACCACTTAACAACAGTGTTTATAATATACAGAACCGCGATTATAACAAACGTACAGACAGAATATCCTTGTCTCGTGTTTCCGTGCTGAAAATGATTATAAATCTACATCAAAGTGTGTGTGTGTGTGTGTGTGTGAGTGTGTGTGTGTGAGTGTGTGTATGTGTGACACGATTATTTCAATTTTATGCTGTTCTGTAGACGTACTCATCTAAAGGAAATTTCCTCAACCACGCTTCCGATAATGAGATAAACGAGACAAAGGCGGGCTTGATTATTTACGCGTGAAAGATTTCCTTATGAAAATTGTCTTAAGAAATAATTGACAGTTTACGTGCTCCTTTCATACAGGTAAGTTTATAATTACTAGTGGTTCTCCAGTAGTCGAAATTCGACTATAATTAATTGAAATTATAAGTTTGTACATTATTATGATTCTATTGTCAAAGACTATTATACTTCTATAATCACAGATTTCGCCAAGACTACCTACACTTTAGACCAATATTAATAAAGAAAAACCATATTTAATCTATTCTCAATTTGATTTTATGCAATAAGAAAAGTTTGACATTAAACAAATAGTATGCATGGGTGTGTGTGTCAAATATATGGTAGTGTGTGTAATGTTTTCTTTATTGATTTAAAGTATCTTTTATGCATTATCTAAAAAAATATTAGCATTGTGTACTCTTTCTCTACATTCTCTATAAGTATGAGAAATTTCATACTCTTCGGTCCGCGCAATTTTCGTAAAAAGGGGTACAAAGTTTTTGCTTCACGTATTAATATATAGATAATTGCAGTGTCGGGTTCGTCATTCATATCAGGTGGTTTCCTTGGGAATATAGTGCAGGTTTTGGCCGTGAAGAAGATTCTTCAATCTAAAACTTCAATTCCCTAACTTTTGGCCCCGCCTGTCGGCAATTCCGACCGGCTCCCTATGTTTAGTAGTCAAGGTCTTTCGGCGGTGAAGATACGTTGAGCTGACAACTTAATTTTAATGTCCAAGGTCATATAACACCAGAGAAATCATCCAACTTAAAACATGCGCCGATATTAGCCTCTACTTGCTGAGACGGTTGGTGTACTACGAGTGTAAGCCGACTTCAGCAGTGAAATAATGACATCGTGTAATAATATCTAATCGATAAACTGTCCGACTCAATGGTGCAGTAGATAGCGCCCCTGACTGTTGCGCCGAAGGTCGTGGGTTCGATTCTCACGTTGGGCAAACATTCTGCCATGAACATTTCTGTTTGCTCTTTTTCTGGGTATCTATTATCTATATATATATATTTACACTTGGTAATTGGTTCTCAATTATTTACTAACTATAAAACTTATTTATTTTCGTAAAGGCTGCTTCGAATGCATTGTACAAACGGTCACCTTACCGCTCTACCAAGGAGCCATCATGTTACGGTTTGAACGAAGCCAATAAGCAAAAAGTTAAAGTCAAGAATTAAGTCTAGCATCTCAGGGTGAAATTCTCGTTTTGATATTTTATCGGCATTATATAATACACATCCATGGACCTGGAGCTCTTTGATGTATGCTAGCAAATTTTTTTTTATTGGTGTTCTTCTGCATTGTGTTCTACAAACGGTGATCCTAGCAGTGATACCGCGTTTACAGAGTTATCTTTTTTTCTTTTCTTAGAAAGATAAAGTCGAGCCATCGAAAATAGATTGAACACAAAAAAAAACGTGATAATCATGTTTTTTTATTTTATTTTATTGCTTATATGGGTGGACGAGCTCACAGCCCACCTGGTGTTAAGTGGTCACTGGAACCCTCTTGTGAGTCCGCGCGGGTGGGTACCACCCCCCTGCCTATTTCTGCCGTGAAGCAGTAATGCGTCTCGGTTTGAAGGGTGGACAGCCGTTGTAACTATACTGAGACCTTAGCACTCATATCTCAAGGTGCTGTCTATGGGCTCCAGGTGGGCTGTGAACTCGTCCACCCATCTAAGCAATAAAAAAAAATGTTAATGAGCACCTACATGAAACAAAAAGTTTAAATTAAGATTAAATCACATAATAATTTCTAGGCTAGATTTGTAATAAAATAAAATAATAAAATAAGACAGATAAAAAAAAAACATCTCCCGACACCACACATCGAATAAGTATACATTTAAATTTATAATTATGTAATAAAATAATAAAAAACATTGGTTACTTTGCGTAAGATCGTACAATTTCACTGATATCTACTTTTCGGGGGACCGATAAAACCGGTCGGCGTGTAGGTATGTAATACTTGTTATTATTATTTTTTATTTATCTTTCGGCAACTTTGTTAATAATCTTTTTTTCATTTAAATAGTTATAGTCACCACCACAAGCGGCTCGATAAGAAACTTCATGTCCGACGTTAATTTTAATTAATTTCTCTTTATTGTATGTAATTGGGCATATCTACAAGTGGTAAGGGCGCGCAGGGCGCGCATTGGTAAGCTAGCACGGATGGTTACCACGTCATTACGGATCCCCCGATCCATTCACGGTGCTTTTAGGTATCACAAGCACCGGTCACCGTCCTCGTCGAACCCGTCGCTTGCGACGAAGGGCTCGACGAGCAAAATAACCCATAGACACAGCCCACTGAGTTTCTCGCCAGATCTTCTCAGTGGGTCGCGTTTCCGATCCGGTGGTAGATTCTGCGAAGCACTGCTCTTGCTAGGGCCAATGTTAGCAACATTTCCGGTTTGAGCCTCGTGAGCTCACCTACATGTTAGGGTGAAGCTGAAATAGCCTCTCAAGGCTATCAGCATAGGTAGAAAAAAAAGAAAGAAAGATGGTTACTAATCATCCTGTCTATTTCTGTCGTGAAGTACTCATGTTTTTCGATTTAAAAGACGGAGAGATTACTTATACAATAACACAATTCAGAGTTCGACCTTCGTATCTTAATGTAGATTTCTAGACTTTCTAATAACCATTCAACATTAGATGGACCGTTTACTCGTTCAACTATCTAATTTATAAAAAAAAACTAGCCGCACTCGCCCGCTTCGCTGGGCATTTAAAATGAACATTATTATTTATTGTCATTATTATTAGGGAGTCCAACGCTCATATAAATATTAACCTATCCATTAAGTACATGTATTTTCTACATGGATACCAAGTTTCAAGTCAATCGGATGCATAGTTCAGTAGTTATAACGGAATATCCGTAAAAACCACTGTAGATTTATATATTAGTATACATGTCATATGCCTCCTGATTGAAAACTAAGATAATTGTCTACATT
Source organism: Bombyx mori (assembly GCF_030269925.1). NCBI lineage: Eukaryota > Metazoa > Arthropoda > Insecta > Lepidoptera > Bombycidae > Bombyx > Bombyx mori. The sequence continues at coordinate 13,070,990 of NC_085109.1, read as the reverse complement.
TTTATGGCACATACATTTATGTGCCTTTCCCTTATCCAGAAATAAAGTTACGATTCCTATGGAGACGTCTGCTACACAGCATAATACAGAAGTTATGCGAAGACTTGGTAGGCAGCGGCTTGGCTCGGCCCCTGGCATTGCTGAAGTCCATGGGCGATGGTAACCACTCACCATCAGGTGGGCCGTATGCTCGACAGCCTACAAGGGCAATAAAAAAAAGACTTATACTTCAAAAACTCTTCTCTATTTATGCACAGTTCAATTCTTTACTTATTTTACGATCCATTCAAAGGAATACGAAGTTTGACTTTTCACTTAGTTAAGACAGAATACCTATGAAATTAAAACTTAACCGATTTTTTATTTCCCTTTGTGCACTACTAAAAAAATTAAAAAAATAACAATAATATTTTCTTAGGAAAAAGTAGCTCACATCACGCTTTGTCTTTTTAAAACGCGTTAAAATTCAAATATTCAAAAAACATGAACTATCTTACGAGGCGTTTATTATTAAGACATCGCCTGATTTTTTTAATTTATATCATCATACGTTTCAGATAACCTACCGCGATTACGAAATCTTAGCTCGTCCACGCAATTAAGCAATAAAAAAAAAACAAAAAACATTCTATCCACTGAAAGGCTACGGACGCTAAGAAAATCATTTCCCTCGGCATTATTCAGATGATATTGAACGCGCGTCCTCAATCCATAACGTGATTATGAGAGCAATCACCTCGGTTGCGACGCGTTAGTTTCAAAGTGCAAACATTATTGACGTTTTCCTAGAAATTAGAAGCGTTTTCGGAGGAACACGGACTATCCGTTTTAACGATAAGCGTTATCAGAGCGATAGGCGGCTCGGCGAGGGAGGTGGCGGCATCTAGTCTGGCCTGCATATCGGCACGTGTAAAACTTGTCACGGCTTCCTCGCGTGTATAGTAAGCGTGAAACATTTTTTTTTAAAATTCAATTTATCATTGGTACATTGGACAAGGTGTCAATTTTTCGATTTGATCGGTCGAGTTTATTAAAACTTAAAAAAAAAACATGCCGTTCTTCAAGGATGCCGCGTCACTGTGAAGAATAGTGCTCTCTCTGTCTTGCAGGAAAATTAGAACGTTTGTAACTTCCTTATATCTGTACAGATTTCAATTTCGTTGATCAGCTGTACTTAGTTCAGGAGGAAATCATTTAGATCCACTGGGACTCCTTCCAACGTCTTATCCCCGTCGCCCAAACAGGACCGGACTGCTTGATTTCTGCAAGTCCACCATTTCGCAAAAGGAGACGAAGCATCAATGATAGGTCTTCTTTCTCCGCAGTTACCCTGCGCCGTCGGAACAGGAGTAACAAAACGCCTTTCGCCAACTTTAATCCTTGTTGGAGACGACCGTCTCGGTTATGTGGTTCGGCGTATTATAAAGGTCGAGCCGCACGACTCATTATGGCACTCTAGCACTCGTAGAGTTCATATTTAAGAACGACTCGTGGTATATCGCGTTCCCCCGCACGGCAGACCAGTCCTGATCCACTGCATAATACCGTACAACTTAGCGGCGAATCCTTAGCAGTCTGAACGCGATGACCCCTCACTAGCTACGGATATGCCAGCACCCACCTTGCAAATATAGTATGATATAATACTATTTTTTTATTGCCCAAGGGCAGACGACGGCCCACTTGTTGGTGAGTAGTTACCGTCGCCCATGGACTTCAGCAATGCCAGGGGCAGAGTCAAGGCGCTGCCTACCTCTAAACGTTACTATCAAACCTATTATAGGCTTACCTAGTAGCCTTACCTACTATCAAACGTAATTTTTAAAAAAAGAATAAAGAAAATTCACTAGTTTATTTCGCTGCAGGATTGCAAACAGGATTGTAAATAAAACGCACCAACTGTACAAAAACCGAGCTGTATGATTCCGTTATCCAGCTTTAGATAAGGTCGGATCGGTTAATCCGAGGATAAATGTGTTAAAATCTCGACACTTTTATAATCTTACATCACATTATTTATGACGATACTTTTCGGGCTTAAAATTAATTTTATGTTAGCATTTCACTTTCTTTCATAATTAATTACCGAAGTTAAGAGTCCGCATTTACGAAAAATGTAAGGGTATTCGATAAATCGGAAGATCGTGGAATAAGTACTAATAATAAACCAACCACTAGCATACCTTCATGCAAACGCATTAGGGCAAACCGTACCATTTTTAGCACCCCAAGCCCTCGCGATTAGCACGCGGTAGTGTTTATTCAGTTTTGTATATTATTATTATTATTTTTATTGCCCTTGTAGACAGACGAGCATACGGCCCACCTGATGGTGAGTGGTTACCGTCGCCCATGGACTTCAGCAATGCCAGGGGCAGAGCCAAGCCGCTGCCTACCGCTTAATACTCTCCACAAGCCTCGTTTGAAGAAGGGCATATCATAGCGCTCTTAGATGGGAGGACGAGCTCACAGCCCACCTGGTGTTAAGTGGTTACTGGAGCCCAAAGTATAGTTACAACGGCTGCCCCACCCTTCAAACCGAAACGCATTACTGCTTCACGGCAGAAATAGGCGGGGTGGTGGTACCTACCCGTGCAGACTCACAAGAAGTTCTACCACCAGTAAAGTCTTTAAGACATCATTAGGGATATCGCATTGTGCCATTAACAATATTTGGTAACAGTGACACCTATTGATAACCGTAGAGATATCAAGGTTGGATATTTAGGTATATGAGATTACATTAATTAATTGAGATATTGAGAATGAATCTAATACTAACACATACATACATACTAGAGCTAAAATACTAAAACATACATTAACAAACAAATAAAAGCAAAGTTAGGCAATCCGAGCGCTTAGTAACACATCATCATCATCATCATTTCAGCCTATCGCCGTCCACTGCTGAACATAGGCCTCTCCAATAGATTTCCAGTGCGACCGGTCCATTGCCACCTGCATCCAACGAGACCCAGCGCTTTTTACTAGGTCATCGGTCCATCTAGTAGGTGGCCGTCCCACACTGCGCTTGCCAGTACGTGGTCGCCACTCCAGGATCTTTCTTCCCCATCGACCGTCCTCTCTTCGTGCTATGTGGCCGGCCCATTGCCACTTCAGTTCACTAATTCTACGGGCTATGTCAGCAACCTTCGTTCTTCTACGGATCTCCTCATTTCGGATTCGATCACGCAGAGAAATGCCGAGCATAGCCCTCTCCATAGCTCGCTGCGCGACTTTGAGCCTTCTAAAAAGATCCCTAGTGAAGCACCACGTCTCCGAGCCGTAAGTGATCACTGGTAACACACATTGGTTGTACGCCTTTGTCTTAAGGCACTGAGGTATTTTGGACGAGAAGACGTTGTGCAGTTTAGTAACACAAATGGACAAAATTACTTCAGTGCGCCATGTGCCCAACATAGCGGTCAAAGGGTCAATTAAGTGTTCGAGACGAGAAAACTGAAGAAAATACAATAAAGGTTACCTTATTTCTCAAAATATTAAGAAAACCTCATATTTCAGCCGAGTATACACCACAAACATTATCGTACAAACAATATTCAAGGAACGACATCTGGTGCTTTTAGGCACCACAAGCACCGGTCACCGTCCTCGTCGAACCCGTCGCTTGCGACGAAGGGCTCGACGAGCGAATTAACCCATAGACCCAGCCCACTGAGTTTCTCGCCAGATCTTCTCAGTGGGTCGCGTTTCCGATCCGGTGGTAGATTCTGCGAAGCACGGCTCTTGTTAGGGTCCGTGTTGGCAACGTCGTCAGGTTTGAGCCCCGTGAGCTCCCCTACTAGTTAAGGTTACGCTGAAATAGCCTCTCAAGGCTACCAGCTTAAGAAGGAAAAAAAAAAGAACGACATCTCAATGACTGATCGACCTTAACTTGAAAAACCTTTCAATAAAAGTAAAATGAAAATCTAACCTTTTTTTTTATAATCAACGAAAACTAATTCGTCGGGAAAGCCAGACATCAAAAACACCATAACGTTTCATCTCATTTGTTCCTAAAGAAGAGGGCACATTGCAGGGGTTTAAGTTTTGAAAATAACAAGCAACACGAATCCCTGGTAAAACGTGACCGTTCTAATATACCTGTGGATAGTAGCATATTGCAAACACAAAGAATGCCTGATGTTAATCACGTAGACCCCAAGACTCCGTGCAATAATCTAAAAACATATAAACAAGACATAAAAATTCAGACGATGGTATTTTTTATTGGTGTTAGGACCCCTTGTATCATCACCCTGCCTATTTCTACCGTGAAGCAGTAATGCGTTTCGTTTTGAAGGGTGGGGCAGCAGTTACAACTATACTGAGACCTTAGAACTTATATCTCAAGATGGGTGGCGCATTTACGTTGTAGATGTCTATGGGCTTCAGTTACCACTTAACACCAGGTGGGCTGTGAGCTCGTCTACCAATCTAAGCAATAAAAAAAGCTTGAAAAAAGCAGCATTTTGAGATCGCAAAACGGGCCCATTTAAAGAGAAACTTCGAACTCACTCATCAAAGCCAGCGGCACAATTCACACTATGACATATATGGGCTATTAGTTTCAATAGTCGCCACATGACACGATCCATGTCAGTTGCAAAAGTAGAAGTCGTTACTGTAAAAATAACACTCTTCAACTTACAGCAACAACAATATGCCTTTTTTTTTTATAACAACTAAGAGGCAAACGAGCAAGACGGGTCACCTGATGGTAAGTGATTCACCGCCGCCCACAGTCACCAGCGTTTACGCCAGTGCGTTGCCTACCCTACAGGTAAGAATATGCTCTTTTCTTGATCCTTATGGCAAAACTAATAAGAATCATCATGACTAGGAAACATAAAGCAAACAAACAAACATAGCATCATCATAGCAACAAACATAGCTTACAGTTCGATTCTAGCTAGATACAAACAACGTCCGACGGAAGCTCCAGGACTGTTCCGTATTCACTACACCAAAACTAAATCAATAATCATCGGAAGCACCAAGTAAGTACATGGCGCGCGCAATTACATTGACGAAAAAAAAAAAAAAACAGAAACCACCACATGTGCATATTAAAACAGCTGATATTTAAGTTTCAACAACTGTTAAATAAATTATCTGTTGCGACAAAAAAAAAACACATGCCGCGACCAGATCAAACAAAAGGGTTGCCATATCACCTGTCAAATTTAAATTGATACCATTTTTGATCGTAGCCAGACGAGTTAAGGTCTAAATTAATGTGTGACGTTTTGACAGTTGGCGCGTGATACCAAACACGTATTCTCAAAGTAGAAGGTGACTCACTTCAGCAGTGAATTTAATTTACTTGTACATGGCGACGTGACGTGCGGTTAGTTGATATGACTTATATAATACGATTAACCCCTTAACAGTGACCTTGGCCCCCGTTCAGATCTAAGCGTTTTTAATCAAACAGTAGACCTGGTGAAATTGGTCATTACGATTTATTTGAAATGCTTTCTCTGTATCTTCTGTTCCGAGACAACGAATGAGGTTCTAGTATGCAGAATTATGTGCATAAGTTAATACATATACTTGTAAGCAATAAAACAGTTTTAGGTGCTCTAAATTAAATTCATTTCATTACTTCTGAATGCACTGAAAAACTTAAATTTTTCATCTGATTCTAATCAATGTGGAACCCTTGACCGGCTACTGATAAACTTAAGAACGGTCTCATCAATTTGACAACTAACTCTCAGCACCCAAATTGTATTATTATTAAATATTCATACAGTCGTATTCATAATGAGTTAACGGTTACTTAAGTATGTTATAGTTTTTTTTTTTTATTGCTTCGATGGGTGGACGAGCTCACGGCCCACATGGTGTTAAGTGGTTACCGGAGCCCACAGGCATCAGCAAGGCTAATGCCGGAACTCACCTTGAGGAATGAGTTCTAAGTCTCAAGGTGGGGCCTTTCAAAACAAAACGCATTAATGATCACTGCAGAAATATGCAGAGCGGTGGTACCTACCCGTGCGGACTCACAAGTTACCCGACCATCAGTTAGTATTCGGGTTCGAAAAAGAGTAATCTCTAGTGGACGCCGCCAAGTCATAACGTATATTATATAGAAATCATAAAAACGCCCTAACGTTTGGTTTTTTTTATTATAATAGTTTTATTGCCTTATACGCAGACGAGCATACGACCCCCCGATGGTGAGTGGTTACCGTAGCTCATGGACGTCAGCAATGCCAGGGACAGAGCCAAGCCGCTGTCTGCCGCTTAATACTCTCCACAAGCCTCGTTTGAAGAAGGACATGTCAAAGCGCTCGGGAAACACCATGGAGAAAAGAGCTCATTCCAAAGTCGGATGGTACGTGGCAAAAAAGATCTCTGGAAACGCACTGTGTATGAATACAGTGGCTCCAGGTAGTATGGATGAACTCTACTCCGATGGCGGGCGTTGCGATGGTAAAAACGAGATGATGGTAAACAAACAATTCCTCATAGCACTCCCCATAGAACATACGTTACAACTACAGAGGGATCCGAAGTCCCTCCGCAGACTCAGAGGTTCCAAACGATCCGTGAGAATGGAATTATCGACAATCCGAACGGCTCTTTTCTGTATGGAGTAAGAAATTAAAAAAAGCAAAGCACACACGAAGATACGTAGCTAAAGGCTATATCAACAGTGCTAGCAAAAGACAAGAACACAGATTGCGGTATTTAGCAAAAAAAAATTACAATTAATTACAGTAAAGAAAGGAAGAAAATAATATTAAATGCGACCTTATCTTCAAATATTTAAAGCGAGTTAAAATTTAATTAAGACGACGGAACTACAGTTTGACTCTATGACAAATTGTTGATTTCGGTGGCTCATTAAAATTAATACATTTCTGCGCGGGGCCGTTTTTGTCATCAGAGACAACGCTGGGGGGGATTGAGCACCGAACGATCAGAATACATTTTCGTTTCCTTACAAATGTATTAAAATTTTAATTACCTTAAATTGTTCATGATTTATGAAAAAAATAAGTTTCTTTTTTTAGATACATTTTCGAAAGTTTAGCAGTAATTGTTAGCGGAACCAAGTTTTTTTTTCCAAAATAAAAAACAACGTAGTACGACTTATTTCTTCTACCCTAAATTTTTTTTCCTACTATGCTGGTAATCTTGGAGGCTATGCTAGCGTAACCGAGCGAATAGGCGAGCTCACAGAGCTCAAACCTGACGACGTTGCTAACACTAGCCCTAGCAAGAGCAGTGCTTCGCAGAATCTGCCACCGGACCGGAAACGTGACCTACTGAGAAGATACGTCGAGAAACTCAGTGGGTTGTGTCTATGGGTTAATTTACTCGCCGAGCCATTCGTCGCAAGCGACGGGTTCGACGAGAACAGCCTTCAAACAGAACCTTACTATGCTAATGCTGCAGATATAGGTACCACCAGACTGCTCATGCAGTCTAGGCATCTACAACGTAAATGCCGCCGCCCACCTTGATATATGAGTTCTAAGGTTTCAGTATAGTTACAACGGCTGCCCCACCCTTTAAACCGAAACGTATTACTTCTTCACGACAAAAAAAGATAGGGTGGTGGTACCTACCCCGCCTACTCACAAGACGTTCTACCACCAGTAGCACAAATTATATGTAGTCATTTTGCGGGTTTGATTTTTATTGCACGATGCTATTCCTTCACCGTGGAAGTCAATCGTGAACATTTATTGAGTATTTCATCACCAAAATTGGTACCTGCCTGTGGTATTCGAAAACCGGTGCATCGCTAGATACGAATGCACCGGACATCTTATCCTTTAGGCCACGACCACTTCAAGTTTGGATTTCGCGACGGCTTTAGAACGTTTTTTCTAGAAGTCCTTTCTATATCGCCAATAAGTCAATGGTGTTTACATTGCACCATTGTAACATAAGACGCGAGATAAAGCGCCTCGTGTCCACAAAGTTCACATGCATTGCGCACTAACAATTAAAACTAGATTTCAAGGGCAAATTCCGCCAATACTTAGCGCATAGAGCCACGACGTGCATACATTTCTTCGCCGTTAAATAACGTTGTTTTTTTGTTCGTTGAACTTTATGGTAACACGTAAACGAAAAGACCAAGTTTTAATTGAAGTCTTTATACACCGCAAAAAAAATGAAAAGAGAAATGAGACCGAAGTCCCAGTAGCATATTTTACAAACAAGAACAGATCTATCTGTTTATAGGCATAAAAAAAGTATATTTTTTTTTGCTTAAATGTTTGGAAGATTTCACGGCCGACCTTGTGTTAAGTGGTTACAGGAGCCCATAGACTTCTGCAAAGTAAATGCCGCCACTCACCTTGAGATATGAGTTCTAAGGCCTCAGCCCACCTGGAGTTAAGTGGTTACTAGAGCCCATAAACATCTATAACTTAAATGCGCCACCCACCTTGAGTTATCACCAAATTACCTTCTAAGGTCTCAAGTATAGTTACCACGGTTGCCCCACCCTTCAAACCGAAACGCATTACTGCTTCACGGCAGAAACAGGCAGGGTGGTGATACCTACCCGCGCGGACTCACAAGAGGTCCTACCACCAGTGAAAAAAAACATGTAAAAATATTAAACATTAAACTATTCGCCACACGAACGTTTGCCCGATGTGAGAATCGAAATCCTGCCCGGCAGTCGGGAGCGTAGACTACCGCCCAGTCTAAAGTTTATCATATCATGGGCAAATTTAGTTCTTTTCGATGCCTCCAATACACAACTCTAACTCAAAATTTTTAAATTTTCGTTTTTCACGCAAATCACTTGAATATTTTAAAAGTATTACAAATTTATTATTGATGGGGTTCGAAGCAAGAGTAAATCAGCTAGTTACACAAGAAAAAGCCATAAATATATCTGCAATAATAAAGATTTCTTCAACTTTTTTCGTTTAAACGCTCCTCCTGTAAACCTACGAGTTTGGAGTTAGAGTAGTGTTCATTGGAGGTATCGTTTTGGGCGAACGGTAGTAGCACGAAATGTAAAGAATCATCGAGTTCCGTCTCTATCGTCGTCACAAACAAAGACTTCATTATCATCATCTATACTAATAATATATAAAAAAATAATAGACAATTATCTTAGTTTTCAATCAGGAGGCATATGACATCTATATCTATACTAATATATAAATCTACAGTGGCTTTTACGGATGTTCCGTTATAACTACTGAAACATGCATCCGATTGACTTGAAACTTGGTACCCATGTAGAAAATACATGTACTTAATGGATAGGCGAATGTTTATATGAGTGTTGGACTCTCTAATAATAATGACAATAAATAATAATGTTAATTTTAAATGTCCAACGAAGCGGGCGATTACGGCTGGTCATCCTATAGATTAGTACACAAAGCAAGAGATAATTATAAACAAACTAGCTGACTCGGCAGACTTCGTAGTGCCTCAATCGATAAATAAAAGACCTAAACTATTGTATAAAATAAACTTAAAACAAGCAAAAGGAATCTGTCCGACGGGGGACACATCAAAGGAAAAACAAAATTGTTATTTTTATTTAATTCCGAGCATTTTCATATTTATCTACCTTTTAAACCTTCTCTGGACTTCCACAAATAATTCAAGACCAAAATTAGTCAAATCGGTCCAGCCGTTCTCGAGTCTTAGCGAGACTAACGAACAGCAATTCATTTTTATATACATATATAGAAGAAGATAGATAGATTAGTAATGAATAAACTCACCCTCTTATGAAACTTGCTCGGGTCGTATGTCCTCTCGGAGCACAAGTTGTATATCTTGTAGTGATCCTTGTGCATTGTCTCTAAAAACCTATACACTTCGTCTATGTGATTCCTGTATACTCCTTCCAATTTCTCGGCCGGGAAACCCATCGCTATCAGCCTGTCTGTGATATCTGAATGAATATTAGTTAAGGAATTTTTTGATTGTATTTTTACTGATATCATTCTTAAATGACCAGTACGTTTAAGGTACTCCGACATTATTTTTTTTGTAGCTTAGTTGGGTCGACGAGCTCACAGCCCACCTGGTGTTAAGTGGTTAATGGAGCCCATACACATCTACGACATAAACGCGCCACCCACCTTGAGATATAAGTTCTGAGGTCTCAAGTATAGTTACAACGGCTGCCCCACCCGTCAAACCGAAATGCATTACTGCTTTACGGCAGGAATTGGCAGGATGGTGGTACCTACCCGGACTCACAAGAGGTCCTACTACCAGTAGAATTCCATCACCCCTCCTCAAAACATGGTTTGTACTTTCCGAAACGAATTATATAAATTTTGAAGCTTTGAGAAAGTCATGTAAAAAGCGCAGTGAAACAATCCTATATCATGATTATCCTTACTGATTTCATTGACAAGATCATGCAAATTAAAACATTTTAATCTTTGAAGAGTGATGTCACAACCAGATCCATTCCTATAATTTGCAATTAACTTGTTCACCTCATTTAGTGCCTTAAAACACGTGTTTTATTACATGTAAACTCTTACATACACAAAAAAATCATTTCACCAAGATTAACTAATGATTTTTTTATAGTCAAACAATTTATATGTTAAAGCAGTTTATGTATTGCTCTGTATGGGCAGACGAGCTTACAGATCCGCTTTCTATGTAGACGTTATATGAGCCCTCCAAGACTTACATAAATAAGGCTAAATCACAGTTGTATTTAAAAAAGGACATTGCTTCACAGCATACATAGGCGGAGAGGTGATACCTTTTCTTTTATTGCTTAGATGGGTGGACGAGCTCACCGCCCACCTGGTGTTAAGTGGTTACTGGAGCCCATAGACATCCACAACGTAAATGAGTGACCCATCTTGAGATATAATTTCTAAGGTTTCCAGTATAGTTACAACGGCTGCCCCACCCCCCTTCAAACCGAAACGCATTACTGCTTCACGGCAGAAATAGGCAGGGTGGTGGTACGTACCCGCGCGGGCTCACAAGAGGTCCTACCACCAGTGAAATCTACCTATTATATTAATGAATTATATAAACTTTTAGAAAATTATACATTAAATAAATGTCATTTATGATTCATAATTCCGAGTCTAAAGCCATTACTAGTGTTGGAACGAAATTAAACTCTCTTATATTCAAGCTGTTACAAAACACAGTCACCCATAAAGGCTTTCTCTTAATAAAACATTATTTCAAAGAGTTAATGACGCTGCTTTTCCTCGGAACAAGAAAATCTGGTATTTTTAGTTATTAACTTAACAGACAAATGATCGAACGTCCTACACGAAGATAATATATGTACATATCTTGTCTGATATACCTACTAAACGAAATAATATCAATGGACTAGTTCTTGTCTCTAGGATGCAGAGATTAACTGTTTTTTATCGGACCGGATGGTTAAACTTACGACCTAGAGGATTAAGTGGTTATCGAAACTCAGCTAGATATGCGCCACTCTCTTTGAGACATGAGGCCGAAGTCAAAGTTTATCCACTCAAAGCATTAATCGAGAAAATATATAGAAATTTCCGGGTTCAAGTTCACAGCAGAAAGGTTCTCGAACAAGAGCTGTATCTGAGTTTCCTTAAAATAGGAGCGAATACTGACTGGCATGGCTGGATTAGCGTCTTATACTTTAGGTCACAATCACTTCTAAGATTCGTGGGTGCATAATTATTTCTCGGGTCATCAAGCCGGTTACTGGAGCACATTGACGATCACATCATGACCTCAGAGTCTCAATGGCATTGGACTAACGGCTGTCGGACTAACCGAAACACTAGTCTACCTCACGGCTAACAAACAATACGGTTACGCTGTCGTGTTGTTTAATATGATCAACAACCATTACCCCACCCACTTTCCTCCTTTGCCTTCTCATGAGTTCTGTCTCATGCGAGGTTCCGACGTGGGTTGTTGAGCGACAGGTTTTTAGTCGGTCCGACTCCCCTCTCCATCCCCAGTGGAGGGCGGAAGTTCGGCGATTTACTCTTGACCCAAAAAAAAACCATTACCCCACAGATCCAATAAATATACTTTTTCGGGCCGCAAGCTGAGCTTCTTGCGAGGTTCCCGCGCCTAAGATGACGCGCGGCGTATATGAGACGAAGACGATACAGACCGGGCCCGAAGGCGGTAAATAGACCTACCTACTAAACGACTCCTCTGCAGCTACGTAGCCACATGACCCTTTACCATTTTATAAAGTACCTACACTTAACTTTTTAATTGACGCGGATGTATGCGATAGCGTAAAACTGGTACGGATCGAGTGCTCTCCGATAGCCTACATACAAACATAAATATATTCGACCAATGTTGTTTTTAATTGTTTCTGAGATATTCGAACGTACTTAAACTGTTTTTTCTTAAAGGCAAAATGAATAAACAGTGTATCGTATGGCATTCGTAAATCGAACAAATTATTTCAAAATACGTCACGTCGTAAAAAAAAAGACATTGAATGAAGAGTAATAAAAGAAAGAAACTAAACTGCTACACAATAGTCATCTCGATTTTTTGTCTAAAGTGCAAGATATTCGTTTTCAAATATAACTGAGGTGGCGATATTCACGATGTCTGTAGTTTGAATTTGAAAACGTCTGTCTCAACATGCCTTCAGTCTTAGTGACGATAAAAACTTTTGCGATGATACTTCCAACAAGCACAACCAAAGGTAGGTATAGCAGTACATTAAGCTAGATAATAGGCCTCGAAAGTTCCATTCTGGAAACAAACCTCGCACTTTCTCTTGGTGTAACTTTTTCTTCCTCACTATTAGCCATCTGCTACGTGATTCTGTTTAACAGGATGTCACTTAATCTTACTTTTTTTAGCCTACGTACCTACAACCAATAGCCTGAGCGGACTATTTTGTTTTCACCGGGTGTATAGGCGAGCTCACGGGGCTGAGCCAGACAGACTTTGTTAACATTGCCAAACCAAGAGAAGTGCGTCTCTGAATTTATTTTCTTCCCTACCTATGCTAATAGCCTTCGGAGACTATATCACCGTTTTACCTTAGCGTGTAGGTGAGCTCACGGGGCTCAAACCGGAGGTGTTTTAACACTGGCTCTAGCAAGAGCAGTGCTTCGCTGAATCTACCACCGGATCGTAATCTCGACCCACTGAGAAGATCCGGCGAGAAACTCAGTGGCTTGTCTCTGTGGGTTAAGTTTCACGACGAACCCTTATTCGCATTCGACGAGAACGGTGACCGGTTCTTGGAATACCTAAAAGCTCCGAAAGCGGATCGGAAGGATCCAAAATTTTGTGTTTAGGGAAACGGCAGCTGTGTGTTGCCCGGGTGTCTAGATCGGGTATTCAATTTGAGGCGGCTATGATAAGAGGGTTATCGTGTCACGCCGTTTTTTTCGAAGAAAAATCTTTATTTTTTATTTTTTTTATTGCTTATATGGGTGGATGAGCTCACAGCCCACCTGGTGTTAAGTGGTTACTGGAGCCCATAGACATCCACAACGTAAATACGCCACCCACCTTGAGATATAAGTTATAAGGTCTCAAGTATAGTTACAACGGCTGCCCCACCCTTCAAACCGAAACGAATTACTGCTTCACGGCAGAAATAGGCAGGGTGGTGGTACCCACCCGCGCGGACTCTCAAGAGGTCCTACCACCAGTAAATCTCTCAATAAACGCCAATAGAAAGCGAATTTAATCATTCAATTAAAATGAAAACCTAACCTTTTTATATGGCACGTCACAATCGTCCGTTCATTTAACCATGATTCGGACGCGAATAAAATATTTAATTGTCACGATAACTTGGTTTTTAAGTGTAATTAATGTTGACAGAACAAGGTTTCAATTTATTCCTAAGCGTTTAATTATCCTGCGTTGCAATGTGATTGTAATAGCGAAGCGTGGTTCACTGGTGGTAGGACCTCTTGTGAGTCCGCACGGGTAGGTACCACCGCCCTGCCTATTTTCTGCCGTGAAGCAGTAATGCGTTTCGGTTTGAAGGGTGGGGTAGCCGTTGTAACTATACTGAGACCTTAGAACCTATATCTCAAGGTGGGTGGCGCATTTACATTGTAGATGTCTATGGGCTCCAGTAACCACTTAACACCAGGTGGGCTGTGAGCTCGTCCACCCATCTAAGCAATAAAAAAAAAGCGTTATTTTTTTCAATTAGAAGAATTTCCTTACAAGCCCTCACACTTATGCTACTCACTCTCCGAGCCGACAAAAGTCACAATCTAAATTTCTACAACCCGTATTTACCCTATTAACGACCTATTTAAATTCGTTTGCTGAATGTATGACGAATGAAAATTTTTGGGGTAACTTTCAGGTTACCAGAGGTTCTCAGCCTGACCTGAACATTTGAAACACGGTTTACAGGATTCTCGGCAGTATTTTAAATCAGAAAACGCTTTTTTCAATTTGTATAAATATTATAATATATTGACACTAATATACACACTATAGAAGCAAAATAGCAGAAATGAAATCAACACTTAAAATAAACTTTCAACACTGGAATTGGTTTGTGTGATCACTATTATAATTATGTCAAGAAGTCTACACAGTTACAGCGACAGAACCGAAACCATTCAATTATAATTGAATTAGAAATTCTCCTTTGAAAGTTCATTTCAACTACGGAACCCTTCACGTCCGTGGTCCGGCACGCACTTGGCCGGTTTCCTTAACAAGTGAAGGCTCGTAAAATGCTTAGAAATCAACGTATTTCAATAATCTTTACAAATTTCCTTTCCGTTTTGTAATTGGACACGTTATGTAAAGTCGCGGAACACTTTACGCGACATTTTACGACCGCCCAAACAGAATCGGTTTTTATTAGTTCCTATAGTATAAAAACTAGCAATAAAACGTAAGCTATTTACGTTCTGGTTAATTTTATTCATCCGCGTCTCAATCAACCTACACTGGCCTACGCTGATGGTCGCGAATAGGATGAGATAAAAACTTTCGATGTGCCATTTAAAAGTTGGTTCGACTGACGTTCGGGGTACAACGGGATTTGTCGCCGAGATTAGAGCTTAACACGTTGACTGCGTCATGCTACTTAAAAGCCCCACACGCGACTATTCCTGATGCCGCAGTCAAAACTTGCTTGGTGCGTAAGGCGGCAAGTCCACAGTCCTATAAGTATGGGTATATTCGAAAACATTCTTGAGGCCTATCAGGTCTCATTTTTTTTATTGTTTAGATTGGATGTCGAGCTCACAGGCCACCTGGTGTTAAGTGGTTACTGGAGCCCATAGACATCTACAACGTAAATGCGCCACCCACCTTGAGATATAAGTTCTAAGGTCTCAAGTATAGTTACAACGGCTGCCCCACCCTTCAAACCGAAACGCATTACTGCTTCACAGCAGAAATAGGCAGAGTTGTGGTACCTACCCGAGCGAACTCACAAGAGGTCCTACCACCAGTAAATACGGTAAACAAGTCTAATCTTGCCTCGGAAAGACCTCATACGCACTGGCTAAAAATCCCTCACATAGTCTCGCAGTCAACGTGTTAAACATCACTATGCCTTTTGCGGGGGGCGATCCATGTTAACTATTGACTACTAAATTGGCCGGTATGTTAGGACAGCAATAAAAAAAACTGATTTTACTAGGCGGCGTTATTCATGTTTAAATTGGTAAATAGATATGCGAATACATATTAAGTACACACAAGAGCCAGACATGTGTCATTACAAGTTGTTAGTCTAAAACATTGGAGAACGATCGTTAGCTGAGGACCTGAAAAGGTCAATAGCTTTAGCTGACCTTTTGACGACCCCCCTCCTTCGTCCCCCTCCACCTCGGTAATGTCATTTCGTCAGAGCGATGGTTATTGATACAAGACCACCGGTGGCCTATTTACACAAAATAGTACGTGTCAAACTGAAAATCTAAAATGAGACACAGAACCCAGTTCAGAAGATAATAAATAACTTAGGTAGTGAATTTCGGGGTTCGAAAAAATTAAATATTTTCAAACCAATCTCACAAAATTTCGTATAACATTCAATTTAAGATCGCTTACGTGGATAAAAATAGTATTTTAATTTCATAGCAACACTTATAATGTATATTAATTTTTTTTTTATTTTTATTAAAACCGTTAGATTATTGGGTTATTTATTTATTAGTACATTTCAAAGCTATAATCCGTTCCGAAGTAAATAGCTTTAGTTAGGAACGTAAATGTAGAGTGTCTTGGAGCCAGTAATAAGCCCGTCTCGTGGTAAAACATTCGACATTGTAACTTTTTTTTTAAACTCTAGATGGACGTGCTCACAGGCCATCTGGCTTATGAGGTACGAAGCCAAATTCGTGTTGCATAATGACTTTTATTTTTCGAACAAGGGACCTAGTCTATTAAATGAGATTTCTTCGCCTAGGGGGCGACCACGCCCGGGCCGAGTCGCATCGGAGAAGGCACGCACGCGCATCACCGCGTCGATGGTCGAATGGCTCACGAGTGCCGAGGTTGGAGAAGCTGTCTCGACTTTCATATCGAAAGGAATCGTTGGCAGAAATAGGCAGAATAGCAAAACCTCCATTCTAAGCCGATAATACGCCAAACGAACCTTTACAGATTGGAGATTCGGGTCCTCAGTTTACTTGTTTTTATCCAGTACGTTTTCGGTTCCCTTAGCCCGGGAGAAACTCCTCATTCGGGGCCGTTGAATGTCAAACGTTTACCTAACACTGACCATCACAACGTTAGTTCCAAACACTTATAGCTTTCAGCAACCTTTCCTTTCCTCCAACCTTTCAGCAACAGTTTCAATAGAATTATAATATTAGGAAGCATCACTACTTCGCTGCAAAAACATACCAGATAATAGTAAAAGCGAGCTTAGAATACACTTCCTCATCGAGCTCTTCGATTACGAGGAAGAGTTCGACAAGCGAACTAACCCATAGACAGCTCAATGAGTTTCTCGCCGGATCTTCTCAGTGGATCACGATTCCGATCCGGTGGTAGATTCTGTGAAGCACTGCTCTTTCTAGTGTTAGTATTATCAAATTTTCTCAGGTTGAGCACTTGAGCTCACCTACCCGTCCGGGCGAAGCCGGAATAGCCTTAGGCTACCAATCAATAGGTAGGGAAAAAAATTACACCTTATGACCATTCATTTCTCGTTCGATAATCACGTCATATAGCTTTTTATTTAAACACCACAATATTGTGTCTCAAAAAACAACATCAGTGTGAAGTGGTTCATAAATAGCGTCCTTATCGCCTACACGGATCTCTCTTCCTGACACCATTATCTCGGACGATATCTCAACCGCCACTGGAGCACAAATTCTTCTCCCAACTCACACATTGTCATCTTTAAAACTAGCCAAGACAGCTTTAGACATCTAAAGTGAGAAAATATATGCATAAAAAAGAAAGAAAAAAAAAAAGACACTCCATTAGAAAAGCGACAAGACATTCACAAACGATCTCAATTTCGTAAATCGATTCAGACGCGTTTAATTAACTAACTCAAGAAACGATTCCGATGTGACTTTCATGAATATATTATTATAATAAACGGTTAGAAAATAGTTTAACTGCCCGTGTGGCTTCAACTTTCAACCTTGTATAGGCGACTGTAATAGTCTGCCACTGTACTAGGGTCGATCCGCAATAAATACGTTTGCTTTATTTTTATTTTTAATCAATTAGTAAAACAAATCTCGACCGTGAATCAAAACAAATCTGAAACTGTTTTTTTTTTTCAATCTTTCAAATCTAATACTGCTGCTACTAATGTATTTTACGAGACCATTTATAGGATTTTTTTCGTATGAAATTGTAATTACTGGTGGTGATAGTTGGCACGGTTAGGTACCACCACCCAGCCTAATTCTTCCACGAAGCAGTTACAAGTTAGGGTGTTCCGGTTTCAAGGGTTAAACAGCTGTTATAGGAGTTGACATTGCAATGGGTTCCGGTAAACGCTTATTACCAGGGCTATGAGCCTGTTCACTCGTCTAAGCAATATAAAAAACAATAATTTATAAAAAAAAAATTGAACCTACCAATACGTATTAATTGTAATTCAACTTTTAAACCTAATTTTCACTAACCGATTTTTATAAAAGCGCGATTCTCAATTCGAAAGTAGAGCGATTTATTTTAAACTTTATCCCGATAACCCTAAGATCAGATGTAGCCTTGAACAAACTGACCGAGGCTCGCACAACTTGAATGACTATGTGTATTATGTCTTTGCATGTTTTACAAAAATTTAATGCGAAATATTAAATCATTCGTTTGACTGACTCGATGGTGCAGAAATTAGCGCCTCTGACTGTTGTGCCCAGGGTCGTGGGTTCGATTCCCACATAGAGCAAAAGCTATATGATTAACAATGATTTATTTTTTCTTTGTCTGGGTGTTGATTATCTATATATGTACATATTTAAACGCATATAAGTGTGTATGTCAGTCTCTGGTACTCATAAAATAACACAGGAGGGAATACTAATTTGGGGACGGATGACCGTACGTGATTTGTTCCCAGTTATTATACTTAATAATTATTAATATTATAATATTATTATCCGTGGCCCAGTGTTCCAAAGTTACTTCTCACACCATCAACTCGACAATCTATACTATATATTATATATTAATATTATAAAGAGGAAAGATTTGTTTGTTTGTTTGTTTCGAATAGGCTCCGAAACTACTGGACCGATTTGAAAAATTCTTTTTCCATTAGAAGCCGACATTGTCCCTGATGAACATTTTTTTTTTTTGGTTTCATGTGTGTTTTAATGTTTCCGAAGCGAAGCGAGGGCGGGTCGCTAGTGGTTCCATAAAGATATGTTTTCGACAAAAATTAACGGGATAAATTCCATATGTATCATGTTGATCTTTCGACCGAGTAAGGTAACCATAAATTATAAATATGCTGATATTATTTTGGTGACGTCACAGACTACGGTAAATCTCCATAACAAGGATTTAGCAGATACGTATAAAAACTTAAAAAAATATTTTTCTAAGCACGACAGGTGATTTTTAAGGCAACAGATGAGACATATTATTGTGCTTCAATAACAAAATCTTGCTTTGGCTCGGCTGTGGGCGAATAAGGATAGAAGAATTTCATACGACAACGTATTCCGCAGTCTTGCGTGAATGGAAGTGGTGTGTGAATGCAGAGTTCAATGTGTGGGAATAGAGTTCACAAATCTAGAACAATTAACAGTTTAATGCTGACAGACTCTGCACTAAACACTTTTTTTCCTACATATGCTGATAGCCTTGAGAGGCTATATCAGCTTCTCCTTGACGAGTAGGTGAGCTCACACGGGGCTCAAACCGGTTGTGTTGCTAACACTGGCCCTAGGAAGAGCAGAGCTTCGCAGACCACTGAGAAGATCCGGCGAGAAACTCAGTGGGCACTAAACACTGATTAAAGGCACTGATCAGTCTTTCACCAATAATGGAAATGTGACGGACACAGCCAAATTCTTACTTACCGCTAAAGATTGTTTTCAAACCACGTCTGAACATCAATTCATAGCACTCGGCAAACGGATCTACCAGGCCTGGTATCTGCCGGCCTAAGGCCGAATATATACCTATAACTCTCGAAAAAACAGTATACGTAGGATATAAGAATGAATTCGAAATATTATATATGTTAACGACATAGACGACAGCGTGTCAGATTTCCCGCTCGGTTGGAAGCCTAAGCTAATAAAATATATTATCATCGTACTTACAAAGTGGTCGCTTGATCAGTGTTCGTAGAGATAAGAATTTGAGTTATGGCAATGCGAGTACATGTAGTGTGCGATTTTTAGTAAATGAATACACACGTTAATTCATAGTGACGCTAAGCTAAGGTAAGATGACGTAATCTTTTTTAATTAATATAAATCGTGCAGACGATGTAAATGCCCAACTAATCTGAAACTTTACCGTTCATGAGAACACTATAAATTTTGTAACCTACCTCACCTTAAGAGCTAAGCGGTAGGCAGCGGGTTGGCTCTGTCCCTGGCATTGCTGAAGTCCATGGGCGACGTTAACCACTCACCATCAGGTGGGCCATGTGCTTGTCTGCGTTTCAGGGCAATAAAAAAAAGCTATATCGCAGTCGCCACTCGAGAACTTTTCGGCCCCAGCGGCCATTTGTTCTACGGGCAAATTGTCGCTGCCCACTGCCACTTCAATGTCGCAATCCTTTGGACTATGTCGGTTACCGTGGTTTTCCTGAGAATCTCCTCATTTCTGATTTGATCTCGCAGGGAAACTCCGAGCATAGAATAATAAAAGAAAATATTTAGTATAATCCCTTTTGGTTGTTCGAACCTCTATCTTTCTGGTTTTCTTGAATGGTAACCAAGGCAACTTTTATTTCAACGACAATCCCAATAATTCGCTATATCAAGAAAGCGCTGGCGACAAATCGACATAAGACAAGTTCAAGATTTTAATGTTCAAAAACAAGACAGAATTTCAACACTTTCATTGCGGTGCGGATCAGATCCGGTAGTAGATTCATTCGCGAAGCAAGCTGCTCTTAAGTTGTTAGGTCTCCTTGGAGGCGCTCGGGCAGCGGTTAGCAAATCCCACCCCTCCTGGCTGAGCCCGTGCTCGCCCACCTGTCCTTGTGAAAATGGAAAGGTCTTCGGACCACCAGTAATCCTTCCTTCATAAAAAATTATAATAAGGCACAGGGTAAATATTTGATTTCAGTCCCCAAAGTACGTTCATACTTCAGACACATCACAAATTTATCAGTCAGTTCCATTTATCTATACTTCTATACTTTTTATAATATATAATATTATAAAGAGGAAAGATTTGTTTGTTTGTTTGTATTGAATAGGCTCCGAAACTACTGAATCGATTTAAAAAATTCTTTCGCTGCTGGAAAGCTACGCTATCCCCGGGTGACATAGGCTATATTTATTATAATATATTTTCAAATATAATATTATAAAGAGGAAAGATTTGTTTGTTTGTTTGTATTGAATAGGCTCCGAAACTACTGAATCGATTTAAAAAATAAAAAAAGCGGGTAAAAAAACGGTTTCTAATGAAATATGTAATTGCCCATTACGCACCCATGTTCACGAATGACTAACGATGAAGTAATAACATCGTGGAATAAAAGAAAAAGAAAATTGCGTAATTATCTGGTGCCAGGGCGTATTGCTAGCCGCCCTCACGTACATGTACCACCACCCTTCCCTATTTCTGCCGCGAACCAGTCATACGGTCCAGTTTCAATAGTGGAAAAGCTGTTATAGTACAATAACATTGAAACTTAGAATTTTTGTCTCAATATAGGGGCGGTATTCAAACTATAGTGTATTTTTGATTGCTTAGATGGGTGGAAGAGCTCACCAGAGTTAGGTAGTTGCCAGAGCCCATAGACATTAGCAACCTAAATGCCGCCTGCTTTCGGAATTCGAACACCGACACAGTCGTATTGATCGCTACGAATGCACCAGACGTGTTGTCCTTTATATCACAATGACTTCTATTTGTCTATGGGGTCAGATAACTCTTTAAGGCAATGCGAGTCGTGACCTCATTTATCCTTCTAAGGTAAAACATTACATATCGGTACATGAATATTTCGTACATTTAACTTTGACTCAGTTTTATTTATTTTTAAATATTCGATATTAGTGACAATGCCAGACAAGGAAAAAAATACGAATTTACAAAGTACAAAACAACAACAACAAAAAAACAATGAACCGTCCAAATATTCGTATTGGAGACAGTTCAATGGTAATGCAAAACAATAAGCATATAACATGTCAATACATAATAATATGTTGTACCTAAAACTTTGAGCGCACGTAAGACGTTGCAAAACCGCACGACCGCGCACGAGACATAAATATATAATTATTGAGCATATTTTCATGTTTTATTACGTGTAAATCGTATTACCCTGCTAATATGTACATTGGCGACCTTAAAATTTGTACACCATGTTAATATTGCGTAATTATATTACGAATAAATTGAAAAATCCTGTTTCTTCGATGGGATTCATCGTGATTGGTCTGTGTGCTTAGTGCGAGTTTTTTAACGTTGTCGATAGCGTAAAAGTTAACTCAAATCTGTATGCAGTTGGAACAGCGCCCCTAGCGGCAAACGCAGCCAAACGTTGCAACTCCAAATTTGAATTAACTTTTACGCTATCGAGAGCGTTAAAAAACTCGCACTAAGCACACTGGTTATTAATACAATAATACGCTAACCTTACTCCCTCTAGCTAATTTTTCTACATATGCTGTCAATATTCGGAGAGGCCTTACATTTCACAACAAATTCCGTACAAGGGTTTGTTGTACCCAGATTGAATACTACTACGGGTCAATGTCCTGCTTATTTCTGCAATGGAGCAATCCGTTTGAAGGATAAGGTAGTTGTTCCAGCTTTTCTTTTTTTTTTTTTTTTTTTCCTTACCTAAACTGATAGCCTTGAGAGGCTATTTCAGTGTAACCGTGACTAGTAGGTGAGCTCACGGGGCTCAAACCTGACGACGATGCTAACACGAACCCTAGCAAGAGCCGTGCTTCGCGGAATCTACCACCGGATCGGAAACGCGACCCACTGAGAAGAACCGGCGAGAAACTGGGCTGTGTCTGAGAGTTAATTTACTCGTCGAGCCCTTCGTCGCAAGCGACGGGTTCGACGAGAACGGTGACCGGTGCTTGAAGTACCTAAAAGCACCGTTAGTGGATCGGGAGGAGTTGTTCCAGCGCAGTTGAGACACTCATGTAGAAAAGTGAGCAGTGGCATTGACCCGCCAATAACAAAACTTTCTCGGGCAATTTTTGAGCATCCGTAAACACACTTCAGATCACGGGCGCGACTTCAAACTCGATCACAATTCATCAGGCACGTGCTTAGCTCGAAAACGCGACTCGTGATTGACATGCGCACTTGTTATCTTCGGGCCGTAAGCGAATATAAAAGTTTTAATTTACATTAACAATAGAAACGATGGCCTGAAATACACGACCAGGACTAGTTTGAACTCTCGACCTCCCATTTGATGGACATAAATAATGCTTTTGACAGACAAGACCCAATCCAAATCAATATTGAATTAATGCCTTTGAAAGGCTTTTGTAAGTGAAGAGAAATTATTATTGATGAGATCATTTTTTATCAGTTTCTTTTTGAAATGGAAAGAGATACAATTTCTCGTAAAAAGGAAGGCACCAACAAAGACTGTATTTTCTTTCCTACCCATGCTGGTAACCAAAGGGTTATCCCAGCGTAATCGAGCGAGTAGGTGAGCTCACGGGCTCTAGCGTTGCTAACACTAGCCCTAGCAAGAGCAGGGCTTCGTAAAGTCTACCACCTAATCGGAATCGCGACCCGCTGAGAATACCCAGCGAAAAACTTAGTGAGCTGTGTCTAAGGGTTAATTTGCTCGCCGAACCTTTTGTCGGAAGCGACGGTTTCGACGAAAACGGTGACCGGTGCTTGAGGTACCTAAGAGCACCGAAGCACCTTTTTTTATTGCTCTTGAAGGCAGACGGGCATATGGCTCACCTGACGGTAAGTGCCAACCTGCTGCCTACCGTAGAATAGTGGATCTGGAGAATCCTAAATGGCGTGTTCAGGGCGACGGCGACTGTTTACGATTGGGTCCGCAGGATCGTGTATAGACTTATAGTTAAACGATCAAGCAACGAACACCATTCAGTTAATGTAGATCTGAATTTATCTCGGAGCATCCTTACACTTGTCAGCATATTTGAAGTACATACGCGACAAATTAAAACTGAAGGCGTTGTGCATAATAATCACTACATAGTATAAAACAAAGTCGCTTTCTCTGTCCCTATATCTGTCTGTCCCTATGTATGCTTAAATCTTTAAAACTACGCAACGGATTTTGATGCGGTTTTTTTTAATAGATAGAGTGATTGAAGAGGAAGGTTTATATGTATAATAACATCCATTAAATAGTGGAGAAATCAATAATAAATTACAGTTTCCGAAGCGAAGCGAGGGCGGGTCGCTAGTAATATTATAAAAATTCATTCAAAGCATAAATAAAAAAAATATGGCAACAAAAAATAAAAGTATCGAAACTTGGAAAGGTGTTTGAATTTAAAAAACCAGCAACAGCAAAAGCAGCATAATATTATACGGACCATACAAACGCGAAATAAAAAAATTAGAATCATTTACGTAATTGCCTGTTGCTATGGCGCATGGCGGTGCCGCCCGCGATTTCGCTTCCACGTTGTGTTGCCAACTACAGTTTAAAAAAGAGGGGAAGTCGTGAATCATTTAAATTTTTAATAATCTGCAGTTTTATATGAGAGCGTTTATAAAATTGACATTTGAAGTCGTTTGTGGGAAATCAGTAGTAGTATTTCCTCGCGAGTATCTATATCTATACTAATATATAAATCTAGAGTGGTTTTTACGGATGTTCCGTTATAACTACTGAACCGTGCATCCGATTGACTTGAAACTTGGTATCCATGTAGAAAATACATGTCCTTAATGGATAGGCTAATATATAGTGTAGTGTTGGACTCCCTATACCAGTTGCGGGAGCGTTAATGATAAGAATATTTGTGGGGGTGAGAAATAATGTTAATTTTAAATGCCCAGCAAAGCGGACGGGTGCAGCTAGTACGTATATATACGTATTAATATTGCGCATTTGAAAAAGCCATTACCATTCCATTAGTATAAGAAAGATTTAAATCAAGCAACCCAAGTTTTGAACAAAACCTAATTTCTAATTTTGCCTATTATTAAATCCCATTGTTTTCTAAAACTTTCTTAACTTTCTTTTCTCTTGCCTAATCAATCCGCCAATATATTCTTCTCCATATAAATTATCATACAATATCTTAGAATATCAAGACTACCTATCATATAGTAAAAGACTGACCACAATGTTCTATATTAAATATTCAGATCATTCAGAAATATTAAAGAAATGAGAGAAAAAACAACATTATTTTTTAAAGGTTCCGGAGCACGTAAATGATCGTTAAAACAAATATTTTGAAGGTTTTATTGATCTAGAGATACATAATACATGCATATGTATATTTTAATGGATGGTGATGGTACTTAAGAAAAAATTTTCGATAAAAAATTGTCTGTTTCCAATTGTTGAAACAATTGTTTATCCGGAGGTAGATTCTGGGAAGCACTACTCTTGCTAGAGCTAGTGTTTTTTTTTTATTGCCCTTGTAGGCAGATGAGCATACGGCCCACCTGGTGATGAGCGGTTACTGTTGTCCGTGGACTTCAGCAATGCCAGGGGCAGAGCCAGGCCTCTGCCTACCGCTAGTGTTAGTAAATTCTCTCAGGTTGAGCCCGTGAGCTCACTTACCCGTCAGGGCGTAGCTAGAATAGCCTCTTAGGCTACCAGCGACTAGGTATGAAAAAAAATCAACAATTGGAAACCTCAACCAATTTGATAATCTTAAAATTGTATTAATTATAAAGCATATTTTTACCAACTAAACCAGCAAATAAGTCAAAACCAAAACTGTCTAAATTAACAAAGCTAACAAATCGCGTCAAACAAATCCATAAGAAGCTAAGATCGTTTGAAGCTCACCGAATTTATGTCTTTACCAAATATCTGCAGTCTGGCCCGATCACGTAACGTCCAAGGAGCATTAACCCAAGCAAATCCAATTACATAAAGCAGCTGACACATCACGTGCTCAAAAGCATCAGCCGTTGCACACTCGAATTATGCATGCTAAAATCAATGTACTGAATGTGAATCACCGAAAGTGACCCACATAAAGACATAAAGAACTGTGTTTCATTTAATAATGCAACGAAGGCAACACGGTAGAATCAATTGCGGAAACCTAAATCGATAAACAGACAATACGAACTTCATGTAACCTTTGTTATGTACGTAGGTATTCTGACGTAGAACCATGCAAATATTTGGTGTAGCTCTTTGTTTTACTATTTTTAATTTTTATTTTTAAAATGTATCATTATCAAAAAAGAGTAAGTTTTTATGAACTATATATTAATATGTGAAGCAAAAACTTTGTATCCCTTTTTACGAAAATTTCGCGGACGGAGGAGTATGTAATTTTCCACACTTTTAGAGAATATAGAGAAGTGCACAATGCTAATATATTTTTTAAATAATGCATAAAAGATACATTAGATCAATAAAGAAAACATTACACACACTACATACCATGTATTTGACGCACACACGCATGCATACTATTTATTGTCAAACTTTTGTTCTTGACGTCTGTTGTCAAATTGAGAATAGATTAAATATTGTTTGTCTTTGTTAATATTTTTTGTAGTGTAGTCTTGGCGAAATTTGTGATTATAGAAGTATAAAATACAATCATAATAGTGTACAAACTTACAATTCCAATTAATTATAGTCGAATTTCGACTACTGCGGGACCTCTAGTACTTTTAAAACTCTGCCTCTATCGTTAAATGTATAAAATAAAGCGGCCCGCTCCGGCTCCGCTCGGGTCTTGAACAAAAATTTCAACGATATTTGACGTTCTTTTATTTTTTTAAATAAAATAAATACTTATTGCGGCATAACTATAATAGTTAGACATATGCTGTCGCGACACTTTTTGTAAATAATAATGTTTTCTACAAAGTCGTATTACACTATTTTATTCTATCATCAATATATTTCGCACGGGAACAGTGTAGCTTCCAAGCAGTGAAATATTTTTTCAAATCGGTTCAGTACTTTCGGAGCCTATTCAATACAAACAAACAAACAAATCTTTCCTCTTTATAATATTAGTATAGAAGTATAGATATAGAAACCCACACTACACAACTTTATACATCTTTACTGAGGTGCCAACAATAGCTGCACCCCTTTTCTTCACAATCAGACAAAGGGTTTAGGAATATATAGAAGTAACCACATCATTTTAAATTTTATAGATTTACTGTTAGCTACAAAATACTGTACATTAGCCCTGTTATTATTTAGTTTACTGTTCGCATAACCGAATTAGTCCATGTGCCAATTATCAAATTATGGCAACATTCTTATAGTCGAGTATATCCAGACTCTAAAAGTTTACTCAAGATATTTACTATAGCGGGCCGCCCCGGCTTCGCTTGGGAAGTAGCGCACGCGATGTAAAGTATTTTATTAATTTTTTTACACATTGGGTTACATTATTGGAGTTTCAGTAAGGATCCCTAATTTTTTTTTAAAGTATATTAAATATAGCCTATGTCACCCGGGGATAGCGTAGCTTTCCAACAGTGAAAGAATTTTTTAAATCGGTTCAGTAGTTTCGGAGTCTATTCAATACAAACAAACAAACAAACCAATTTTTCCTCTTTATTATATTAAGTATAGATATTTTAACTAGGCGTAGGTAGAAACGTAAAATCGTAATTTCTTTATGTTCAATTAAAACAATTTCCAATTTGTTTCGCTAGCTTTCCGACTTGAAAGTAGCCAAGCTTAAGCCGGCCAAACTGTTAATTTGCAAAAGTGAATCCTTAATTCTATCACGAGTCCACTAGAGCCGTTCTCGACAAAAATCCAAAGCTGCGTTTCTGTATTTTTAGCAAAAATTATACTTTGTACTCTACTAAAGTAATTCCAATACTTGTTTTGTTTTTTTTGGGTTAACCGATTGTAGCCTATTTTCACTATCACACTATCTCGTATAATTATTTCGATGTCAGCGAACGCAGTAAAAAGTGTATCTTCCTAATAAGGTGACACTTTACAAAACTTGCATACGGTCAATATTGACTTGCACGAGTGACGTTTTCGGCCAAGCGAACGAAACACACAAACAAACTCCCTTCCAAAAATACAATACCTAATAACCACTAAACCACGGTGGTACGTGAGGTATGTGGATCTTCACGAAAATCTATGCCGGGAAATCATACAAGACAGCGTCACGTAACTATAACCCATTTAGCGTGGCCGCCGCCGGCTACACCTTCGATTCTTCACGCAGCAGCCAACCACCATAGACGCCTTAGACACGTTCTCACTGATTCTATCCTCAGACAGAGCCCACCGAGTTTCGCGCCGGATCTTGTCAGTGGGTTGCGTTTCCGATCCGGTGGTAGATTCTCCGAAGCTGCTCTTACTAGGGCTAGCAACTCGTCAGGTTATAGCGCCGTGAGCTCACCTACTCGCTCGCTAATATGGGCCCTTGAGCTCACTAGGATAGGTAAGAAAAAAATGAATCTTGATCTACTCTAGATGTTGTTGGACGCTACCAGTGCCAACGGTAGCGGCAATCAAAGCACAAGTTATCGTACAAAACGATCTCGCTAAAAAGTTTCGACGTGAAACTTGGTCCCTAGCATCAGTCTCCCGAGCTTCTCGCCTCATCTTCTTAGCGGCTTGCGATACTGATCCGGTGGTAGAAATCCTCCGAAAGCAACTGCCTTTGTGCTTATAGACCATCTTCGGGGAATTATTGCGAACTCGCATTTGAGTCCTCGAATTCGCCCGCTCCTTGTGGTTAAGTAACAAGGTATCAAAGTCAACCACAAATCTTGAAGACGAAACAAGCATGCGTCAGAATTACAAATAAACAAAGGTAGTAAGTGAACGCAACATCGCATACTGATCCGATTCTAATAACAAAAGTATACTATTTCTCACTGGTGGTAAGACCTCTTGGGAGTCCGCACGGGTAGGTACCACCACCCCGCCTATTTCCGCCGTGAAGCAGTAATGCGTTTCGGTTCGAAGGGTGGGGCAGCCATTGTAACTATACTGAGACCTTAGAACTTATATCTCGAGGTGGGTGGCGCATTTACGTTATGGATGTATATGGGCTCCAGTAACCACTTAACACCAGGTGGGCTGTGAGCTCGTCAACCCAACTAAGCAATAAAAAAAAAAAAAAACATTTCATTATTCGCTTAAATTACTTCCTTGACACAAAAGCGACAGTTTCAAAGTTTATCAGATAATAAACGTAAAATACAAACAAAGAAAATCATTAAACATCACTTCATAATCGTCTTTATAATCACAAATTTAACTGTCGCTACTTGACGTTTTAAAGCATAATCAGGTTCGTTTAGAGCTCATCTTAAATCTTATTTTACTACCGAGCAAGCAATAAAGTGTGCTCCTTATTAATCAGACGTGGTACCACTTTACTCTCGCTACACAAAAAACATCCCCGGGGGCGTGACAACGGCGACATAAAATTATGAATAAAATTTTCTTGAGCATCAAACCACGCCCGTTAAATGAACGAATGAGTTTTAAATTAACATTTTAATTAAGCAATTATATCAACACGTATCTACGTTGAGAATTGTAGTACTGAATTCATGTATTTTAGTATATAGAAAAAAAACTATTCAATGCCTCTTTCTCCTGTGTTCCTCAACCGATATTTCAGTTCCGTTTTGTTTTCTTACTTGTATAAAAATACAATAACAAACCAAAAGAGATAATGCAATAAACAAAATGAATGTGAATATTTTAGGTGTAGGTCAAACACTATTGTTAAAAGGGAATTGTGAAATTAAGAAGGGTTCAACGTTACGGGCTCTTGCACGCAGATAGATGATAGAAGATAATTTGAGAGCCACCGTCTATTCCGTCTCGAGCCGCAATGTAATCGCGATTCACTATGAAGCGTGGCGTAATCGTTATTCAAATGCAGTACAAGTTCGGCCTCTCTCAAGGTATAAATGCTATCTGGTTTTTAATAAATTCAAATACTTCAACTGTTCGTCGATGTTTAATTTCGATAGAAGCAGAATCGATTGGTACCGTAAAGTAATTAACTTTCACATATTCTAAAATTCAAATGGATGAAGTTAACTAGGAGCACATTCGATTGATTTATCTTTAAATCTCTCCGGGCAATTCCTTGCGTCCGTAGGCAAGTTTGTTGATTCTGGCTATTGTCCAGGGATTCAATGAATTAGTGCTCTCGTGCAATCACATTTTGATAAGTGCACTGTTTGCATCTGGATATTTCGGGAGCGCAGTATTTCCACATGTCGAAACTCTACCGTGCCGAACGGAGACGCACATCATCATGCGATCCTCTCGTTATTGGATGGATTATTGTTATCTGATAAATTAAGTCGTCGTGACCTAAGGGTTAAGACCTCCAGTGCATTCGTGTTGAGCGATGCACCGGTGTTCGAATCCCAGGCGGGTTCCACCAATTGATCTAATGAAATACGTACTTAACAAATGTTCACGATTGACTTTCACGGTGAAGGAATAACATCCGTGGGGCAGTCGTTGTATATACTATACTGAGACCTTAGAACGCATATCCCAAGGTGGGTGGCGACCTTGTAGATGTCTATGGACGCCCATCTATGCAATAAAAAAAATGAATTGAATTAAAAATGAATTAAGACCGATTTGTTTCTGCAGTTTTATTATAAGCGCGCAGGAGGTAGATGCATTTAATTTATGTAACCGCGTGTCAAGGACATCAAAGTGCATCATGTCAAATAGGAACAAAACACCCATTTTTTAACAAGATTTTAAGTTAGGAGGAAGCTCCACAACCTCGTTGCGCCGCGTCCGAGTGCGATGACGCTAGTTAATCACTTTGTCTTGTTGCTAAGCTTTCGACGGTGCATTTAGCATTCGCTTAGTATTCCCAACGAGTTGAAAAACAATCGCATTGTTTTTTTTTATATCATTATTATCGGTACATCGATTGCGGTTTTGCATCGTTCTTAGGTAGGCCATGCCCATATTGATCACGTGAAAACTGAGAGGCGTTTCACCTTAGTTTGTCATTCGCAATGTTAAGGACGAACCATTTGTGGATTTTTAGCATCAATCATTTAATATTTACCAATTCAAATGATATTATCTTACGTAAGAAAAAATGTCATTGAGGACGCTTCATCCTTTCACGACCCGACACTACTCGTACATTAGTGATACCGAATAGTCGTTAATTAGACCTTTGAATCAGAAACGAGCAAGAATCGCCTTTATGTTTATGCCCGCAGGCCGTGAATCAGCTCGTGTGACGCATATGATTGACCACGTGTGACCTACCGTGATATTGTAATTACGCAAATTACGCGGGCCGTCAATCCCACTGGCTGATCCGAGCGTACCGGCTATCAATTACAGGAAACTGTAATGATGACCATCAACGTCAGTTCGTCATCCTTCACGAGAAATATTTAACAATCATTATCGTCTCATTTTATTTTCACATTAAAACATTTAAACCGATTTGGCGACAAAAACCAGTCGAAACGACAGCGTTCAGGAAACATAAAATATACGTTGTCCAGTAAATAAAAGCATTTAGAAATTTTATATTATTGATATAAAAATTCGCACGGAATAAATAAACTATGAAAGTTAACTGTTTTTTAGTAATTTTCACAAATTAAAATGACGGCTCGTTTATGATAATTTACGAACACGTTTGCCGTGTTTAGTTAATGTTATTTTGTCGCTAGAGACCAGATTATAGACCCGATATAAATCATTTTTAAATAGAAACTTGACAAGAGCAAAGTTCGCCCACGCATCGTTAAAGATCACATTTCTAAAATAAATAAAAAATATGGTAAATATTGGCCCCTCGGATCGGTCGCCTAAAAAGTTAATTAAAAAGCACGTCTCGCAGCCCAGTTATGCAAATCAAGCATTGTTGCCATGCAATTTCGTTGCCACATCTTTGAGTTACGACCTTGGACGGAGTTAACGACTCTTTATACAGCGGGTCTGTTGACAGGCAATTTTAGTTTAGTGTAACGAAGCAAGTGAATGAAGACGTTGGTGTAGAGGATCAAAGGACCAAACAATGAGACATAGGACATACTCGTTTGTCTTTACTTTTTTTTTCTTTTCTTAGATGGGTGGACGAGCTCACAGCCCACCTTGTGTTAAGTGGTTACTGGAGCCCATAGACATCCACAACGGCTGCCCCACCCTTCAAATCGAAACGCATTACTGCTTCATACTTAGTTCTAATAAAGTTCCCTTTTTAGTGTTCTATTCATTCGATGAAAAGCCTTTGTTGTCAAGTCAGACGCTTCCTAGCTCGCCTTTTCATTATAATAATATGCTAAAAGGAAACAGTTTACATTTGGTACATTTAAATTGGCATGTCTTTATAAAAAAAACGTTAGAGCATCATTATAATAATTTTAATTTTGAATATTAAATTTCATACGTAAATATGAAAATCGAACATGGCGGCGCAGCCTTCCTTATCGAATTTAAAAAATAACTTCCTCCTTGATGGATAAATTAGCCTAAAAATATAGGTGAAAAAGTACACGCGGAAAGAGAAATCGGAAAAAATCTTCATGAACCCGAGTACAACTCTCGCATTCAACGCGTCTTTTATCTGACGTCTGCGGTCTATATTCGTTTCTCTTTAATTTGTTCAATATTCGATTTACTAAATTCGCAGTTAAAAAAATGAACTAGAGGTCCCGCAGTAGTCGAAATTCGACTATAATTAATTAGAATTGTAAGTTTGTACACTATTATGATTGTATTTTATACTTCTATAATCACAAATTTCGCCAAGGCTACACTATAAAAAATATTTATAAAGATATTTAATCTATTCTCAATTTGACCACAGACGTCAAGAACAAAAGTTTGACAATAAATATTATGCATGCGTGTGTGCGTCAAATACATGGTCAAATACATGTAGTGTGTGTAATGTTTTCTTTATTGATTTAATGAATCTTTTATGCATTATTTTAAAAAAATATTAGCATTGTGCACTTCTTCTCTATATTCTCTATAAGTGTAGAAAGTTTCATACTCCTCCGTCCGCGCAATTTTCGTAAAAAAGGATACAAAGTTTTTGCTTCACGTATTAATATATAGATACTAAAATGTATTTATAGTTTTTTAAAACATCTAAAACGAATCTGGAACGTAAGTTTGGTAGAAATCAAACGCTAACGGCAGACAGAAAGGTCATACGTTCGGTAATACGATACAACAATGGACCGCTTCGCTCACTGAGTATCCATCCCCGATTAGGAACCATTGTCTACCCATTAAGTATATCTAAGCATGGTCATAGTATGGGCTTAGCATGGGCCGGTGCCCAATTTTTTTTGCATCAAATCACGCCGCAACGTTGTTTTCGAGACGTGGACGCCATTTCAATTACGAACCGTTGGAACAATCGCTCGTACGCAGCCACTTTTTGTTCGCGAAGGTCTGTCAGCGCGGATTAGGTACGTTTTTCCAACTGCATATAAGCGAGGTCGTCGACCTACACGGACATATGCTGCAGACTTTTTTTTTTTTATATACGAATCTGCTTCACTGTTTGTCCGTTTAATAATAATTAACGCCTTTGTGAACTTACGGAGGCAACGTGCTAGCACAATTTGCATTTTATTCATCCAACAAAATGGCACTTGTATATTTTTCTTTTTTATGAATTACGACATTATGAAATGAAGCGACTCCTCAAACAGTCGTAATTCAATTGTGACAACTATTATATTTTTATGTTTGAATTAAAACACGGGTACCTACTTCGTCTACAGTTCATTGCACTTGCGATAAAAACACAGGACAATTATTACAATAATTTTTTATTTAAGCGCTATCACAATTCTTTTTCAACGCGAACATGTCCTTATGAACCTTGTTAGGTTTCAAGAGAGCTTCCCTTTCGGTTCTTAAACCACGTCTTGCATCCCACCATAGGGATGTTGGAGAACATCATGGTAAGCGCAAATATAATTAATATTAGTGCAAGTATGATTTTTAAGGTAATTTAACTGTGAAAAACACGACTCGTCCAATATTATTAGAACCGCTCTCTCTATATCGCGGTCAATTTAATAATCAATTTCACTTATTTGGTATTATGAAAAAAAAAACGCGTTATTATTTTAAAAAAAAAATACATAAAATTTTATTAGTATTTTATATTTCTTCACTAAATATGTAGCCGGGTAAGGTTGTAAAAATAATGTGTGTAAATTTTAAAATTTATTAAATTAAATAGCAACTGCCACACATACATACACGCTCGTAATTATTCGTTTTTAATTGTACGTAATTATGTATAGCCTTGGTTTCACTTCTACAATTTTAGGGTTCCATTATGAGGCGTGTTAAAGAAAAACCTGCACGCGGACTCTATAACCAATGATTAAGTACATAGAAAATCGAGTTTCATTTTCCTATATGATATTGTTCCCATAAAAAAAATGGTTGGGTTAAATCTCGGCTTACAATTGTCTATTATAAGCAAATCCCGATACAAATTCTTAGCAACACCGACACCTGCACTGAAATTTTTATTTCATCCCTTAAGCCTTGTTCGAACTAGGCGAGTATTTTAGTCGAGTACAGAGTAATTTAGTAGCTAAATGTGTCTGAGCACCAAAAGTTTAGTCGAGTAGGTTTGTAAATAATTTAGTCAAGTCAATCCATTTTGTTCTATTTTTTCGGGCGAGTAGCGAGTAGTTTAGCCACTAAATTACTCGATACTCGACTAAAATACTCGCCTAGTCCGAACAAGGCTTTAGTCACGTACGATGAGCCAACGCTCATTATTTTCGATCAACACACACCTTAACATATATAGATCTGTGAAACACATCTACCCAGCAAATTCCATAATTTATATAAACACTTGATATATAAACTTGGTATCTAATAGTTCTAACACAATTCAAACCTGGCTAACAACCATGTGACGAAATTAATATACAATTATAAGGAATCCCCTACAAAAAGGGTATAAAACCGGCGCGCAGCTCCGTCACCCGCGCATTTGTCGGTTGACATTCGTCGAGAGAACATCGTTCAAAGACTTTAAGTGTTAATTTAGGAAACACGAATTTTATAATAATGTTGAGGGTACAGTGCCTATAAATAGCAACGCCTTTGCTCGAAACATTCATTCAATCGGCGGCGTTCGTGAGAGAAGGTAGTCGTGGACATGGTGTGCGTGAGTCATTGTTTTAAGTCTCTGTAAACGTGTGCTAATTGTTATTTTTTTTAAATGGTTTTTCTTCTGATTCCTAATATCAGAAGTGGGATAAAGGACTCAAATAGCCCACAGTAGCGTAAAACTCTGAACTTTGTTTTGTTTTACAAAGACTGCTTACTTTGATGCTTTCATACTTTATTTGTTATTTTTCTTGTGTGATTGCAAATTTTAACAGTGATAATGAGACATACTGAAACTCCTAGTACACGGAGGCGACCGTCTCGAGATGATTCTCGTAATCGAAAACGATATTATGCTTTCGCGATCACAGAGATGATAGACAGAATCGCGATACGAACGATGCGCTCGCGCACGATAGAACCTGTCGCGACACGTTCTAACGATAAGGCGCACGCTGAACAGACCACGTGATATTCTACGGACAGTTACGACTCCCATGTCGAATATCGTTGGTTCGCAACAAGGTCGCGTAGAATCTAGTATCCCTGGTTCTGAGGCGTCTACCCTCGCCAGTGCTTTAATAGAACTTTAATAGTGATATGGGGCATAACGGGGCCCTCCGGTTAGAGCCGCGAACACTAATCTACTCACGATTTGATTTCATTTTTGGTGGAGGTCAGGTTAGGCAGAGTCCTTGTAGGTTTCAGGCATTAGTGGTCACCAGTGACGCGTAATATCAAACAAGTAGACGGGACTGTGTTGGCAAAATGGTCAATTAAACTTTTGAGATTACAGCTCATTCTGAACGCAAGACAACAGACATCCGCCCTGTAGCTTCTGGTAGAAAAGACGCCACCACACCTGTGGTGAGGACTCTAATTAATGATGTCACGACTGAGGTGTTTCCGAGCCGTGAAGTTCGTCGAGAACTAGGTCAAGGTAGAGCTTATCAATTGGTACCACGGAGTGTAAAGCGACATGATGCTCGCGTGGACGGGCACCGACGAGCAGCGTTTTTAATGTCGATAATCTTGTTTTGGTAATAACTCACAGTCTACATGAAATCTAGATCCGGCAATCCGTGGACCTTACTGAATGGTGAGGATGGTGCCTCACGGGCATTGTCGCCAGCTCGGGCCCCTCGATGGTTCCTGCGAAAGTAGCACGCAAGCGACGTGCCGGTGGCTGCGTAATATCGGTCGGCAGGTAAACTTGATTCCGGCATGCGTGGCCCGTATAAGGTTGTCGAAATTCTACCCAGTGGACGCTATACCCTACGGCTGCTCAGCGGCAGTTATGGCAAAACTACGCAAGCAGCTGCACAATATATGGTGTCGTGGCGGGGCGAGTGGACCCCTGAGACATGTGCTGCCTTCTTTGAGAGCAAGTAAAGTTAATGATGATCATTGTTCACAAATATACGTATTCCTATGGTGAACCTGAAGGGTGAGCTATAGATGATTGCTCTCTAGTGACGTATCCCTCACTCGTGTGATTAATTCTACACGGTGAGATGCCTCAATACAATCTGCCTAAGCTGGCGTATTGAGAAGCCTCGGCACGTTTGAGTATGGTCGGCGTGCCGGGAAGCTTCACACGTTTGAATACGCTCTGCGTGTGGAATGCACTCGTACGTTTTTAATACGATCTTCGTACGAGTGGGTCTGGGACCATTTTACGTATCCCTCACTCGTGTGATTAATTCTACACGGTGAGATGCCTCAATACAATCGGCCAAGGCTTGCGTATTGAGAAGCCTCGGCACGTTTGAGTATGGTCGGCGTGTCGGGAAGCTTCACACGTTTGAATAAACTCTGCGTGTGGAATGCACTCGTACGTTTTTAATACGATCTTCGTACGAGTGGGTCTGGGACAATTTTACGTATCCCTCACTCGTGTGATTAATTCTACACGGTGAGATGCCTCAGTACAATCGGCCAAGGCCTGCGTATT
Source organism: Bombyx mori (assembly GCF_030269925.1). Lineage (NCBI taxonomy): Eukaryota > Metazoa > Arthropoda > Insecta > Lepidoptera > Bombycidae > Bombyx > Bombyx mori. The sequence continues at coordinate 13,034,190 of NC_085109.1, read as the reverse complement.
GAGAAGCCTCGGCACGTTTGAGTATGGTCGGCGTGCCGGGAAGCTTCACACGTTTGAATAACCTCTGCGTGTGGAATGCACTCGTACGTTTTTAATACGATCTTCGTACGAGTGGGTCTGGGACCATTTTACAGGGATCACTGGTAACCAAATGCAGAAGACACTTAACGAAGGGCGACGCACACTGGCCCTTGGATAATAACAGGAATATGCGCATTAAGAATGATTGTGCTACTGCGCGCACTGCTCCCGTGCCGCTGGCTGCGCGCGCTCGCCTGCTTCAGGCGTGCATACTGCGCGTGCTCATCTACTTCTGGCGTGCACACTGCACGTTATGCTCGCGAGCCGCCGACTTCACGGTGCCGTACGACTGGCAGTGACGCAGAGGGCGATTTCGCTCGATCTGCGGCCTGCTGCTTCACTCGTTGGGGACTATGATGCCTTTGGTCCACTAAGCCCGACGCAGGAAGTCACGAGTAAGGAGTAGTTAGTTTGCAGTCCTGCTGAGCTACATATGCGCTCTGCCTGCATTTTCAGGATTATCTATCAGGACGGTCGAGCGGGACGCCCGCCACACGTGGTGCAGACTCACATCGTGGAGCTCAGACTGGAGCTGGGACGGCTGCCCTGCTGAACTTTCGGGAGGCGCGGACCTAACAAGATCTTTCGCACGCTTCCGCATCATCGTTACGAGTGGACCCCAGTTATGTGGTCGAGGACGAACCACAGTCAGGAGAGGCCGAGTAAGGAATCCCCTACAAAAAGGGTATAAAACCGGCGCGCAGCTCCGTCACCCGCGCATTTGTCGGTTGACATTCGTCGAGAGAACATCGTTCAAAGACTTTAAGTGTTAATTTAGGAAACACGAATTTTATAATAATGTTGAGGGTACAGTGCCTATAAATAGCAACGCCTTTGCTCGAAACATTCATTCAATCGGCGGCGTTCGTGAGAGAAGGTAGTCGTGGACATGGTGTGCGTGAGTCATTGTTTTAAGTCTCTGTAAACGTGTGCTAATTGTTATTTTTTTTAAATGGTTTTTCTTCTGATTCCTAATAGTATAGTATCTTAGACGTTTCCGAATTGAATAAGTATGGGGATCATGTAGGATATCACATTACAGATAATGAGTTTTTATTATTATTATTTATGTTAAGTGTGTAATTTATAATAACATAAAAGATGTTACGATATGAAGGATACTTTACACCGTCATTCGAGAAATTATATTAATTTTTTTAATTTTTAAACGACCAAGATGAGTTTAAAGTAGGTTATTATATTTTTAACAAATTTAAATATAGTGAAAATGCAATATCACGTATAAAATTCATAATATATGCATAAAAAAGACTACACTACAATAATAATGTTAGTATAGAGTACGTTTTTTTCTTTACAAAGCATAAATTCTAGATAAACTCATGGATTCACAGCGTGACTATTCCCTGACTTGAGAAATGAGGTCTATGGTACCTACAACCATACTCTTTCTGGCGCGGAGCAGCCACGCGTTTCGGGCATAAATGAGAGATCAGCAGTTATACAATTCAATCAAGATTTCGACCTCAAGATGCATGGTATTCACGTTTATTGGCTGCGATAGGCACTTACCACCAAGACTCGTAGGTCGTGAATGTATCTGCCCATCATCATTATCCTGTCCTTCCCCCAGTCACCTGGGGTCGGCGCAACATGTTTTCTCCTTCCATACTCTTCTATCATATACCATTTCTTCGCTCACTTCCCTCTTACCCATATCGTCTTTCACGCAATCCATCCATTTCTTCTTAGGTTTACCTCTTCCTCTATATCCTTTTTTTTTTATTGCTTATATGCACACATGTGGGCTGTGAGTCCACAGACGAGCTCACAGCCCTCCTGGTGTTAAGTGGTTACTGGAGCCCATAGACATCTACAACATAAATGCGCCACACACCTAGAGATATAAGTTCTAAGGTCTCAGTATAGTTACAACGGCTGCCCCACCCTTCAAACCGAAACGCATTACTGCTTCACGGCAGAAACAGGCGGGGCGGTGGTACCCACCCGTGCGGACTCACAAGAGGTCCTACCACCAGTAAGTATCCTTCCACATTCATAGTTAACATTCTCTTACCAAGGTAAATTTCATTTCGTCTCATCACATGTCCAAGCTATCCCAAACGCGCACTTCTCAGCTTCTCTGTCACAGGTGCCACTTTCAGACTTCCTCTAACATATTCATTCCGTATTCTATCCATTCTCGTTACTCCACACATCAATCGCAGCATTCGCATCTCTGCTGCATGCAACCGCCTTTCATCTTTTCATCTAAAATAATTAATAAATTCTTGAGGTTAAAAATAATACAACAAGCAATAAAATACTGGTTTTACACTTGACCCCTTAAATTTTACAAGAAGGTCTTCCCATACGAAAATAAACGTCCAATGTCTATTGCATAACGAAAAGATAGTAAAATCATATAAATAATTATAAATTAAATTGAATTTCGTGTGGTATGTGATAATGACGAACCTTCAGATGGCGCCAACAAGGATGACGGCGTTTTGAACTAAGGTTTTTTTAATAGAACATAGACGGAATTCGGTCAAAGAACCTTACTTGAGTTACAAACTTTCCCGGGATTAATTAGAATATAACAGATTGCAATTTTGCCCTACCAGGGCTACCCATTTTTATGAACATAGAAGTAACCTCAAACTCAAACACGTTCCTTTTTAACGGAGATGAGTAGTAATATTTTTCATTGAGACATCGACCAAATCTCAAATGCCAGGTACCGCTACGTTTTTCTACACTTCCAATGACTGCTTGACGAGAATGATAAAATAACTTATATTTTCATAAACTACAGAACCACCTACTCTGACACACTGGATACTTAGCGTGTATGCGGTTTTTTTTTCCAAGCTTAAACGGGCAAGTTAAGTTTTAAATTAAGATTTGTTTAATAATCACACCTTTTGGATTCAATTGAGAGCAGCGCGCTGTCGCTACGTGAGCTAACGGTCGAAGGTCGCGGAACGAAGAGACTAATGAAACACGCTACGCTTTTCAAACATTTTCGTTTTGATAAATGATCGCTTGCGTTTTAATTCGTTAATAGGCACATGGGCAATGACGAGTATTATTAATATTTTAATTTAAAATTAGAATATACTATCTTAGTGGCCATTGTCGTATTAGGAGCCCGCAAGAGGAATTTCCAGCACCTTACTTATTTCTGTAAAAAAGCACTCATGCGTTCCAGTTTGAAGAGTGAGACAGCTATAGTGATTATTTTTTTCTCCCTATCTATTCGCTGGTAGCCTAAGAGGCTATGCCAGCTATCCCTGGATGGGTAGGTGAGCTAACAGGCTCAACCTGAGAGAATTTACTAACACTAGCCCTAGCAAGAGTAGTACTTCGCAGAATCTACCACCGGATCGGAATCGCGACCGACTGAGAAGATCCGGCGAGAAACTCAATGGGCTGTGTATAAAGTGAGACCTTGAGATCATGTCTCAAGGTGGGTGCAAGTATTCCCGTTGGGATATTTATGGACGTCGGTCCGCTGAACACGGAGTGGATCGTGAGCTTGTGTCCTTCGAGTGCAATAGTAAAAATTATTAACATTCGTATCAGACACCATGCTTTGGCTCGTGTCAATCGTATATGAAGTTCTAGCAGACAAAAGAAACAGAAGACAAGCAAAAGCATCCATTTCTAAAATACAACAATATTGTTAACAAGGTTGAGTTTGAATTAATTTATTTCACTGTGGCTTTTTATGTATTTCAACTATACAAAATGGTGTGAATCTCTTCTAATATTACTTGAACGTAACAAAAATCTACAACTACATCTTACACAGATAGTAATAAGGTATCAAAAATTAGGCACATGGCAACGAAACTTATTGAATTATCGCTTATTGAATCGCGAATAGTCGTAACTCCGAACACGTAGTAATCCAAAAATGCATAACAAATGCTAAAAGAACAGCTAAACATTTTAACACTTCTACGAGATATTTAAAAAAGAATGCAATACCTATCGCAAAGCTATAAAAATGTATGTATTGCAATCGCACTGATAATAAATAGCTGATATAAAACCTATTTTAGCTATGTGCGAACGGGTCAACGACCTCAGTGACCACTGATATTCACCGCTGCATGTGAAAATTATATACGTACGTACAGTGCGACGAAGTTTTTTTTTCATCTTTCTTTGTTAATAGCAATTAATTATCCGCGAGCGCCTCGTCTTCAGAATTATTGTCTTAGAGTACAAAAATTCAAAAAGCCTACGTAGCTATACTTAAACGGAATTTGATAATGAGCAATTAATATTATGCGGACGAATTTCAAATTGTGGGTTTTTTTTTTAAAGGCTAATCGTTAATTTCTGCAATGGTTTTACGTATAAGCGGATGTCAATGAAGTGAATAGGGCAGTGAAGCTATTTATTAATCGTAAGTAAATTTAATGATTCCAGTTAATTACTATTTTTAGGACGCATGTGCATACTTCTTAATTTAAGTTGTCTTGTTTGTAACAATAAACATTAACCTATGTTATGACTATGCAATTTTTTTTTATTGCTTGGATGAGTGGACGAGCTCACGGTTCACCTGGTGTTAAGTGGTTACTGGAGCCCATGGACATCTACAACGTAAATGCGCCACCCACCTTGAGATATAAGTTCTAAGATCTCAGTATAGTTACAACGGCTACACCCACCCTTCAAACCGAAACGCATTACTGCTTCACGGCAGAAATAGGCAGGGCGGTGGTACCTACCCGCGCGGACTCACAAGAGGTCCTACCACCAGTAAATTGCTTCTAAAATCTTATTAGCATCAACATTATTGGTTGGTTATCAAACGCTATCCGCAGTGTACCATCCTGTATAGTTCCGCCGCGAGGTGACCACGCGTTTTAACGCGACTTAATTTTTCAAAGTTGATCTTGTCTTTAGACTTTGTTAGAGAACAGAATAGGTCGTCCATGAGCTGGTCTGGCCAATCTACACTAATAAATAAAGAAGGAAAACTTCGTTCTGCAGTTTCAAACACCTTTACTTATAAAGATATTCAATATCAAGTCCGAATTCTGCGAATTTCAAGAGATAATTTTTCAAATTAAAGTCATAACTTTGATCATCCGTTTGTTCACCTTAATAAAAATAAAAAAGACAAGTAACTCGCACGAATCCATATGAAAATGTTTTTGCATAAAATAGATCCGACCTTGTGCTTCTGATATCGAGAATTATTATTCAGACTAATATTAAATATATTTTGTCATTATTTTTTATATTTCGTTAGATATGATTTGCCTATACAAAACACGTTCCCAAAACATTGGCTTTTTACCTATAGGTTACCTATACCTTTATGTGTCTGTTAAGATGTTTATAGGGTGGTGGGTGAAAGACGAAATCACCGCGTACCTAGTGTCAAGTGGTCACCAATGAACATAGGCTTGAGGCATGTGGTAAAGTCCTGAATGGATAATCCAAATATTTTAAAATTAACTATATTATGCAAGTTGTTAATTGATTCATTTAATCAACATTAATATTGTTTTATTCTCTATCAAACTGGATCGCACATTTATTGTGCGCCACCTGGCGTACGCTAATGGTACTATTATAGAAACTCACCATGAACCTTGCCATGAGCTACAAAAGTAACTACAAAATTTCAGTTCACAAACAAAGATATCAACAGATTTTCTCTAATTACAATTAAATTATATCTTAAATCATAATTTCTGATATTATTATAATATAGATATTTATTTTGTTTAAATAAAAAATATTAAGATCACCAGTTCCGCAGGGATGAAATAGGGTTTTCTGTATAGATACAGAATAGGAAATTCTGTACCTACAAAGACAGTTCTTCTACTACTGTTTTCTACAAACACTCGACGTGGCATGTAATACTCTTACGGGATTAAAGATTCCAACTTTAGATAAAGTTATAAAGTATGTCCATGGGCAGGTGTAGCTGTTTGCCAATCTATGGCATCAGCTAATTTGTTGGTCTGTGTACTGATTACAGACACGGCCGCCATACCACCAACCATACCAGACATAATCTACTATAATGCAAATTAAAAAAAATCCATATCCATCATATATTTTTAACTGTTCATGAAGTTTAATTTGTAATTTTTATTCATATTTATTTTCAAATAAGTTTTGTTTAAATGTTTTTCTTTTTTCTAAATTTTAATCTACTCACAGTCATTTTTTTTTAATAAAATTCTCAGCATACTGTCGATAGTGTAGTTCTTTAAAGTACACTACCACACTATATGTACACACATATTTTGAATATCTTCAAAATAAAAGCCTTTAAATTGCCCTATATTTTTATTACATTAATAAAGGTAATTCAAAGCTTTCATTATCATATTACATTAATGTGTATGAATAATTAATACACAAACACTATAACCAGGTATTCCATGACGCACAATCTATCTTGCCCACACATGTCAAAGCAATGCATTAAGATGCAACAGTCCACTTTTAAACCTGCCATTAGTATGCAAATGTGCAAATGTGCTTCAAAAGCATAATTAGTGTAAACATTGCTTTATTCTCACACATTGATACATAACAATGTTATGTGTACGAACACATGGTTAAATACTAGTACTCATATAAAGTAATTGCATATGGTCATAGCAAATCTACTGTCTTCATTACATGAAACTTAGATACACATTTCTAACAGAGCACACTCCACTATCTGATAGTTACTATGTAAACAGTTGGAGTAATCATATAGAACATAATACCTATGTATAAGTTATAGGTTATGTTGGTTGTTGCCATGCCAGATTTTAACAGTTTTGAACAAAAACATTTCTGGTTCGTTTATTATTTGTTTTTCGCACAATTTTAAATATTATTGTGTTATTTTGGAAAAAAATTACAAGGCCAAGATTCATGATCGGCGAATGAGTACTCTTATAGGTGTAAGCTCGAGGCCTTGTAACCTAAGACTATTCAAATAGCTTTTCAAGACACACTCCTACATAATTTAATGTAAATGTATTTTTTTACAAATGCCCTTCTCTTCTATAACCTGAAACATCGTTACATTATCGGGAGAATTTACGGATGTGTTTTTATAGGTTATAATGAGTGCCCTTGAGAGAGCCGAGAGGAACATCACATATCGAAGTAAATTGGATTGTTTCACTTATGACATGACTAAAAGATATATGAAATAAATGAAATAATTTTAGAAGCTTAAACTTCAGTTTCGGAACGGAAAGTACTCACCTTCAACTGAGGCTAGCACACAGAACTCCAACGTAACATTAACTTTTACAGACACTACACAAAAAGGATACAGGCTAAGTCCAGGTTGAATCCGTGCTTGGTGTAGCGTATCCTGCGCTTGCTGACCATATTCTTTATCGGGTTGGTCATCTTGATATTTGACATGGAGTTTGCCATGGCTGTAAAGCGATTCACTGGCCTGGGCAGCAGCTCCGCCGCCGCGCCCTTAGCGGGCCCAACCACTCCCGGCACCGACCGCTTTTCTGGGATCTTCCGCTCTCGGCGCCGGCAGCTCACGCAAACACCCATAAAACGAGTCGAGGTGCTTGGAGCGTGCCCCTCTCATCGGGCCGGCGGCGGAGCGCGAGCGGTGCCCCCGGGCGAGCCCGCGCTCGCCATCCGCGCCCCGCGAGGACCTCCACGCCGCCGCCGGATTGAAGCACCACCACGGAATCGCACTCTACGCACTATATCACCATAGCTCCTAGCCCGTGCGACGACGCTTTTTCTTTTTGATTTATATAAAAATTATCTAGCGCGAATGGCGTCCATCCTGCGATTGCACTGCACTAGAACACGGTCGAGGCGAAACAACTGCACGAGAAATTAAGATGGTTCTGCTGACGGCAGACATCTATATAGCATCTCTTTCATTCGTTCACGTTGTGTATATGTACGACCGAGATGCCACACAACCTTATTTTCTGGTAGTGGTTTCCTAGCTAGCAAAGCTCTTTGTTCCAAAAAGTTTTTGTTTTGTGTCCCAAGGTGACGCTAGTTCTACGTTGGAAACAAGCGCCGAATTCAAATTCTAGCTAATACTCAATGTTTGTAATTTTAATATACATTTTTTATTTTAAAATTTCTTATAATTTTTCATCATGGTTTGGGTTTTTCAGCATTCATTATCAGCATTTACGAAGAAAAAATTTATCTTTGATCTTCTAATTTATAGATGGCGCTTTAACCGATTTCTTATCTGTGATACTTAGCGGGAGAATTTAAATATGCTGATGGTAATATTCGATTTGTAATATCTATGTCATTATTAATTATGTAGTAAATTACGCACTGCGTGTTAATTTACTGTTTGAAGTATACGCCTACTTCAAGTACCTTCGTGTGAGTTTAACAATTAAACACGAAACACAAATCTTTCGTCTTATTTTTTATCATGTATGTACATTACTTACCAGCGATATTCCTATTGAAAATGAAAATAACACTTTACACTATTAAAAAATAGGTATATTTAAATACCTTCCTTTTTAAGTCATCGCAAATGGTTCGCGGTATATACCATTTTCGATGTTTCACTGAGATTTTCACCGTTTCACTGACAAACCACAAGTTGCGCTAATCAAATAGCACGAATAAGTTAGAAGAAATGCGTAAGAAATACAAAATTATTAAAAAACGATTTCATATTACATAGCAAGATAAAAATTGTATCAAGTGATAAAACAGTACCTCTTTCTTAGAAATCGTACCCAGCTCTGGGAACATTGTAATATGAATCGGTCTCCGCGTTTATGAATATAACGTGCAATGTGCAATTCTTATTAGCGTTTGAAAAATATAAGCAGATAAGTACATTTATCATGTTAGTTATAACTTGTGTTTGTTAACACGATACTATATTACTATTTTAGTTATTTATTTTCTATTCTCGTACTATTAACACAATGGATTATTATTGCGAGAGATAGAGATAAGTGTAGGTATAACTAATAAATTCAGTTCATAAGTTCAGCCATAAGTTCTGTTGCAGATGAAAATGCATTTTATTTAATGAAGTATTGTAATATTATTCTTATGTAATATTATTATCAAAGTCTCCGTAAAAAAAAAAAAAAATTCTATTCAAAATCGTCACCTTTGGCTTTTTTAAAGGCCTTTAATCTGTTTGGCTACGAATCTATGCATTTACGTACTGTTTCCAAAGGTAAATTTCGGCACTGCTTGCTCCAAAGATTTTTTAAGATACTCAATGTCGCCGTGTCTTTTAGAGCAGGCCATGTGCTCTAAAACTGACCATAATTTTAAGTCTAAAGGGTTGAGGTCTGGGATAAATGAAGGCCAGTCTTCAGCTCTTATAAATTCCGGAACGTTGCTTTCAAGCCAGACTAGTTATTTCTATTGAGGAGGCTTTTATCGAAAGACAAGCTGGGGAAAAGCACCAATCGTTATTAAGACCTAATGACAACTAAGGAAAATGAACCATTTTAAACTCAGCAATAAATGCTCCTTTTATTTTGTTGTATATAATATTACTTACCTAGTATATTTTTACTATTAAAATAAACAACATGAGATATGAATTCTAAGAACTCACTATAGTTACAACGGCTGCCCCGCCTTTCATACCGAAACGCATTACTGCTTTACGGCAGTAATAGACAGGGCGGTGATATCTACCCGTGCGGACTCACAAGACGTCCTACCACCAGTAAACCACTAGTTTGGAAAATGGTTCTTAGTGACCGACAGCCGTTTGCTGTACCAATATGCGACATTCTTTATTTAGCCACCTTACCACGACTATTCGTCGTGATTATTAGGAAATGATTATTAGGAACCATAGCTTTAATCATTATCATATTAGGTACACAGCATTCCGAGTTCTAGCTGTTACAACACCCGATTATATAATAGTTTATTCAACGCCTAAAACAGTAGGCATCCAAGGTTGACTAGTTACAAGGCTTCCTGGTCAAGTTTACGCTTTTCTATTCAAAGAAACAACGTCCTTTAAGTCGTAACTGACGCTTTGAAATACATTTTGAGGACTTATAAACATGTACTTTCACTACTGAACCTAAATAAGAAAAAATTAAAAGATGACAGACAAGACAATTAGATGTCTTTTTTTTTTAAAACACCTCGCGGTCTCGACCCAAGAAAATTATTATTTCCTACGTACTTAATTAATCTCGAAACTAATCGACGAATTGTCACTTTACTCTCTTTCATGTCACAACAAAAAGAGCTATTGTTTTTTTAGTATTTAAACTAACAATTCATGTTATATAAATAGTAGGTACACCGCAACATACCTGCTATATATTTTTATATTTTCCAGAATTACTGTAAATTAAGTCCGGTTGTCTGGAAGAGATCGCTTTTAGCGATAAGACCGCCTATTGTACATATGTATTTGCTTTTTGAATGTAAATTGTGTTTTGGTTTGCAATAAAGTGTATTCTCTCTCTCTCTCTCTCTCTCTCTCTCTCTCTCTCTCTCTCTCTCTCTCTCTCTCTCTCTCTATCTCTAGCAAGCTTGCGAATTTTGTGCTGCTCATCGCGTATCACCAGGAAATATACTCGAGTTTAATATATATCTCGTATTTCAAACAGAAACGTACGATGGATTCGTATTTCAAGACCTGCCACACGAGAACGATACGAAAAAATGTCTAAACAACAATGTTATTACATTATTTTCAGTGAGTCTTCAAAGATAAATTGCGAATCACTATAATCAAAAGAAATAACTAGAATAATATATGAAATACAAAGTAAGTATAGTATCTTGTAGATATGTAGTTAGATTATAATATTTAATAGTTTAGATGTGTACTAGATAATTAGATATCAAGATATTTACTCGCCACAGATAAGCCCGTTTAGCGCTGTTAATTCCCGCCAATTTGATAGCACAAGTAGGTATGTGAAAAAGTTTTATTTGTTTTCTTATTTTCGCAAGCATTGACGCATAACATTATACAAATATTTATTATTACAGCCCGATAATAATAAAAGTGTGTGTACAGATTTGCTGTTTTGATTATGTTGAAGGAGATAATTTTTCGTAGACTGCTTGTTGCCAACCAAATATAGGTAGGTACATACAATGTGTTTCACGATTTTGCAATCTATCATAGGGCTGTCAGTTACAAATATTATTAGCGTGGGCTGTGTGAAATTTTCGTAGTAATATTAGCATATAAATTACCTATCTATCTTTGAATATATTATAAATGTATTTGAAAGGACTAATTGTTTTTTTCTTAATCTATTCATTAATGTAGCGTTGTTTAACTGATTAAATTGAAACTTTGTATAATACAATTTTATTATTGTTATTTCAAATACGATTGGTGAAGCTGTGAAACCTTCGGGTCAACATCAATCGTTTTAAAAAAAATCCATAAGCTTGTCCATCAATCAAGTGGAATTTATGACAGATAAATCTTTGAATCACTATTGCTATTACAGCGAAATGTGGATTGCATTATCATCATCAGATTGTATCTTTCCACTGCTAAATTTAGGCCTCTCCCATAGTCCGCCACAATGTACGATTCAATGCCTTCCGCATCCAATCTTCTCCAGCATATCGCCGCAAATCATCAATTTGATTGCATTAACTCCTACCAAAATCAAGAACCTAACGATTGCTAAATAGCTTACTTGTAAAAATTTATAATATGTTATTTCAAAGTATAACTTGTTAATATAGGTGGATAGTTATTTCTCGTTCTAAGAAATAAACTGACATTTTTTTTTATTGCTTTTATGGGTGGACGAGCTCACAGCCTACCTGGTGTTAAGTGGTTACTGGAGCCCATAGATATCTACAACGTAAATGCGCCACCCACCCATTGAGATATAAGTTCTAATTTCTCAAGTATAGTTACAACGGCTACCCCACCCTTCAAACCGAAACGCATTACTGCTTCACTGCAGAAATAGGCAGGGTGGTGGTACCTACCCGCGCGGACTTTCAAGAGGTCCTACCACCAGTAAAACTAAATGACTAAATTCGGTATAGTATTATAGATTATGAGCTACCTTTAATTTCACTATCGAGCACGGATCTCTGACCATAGATTATATAGTTATTATTTAAGATCTCTGATTAATGTTCACATCCATACCAATCTTCAACTAGAATTCATACTCGAGAAAGAGACGCAAAGAGCATACCTTCTCTCCTTTCGGAGCTTATTTCCCAGAACCCTCGATCATCATTCTCAGAAACAACACGATATTTAGTCGATTTGAAATTATTTATGGAAAAACGTATAATGTTTCATTAAAATGTACATTAAGCATATTTAATTCTTATAAAATACATAAGTTTTATTTTTTTACCTCGCACTGCCCACCACTAAAGTTCATCTATACTACCTAGAACCACAGCGTTCATCCACAGTGCGTTTCCAAAGATCTGTTTTTCCACGTACCATCCGGCTTTGGAATGAGCTTCCCTCCACGGTGTTTCCCGAGCGCTGTGACATGTGCTTCTTCAAACAAGGCTTGCGGAGAGTACTTAATAGTCGACAGCGGCTTGGCTTTGCCCCTGACATTGCTCACGTCCATGAGCCACAGTAACCACTGACCATCAAGTGGGCTGTTGTCTGCCTACAAAGACAATAACAAAAAGATAAATCGATTACTCAAACGTTCGGTAAAGCTAGCACAAAAAGCTACCAAATTTAGTCGAATTTCGATTTAGTTTCACTAGTTTTAATTGCGGCAGGCTTAAAAATGTGTTTGTCGTAATTCAATCGCGAAAAAAAAAACATTAAAATAAATGTGAGTTAATTAGTGGGATTCATGTAGATGCATCACACATACAATTCATGTACCTACAGTATTCGTGTGTATGAACTCAAACACGCAGCTGGACTAAAACAAGAGACGTTTCGAATGAATCAAAGTTGACTCATTAAATTTTTCAATGACTCCCATAACTGTCATCATTGGGTTGAGATTATTCAACTAAGAAACAGAATTGCATCATTTCCTTTCGTCGCAAATGAAACAGGAGCGCCTTTATTTGTGATGCAACCAGCTTGAAATAGTTACATATAGGCAGAATAGCAATTCAACAAAAATCTTTTTTGTCATGTACCATCCGGCTTTGGAATGAGCTCCCCTTCCCGGTATTTCCCGTGGGCTATGAAATGTCCTTCTTCAAACGAGGCTTGTGGAGAGTATTAAGCGGTAGGCAGCGGCTTGGCTCTGCCCCTGGCATTGCTGAAGTCCATGGGCGACGGTAACCACTCAACATCAGGTGGGCCATATGCTCGTCTGCCTACAAGGGCAATAAAAAAATCAACTTAAAGATTTACAAAAGATAATTTCGGCTTGGTTTAATAATAGGGGTTATAATAACTACACATGTAGAAATTCGAAAGAACTACATAAAAATAAATTGTTTTATACTTTTATTTACTGTATAAACCGTGTTATACAGTTTATTTACCGGTCCGTAAGCCGGAAAGTCGGTCTCCGAGGTGTGAATGTCGAGCTTAGGCCTGTGGTCAGGTATCCCGAATGCGATGTCGACCGCTTGCTGAGCAAGGCCCCGGGAGCGCTTTCTCCCTCCGACAACATCAACCAATCATCATCATCCCGATCACATCACAAAAGGTTCCATCAAACATAATCACCTCTCATTATTACATTTATATATCTATTAAAAAAAAAACAAGTATGGACAACTTCCTTGCCGTGCTAGGCAGGGATATCTAGCCCGGGCAGAGGGCGTACGTAGCCCGGAGCCCCAATCCGTGCTTCTATAAGGATACACGAGGACCCGACGGATACAGTTTATTTTTGCCAATACAATGTATTATGTATGTAAGTATTATGCAATATTGCAACACACAAAAATCTTGACAAATTTATCACGATTTAATTATTTTTTTTGCATTGAAATTCGTGTTTATATTTAGTTTACTGAAATATAAAAATACGATTTAAAAAAGAAAGAAAAGTAACCATATCGAACTAAGCAATTTTAAATTAGAACCGATCTTTTGCAGGTTTGCCAAAATAACAAATCCTTAAATTAGAATAAAAAATAACAATATTTCCTAACCTTTCTGCAATTAAAAACAGAATTTGACAATGTACCGTTGTGTGCGCAGAATTATTCTAGTTAACAACCTACAATGTTACGATACCCATGGTCACACCCAAAGATAAGAGCGTAGCAACAGATGATTCAACGACCAACAACAGATTAGCAATGAAGTTTGTGTAAACAGTAACTGCAATCATTGGCGTTGACCTGTATTTTATTTGCCTACGCAGGGAGACTAATTGGCGGCACATTCTTATATGTGAGTCGTTATCATCCGTGAGCACGTTTCTTCGTCGTCCTGTCTTTAATGGAATAATGAAGGTAATGTCTGTATATATATTTTATTACATTCACTGTTAAGTTTGTTTCGTTTCATATGTTTCTTGTTGAATGTACATGCGTAATACTTGTGTATTATTTTGCATGTGTGTGTGTGTGTGTAAATACATACTGTACTGTTTAATGGCTTTATTTAGAATATTGGATTGTTGTCGATGTTCACGAGCGGCGCTTACGATTTGTGGACCTTCTTTGTCTTCATAGGCCATAAAAATAATAAACTGCTCCAGATAATAGTTTAAAAAAAAGAACATAACATTCTTAACCTAAAAGTACATGTTATTATCCGCAACATGCTTCGTCATGCAAAATAATTTAAATATGTATTATAGTTCAGCCCTTTCCTAGATGAAGGATTTTTGTCACGACCATCTTAACTTGCAGGTTACCCCGCGTGTATGTACTGCCAGTACACATACACCGCGTAATCCCTTGGCGCAGAGACCTCGTAGGAGGTTCGAAAGAAAGAAAAGAAAAGACTACACACCTGAGTCACAGACCTATTACAGCGCTTGGTACCGTGCTTCAAACTTTACGAACGCTTAAAAAAAAACATATTTCGACAAATCCCGACGGTGTAACCGCAGCATTAGGTTCACGCATTCAAAGTTTCAACTTTATGTATCACCGAAGACATTATCAGTCATTTTCCTGAGCTGTTTAAATTAATCATTCACTTTTATCACTGATTCATGTGTTGATTGTATGGTCACCCATAGAATCATATTTTATCATTATGTAGATATTGTCTTAAGCATCCGGTGGGTACGTACATTATACAATCATAAAGAGAAAGTACATGTAAACGATAAATAAGGTGAAGCTGATTAAATTACTTGTTCGTTTATCAATATCAAAGATAGTGTAAGGAACGTGACAACAACGACATTATGCAAACGTTTGAAGGCTGTATACAAAGGACTTCCATAGCTTTTTCTTGAAAGAAGAAAAAGTAATGACACAAAGTATGTTCTGTTGGTAGTTTCCCGCGTAATTTTTAATCACGTCTCTTTTTTTATTAACTTATATAGAAAGACTGACTGCGCATTTGTTGCGGAAAAAAATACATTAAAATGTGAATAATAAAACCTATTTTCGTAGGCTCACATGTATCGGATGTTGACTCCGCGGCATTCTTAGGTTAGACATCACTGGTGGCTTGTTATGAGTTCGCATTTGGTAGACTTTGCCGTTCAGCCTATATCTATTGCGGAGCAATGACGTCTTTATGTCCGAAGAGCGGGATACCCAATAAAGAAATGCAATTAAGACGTCGAATGATTAGAAGTTTTTTTTTTATTGCTTAGATGGGTGGATTGCTTAGATCGTCGTGAAGGGCTGCCCGCTTGAAGCTGTTGATGAATATTTATACCTTGGGCAGACGCTGCAGATGGGTAAACACAGCTTGGAGAGGGAAATCAAGAGAAGGATCCAACTGGGCTGGGCGGCGTTCGGCAAACTGCGTGGAATCTTTTCATCGCACATCCCACAGTGCCTGAAAACGAAAGTTTTTAACCAGTGCGTCCTACCGGTAATGACTTACGGAGCCGTAACGTGGACACTCACAGTACGGTTGGTCCGTCAGCTCAAAGTCGCTCAGCGAGCCATGGAAAGAGCCATGCTCGGAGTTTCTCTGAAGGATAAAATCCGGAATGAGATTATTCGACAGAGAACTAAAGTCATCGACATAGCTCAAAGAGTCAGCAAGCTGAAGTGGCAGTGGGCTGTACACATATGCCGTAGGACTGACGATCGCTGGAGCAGACGGGCTCTCGAGTGGAGACCGCGCAGCGGAAGACGTAACGTGGGACGCCCCTTGGCTAGGTGGTGCGATGACCTCCGCACGGTGGCCGGCAAGAAGTGGATGAGGAGAGCCGCAGACCGGGCTCAGTGGTGTGGATTGGGAGAGGCCTATGTCCAGCAGTGGACGACTGTGGGCTATTGATGATGATGATGATGATGACATGGGTGGACGAGCTCACAGCCCACCTGGTGCTAAGTGGTTACTGGAGCCCATAGACATCTTCAGCGTAAATGCGCCATCCACCTTGAGATATAAGTTCTAAGGTTTCAGTATAGTTACAACGGCTGCCCCACCCTTCAAACCGAAACGCATTACTGCTTCACGGCTGAAATAGGCAGGCTGGTGGTACCTACCCGTGTGGACTCACAAAGGTCCTACCACCAGTAATGCAAGGACGTTATTCGCTATTATAGTGGCTATGGGTATGGGTAGCCGTATCACATCAGCTTGGCCGTCAGATCGTTCGCTCATCTATACTAATCCGGAAAAAAAAGACGAATTACCGCGGCAATGGTTTGAATGCTAGCTCCGGACATTATCAGGCGATAGTATTATCGGGAGGTGCAAGACCAACCACCGTCTGATAGCGGCCCTCGGGCAGACGCTGATAAGATAATACTGTCGAACACAGTACAGGACTCTTACACGTGTAGTCTAGACTTTAGTACGTTTGAACGAATTCTGCAAATATTTGTCATTGAATTTACGCACGAGTTTAAGAGCTGGGGAGGTTCAGTTACCGTCCGATTAGTCTCCTCCCAGCGATAGGCAAAATTTACGAACGGCTCCTTCGGAAACGCCTCTGGGACTTCGTCACCGCGAATAAAATTCTAATAGACGAGCAGTTTGGATTCCGCGCCAAACACTCGTGCGTACAACAAGTGCACCGCCTCACGGAGCACATCTTAATAGGGCTAAATATGCGTAAACAAATCCCGACCGGCGCCCTCTTCTTCGATGTAGCGAAGGCGTTCGACAAAGTCTGGCACAACGGTTTGATCTACAAACTGTACAACGTGGGAGTGCCAGACAGACTCGTGCTCATCATACGAGACTTCTTGTCGAACCGTTCGTTTCGATATCGAGTAGAGGGAACTCGTTCTCGTCCCCGTCATCTGAATGCCGGAGTCCCGCAAGGCTCCGCACTCTCCCCGTTACTATTTAGTTTGTATATCAACGATATACCCCGGTCTCCGGAGACCCATCTAGCGCTCTTCGCCAATGACACGGCTATCTACTACTCGTGTAGGAAGATGTCGTTGCTTCATCGGCGACTCCAGATCGCAGTAACCACCATGGGACAGTGGTTCCGGAAGTGGCGAATAGACATCAATCCCACGAAAAGCACAGCGGTGCTATTCAAAAGGGGTCGCCCTCCGAATACCACTTCGAGCCCCCCACTCCCCAATAGGCGCGTAAACACCTCCGCCGTTAGCCCCATCACTCTCTTTGACCAGCCCATACCGTGGGCCTCGAAGGTCAAATACCTAGGCGTCACCCTCGACAGAGGGATGACATTCCGTCCCCACGTAAAAACGGTACGCGATCGCGCCGCGTTTATACTAGGACGACTCTACCCAATGCTTTGTAGACGAAGCAAACTGTCCCTCCGTAACAAGGTAACCCTCTACAAAACTTGCATACGCCCCGTCATGACGTATGCAAGCGTAGTGTTCGCTCACGCGGCCCGCACCAACTTGAAACCCCTTCAGGTTATACAATCCCGATTCTGCAGGATAGCCGTCGGAGCACCATGGTTCCAGAGGAACGTGGACCTCCACGATGACCTGGAGCTCGACCCCGTCAGTAAGTATCTACAGTCGGCATCGCTGCGCCACTTTGAGAAGACGGCACGACATGAGAACCCTCTTGTCGTGGCCGCCGGAAACTACATACCCGATCCTGTAGACCGATTGGTAAACCGTCGACGTCGCCCAAAGCACGTCATCACGGATCCTCCTGATCCATTAACGGTGCTTTTAGGCAATACAAGCACCGGTCACCGTCCTCGTGGAACCCGTCGCTTGCGACGAAGGGCTCGACGAGCGAATTAACCCACAGACACAGCCCACTGAGTTTCTCGCCGGATCTTCTCAGTGGGTCGCGTTTCCGATCCGGTGGTAGATTCTGCGAAGCACTGCTCTTGCTAGGGCGGTGTTAGCAATTCTCCGGCTTGAGTCCCGTGAGCTCACCTACACAAGCTAGGGTACGCTGAAATAGCCTCTCAAGGCTATCAGCATAGGTAGGAAAAAAAAAAAAATGTGGGGTGTGTGAGACTCAACGATCTGCAGGTGTTGAGAGCAGATCGCGGGCCCAAGGATTTTAGGGCCCACCCACTAAACGACTCCCCTGCACTCTTACACCCGACGTCCGATCTCCGTCCGGGGTCAGAACCCGTTCAGAGTAGGGGGGTTCCCGCGGTCAACACTACAACCGTCTGGTTGTAGTGTTGACCGCGGGAACGCGGCGCCACCCCGAGGACGCCCGATCTACGGGTCGTCGAGGCGATAGTCGACGACCAACGACGTCGGTCTCCGCGGTACGGCGGCCCTACCAGGCCGCCCGGGCGGTACCGCTGGTGTTCCGGGATACCCCGCTGGGCCAGAACCAGCCTGCCGGGTCGGAACGCGATACACCGCCGACCGGGTTGCTCTTCAACAGTATGTTCGGCGACGACAGCGACGACGAAAATGCGGACCGCATCGCAGTCCGCAGCCGCCGACGCGCCGTCCCGTCCTCCTGGTGCCAGCGCGCTAAAGTGACGGTAGCGTGCGGCGTAGCTTCAACCCCCTTAGGTCGCCCCGTGACCATCACCGGGAGGAGACTGCCTCCTCATAGGGGCTGGAGCTGGACAAACGCCCTCCTCCGACCCCCGGCCCGACGGCGGCGGCACGGCACCGAGAGGGAAGAAGAGCTCTCCCTCTCCCGTTCCGCCGCCTCCTTCTGCGAGATGGTGGACTCGCAGAAGTCGAGCATCGCCTGCCAGGACTCGTCGCTGCCGAGCATCGTAGCCACGACGGTCGGAAGCGACAAGTCCGGTCCTATTTTTGCAACGAGGACGCGGCGCTGCTCCGCGAAAGCGGTGCAGTACGCGAGCGTGTGCTCC
Organism: Bombyx mori; assembly: GCF_030269925.1. Taxonomy (NCBI): domain Eukaryota; kingdom Metazoa; phylum Arthropoda; class Insecta; order Lepidoptera; family Bombycidae; genus Bombyx; species Bombyx mori. The sequence continues at coordinate 13,014,832 of NC_085109.1, read as the reverse complement.
GCCGTGTCCTCGTTGCAGCCACTGCAGTGGTGGCTCTATCTCCCGTTCCCCCCTGCATCAACTCACCCCTGTCCCATATGGCAGGGAGCTTCTGCCCGAGCAGTGGGGTTCGCCCCGAGGCCCGTTCCGTGCCCCCGTAAGGGGGTACGACGACCCCTCTTGCTTACAAAATTGGGTTAACTTTTACGCTATCGAGAACGTTATGAAAATCGCACTAAGCTCACTGAAAATGCTTCGTGGTTTACGACGAAAAGTTCGACGAGCGTACTAACCGGATGGTAGATTCTGCGAAGCACTCCTCTTGCTAGGGCTAGTGTTAGCAAACTCTCTCAAGTTGAGATCGTGAGCTTACCTACCCTTCCGAGCGTAGCTGGAATAGCCCCTTAGGCTACTAGCTAATAGGTAGGGACAGAGGCTTTGCAGTTGTTATTGAGAGGACAGTATTTACTCTAATGGACAAATCAGTCACAGTATACATTTAAGGGACCGACGTTCCCTACATTTGTTCAATATTTTAATGACTAATCAGGTATTAGAATTTGGCGAATCAAGACTGCTGAACAAAGCAGAAGTTTGTTCTTACTCAACTAGAGACCAGAATGAATTTCTACACGACGTGGTCTTTAAGACAACGTATTATAAACCGAGCCACGCTTTAAGACTAAGATATTGCAAAATGCACGTGCAAAAGTATCATAAAGATAAGTATGCACCGACCTTCGAGTGAAGAGTATTTACTCTATACGACTTTGCATAATTCTGTATATCTATGTAAAGACGAGAACATTTCAGTCTATAGCAACGTTACTAAGTATATTTACAGTTTGACAGAAAAAACAGGCGACCGAATTGATGAACGAAATCAGAATATATCACATTGTTGCCTAGATCTAGATTATTCTAGATCTAAATGAACTCTGGTTTGTATCTATGCTAATACAAGGCCCAAATATACGATTTGAATCGTTTTCCGAACCAAAATGGCGTGTACAGAAAACAGTACTAATTTGATAACAGTAAACTACTATAAATTTTCCTGGGTTTTTATTCCACTTTAAGTAATTTGGAGAGAAAAGAAAGTGGTCCTTTGGTATTGAGGGCCTCCGTATATTATATAAATTGTATCAAAGCCATACATATATTAATAAACTACTCAAAACAAAATAGGGCCCACCATGTTTTTTTAATGAATTTTACAGATTCTTTTTCTTTTTTCAGTTTTTATGATTAGGAATGAATAAATTAAGGTTTTTGAAAGTGTGTAAACATTAACAAGAGTAAGTTTAGCCAATTTTATGGAATTTAGTCAAAATTTACAGTTTTTAGGAAAGTTGACAGAAATTATTGATTTAAGTAAAGTTTGATTTTTATTTTTATTATTGACTAAATCAATGAATTTGATGGTGATTAATAGCGAGTAGGTCCTCCTCTATTCGGTATGCACTCTCTGACCCTATCTGGGACACTTTCAATCAAGTGGGTGATCAAGGGCGGATCCAGGGGGGGGGTCATGGGGGTCATGACCCCCCCCTGAGCTGGTCCCTAGGTGGACCACGTATTGAACATAATGATTTTAGGACACAATATATTGTTGCTCCTTATATTGCTCCTTAATTAATTTAATATAATATAATAACTTTGTATGATGGCAAATGTTTGGGAACGAACGCATCGAAAATTTGAATTTTACCGCGCCGCACTCGCGCGCGCTTGTCGACTACGTAACGTCTAGGTCTTTCTCTACGTTGCGCAGACTTAAATCGTGGCTAAGATCTTCAATGGTTGAAGATCGCCTAACCGGACTGGCACTTCTCCACGTTCATAAAAACGTACCCATTGACGTAAATGACGTAATAACGCGTTTCGGGAAAAGACGTAAAAGAAAAATTGATTTTGTTATTTAAATACCTAGTCAGGTCATAAGTATTGTCACACAGTAAAAACTTTTCTTTTAGAATGCTGGCCACAAAAAAGTTTATTGAATTCGAAATTCGAATTGTTCATGAAAATAAAAATGTATACTTTTAGAATGTTACTCATTTTTAAATATGGAGTGGATCCTTAAAGAAGACCGTGTTGCAGTTATGCGTTGCATCGTTGCGGTTACGCGCCAATTCAAATTTTTAACATACTGAAAAATTTGAATATAACCAAAAGATTCGTTTATCGTACCATCAAACGATACAATGAAGACTCTAGTGTAGATGACAGGTCAAGAAGTGGTCGCCCTCGGTCTGTTAGGACTCCAGCAGTGATAAAAGCTGTGAAGGCGCGAATTCAAAGAAATCCCAAACGTAAGCAGAAACTGTTGGCCCTTCAGATGGGGTTAAGCAGAACCACGGTGAAAAGGGTGTTAAATGAAGACTTAGGGCTTCGGGCATATCGAAGAAAAACAGGACATCGTTTGAATGCTCGTCTAATGGACCTGAGACTGAAGAGATGCCGCGCTTTGTTGAAGCGGTACGCGGGAAAAAAATATCGGGAAATTCTTTTTTCGGATAAAAAGTTTTTACCGTAGAAGAGAGCTACAACAAACAAAATGATAAGGTGTACGCACACAATAGTGAAGAAGCGAGCAACCGTATTCCGCGTGTCCAACGAGTTCATTTTCCATCCTCGCTCATAGTATGGTTGGGAGTTTCTTATTGGGGCTTAACAGAGGTACATTTTTGTGAGAAAGGTGTAAAAACGAATGCAGTTGTGTATCAAAATACAGTCTTGACGAACCTTGTGGAACCTGTTTCTCATACCATGTTCAATAATAGGCACTGGGTATTCCAACAAGATTCGGCGCCAGCTCATAGAGCGAAGAGCACACAAGACTGGCTGGCGGCGCGTGAAATCGACTTCATCCGGCACGAAGACTGGCCCTCCTCCAGTCCAGATTTGAATCCGTTAGATTACAAGATATGGCAACACTTGGAGGAAAAGGCGTGCTCAAAGCCTCATCCCAATTTGGAGTCACTCAAGGCATCCTTGATTAAGGCAGCCGCCGATATTGACATGGACCTCGTTCGTGCTGCGATAGACGACTGGCCGCGCAGATTGAAGGCCTGTATTCAAAATCACGGAGGTCATTTTGAATAAACTTTAGTGTCATAAGAATCTATGTTTTGTTAAGTTCATTTTGGTATATGAATGGTTACATAATGGATAAACTTGTTTCAATTATTTTACATTAAACATGTGACAGAATTTATGACCTGACTAGGTATAAGTATTTTGTCTGTTTCTATTTTGTTTGTTGGAAACCCTTGTCGTAGCACTTTTGCGGAGTTTTGCGTCATACCCCTCGACATACCTCTAGCTGTTATGACAAACCATTCACCACGGTTATGGAATATAAATAAGCTGCCTCATTCCGGGCGTGATAGTGCTTCTCTGGATGTCTTCAAGAGAAGATGACAATATGTACGTGTATATGTACAAGTTATTATGTGTTAAGTTTTTCAAGTGTACAATAAAGAATAAATATTTTTAAGTACAGTACTTACGTACATTATTAAAATACCTACTTTTTACTTGTATCTTTTGTTATCAAATTTAAATTATAAGTTCTTGACTTGACCATGACTATGTGACCCCCTCCTGGCACCAAAGCTGGATCCGCCCTTGTGGGTGATGTTTTCCTCGAGTATTCGCCCCCAACACAATTTTAGGGCGTTTATGAGCTCTTGTCGATTAGTCACATTACTGAAGTTCGATTTGAGGCTTATTTTCAGTTGGTCCCATAAATGTTCAATGGAGTTAAGATCGGGACTCATGGCCGGCCACGGTAAAACCGTAATATTGGCCTCAGAGAAAGCTCTCTGGGTTGTTCACGCTGTATGTGAGCGAGCATTGTCTTGCATAAAGAGGAAGTTTTCACCTACTCTTGGTGAAAATGGGATGACATGGAGCCGAATTATTCGATCGACATACTGGGAGGCAGTTATGGGGCCTTCTTCCAGAATTACCAGCTCAGCTTTACCGAGCAAGCTTATTCCAGCCCACACCATAACATTTGGACCTCCAAAACGATCCCTTTCACGTATGCAAGGTTCTGAAAAACGTTCTCCTTCTCTTCTCCACAAACACACTCGACGATCATCGCTGAAAAACTTCACTTTACTTTCGTCCGTAAAGAGTACATTTCTCCAGTTGTCTGTTGTCCACTCCGCGTGCTCGCGAGCAAACCTCAAACGCGCTGCACGATGCGCTCTTGTCAATATTAGACGAATAACATGAGATCTGGAACGTTGTCCGTCTTCATGGAGCTGATTTCGAATGGTTTGATCACCAATTCGTGTACCAGTCGATTGCCGCAGTCGATTTTGTAAGACGCGGGCGAAAATCGTACGCTCTCGACGTGCAGTCTATCGGATATACCGGTCTTCTTGAACGGTTGTAGCTCGCGCTCTTCCTGATCCAGATCTCCCCGTGACACTACCTGTCTCTAGAAAGCGTTCCCACGTGTTTCGAATAGCTCGTCGCGACACACAACGACGTCTTGCCACTGATTTCTGAGATTCTCCCTCCTGAAGCATAAACACTGCTCTTGTTGCTGTTTCCACATCCATATGACGCCGAGAGCCAGGCATAATGATCGCGAGTAACACCGAAATCAAGTCAAAATGAAAAAAGTAGACGTGCGACTGTAACATTCAGAATGTGACTGAGGGTACAAATGACTGAGAATTTGAGTAATAAACGTTTTTTGGAGTACTTCACTTTTTTGTCTACACACCATTGAATTCCTGACTTGAAACATTGATAACGTTAGATAAACATGTCAACAATACTTCGAAATGTTTAACTTCACTATTTACTACCAAACAATTTTTTTTAGACGAAATTCGAGATTAACTTTGAGTGGGCCCTATTTTGTTTTGAGTAGTTTATGTCACTCCGAAGGCGGTGCCATATAGAGTCACATGGATCAACACTAAGATATTTTCGGATTGATCTAGATCTTTTTAAAATTACTGTGTCAACGGGCCATATCTCAGTTATTAATCATTGTTTTTTTTTGCTCCTACCTATGCTGAAAATCAGCTATGCTGAAGATCCGGCAAAAAACTCAGTGGGCGTGTCTATGGGTTAATTTACTCGTTGAGCCCTTCGTCGCAAGCGACGGTTTCGGCTAGGACGGTGACCGGTACATTGTTATTAATCATTGCTGAAAACATTGGTTTAAATCTTCAAATACTATTGAACAAGATAATCTGTCATCGGTAATTTCTCAAACAGTTCCAAGCTGTATTTGTTTAGGTAAATCTTCAGTCTTCAATGACAGTTTATCCTTTGCACCCACAAAAGTTTGAGCAGCTTTGCCTCCGTGGCCTATACTGCATAACCCTGTGGTCTTACAGTGGTCGACAGTGAAATTAAAGGTAGCTCATAATCTATAATACAATACCGAATTTAGTCATTTAGTTTTACTGGTGGTAGGACCCCTTGTGAGTCCGCACGGGTAGGTATCACCACCCCGCCTATTTCTGCCGTGAAGCAGTAATGCGTTTCGGTTTGAAGGGTGAGGCAGCCGTTGTAACTATGCTGAAACCTTAGAACATAAATCTCAAGGTGGGTGGCGCATTTAGGTTGTAGATGTCTATAGGCTCCGATAACCACTTAACACAAGGTGGATTGTGAGCTCTTCCAACCATTAAGCAATAAAAAATAAAAATAAAACAAAAAAGTCAACATTGAATCAGTTGCTAAGGCGTTAAAACACAACAGACAACTATTTTAGTGTTCATAATATTATTTTTATATAACTTAGATGTTATTTATATCAAACAGTATTTTTTTATAACTTAAAATTTACTTCGGGTTATGCTACTTTTATAAAGAAACATCTAGAATCTAGACAGATATAAAACGATTTATTGTTTCTAATAATTCGCTATTGATATTGTATAATATACTACCTACAAAATATTGTCAGATATTATCGAAAAAATTAAGTGCAATCTGTCGCATTTGATTTATATCCTTAATTATATTAATATTTAAAACTAAAGGTCAAACTTTTATTAGGTTCCTACAATTAACAAATGCCTACGCATATTGTTATTTGTTTAAATGTTCTCTACTTAAAATATACAGCGAATACACGTCACATGTAAAAATATACTATTGTAACTAAACTTGAGACCTTAGAACTTGTATCTCAAGGTGGGTTGCGCATTTACGTTGTGAATGTCTATGGGCTCCAGTAACCACTTAACACCAGGTGGGCTGTGAGCTCGTCCACTAATCAAAGCAATAAAAAAAATTAAAAAAAAAAATAGCTATATTCGCACTGGTATTTGGATTAAGAAAATATGTCTTACTACTACATTAAATCGTTTTGTCAAAACGTAAAATTTACATTAAAATCTTTTTTGCGCATAGTATGTACAGGAGAAAAAGGTTTTACTTTAAAAAAATTAGTTTAATTGAAGTTTTTTTTTGTTGCCCTTGTAGGCAGACGAGCATAATTACGGCCCATCTAATGGTGAGTGGTTACCGTCGCCCATGGACTTCAGCAACGCCAGGGGCATCAGCAACGTCATTAAAAAGCGCCAAGGAGCCAGCCAGCTCCGTCATATATAATTTAGTGATTATTGTTCGACTAGTTATTTAGTGTAACGCACAACAATTTTATCCTTCGGGAGGCCTATGCTGTACAGCAAGACGATCAAGAAACCGGTGTCGAATAATAAAACTATAGATAATAAGTGTATTAAAAATGTAACTAAAATTAGATTGTTAACAAAGGCTATAAATAAATAAATAAAATAAATAACAATTTTATGCTTCCTACAATCTTTCTATGTGTGGTAGGTATTTAAATAAACAGTGGTAACGGTGATTTTATCGCTCATCTACGCGAGTAACATTATTTATCATTAATCGATATTTAAATATTTTATTTCTTTTTAACATGTCTATATTCCTAATGAATTATGTTAGTTTGGCATTCTAAATATTATGGTCGCTCGCTCGCAATTTCGGCAAAAAATCGGCCCGACCTCGACTTTAGTGTGCTTAGTGCGAGTTTTTTTTAACGTTCTCGATAGCGTAAAAGTTAACTCAAGTTTGTATGGAGTTGAAACGTTTGCCTACGACCCGTCACCGTCCTCGTTCGTTCAGCGTCCTCGTCGAACCCGTCGCTTGCGACGAAGGGCTCGACGAGCGAACTAACCCATAGACACAGCCCACTGAGTTTCTCGCCGGATCTTCTCAGTGGGTCGCGTTTCCGATCCGATGGTAGATTCTGCGGAGCACTGCTCTTGCTAGGGTCAGTGTTAGCAACTCTCCGGTTTGAGCCCCGTGAGCTTACCTACACACGCTAGGGTAAGCTGAAATAGCCTCTCAAGGCTATCAGCATAGATAGGAAAAAAAATTTGCTTACGTTTGCCGCTAGGGACGCTAGTCCAACTGCATACAAATTTGAGTTAACTTTTACGCTATCGAGAACGTAAAAAAACTCGCACTAAGCAGACAAATGAAGATTTAGACATCGCGTCATCTATTCATCGCCTCAGTACCTATCTTGAGTATTGATAGTACAGCTAGATGTAATTGATAGATTCGTGTAACGTCTTGATTGTAGCCATGAATTCCCGAACAAAGACACTCCCAAACGATCATTTTTCCTGTTCAATTGACGGTTTCACTTAATATTCTAGGAAGGGTGGTGATATTCGTGACATCGTGGTGTCTACAGTCTGTGTGATTGAGTACCCGTTTAATATAAATAATAACTGGGAACAAATCACGCGCGGTCATCTGGCCCGATATTAGGATTCCCTGTATCATAGGTAGGCCAGAGACTGACATAGATATTATATAAGTTTAAATAAATATATATAAGGTAGTGACTGGTTCTATGGTGTTTTTAAAATGATGACGTCAGCATTCCTGACGCCATTCTCTTCATTATTATCATTGCCTTCCGTAGTGAAGAGGCACTGGAAGAAGAAGAAGAAGAACAACGTCAAGGTTTGAGCCCCGCGAGCTCACCTGCTAGTTCGGTTAATCTGGAATAACCCCTCAAGGTTACTAGAATAGGTAGGAAAAAAACCATAACGCGAGCGGCGCAAATTTGCGATCGTACATACGTAAAAACTGTTAAGTAGGTACTTGTTGGCCGCGAGATTTGAGAACCGGCAATAAACATCAGTCGTCGTCTCTTTAAGACCCCGGATAGTTGAAATATGCAATACACACAATAAATACACTTTCACTGGGCATTCCTTTGAGACAGAATTAGGCTGGGCGGAGGTACCAAAGTGTGCGAACTCCGTCACCCTTCTAGATGAGCACGGAAACTGACTGAAAACAGTTAAATAGGAGCATCATCACCCTTTCAGCCTGGTAATCGATAGGCCGATGATGAGAATCGACTGCTTTCCCGACAGCTCGGAAAGACTGGAAAATCAGACTCGTATCTCCAGTCTAATAGACTGTTATCATAAGAAATCCCATAACAGTTCGTCTTAAAATTATACTAAGCATAAAACACAAGAGGTCAACGACATTACTAGCATTTAAATGTGTAGATTAGTCTGAAAGTCTAAATTTAAAACATAAAACCTACCGTTTAAATATATGTCCGATTTTTATTTAAAAAATGCTGAACATTCGTGATAAAAGAAAGATTAATAATTAACTTTTTTTATTTTATATTTAAATTGATTTCAGGTTGCGCTTTAAGTTGGAGCTTATCGACTTATGTGTTAAAATATAAAAATGAATTTAGACTGTAGGCGTTAGCGGCTAATAAATTAATAAATTATCTAGAATCTGACAGTTTGATGAGAAGCAAAAATGTTTAAATATTTTCATTAATCTCGTTTAAGTCCATTGTGACAGTTTAGGAATGCGATTTTATTTTTGTTATAGCTATACTTGGTACGTCGACGCGTTCACATGTTTTGTCCAAATATTATATGTACGAGTCTCAGTAATTATAGAAAATAAATCTATTCTTTACCACAATACAATTCTATGTACCTAGTCTTGCCATAAATACTGAGTGAGACAAAAGAAAAAAAATTCTATTGCAAATAACATTTATTACTTTTACAGTGTGTTAGTTTAATAAATAAATATAAAACATAAATATTTAAAGTATAAAAAGCTTATTCGAAGTGGTCTCCTTTGGCTGCAATACAGTCCTTTAAACGTTGAGGCCAGTTATCAATAGGAGCACGCACTCTTTCCATGGGAAAAATTTTCACTGCCAATCGTACGGATTGTTTTAGGGACTCCAAATTATCATGGCGTTTAGAGCAAGCCGTACTCTCTAAAACTGACCATAAATCATAATCCAGCGGATTAAGATCGGGACTAGACGACGGCCAGTCTTCAGCTCTGATGAAGTCCGAAACGTTCGTTTCCAACCAAGACTGCGTAGACCGAGCTTTATGACCTGGCGCCGAGTCTTGCTGGAAGGACCATTCTTGATTATTGAACATGGTGTTGTTAAGGGGCTTCACTATCTTCTCAAGAATGGTATCTTGATACACTTGTGCCGATATTTTGATACCTTTTTCACAAAAGTATGGCTCAGTCACTCCTTCATAGCTTAATACACCACCAAACTATCACTGAAATCGGATAGTGCCCACGTTGCACTCTGTCGACTGATTGGGAATCTTCCTTAGAGCTTTGAGCATAAATACGGTCATATTGTTTGTTAAAATGATGCTCAATTGTAAAAAAATTCTCATCCGTAAACAAAAATTTTCTATGACCTCCCTTTGCGTACCGCTTCAGTACTTGTTTCGATTTTACCACCCTATTCTCTTTTAGATTATCAGTTAAGAAATGACCAGTACGTCTCTTATAGGCTGAAAGTCCTAACTCATCTTTTAAAATGCGCGACATTGTTCTAGGTGCTATCTTCATCTCCCGAGATAAAATCTTTTGCTTTCGGACAGGATTTCTTCGAATTCTAGAATCTAGAAAATATCATGACCGTTGAAGTCGTCGTGGCCTAAAGGTTAAGACGTCCGGTGTATTCGTGTTGATCGATGCACCGGTGTTCGAATCTCAGGCGGGTACCAATTTTTCTAATGAAATACGTACTCAACAAATGTTCACGATTGACTTCCACGGTGAAGGAATAACATCGTGTAATAAAAATGAAACCCGCAAAATTATAATTTGCGTAATTACTGGTGGTAGGACCTCTTGTGAGTCCTCGCGGGTGGGTACCACCGCCCTGCCTATTTCTGCCGTGAAGCAGTGATGCGTTTCGGTTTGAAGGGTGGGGCAGCCGTTGTAACTGTACTGAGACCTTAGAACTAACATCTCAAGGTGGGTGACGCATTTACGTTGTGGATGTCTATGGGCACCCCCCGACCCCCACGTGCTATCCGTACAACGCCGCGCGTCGTCCGAGCACAATAGATCTGGCACTGCTGAGGAACGTAACTCTGCGCTTACACTCCATCGAGGCAATGTCAGAACTCGACTCAGACCACCGACCTGTCGTCATACAGCTCGGTCGCCCACTCAACCGCGAACCAGATACGAGGACCATGGTGGATTGGAAGAAGCTGGGCACGTGCTTAGCTGACACCGCTCCACCAATCCTCCCTTGCGACCCGGATTCAACTCCATCCCCCGAGGATACCGTCGAATCCATAAACATCTTCACTGATCACGTCTCGACGGCGATCATAAGATCCTCGAAACAAGTCGATGTGGAGGACTGCTTCCACCGCATCAGACTTTCCCCCGATCTTAGGAACCTCGTTAGAATTAGAAACGCGGCAATCCGGGCCTACGATCGATATCCCACGGATTCAAACCGGACTCGGATGCGTCGCTTACAGCGGGAGGTCAAATCCCGCTTAAGCGACGCCCGAAACGAAAACTGGGATAGTTATTTAGAAGAACTCGCGCCCACTCACCAAGCATACTGGCAACTAGCTAGGACCCTCAAGTCCGAAACTATAGCCACTATGCCGCCTCTCGTACGCCCCTCAGGCCAATCACCGGCTTACGATGACGATGACAAGGCAGAGTTGCTGGCCGATGCACTGCAAGAACAGTGCACCACCAGCACTCAACACGCGGACCCCGAACACACCGAGTTCGTCGACAGGGAGGTCGAGCGCAGAGCTTCCCTGCCGCCCTCGGACGCGTTACCCCCCATTACCACTTCCGAGGTTAAGGAGGCGATCGATAGCCTACAACCACGGAAAGCTCCCGGCTCCGACGGCATCCGCAACCGCGCGCTTAAATTGTTACCAGCCCAACTGATAACGATGTTGGCCACCATATTAAATGCTGCTATGACGAACTGCATCTTTCCCGCGGCGTGGAAAGAAGCGGACGTTATCGGCATACACAAGCCGGGCAAACCGAAGAACGAAACCGCGAGTTACCGCCCCATCAGTCTCCTCCCGGCGATAGGCAAACTATACGAACGGCTCCTTCGTAAACGCCTCTGGGACTTCGTATCCGCGAACAAAATTCTGATAGACGAGCAGTTTGGATTCCGCGCCAGACACTCGTGCGTCCATCAAGTGCACCGCCTCACGGAGCACATCTTACTAGGGCTGAACAGGCGGAAACCCATTCCGACAGGAGCCCTCTTCTTCGATATAGCGAAGGCGTTCGACAAAGTCTGGCACAACGGTTTGATATACAAACTGTATAACATGGGAGTGCCAGACAGGCTCGTGCTCATCATACGAGACTACTTGTCGAACCGTTCGTTCCGATATCGAGTCGAGGGAACGCGTTCCCGGCCCCGTCAAGTCACAGCCGGAGTCCCGCAAGGCTCCGCCCTCTCCCCGTTACTATTCAGTTTGTATATCAATGATATACCCCGGTCTCCGGAGACCCATCTGGCGCTCTTCGCCGATGACACCGCCATCTACTACTCGTGTAGGAAGAAGGCGTTGCTTCATCGACGACTTCAGACCGCAGCTACCACCATGGGACAGTGGTTCCGGAAGTGGCGCATCGACATCAACCCCACGAAAAGCACAGCGGTGCTCTTCAAAAGGGGTCGCCCTCCGAACACCACGCTGAGCATCCCTCTCCCGACTAGGCGCGTCAACACCCCCGCCCCCGCCGTTCGCCCAATCACGATGTTCGACCAGCCCATACCGTGGGCCCCGAAGGTCAAATACTTAGGCGTTACCCTCGACAGTAGGATGACATTCCGCCCCCACATTAAGACGGTACGCGACCGTGCCGCCTTCATTCTAGGACGTCTCTACCCGATGATATGTAGGCGAAGTAAAATGTCCCTTAGAAATAAGGTGACACTCTACAAAACTTGCATACGCCCCGTCATGACCTATGCAAGTGTAGTGTTCGCTCACGCGGCCCGCATACACCTAAAAACATTTCAAATTATTCAATCCCGTTTTTGCAGGATAGCCGTCGGAGCCCCGTGGTTCGTCAGGAACGTCGACCTCCATGACGACCTGGACTTAGAGTCCATCAGTAAGTATCTTCAGTCGGCGTCCATGCGCCACTTCGATAAAGCGGCACGACACGAGAACCCTCTCATCGTGGCCGCCGGTAACTACATTCCCGATCCTGCGGACAGAATGGAAAGCAGTCGACGTCGCCCAAAACACGTCATCTCGGATCCTCCTGATACACTAACGGTGCTTTTAGGTACTTCAAGCACCGGTCACCGTTCTCGTCGAACCCGTCGCTTGCGACGAAGGGCTCGACGAGTAAATTAACTCTCAGACACAGCCCACTGAGTTTCTCGCCGGATCTTCTCAGTGGGTCGCGTTTCCGATCCGGTGGTAGATTCTGCGAAGCACGGCTCTTGCTAGGGTTCGTGTTAGCAACATCGTCAGGTTTGAGCCCCGTGAGCTCACCTACTAAAGTTAGGGTTACGCTGACATAGCCGCTTAGGTAGGAAAAAAAAAAAAAAAAAAAGTATGGGCTCCAGTAACCACTTAACACCAGGTGGGCTGTGAGCTAGTCCACCCATCTAAGCAATAAAAAAAAAAAAGATTAGATGGACCTTTTCTGAATCATTGTAGAGAGGTCCATAAAATTTGCTCGTAGTGCCGCTATTGTAATCGTATGCAGTATGTATGTTGTTGTTTTCTTTTATTACTGTGTCCTTACTAACTTATTTTTAAGAAATCACTGTTACTAACATTTATATGGATCATTATATGAAATAAAAGAATTTAATAATAATAATAATACACGGCTTCATAGCGAAAAGTTTCGATCAACATCTTAACAGACTTTCGTTATCCAGCTGGGTTAAGGGCCTAATACAGAAAGCAGTTATCCTCGATACTGCACGCATTGTGAGGAGGTTTGAGAAACCTGGAGTCCTAACCACTGGTGGCTTGTGTCGTAGATACCGCCATCAGCGCCAATCTATTTTTATACTGTGTTTTTTAAAAAATTGTACTTTTAATATCTTTTTAAAAAAATATTATGTAATTAATAAGATTTTAAATAAATATAAATACAAAATAATAATATACTCGAATCCACTGAAAAGATCTGGCGAGAAACTCAGTGGGTTGGTTAAGGTCAATCTCGGGTGATCAAATAAAAAAAAACACACAAATAAAGAGCATTAAGTTTATTCACAGCTTAAGCTTAGATTCGTGCCGGGTGAGTATCGCGTCGACGTCGGCGGCGCGCAGGGCGAGCGCGGCGGCGTCGTGCGGCCCCAGGGCGCCGCTGCGGCCCGCGGTCTTCACCAGGAAGTGCTGGATGAACAGCCGCAGGCTCTCCCTGAACACGTGCAGCTTGGGCGGCCGGGCCACCCGCTGGAACACCTCGAGCGACGAGGCCACGTCTTCGTTCATTATGATCGACAGCAGAACTTGCCGCATGAAGCGAACCGACCGCTTGCTCAGCTCCGAGAACTGGATGATCTGTGGACGAGCACGGTCTGGTTAGTCTGCTCCATAGATAGTATAGTAGTTTTATTTTTCCAAATGGAAAGGCAAAGGTATCGAAAGGCACCATACAGCCTAATCTTTTATATATATATATATATATAATTTTTATGAAATATGATATTATGAAATGAAATGAAGCTGTTTAATATGAAACATGGCATGGCATGAAATGAAAAGAGACGAGATGATATGAGATGAAATATAATCTCAGTAGAATGGTGGTCGTTTACTGAGATTTTTTCAGTGGACTTTTTGGAGGATCCCGAGAAGTTACGTCCAACGGCTTTGTTTCATTTTCCCACATTTGTGCACTTTCACAGACACTAAACAGTTAATAAAGCACCGTTATTACACATTTAAACCTGAAGAAACACTAAATAGACAAAATAAAACAAAGCGCACAACTTCACGCCCCTCGCGTTCCCGCCAAAAAGTCCTGGTCCATAGGATAATACACATCATCATCAACAACAGCCCACAGTCGTCCACTGCTGGACATAGGCCTCTCCCAACCCACAGCACTGAGCGCGGTCTACGGCTCTCCTCATCCACTTCTTGCCGGCCACCGCTCGGATGTCATCGCACCACCTAACTATACTGTAACTGTATATTGCAACTATACTGAGACCCTAGAACTTATATCTCAAGGTGGGTGGCGCATTTACGTTGTAGACTTACTGCATAAGCAACTCAAGCACTCGACAATAATGTTTACGGGCATCGGCCACTAGATGGCTTCGCTTCGATTAGTTTCTCATTGCTCCTGTAGATGGCAGTAACGTAGTATCCTATATTTTATTACTAATGAAGGATTTTGTAAATTTTCAGAAACCACAAATTGATAAAATCTAATCAATTTGTACAGAACAAATAAATATTTGTATGTTTTGAATTTTTTAATTTTCTGTGTTTAGTTACACAATTAATTAAATGCCTTAACTTTAACAGCATACAAGTTTAGGGGCATCCGCTACAAGATGTCGCTAGTTTCCACATGGAAAAAATATTTATATTAAAGTATCGCAAGCCCTGGTCTGGTCGGCGCTAGGCGGCCAGCGGAGCCCGACGCGGAGTCTTACCTTGAGCACCGAGAGCGCCAGGCCCTTCTCCATAATTAAATGAACGAGGAACTGCGCTAAATTCGTTAGCGCCTGTTTCGACTGGTTCTCTATGTCCTTTATTTTGTCCCACACCGTGAACTGTATGGATAGCTGAAAGAAAAGGTTTTTATTGCTCAGAGTGAACGAACTCCCGACGTGACGGGTGTTGAGTTACAAACGGAGGCCCGGGACATCAACACGTAACTCCAGTCGCCCACGTTGACACATGAGGTGCAAGTCTCATTGTGTAACGCTGTCCAGGCAATGCTCACAATGCGCTCAGTGATCATGCAAATTTATAAACTTTGATTTTTATTACACGATTTTAGACCTTATTCGTTCATTTCTTAGGGTCGTTCGCTAGCTCGTGTTGTCAAATGCATATATCCCGAGGGAAATTAATATCTGCCACGGGGTTCGGCACTGACGTTAATTCTTCTTGCCTTTATCCCAGGCTCGGCAAAGGACGTCCTCTTTTCCATTCAGCTTATATCACACGTCATCACTGCGCTCACTCCCTGCCCTCACATATCGTCCCTCACACATTTCATCTAAGTCTTTTTAGAGCGCATAGAGGTTGAAGGTTACTAGTTCAAAGCTGAAGAATTAACGGCGACCAATGAACATTGGTGATGTCCGTGAGCCACAGTGATTACTCGGACCGCTCCGAGGTCTATTATACAACTAGCGATCCGCTCCGGCTCCGCTCGGGTCTTTAACAAAAATTTCCACGATATTTGACGTTGTTTTATTTTTTGATATAAAAGAACACTTATTGCGGCATAACTATAATAGTTAGTTAGCTAAACATATGCTGTCGCGACACTTTTTGTATATAATAATGTGTTCTACAAAGTCGTAGTAGGAAAGAGAAGTCGAGGAAGATTGCCAACCAGGTGGACAGACATTATCAAGGAGGCCACAAACACCAGCGTCCCGGGCGCCATTAAGCAGGCCGAATGCAGGCAGCATTGGAGGAAGCTGGTGCAAAAACTGGACCAAGGTGGTCACGACCCTCAGTAATGAGGAAACGACAAAGAAGAAGAAGAAGAAGAACAAAGTCGTAGTACATTATTTTATTCTGTCATCAATAGTTTTTGCAGGGCACGCGATGTAAATAATATTTTAGGTAATTTGTTTACACCTTGGGTTACATTATTGAAGTTTTAGTAAGGATCCCAAATTTTTTTCAAAAAAGATTTATGGCCTATGTTACTCGGGAATAATGTAGCTTCCAAACAGTAATTTTTTTTTTCAAATCGGTTCAGTAGTATCGGAGGCTATTCAATACAAACAAACAAACAAACAAATCTTTCCTCTTTATAATATTAGTATAGATTAGTATAGATACCTGATATTTCCTGTCAAACTCGCACAGCTTCCGTCCCAGGACGCCGTAGTACGGGTTGTACGTGGTCTCCTGGAGGCAGCAGGCCAGCAGCACGTGCGCCACCTCCCGCTCCTGCTGCCCCCGCAGGCCCAGGTGCTGGAGCTTCTCGAACGCATCCATGTAGTCCTGGAGAAGACGATATTACTATCCCCTTACTGTCCCCGGATAAGGACCCACTGTATTAAGGGCGCGCGGTGATAAGAGCGCAATATTAAGACCTTTTTTTCCTACCTAAGCTGATTAGCCTTGAGAGGCTATTTCAGTGTAACCTTAACTAGTAGGTGAGCTCACGGGGCTCAAACCTGACGACGATGCTAACACGAACCCTAACAAGAGCTGTGGTTCGCAGAATCTACCACCGGATCGGAAACGCGACCCACTGAGAAGATCCGGCGAGAAACTCAGTGGGCTGTGTCTGAGGGTTAATTTACTCGAGCCCTTCGTCGCAAGCGACGGGTTCGACGAGAACGATGACCGGTGCTTGAAGTACCTAAAAGCACCGTTAGTGGATCGGGAGGATCCGAAATGACGTGTTTGGGGCGACGTCGACTGCTTTCCATTCTGTCCGCAGGATCGGGAATGTATTAAGACCATTAGGATCAGTATTGCATGAGCATACGACCCGCCTTATGTTGAATGGTCATCGTCGCTTACGGCACAGTCGTTTCCTACGATAGCCACTCTCCACAATCCTCGTTCGAAGAAGGACATGTCGTAATGCTAAGGGAACACCGTGGAGGGGAGACTATAGATTTCGCCGAACAAAAATTAAAACTAACGCCATGGTTTGGTCTCGAATTTATTATGTTCGACATTTCGAACAGTTCTCACGGATGACTGCAATGTTATATGTATGAATATTGTGCCGACTACCGTCATATCTTCTATATTGAATAGGAATGAACTCATAGCTAGTTTTAATTACGTACATATATCAAAAATTCGCGAAAACCAAAGACGACTGACCGACGCGTAGTTTTTGAAGGTTTTGCCTTTCCGACCAACCTTGAATGCTCTGTGTATGGTGTCTTGAAATTTAGCTTGTAATCGATTTAAGCATCAATGTTTTTCAGCAAGAATTACCATCCAAACTTGAAATTGTGTTTTTTTTCAATACCAAACACAGAATTTCCTTCTTTTTTTATGATTGAAGGATTACTGGTGGTCCAGAGGCCTTTCCAGTTTCACCAGGACATGTAGGCGAGCAGAGGCTCAGCTAGTAGGAGTGGGATTTGCTAACAGCTGCCCGAGCGCCTCCGAAGGAGACCTGACAGCTCAAGAGCAGCTCAGAATTTCCTATAGGCCCCCAAATGTTAACAAAAAAAATGATCTATCACTTGCCTCTGCAGACATGATGACGCAGAAGATGCTCCTCCTGACGTCCGTGTTCATCCTCTGTTTCCGCGCGAGCTCCAGCAGCTTCTGGTCGACGGAGGGCGGCGGCCGCGCGTCCTCCCGCCGCGCCTCCCCCTGCCGCGCCCCGCCCTCCCACGCCGACCCCACCACCCACCACTTACCTCTCTCATCGGCTGCAATTAACATAACGCGTTCATCATGTTTTTTTTATTGCTTAGGTGGGTGGATGAGCTCACAGCCCACCTGGTGTTAAGTGGTCACCGGAGCCCATAGACATCTACAACGTAAATGCGCCACCCACCTTGAGGTCTCAGTATAGTTACAACGGCTGGCCCACGCTTCAAACCGAAACACGTAACTGCTTCACGGCAGAAATAGGCAGGGTACCTACCCGTGCGGACTCACAAGACCACCAGTAAAAGTACTACATATTTTTTTAATCCAAATACCAGTGCGAATATATCTATTGATATTTTTGCGTATGATGTGTGTTAGTTAATAATTAATTCCTTATTACTTAATTCGCCAATAATACCTTATTAAGTTCTATGTGATGGGAGTTTAATTAAAGTTACACTAGCGTTGCAAGATAAGTCATCATACGACGTGGATATTTCTGATGTCGCGGGGGTGAGGAACGCGGGGTTGGGGGAGACCTCCGGATCATATCGGGTCATTAAATCACGTATATGACGTTATTTCTTCAACTCTTCATCTCCAAACAACGTTTGCAAGTTTTATAAGAAACAAAATAAAAGCTTCTCGCCTTCCGCAAGATAGCTGGCGCGCCGTGCCCGCGACGGTCGTCGTGTCTCACCTTTCAACAAGTCTTCTAGTCGTATGTTGAGTGTCGTGACGTAGTTCCCCTTCCTGATGATCCCCTTGATGGACTTCCTCAAGTGTTCCGCGTACGCGGGGTCGTACTGCGGGATCTTGGTGAGGTTGTTGTTCTTCACCGCCATTAGAACTTCGAGCAGGAACTTTATGCGAGACCTGCGGGAAATTGTGGCCTGATAATAAATCTGCCGACATTTAACGAGACATTTTTACTGACTTCTAGGGGGGCCGTATGCACGCCGCGGGAAACAACTACACTGCAGCGCGCCCCGCGGCCCTCTCCACCCCCATAGAGACCAAGGCTGGAGAACCCCCCCCTCTGCCTCCAGGCCCAGCGGTGAAAGTATGGTGCGGTAAAGAAAGGAAAGAGTTCCACCGCCTCATTCTGCGAGGTGGGAGATTCGCAAGAATCGCCGGTGGGTAGCATCCCATTTATTTATTTTTTATCTACCTACCTATGCTGATAGCCTTGAGAGGCTATTTCAGCTTCACCTTGACGTGTAGGTAAGCTCATGGGGTTCAAACCGGGAGTGTTGCTAGCACTGGTCCTAGCAAGAGCCGTGCCTCGCAGAATCTACCACCGGATCGGAAACGCGACCCACCGAGAAGATCCGACGAGAAACTCAGTGGACTGTGTCTGTGGGTTGATTCACTCGTCGAGCCCTTCGTCTAGCGACGGGTTCGACGAGGACGGAGACCGGTGCTTGTAGTAGCTAAAAGCACCGTTAATGGATCGGGAGGATCCGTAATGACGTGTTTAGGGCGACGTAGACTGTTTACCATTCGGTCCACAAGATCGGGTATGGTCCCAGCCTGGATATATTTCTTCTTATTTACACGCGTGGTTTTACAATCCTGATTTCGAATTTGGGACGTCGAGTGCAGAACATTAAAACTGCGCCCACCCTCTGGCGGCGTCCTCGCTGAGCCGCGTCACTCTCTCCTGCGTCTCGTGTATGAAGTTCTTGAGGGCCAGAGGTTCCTCCTTCCGCAGCACTCCGCCGACCGCCCTCAGGGCCACCAGCACGCACTCTATGCCCTTCTCGGTGACGTCGGCGAGCAGACGCGCTAGCACGTCGTACAAAAGGGCCGCGTGGTACACCTGGAACAATTTCATGAAGAAATCAATGGTAATCAAAGGTCAGGGCGACTGGAGAGTACCGCGTGAAGCTTGAAGTCGAAGCCTAATGATTATAATAGTAATGTTACGCCGGTAAGAGTAACGCCATCTATCGCCGAATAGTCGAACGATTATCGAAGAATCTAGTAGCACCTAGATCACTCGAGAAGTACAACGCCATCTATTGTCAGACAGCGGAAACACAATACTAGAGATGTGTGGAATATTCTCGATAATTCTAGGGATGAGGTATCGACTATAAAAGCGTTGTAGGGATGGCACGCAGTCAGTGAGTAATCGGAACTACTCGAAGCGAAACAGCGAACGGATCACCTGAAGCGAAGCGGAACAAGCGAATTGAGAGTTTTAAGGTGTTTGTTGAGTGTTTTAATTGTTCTAATACAGTTTTTAGTTGTACTTTGATGTAATTTTATTTATTATTTCGGCCGTGAAGCAGTAATGCGTTTCGGTTTGAAGGGTGGGGCAGCCGTTGTAACTATACTGAGACCTTAGAACTTATATCTCAAGGTGGGTGGCGCATTTACGTCGTAAATGTCTATGGGCTCCAGTAACCACTTAACACCAGGTGGGTTGTGAGCCCGTCCACCCATCTAAGAAATAAATAAATAAAAAATAAAAAAATTATCCCGAACCCCAGCGCGTAACAGTAATATTTTATTTATTTCTCTTAAAGGTTTAGAATACAATACAATGCATTAATAATATTTAGAAATTGTATCAAATTAGAATAAACTTCCGAAAGAGTTTGGCGTTGGTACTAGTTGGAGTTTAAACACGAAGTCCTGTGTTGCAAATCTCCAGGCTACATGGGAGACACGTCGGAAATGTCGACTGCATCATTATTTTATCGGCATGATTTCACTGAGCGTGTGTCGTGCCGGGGTACGTTCCGTTCTTACCAGTTCTACATGATCCATACCTTGAAGGTGTAGAGATACGAGAGACAGGAGACGAGGTTGTCCAGGCGCTTATCCTCAACCGGCTGCGGGATCTGCATCGCCTTGTCGAACTCTTTACACAGCACTTGGAGGAAATGCGCCCCTGGAACATTGTGTACACGGCGAGTGTCCGGGTTAAACTCATCACCAGCGTGTTCTGCCGCTCCCATTCACCATCAGCCATGGCAGCCATATTTGATTTTATTTTATTGCTTAGATGGGTGGACGAGCTCACAGCCCACCTGGTGTTAAGTGGTTACTGGAGCCCATAGACATCTACAACGTAAATGCGCCACCCACCTTGAGATATAAGTTCTAAGGTCTCAGGTATAGTTACAATGGCTGCCCCGCCCTTCTAACCGAAACGCATTACAGCTTCCCGGCAGAAATAGGCGGGGTGGTAGTACCTACGCGCGGACTCACAAGAGGTCCTACCGCCAGTAATTACGCAAATTATAATTTTGCCGGTTTGATTTTGATTACAAGATGTTATTCCTTCACCGTGGAGGTCAATTGTGAACACTTGTTAAATAGGTACGTATTTCATCACAAAAATTGGTACCCGCCTGGGATTTGAACATCGGTGCATCGCTCAACACGAATGCACCGGACGTCTTCCTTAGGCCACGACGACCTCAAATCTAGTTTATATCCCTAATTGTTATCAAAATAGACCCCTCAATTATTGTAAATGCGATTGAAGTGTTTCAACCGACTTTAAAAATAGGATGAGTTTTTCTTGGTGAATAGATCTTGATGATTATGTTTCATTTAAAAGCTGAAGCTTCTCATGTCTTTTTTGGGTCCGCACGGGTGGGCACCACCACCTCGCCTATTTCTGCCGTGAAGCAGTAATGCGTTGCGGTTTGAGGGGGGGGGGGGGGGGGGCAACCATGAAACTATACTGAGACCTTAAAACTTATATCTCAAGGTGGGTGGCGGGACAACATTGTTGTTGTTGTCGCGGCCTAAAGGATAAGACGTCCGGTGGATTTGTATCTAGCGATGCACCGGAGTTCGAATCCCGCAGGCAGGTTTTTCTGATGAAATACGTACTTAACAAATATCCACGATTGTCACTTCCACCCATCTAAGCAATAAAAAAAAAGTAATGTTGTGCCGATAAGTATATAAGATTTAAAATACATGTATGTATATTTACTAACCTATTTCGGATCCAACATTGGCGTGCAGCACGGCGACCAGCGCGGCGTGCTCGGCCACGAGGCGGGCGGGCGCGGCGGGGGCGGGGGCGGGGAGTGCGGGGTTGGGGGCGGGGGGCGCCACGGTCGCGTGCAGCCACAGGTCGCTGAGGCTGGTGTTGACTGCGTGCCTGCTGTTGTTGGCGTACAGGTTCTCTATGGACGTGCAAGCCCAGTGCAGGTTCGTGCCCGCCAGCTTGTTCAGCACACCTGGACATTTTCAAAACACAATAATTTCATGGGACTTTTTGGGCGGGAACGCGAGGAATAAAGTAGTGTGATTAATTTTATTTTGTCTATTTAGTGTTTCTTCCGGTTTAAACGTATAATAACGGTGGTTTATTAGCTGTTTAATATCTGTGAAAGTGCACAAATGTGGGAAAATGAAACAAAGCCACTGGACGTAACTTCTAGGGTTCCTCCAAAAAGTCCATTGAAAAACTCTCAGTAAATGACGACCATTTTACTGAGATTACATTTCGTACCATATCATCTCATTTCATTTCACTTCATATTATCATTTTTCATTAAAATAAGAATATAAATTGAATATGCAATTTCGAAAAGGGCACATGTCGCATATTTTGTCAAATACGTTTGTTCATATACACGTAGTTTTGAAGCTTACCTACACCCATTTTATAATAATTCCAGTAATTTTCAATTGCTAATCAACACAAAAATATATCTCAAAAGTTAATATTTTAAATTTTACACTGCTTTAGAAAATAATCAGTTTTTTTTTCATTTCCTGAACATTTTACATTTTCAGAGATGTGCCCTTTTCGAAATTGCATATTCAATTAAAATAAAACTTGACCTAAAGGTCTTAGTTACCAGGTCATAAAATCCCATAAAAAAAACAATAATTTAATATGGCTTCAAATTGACTCAGTGGCATTGGCATACACAGCTCTTTTTTGATGAGTAATTACTCATTATTCAAACACAACTGAAAGTATTTTTTCTAAGAAGGCAGAAAACGTTTTCGCCTAATGAGCTATCAGCTGAGTAATTAGAGGTAATAAACATCATAAGGTAATGAGACAGACATAAGATAGAAGTCTCAATTATCTTGCATAGATTGTCTAACGTTGGGACCTGCCTGCAAGATATGAAACTTGCAGTCTCACCACTGGATATGAGTACAGTGTCTAAGTTACGATGACTTTCAAACAAAATATTAACATTGTAGTGTCATTCAACTCCAGTGACCTCTTAAACTTGACCATGCAAAATTACATGAAGCAGAAATGTACTTAGTAATATTCTTACTTTTTATTTGCCTCTTGAGTTGTGTCAAATCTTTTTCGAGTGCAACGTCTTGTTTACGTAGATGGGGCGGTATGTATGTACCTTTTTGTTCCTGTAAACAAAAACAAAATAACTATCACAAACACAATATCTTAATACAAATCTTATGAATATTATGGTATATGAAAAAGGAATAAGTCAAACAAATAAAAAATACATATATGTACACTCAAATATTTCCAACTGACTTTTTTGATCACGTAATCAGACCTAGAATAATATATCCCCACTGAAGATACCCATTGGATTAACTAAACATTATGAATAAATTACCATTTTTCATGTTATTTTACCACTAGAGGAACCTTAAATTTTCTCTAGATTCAATATTAAAATTCATCAATTCATCTGTATATATGAAAATGAATTGCTGTTCTTTAGTCTCGCTAAAACTCGAGAACGGATGGACCGATTTGTCTAATATTGGTCTTGAATCATTTGTGGAAGTCCAGAGAAGGTTTAAAAGGTAGATAAATGAATAAAAATGCTCGGAATTAAATAAAAATAGCAATATTGTTTTTTCTGTGATGTGTCCCCTGTCGGACGGATTCCTTTTGTTTATTTTATACAAAAGTTTAGGTCTTTTATTTATAGATTGAGGCACTACGAAGTCTGCCGGGTCAGCTAGTAATATATATAAATGCAATATCTTGCTGTGGCCCTCCCATCTAATGTCCGTAATAAGGGTGGTAATCCCTTTGCTTGTCTTCTTACAATGGCACAAAAGAAAAAAAAAATCTGAATGTGTGAGACAGTCATGCAATTACAATAGAGATATACTTAAACCTAAGGCTTAAAGATGTGTGGCAGAATACACAGTATGATTTTTATGACCTTCAGATGGATCATGGATTATTTCATCGATCTAAATTAATAAGAAAATACTAAAATTACCTTTATGACATTTCCGTCTTTATCTCTCTTACGTCCATATATATCCTCCCAAATGTCAGGTTTCTCATTAGGTTCAACGTTTTCATCATCTATATCATCGCTAGACAAATGAGAGATCTCATCATCACTGAACACTTTAGATATGTCATCCGCTTTAATTATTCTTTCTTTTTTCTCTTCTTTTGTCTTCTTAATCTGTTTTCCTAGAAGTAGAAAAAAATATTTTGTATCAGAGAACACTGCATCAAATATATCGAGGGGTCAAAGGCCATTTGATTTTGCAACTTTGCAGGAGAGCCATTTAAAGTTTAAAATTAGAAAAATTATTACAACAAAACAACCTTCTTCAGCTATTTCAACCGAGTAAATTTGATTGAAGTTAAATTAAAAACATTGAACTGTTGATGCTATTACCAAATAAAAGGGTCCTATAGTTACAAAGAAAAAAATCATGTATTAAAGGAAATGTTGCCTAAACCAAATAACATTTCACTCCTCAATACATATTATTATACATATTATATTGTGATTTTGTCTCATATCTTTGGAAGCATTGTGTAAATATTTTTTGTGTTTAACAATACATTGATCCTACAGGAATCAATGAAATTCTGATATCATTGTTCCTGTAAAACAGTGTCAGATTATCAAAAAGACGCCTTGCTTATCCAAGTTTAAGTGTTTTAACAACACTGTAGTCTATACAAATACCAAACAGTAGTGTTTCATTGTTTCATATGTGCAAATGTAATGGGCACTTGGGAGATACTCTATTTCTAATTCTTTTTGTAGTAAGTAGTAGTAGTAATTTTGGTTGTATTCTAAAGTAATTACAATGCTAATTTTAGCTATGTGTACCTCACTGTTCACATTTGTTTGTACAAGTTTTTGATAGATTCCTTCTCTAGTAATATAGAGTGGTGCATTTACTTTGTCCTATACAATATAACATAATCTTGTTAGTTTACCTTCTGGTTCATCATTTAAATCACTTTCATCATTATCACTGGACAGGTGTGCTTTTTCATCTTCACTACTAGCATTGCTTGATTCTTCTTTTACTGTTCTTTCTTTAATTTTCTTTTTGTCTGTTTTGTTCTTGCTAGAGATTTTCGGTTTTTCTGGAAGGAATAGTTTATCTATAAGTTAAGTCTGCAAATGCAATTTTAATCAGAAGTTATATTTGTGATGGACATTTAGATTACTATTGTCTACTCTACCCTAATCATTCATCATAGTAGAGGTAGTGTTATTTATTATATTTTTAACCCTTTCACTTATCTTATTAATTGAGAGGTCACTAGACCCTTTAAATTTTTTGTGTCATATTGCCAATAATCTCTATGCCCATTTGCCAATCTAGGGTCTACCGTTCACAAGGCTCACCAACCAACATGCTTCTATTCTAAAGATATGATATTACCTAATGATACTACAATAGCAATAGCAAGCCTATCAATCAAAAGAAGTATCAAAGTTATTAAATAAATGTGGCTATCAAACTAAGGCAAGTAGGTAGTTCAAATCTCCTATCATATAAAGTTTCGTTTTGTTTCATCAAGGGAGCATCAAGTCATCTTACCTTCGAGCTCACTATCTGTTCCATCATAATCATCATCCAAATCATCATATTCATCACTTAAACCATCTTCTGCCTCTTCAGCACAACTCTCTTCACTATTGTCAAATTGATCATCACTATTGTGCAGATCTACTTCCTGAGATTTATTTTGGTGTTTGTCTTTTCCTGTAACAATTGCTATGTCTTCTTCAAAGTCTGAATCACCATCAACTTCAGCTAAATGTTTTTCTGCAGCCACTATCTGTTCTGTTGTTGATCTGTCACATATTTCTAAAAGGTCTGTGTATTTTGTAGAATGGAAACAGTCATGTTTGAGATAGACTTTCTTCCAAAGAGAATACTGTTAGTTTAATTAGTAGGTTTTTTTAGAAACCAGTTTTATATAAATTTTAATATGATCAACTTTAATATAAATTAATAAAGTCCGGTAACTCACTGGGAAACTTGACAGGTGTTTATGACAGATTTAAATTTTTGATTTATAAAAAAATATAGGTTTATTGAAAGGATACAGTCCAAACCATCTTCAGAAAAGTAATTGTTCTTGTTTTTAGATTTATTTAGGCCCATTTGTTTCTCAAGCTTTTTTATCAGGAGATCTTCTTCCTCATTGGCTTTGAGGAGTATCTTCCGTCGCTGTTCTTCCATCTCTGACTTTAATTGGTCTGCTTCGTTGATTTCCTTTTGTCTCTCTTTGTTAAGGATGTCATAGCTTGGCGCATTGGGTTTCTTTCGTTTTTTCTAAAAATGACCTGTGTTTTATTAACTGTGCCACCTGATAATAGATTCCTAAATTAATTTAATTGATACTTTATTTTAATATGACAGCATCCGCATTAGTATTACCTAGTTATCTTTAAAAATATAATATATTTATAGGTAAAACTTTGTGAGTTTAAAATTCCTTAGAAAAATTCCTTAATATTGCTTAAAAGTTAGAAATTTAAAAACCTTCATTTCTGTAGTATCTTGTCCATCTGCTGGTCTCTTTACGAACCTTCCCGGAGTATGCTGGGGATGAATTATAGACGGTTGTGGGGTTTTTTTCTTCAAATAATGTTCTTGGCGATGAATTTTTTTTTGCTGCCTTTTCTGTTTGCGTATAGTCTTACGACTATTTTCAAACTTTAAACGAGGCACAGGTTTTTTCTTCATTGTTAGGTTGGTTTGATGTTTAAGAAAAGTTTGGGCAATTTTTTTAGGTTACTATTATTTTGATTTGACCATTTGCCTGACACTTACAGCAATTATTATTTCTGACACTTGACATTGTTGACAACATAAAGCAATCTATGGCCAAAACCCATAGACCTTTATAGTAGGGACACGACATATTGTTCTATACGTACAATTGCTTATATAAATAGCACCCATTTTGAAGGCACATACATAAACATATATCTATCTCGTTCTTACTCAGCACTTTAACTCGCAGGAAAACAATATAACAGTATTTCAGTGCGTACATAAAATGAAACTTGAATATACGTAAATGTCTCCGTCTCTGTCTAATGAGGCCGAAAATCCGCCATGTTTAAAACCAAATGTCATTGTCACATCAGTTCGGCTGTCTGTTTTGGGTTGTACATTATTTATTGACTATGATATCGATTTAATATGATTGATTATATAAAATTTCATAATTTATCATGCTTAAAACATACAAAAATAATAATTAAAACGTATATTATAGGATCTCAAGAAAGTCGATGTCCTAAAACTATTATCTATATGTATTTAAATTCATTATGGAGCCCTCATCCGAAAAATCCATTTTTCGGTCGGAATCTATTGATCATGACACTAATCATAAATACCACTTTAAAATATGTCATCAAAACATATTTAGACATTCTGTTTAGATATTTCGGGAAAAAGGCTACCGACAAAATCTCTTCGGAACTATTTAAATAAAATAGATTTATTCCGCAATGAGTAAAACACTATTGTAAATTTGTTAAATATTTAATAATTAAGTGATTTTAGAGAGGAAGTCACAAGGAATGACGTTTGTAATTAATGAATAAATGTTCTGTAGGTTTTTTTTTTTCACGCGGTCCCTTGATAAGTTTAAAATTTGAATCACTCTCAAGCGAAAGTGATTCAAATGGTGCGGCGCACCTTCCTTGGGGTGCGCTGCGGTAGTATGTTACGGACTTTAGAGTCAGCAAAACAATTAAAATAGATTGTAATAGTCTAAGAAAAACACGTACTCAAAATACGATAACATTTAGCATGCTAGAAATGGGCAGATGGCTTTGAACTACGCCATATCTTTATGTTTTGCGACAAACGTCAACTTTATAAAATCAGTGTAGCAACTTTTAAAAATCATCATATCGTTTACTTGGCAAATTCGAAGGACGAACTTGTCTTAGATTTCACCCATCTAAATCATATCATATTTGCACATAGCAATATACCTACTTACTTCCCATTAAAGTATAAATTCTACAAATAAATAATACTCAACAATATTTAAAATAAAATGAGCCAAGAACGTTTATCGATAAAACCTGATAACATTGAAATCTTTTGTACAGCACTAAAGCCGCCATGTTTTGTGGCCAGATGACGTCACAGTGGCACGAAATTTTGGTTGACGTTTCATTTCCATAGGTTTCCTACTTCATTGCCAAAACCATAGACCTTTTTTTAGATTCCTCCACTGGACAGGTGAAAAGAGCATAGCGTGCAGAGCCTAATATTTTTGAGAAACCGAAGCAATTTCTATTGTACAAATGGTAAAGTGGTAAAGCTAGCGCCCCTGACTATTGGGATTTCGTGCAATCCTGTGTGTGAGGAACTTATTTACTCCAAAAGAAACATAAATTGAATAAACAAGGTAATTCACGGATAATTTACACACACAGGATGCATAGGACAATTTATAGCTCTTCGCAAGCACCGTTAAGTACAATATAATCTTTGCCAGTTTTGGAGTGTTCTTAGGGAGTATGTTAAACTCTGCTGTAGGCTCGTTCACTCATGCAAGCAATAAGTAAAAAAATATACATTTGCGCTTTTGATCATCAGACTTTGTTCGTGAACGTATATTAAATAATATTGCCGTAGTTAAATTGGTATTTGTGACCTTTAAAAACCAATATGGTTACGCTGCGGCGTCGGCGTGATACTCGACGAGCACATCAGAGATTATCACGAAAATTTCGTATTTCACGATGAAAATTTTCTTGTTCCGTACGAACTGAAAACCCAGTAAAAAATTGTCCACACTGTTTATTAAATCTTAGAATAGACTACAAAACTTGGAATGTATTTTTTTACAAGGTGTTAAATTGAGATAAAAAGATTTTAGGGAGATTTGGAGATAACTAAGGGGAAATTACCTCTGCAGCCCTAGTATTAGTTGTCAAACTAATAAAAAAGTTAGACTTTGTCTATCAAAAATTCACAAATGTGTGACGGTCGGGGATTCTGCTATAACAATTTCGGACTAGATTAAAATTAAAAGCACCTTTGAGCAAGCTACAGCTTCCTTAATATTTATTTATTAAAATACTATTATAGTGTGCAGGAATGATGGTGGAAGGCTCATTTACTCGGAACGAAGTGTTCCAAATGGCTATAAGGGTCGCATTTGTGTCTGCAGTGACTTATTTCTCCATAAAGTGGCTGGTGAACCAAATAGATCCCACTTCCAAGAGTCGGAAGAAGGCCGAGGAGCGAGCGCGGGAACAGTTACGCAAGTATGTATCGATCGCTGTTCGCAATGTCATCAGTCGTTAAAATCTTTATATTTGCAAAAAGAAAAAATTAACTCCGAAATATAATACGCATGTACATAACTTACTTACATCAGACTCAAATTGTCCT
Organism: Bombyx mori; assembly: GCF_030269925.1. Taxonomy (NCBI): domain Eukaryota; kingdom Metazoa; phylum Arthropoda; class Insecta; order Lepidoptera; family Bombycidae; genus Bombyx; species Bombyx mori. The sequence goes on along the minus strand of NC_085109.1, from coordinate 12,985,358 downwards.
TTTTTTATCCATACAAGACTGGACATAACCTCATCAGTACAAAAAGTTTGAAAATAGAATTGAATGTTCATTAAGCATACCTACTATTTTGCTTTTAAAGTTACCATATGTACAGTCTGTTGAGTTTGATTGGTTCTCTTAAATAGTCTACTCCTATAAAAGCTGTAAGTAGTTATTCTTAAAACATTGAAAGAATGTGGTTAATAGAGATATGGCTTTGCTACAAAACATATATTAGAATTCGTTTTTTAACTAATTATGTTCTTCGTAAGCTACGTTAACTTAACTTAATTTAAGTTAACTTTATAGCGATACCAACTTTGTTAATCTCATATTCACTGTTTGCATTGAAGAAATTGTTCAATCAACTTCCGATTCAACCTCTTAATATAGATGGAATCTATCCGTTATGACTGGTCAACATAACATTCACATTACATCACAAAGTGCATATGTTTTTCAATATATTTAGATCAACAAATATTGTACCTCCACAAATAATATTGATGTTAGTGGAATTATTGTCGGTGTTATTACATGTTTATTCTGGTTAGATACATTCTGATTAAAAGAGACATGAGAACTGAATCAATGACTGTATTTTATTTTAAAGTATGTTTTATTGAGAACCTAAGTAAAACTCATCAATTGCCGTGAGTTTATAGAGTATTGAAAAATAGCATTATATATATTCTTAAATCGTATCGAAGAAATTACTAACAATATGATGTATAGAATTACCAAAACATCAAATCATTGTTGTTGCATTGTAAACAATTTTATTGGAACAGATTCAATTGGCCAGAGACACATCCTTTGTTCATTAAATAATTATAAAATGAATATATTATTACCTTAGATGGGAATGAATCTAGTTATTTCATTTAAATTTTCTGCAATAAAAACTATTTGTTCAAAGTAGTAACATTGTTTCATAGAAATATACTTGTATATAAATTATGTATTTATTTATGTATATGTTCTTAATATTAATGATGAGTCACGGTGCATCCCGTGTATGTTAAGGGTATCTTGCAGAGCAGGCCTTGGGGGCAAGCATACAGTTGCTTTGGACAAACTTACGGACCATGAAATGATCATAGCGTCACAACTAGTTATCCCAGATGAGATTAATGTGAGTATAATTGATATCTACTTAGTCAGACAATCTTGGTGGGGGTTGTGGTGGGCTGATGATTTACATGAAGAAGCATTTCCAGGATTTCCTTCCTGGTGATCCAGCTTCCAAGCGTAATAACTAATATGCATTTTCATGCAGATTAAGCTTAGACAAGAAGAATCCTCAATGAAGAAAAGCAGAGCAAAGTTTTTTAAAATTATATAATAACTATACAAGTAATTTTGCTAAAAAGGATAACTTTTGTTAATAAAAAAAAAACACATTTTTCAGGTAAGCTGGAAAGATATAGCTGGATTAGATAACTTGATCCAAGAGCTTCGGGAAACTGTTATCTTGCCTATACAGAAAAGAGAATTATTTGCTGACAGCAGGCTCACACAACCTCCCAAAGGAGTGCTCTTACATGGACCTCCTGGTAATATAAAATTTTGCAATTATTTCAAGTATTATGTAATGGTTTTATTTATCGGAATATATCAGTCTTGGGATGAGAGGACTCCTGGCTCTTCTGGACTTTATATGGACTTTAATCAAAGATCATAGACAAACCAAGACAATTATTAGTACTCACCTTGAAGCTTAAGGCCTCAACAACTTGTATATGTCCTATTTCACAAAGCGCTAATCATTATTGCTGATAGACATTACAGTTGTTACAATAACGGATTAGATCTTGTTAATAATCAGTATGAAAGTATATTATTATTAGATTGGTAGTTATTATTAATACTCACATCACAACTATTGTATGGATGATGGAAAATTATTTATTAATTCTTTGAATGTGGAATGCATCACTTGGTGCTAATGTCACATCATGTGACCTACTGAGTTTTCGGTCGCCCGATCTTCTTAGTGGGATCACGCCTATCAGTCAGTGAAGCCAGAATAGACCATCGAGGCTACTGGCAGTTAGGTAGTAAATAAAAAAAAAAGCATCTAGACAATCAAGTGGTTAAACTAACAACCCGCTACGAGAAACCCCTTTTTTGTTTGTGTTTGAACGTAAAACATATTAATAATTTTTCTTCCCTTTGATTCTCAGGTTGCGGTAAGACGCTCATAGCCAAAGCGACAGCGAAGGAAGCACAGATGAGCTTCATCAATTTAGACGTGTCGTTGTTGACGGATAAGTGGTATGGAGAGACGCAAAAGCTAGCGGCCGCTGTATTCAGCCTCGCAGTGAAGTTGCAGCCCTGTATTGTGTTTATTGGTAAGTTAACATCAAAGAACAAATCATCAAGTAACAAAGAAACATCTCATCAAGTAACAAAGAAACATCTCATCAAGTAACAAAGAAACATCTCATCAAGTAACAAAGAAACATCTCGTCAAGTAACAAAGAAACATCTCATCAAGTAACAAAGAAACATCTCGCCAAGTAACAAAGAAACATCTCATCAAGTAACAAAGAAACATCTCATCAAGTAACAAAGAAACATTTCATCAAGTAACAAAGAAACATCTCATCAAGTAACAAAGAAACATTTCATCAAGTAACAAAGAAACATCTCAGGTCCGACACTAATGTTGTGCTAAAGTTGGTTATGTTTCTTTTTGTTCACAGATGAAATTGAATCCTTTCTACGTACGCGTACTCAGCACGACCATGAAGCCACTGCCATGATGAAGACCCAATTCATGTCATTGTGGGACGGACTCATCACCGACCCTACTTGTACAGTCATTATTATGGGTGAGGATTTTGTGTGATGTACTTGTGTGTTATATGTTATTCGGATTGAGATTTGATAGAAATATTTGTATTGTAGAAAAGTTTTAAATTATTTGCGAGTCATCTATCTTACGTTGATTGTGCTATGATAAAAACGGTTTTTCAAGTACTAGAAAAAAACAAAAATCAGATTATGATTTGTATAGATTACGAAAGAAACATTTATTGTTAAATATTCAATAATAGTTTCCAAATTTGTTGATAATTTATTAAATAGCTTACACTACCAGATATATTATTATAGTCATTATATGAATGTGTATAAGCCACGCCAATAAATAAACGAATCTAAAATGGCGGCGGCGACCATGCGCTCTCACTCTAAACTATTGCTGTCTTTAGTCGCACACGGCGTGTACTGCATGCAAAAAAAATATCAGTTCTGACTGGTAAATAATATGTGTCACAGTGATGCACGCGAAATCGTGTATAACGAAGAATCTCGAGAAAATAAAGAAAAGAAATTTTCTTTTATATATTTTTTTACAACAAACAACTTTTTCTTTCTTTCTTTTTATTTGTTGACCCTACCATCTGTCAGTGCAGGTACATAGACGCCATTTTCGATTAGTTTCTTTATTGCGCTGGTCCGATTAAATTAAGACGACTTTGCAATCCAGCATCAATGTCGCTATCCACTGCGCGGAGGACAGGAGGGAATGGTTTTTTTTTCCTACCCAAGCTGATGGCCTTGAGAGGCTATTTCAGCGGAACCTTAACTAGTAGGTGAGCTTACGGGGCTCAAACCTGATGACGTTGCTAACACGAACCCTAGCAAGAGCCGTGCTTCGCAGAATCTACCACCGGATCGGAAACGCGACCCACTGAGAAGATCCGGCGAGAAACTCAGTGGGCTGTGTCTGAGAGTTAAGGCCAGGAGGGAATGGAGGAACATAGTTCTAACAAAAGCGCTCCGTAAAGGTCACGACCCTCAGCACTGAGGAATACGACGCACGGAGGAGGATACTTTGGCGTGCGAGATTGTACAGTGTCGTTTTTGGTTCCAGGTGCAACGAACCGTCCCCAGGACTTGGACAAGGCCATCCAGCGCCGCATGCCCGCCACCTTCCACGTGCCCATGCCCAGCGAGATGCAACGGGAACGGATACTCAAACTCATCCTGCAATCCGAGCCGGTTTCTGATGATGTAAATGCATCTTTTTTTTTATTGCTTAGATGGTTGGGCGAGCTCACAGCCCACCGGGTATTAAGTGGTTACCGGAGTCCGTAGATATCTACAGCGTAAATGCCGCCACCTATATGAGATATGAGTTTTAAGTTCTCAGTATAGCTACAACGGCTGCCCCACCCTTCAAACCGAAACGCATTACAAAAATAGGCAGCGTGGTGGTACCTAACCGCGCGGACTCCCAAGAGGTCCTGCCACCAGTAATATAAGAAGAGAAGGAGAGAAGGAGATATTGAATTGTGTAAGTAATACGTTCGGGCACGGTTCCAGATCGAGTACCGGCGGCTGGCGGCGGCGACCGACGGCTTCTCGGGCTCCGACCTGCACGAGCTGTGCCGCCACGCCGCCGTGTACCGCGTGCGGGACCTCGCAAGGGACGAGGTGGCCAAGGAGATGAACCAGGTCAGTCCACTGCCGACCATAACAATCATTACACTTTATAAAAACATGGCAAAAAAACTCGAAGTCTTCATGGTCTAAAGGAAATGACGTCTAGTACATTCGTATGTAGCTATGCAACGGTGTTCAAATCCCGCAGGCGGGTACCAATTTTTCTAATGAAATACGTACTTAACAAATGTTCACAATTGACTTACACGGGGAAGGAATAACATTGTGTAATAAAAATCAAACCCGTAAAAGTATAATTTGCGTAATTACTAGTGGTAGGACCTCTTGTGAGTTCACACGGCTAGATGCCACCATTTCCTGCCTATTTCTGCTGTGAAACAATAATTAATGCATTTCGGTTCAAAGGATGGGGCAGCCGTTGTAACTATACTGAGACCTTAGAACTCGTATCTTAAGGTGGGTGGCGGCATTTAGGTTGTGGATGTTTATGGGCTCCGGTTACCACTTAACACTAGGTGGGCTGCGGGCTCGTCCACCCAACTAAGCAATAAAAAAAATCGTGCTGGAGCAATTTTTGTATACCAACCCATGCATCAGCCCGCTGAGTTTCTCGCTCTCTCAGCGGGTCGCGATTCCGATCCGGTACTAGAATCATTCGCGAAGCAGCTGCTCTTGAGTTGTCAAGTTTCCTTCGGAGGCGCTCGGATAGCTGTTAGCAAATCCCACCCCTCCTGGCTGAGCCTTTGCTCGCCCACCAGTCCTGGTGAAACTGAAAAGGCCTCCGGGCCACCAGTACACCTTCAATCATTAAAAACGAGGCCTTCAGGACGTGGATCTAAACGTTTTACAAATTTTACGACACCACGTTTAAAGTTTTTTTTAAGCATAAACTTATTGCTTCGTGGAGTTTCTCTTACAATTAATATATAATATAAAAAATAAATAAAAAAACTGTGGTGTGGTGTGAGTGAGGCAATAAATGATTTTATTATTATTATCATTATTATAATTAATAATAATAATCTGAATTTAATTAAACTTGTAGAAGGAGAACCGGTCGAGTACGGAGTCGGACGACGAGTACCAGGACGCGGTCCGGCCCATCACGATGGAGGACTTGCGTTTGTCGCTCAACAAACTGAAGGAGTCCAAGATACAGTGCGGCGCCCTGCCCGGACACGTGAGGATAGAGCTCGACTAGACGCCGCCATTATTCGTTTGTTTCCTAATAGACTTACCGTTTCGTGCCTCACAGGTGAAATTTTTTTTTGTTGTCCTTGTAGGCAGACGGCCCACCTGATGGTGAGTGTTTACCGTCGCTCATAGACTTCAGCAATGCCAGGGGCAGAGCCGAGCCGCTGCCTAGCGTTAAAATAGAAATGTGAATGGTTAAATATTAAATACGCTGTTCAAAGCTTGAGAACCACTGTTTTTTTTTTTTTGTAATTTCGATTGTCTCATTGTATGTTGTAGTTGGTTTATTTATTAGTGACGCGGATCCAAGATCCCACGTACATGTATGCGCGATATATTTTATGTAAATTATAATAAATCCAAAGGAATAGTTTTTTCTCATTTACACAATCATCTCTATACAGAAGTATGAATAATACCTACAGTTGCCTTAAGGTGCAATTAATAATAGTTGAGACCACGAATTAACAAGAATACTTGAATGACATTTAAAACAATTGAAATTTGTTTGCAAGCAAACGTTAGAGTGAAGGTAATTGAAATAATTTTGTGAGTTATTCATATAGTTATTCGGAATTATTAAACCAAACAAATATTTAAAAAAATACTACTGTATTCAAAAAAAAGTAATAATATTAAAAATAATGTAATAAATTAAATTAGCCATTTATAGTGATACATAGAATAAACGCGCTAGCCACGAACTAAAATAAATCACATATAGAACCATTAGCCTCATGAAGTAACATCATACATTGAAGTTGGTGTTGAAAGATGCTAAAATAATTCGGTTTTGTTTGATGATTTAAAATGTTATCGTATCCTCATAAAAAAGGTGATTGATAGATAGCATTAATTTAATTAATACGTCTGGGAGTTAATCTTCCATGGCTTTATTGTTTATTACCTAGTGCCTGTTTCAGTTTAGACAATTAAAACTATAATTAGGTGTTATCTATACTAATATATAAATCTACAGTGGTTTTTACGGATGTTCCGTTACAACTACTGAACTATGTATCCGATTGACTTGAAACTTGGTATCCATGTAGAAAATACATGTACTTAATGGATAGGCTAATATTTATACGAGTGCTGGACTCCCTGCACCAGTTGCGGGGGCGTTAATGATGAGAATCTTTGTGGGGGTGAGAAATAATAATAATGTTAATTTCAAACGCCGAGCGAAGCGGACGGGAACTGATAGTTTATCATACAACAGGATTGGACCGAACGTCATAAATCTAAAAGCCAGCTGTCAATATGTCAAACTCAAAATATGTATAGTTTCTGGGAAGGTCGTATGGACAAATTAAGCACGAAATGTATTGTAAAATTTATTTCGTTGTATTTTAAAAATAATTGACGCCCCCTCTACCCTCTCGGGGTGAATGTCGGCTTCGCTGTACATTGCGTGTTCAAGAAATCCCTGATATATATATGCTATGCTGTACATCAAGGTCATAGCTCACGTCTAATTCATCCGAAAACCTTTTATAGGGATCCGTGTGTAGTTTTTCCTCTATTTACGACTTTAATTTCAGTTAAAAAATGACATCTTATCTTAACCTACATTAAAACCATAAACAATGTTTTTGCAAAGTTGAACATTGGGTTTGTGGGTTGGATGCGTTACATATCATCCTTGAAGTGAAGCCATAGTTACGGATATAACATGTGTTCACGGGTGCTCACGTTTGACTGTCTGTTGATTGTGCACAATAAATCTTAATGGAGGGTGATGGCTGAAAAAGCTTTTCATTCTAGTTAGTGAAGAAAAACCAACCCTTCTTTGTAACAAGAACAATGCTAAAATTATTGGAAGTAAATAAACAGTTTTAATAAATCAAAGTTGTTGGTAGTTTGTTTAAAGTTTTAACGGAGAACAGATATTTATATATGTTTATTGATTATTATGAACATGTTGATGATATACGAAATATTTATAATGTAAAATAAGAATTTATCAAAATAACCTCTATGGTCCAGTGGTTCGGTAGATTTATCAATAAAATTGTTGAAGTTTATTTTTGGTCGGATTCATATTGAATGTTTTGTTTGATTCTTGCTCGCACATTTCAGACAGTGTCAATGACAGACAAAACATTCGATAACTAGACGTTCTATTCTGTATACTGTGTGCATTTGTTGGCTTTTATATATTATAATATATGTACATGCTTTTTGATATAATTGTTTTTATAAATTTGAGTTGAAGTATTTACTGTAATTATTTTTGTGTTGAGTGTTGCCATAACTTTAGAAAAAAACGTTCCAAACGATTCCATATAGTTATGGAGGGTAGGAGTAAGGAATAACATCTCAGTGTATTAAAAAGTGTTGAGAGGGAGCCAACTAAGGTAGTGCTATGGTGCTATTATGGTAACAAGTGGAGATATTTAAAAAATAGCGCCGTAAACTACTTGAATAGGATGCTAAATTAATAAGGAAAGAAACATTTCCTAGTTGAGATTTTAAATACTTATATATATAGTTTTTAATATTCATAGTTTTTAACTGCACAAGTGAAGAAAAATATTAAATTTATCAGCCCAGCGCACTTGATTCTGTTTAAAACTGCTATATTCATATAAATTCCACTTTCTATACTAGCGCTATTTCGGTGAGTCTCCCAACAATAACTTTCCGTTTACAGGTGGAGAATTTTTTAACTTATCCCTCATACAAGATGGTGCGCCTTACTTTTACCATCCATACATATAGTGTAGTCTGTGTAGTATAGCTAATCTAAGAAGTACCGTTTGACAGTTGACAGCGCTGACAGACAGACTTGTGATCTAAGAATATCTGTATCTATATTTTGATTATTAAAAATCGATCGATTCCAGATATTTTTTTATTACACACGATTATTCATATAACTGATACAGTCCATACAGTAATATGTTATTGTTTGCCACAATGTTGCGTCATGAAACATTTGAAATGTCAGAGGGTATTTTTTAGAATGGAAATGCTATAGTTATAAAAGCTTTGTTAAACTTGTTAAAAAAGTTTTGTTCAACTTTTAGCATACACGGAAATAATATGTACGATGACATTAAAACTGACTAAAAACTGTAGTATTCGCTTCACCAATATAATATAATATATGTAAGCAGTTAGTTGCGTAGCATTGTTTTGTTTAATTGTAGCCTGAATTTTGGATATGGATAAAGTTACAAATTTGATATTCAAGAGATAGTCGCCATGGTCAGAATTTATCATATTATTTGTATCCTCCTCCTCGCGTCGTTTTCATCATCACTGAGGGTCGTGACTCCCCCGCTGCATCAGTTTCTCCTGTACGGTTTCCCTCCATCTGCTGCGATCCTTAGCTTCATGATTTGTATACAGTAACAAAAAGTTAAGATGAAATATCACAATTTTTCTCTTAACGAGACGCAAACTCAAAGTTAAATGTTTTTTTTTGTACGTTGCCATTTTAATGCTTATGATAATTTAATTGAAATTTAAAAAAAAGTTATCGTTTTGGTTAGCGATGAAGAATGTGATCAAAAGGCTTATATATCTCTTTATGATCTCTTGATCATCTCAATCTAAAAGATATACAGAGGAAATATCGGATAGGTAAGGAGGGAATCCTCAGGAACCAGTCGCCTATATTCTTTAAAACAACTAAAAAAATGGGAGCAGGATGTTGTTTTATGAGCACGCACGAAGTCGTCATATCGATCTACCTTCCAGTGCTATGGGTAAGAGAACCGTCATTTCCTACTAAAGAAACCTCCAACTCATCTCGATTATGGATGATTATTGTATATAAAAATTACAGCGAATTACTAAATCGCAAATACAAGGCACGAAAATGAAAGAAGAACGACAAATTACGCGGTTGACTGCTTTCAGTGACGATAGTTCTAAGTGTACTTTTATTTGTGACGTGAAAACTGAAATGTTAAATACTATATATATGGACTATACGACGTTATGACTCTGCAGTTGTATGTACAGTGTGCGCTCTAAACGGTTCCAGCCTCTTAGAATATTGGATTCTTGAAAATGGTTCTTCCTTCTCTACTCTCCTCCCCCCTCCTCCCCTCTCCTGCCCCTCCCCTCCCCTCTCCTGCCCCTCCCCTCCCCCTCCCCTCCCCTCCTCCCCCCTCCTCCCCTCTCCTGCCCCTCCCCGCCTCCACTCCCCCTCCTCCCCCTCCCCTCTCCCCCTCTCCTGCCCCTCCCCGCCTCCCCGCCTCCCCCCTCCCCCTCTCCCCCTCTCCTCCCAAACCGGAATAAAAACTCTATAATCTATAGTTCCAAATTCAGTTTTGTGTTTTATTAAATAGCGTATATTGAACAACGAATATTGTCATAAAAGAATTAGAATAAGAATAGTGTCGAAAAAAGATACTTGGTATAAACAAATTCATCGTAGGAAATGTAGGTGGTTGTCTAGCAAAAGTTCATGGTTGCAGTGTCCATAATGCCTCTTGTGTAAATCATGCCTTGTATATCTACTTTTATCGTTATGAAAGAGTTAAACAAAATGGCAGCTGACTAAAAAAAACATAGCTTAACGAATTTATGTATCGTATGTATCGTAGATGTAGTATGTATTTGTATGTGTACGTTCATTTTGCGTAGATGTAGGGTGTGTCTGTGTGCGGTGGTTGTTATGAAGTAATCGGTTTTAGAATTAGTCGATAAAATTAGTGTTGTGACTGTCGATAGTTTCTAAGACATTCTCGAAAAACTTAAATTATGTTTAAGCTTCCCCAAAATCACAACACTAAATTACGTTCGAGTGAGGCTTGCACAAGAATTACTTATGATAATTTTTGTCGATATTAAAATAAAAAAAACTTGTGAATTTATTGTTTTTATTGTAAATAAAGACATGATGTTACCACATAGTTAATTATTAAACTGCTATTATTCGTAATCTAATAAATAAGAATTGCACCAAACTCATTATTCTTAAAAAAACCTACTGATGACGTAATCTACCCGTCACTAAGTCCTAGCCTTGTTTGAATCAAGAGATTCTAAGTTTGAAACAGTACCTTCCCTATGTAGACTGTTTTTGTTTTTCTCCCAACTTATTCGCTGATAGCATAGGGCTGGTACACTCAGACGAGTGGGCTATTCCAGGTATTCAGCTACGCGTGGACGGTTAGGTGAGCTCACGGGCTCTACCTGAGAGAATGTGCGAACACTGGCCCTAGCTAGAGCAGTGCTTCGCAGAATCTATTACCGGATTGGAATCGCGATCCACTGAGAAGATCCGGCGAAAAACTCAGTCGGCTGTGTCTGTGGGTTCGTTTAGATTGACGCTTCGAACTCTTACCCTCATTGAAGGTAGCAGCGTTCACGATGTCCAGTAGTACATTAGGCGGGACTATCGTTTGTCCATGTATCCAATAAAAATAAATAGCATATCAGAACAAATCGTTTTTTCACAATTTTCGGTTAATAATTTATTCTAGAGGTCAGCGACGATACGCTCTTATAAAGCAAAAGACAAAGGCAATAATAATTGTGTACTAGCTAACCTGTCACACTTCGTAGTGCCTCAATCGATAAATAAAAGACTTAAGCTTTTGTATAAAATAAACTTAAAACAAACAAAAGGAATCCGTCCGACGGGGGACACATCAAAGAAAAAACAAAATTGTTACTTTTGTTTAATTCCGTGCATTTTCATATTTATTTACCTTTTAAACCTTCTCTGGACCTCCACAAATAATTCAAGACCAACATTAGCCAAATCGGTCCAGCCGTTCTCGAGTTTTAGCGAGACTAACGAACAGCAATTCATTTTTATATATATAGATTTCTGGATGATAATAAAATAAATGCGAAAGAATTTGTGTTTTAATTTGCAACGATAAAATACGGTGGTTTCCGTTGGTTGCTTTTTGTCTGCGGCGATAATTTTCGAAGTAAATTCAAATGTTCAAAGAGAGCTAACAAAAAGAACATGTGTTTAATTTTGGCACTGTTCATATTGCACTTTTAACTTAGCCATAGGTCAGTGAAGTTGTCGTGGCCTAAAGGATAAGACGTCCGGTACATTCGTATCGAGCCATGCACCGGTATTCCAATCCTGCAGGCGGGTACCAATTTTTCTAATGAACTACGTACTCAACAAATGTTCACGATTGTCTTCCACGGTGAAGGAATAACATCGTGTAATAAAAATCAAAACCCGCAAAATTATATTTTGCGTAATTACTGGCGGTAGGACCTCTTTTGAGTCCGCACTGGTAGGTATTACATACCGCCCTGCCTATTTCTGCCGTTGCTACCGTTGTAACTATTCTGAGACCTTAGAACATAGATCTCAAAGTGGGTAGCGCATTTACGTTGTAGACGCAGTTACGTCTATGGGGTCCAGTAACCACTTAACACCAGGTGGGCTGTAAGTTCGTCCACCCATCTAAGCAATAAATAAAAATGTTTTCTTCTGTGTTATGGGCGCCGGAACATTGTCCGGACAGCTGTGAATGCTGTCCAAACTCGCAGACTCCCGGGGCCTGTGGCGTATAGCGAAGAAGCCATTTTCTTAATGTATTCATTGGCGTAAAATAAAAGTTGCAAATTACAACAATCGTTTGAAACTTTTCATTCTATGAAGGGGCTTCGGTTCTGTGTTTTGCGCCATATGTTCCATGGGCAGTGATCTGAATTGTTCGAGATGATCCTTTCATTTTTACCATCACACATCATCTGCTGGAGCATAGTTTATCCATGCTATTTGGAATCGCCACGTTTATCAAATTTTTCCAGAGATATTTCTTATCATATGTCGCTGGAATGATCGCCCCTTCTTTCCTACACCACCTTTCAATGCATAACACCAGTACAATGTGGATCGTTAAAGATCTTGGCAATTTGGCTTTTGACAATTTAGACTTTTTATGTTGATCAACGGCTACGACGAACGACATATTATCCAGACCTTTCCATTCATAGAATCATGACAATGTAAATTGAAAGAACCCTAATAAATGTAATCAGTCAAGTGCTTTTCAATTAATACATATAAAATTGTTTTACAATGTGAAGATAGTGATGATAGAGTTGTGAGTAATGATACTATTTTTTTCCTTAACACGTCACGTATAACGTCAAGCACTTTTGGGATGATTACGACAAAGGGAAGATCTTCCACCGAGCGGGTGAAATTTTTCGGTTGATTGACTGTACTTGTATATATGCAAGCTTATCTTGATTAAGTTCTAAGCGAGATTCAGATATCTGTCAAATATCCTTTGTTCTTTAATAACTACCGCCACAAACGTGCTCGAAGTTTTGTCATTGCGTTTTAATGAAGTAGCTTTTGTTTAAGTGATAATTGGCAATATTGGAAACCACCAACGCATATCACAAGTTGACCTCTGGATCAAAAGATACCGGGTGTGTCGTAAGCTCATCTGCTTTTTTTCGGGCCGACTGAGTTTCTCGTCGGATCTTCTCAGTGGGTCGCGATTCCGATCCGGTGGTAGACTCTGCGAAGCACTGCTCTTGCTAGGACTAGTGTTAGCAAATTCTCTCAGGTTGAGCGCGCGAGCTCACCTACCCGGCGGGGCGTAGCTGGAATTGCCTCTTAGGCTAGCAGCGAATAGGTAGGGAAAAAAACTTTGCTGCGGGATTCAATTGGCTAACTCTAGTCTTACTGGTTAAAAGTCTTACTGGCGCCATGTACATCACTTACGAGCCAGCGAGCGAAATGTGGATCATAGATTAAATATGAATTTATGTTATACCTTACAGAAAATGTGGCATACTGTCGTCGTCTTTTAATGGTCTTAAAGTTAATCACAAGTCACGTTGAACGATTATTACAAAAAATATTTTTTGCTTGCACTTATAACTTTTAGTGAACTATTCGAGCGATTCTCAGCCTGTGGTACGCGCTGGCGGTACTCGACGTGCCATAATCGGTACGTGGTAGTTATACTAGTAATGGTGGAAAAACTGTTTTGTTTTTCTACCTATTCTAGTGACCTCGAGGGATCATGCTAGATTCATCTAACAAGTAAGTGAGCCTACGGGGCTCTAACTTGGGAAGTTGCTAACACTAGGCCTAGCAAGAGCAGTGCTTCGCAGAATCTACCACCGGATCGGAAAGGCGACCCACTGAGAAGATCCGGCGAGGAACCAGTGGGCTGTGTCTGAGGCTTAATTTGCTCGCCGAACTCTTCGTCGTGATCGACGATCTCGATGAGGACGTTGACCGGTGTTTGAGGGCTCTAAAAGCACCGAGAGTAGATCCGGGGGAACCGATAACACATGATTCTGGGGTCGCATAGGAGTGTTATTCGTAAACGTAATGTTTAATTAAGGAAATGAAAAAAGTTTGGGAACCACTAAACTTCTCTCAATTTCCACTAGCAAACAATCACTTTTCAATTTCTACTAAGCTTGATTTTTGTTTTCATTATAGCGCAGGTGATGCAATATTGCCGCGACTCCCCGGCGAGTTCTCGCTTGTCATCTAGAATAATCCCAACAAATTTTATTTCTATTCACACGATGAAACCATTTGACGTAATCTCGATGATTATTGCCGTATTAATTTTTTTTAATTGCCAATAAAATATACGAGCTCCTTTGGCGGTTCGATTAGTATATAATATTCGCAATCGTTGATCGACGATAAGATTGCTATCTTTATTAAACGCTAGATCCAAACATCAACTATAGGAAGCGTTTGGAAATCCTTCAAGGTGTTTCGAGTGAATGACCTCTATGAAGAAAATAACCGCGAATATCGTTCGTGTCAACTGTCAGTCGAGTCCATTACGAGGGATGTTGATTATTTGCTTGTCTGATTCCAGCGACATTTTTTCAATTTTACAGGAGAACTATTTAGTTACAAATTTGGAAAAAAATATTATAACAAAAAACTTCACAATGGAGTAAACTTAATTGAAGTTCAATTAAAAACATCGAACTGTTGATGCTAATACCCAAATAAAACGGTACTTTAATTACAAAGATAACTGTCGCTTATACCAAACACCCTTTCAACCTCGATATCGTGATATATAAAATTTTACAAAAATGAAAATTTAGTACCTAAGACGCAGGCCCAGAGGACGCAGTCCCACGAGAAGGATAGACCAAATTCGATCTTGTCTGGACGCCAAGCTCCACGAGGCCAAGGATCGCAGCAGATGGAGAACAATCGTACAATAGAGGTTTATTCAGCGGGGGAGCCACGACCCTCAGTAATGAGGAGAACGACGCAAGGAGGAGGAGTATTTAAGATTAATTTTTACGGTTTTTTCTATTGTCCGTATATTATTTCCGACCTTTGAATACTTTTTAGTTTTCGTGGTCACGAACGACTATTTTGAGTTTTAATTTTGTCTGCGAATTGTTAAAACCCGAGAAAATACTCAAAAAACCGACTGGAATAATTTCAGTTTGAAGGGCCGTTGTACTGTGAAAATAGAGCCTACAACTCATATCTCAAGGTGGGTGGCGGCATTTAGATGTCTATGGGCTCCGGTAACCACTTAACATCAGGTGGGCAGTGAGCTAGTCCACCCATCTAGGCAAAAAATGACCAAAATAATCAACAAAAAAAAGGTTTTGTCGTCACATACGAAAAATACATTCGAATGGATAATCTCCTTTTTTTAAGAAGGTTAAAGTAATTACCAGCGTTCATGAACATAAATTAATTTCGCCTTCAAACTTGAGACATAAGGTCGAAATTTGCTCTTACTGTCTACATTTCAGTGTTATGAAGCAGGATACAAGCAGGATAGTGGTACCTACCGGTCCGAGATCACGACATGCCCTACCTATAAAGGCTACTTTGTGATTTTAGGATGTTGGTATCTATTTATATATTAATAATACGTGAAGCAAAAACTTAGTAGCCCTTTTTACGAAAATCGTGCCGACGGAGGGGTATGAAATTTCCCACACTTATAGAGTGAAGAATGCTATTTTTTTTCTTAATTATGCATAAAAAATACATTAAATCAATAAAAAATACATTACACATGCTACCATGTATTTGACACACACACGGGATCCTCCAAAAAGTCCACTGAAAAAGTCTCAGTAAATAACCACAATTTTACTGAGATTATATTTCATCCCCTATCATCTCATCTCATTTCATTTCACTTCATACTATCATTTTCATAAAAAAAAAGATTAGGCTGTATAGTACGATACCTTTGCCTTCCCAGTCGGAAAAGTAGAACTACTACTACATAAAGAAGTAAAGTCTTTAACAATAGAACCGTATTAACGTTCAAACTTATAAAATAACTACTAGATGGCCACTAGTAATAATTAAAAGTTGTCCACTCTCGAACAAATCCCCAAGTCGAGGGTGTACATAAACGTCATATTCGGCCTGTTTTCTCCAAGCACTGCTTAGTAAATAAAATTTTAACTTACAGCTTTGCGAATTTAGACATAGAGTTATATAGACATAGTTTCGGTTTGAAGGGTGGGGCAGCCGTTGTAACTATACTGAGACCTTAGAACTTATATCTCGAGGTGCGTGGCGCGTTTACGTTGTAGATGTCTATGGGCTCCAGTAACCACTTTACACCAGGTGGGCTGTGAGCTCGTCAACCCATCTAGGCAATAAAAAATAATAATAATATGTATCGATAGGGAATAAGATAGAATAGTTAAGCATAAGGCATCTAAAAGCTATTTTAGTAAAGGTCTGGCATCCGGGAGAACCTTATTGTTCAATTGGTAGTGTATTTGTACTATCATAATTTAGGGTAGGTGGTTCAGTTTAGGGTAGGGCGAGGGGTGTATTGGGATTGTATTTTAGATGAGCTCCCAGCCTATGTAATAATAAGTGTATAGCAAAGCCTATGAACGTCTTAACTTGAACATCAACTCATCAATCCCCCGAGACATCGGGTTGTATGTTCCGGTAGCTTCTCTATGAAAATGATGTGCTCTGTATTAACTTCTCTACGAATGTTACATGCATAAACTTTTCTCTTAAGTTTTTACGGCTCACTATTATAAGAAGCTCGAAAGCTTGCCCGGGGAATATGATTCTATGACCGGGTATTAGTTATGAAAATGTACCCACGTATGACGAACTATAATTTTCTTATTATGGATAGCCAAGTGTACAACATTATAAAATTATTAAAGATTTTTGTTTAAAATAAAATGTACAAAAACAGGTTTAAAAAAAACAAATTTATTTCTTATAATCATCGGTGGCCAAAAAACGCAAAAAGAATCGTAAAACTAATTACTATCATTTATCATCAGCTACGCGGATCGGTAAGCTCATTCCAGATACTGAAGCTTCAACGGGCTTAATCGAAACATCCGTGCATGCCCAGAATGTCTCCTGATTCCCGCATCCCAGAGCTCCAGTTCCGTTGGGGCAAACACCCCAGTTGTTACCGGCTGTGTACGTCCATTGTAGGACGCAATGCTCACACGAGACCCCCGCAGGAAGCCGATACCTCACGTCGTAACGACCACTGCTCTTCGGGTAATACTTCGTGCCGCCATCTTCTAATTCCAGGAGGTATTTCTCGAAGCATTCCTGTTCGTTATTGCTGGGGTCGGTGCATAGTTTGAATTCCCAATAGCCGCGGTGGTAGGCGGTTATCTCGACGGTGGTGTCGATGACCTGTCCCGAGGAGTACTTCGCAACGATGACGCCATTACCGTAGGCACCGCCCAACTCGTGCGGCCGAGGAGGCGAATCGTCGTATGGATCGCCACAAATGCCGCATCTGTTCATTCATTTTTGGTTAGATTATTGATGATTAAACTATAATGAATTTGATGAGCGCTGTAAATTGAATCTCAATTTATATTGTTTGTTTGAATGACGTAAATGGGTATGGTACTATTTGCATATTGCCGGATCTAGTATTAATATTTAGCCGAATCAATAGTTTTTACGTGCTATTCATCTAATCTCTACGTATATTTTTTTCTTGTAAAACTTTTTTCTTGTATTTTGTACCGTATGTTCCATGGGAAGTGCTCTGAAGAATTGTTCGAGATGATACCGGCATCTCGTTTTTACCATCGCACCGCCCGCCACCGGAGTAGAGTTTATCCATACTAACTGGAGCCACTGCGGTCATCCACAGTCCGTTTCCAGAGGTCTTTTTTGAAAGGTACTATCTGGCTATGGAACTAGCTCTCCTCCACGGTTTTTCCCGAGCGCTATGACATGTCCTTCTTCAAACGAAGCTTGTGGAGAGTATTAAGCGGTAGGCAACGGCTTGGCTCTGCCCCTGGCATTGCTGTAGTTCATGGGCGACGGTAACCACTCACCATCAGGTGGACCGTATGCTCGTCTGCCTATAATGACGTCAATAAAAAAAAATACTAACTGACTTTTTGTCTTCCTCTTTTTTGCCCTTATTAATCTTATTATGCCCATAGCTACGTGGTGCACCATTCTTTTTCCCTTTAAGCCATTCATACGTCATCCCTCCAAGTTCACACCCTTCTCTCGCTTCTCGCTGCTGTTAATTTTTCGAGTTATAGTTTTATGGTACACTTACTTTCCATTATTAGTTTCCCATTGACGGTGGAAGCCGCCGCAGTTGATGCCGTCGTCGTCGTAGTTGATTCTCGTGCCGAAGCCGGCACGCCAGGCCGAAGCTCGAGATGCGGGCTCCACCACCCTGCCGTGTGCACGAACAGTCGCCAACAAGGCAACGAATGCAAGGAAATATGACAACTGCATCTGGAATCACAATTTATTTAGCACTAGCTGACCCGGCAGACTTCGTATTGCCTCAATCGATAAATAAAAGACCTAAGCTTTTGTATAAAATAAACTTAAAACAAACAAAAGAAATCCGTCCGACGGGGGACACGTCAAAGGAAAATCAAAATCGATATTTTTATTTCATTCCGAGCATTTTCATATTTACCTAACTTTTAAACCTTCTCTGGACTTCACAAATAATTCAAGACCAAAGTTAGCCAAATCGGTCCTGCCGTTCTCGAGTTTTAGCGAGACTAACGAACAGCAATTAATTTATATATATATAGATTTTCTTATATTTACCTTTTTGTTTCTTATTGCTTAGATGGGTGGATGAGCTCACAGTCCACCTGGTATTAAGTGGTTACTGGAGCCCATAGACATCTACAACGTAAATGCGCCACCCACCTTGAGATATAAGTTCTAAGGTCTCAAGTATAGTTACAACGGCTGCCCCATCCTTCTAACCGAAACGCATTACTGCTTCACGGCAGAAATAGGCGGGGTACCTACCCGTGCGGACTCATAAGAGATCCTACCACCAGTAAATTTCTATACAATGGTTGGGTTTTAAAAACTGTTACATTGTCTTCCAATTATTTTATTTTTATATCTATTGTAGGCTTACATGCGAATGAAACATTATTTGACACCATAATTGATAGTATGTAAGTATAGTCCATAGTTTATAGAAGTCGAGCCCATAGTCCAAATAAATGATTGAATGGACTCTCGTCAGTAGGTAATACCATCACTAAGCTTTTAAACCTAGCGATTGCCGGAGCCGTGGTTGCCACTCTGGGATCGCCGATCATTGGTATCAACAGTCGTAGCATAACTAATTTGGATATAAACTAACAGTAACCGTTTTCCACAAGTCGGGTTTCTGATCTCTTCTATAGTTGGGAAAATAAATGATTCAGATCAATGATTAGGAGCCATTCGGGGTATTTTAAGTGACACTATTATTTTTAGTCATGCTGTAATGTTATTTTAAACTTAACAGAATCATAGAAATTTTGAACATATTTTCGCTGGAAATTTTGTAATTTTAAGTAAACTTTTTTAATCAATGCAAAATGTTTTCACCCCTGACTTGGAACTCTAACGCAAAAAACGTTGCTTAGTGAACAGAGAATCCTATTGATGGAACGTTAAGTGAACTACATTTGACTATTCTGCCGATTTCAGTCGCGATATTGAAATCATTGTCCTAATGCCACTTAAACTTAGGTCACCTCTAAATTAGGTCGAAAATGGGCGGTGGCTTACATGTTGTGATCTCTTGACTAGGCTTATGAAAAAATCCTTTGCAAAAATAAGGTATTGGCAATAGAGTTCAAAGAAAAAGTGAAAAACGTACGTAGAACCATAGAGCTGAGACTTAAAGCCTATGCCTATTTACGTTGTTGATGTCTATGGGCCACATGAACCGCGAGCTCGTTCATCCATCTTTTCCAATAACTTAAAAGCGCTAAATTAATTAAACTTACATTTCTCATGTTTTGTGTTGAAATTTGAAAACACTCGATATTACGAATTATCTTAACAATTTTACACGTTGACTATGATGAACACTTAGGAGTGTCCCCTTTTATATACAAGAAATATTAATCATTCCCTTATCTTATTTCCTATGAAACGGAGAGGGGAATCATATACAATATATTTGTGTTTAATCCATCGATAATCATCGTATTATAAAATAATATAGTAATAAAATTATTCATTCGTTATTGTTCCTCTGTATAATTTTCTTTGTAATTTTTGTCATAAAACACATGCAGAACAATAAAAACATAGGTACTTAAACGCGCTGGATATAGACTGCTTGAAACCAGGCACTTCGAAATATATGCTATAAAGGATATTAGATCAATTTTCTAACTTAGGGTAAACTAATTACTACCTTCCTGGATTTTTATGCCGAACCCACTTGATCTTAGTCTACTTATATCTCTTAGTACCGTAATTTACTGGTTCCTGTTTTTTGCCTACCTATTCTAGTAACCTCGAGGGGTTATTCTAAATTCACCGAGCTAGTAGGTGAGCTCACGGGGCTCAAACCGGGAGTGTTGCTAACACTGGCCCTAGCAAGAGCAGTGCTTCGCAGAATCTACTACCGGATCGGAAACGCGACCCACTGAGAAGATCCGACGAGAAACTCAGTGGGCTGTGTCTATGGGTTAATTTACTCGTCGAGCCCTTCGTCGCAAGCGACGGGTATGGTGAGGACGGTGACCGGTGCTTGAGGTACCTAAAAGCACCGTTAATAGATCGGGAGGATCCGTAATGACGTGTTTAGGGCGACGTCGACTGTTTACCATTCGGTCCACAGGATCAGGTATGAATAGTGTCTCTATTTGAGATATCCGGTATTGGTCTGGGTCTGGGTGGACCTATGCTGAGATCGTTGAATGTGAAAGGTTCTAATTTTTTCACCCAATAAAATCAAGCTTACAGGAATACATTTACGCCGTCAGAAGGGATACATCTAAGGGTCGTAATACACTTGCCACAATGTACCTATGATCCGAAAAGGATAAATACACGGAGCCGGATCTGCCTTTCGGTTTAGCTAATTATTTAGTCTTTTTGTATTACTAGACAAGGTTATTTGTTTTTATACGACTGCCCGAAAAAGCAACGTTGTTCTAGATTGTATTAGAACTAGATGTGGGTACATGTATGTAGGAACGAAACGGAACGGTATGGATGAATGACAGATGTGGAGCATGACTGAGTGAGAGAAATAGGAGATATCGTGTTAGGGAGTAAGAAAAACGGCGAATGAATGCGGAACACCTAGTTTTATTTTTTAAGTGTGAGGAGGGCAGTTGCCGGACGCGACGGCGCGGCAAAAAGACGCAGTGAAGTAACTCTGAAGACGTAAGACGTTTAGATTTTAGTTGCATAGATTAAGAACCACCACCACACTGCCTATTTCTGCCGTGAAGCAGTAATGCGTTTCGGTTTGAAGGGTGGGGCAGCTGTTGTAACTATACTTGAGACCTTAGAACTTATATCTCAAGGTGGGTGGTGCATTTACGTTGCGGATGTTTATGGGCTCCAGTAACCACTTAACTCCAGGTGGGCTGTAAGCTCTTCCATGCATCTAAGTAACAAAAAAAAGATAGACGAAATAAAAAGTCATCAACCGTCAAAGTGTGAAGTCATCAACCACTTCACTGACCCAACCTGAATATAAATCCTTTAAAAGCCTTTAACTTTAACTTTTAAATTCCTGAACAGATATGCATGTATGGGATATCGTTTGAATTCTTACATCTTTCACATGACTAATTTAAACAGAATACAAAGAGCATGCAGTTGAGGGCATGATCCCAGCAGTTTACCTTTTAGTTTATTTTTGTAAGGATCTAGGGAATTATATTATTTTGCTAAAGTGTAAAGCTTTAAAGTATAACGGCCTTTATAACCGTAAATTTCTTTGCGTGTGTTTTAAAAATTGAATTACCTTTAATACAAATAATCAATAATATTGAAATAATATTTCGAATATAGAAATATTAAATAATATTTCAATATTATATATGTCGTGGTTAACGACTTTTACTAATATTAAGACGTTGTTTTGACTATTATTTTAAATAATGAAATGTTGTTTTGATAAATATCACAAAATGTAGGGTAGACTCCGTAACGCCACAGTATAAAATGGCGGTACGTGGACAGAGTCGTGGCATTCCGTGTCAGACAGTCATTCCGTCCGTCTCAGTCAGTGAGTCTCTGGCAGTCAGTCAGTCGGTCTGTCGGTTTGTGGAACGAAACTGTCGGTTTACCCTGTCATTTTGAAAGTTGTGTGTGTTGAGTTTCAATAATTACTATTCAAAAGGTGTTATTGACTTTTTATAAACTGAGTTCAACCAAATACGAGTGATGACGGAAACTACCGCTTAGCCATCCGTGGCGCCCGCGCCGACATATATTATAATAATATTGAAATTGAAATACATATTTAAATATTGAAATAATATTTCAATATTATAATATTACATTTGTTTCACTTTGTTATAATATTTCATTTTATAGTATGGTTATAAAACAATATACATTTGGTGTTGTTAATTCGATTCAGTTTTTGTTTGAAGTTTTAAATTTGCGATTTAAAATTAATTGTATTGTCATGAACAATGATAAGACTGGAAGCTATAGATATGTCAATGTCATTTTTAATCGTCTCGTTGGTATAATTTGCTAGTGATCCCGTTCGCTTTCAATTCCTAGTTGATTTCAATTTCTGTTTCCCGATATTTATAAGAGTTGCTCTTTGGAGTCTGGAAGCGATTATTTTTGTTTCGTATGTTTCGTTTTTAGTATCTATAACACAGTAGAAAATTATAGTTCTGAGGAGTTGAATTAAGAATTAAGATTGTTTATATTCAAATTAAAGTGAAGATATTTTTAAGGATCTTTGACGTTTTTTGAGCTGCAGCGTATCTATATATTACCTAATACGTGAAGCAAAAACTTTGTATCCCTTTTTACGAAAGTTGCACTGACGGAAGAGTAAGAAATTTTCCACACTTATAGAGAATATAGAGAAGAAGTGCACAATGCTAATTTTTTTTTAAATTAATGCATAAAAGATACATTAAATTAATAAAGAAAACATTACACACACTACCATGTATTTGACACACACACATAATAATATACTCTTGGTTAATTGTCAAAATTTTGTTATTGCTTAAAGTCTGCAGCCAAATTGAGAATAGGTTAGTATTGTTTATCTTTAATATTACGAGCATTTGTCTGTAGTGTAGTCTTGGTGAAATCTGTAACAATAGGACCATAATAATGTTGAAACTTATAAATTCAATTAATTATAGTCGAATTTCGACTACTGCGGGACCACTAGTTCAAAATTAAATCCTATATTAGTTGCGGTGGACACGAGTATGTGCGATGGATAGTCCCGCGTATTACTATAGAAAACTAACGTAGTTTTTACTGGTGGTAGGACCTCTT
The DNA here is from genome assembly GCF_030269925.1 of Bombyx mori. Taxonomy (NCBI): domain Eukaryota; kingdom Metazoa; phylum Arthropoda; class Insecta; order Lepidoptera; family Bombycidae; genus Bombyx; species Bombyx mori. The sequence goes on along the minus strand of NC_085109.1, from coordinate 12,962,050 downwards.
GTGAGTCCGGACGGGTAGGTACTACCACCTTGCCTATATCTGCCGTGAAGCAGTAATGCGTTTCAGTTTGAAGGGCGGGGCAGCCGTTGTAACTATACTGAGACCTTAGAACTTATATCTCAAGCTGGGTAGCGCATTTACTTTGTAGATGTCTGTGGGCTCTAGTAACCACTTAACACCGGGTGGGCTGTGAGTTCGTCCACCGTTCTAAGCCATAAAAAAGGTGTTCTAATTTTAATTACTAGGCTGCACTAAAAGTATCGGGAATGGAATATTTCCACTGTTCCTGTCATATTAAAATCTTTTTAATTGAAAATTCCTTGGTTTTAAAAACCGAATACCATTTATTTATTTAAAAAAAGATTCTCGGTCTTGTCACGAGGTTTTGTCAAACTTGTTTAGTCGTTGAGAAAATGGAATTGACTCGACAAAATTCAAGAGCGATGATTTATGCTATTATTTTCGAAGTGGTTTAACACAAAAACAGTGTGTTGACCGGATGATTTCTGCATTTGGTGATGAAGCCCCATCCAAAACCACAATTTATCGCTGGTTTGCTGAGTTTCAACGTGGACGTGTCAAGCTCAGTGATGATCCCCGTCAAGGTCGTCCAAAAACTGTAGTCACCCAAGAAAACGTTGATGCTGTGCGTAAGCTGATTGAGGAAGATCGACATGTGACATACCGCGAAGTTCAGGCAACTTTAGACATTGGCATGAGTCAAATACAAATAATCTTGCATGAACAATTGGGTGTAAAAAAGTTGTTTTCCCGATGGATACCGCATTCGCTCTGTAAAGAGCAAAAAGCGGCTCGCGTTACTTGGTGCGTCAGAACTCTCGAAAGATTCTACGCAGGATCCTCAAATGCTGTATACAACATTGTATCAGGTGACGAATCCTGGATATACGCGTACGAACCCGAAACAAAAAACCAGTCACGAGTTTGGGTGTTCGAAAATGAGTTAAAGCCAACAAAAATTGTTCGTTCACGGAGTGTTGCAAAAAAAATGGTGGCCACGTTTGTCTCCAAAACCGGCCATGTTACGACTATGCCACAGGTCGTTTCTGAACTCCGTAAAGAGAACTGCAACCGCCGCATCATCCTCCATCACGACAATGCGAGTTCTCACACCGCGCACAGAACAAAAGAGTTTTTAGAGCAAGAAAACATAGAATTATTAGACCATCCGCCGTACAGCCCCGACCTAAGCCCTAATGATTTCTATACTTTCCTTAAAATAAAGAATAAATTGCGTGGACAGAGATTTTCATCACCTGAAGAAGCTGTGGACGCCTACAAAACGGCCATTTTGGAGACCCCAACTTCCGAATGGAATGGTTGCTTCAATGATTGGTTCCATAGTATGGAAAAATGTGTCAAATTTCGCGGAGAATACTTCGAAAAGCAATAAATAAATTTTTAAATAGTAATGTTGTGTCACTTCGTTAATTCCCGAAATTTTCAGTGCCGCCCTCGTATAGATATAGGTAGATATAACTTTAATTAGATTTTCAGTCATTTCGACCATTACACAGTGCTGATATCTTGTGTTTCTGAACGGGAAGCGGTGTCCCAGTGTGATGTCTCTGAACTTCGTTATTGGAGAAACCCGCGAAACGAGAATTAACTGCTGGGGTATACCCCAGGCGTACCCTGCCTAATCATATCCAGCCCAGGCGAAGGGGCAAAGCAAAGCCGCCGTTGCCCAAAACATGTCTTGTCGGGACCCCCGGCTCCACTCTCGGTGCTTTTTGTCGAACTCGTCGAACCGACGAAGAGGTTGACGTGTGGAACTAGCCCATAGACACAACCCACTGAGTTTCTCGCCGGACCTTCTCAGTGGGTCGCAATTCCGATCCGGTAGTAGATTCAGCGGAGCACTACTCTTGCTAGGGCCAGTGTTAGCAATTCTCACAGGTTGAACCCATGAGCTCAACTATAGGTCCACGTGAAGTTGGAATAGCCTACCAATGATTGGGTAAGAAAAAAAAATCCCAGCCTAAACAAAATACAGAGATATAATGTGCTTTCATGAGTCACCACAACGTACCTATATTTAAGTTATTTTTTATTTAATACCGAGTGGTATATCGGCCGTTATGTTTAATGTATAATATCTCCATAAATGTCTGGGATGAGGTTCATCTACTGTGGTTTCTAAGCGGTTTGACTTGTCCATTTTCAAAATTCAAATGATCCAATTCAAAGGATCCTTTAGAGCGTCTCAGTTTTCCCCTATCATTGTCGGTTTCCATGAGCGACGATGATCTTGATTAATGATAAGCATCAGCAAAACTGTATACTCGTCGATTTTTTGAAGGCAATAAATATAAATATTTTATTTAATACTTAGATTCTCTTTGAGAATGATGGATCGTGGAATGCCGAGATATGACAGCAAGCAGAAGAGAATGAGAGTATGAGAAGATAAACGTTAAAAATAAAACAGTTTTCATGGCTAATTAATTTAATAAAACATACTTATTATTAACACAATTAAATCGCTTATTTGATAATCGAACTTATTCCTAAATTAATACTTATGGTCAATTCAATCCCTGTTCAAAATTGATGCTATATTTAATTTTATCATTTCAATTCAAGTAATCACCCGTTTTTCAATGGTGTCCAAAAGGTATTTGTTAAACTGCAGTTGATTAAAGCTATATCAGTGTCACACCACTAAATTATAATTACCAGAAGAAAAAAATTGTTAACGCAAATTTATCGTCACAAGTCGTTCAATATCATCTTATCTATCAGCTTTGTTGTTATATTTTTAATGTTAATTTTTGGTTGGTTGGTCGGTTCACGGATTTTCCGGTGAAGTAGTAGCAGGAGCACGACGACATTCATACTTCCCAAGAGGCTCAGTTTAATCTCAGTTGTATACTCACGAATATATGTATTTCTCGCCGAACCCGTCGCTTGCGACGAAGGGCTCGGCGAGTAAATTAACCCACAGACACAGCCCACTGAGTTTCTCGCCGGATCTTCTCAGTGGGTCGCGTTTCCGATCCGGTGGTAGATTCTGTGAAGCACTACCCTTGCTAGGGTTAGTGTTAGCAACGACATCAGGTTTGAGCCCCGTGAGCTCTCAAGCTTAGGTAGGAGAAAAAAAAACGACAATGTTATTGAAGGTTGAAAAGGAAACTTCATTTTGGAATTCCTGCATAAAATTATAGATAGGCACAAGAGCATGTCGCGCGCGACCTATGATTTAAGTTGCGTTGGTAAGAGCGCGAAAGTGAGTCGTTGCAAAATTAATCAATTCAAACGTTGTCCAGTAGCTAACTGCCTGTGTTGTAGGACGTATTGAACAAAATATTCGACAGTACTTGCACAATTACTTTTATCGTTGATATGCCCAGTGTCGGAGCCAATAACGAGAAGTTTTGTATCGATTTTGGATTTAATAGAAAATGCATCAAACGCGCATCAGTCTAGTTGTTCGTGAGCGCATCAAGATTTGTTGCAGCAGGATCTTAATGAAGATGTTTTTGTTGATGATGATTTGTATTTTCTCACTGAAGTCAATCAGCAAAATATTTTGGTAAAAAATAATCCATAATATATATAAAAATGAATTGCTGTTCGTTAGTCTCGCTAAAATTCGAGAACGGCTGGACTGAGTGGCTAATTTTTTGGTCTTGAATTATTTGTGGAAGTCCAGAGAAGGTTTAAAAGGTAGATAAATATGAAAATGCTTGGAAATAAATAAAACTAAACAATTTTGTTTTTCCTTTGTAGTGTCCCCCGTCGGACGGATTCCTTTTGTTTGTTTTAAGTTTATTTTATACAAAAGTTTAGGTCTTTTATTTATCGGTTGAGGCACTACGAAGTCTGCCGGGTCAGCTATAATAAATAAAATTATGTCCGAATTGAGCGCCAAATCAGCATCTGTAAGTAATACTGCAATTTTAAACTTTGACAAAATTAAATTTCACACTTGACATTTATCGAGAAGTCTAAAAAAAACATTACCTTCTTCTGTTTATGAGGTTTGGATTTCTTCTTGTTCTTATGTTTTCGTTTCTTCCCTTTTATTTTATTTAAATTTTTATTGATTTTCGATGACCCCGAGTCGTTATTCAAGTGAAATTGATCTGTGGACAAATAAAATTAAGGTACATTTTGCTTATTTGATCCGGATGATAGTTGACTTGCGCAACGACGAAAGCTAGTGTCTTGATTGTTACACGAGCCCATGGTCCGTCTGGTGGTATTTGTTCAGTAATTAAAGGGCCAAACAGTCACTGGAGTTCACGAACAGTCTGATACGCACTCGAAGTCATCAAGCTGCAATGCGTGATGGTTTCGTGGCAGAAATTAAGCGAACGATTGCACGGGTTTACAAAATTCTCTCAAAGAGCAGAGGAAACTGGGTTAGGAAAAATATGTCACGAATATTATTAAAACGGACAAATTTTAAGGAAATGGAAACTAGAATTTGAATAGATTTTATTTGTAGTAGGGTGGTAAGTCATCACGGGTTGGCTCTATCTCCATTGTTCCGGTTTTAAAGGTAGAACTGCTGATAAACATTAAAACTGTAACGCCAACAATAGAAAAGAAAAACACATCGTCAATAAGTACTTTCAATAAATAGTTTCTTTATAGTAGAAAACAAAGTGTTAATTGGTTAATAATCCTAGCTATCTATAGCCTCTTTATATTATTTTGCACGGTAAAACCTCAGTGTTACTGATGTTTTAGATTACATTAATATCTAATCCGCTGATCGACTGATTATTTTTATATTGTCTCACAAAAAAAAAAAGCAAAAATACAGCGATTGTCGATAATGACATTGAAATCTATTTAGGAATGACGTTTAGGCACTACAGCGAGTCATGACGTCAATGCTTACCGGTCGTCACACAAATTCTATGCGAGAGAGAGAGATAGAGCATTCCCTCTCAATCCAAACCATAGATAAGAAAACGTTATACCTATCTCGAAAATTAATTACAGTTGAAAAAATTTTACTGCCACTCTGGGCTAAAGAAAATACGGTTAGCCTGATGATGAGTGTCACCGTCGATCATGGATATCAGCCAGGCCAGGGTCTGTGTCTACTGTAAAGCTGTTAATTTTTCTTTACGAAGGAATTATTGGCGGCCCGAAGGCCTTTCCAGTTTTTAATCAGGATAGGTAGGCGAGCACGGGTTCAGGCAGGAGGGGTGCGATCTGCTAACAGCTACCCGAGCGCTTCCAACATTTTTTTATCCCTACCTATTCTTTGCTAGCCTAAGAGATTATTTCAACTATGCCCGGACGGGTAGGTGAGCTCACGGGCTTGAACCTGAGAGAATTTGCTAATACTAGCCCTAGCAAGAACAGTGCTTTGCAGAATCTACCACTGGATCGGAATCGCGACCCACTGACAAGATCCGGCGAGAAACTCAGTAGGCTGTGTTATGGGTTAGTTCGCACGTCGAACTCTTCGTCGGAGCTGCCGAGATCGACGAGGAGCCTCCAACCTAACAATTTAAAGGCATCTACTTCCGTAACGGTAAATCTAGAGCTCTGTGGTCACTGTTTAACGCACCAATAATCAATTGAAGCTTCATGGAAATATTCCGTAGTCTATGTTTATATAAGCCATATACCTAGTAAACGAAACGCGATTGAGGATCCGTGTCGAGAGGCAGATTCGTAATTCGAGTGCGCGTCGCTATTTCAACGTTTCAAATCAAATCAAATCAAATTTTTTTCATTCAACATAAATGAAAGTACATACTTGTTGAACGTCAAAAAGAACTACCGCCAATTCACAAAAATCAGCCTCCGTCCTGAGAAGAACTGGCAAGAAACTAAGCAGGCATGTCTTTTTTTTTCAAATATTAGATTTTTTTTAAATATTCATTTTTACAATGAGTATTATAACGTAGCAATTATTGCAATATTGAAATGCCCGCAGCGTGCAACTCATTCCCACTCTGTGCAATCTTCTAGAAGAAATGAACAGACAACGCAATAACTTTAATTAAATTTTGAACTTTCTAACCCGATAACCTTAAATCATTGAAGATTCGTTGTGACTTTCAATTTGTACTTTCTTTTCTATTGATTTGACGCTATTTGGAACTACTCGAGTAAAGAGTACTTTTACTTTGTAGAAGGAAAATAGGTGAAGAATTGTGACATAGATCAGAAGAAAACAATTCTAATTTTTATATGTTGGATAACACCAGACATTAATGGTTATTAAACAAACAAAAAAAAGCCTGTTGACAAATAGAGGGAAATTCTGATTGGCTGTTTTTGTTGCCTTATTAAATATACAATGGGCAGTGACCATACAGCATTAAGTGCGTGACCTAAAGTATTAAAGACGCCTGGTATAAAGATACAATTGCATTGTTCCAATCGCGCTAGCATTTTTTACCATTTTTTCATAATAAAATATGTGTTCAACATAAGTTCACGAATGACTTTAACGATGAAGTGATAACATCGTCAAATAAAATCAAATAAAAAAAAAATTATTGCCGTAATTCCTAGTGTTACGTTGTCTTGTGAGTCCGCATTTTTAGGTACCACGATTCCGCCTATTTCTGCCGCTACAGTTTACAGGGTGGGATAATCGTTGAAGGTACTATAGGACTAAACTTAGACTGACTTAGAACTCATGTTTCAATGTGTGTTTCAACGTTGTTGATGTCTATAGGCTCTGGTAACCACTAAACACCTGGTAGACTTTGAGCTCGTTTACCAGTCCAACCAATAAAATAAGAATCAGTAAATGAATTTGTAAATAATATTGTAACAATTCCACCTTCGGAATATGAATGAAACACCAAATGTCACTCACCTTGATGTACACCTATATATCCCCTGCTCAAATAGTAGAGCAACGGAGAGGCCTCAACAGGTCTACTTCCGATCCTCGATTTCCCTATAGATATATCAGAACAGGCCCCGAACTGCTCCTGGTTTCCGCAGCCCAATCCTTGAGTACCATTGCTGCACACTCCCCAGTTATTTCCAGCAGTATACCTCCACTGCAAGACACAATGTTCGCACACCAAGCCAGGGGGTAGTCTGTAGTTCACATTGTACCTCACACTACCTTTCTTTGGGTAGTATTTAGTCCCCCCATTTTCTAGCTCAAGGGGGTATTGATCGAAGCAATCTTGCGCGTTGTCCTTTGGGTCAGGGCATAGTTTGAACTCCCAGAAGCCCAAATGTGAAGTGGTCAGGTGGACGGTCGTTGTGAAAATCGCCCCGGGATTGTAATGGGCCACTATGATGCCGTCTCCGTATCTTCCTCCGAGCTCGTGGGGTCGCGGTGTCGGCGCGTCGTACCGATCCCCGCAGATTCCGCATCTGTAATTTCATATATCTAATCAATAACCTAAATCGAATTCAACATTCTTGATTTTCATCACCTAATAATATTTAATAATATTTTATTAATATATTATATAATAATAGAAAGTGAAAATATTTTTGAATTATAGAATGTTAAGGAGCTATTTTAACCTTTATTTTGAAACATTCTTTATTGGTGCTCGCTTCGGCTTAAATAAGCCACACACACCCGTCAAATGATAAGCAGTAAGTACCTTCCGCGATTATAGCTCCACTGATGCCACATTCCGCCGCAGTTGACGCCGTCGTCGTCATAGTCTGGTTCTGTGGGGAAACCGGCACGCCAGGCCGATGCGCGCGAGGGAGGCGATTCAACACGACCGTGGGCTTCGATGGACGCCAACAACGATACCACGATGAAGAGTGGAGACCACATCTAAGACGGATAGGTAATTAGTGGCGGTAAATCTTGTTTATCCCTAATTGTTATAAAAAAAAACGCTCAATTGTAAATGCGATTTTGTGTTTTAACCGACTTTAAAAATAGGATGAGGCTATCAATTCGATTTCATTTTTTGTGGGTTTTTCTTGGTGAATAGATCTTGATGATTATGTTTAATTTGAAAGCAGAAGCTTCTTATGTCCTTTTTGGGCCCGCACGGACCTCGCCTATTTCTGCCGTGAAGCAGTAATGCGTTTCGGTTTGAAGGGTGGGGCAGCCGTTGTAACCGCACTGAGACTTTAGAACTTATATCTCAAGGTGAGTGGCGGCATTTACGTTGTGGATGTCTATGGGCTCCAGTAACCATCTTCAGTAACAACCAGGTGGGCTGTGAGCTCCTCCTTACCTGGTGATAAGTGGTTACTGGAGCCCATAGACATCTACAACGTAAATGCGCCACACACCTTGAGATATAAGTTTTAAGGTCTCAGTATAGCTACAACGGCTGCCCCACCTTTCAAACCGAAACGCATTACTGCTTCACTGCAGAAATATTTACTAAAAGTATTACATTTCTGTGGGGGCCACAAATAAAGATTGTGAGTTTCGTCTTTGAACGCCCAAAATGAAACTATGGAGTGTAGAAGTAAGAAGCCCCATCTCAGTGAAATTATCCGCTGAAAGTGAGCTAATTAAGGTGGCGCCACAGTAGTAAGTGGATTTTAGATTTAAGATTTAAAGAACAGCGCCATAATCCAGCACGCTTTACTTCTTTTTTTTTTTTCCTACCTCTGCTGATAGCCTTGAGAGGCTATTTCAGCTTCTCCTGAACGCGTAGGTGAGCTCACGGGGCTCAAACCGAGAGGGTTGCTAACACTGGCTCTAGCAAGAGCAATGCTTCGCAGAATCTACCACTGGATCGGAAACGCGACCCACTGAGAAGATCCGGCGACGTGGGCCTCAGTGTCCTCAGTGGGCTGTGTCTGAGGGTTAATTTAGTCGTCGAGCCCTTCGTCGCAAGCGACGGGTTCGACGAGGACGGTGACCGGTGCTTATGGTACTTAAAAGCACCGTTAATGGATCAGGAGGATCCGTAATGACGTGCTATGGGCAACACGCTTTACTCATTTTTAAATTACTATATATATATATATTCGTATCATTTCCACGGACTACACTAGCGCCATTTCGGCGAGTTTTCCAACAGTAGCTTGCTGTTTACATATCGTCTTCTCGCATTAAAACTGTATAATTTCAAAACTTACTAATTTTACAGGAGAGTGTTTTAAAGGTTCAACATGTAATATTTTTAATATTAATGATATTTGCAGCATTTATTTTTTACCAGTTACATTATCTGTCTTTTAGAGTAAGTTAAAATTATGTATTAATTTTGTTAATAGTAGTCGAAACTTAAGTACAACTAAAAAAACAAAACTACGCTCTTTTGACAGTATTTATGAGAAAAATACTGGTGATACCATATGTTTCCGCATATAAGACGTTATGGGTACTTTTTCAACTTGTCCCCTATACAAGATGATGGTCCTTACTTCTACCCCCATACACAAAACAAAGAAAACTATAGTATTACAGACAGACATTAGTCTGCTGTCATTTTAATATCGGCTCAAAATGTTATGTAGTGGCATCTATAACCGGCACTATTTACGATGCGGCATCAATAAGCTACAGTGAATTTCATTGAACACGGTAATCAAATACGATTTCAGAATTATATAACGTAATTACGTAAAACAATAACAGATAATATTCGGTATAGACTATTGATATCGACTAATAACTGCAAAGGCGAATTGGGTAGGCGTTTCACTAATTAACTCGAGAATAAGTAATACTCAAAAAGGGAAAATTATGATGCTAATACGTAATAATGTATTCTGCTTACAACATCTAAAATAGCACATGTAAAATTATAAAAAAAAACTTATTTTAATATTAATAGCTCATCATCACTTTAACCTATTAGGTCTATTTACGTGTGGTACTTCTTCAAACGAGGCTTGCGATGACTACACCTTCGTGTGCAGATGTCTGGGCTCTGCCCCTGGCAAAGCTGATGTCCATGGGCGACGTTAATCACTGATCATCAGATGGGCCGTAAACTCGTCTGTCCATAAAGCTCATAAAAATTGTATTAATGTTTATATATTTAAACACAGACTCACCTTTAAATTTAACCGGTGGAAATTAAAAAAAACAAACCTTAGAAATACACAAAACAAAACATTACTAACGTAAATAGCTCAAACGATATTAAATTAAAAAAAAATATCGTGCACTTTTTCAATTCAAATCGTATCGTACTAAAATGCCGGTCCCAAATATATTTTGTTGTACACAAAATAGCTTAATGCGAATGTTCTGAACAGTAAATTCGGGAGAGAAATGATTTTAAATATCGACAGAACTATCGTATTGTTTATATTTTATATAATATTTTCCCGTACTAAGTAAGTGCCCTAACGCGGCTGGTATCCACGCCGCACTGAACGCGTAAGTTTTGTTAACGCTCTCCTAAACTCATCGCATCGGCTCGCTTTTACTTTCCACTTAACCATTTTGATCAGCGTTTACCGTAAATTCACGCCGTCACGTACTTACTCTCTTTGTTGATATCATTATTAACAAAATAACGACTTTAATAAAAAATATCATCTCTACTTAGTCTGGCCATAGATACTGTTACAATTAAAAATAAACAAAATATTACATTTGAATTTGGAATCTGTCATTTTTATATGATTGCTCATTGAGTTTTCTCATTTTGGCGCCAATACGTTGTACAATATTTTGCGATATTAAAATGGAGTGGGGTGGTAAGAGAACCGAATCGCTGTGATTGCATTACATTGTAGGTATGGAGCCAAATGCAATTTTTAAACTCTCCATACGCTTGGTATTAGTAAAATGTTTGTGTACCGGGCTATTAACAGGTGCAATGAGACCTCCTCTGTTTGTGACAGAAAAAGATCTGGCCGTCCACGTATTGTTCGTACGAAAAAGGTTGTCAAAGCAGTAAGGGAAAGAATTCGAAGAAATCCTGTCCGAAAGCAAAAGATTTTATCTCGGGAGATGAAGATAGCACCTAGAACCATGTCGCGTATTTTAAAAGATGACTTAGGACTTGCAGCCTATAAGAGACGTACTGGTAATTTCTTAACTGATAATTTAATAGAGAATAGGGTGGTAAAATCAAAACAACTACTGAAGCGGTACGCAAAGGGAGGTCATAGAAATTTTTTGTTTACGGATGAGAAATCTTTTACAATTGAGCAACATTTTAACAAACAAAATGACCGTATTTATGCTCAGAGCTCTAAGGAAGCTTCCCAATTAGTCGACAGAGTGCAACGTGGGCACTATCCGACATCAGTGATGGTTTGGTGGGTTATTACCTATGAAGGAGTGACTGAGCAATACTTTTGTGAAAAAGGTATCAAAACATCGGCACAAGTGTATCAAGATACCATTCTTGAGATGGTAGTGAAGCCCCTTAACAACACCATGTTCAATAATCAAGAATGGTCCTTCCAGCAAGACTCGGCGCCAGGTCATAAAGCTCGGTCTACGCAGTCTTGGTTGGAAACGAACGTTTCGGACTTCATCAGAGCTGAAGACTGGCCGTCGTCTAGTCCCGATCTTAATCCGCTGGATTATGATTTATGGTCAGTTTTAGAGAGTACGGCTTGCTCTAAACGCCATGATAATTTGGAGTCCCTAAAACAATCCGTACGATTGGCAGTGAAAAATTTTCCCATGGAAAAAGTGCGTGCTTCTATTGATAACTGGCCTCAACGTTTAAAGGACTGTATTGCAGCCAATGGAGACCACTTTGAATAAGCTTTTTATACTTTAAATTGTTTTATATTTATGTATTAAACTAACACACTGTAAAAGTAATAAATGCTATTTGCAATAGAATTTTTTTTTCCTTTGTAACAGTATTTATGGCCAGATTAAGTACTTATTAATAATATAAAGCTGAAGAGTTTGTTTGTTTGAACGCGCTAATCTCAGGAACTACTGGTCCGATTTGAAAAATGTCAGTGTTAGATAGCCCGTTTATTGAAGAAGGCTATAGCCTATATAACATCACGCTAAGACCAATACAAGCGGAGCACCAAAAAATAATGTTTCGAAATCATTGTTTTCCTTTTTGAGAGCTTCCACTGCGTGTGCTGCGGAAACGGTTAATGTTTCGCTAAAATAATGTATGATAAAATTGATCCCCTTTAAAAGTTCTTAAAAAAGCCCGCGACTGCATATGTCTATATTTTAAGGTTGGCTCACCATAACGTTTTTAAGCTAATTGATAACCTCCTCTTTTGAAGTCGGTTAAAAAGCGTGATTTTGGTATCTTAAATAGCTCCTTAACATTGTATTATTCAAAAATATTTTCACTTTCTACGTAAATGAAGTCGTGGGCAAAAGCTAGTCGGTAATAAAATGAGAAAATCATAAATGCAGTCAAAGTCAAATTAAATAGGCGTCATTACGGTTAATTCGAAAACTGCTAAATCCATCTCTCCTGGCTAAGCCCGGGACACAAGTAATTCTTCCTTCGTGTAAAAAATAACCGATCATGGAGGTAACACACATAAAAATAGTCGGATTGAGAACCATCTTTTGAAGTTATAGATTTTCTTACTAATTATGTTGCAAACTGTATGCCAATTCCAAACAGATACCCTTTTGTTTGTACATAATAATATGTACACCCAAGAGCCTACGTTTTTTTATTAAAATGTTAAATTGATGTTTAAGATTATGTATTTTTTTGTTGGAAATGAAGTTTACAAATTAAACGCGCAAATAAGTGCTTCAATCTAACAGACTAACAATAGTATTTGTTCCAATTATTAAAATAAAACCGCGATAATGTTACTGCGTCGTGCATAGACATTATGCAATAAATGTAGCTTTTTAAATTATTTCCTATTAAATAACATCGCACGTAATATTCAGCGTAACGTTAGGATTAATAAATTTACATCAACACAATATCGGAATCTGATAAAACAATGAGGATGTAACCTGTACTAAGAACTGCGTTATACATTTTGTTATTAAACAGTAAATTAGCCGTAACAAAAATGTCAGAATCACATTAAAAAAAGCAATTTCACGAATTCGCTAACAAAAAAAAAACGGTACCGTCCTGTAGCGTAAAAATAATCGAAACTGGGCTTAATTGTCTAAGCACTAAGGTATCCCGACTCCAGAAAGAATAGCGGAGTCAATCGGTTTGAAAATTGGAGTCCGTAGATAGGAGAACGTGAATGCCGCTTAGAAATGATATCTTCGTTTTGAATGACGATTATCACGAATGTTATGTCTCTATAGCGCGCGCGTGCTTGGGGCTTGTCTGGCCGTCTAAAACAAAGCAAATACCGTCATGATAATCGCCTTATCGTTGCCGCCGGTCACTGTCGACGCTCTAGACACGTCCTTACGGATCCATCAGATCCAATAACCTTTGCATTAGACGCCTTCAGCTCTAACACTAGGAGCAGGCTTAGGGACCCCGGTAACCGTACTCGTCAAACTCGACAAAGAGTTCGCCGTGCAACCTAACCCATGAATCAGCTCGCTGAGTTTCTCGCCGGATCTTCTCAGCGGGTCGCGATTCCGATCCGGTAGTAGATTCATTCGCGAAGCAGCTGCTCTTGAGCTGTTAGGTCTCCTTCGGAGGCGCTCGGGTAGCTGTTAGCAAATCCCACCCCTCCTGACTGAGCCTTTGCTCGCCCACCTGTCCTGGTGAAACTGGAAAGGCCTCCGGGCCACCAGTAATACTTCAATCATAAAAAAAAGCAAAGCAAATACCTGTGAGGTATTTACGTTATCTGGGATTTCAGTGGTAATGGAAAATAACATACTATTTTTGTTGAAAAAAACTAATACAATATCAATTTTCGTTTACACAATATTCCTGAATGGATACTTGTTACATACAATCATCCAGCTGTGAGTATTTACGTATGATTCATAAAACAAAAACACAATTTAAAATTAATTTAGAGCACTCGATTTCAAAAAAACAATTAGTCATTTGGAATAAGTAACACGCCTGCGAATAAATAATGGTTAAAATTTAAATTTAGCACTTGTGGCTTAGCAGTGTGTTGCGTGTCTCAGACGCAAGTCGAAGTCGTCGTGGCCTAAAAGATAAGACGTCCGGTGCATTCGTATGTAGCGATGCACCGGTGTTCGAATCCCGCTGGCGGGTACCAATTTTTCTAATGAAATACGTACTTAACAAATGTTTGCGATTGACCTCCACGGTAATGGAATAACACCGTGCATAAAAATGAAACCCGCCAAATTATAATTTGTGTAATTACTGGTGCTAGAACCTCTTGTGAGTCCGCACGGGTAGGTACCACCATCCTGCCTATTTCTGCCGTGAAGCTGTAATGCATTTCAGTTTGAAGGGTGGGGTAGGAGTTGTACTGTAAAAACTGAGACCTTAGAACTCATGTCTCAAGGTGGGTGGCGGCATTTACGTTTTAGCTGTCTATGGACTCCGGTAACCACTTAACATCAGGTGGGCCGTGATCTCGTTCACGTATACACGCAATACAAAAAATTTCAATCTTTAGGTAGGTATTTTGTGTTTTATATATATGGGAGAGTATTAAGCGGTAGGCAGCGGCTTGGCACTACCTAGCATTGTTGACGTTTATAAACGACGGTAACCACTCATCATCAAGTGGGCGATATGTTCGTCTGCCTACAAGGGCAGTAAGAACCATTACCTATTATTATTATAGTTATGAGAAATCCCTGCAAGTGACAAAGCGATCTCTCAACGCGCTTCAATTAGAATATAAAAACGTCCACCCACAATAAACCATTGTCAAACATCTATCTACAAAACTGTTTTATTATCAAGATCTTAGGATGATTTGAGCGTGTCGTGCTGAACCGGGCAGAGGTAGGTAGAGAAAGTTCAATTTACGGAATGTTAAAAATCTCTATTGTTAGCAGATTACGGTGAAAATTAAATTATGAGTTTTTTTTATGGTCATGGCCAGAGGAACGTCAGAATAACACAGTTTGTCTCCACCATCCTCGGGTTGAGGAGTCTACTCCAAATAACTCTCCAAATTAAATATTCTTGATGGTCAAATGAGTAATGTACCACATACAGTCATCGTGGCCTAAATGATAAGACGTCCGGTGCATTCGTGTTGAGCGATGCACCGATGTTCGAATCCGAGGCGGGTACTAATTTATCTAATGAAATACGTACTCAACAAATGTTCACGATTGACTTCCACGCTGAAGGAATAACATCGTGTAATAAAAATCAAACCCGCAAAAATTATAATTTGCGTAATTAGTGGTGGTAAGACGTCTTGTAGTCCGCGCGGGTAGATATACCACCGCCCTGCCTATTTCTGCCATGAAGCAGTAATGCGTTTCGGTTTGAAGGGTGGGGCAGCCGTTATAACTATACAGAGATCTTAGAACTTATATCTCAAGGAGGGTGGCGCATTTACGTTATAGATGTCTATGGGCTCCAGTAACCACTTAGGGGGCGGCCATTAATTACGTGAGGCGTTTTTGAGAATTTTTTGACCCCCTCTCCCCCCTGGGTGAGATATCGTAAGATTTTTCTCAACTCCCTCCCCCCTCCTCTAATCTCACGCGAGATTCTTCAAAACTTCTATTTGGACGGTAAACGTGTTGGATAATTGAGAAAAAAAAACTTGCTCTGTTACTTTTATTGAAGGCTAGCAAAGACTAGGAATTGTGAATATTACCGTAATTTAAAATCACCATCATAAAATTAAATAATGAATATCAAACAAAAATTAAGAAAAGATTTATTCTAATTCAATCCATGGAGACTAGTGCACGGCCTCAAGAGTGACTACTGGAACCAATATATCCAAGTGTTTTTCACCACACCGTTTTCTGCGAGAAATATAATTACGTGATATTTGCGAAGACCCCCCCTCCCCTCTAAGTGAGATTTGGAAAGATTTAGCTTGATCCCCTCCCCCCCTAGAACACCTCACGTAATTAATGGACGCCCCCTTAACACCAGGTGGGCTGTGAGATCATCCACGCATCTAAGCAATAAAATAAAAAAATACAGTGGTCTACTGTTGTGCGCACAAACTACTGCATTTCGTTATTTTTAAGTTTTACTTTCTTAACTCTTTACTAAAAATTTCCATTAGGCACTTGTCCTGGTGAAACTCAAAAAGAGTTCGAGTGGCCAGTGTGCTTAGTGCGAGTTTTTTAACTTCTCAATCGCGTAAAAGTTAACTCGAATTTGTATGTTACTTCTTACTTTACTACAAAGTTGAGTTAACTTCTATGCGTTCGGGAAGTTAAAAAACTCGCATTTAGCATAAAGTAATCTTTCCACCCGAAAAAAATATTGAAAGATAATCTTGATGAAAATAAGGAAGTTATACAAAACACGAAAATCGTGGTAAGAACGTGTTAGGCCATCTACGCCTATAATTATAATAATAAGGACTGTGACATCGTTACGTTGTCCTCAAACTAAGCCATTGTTATATCATAGGATCCGTTTTGGCATAGAAAGGAACGGCATTTGGATCGAGCCAAGCATTACGCATACAGTTACTTCTAAATGAAATATGTCGACGGATATGTAAACAAGACTCGTTTGCAGGCACATACCGGTCAATTTACGAGTATCACACGGACAAATTTAATTATTAAAAACAGGCTATCGCTTATGTAAAACTAAAATCACATTTCTGAGACCGTATACGTATATCTTCTCACTTATAAATGACTAGCGACCCGCACTCTCTTCGCTTCGGAAACTGTAATTTATTATTGATTTCTCCACTATTTAATGGATGTTATTATACATATAAACCTTCCTCTTCAATCACTCTATCTATTAAAAAAAACCGCATCAAAATCCGTTACGTAGTTTTAAAGATTTAAGCATACATAGGGATATAGGGACAGAGAAAGCGACTTTGTTTTATACTATGCAGTGATTAAGGTATGCCTCATACTATCTTCTGATAAAGTTTGGTACGGGTTTCAAGGTAACCACCTGATTGCAAGCGATTACGGTGGCTCATGGATGTTAGCAATGAGCCAAGCCGCTGCCTACCATTGGGTAATCTTCGCAACTCTCGTTTGAAAAAAAAAAAGGTTCTTTTCTTACATAAGTCGCAATGTAAATAAAAAAACAAGATTGTTAATTAATAGATGCCTCTAGAACTGTATTAACGAAGCGTATATTAACGAATCAGAGCCCGTCTAGATATAGGAGATGTTTTCCTTGCTAAACGTTGGTAGCTTAAGCTGCTATTCCAACTTCATTTTTTTATGATTGAAGGATTACTGGTGGCCCGGAGGCCTTTCCAGTTTCACCAGGACAGGTGGGCGAGCAAAGGCTCAGCCAGGAGGGGTGGGATTTGCTAACAGCTGCCCGAGCGCCCCCGAAGGAGACCTAACAACTCAAGAGTAGCTGCTTCGCGAATGAATCTACTACCGGATCGGAATCGCGACCCGCTGAGAAGATCCGGCGAGAAACTCAGCGAGCTGATTCATGGGTTAGGTTGCACGGCGAACTCTTTGTCGAGTTCGACGAGTACGGTTACCGAGGTCCCTAAGCCTGCTCCTAGAGCTGAAGGCGTCTAGTGCAAAGGTTATTGGATCTGATGGATCCGTAAGGACGTGTCTAGGGCGTCGACGGTGACTGGCTCCTGCATGATCAGGATTCGGGGAGTAGTCAGCGGCGGCTACGATAAGGCGATTATCATGACGCATAGCCTTATCGAAGTACCGTTCCGACGCTGACTTCATGTATTTCTGTATAGATTCGAGGCCCAGGTCGTCGTGTAGGTCAACGTTCCTCACGAACCACGGAGCTCCGACGGCTAACCTGCAAAAGCGGGATTGTAGAGATTGAAGGGTGTCTATGTGTGTGCGGGCCGCGTGAGCGAACACCACACTCGCGTAAGTCATGACGGGCCTTATGCAAGTTTTGTAAAGTGTCACCTTGTTCCGAAGGGACATTTTACTCCGCTTACAGATCATGGGGTAGAGTCTACCGAGAATAAACGCGGCACGGTCACGGACTGATTTTATATGCGGGCGGAATGTCATCGATGCATCCAGGGTAACGCCCAGGTACTTGACCTTCCTGGCCCAGGGTATGGATTGACTAAAGAGAGTAATCGGGGGTGTGAGATTCCTCCTCCTAATACGGGAGGAAATCCGTGTGGAGCTTCCCCTCTGAAATAGCACCGCAGTACTTTTCGCTGGGTTGATGTCTATGCGCCATTTTCGGAACCACTGTCCTAGGGCTAGGGCTGCGCTCTGAAGCTTCTTCGCGATTAGGGACTTGTTTCTACTGGAATAGTAAACAGTCGTGTCGTCGGCGAATAAAGCTAAATGGGTCGGCGGCGACCGGGGAATATCGTTAACGAATAAGCTAAATAGGAGGGGTGAAAGGACAGAGCCTTGCGGGACTCCAGCTGTGAGAGATCGTGGGGAGGAGCGGGTTCCCTCGACTCGATATCGAAAAGAGCGGTTCGACAAGAAGTCCCGTATGATGAGCACGAGGCTATCCGGCACACCCATGTTGAATAGTTTGAAAATCAAACCGTTGTGCCAGACTTTGTCGAACGCTTTTGCGACGTCGAAGAAGAGAGCTCCCGTGTATAACGGTTTTGGTCGATTAAGCCCCACAAGAATGTGCTCCGTGAGGCGGTGCACCTGTTGAACGCATGAGTGATTTGTACGGAATCCGAATTGTTCATCGATGAGAATGCCCTTGGATGAGACGAAGTCTCTGAGGCGTTTGTAGAGCAGACGCTCATACAGTTTGCCTAGAGACATGAGGAGGCTAATCGGGCGGTAGCTCGTCGGATGATTTTTTGGTTTACCGGGTTTATGTATGCCGATAACGTCCGCTTCTTTCCACACCGCGGGAAAGATACAGTTCGCCATAGCGGCATTGAAAATAGATGCCAACATCACGATGAGTTGGACGGGCAGAAGTTTAATAACGCGGTTGGATATACCGTCGGAACCGGGAGCCTTGCGAGGACGTAGGTCTTTGATCAAGTCTTTAACTTCCATCGGGGTGACGGTGGTAACGCATCCGAGGGTGGCAAGGAGACTCTGCGTTCTACCTCACTGTCTACTAATTCTACATGAACAGGGTCCACGGATTGAGTGCTGGGCGTGCACTGGGTTTGCAATGTATCGGCCAGCAACTCTGCTTTTTCGTCATCATCAAACGCCGCAAGTCGGCCTGAGGAGCCTACGAGGGGGGGCATAGTTACTACCGTATCCGATTTGAGAGTACGAGCTAAGCGGTAGTAAGACCTTTGGGAGGGCGCGAGTCCTTCTAAGAAATCAGACCATCTGGCATCTCGGACTTCGGCGATGCGAGACTTTACGTCGCGTTGTAGGGCACGCATTCGAATACGATTTTCCGCGGTAGGATACCTGTCGTATGCGCGTATCGAGGCGTTCTTAGCTCTAAGGAGTTCCCTAATATCATCGGACAATTTGAAGCGGTGAAGGAAATCCTCCGCTACAACTTGTTTCGATGATCTATCTAATGTTGAGGTGATGTGTGACGTTAAGATGTCTATGGCTTCAGCGGTATCCTGAGGAGACGGGGTAGAGTCCGGGTTAAACGGGAGCGATGGTGGATCAGATTCAGCTAGGCTGATGCCCAGCGTGTGCCAATCCACGACAGTCCTCGTGACGGGAACGGAGTCGGGAGCGCGACCGAGCTTCATAACGACGGGACGGTGGTCTGAATCTAACTCTGAAACTACTTCGATCGAGTGTAAGCTCAGAGTTACGTTTTTTAATAACGCTATGTCGAGTATATCCGGGTGATGCGCGATATTTAGCGGGTAGTGAGTCGGTGTTAGCGGAGCGACGATATCGAAGGCGAGATCATCGACTAACGCATCAAGCCGCCTGCCATTCGGGGTTGTGGTGTGTGAGTTCCACCTGATGTGTTTACAATTTAGGTCGCCCGCCAGAATGACAGAGCTCCCCATGCCGAGCAGCGCCTCGATATCACTGCTTAGAACGATCTTATCCGGTGGAAGATAAACGGACGCGATAACGATCGACGCGTGTCCCGTCAGTGAGATTCGGCACACTGATGCTTCGATATTAGCGAGCGCGGGAGGATCGAGCGGGACGCAATGCAGGGCTCTTCTATAGTAAATGACGGTACCACCACCACGAGCAGAGAGCCTGTCGTTCCTGACCATGTTATAGTTCGCGATTTTAGGGTCACGGCGCGCGGGCTTAAGTAGGGTCTCCTGCACTAAAAAGATATCAATTTGATGGTCACGCAAAAAGTCAGAAACCTGATCACGTTGATTTGCGAGACCGTAAGCGTTAAAAAATCCTATCGTTACGGATAGGGGCTTTATTCTACTTATATACGCCATTGATTACCGGCGGAGTGAGGGGAGGACGTACGTATTTAATGACGCGTATTCGTCGGCGTATTCTTGCACAACGGCGATAAAGTGTTGTGCAGTGGAGGCAGCGCGAATGGCGTCGCCCAAAGCGTTAACGCGCTCAAAGTTGATCGACTGAAAGAAGTCGATCGCTAAAGCGAGATTGTCGGACGCGGTCGGAGAGCAAGTCGCGGGAGAGGGACGAGTTGCGGGGGCGGGACGAATCGCGGAGGAGGGAGTTGTAACCGTGTTCGTGTACGGCAGCGGTTTCGCCCAAGCCGAGACACTGGGCACCGGCGCTGGAACGAACGCTGGCTTAGCCTGCGACACAGAGGGTGCCGAGGCTTTGATGTCTGGGCCGGAAGCTCGGAGGCGGTTTTGGCGGGCGACGCGGCGATTTATTTTCGGGGCTCGGGGGCATCCGCGGTAATTTGCGGGGTGACCCTGTGTACGACACAGGACGCAGCTAGGCGGTTCCGTCGCGGTCCTAGCTCGGCATCCAACTCTTTAGGGATGCCACGTATGACGACACGGAGTTCGCGCTCCTCCTGGAGCGTATACGTGTGGAAACTTATATGCTCCTTACGGAGGTAAGAAGAGAGGGCCCTATGGTCGTCGGGTGTTCGAACCTTAATTTGAATGCCGTTCGCGAGGTTACGGGCATTCGTGAAGTTGATATTTTTGGCCTTAAGGGCCAGGGAAACTCGATCCCAAGCTGCCTTCTCTTGGAGGATTACCGGGGGAGGGGTCTGGGTTTTATTTTGTGCCACCGGACGCGGCGACGGAGTGGCACGGGCTGGAGGCGCAACGGGAGTCTGAGGGCGGGGGCGCGACGCGTTCGCGGCTTTGCTAATTTTAGCGGCCGCGGGAGCTCGAGACTCCGCGGCACGCTTCTTACCCTTTTGTACCAGGGTGAATCCATCCGTCGATGAGGCGGGAGCGAGGTCGACCTCCATCTCCGAGTCAGAGTCGGAGGACGAGGAGGCGGGCGCAGGTGACCTACGAGCAGGTGTTTTGGAGGGCACGACGGAGGCTGCGGATGATCGTGCTGCTGGAACGGTGGCCACGGCGGACGACGCAGCAGTCTTACTCGCCAGTATAGGCGACGCGGGAACGGCAGGCACGACGGAGGCTGCGGTGCTCGATGCAGAAGCTTTGCACGCAGGTACAGGCGACGCAGGAGCAGCGAGCTCGGCGGAGTCCACGAGAGGGCTCGCGATGTGATCGGCCTTGAAGGCCAGAAACTCTGAGGCGAGCTGTGGGTGGCGAAGTCGGAGGAATTCCGCGAATACAGCGTCCATGATCGCTGAGTGCCCAGGTGGGGCGGCCCCGGGTCTTGAAAACACTCGCCTTGCGGCGAGGCCCCAACTTCTCGGACCTGAGCGGTTCTATTGAACACAGGTGGCGATGCGGCACGATTACTACAGGACAAAGAAAAAACACAACAAAACGGAAATAACAAAAAGAAACAGAACAATTAAACACTTCCTGGAAAACGGTTTGTCGGCAGATGTACCACGAACACAGAAACAACAAAAGGAAACAAAACAAATAAAAACTTCCAGGAAGAGCACTTAGTCGGCAGATGTACCACGAACTCAGGCCGCGCGAACAATGGCCGGGCTAACAAAAGCCGGGCGAACAAAGACCGGGCGATCGAGTGGTCGATGAGCACGTCCGCACGTGACGGGTGCCTCTATCGGAATGATTCCAACTTCACGGGCTCAATATGAGAGAATTGCTAACACGGGCCCTGGCACGAGCAGTGCTTCGCAGAATCTGCTACCAGTGTGCATAGTGCGAGTTTTTTAACGTTCTCGATAGCGTAAAAGTTAACTCAAATTTGTATGGAGTTGGAACGTTAGCTTACGTTGGCCGCTAGGGGCACTGTTCCAACTTCATAAAAATTTGAGTTGACATTTACGCGATCGAGAACGTTAAAAAACTCGCACTAAGCACACAGATCGGAATCCCGACCCACTGAGTTTCTCGCCGGATCATCTCTGTGACTGTCTGTGGTATATAGAAGTGCTTAACGCTAAAGATTTTTTTTAAAGTATGATTCTATTCTATGATCAAACCGAAGGGTTGCTAACACTGACCCTAGCAAGAGCAGTGCTTCGCAGAATCTACCACCGGATCGGAAACGCGACCCACTGAGAAGATCCGGCGAGAAACTCAGTGGGCTATGTCTGTGGGTTAATTCGCTCGTCGAACCCTTCGTCGCAAGCGACGGGTTCGACGAGGACGGTGACCGGTGCTTGTGGTACCTAAAAGCACCGTTAATGGATCGGGAGGATCCGTAATGACGTGTTTTGGGCGACGTCGACTGTTTTCCATTCGGTCTACAGGATCGGGTAATTAATTTCCAGCAGCCACGACAAGAGGGTTCTCATGACGTGCCGCCCTCTCAAAGTGGCGCAATGATTCCGTCTGTAGATACTTACTGACTGAGTCAAGCTCCAGGTCATCATGGAGATTGTGGGTACTTAACGCTAAAGTTGTTTTTTAAAAGTATGATTCGCCCTCAGTCACGAACATGCAAATGGGAACATCGAACATAACCGTGGATGTGGTAATCTGCAATTCCGTTCCTATAACTACTTAATATTCATTACAACGCATTGTGCGAAACCGCTTAACCGATCTAATGACTAACATTATGAATCAATGTTTTGTTTAAAGAAAGTTTTTGTTTATTGAGAATTATTTGATATGTGAGTCACCTAAGGAAATGTCGCTGGAGGACTAATTACTAGTTATTGTATTCTGGTAAACTGGGGTGTGGTTTGTGTACGGATGAGTGTCATTAGGTTGTTTATTTTTGCCTCAAATCAATCGCGTGTTCCAGGAAGAGTACGAAGGTTATTGTTCTAATTTAACTAAGTCGTCGACCAAATGAATGTCTCAATATTCAAAGTTTAATCTGGAACATTCGATAAGATTCATTCGAGTTATCTTATTTCCAAGATTTCTATTAAATGTAGTCGTATTTCCGCGCGTTCAAAACAGACCTTCCACATGTCCACGGCTCGAACGAAATATGCTACTAATTCTTTTGTTCGTAGATATTGTAGGTTGTATGATACTAAGTTCTCCAATGCTGACATTTTTTGATTACCACTTGAAGCTATATGAAATGCTATTTTGGAATATTTTAAGGTGAGTTAGGTCCGTTGTGTATCATTAAGTTTTAAATATTAAAGTATATATAATAAAATAAAGGTGGATGTACAATGTGCGTATTGTGTTGCTTTTTTTTGGTAAATTTTAATCCACAAATTTCTCTTTTTTTCTTCTTCTATTGTTCACTTTCTACTTATATGGAATTTTGATGGTGGAAACTGGTTTGGTTTTTGTTTTAGCAATTTTTTTACTGTTTTGTACTTTTGGTTTTCCAAATAAATAAAATAAATTCTTCCCCCAAGCCATTTTCAAAGTTTAATCTAGAACATTATGTGTACTTGTGAGTCCGTACAGGTGGGTGCCACCACCTTGCCTATTTCTGCCGTGAAGCAGTAATGCGTTTCGGTTTGAAGGGTGGGGCAGCCGCTGTAACTATACTGATACCTTAGAACTAATACCTCAAGATGGGTGGAGGCACTTGCGTTGTAGATATCTATGGGCTCCGGTAGCCACTTAACATCAGGTGGGCCGTGAGCTCGTCCATCCGTATATACTAATATATAAATATACAGCGGTTTTTACGGATGTTCCGCTATAACTACTGAACCATCCATCCGATTGACTTGGAACTTGGTGTCCATGTAGAAAATACATGTACTTAATGGATAGGCTAATATTTATATGAGTGTTGGACTCCCTAATAATAATGACAATAAATAATGTAATAATGCTAATTTTAAATACACAGCGAAGCGGGCGAGTACGGCTAGTTTTTATATATCAATAACGGCTAGTCATGCAATAAAAATAAAAATAAAAATTGTACACGGTATTTAAGTACCGTCAGTCCCGTCGATCGATACGAGTGCGTCTTTTCATTTAAACCACGAAGACTTCAACTGTGAGTGATGAATTTATTGTTTCCATTTTTTTTAAATATAACACTGACAGTTTTATACCTTTTTTTTATTGCAATAAGCCTACCAGAGGATCCTCAGCTACTTCGGTCATATTGCCCGCCGACAGTCAGATAACTTGGACAAAGTGATTGTGACGGGCAAAGTAGAAGGAAAGAGACCCCGCGGCCGATTACCTAGCCGTTGGTGTGATCAAGTAACCGCTCTAACTGGGTTGCCAGTCGCAACCGCCATTCGAGCAGCTGAGGACCGGACGAGATGGAAACAGCTCACGAGACAGGCAACGGTCAAGTTTCAGGGACACGACCTTCAGCAATGAAGAAAGCGACGAAGAAGAAGCCCAGGGTTTATTTTGTATTTTATTTAATGTCTCAACGCTAAAGCTTATTTTGTAAGGTGATTTACTTAGGTCCTATTTGTAGAGCAGAAATCAATACTTCGTATTCGAATGCGTGCCCTACAACGCGACGTAAAGTCTCGCATCGCCGAAGTCCGAGATGCCAGATGGTCTGATTTCTTAGAAGGACTCGCGCCCTCCCAAAGTCTTACTACCGCTTAGCTCGTACTCTCAAATCGGATACGGTAGTAACTATGCCCCCCCTCGTAGGCCCCTCAGGCCGACTCACGGCGTTCGATGATGACGAAAAAGCAGGGCTGCTGGCCGATACATTGCAAACCCAGTGCACGCCCAGCACTCAATCCGTGGACCCTGTTCATGCAGAATTAGTAGACAGTGAGATAGAACGCAGAGCCTCCTTGCCACCCTCGGATGCGTTACCACCCGTCACCCCGATGGAAGTTAAAGACTTGATCAAAGACCTACGTCCTCGCAAGGCTCCCGGTTCCGACGGTATATCCAACCGCGTTATTAAACTTCTACCCGTCCAACTCATCGTGATGTTGGCATCTATTTTCAATGCCGCTATGGCGAACTGTATCTTTCCCGCGGTGTGGAAAGAAGCGGACGTTATCGGCATACATAAACTCGGTAAACCAAAAAATCATCCGACGAGCTACCGCCCGATCAGCCTCCTCATGTCTCTAGGCAAACTGTATGAGCGTCTGCTCTACAAACGCCTCAGAGACTTCGTCTCATCCAAGGGCATTCTCATCGATGAACAATTCGGATTCCGTACAAATCACTCATGCGTTCAACAGGTGCACATTCTTGTGGGGCTTAATCGACCAAAACCGTTATACACGGGAGCTCTCTTCTTCGACGTCGCAAAAGCGTTCGACAAAGTCTGGCACAATGGTTTGATTTTCAAACTATTCAACATGGGCGTGCCGGATAGTCGCGTGCTCATCATACGGGACTTCTTGTCGAACCGCTCTTTTCGATATCGAGTCGAGGGAACCCGCTCCTACCCACGACCTCTCACAGCTGGAGTCCCGCAAGGCTCTGTCCTCTCACCCCTCCTATTTAGCTTATTCGTCAACGATATTCCCCGGTCGCCGCCGACCCATTTAGCTTTATTCGCCGACGACACGACTGTTTACTATTCTAGTAGAAATAAGTCCCTAATCGCGAAGAAGCTTCAGAGCGCAGCCTTAGCCCTAGGACAGTGGTTCCGAAAATGGCGCATAGACATCAACCCAGCGAAAAGTACTGCGGTGCTATTTCAGAGGGGAAGCTCCACACGGATTTCCTCCCGTATTAGGAGGAGGAATCTCACACCCCCGATTACTCTCTTTAGTCAATCCATACCCTGGGCCAGGAAGGTCAAGTACCTGGGCGTTACCCTGGATGCATCGATGACATTCCGCCCGCATATAAAATCAGTCCGTGACCGTGCCGCGTTTATTCTCGGTAGACTCTACCCCATGATCTGTAAGCGGAGTAAAATGTCCCTTCGGAACAAGGTGACACTTTACAAAACTTGCATAAGGCCCGTCATGACTTACGCGAGTGTGGTGTTCGCTCACGCGGCCCGCACACACATAGACACCCTCCAATCCCTACAATCCCGCTTTTGCAGGTTAGCTGTCGGGGCTCCGTGGTTCGTGAGGAACGTTGACCTACACGACGACCTGGGCCTCGAATCAATTCGGAAATACATGAAGTCAGCGTCGGAACGATACTTCGATAAGGCTATGCGTCATGATAATCGCCTTATCATTGCCGCCGCTGACTACTCCCCGAATCCTGATCATGCAGGAGCCAGTCACCGTCGACGCCCTAGACACGTCCTTACGGATCCATCAGATCCAATAACCTTTGCATTAGATGCCTTCAGCTCTAATACTAGGGGCAGGCTTAGGGACCCCGGTAACCGTACTCGTCGAACACGACAAAGAGGTCAACGTGCAACCTAACCTATGCATCAGCCCGCTGAGTTTCTCGCCGGATCTTCTCAGCGGGTCGCGATTCCGATCCGGTAGTAGATTCATTCGCGAAGCAATTGCTCTTGAGTTGTTAGGTCTCCTTCGGAGGCGCTCGGGCAGTTGTTAGCAAATCCCGCCCCTCTTGGCTGAGCCTTTGCTCGCCCACCTGTCCTGGTGAAACTGGAAAGGCCTTCGGGCCACCAGTAAACTTTCAATCATAAAAAAAAAAAAAAGAAATCAATACTGTAAACAACCATTGTCGGTTGCTGAGAATTATACACTTTTCGATGTACGTTTCGTTTTTTGGAACGAAATTCCTTATGCGACGATGCGGAGGGGTACCCTAACCGGGAAAAAACGTCCGTAACGTAAGATTTTTATTATTTATGTATAGTCTTAGTACGATGGCTATACAGTGTCTAATGTATAGTCTACTTGATGACGGTTATTATTATTATTCATATGAATAGCTGTTTCTTTGTATATTATTATTATATATTTTTATAAATTATTGTGAATAAAATAAAGTTGATAACTTTGTAAAGTAGTTTTTATTTATTTTTATCAATAAAAAAAACTTAGTGAAAAATGTATACCCGAATAATTATTTTCTTTATACCTCGAATAGAACTTAAATTAATATTTTTATAATAAGGAACTTCGTTCCTATCCGGTGTCCCACGACAGCACACATCTTTTTTTTCGTCTTCCTATCTCGTACTAGTGGCATTGAGGGGCTATTCTGGCTTCACTTTGATCGATTGGCGAACTCACGGCTCACGGGACTCAGCCTGAGAGAGTTTGTAAACACCCGCCCCCTAGCAAGAGCAGTGTTTCGCTGAATCTAATTTCGATTCGCTGATAGATCCGGCGTAGAAAATCACGTGCGTAACTGTCTTGTTGTAACGGTCACCAATAATTACGCCCTCTGGCATTAAAACATACCTTGATGTCTTTATTTTCTCTCCCTATGCTTAATAGCCTTTAGAGGCTATTTCAGCTTCTCCTTGACATGTAGGTGAGCTCACGGGGCTCAAACCGGAGTGTTGCTAACACTGACCCTAGCAAGAGCAGTACTACGCAGAACCTACCATCGGATCGGAAACGCGACCCACTGAGAAGATCCGGCGAGAAGCTCAGTGGGCTGTGTCTATGGGTTAATTTACTCGTTGAGCTCATCGTCGCAAGCGACGGGTTCGGCGAGGACGGTGACCGGTGCTTTAGATACCTAAAAGCACGGTTAATGGATCGGAAGGATCCATGATGACGTGTTTAGGGCGACATCGACTGTTTACCATTCGGTCCACAGGATCGGGTATTACGTGATACCAGCACCGATTCACGCCACCAGAAATTTAGCGTCACTTTCCGCTCTATGAGCTAAAGGTCTCACGAGGTAATAAAAAATGGACCCTTTGCTCAATGATCTTTCCATAATAATATGTCCCCAGATGAACTTATATTCGATTCTTAATTAAAAAAAAGATAACTTTTTAAATCAAAGCTCATTTATTAAGCACACACGAGTTCCTTGCCATAATTTGAGGTAAATAAATTAATAAAATCACAACTTAACATCGTCACTTAAAAATTAACACAAACGAAGCAAATCAAATTTGGAATTTAACATTAACATTTCAATATACATATCTTCTCTTTCACCATTATTATATCCCTCACTATCCAATCGATTGAAGTCACAATGACATCACAAAGCTACACGCTATAGATATTGCCCTAAACTATTTGAGAGCAATGCCTTCAAAACTTTCGAAAATCCCATAATAAAACTTGTATTCGTTAAAATAAATTATTTAACAGACAATGAAAGTGAAAATTCATTTGTGAATATGAAAATATGACCTAAATAGAGGTGACGAATTTCTCCAAATAACCAAACAATGTCGCGATTCATTAGGTATATTTCATGTGAGAGTTGCTTGTATTTTGCGTACACAGATCGGCTCTTAGCTACATAGTCGAATTATTAATGTTTTAGGGCGGTAAACATTTTTATGAATCGATTTATCGGTCATGCTCAAGCGGTTAAATTCGCCTTTTGTTTAGAATCGATTCTCTAAAATCGATTCATACGGATAAAGCGTTACATTCACATATTCGCCGATTTAATTCAACTAATGCCCATCTCGAGAAATTATTGGTAGGTACTTTTGTCTTGAATCTCTCTCAGCCCTACTAAACCAGCAGATCAGCGAATAATGTTTTTTTATAATTTTTTTATTCTATGAAATCGTTTAAAATTTACTAAATTAGTGCTAAAATCTATTCTACGGGTATTTACAGCTTCATTACACTGCCTTCGAAAGGTCTCTAGGGAAGAACAAGCTATGTCACAAAGGCGAGTTCAAAAATTGACAAATTCAATCGATTGCAATAAAGTTGATCGAATCAATGTTTTTGAAAGATGAAAGATGATGCGGAACTATACCTAAGGCATTTTCAATTTTTATCGTACCGTTACAAGGCGTTATGGCCAATTTGCCATACGACCAGTAAATAAAATAGTTTTCAGGTTCTAATCGTTTCCATGTTTTGATTTAACTAATCAAGAAAATATTTATAGCTTGTTTTATTTTGTATGTACAGATAACACAAAATTTTTACACAACCAACTAAATACAATTTACTAACAAATCATATTCATTCAAGTTTCTATTTACATTATCTACTTTCGATTAATTATTAATCAACTTTTACCTAAACATACATCACAGATAGAGACAATTAAAATCATACCTAACAGAATATAGAATTGTTTCGCATTTAAAAAAATAGCGGGAAATATATTTTTTGGAATCTAATTACAACCTAGTTGTTTTTCTGGCAAACGTTTTGGATGTTTTTCTTGGGTGTAATTATTTAATATTTAAATGAATAATTTACTTTATCCCAATAAATTGTCTATCAACAGATTTTGTTGGTAACATTAATTCCGTCAATTTGATGCTAAATAGCACGGTAAGTAAAAACATAGATGGCACTAGTTAACTAATTTGTTTTTAACATAAATTTAAGTTTACCATGAACAGCTTTAGACAACAGCCAACCAAGAGAATTTAAAATGGAAATATAAAACAACACAAATCTTACAAAAATATCGTCATTTATCACAATAGAAAGGAATTAACAAATTTCAGTTTACTTTCCAATGAAGACCTTACCAGATACTTATCTTAAAGTCCTATTTTCAAAAACAACAAATCAAAGGCTGGCTACATTAAATTCGGATATAAATTCTAATGAATTTTAGAAATTATAAGCTAAACAGGAAACTAAACGAAATTAAAATCTAAAGACAACAAATACGTAGATAATTAATAAAGGAAAAAGACAATTTCCGGTCACGAGTCGACCTGTAAATTAATCTAGAAAAATTGGCAAGCTCTTACATAATAAGTGGTAGTTCTTAACACATTACTAGATTTGATGACAGCACAGGCATTTTAAAGACAAGTATAATATTTTTGACTAGATAAACGTAAGTATATTCATAGTTCTATAAAACTATAAAACATACAATGTTTATAATACAATTTATCCATTTGGAAATAAACATTTTAAACTAATCGAACGCTTGAAGTTAGTCAGTTTGTAATGGTAATTAATGCAAACTGGTCAGAAGCCTAAGAATCTTTTTCTTTTCGCGCCTGGGGCTCGACCTCAACGAGGTCCCCGCACCTAGAGGGAACCATAAGCGCTATGTTCAAAAATCTTTTTTATGTAATTGTTGCTAGGCCTAAATAAAAAAATCGAGCGATTCGGTGTTATATTTACAAAAAAATATCTAAGAGTTCCATTTAGGTAGTAGCATTTAGCTACCGACACTTTTCCATTATTTGTTTACTAAAAGAAAAAGAAAATACCAACCAATTACATCTATCACTTTGCACTCAAAATTTCAAAAAGATGAAATTCGCAAATTTTAGGTCGTGAAATATTGTTTTTAAAGTGTCAAATGTCACTGACGCCATATCGTTTGGATAGGACGCAAGCGCATGCATAATTTAGAACATACCTTGACATTAAATGCCCTGATTAATAAAAATATAATTTTCATATACAACAGAATCATAAGCCCTTCGAACTTATTCATTTACTGTTTTTTTTTTTTTAATAAATCAAGTCATTTAACGTTACTTCGCTATTTTTTCTCGTCAGCCGGAGTTTTCATATCGCCTCTCTTGTTTGTATCATCGCATTTAATTGTTTCTTCCTTTTCGTGTTTCTTGTGTTGCATTGTGTTGTCAGCCTGTGATTTTCCGTCGCGTTTGTTCGGAAATTCATCGTTCAACATCTTCTCGAATTCATTGGAAACTTTATTAACGTTTTTTTTCATTGCCGCATCAGGGTGACTCTGCAATGACGGCTTTTTTTTTTAAGGAGCGATTATTATCGGTAGCGGTGGTATATTTGTATGTACTTATGTATTTTTTTTATATTTCACCAGGAAAGGAAGTAAGAACTCCAGATACAGACGAGGCTTTCTAACGTAGAGTTCTGGAATAATTTGGCCACGTTGCCAGAAAGGATGACGGCAATTTGGAGAAGCTAATGGTCACTGGCAAAGTGGACGGAAAAAGAGCATATGGTAGAGGGCGTAGAGGCCCAACACGTTGGATTGACCAGATCCGCACTACTCCCGATACCACAGCTCACGATGTTCTACGCTCGGGGGCAGATAGGAACAAATGACGTAGAGTGATTCCACAATAGACTCTTGTTGCGACGAGGTGGTCACGACCCTCAGCATTAAGGAAACTGAAGTGAGGAGCAGGAGTAAAGTAAGCAATCGGAATCAAGGGCATGGTTCAAATTTATTCTGAATTATTAACAAAGCTGCAGTATTGTTTTATAAGTTCTCTAAACCCAAATTTCTAAAGTGAAAAATAGATGAGCTATTATTATTCATAAAACATCTTGAACTTACTCTTCAGTTGAGTGCCGCACGTGAAGTAAAAATTGTGGATATTAATATTTAAAAGAAATCGACCGACTTATTAATTACCTTTAAATAAAGACGGACATTGTTGAAAATCCGCCGAAAATCTTGCACGACTTGTTCGTGGTCGGTGTATGAAGAATTCTTCAGTTTAGTCGATATATCGTGAAGACACATCGGATATTTGACGATCTCATAAAATCGCGGGGCCTGTAATTAGTAGACAAGTCACCATCCTTGCCTTGCCTCAGTTTTGGTACTTCTAATATACTTTAAAGGACCGCTATATTGTAGATAGCCTCAGATAAACGGCTTATTTGTTGTATGTACAATACAAAATTGGCTCAAAATGTAAAGATAAAATAAACAATAAGATCTCACTATTGACACACTTAAATATTCTCAATAAACATATTTTGTTTAAATAATGTAAAGGTTAATTAATCATGTGCATGGAAGACTTTTCATTAAGGCCTAACTTAAGCGCTCTTGGTAAAACAAGTATCTAGCTCACCTACAAGTATTAAGCAAATAAAAAAAGCAATCTAACCATTTTAATATCCATATCTTGTTGAATAAATGCAGCTTCGTTCACTTTCGACAAATTGGCAAGTAAATTTTCAAATTTCTTAACAATGCCACTCGATAATGGCTTTTTCTTTTTCGGGTGATACCACATACCGGATGCTCCAACTTTCAATTTGCCGGTGGATTTCTTGTGAGTTTCATCTCTAATGCAGTTACCGCTTTGGTCAAAGCTCGGACATCGGGGAGGCTCTTTTGGTTCGTTTGAGTCAGAAACTTCAATAGTGTCATTTGCGTCTTTAGCTCTAATCTCTGTATCTTGATTTTTTGTTGCTTCTTCAAGTGGCACTGAATCATTTGTACTTTTCACACAGTGGTCGTTCCGAGTATTCTGATTCCAGAAGCTTGTGTTTGATGGCATAGTACCGGTCCATTCGTCAGTCTCTTCGATTCCTGCTTTAGTTTGCGTTAAATCAGTGTAATCGTCATTGGTGCACAAGCCTAAAGCATCGTAGAGTCTCGCCGTATCGGATTTCGAGTCCTCGTGCAAAAAGTCCATTAGTTTCGGTGCAGACTGCTTCGCAGCTTCCCAAGCTCTGTCTGAAGTCATAGAGCTTAAAAGATCCACCTGATTTGTAGAGCTGACGTCTAAGCAAGTTGTGGTATGCAATGGTTTACCTATAACTTTTTGATCCTCGCTATAAACCTCTTCCGTTCTTCTGGTCATTATGCATGGCCAAGATTCCAGATTATACTTTGGCTGTGGTGCTAAAGTTATTGTTGAAAACGATGCTTTTATTTGCATTGTATTTAATTCATCTAAAGCTTGTCCTTCGATCCCAGCGTCTTGTGAACTACTTGACGCGAACGCATCGGCTGGCTTAATGGGAACTTTGTAGCTTCCTGGTTTCATATAAACTTTAGCCATTTCGTGGAACTCATCATTTTCATCTAGAAAATTTACGGGGCCAGAAACATTACTTGATACAGTCAAAACGCTTGGTGAATTCTGAACGTTATGAGTGTGATGAGCCATGTAATCATTAGTTTCTTTTTGTGTTATCTGACCCCATGTCGCAAAAAAATCATTCTCTTCTTTTGTGTCACCACAACTATTGTTTTTGTGTACAAAACAAGTTCTTGGATCCACGGCAGATGCCATACTTGGTATCAGAGTCTTTTCAACGTGACTCAACGGAATCATTTTTGCTTTCATTTCCATTTCCCTTCGCTGTAACAGATCGCAGACCATGCTGCTACTCATCACGGGTTGACCTGGAGCTTTGACCAGCTCAGCATCTATTTTGTGTTTCAATTGATTATATAAATCTCTCTGATCCGTATGACAAACACTTTCAAATGAGCGGAAGTCAGGAGTGTTGGCAATCGTCCAAGATTGACGAGGTTTAGCTTCACGTATGCTACAAGGATCACATTTATATGACACTTTCTGGTAAACTTCAATATCACTTTGATCGTTTAAAGGGTAAAAAGTACTAGGTGGTACAACGGGAAACTTTTT
This sequence comes from Bombyx mori, assembly GCF_030269925.1. Lineage (NCBI taxonomy): Eukaryota > Metazoa > Arthropoda > Insecta > Lepidoptera > Bombycidae > Bombyx > Bombyx mori. Next base: position 12,928,443 of record NC_085109.1, on the reverse strand, counting down.
ATAGCTAACTCCAGGTCGCCCCCATGGTACTTCGTTGAACGATTGATTACTTGTTTGGCTTTGACCTTGAATCCAAGGTGGTTGAACAGTACTGAATGGTTGCGGAGATACATTTATTGGTCTGGGGTTACTGATTTGAGGTTTGGGCGGTTGATATTTACTTTGGGCTTGGTGTCTAGGTGCTGCAGAATTAGTTGCATAATAGTTGTGTGCAAAACTCTTTTGTTCCATAGTAAAACCGTGATCAAGACACTTGAATGTCTTATATATGTGTGTTAACATTTCCTTGGTGACCGCCTGCCATTGCACAAAGCATTCTCTGATATTAGGACTGTAATACTTGTTTTCAATTCTGGAAAATGTATCGTGTTTTTCGCTAAGTAACTCTTTTACACCCTTCCATCCGTCTAAAATCCTAACGAAGGAAAATATAAAGTTCTTAATGACCCAGGGTATTCCCTGAGAGTGTAAGTTAGCTACTGCACTATCCGGTTTTTGGACGTTAGACCTAGTTTTGGCGCAAATCGAATGTATGTTTTTAAAGCAGGGCCTGTTGTGATGAGCTATAGCAATATTCTCAGCATCGGTGCAAGCTTCAATAGCAAGTTGAACAATTTGATTTGGAATTTGATCATGTACGACTATTTTGTCTAAAGCCGTAAGTAGTAATTCGGATGAAGCCGATTTAATTTTATCCTCATCTAGGTTAGAACCTTTATGATTATTTTTCAACTGGCCAGTTTTCTCGGTCTTACAATCAGGTATGTTGCATAGTTCCGAGACCATACGTTCGCCTTCGACGTAAAAATCAAGACTCGACGACGATTCAGCTCGGAGGCTTCTTTGTCGGTCATATTCGTCTTTGCCTCGGTCGTGATATCGTGGATCGGCGCTGTACGCATTACGTTTGTCTTGACTCTTTACAATTTTTTTCTTAGCACCAGTCCCTATTGGCTCTAGACTGTTTATCGACCATGTACTTTGGGAACGTCTGTCGAGGTTCGCACCCCTATCGCCCATTATACCTGACCCGTGGTAGTTATGAGAAGATGGATCGAACACGAGACCAACTAGAGGAGAATTCGGTGGTGAACTGAACGTTGGAACAGTTGAATTTCTGAAAATATATTCATCGTCAGACTTACGAAAGTAATTCCAACAAATTAACATAAAGCAACAAACCTCGAGTTTTGGTATTGTTGATTCAGTGATGTGGCTTCGTATATTCCTGCCGCTACACGACAATACGTCGCTATGTTCTGATCCGATAAATCTTTGTCGAAGACTCCTAAAAGGAGTAACCAATAATATCTAACTATATTTATCTAGAAGACGTGATTGAGCGCGGTAGCAAAGGCTCTCTAACTTTTATAGGTCTTAACTGAAATTTTCTTGTGTAAAGCTCTGCCTTAGGTAACAGCAGTGAAAAATAACTTTAATGACGAAGCAATTTCTGACGAAGCATGTTGCGGATAATAACATGTACTTTTGGGTTAGGAATATTGTGTTCTTTTTTTTATAATAAATAAAGTATACAATACTTTAATGAATAAGATTAGAATTATCAGTACATCACAGACAATGTTGATACCGGTAATTCAATAGCTAATTTCGGTTTCGATCATAGTAATTAAATATACGAAAATTAAGTAACAAGCAAAAATTTACAAATGTAGTTTACCATAATGATTTTGGTATGTAATAGAGTGGTGGGTTTGGAAGCTCTCAGATTGTTGAGACGTTCGATCCTTTCCTTCAGAACTTTCTCGAATATCTGCGTTATTGCTAGAAACACCAGCTCCATAATCTTGCATCTGGCTTATATTAGCTGTTGAAGTAACGATGACCATTTTATACTATGCTTTCGTTAAAAATAATTAGTATTTACGATATGATTTCGTTTTATTGAAATAGTGTATTATTAGTTAAATAATAAAATTATGTTTTAATCGAGGGTTAACAAAATATTTTCTTGATTAAACAAGAATGTCACCATAGCTATTTTAGACAATGACGTCACGGAAGATCTAGGTGGTCCCTCTAATTAGAAACTTGGGTAAGAAAATTCGAATATATGAAATTCGTCAGTACTAAAATTATTGAAGGCGTACTTCATCTATTGCTCGATGAGTTGGATATACTACTAAGAATACTCAAATTGGTAATGATTCCGCTCAATCTGTGTAAGATTAAGCGGATTCATTTAAGGATCTCGTATCAAAATGGCTAGGTAATTTAAAATTTAGAGGACGTGGAAGAAAATAATGTTTTAGTATTTACTTTTGAAAGAAAATTTAATTAATTATCAGAAAATTAACGTATAATAAGCCACAGATGATACAAATTTTAGAATACACATTTTATATAAGCAGTTTAATGTGACTGTTTGAAACTTACCAAAGTTTTACGTTTTGCCCACACACGTCCGGTTCGCAGGTCAATCCATGATAAAATTTCTAAAATGTCACTCGCTACAAGATAATTGTCAAATTGTGTATATTTTTTTTTAAATCTTACGATATAAATGATTTCCTTCTTGATTGGAACAACTGGTTTCTTATTTTCTAAATGTTTAAATTAATATTATATAATCATTTTTTTTAATTTTAATTTTCATGTGTAATGAACTTTCCTTTCTGTGTCTTGCCAAATATTAAATGCGATGAAACATATGATTTGCTTCATTTGTTTTGTGACAATTGTAACATTTTGCTTTTTTTTTCAGAGACACTCACAGCCAAATAGTTCGGTTTTTGATCTTTAATTTGCAACTCTTTATAGGTCCATTAGGTTTTTGGCACACAAGAAGGGTCGTCGTTGTCCCTTACGGTGCTATGGATCGGGCTTCATTGCTCAAAAATAGGTTTTAATAATAGAGGTTTAAAAATAGACCCCTATTATAGTATAACACAAGTCCATATTAAAAAAATTCAAGAAACTGCATAAATCGTATTACTTGTACCAAACTTGTTATAATAACGATTTGATATTTTAGTAAGAAGTGTTGTCGGTAGGTCTAATTATTTTGGATTCCCCAGCGTTAAAAAAAAAAAAAAAGGTCTAATTATTTTGTTTAATTTTTAACAAAAAATTATATGTTATTTATTTATTTAGGTGTTTATCAATGAGGGATTACTGGTGGCCCGGAACCGTCTCTAGTTTCACTAGGACAGGTGGGCGAGCAAAAGCTCAGCCAGGAGGAATGGGATTTGCTAACAGCTGCCCGAGCGCCTCCAAAGGGGACCTAAGAACTCAAGAGCAGCTGCTTCGCGAATGAATCTACTACCGGATCGGAATCGCTGAGGAGATCCGACGAGAAACTCAGCGGACTGATGTTTAGGTTAGGGTGCACGTCGAGCTCTTTGCCGAGTTCGTCGACTACGATTACCGGGGTCACTACTCCTACTGTTACAGCTGAAGGCGTCTAATGCAAGGGTTATTGGATCTGATGGATCCGTAGGGACGTGTCTGGGGTGTCGACGGTGACTGGCTCCTGCGTGATCAGGATTGGGGGAGTAATCAGCGGCGGCAACGATAAGGCGATTATCATGACGCACAGCCTTATTGAAGTAACATTCCGACGCTAATTTAATGTGTTTTCGAATCGGTCCAGGTCTTTTTTATTATTATTGTTTAGATGGGTGGACGAGCTCATAGCCCACCTGGTGTTAAGTGGTTACTGGAGTCCGTAAACATCCACAACGTAAATGCGCCACCCACCTTGAGATATAAGTTCTAAGGTCTCAGTATAGTTACAACGGCTGCCCCACCCTTCAAACCTGCAGAAATAGGCAGGGCGGTGGTACCCACCCGCGCGGATTCACAAGAGGTCCTACCACCAGTAATTACGCAAATTATACTTTTGCGGGTTTCATTTTTATTAAATGATGCTATTCCTTCACCGTGGAAGTCAATCGTGAACATTTGTTCAGTACGTATTTCATTCGAAAAATTGGTACCCTCCTGAGATTCGAACACCGGTGCATCGCTCCACACGAATGCACCGGACGTCTTATCCTTTAGGCCACGACGACTACTTAAAATGTCTTCTTCGGTCGACCTCTTTCCCCTTTAGTCACATGTATCTGTGCACAAATTACATAAATTACAAATACATTGTGGTATTTATAATTTATTTCTTCTTTGATCTGAACACCACAGAAGGTGGGCGCAGTGGTTACTTTCACGGCTTCTTTCCGGGTTGATAAATTGACCAACGACTAATATATGTAAATAAAAGTTGTTTCTCTTTTAATTGAAAATTTAATTTTCAAAAATCTATTGACTTTTTATGATCACCGCTGTTCCGTTTTCCTGAGCATCGAAATACAGCGGCTTTTCGCTAATCACATAATGTATTCAGTACAGTAATAAGGGTATGCATTTTTTTGGAAAACAACATGTAGCGTTGCGTTGCGTTGTTTGATAAAAATTGAACAAATTTTCATAATTAACACTAAGCAGAATAGATGTGAACCGAGTAAAGGGGATTGCCCACTCTCCCTAGTGTGCTAGGCCCAAGGTGGACATTAAATATTACTATAAAAATGGACTGATTCAAATTCTTAAATGTACTAGATATCTAAAAAATATATTGAAATTGACGCCACTATTATAAAAAATATAATAAAAATAAAAAACTCGTTTTGAGGTTAATTTTCTATATAAATACCTCAAGAACTTTTCTTTTTTTAATGTTTAAGATGTTCCTAATGTATTTTTATCCAATTGTAGTTATTAGGGTATAAAAAACACACATACTTCTTTAAATATCTATATTAATCTATATTTTCTTCATCTTCATACACAATTAGTAAATCATCTAAAAATAGCACAGGAGAGCATATACACGGTTTTAAATCTCGGTCAGGTTAAAACCACAATTCACACAATGGTTTTCAGCCGTAGTATGAAACGTTATTGATAAAAGCAAAATAAATCGAAGAAAAATCAAAACACATCCATTTTGAACGCAAGCACAAGCAGCAAGCGAAGTGTCAGTCAGTCAGATTAAAATCAGTGTTGTCAGTATAAAGAAAAATAATTACATGAAATTCATATATCGATCCTTTTTTTAAATAACCGATATTGGATTTATTTCTTAATCTTTTTTTTACGAGTACACATTATATTTTATTTTTTATGTTTTTGTTTTAGTTGTACATATTTAAATAACAATACAAGTTAAGTTTTTTTTTATTGCTTAGATGGGTGGACGATCTCACAGCCACCCTGGTGTTAAGTGGTTACTGGAGCCCACAAACATCCACAACGTAAATGCGCCACCCACCTTGAGATATAAGTTCTAAGGTCTCAAGTATAGTAACAAGTTAAAGTCCAATGGGTATGTCTTTGATGTTATTTTATGTGCTGAAAATTGATTAAAATCGATTGATTAATGATAATATTTAAAATGATTTATTTATATGTTTTTTATATACTTAAAATGTTTACTTAATACGTAAAAGGTTTTGAAGTTGGCAATATTTTTCCCGCAAAAATAAAATTCTTGTTTTTTTCAATAGAGTTACTTTTTTTAAACTACTTATTGTAAACTGTAGTGGCGCTTTTTTGGAAGAAAGTAAATGCATATCGACGCTTGAAAGGCAAACATGACTAAGCGACAATGCGTAAACTTTACAGTAGAGCAATTTAAAGTTGAAAAATTTGGAAAAAAAAATATTTTAACGAATCTAACTGTAGGATTGAAATTATTTTAATAGACTTATAAATAGTTTTTTTTTGCCCATCGAATATACTTAAAGGTTATTGCCTATCATTTGTGTATATAGTAGTTATTGTCGCTTATATATATTGTCCATAATTTGATAAACAGGTAAAATTATCTGAATTTTATATAAAAGGTTTCTCGTCACAGGTAAAATTATCTAAGCCAGCATTGAAAGATTAGGAGTAACATGTAAAGCAATATGAGCTATCGTTGAAAGATTTTCAGTAACATGTAAAGTTAGACAAATTCGCACAGCTTACAGTTTCGTTTTGGGTATATTGGACTGGAAGTGATCCCATAGTTCACAACAAATCGAGTAAATGTATCTAAATACTATTCCATTTTTTTATGCATGTAGAAAGTGTAAAGAATTGAACTAAAATGTAATAAATTACTATGGTAAATCATGCAAAAGAGCGAGACGTTTATGAATAAACAGTTATTGTAAGAAACAATAGGGATATATTTTTTTGTAACAAAATCACGCTATTACTGTTTTTTTCTTTTTAATACTTAGAGGTGTGGGTGACCTCACAGCCCACCTGGTGCTAAGTGGTTACTGGAGTCCATATACATCTAGAACGTAAATGCGCCACCCACCTTGAGATATAAGTTCTAAGGTCTCAAGTATAGTTACAACGGCTGCCCCACCATTCAAACCGAAACACATTACTGCTTCACGGCAGAAATAGGCAGGGTGGTGGTACCTACCCGTGCAGACTCATAAGAGGTCCTACCACCAGTAATTATGCAAATTATAATTTTTGCGGGTTTTGATTTTTATTACACGATGTTATTCCTTCACCGTGGAAATCAATCGTGAACATTTGTTGAGTACGTATTTCATTAGAAAAATTGGTACCCGCCTGAGATTCGAACACCGGGTGCATCGCTCAAGACGAATGCACCGGACGTCTTATCCCTTAGGCCACGACGACTTATGTATCAGCGTAACTTTAACTAGTAGGTGAGCTCACGGGACTCAAACCTGACGATGTTGCTAACACTGGCCCTAGCAAGAGCAGTGCTTCGCAGAATCTACCACCGGATCGGAAACGCGACCCACTGAGAAGATCCGGCGAGAAACTCAGTGGGCTGTGTCTATGGGTTAATTTACTCGCCGAACCCTTCGTCGCGAACGACGAGTTCGACGAGAACGATGACCGGGGAAGTCAATCGTGAACATTTGTTAAGTACGTATTTCAATCCAAAAATTGATACCCGCCTGCGGGATTCAAACATCGTTGCATCGCTACATACGAATGCACCGGACGCCTTATCCTTTAGACCACGACGACTTTGTAAACTTTTGTTAAATCTTTTTACGGAATCTATAGTCGTTTCTTTGGCCTTATTTGGTGGTTCACATCTCCCTCATGGGAACAAAATGCAAAATAATGTGACAAACGACTTAACTAAGCGACGCCCAGCTTACGAAAGTCACCTTTTACCAGCCCGCCAAAACGTGGTACGCGACTAGTTGCGCATACCCACACAACGTATTTAAACTCGCGCAGTTCTTTAGCGACAAAAAATTATATTTTGTTTACGGGTAAACATAACTAAGCGCCAAAAGTAACCATTGAAATTAATCAAGTAAAATTATCTAGGCGACGTAGTTATTAGAAATGTTGTCATGTAAAAATATTTACGGATGGAAAGGGATATTATGTTAAACAAGTAAAACTATCTAAGATTCAATATTATTCCATTTTGTTTCAGGTTAAATTGTATAACTGTACCAATTACGACTACTTTGTATAGGTACAATCTACTAAGTGGTTTCAAAGAAAAATTTCATAACAAGTAAAAATAAATAAATACAAACAAATGAAAATTTCAAAACATGAATAACTGACTAAGTAAATAATACCTTATTATTAAAATGTCCTAACTGCAGGGTGTCTCAAAAATAACTTTTTTTTTGTCGTTTGGTAGGAAAAAACTCTGCATTTTTATGGAAATCACACCATATCTAAGCGACATAAAACACGTCACAGAGTGATGAAACCTATACTAAATGACGCAGAAAAATCAGACGATTCCAATGGTGTATCTAACTCATTTTACATACTTTTGTCGCTTAGTCAGGATTGCCTTTCAAGCGTCGATATTTATTTATGACAAAATTAATGCACTAAGTATTTTTTCTCTAATCTATTGTCCGCTTTGGGCCTGAAATGGGCCGTCCCCTTTCATCCGTTCCTACAAAAGGGAAATAAGAACAAACAAAATTGAAAATTGCGTGCATAGTACAGTGACAGAAATCTATCTGTTAATCAATTATTATTACTAAGCAAAGGTAATTAATAGGTACCCATTATTTTATTGTAATGTCATAAGAATGTATTATTTAACATTTAAATAGCACATTTATACATTTATTTATTTAGTCGAGGTTTAGAATAAAGAGGTAATTAGGTTAAAAATATAATTATATATTTTATGCAAGTTACTTATTACTTTTTCGTGTTGTGAATAAAAACAACAACGCCATCTAGTTTATTTTTTATTAACTCTTATAAAGTGTTCACAGCACAATAGCACTAAACTTATCCGTCCAATTCAGCAACTGAGCGGGCTTAATAATATCGTTCAGTTAATGAAATTGCAAAGCCTTTTGTATGAATATGTTTGTAATGTGTTTATGGGAATGGTTATTATTTATCCGATGTTCTTTTTACTGTGAGCTATTAGGTACATTATTCTAATTTCAGAATTGGGGAATGTCGCCTGCTTGTAATAACGATTTTATTAATTTAAAAATATGTTTCTCAAAGGAGTGCCTATTTCTGCCGTGAAGCAGTAATGCGTTTCGGTTTGAGGGGTGGGGCAGCCGCTGTAACTATAATTGAGACCTTAGAACTTATATCTCAAGGTGGGTGGCGCATTTACGTTGTAGATGTCTATGGGCTCCAGTAACCACTTAACACCAGGTGGGCTGTGAGCTCGTCCACTCATCTAAGCAATAAAAATAAAATGAAAATAAAAGTTAAATGTTAATGTTTACAATAGATAATTAAAAAAGAAAATTAGTCACATTTTTATTTTATTTATTTATTCGATAGTGTGGGTAACAGAAAGATTTCTCACCATAGAAAAAAAAGCTCTTTTAATAAATTTGGAACAATTAATGCCCTTTATGATAAATCAGTATTAGACGAATTTCAGTAACATATCTTCACGCTCGTTACCAATAACACAGTAGACAGTAGTATCTTAGTGATTCGATGTCCTTGAGCGCTGTTGCAGTAGTCGGTGTGACAGGAACATACTTCTTGCCTTCCGCCGTATCCTGCGCGGTGGTAGCATACATTCTGGAGAAAAATAATTGGTCAACAAGGTAGACTTAGAAGACCACCACGGTGGGGTGGTTTTTATATACGTTCCCTCGTTTCGCTTCGGAAACATTAAATTGTATTATTAATAGCGGAGTCCGCGACGTTACCCGCGGTTATAGTCGTACCGCGAGTGACGCCGCGGGGCGAAGCTAGTCTAAAAAAAGTAGCCTAAGTTACTCCTTATATCATCAGCTATCAGTGAAAGTCTCGTCAAAATCGGTCCAGCCGTTCCAGAGATTAGCCGGAATAAACAGACAGACAGACAGACACACAAAAATTGTAAAAATGTTATTTTGATGTATAATGTACCGTATATATATTCATCTGCATGTAGTAAAAAGCGGTTATTTCAATATTACAAGTAGACACTCTATTTTTATTTATATGTATAGATAAACTGATGAACTCGCTGACCACTTGATTCTAAGGGATTAATATAGACATTAAAATAGATTCCGGAAGGACCTTCAATGAAGATATCATCGTAACGATAAAAATTTAAGACCTCCATTTATCTTTTGAAAAGTTTTTCGCATTGCCCAATATATTCACAAATACTTACGGCTGGCAATTTGTCGGATAATTATTTGACATTGGCGACAATTAAACGCAACGATTAATGTTACGTTTATAGCCAGCTACTTGCCCAATAAACATAGGCACACTATTTATATTTTGCCTTACGAAAAGCGGCGGAATGTCATAAGTATCATACAGACCATAACCACAAAATTCCACCCTATTCCCATTAACGGAAAACTCACTTTGAATTTGCTCTCGTCCCAGCCACAAGTCCTGATCACCCTACTTTCTGGATACTTTCCGTTCAGAGGCACGTCGACGTGCTGGATGATCTTCCTGCACATTGTGTGGATCACGCCCTTGTCGTGTATGGAGCAGTTCCGCTTTAAGGTGTCAGGAGGAATGGTCTGCAGGCACAGACTGTTCGTAGCGCTGTTACATTCGTAGCACATTATTGTGGAGCCTGAAAATTTTAATTGAAAGGAACTTTATTCGTAGCTAATAACGTAGTGTATGCCCAACCGTACTGGTCGAACTCGGCAAAGAGTTCGCCGTGAAACCTAACCCATAGATCAGCCCGCTGAGTTTCTCGCCGGATCTTATCAGCGGGTTACGATTCCGATCCGGTAGTAGATGCATTCGTAACAACTGCCTTTTGAGCCGTTGGATCTTCTTCGGAGGCGCTCGGGCAGCTGTTAACAAATCCTACCCCTCCTGGCTGAGCCCGTGTTTGTCCACCTGTCCTGACGAAACTGGAAAGGCCTTCAGGCCACCAATAATCCTTCCTTCCTAAAAAAAAAGTACTCGCGCAGTATATGTTAGTTTGTGCCATTTAGTTACATGGTTTATCAAGTCGGGTCTGTGTGTAAAGTGCTTGTAAGCCAAATTCAGGGTGTGTGTGTGTGTGTGTTTTTTTTTTCCTACCTAAGCTGGTAGCCTTGAGAGGCTATTCCAACGTAACCCTAACGTTTGTAGGTAAGCTCACGGTGCTCAAACCTGATGACGTTGCTAACACGAACCCTAGCAAGAGCCGTGCTTCGCAGAATCTACCACCGGATCGGAAACGCGACTCACTGAGAAGATCCGGCGAGAAACTCAGTGGGCTGTGTCTGAGAGTTAATTTACTCGTCGAGCCCTTCGTCGCAAGCGACGGGTTCGACGAGAACGGTGACCGGTGCTTGAAGTACCTAAAAGCACCGTTAGTGGATCGGGAGGATCCGAGATGACGTGTTTTGGGCGACGTCGACTGCTTTCCATTCTGTCCGCAGGATCGGGAATGGGGGGTGTGTGAGTGTGGGCCTAACAAGGTCTCCATGGTCTGACCAATATCTCCATGGTTCCATACCCAGTCGCTATCTCGGAATTTATTTGAGTGCTATTTGTATATTAAGATTAAAATTTAAGGTTTACGACACAAACTACTCTTATTATTCGAAGGTTTGGTATGCGTTCTGCCCGGCCTAGATCAAAGTTGGGAATATCAAATACGTTTTTACGATTTAGTCTCGCCTCTTATGTTTTGCTGATTATATTTTAGTATCTAAGTTACAAATTAACTTTTTTTTAATTCATAACTTCACTGGTTACCGTCTCGGTTTCTTCATCATAAATTATGTGAATGAATGACTTACTTTACAACAACATTTTGCATTTTACTGGTGGTAGGACCACTTGTGAGTCCGCACGGGTAGGTACCACCACCCCCTCCTATCTCTGCCGTGAAGCAGTAATTTGTTTCGGTTTGAAGGGTGGGGCAGCCGTTGTTTTTTTTATTGCTCTTGTATGCAGATGAACACACGGCCCACTTGATGGTGAGTGGTTACCGTCGCCCACGGACTTCAGCAATGCCAGGGGCAGAGCCAAGCCGCTGCCTACCACTTAATACTCGCGCTCGGGAGTCACCGTGGAGGGGAGCTCATTCCATAGCCGGATGGTACGTAGCAAAAAATACCTCTGGAAACGCACTGTGGATGACCGCAGTGGCTCCAGGTAGTATGGATGAACTTTACTCTGGTGGCGGGCGGTGTGATGGTAAAAACGAGATGAAAAAAAAATTCATTTTTTTTTGTTTCCTCTACATAATCCTTTTTAGTCTAAGGGACTTTTCCAACTAAGCAACCGGTAGATTAGCTCACGCCCCACGGGCTCAACCTGAGAGAATTTACTAACACTAGCCCTAACAAGAGCAGTGCTTCACTGAATTAGCACAGGAATCGTGTAATTTTCAAATATAAAGATATAGTATCCAGGGTATGTGTGTACACAGACTTAGCAATATATAGAAACGAAACTTCAGCCAAAAATCAGCACTCAATAACACCGTAATACAAAATTTTATCTAAACTGTTACTGCACTATATACTATGACTATAAACCAGCGTACAGGATGTAATTCATCCTTGACTACGCCTAGATCATCCAATATAGCGCATCGTCCAATATAAGCCATTTATAAATAAACATCACACCCAAATCCGGTATCAAGGCAATTTGTATTAGCTATTTCTGTGTTGCACTCTACTGGGAATTTCGTTTCATTGAGCAAACATTTGCTCACAACCCTGTTGATGTTAAGTGGTTATCGGAGCCAATAGATATTGTGACATAAACGCGCGACCCACTTTCAGATTTGAGGTCTGTGTCTCAATTGAGTAATTGAGCGATTTACGATTATGGCTTGTTTTTTATTGTACAGTGTGAGTTAGGCACGTATTTTTAATCAGAAAAAAACGGTATTTGCCTACAGGATTCGAACATCGGTATCGCCAAATCGCTCGACACAAATACACGGGGTGCTTTATGCTTTAGGCCACGAAAACATTCTTATACGATCTTAGGACGGTAAATGCTATAACATCTGCGTTGGCTTAGTGTAGTGTAGTGTAGTAGTCGGAGTAATGAGTAGCAAAGGTTCAATTCCAGGTAGCATGGAATCTTTATTAAAGGTATCTGGTATTCGATGTAAATAATCCTTTCCTCGTCTATTTCCGGTAACACGGTAGGACATTTTAGCTTGGAGTCATCGAATGTGGAATGTTTAGTTCTTTAAGTTTGGCCGTTTATTATTTTTGTGTGAACAAGAAAAACTAGGTGTCCATACGGGTAGATGTAATTTAAATTTTACTGTGAATTTTAGCATTGTTTTTTTTTTAAGTTAAGGTTTTTTTATAATGAGGTTTTTTACGACATTCGTTTTGGCAATTTCTGCATAATATGTGAAATTATTCTCAACCCTAAAAGGGTTTAAAAGTCGACAAACAACACTTCACTCAATCGTGACCACGCAAAACTGTAATGTATACGAATTGATGGAAACAATAGAATGACAATAGAAAACGCGTAATGAAATCGTAAAAGTAATATAAATTATTACCAATGCATGATTAAAATATCAATTTTTCTAACCACGAACCAATTAATATTTGGTGATCCCAGTAAAAAACACACCCCGTGAACCCTAAAAATCGCTGATACGGAACGAATCCTAAAAATCTGCGATCCACTGACGACAAACCCCAAAACATTCCCCATTAAAGCCGAAATTAACGCGATTTTGAAAGTTTTAGCGCCCCATTATTCCTTAATGCCAATTATAGCTCTATTGAAACTCACCAAATTTGACAAGGCCACTAAATACAAGAACTATCATAAAATACTTCATGTTGTGTACTACTTGGGTACCACATTTAAACTGAATAATAGCAGCGAGCCCGACAACAGGACCCCCAAGGCCGCAGCGGGTCTCCAAACCTGGTACCATCTGGATTTCAATTAGATAATAGGATGCGTCTGTTATATTAAAGGAAATTCACAATCTAGGGGATTGAATCACATTGACTTAAAAATCTAGATGACTCGATTCATTGAGATTACTGCCACAAAGAAATTATTCGTTTGCAATTAGAATGTTATCATTCTGATATCTTGCTTCAAAGTATAGTAAAGAATAGAATTCGCGTTGCTTTAATTATCTTGGTTTCTCTGACTGGTATACAGAACTTACCCAACGAATGTAAATTTAAACGCAACTCTGTAATTAGATTTTTTTTCAATTAGGTTTACATTCCGTTGAATCCGTTTTAGCTGACTTCAATAAGAAGGTTCTTAATTCGACTGTATCTTTTGCGTTTTGCGTCAGAACTTTTTAATATGTGAACCGATTTTAATGATTGTTTTCTTATTTGAAAGCTTTTGAAAAATATTAATATTTCTCATGTGGTCCCGTTTAAATTTTATCAAGATCTGCCAAGTAGTTTTTAGACTAGATCCTAAAAAAATGCATGCTTAATTGACTTTCACTACATTATTGATTAAATTTTTAAATTTTCATTTTATTTTGTTCAAATCCGTTTTGCTTTTTTTTTGTTTTTATTTTATTATCATTTGTCTAAGCACTAACTTGGCAGGTCACAAGGAATCGTGAACTTCAGACAAAGCAACTTTGAATAACTAACCTTTTTGGTCAATATCGAATAAAATATTATAAATAGAAATATAATTGAGACCGTGAGCGCAAAACTGGCCTAACCCACAATTTTTCATATTCTTGCTTATATATTGGAATTTATTTGAAACATAATAAAAGTTGATGAAAAACCGGGCCTATCCCCAGTTTTACCCATAGGCAGCAGATTGTAAACATTATTTTTGCGCGTATTATTATTGCTTACGAAGCAGTGGAAAAATAAATTCAAACCTCATTTACTCCATGCTAACTATGAAAAGCCTAGGCCACTTTTGCGCTGACAGCCTCAATTTTCCTAAGTGCCAGATATCAGAATACTTGCGTTCAACTCTAGATGAATTCTTCTAACAAATCTAACTTAAATTAATAGTAGAATAATGAAAATTTAAAATGAATGAAAAACATCTAATTAAAAACCATTTAATTAATATCTAGGTACTACTAACATTCTCAAGAAACAAACACAACAATAAAGATCTAGATGATTACATCTATATTAATATAACTTTTAACGTTATCATATTATAACAGAGCTTTGCCGCACTTTTGTATTAGCATGGACTTTATTGTTCTAGCATTTAGGTCATGTTTGCGTTAACACATCAATGTTACTTGAACTGTTTATCGTTTATTTACATTGTACTGCTAATTTGCTTAGCGTATTTGTCTTTCAGTGCGATGTATTAACAGCGTCTAATATTATCTATGAAATATATCTTTAGATTTATTTTTAGTTTTAGAGAACGTTTGTATCAATGTATCTTCCGATTTAAATTATCCTTCGAACTATGATGAACACAAGTCACCCGTGAAACTACAGTTGGTTGGAGAGTGATGGCTAGAACTTCAGGAGTGCTAGCGTGAGGAGCATCACTGTTGTTCCCATAACTGGTAACGACGCTGAGTTGCAGCCGTCGGTCAGGCACGAGCAGACCTCTTGTCTTCCGCCGAACCCTGATCGCTGGTAGCAACGGCCCTGGAAGAAGAAATAGCAGTAATGGCATAGTTTGGGGTGTAACGTTCGCTTGAAAGTTTTTACTGAAGTGCGTCAATTAATAAGTAATTAAAGGTTTTCTTTTTTCCGACCTAGATACGCAAAAAGATTCGAAACACGTAGGTATATTAGATTTTCATAAACAATTCTTGATGTTAAAACATTGTGTTCATATTACCATAATATTATTTTCGTGCGAATCCTGGACGATAAGACGAAGTGAGAGGGCAAAGATCGACACTTTTGAAATGTGGTGTTGGAGACGGATTCGCAGGACATTCACCGGCCGACCAATAATCGAGGCTATAAAGACCGCCGAGGACAGGAAGACGTGGGGAAGCATTGTGCATCGAATGTTCATCATCTCAAATTAGACACGACCTTCAGCAATGAAGAGACCGACTCAGAAGAAGAAGATTTGCGTGCACGATTTTGATGTGCATTTTTAATTTAACTTTAGACCGGTGTTATGGAATACTTTGGAATAGTCGAATACTTTTCAGTATTCCTCGACCATGAAAACTGTAAAGTGTCAGAAAGCCGGAAATAGTATCATCATCATCATCATCAGCCTATAGCAGTGTACTGCTGGACATAGACCGCTCCAATTTCACGCCACTGAACTCCTCCTTCCGTTCCTCGGCTTCCTCAGCTTCTCTCGTCAAGCTTTTGCTAACCTAGGGTAGCTGACCCTGCATAGATCGTCAGGGCCCACCTGGTGTAAAGTGGTTACCGGAGCCCATAGAAACCTATAACGTAAATGCCGCCACCCACCTTGAGATATGAGTTCTAAGCTCTCAGTATAGTCACAATGGCTGCCCCGCCCTTCAAACCGAAACGCATTACTGCTTCACGGCAATAATAGTCACTTGTCCACTCTCCTACATGTTTTTGCCGCGAAGTATATGTTCCGATCCGAAGTTTGTCTTCTAGAGAATTAACACTCGACCTGAGGTAGTCGACTAGGGAGCATGTCTTTATGTCCATAAAAATGACTTACCTTGTAGTTGCTTTCATCCCACCCGCACCCTCTGATGACTCTGTTATCCGGGGGCATGCCGTTCATCTCGAACTCCACGACCTGGCTGATCTTCCTGCACATTGTGTCAGTGGACTTGCACGGCTGCCGCAGCGTGTCCGGCAGGTCCTCCATGATGCATCGGGAGTCGTTGTGACTGTTGCATTGGTAGCAGACGATTGCTTGGCCTGGTTCGGTAGAGGAGAATCGGAATTATTGTTCGTCATTCTGAGCTGAGGTTGAGGATTTTTTACTGGTGATAGGAGGACTTGTGTGTCCGCACCGGTAGGTACTACTGCTCTGCCTATTTCTGCCGTGAAGCAGTAAGCGTTTCGATTTGAATGGTGGGGCAGACGTTGTACTGTTATAAAAGTGGGACCTTAGAAGCTATGTCTCAAGGTGGGTGGTTGCATTTACGTTGTAGATGTCTACGGGCTCCGGTAACCACATAGCGTGAGCTCTTCAGTCTATCTAAGTAATAAAAAAAAAAAGGATCTCATTGCCCAGTGTTTAGTAAATAATCAGTTATTACTACACACCTTCAGACACCATCCTGAGTGCTCAGAATTCTCAAGCGAATTTTACTAGCCATTTCATCCTTCTTACTTGAACGCGTATTGGTTAACAGCGAAAAAGTAATCAGAGAACTCTCTGGTAGTAGTAGCCTTAACTAGTAGATGAGCTCGCGAGGCTCAAACCGGAGTGATGCTAACACTGACCCTAGCAAGAGCAGTACTTCGCAGAATCTACCACCGGATCGGAATCGCGACCAACTGAGAAGATCCGGCGAGAAACTCTGTGGGCTGTGTCTATGAGAGACGAACTCTACTCCGATGGCGAGCGGTGCGATAGTAAAAACGAGATGAAGGTATCATCTTAAACAATTCTATCGTCTATTCAAAATGTCATAATTAAACTGTTTCATTTAGGGCTATCTTTTCAATTATCACGTACAGAGCTTACTCACGCCATAAAATACAGACCTAAATTAAATGTGAACATCGGATGAATGAAACGGTCCGACAAGGTCACGTTTATATTTGGTCACGTTAAAACAATCTAATAGAATACTATTATCCACGCTTGGGACAAATAAAAAGTCGGTTTTGTGGAAGTGATATTATATTTAAGGCCGACAATAATAAATCAGATAAACAAGTTTGAAAAAATTCATAACAAAAGGCGCCTAAGTCGTGATTTAGATTTTTTTTAAAGGGATTTCATGACATGGTAACTAAAACCTTTAGGTCATGTCTTATTTTAATATAAAATCATAATTTTATGAAACATGATATTCACATTTTATGAATTTGCGACATTCATCGACTGGGATGAAATTAAATGAAATGAGATGAGATGATATGGGATGAAATATAATCTCAGTAAAATGATGGTTACACATTTAAACCTGAAGAAACACTAAGAGTAAAAAATGCACAGATAATATAAGAAAATGAGCTTATGCGTTTCGTTCCACGCTATGATGGATCTTGAACAACGATGATAAAAGAGAATTAATTCAGCCCAATATGCAAAAGCAGTAGCTTTCCAACGTCGCACTGTAAGATTTAAGGCAATTACGTCCATTACGCTCTGCACAGTAACAGACCGTGTAATGTCATGTTGACCCGACAGCCGGTAATGGCCATATGCCGCCACGCCTCAATCATGAAATGCTCTCGTCCTATTTATAACACGGACAACGGTTTTTTTATTTATCAGATATTGTTTTTCTATTGGCAAGTACTGGTGCTCTTTGACTTCATAAGGCGACCGATGCCCACTTTAGAGTTTCAGGACGAGAACTCAGAGAAGCAGAAACACATAATTGCTTCGATTAAATTTCCTTTTTTTAATATGAATATAAATTTACCGAAGGATATTACATACACGGTCATTTGGCTCCAAACTAGGATTCCCTGTACTAACTACAGACCGATATACATACATGCTAATATACATTTGAGTGTACACATATAAAGATAATAAACACCCAGACTAAGAGCAAATAAACATTTTTATCGTATGACCGATGTGGGAATCGAACAAACGACCGTCGGGCCAGCAGGGGTGCTAACTGCTGTACCTCGGAGTCAGTCAATTGATGGACACTTCATCTACGCGGGTTTGTGTTTATTGATAAAGAAAGTAGAAAGAAATAGGAAATTTCCAGATCAAATTTTTATTTTCACCGGTATCCCAATATCGACGTCTAAGCTATATGCATTGTCGAATTGGGAAAAACAAGACTGAATTCTTGGTTAGATATAACATGGCCAAGTGACCTTTGTTAAGTCTGTTGGCTTTAATCTTAAAATAAATCGACAAGTTTAGTAAGGTAGAAGAGGCAACAGGTTGAAAACATGTGTGGGTACTCGGAAATAATCTAGCGTAAAAGAATGTTTTTATAACTTAATATTTTATGAGATCTTATGTGACATCATGTTGTGCCTTAATATTTTGGAATAAGTTGGCGATATTAAGCGTACGATTGACGTAAACTCAATATTATTTAGGATCTCATTTAATTCCACGCCATACCTTCTAGGAATAAGAAAAAACACTGTCAATAAATCTTCGAAGGAACACCGAACTACCACTAGTGAATTTAGGTCCTACCTCCAGTAAATTTACGTCCTACCACCAGTATATTTACGTAGGACATAGGTAGATTTAGGTAGGACGTCTTGTGCACGGGTAGCAGTAATGCGTTTCGGTTTGAAGAGCCGGGCGGCCGTTGTAACTATACTCAGAACATGGAGATGTCTATGGGCCCCGGTAACTCTTAACACCAAGTGGGCTGTGAACTCGTCAAACCTCCTATGTAATAAAAAAAACTAATTATTCTAAAATCTGGTATCCACGCATCGAAATTGAATGCTTTCGTGAATTGAATTCAGACTAATATCAAATAACTTCCCGTGACAAACTATCCCCGCAGCTAAATTGTCCTCAATATACAGAAGTGGGCGTTCAATTTCGGGCAATTACCTGGCCAGTTGTTTTATTAAGTTTACAGACAGAGAGTACCAAGTGGGAATTTCCGTTGACTGATTCAGGAGCTAAACATTGTTGACCATTGTAGAGAAATAAATAGTATCATCAATGTATTTATTTTTATTGCTCAGAAGGTTGGACGAGCTCACGGTACACCTGGTTTTAAGTGGTTACCGGAGCCCATAGACATCTACAACGTAGATGCCGCCACCCACCTTGAGGCACGAGTTCTGAGGTCTCACTTTTAACATTACATTACAACAGCTGCCTCGCCCTTCGAACCAAAACGCATCTCGTACACATCTTGTAGAAAAAACAAACTTTTCTATCAGTATACACTTAAATGCACTCTGCATTGGTCTTAGATAGGCATTAGCATCTTAGCCATGAGGCAGTCAGTAAAAGCCTCGACCGGGTATCCGTAAACGGATCCCACAGCGTTAAGAAAAAAAAAAAATATTACCACTGAACTGAACTGAATATAAAAAATAATAATAATGTAATATTTAAAAAAAAAAGACATGCCCGCTGAGTTTCTTCCCAGTTCTTCTCAGGACGGAGTCTAGTTTTTGTGAATTGGCGGTAGTTCTTTTTGACGTTCAACAAGTATGTACCTACTTTCATTTATGTTGAATAAATTTTTTTTGATTTGATTTCATTTAATTTGACCATCAGGTGGGTCGTTCATCCATATCGAGGAGTGAAAGGCTATTTGGTTTAAGCGACATTTAGCTTAATACGCGAATTTATCTTTGTAATTAAAGGTCCGTTTTATTTAGGTACTAGCGACCCGCCCTCGCTTCGCTTCGGAAACTGTAATTTATTATTCATTTCTCCACTATTTAATGGAGGTTATTATACACATAAACCTTCCTCTTCAATCACTCTGTGTATTAAAAAAACCG
The DNA here is from genome assembly GCF_030269925.1 of Bombyx mori. Lineage (NCBI taxonomy): Eukaryota > Metazoa > Arthropoda > Insecta > Lepidoptera > Bombycidae > Bombyx > Bombyx mori. The sequence goes on along the minus strand of NC_085109.1, from coordinate 12,908,470 downwards.
CATCAAAATCCGTTGCGTAGTTTTAAAGATTTAAGCATACACAGGGACAGACAGATATAGAGACAGAGAAAGCGACTTTGTTTTAATACTATGTAGTGATTAGCATCAACGGTTCGATGTTTTTCAGTTGAACTTCAATTAAGCTTACTCCATTGAAATAGCTTAAGAAGTTTTATTATTGTTATGATGGTTTTTTTTCCAAATTTTAAACTTTAAATGGCTGATTTATAAAACTGCAAAAGTGTCGCTTAATCCAAAAAGCGCTTCACCCTTCGATATATACAATGAAATCACAACAAAAATATTAAAATAATCAAAACGCCTGCGTTACTGAGAATCGACCATCACACATTCTTTAAGTATCTTCGTTACTTGTTACAGGTAAGTAAGCTTACTGGCTCAACCTGAGAGAATTTACTAACACCAGCCCCAGCAAGAGCAGTGCTTCGCAGAATGTACCACCGGATCGGAATCGCGACCCTCTGAGAAGATCCGGCGAGAACCGGAACCGATGAGAAACTCAGTGGGCTGTGTCCAGGAGTTTACCAATGTAAACACTTTAAATATAAATTGAGTGGATCTGTACAGTTTCAAATTTATTCGGTTTTGTAAGTTACTGTAAGAATTTCTTTGTGAAATTAGATGGAAAGAAACGTTCGACAAAGCGGCGCGACGCGATAACCCCCTTATCGCGGTCGCCGCTAATTACTAAACTGACATTAAATCAAATTAATGTTACCAACCGAGGAGTCTAGATTTTTCTTAACTGCATGGGAGATACGGACGAGGCTTATTAAGCTCGGTTTGTTATTAAGCTGTTAAAGTATTTTCACATCATCCACGATCATGATTTGAACCGAGTTGATAATGATTTTAGGACATAGGTACATTCATTCATGAAGATATTGAATAAGGTCGTAATTGTGAATCTTGTGGTAGGTAGGTACTACAAGTAACGGATTAATTTGAGGATTCGCTCTTGACCACATAAATGTTGGGAGAGTCCGTCTTTTATTTTTTTGTTTTTCCAACAACTTCTCCTGATTTAACAATATAGACCATGAGCCATGGATTCTATGTCTCAGTTTTAATAAATCTAACAGACCGACTTCAAGCCAACATTACTACTTCGTGGCAGAAGTAAGCAGGATGGTACCTACCCACCAGTTTTAAGAATAGTTCTAGTTCTAAGTATGGTTTTAAAATTTCAAATCCTCCCTCCACCCAGCGTAAGTGGGTGAGTTTATATCGGAACCCATAGACAACAAAAAGTGTCTTGAGTCATAAGTGTCAACAACCCGGTTGTATTGCATAATACTGGTCCTAGCCTTCAGATCATCAATATTTCTAGAAATAGAACTTCAATAGAGCACTGAGACATCTGTCTCTATTTTATTATTATTGTAGTATATTTTCTATACGCCTAACTAATGTCGAATACTATCTAACCTTTGAAGCTAGTTTTCAGCGCAGTATGCTTATCATCGGTGAACTGCAATTTAAACATTTGATATTAATTGAAAATACTTTTTGGTGATGTAAATAAAAATATTTCAGCGAATAACAATAATATGATTACTAAATTCATTAACTGAATATTGAATTTCTATTAACTTATGTTTCATTAACTGCAATTATTGCCAACGCGAAAAAAAACAAAACATTTTGACAGCTGAAATCCGCATGGCAACGTGTGTTCTGGCGCCCACCTCAAAAATAAAGCTGGAAGCCGCTTGTTTCGGAAGAAATTGCTTTTAGAGTCGACCTACATAGATCTATGGGCAATAAAAATATAAAAAGAGCTAACTCGTAGATTTGAGAAAAAAGAAGGCGGGAGAATGATATTTTATCTGTGGTCATAACTGGGTTGGATTCTTACATTGTAAATTTTTCAATATAATAATATGTAGGTATGTACCTATACGATTTATAACATTTCTATGCATATTTTGGCGTAATTTTAGAAGACCCAATTTTACATGGTCTGATGAAACACAACAAATAAATCAAAGTTAGTATAATATAATATTATTATATTATTATAATTAGTTAAAATGTATGTTTCGGAAAACTAATTAGCCTATAAGTTATTTGTTATTTTTTTTTATATTTTAAGAGATTTAATGTCCCTACTCCTATAGATTACGGATCGTCCTAAAAATTTTTATTTTCTTATTACGGCAAATTAACACTTTAAACAAATTCCAAACATAAAAACAATACAAACGAACCTTGCTCCACAAAACCGCACAAAGCCGCGAAAACGAAAAAGTACGCCATTTTATTCATTGTCGAGATAATACCGGTTTTCCCCGCTGCGAACCGAAAACGCAACCAACTCACGACGACCGCATCGGCACACTGTTCGACGTCCAGGACGACACGCTCGCAACGACACTTATTCAATTCATCTAGCATTCAATAAATTGACTGAGATCCAAAGGATATTGCACGTGACTTAAATGATTTAAAGCAATTGATAGAAACCTCGGTGCCATACGCTATTGGAATTTATTACGTAACTAGCTGACCCGGCAGACTTCGTAGTGCCTCAATCGATAAACAAATAAACTTAAAACAAACAAAAGGAATCCGTCCGACGGGCGACACATCAGAGTAAAAACAAAATTGTTATTTTTATTTAATTCCGAGCATTTTCATATTTATCTACCTTTTAAACCTTCTCTGGACTTCCACAAATAATTCAAGATCAAAATTATTATTTTTTTTTTTTTTTTTTTTTTTTTTTTTTTTTTTTTTTTTTTTTTTTTTTTTTTTTTTTTTTTTTTTTTTTTTTTTTTTTTATGATTGAAGGATTACTGGTGGCCCGGAGGCCTTTCCAGTTTCACCAGGACAGGTGGGCGAGCAAAGGCTCAGCCAGGAGGGGTGGGATTTGCTAACAGCTACCCGAGCGCCTCCGAAGGAGACCTAACAGCTCAAGAGCAGCTGTTTCGCGAATGAATCTACTACCGGATCGGAATCGCGACCCGCTGAGAAGATCCGGCGAGAAACTCAGCGAGCTGATTCATGGGTTAGGTTGCACGGCGAACTCTTTGTCGAGTTCGACGAGTACGGTTACCGAGGTCCCTAAGCCTGCTCCTAGAGCTGAAGGCGTCTAGTGCGAAGGTTATTGGATCTGATGGATCCGTAAGGACGTGTCTAGGGCGTCGACGGTGACTGGCTCCTGCATGATCAGGATTCGGGGAGTAGTCAGCGGCGGCTACGATAAGGCGATTATCATGACGCATAGCCTTATCGAAGTACCGTTCCGACGCTGACTTCATGTATTTCTGTATAGATTCGAGGCCCAGGTCGTCGTGTAGGTCAACGTTCCTCACGAACCACGGAGCTCCGACGGCTAACCTGCAAAAGCGGGATTGTAGAGATTGAAGGGTGTCTATGTGCGTGCGGGCCGCGTGAGCGAACACCACACTCGCGTAAGTCATGACGGGCCTTATGCAAGTTTTGTAAAGTGTCACCTTGTTCCGAAGGGACATTTTACTCCGCTTACAAATCATGGGGTAGAGTCTACCGAGAATAAACGCGGCACGGTCACGGACTGATTTTATATGCGGGCGGAATGTCATCGATGCATCCAGGGTAACGCCCAGGTACTTGACCTTCCTGGCCCAGGGTATGGATTGACTAAAGAGAGTAATCGGGGGTGTGAGATTCCTCCTCCTAATACGGGAGGAAATCCGTGTGGAGCTTCCCCTCTGAAAGAGCACCGCAGTACTTTTCGCTGGGTTGATGTCTATGCGCCATTTTCGGAACCACTGTCCTAGGGCTAGGGCTGCGCTCTGAAGCTTCTTCGCGATTAGGGACTTGTTTCTACTGGAATAGTAAACAGTCGTGTCGTCGGCGAATAAAGCTAAATGGGTCGGCGGCGACCGGGGAATATCGTTAACGAATAAGCTAAATAGGAGGGGTGAGAGGACAGAGCCTTGCGGGACTCCAGCTGTGAGAGGTCGTGGGGAGGAGCGGGTTCCCTCGACTCGATATCGAAAAGAGCGGTTCGACAAGAAGTCCCGTATGATGAGCACGAGACTATCCGGCACACCCATGTTGAATAGTTTGAAAATCAAACCGTTGTGCCAGACTTTGTCGAACGCTTTTGCGACGTCGAAGAAGAGAGCTCCCGTGTATAACGGTTTTGGTCGATTAAGCCCCACAAGAATGTGCTCCGTGAGGCGGTGCACCTGTTGAACGCATGAGTGATTTGTACGGAATCCGAATTGTTCATCGATGAGAATGCCCTTGGATGAGACGAAGTCTCTGAGGCGTTTGTAGAGCAGACGCTCATACAGTTTGCCTAGAGACATGAGGAGGCTAATCGGGCGGTAGCTCGTCGGATGATTTTTTGGTTTACCGGGTTTGTGTATGCCGATAACGTCCGCTTCTTTCCACACCGCGGGAAAGATACAGTTCGCCATAGCGGCATTGAAAATAGATGCCAACATCACGATGAGTTGGACGGGTAGAAGTTTAATAACGCGGTTGGATATACCGTCGGAACCGGGAGCCTTGCGAGGACGTAGGTCTTTGATCAAGTCTTTAACTTCCATCGGGGTGACGGGTGGTAACACATCAGAGGGTGGCAAGGAGGCTCTGCGTTCTACCTCACTGTCTACTAATTCTACATGCACAGGGTCCACGGATTGAGTGCTGGGCGTGCACTGGGTTTGCAATGTATCGGCCAGCAGCTCTGCTTTTTCGTCATCATCGAACGCCGTGAGTCGGCCTGAGGGGCCTACGAGGGGGGGCATAGTTACTACCGTATCCGATTTGAGAGTACGAGCTAAGCGGTAGTAAGACCTTTGGGAGGGCGCGAGTCCTTCTAAGAAATCAGACCATCTGGCATCTCGGACTTCGGCGATGCGAGACTTTACGTCGCGTTGTAGGGCACGCATTCGAATACGATTTTCCGCGGTAGGATACCTGTCGTAGGCGCGTATCGAGGCGTTCTTAGCTCTAAGGAGTTCCCTAATATCGTCGGACAATTTGAAGCGGTGAAGGAAGTCCTCCGCTACAACTTGTTTCGATGACCTATCTAATGTCGAGGTGATGTGTGACGTTAAGATGTCTATGGCTTCAGCGGTATCCTGAGGAGACGGGGTAGAGTCCGGGCTAAACGGTAGCGATGGTGGATCAGATTCAGCCAGGCTGATGCCCAGCGTGTGCCAATCCACCACAGTCCTCGTGACGGGAACGGAATCGGGAGCGCGACCGAGCTTCATAACGACGGGACGGTGGTCTGAATCTAACTCTGAAACTACTTCGATCGAGTGTAAGCGCAGAGTTACGTTTTTTAATAACGCTATGTCGAGTATATCCGGGCGATGCGCGATATTTAGCGGGTAGTGAGTCGGGATTAGCGGAGCGACGATATCGAAGGCGAGATTATCGACTAACGCGTCAAGCCGCCTGCCATTCGGGGTTGTGGTGTGTGAGTTCCACCTGATGTGTTTACAATTTAGGTCGCCCGCCAGAATGACAGAGCTCCCCATACCGAGCAGCGCCTCGATATCACTGCTTAGAACGATCTTATCCGGTGGAAGATAAACGGACGCGATAACGATCGGCGCGTGTCCCGTCAGTGAGATTCGGCACACTGATGCTTCGATATTAGCGAGCGCGGGAGGATCGAGTGGGACGCAATGCAGGGCTCTTCTATAGTAAATGACGGTACCACCACCACGAGCAGAGAGCCTGTCGTTCCTGACCATGTTATAGTTCGCGATTTTAGGGTCACGGCGCGCGGGCTTAAGTAGGGTCTCCTGCACTAAAAAGATATCAATTTGATGGTCACGCAAAAAGTCAGAAACCTGATCACGTTGATTTGCGAGACCGTAAGCGTTAAAAAATCCTATCGTTACGGATAGGGGCTTTATTCTACTTATATACGCCATTGATTACCGGCGGAGTGAGGGGAGGACGTACGTATTTAATGACGCGTATACGTCGGCGTATTCTTGCACAACGGCGATAAAGTGTTGTGCAGTGGAGGCAGAGCGAATGGCGTCGCCCAAAGCGTTAACGCGCTCAAAGTTGATCGACTGAAAGAAGTCGATCGCTAAAGCGAGATTGTCGGACGCGGTCGGAGGGCAAGTCGCGGGAGAGGGACGAGTCGCGGGGGCGGGACGAATCGCGGAGGAGGGAGTTGTAGCCGTGTTCATGTACGGCAGCGGTTTCGCCCAGGCCGAGACACTGGGCACCGGCGCCGGAACGAACGCTGGCTTAGCCTGCGACACAGAGGGTGCCGAGGCTTTGATGTCTGGGCCGGAAGCTCGGAGGCGGTTTTGGCGGGCGACGCGGCGATTTATTTTCGGGGCTCGGGGGCATCCGCGGTAATTTGCGGGGTGACCCTGTGTTCGACACAGGACGCAGCTAGGCGGTTCTGTCGCGGTTTTTTGATCGCGAGTGCATAGGGCCGTGGCGTGATCGCCTAAGCACTTGACGCATCGGGGGCGCGCGTGACAGTTACGGGAAGAATGCCCGTATAATTGGCAGTTATGGCACTGACTAGGTGTGCCTTTCTTGTGTGGGGTTTCGACTGCGATTCCGGAAAGGCTACAGACCGTTCGGATGTTGAATATTTGCTTACCCTCGGGGGTAGGCTGGAGGGCGACGAGAACCATATTATATGGCTCCCTTCCGCGGCCTGTGTGCATGCGGTGTACGGAGTTAACCGGTAGGCCTTGTTCGAGAAGGTCGGCCTTGACGAGCTCGGCATCCAACTCTTTAGGGATGCCACGTATAACGGCACGGAGTTCGCGCTCCTCCTGGAGCGTATATGTGTGGAAACTTATACGCTCCTTACGGAGGTAAGAAGAGAGGGCCCTATGGTCGTCGGATGTTCGAACCTTAATTTGAATGCCGTTCGCGAGGTTACGGGCATTCGTAAAATTGATATTTTTGGCCTTAAGGGCCAGGGAAACTCGTTCCCAAGCTGCCTTCTCTTGAAGGATTACCGGGGGAGGGGTCTGGGCTTTATTTTGTGCCACCGGACGCGGCGACGGAGTGGCACGGGCTGGAGGCGCAACGGGAGTCTGAGGGCGGGGGCGCGACGCGTTCGCGGCTTTGCTAATTTTAGCGGCCGCGGGAGCTCGAGACTCCGCGGCACGCTTCTTACCCTTTTGCACCAGGGTGAATCCATCCGTCGATGAGGCGGGAGCGAGGTCGACCTCCATCTCCGAGTCAGAGTCGGAGGACGAGGAGGCGGGCGCAGGTGACCTACGAGTAGGTGTTTTGGACGGCGCGACGGAGGCAGCGGATGATCGCGCTGCTGGAACGGTGACCACGGCGGACGACGCAGCAGTTTTACTCGCCAGTATAGGCGACGCGGGAACGGCAGGCACGACGGAGGCTGCGGTGCTCGATGCAGAAGCTTTGCACGCAGGTACAGGCGACGCAGGAGCAGCGAGCTCGGTGGAGTCCACGAGAGGGCTCGCAGTGTGATCGGCCTTGAAGGCCTGAAACTCGGAAGTGAGCTTTGGGTAGCGAAGCCGGAGAAATTCCGCAAATACAGCGTCCATGATGTCTACGTGCCCAGGTGGGGCTACCCTGGGTCTTAGAAAACACTCGCCTTGCGGCGAGGCCCCAACTTCTCGGACCTGAGCGGTTCTATTGAACACAGGTGGCGATGCGGCACGATTACTGCAGGACAAAGAAAAATCACAACAAAACGGAAATAGCAAAAAGAAACAAACCAATTAAACACTTCCAGGAAGACAGTTTGTCGGCAGATGTACCACGAACACAGAAATAACAAAAGGAAACAAAACAAATAAAAACTTCCAGGAAGAGCACTTAGTCGGCAGATGTACCACGAACACAGGCCACGCGAACAATGGCCGGGCTAACAAAAGCCGGGCGAACAAAGGCCGGGCGATCGAGTGGTCGATGAGCACGTCCGCGCGTGACGGGTGCCTCTATCGGAATGATCAAAATTATCCAAATCGGTCCAGCCGTTCTCGAGTTTTAGCGAGACTAATCAACAGCAATTCATTTTTATATACATAGATATTTCTTCCATTTCTTCTAAAGGTCGTGATGTGAACTCTATGTATCTTCTAGCGAGCGCTTGTTGCGACCCAAACAGACACAGCCCACTGAGTTTCTACTAACCTCTGGTAGATTCTGCGAAGTACTGCTCTTGCTAGAACTAGTCTTGGCAAATTATTTCAGGTTGAGTTCGTGAGCTCACCTACCAGTGACAACGTAGCTGGAATAGCTTAGTAGCCTCTTAGGCTTAGGGTAAAAAGGGCCTGTCCGCTGCAGTATTAAGCTCAATTAAGAGGATTTATTGTGTTTTGGTGCTTGTCTGATCTTGCCTGCGTGTCCGGGCCTTGAAACCTCTTGTCTATGTACTCTTTCTCTCGATTAGTTCTGTGACTGTAAACACATGTCTGCAATTTGAGTTGTCGTTTTACGATCGTACAATCAACTAGCGACTGTTTACCAGTTTCCTCCGGTAGCCCGTCTCCACGTTGATAACAATAGCCAAAGCAAAGTATCAATGAAGAGTCGATCAACTGTTAGAGTTTGGCGACTACTGCTAGCGACTAGTAGTCTATGGCAACTATTACCAGATGGGACATCAGTTAAACTGCTCATGTTCCATGATACTAAAAAAATTGCTAGAGTTCGGATAAGTAAGTGGGGCGGTTGTTACTGACTCACGCAAATTAATTGTACCGCCCCATGAGACGAGCAGCGATCGTCAGCGACTTCAACCACTCTGTTGGCCACCATCGCGAAGCCGATGCACCCGCTGAGCTAAAAGTAGGTAATAATGAGTATGACCTTCGGGCCCCTCGCCTGCGAACACACTGTCTTGATAAATTCATCATAAATTTCCACTAAATCTTTCCTGTGCCGATTATAGAGGGTTATTCTTAAACTAGCGACCCGCCCTCGCTTCGCTTCGGAAACTGTAATTTATTATTGATTTTTCTACTATTTAAAGGATGTTATTATACATATAAACCTTCCTATTCAATCACTCTAACTATTAAAAAAAAAACACACCAAAATCCGTTGCGTAGTTTTAAAGATTTAAGCATACATAGGGACAGACAGATATAGGGACAGAGAAAGCGACTTTGTTTTATACTATGTAGTGATATGAAGCGCACAGTCGTCTTTCCTTGGAGATCAAGGCTTCCTCGCACCAATTTACCATTCCATTTCCAAGTTCCATTATCAGTTTTAACCGTAAAATGAACAGAGTTAGTTCAGACCATTTTTGAAGAATTTAAGTGGTCTCCGTCATTCTTGGACACTGGCAATGCCAGGGCCACAGTTAAGGAGCTGTCTCTAAATCAACTTCCCCCTTCGCTCTCTGAAAAATAAAATTGTATTTTACATGGAAAACACTGCGAAGAAGAGTTAATCCCAGAGTAGGTACCTATATAGTAGATTATCAAAACCCTGATTTAAAACTAATACAATGTCAAACAATTATAACTTAATCTAATAAATAAATAGGTCGTATAAGGGGAGAACCCAATGTTTCCCCCCTTAGCATAGCCTCTCTACTGGTAGCCACAACTACGAGATAAATAGAAGAAAAATATATGGGACTTGAGTAGTTTCGTTTTACGTCAAACTCGTTTTATGCAAAAAGATTTATCATAAGGAAGTCGATCATTAGGGTCCCTTAGATTGGTGATGTTAGTAATATCTAGTCGTGTGTGATGAGTCGTGTCCGCCCACACCGCTGAACACCGGTGAGGCAATCACTACTTCCCGCGTACACACGCAGGATAAATTGACTCGTCTCAAAAGACTCGAGTGAATAAACACTTAATAAATTTTCAATTGGTGGTAGGACCAGTATAACAGTATTGTACGTTCAGAACCAAGAAGTCCTAAGGGCCTCAAAGTCTTGGGCCTAACTTGGGGTAGACAAAAGTGCTTGTTCACTGGTGATTATAAAAAAACAACTTTGATGCCGCCGCCCGCTAAGAGACTTATGCTTGAAGATCGGTACTAAATCCAAAAATTTGGTTTAAATTAGGTTTTTTTTTTATTGCTTACATGGATGGACGAGCTCACAGCCCACCTGGTGTTAAATGGTTACTGGAGCCCATAGACATATATAACGTAAATGCGCCACCTATCTTGATATATAAGTTCTAAGGTCTCAGTATAGTTACAACGGCTGCCTCACCCTTCAAGCCGAAACGTATTACTGCTTCACGGCAGAAATAGGCAGAGTGGTGGTACCTACCCGTGCGGACTCACAAGAGGTCCTACCACCAGTAAAATGGTGCCATTAGATATTGTATAGCCTGGAGACAAAATCTTAAATATCATAAATACCCATTATCCTAAGATGCTTCTCCTATTATGTGTTTAATAGCAGATGTACCGTGTTGTAGTCATATTATAAGCGTTTCAAATTACGTCTAGATAATCTAAAAGTGGCCGACTATTGACCTGAAACGAGTGGTCTCGTAACCCAAATTCGCCTGTTCGCATACGTACGTGTCCACCACTATCATGATTGCTAACGTTCTCAATTGAGTGATCCTACGGTTTCCGCTTAGGCCCCTTCTCACCTCCTGTCACACTGTAGTAATTTAATGTACTTGCTACTCTCTTATGTAATATTTATTTATGTATAAACATTAATCTGAGTTGTAAAAAATATCAGTCCTTGAAACACAAATCTAATAGGTTTTTAGGACCATCCAAATTGGTGACAGAGAAAAGGGTCCATTCTACCTATGCGGTTGATCTAGAACGGAGATCGTTTTTGCTTTTTCCATACTGGCGGTAGGACGCCTTGTGAGTCCGCACGTGCAGGCACCACCGCCCTGCCTATTTCTGCCGTGAAGCAGCAATGCGCTTCGATTTGGAGGGTGGGGTAGCGGTTGTACTCTAACCCTCAGACACAGCCCACTGAGTTTCTCGCCGGATCTTCTCAGTGGGTCGCGTTTCCGATCCGGTGGTAGATTCTGCGAAGCACGGCTTTTGCTAGGGTTCGTGTTAGCAACGTCGTCAGGTTTGAGCCCCGTGAGCTCACCTACTAGTTAAGGTTCCGCTGAAATAGCCTCTCAAGGCTATCAGCTTAGATAGGGAAAAAAAAACTCTAAAAACTCAGACCTTAGAACTCACGACCGTCCTCGTCGAACCCGTCGCTTGCGACGAAGGGCTCGACGAGCGAACTAACCCATAGACACAGCCCACTGAGTTTCTCGCCGGATCTTCTCAGTGGGTCGCGTTTCCGATCCGGTGGTAGATTCTGCGAAGCACTGCTCTTGCTAGGGTCAGTGTTAGCAACTCTCCGGTTGAGCCCCGCGAGCTCACCTACTAACGTTAGGGCGAAGCTGAAATAGCCTCTCAAGGCTATCAGCTTAGATAGGAAAAAAAACTGTAAAAACTCAGACATTAGAACTCACGTCTCGAGGTGGATGGCCGTATTTACGTTGCAGATGTCTATGGGCTCGGATAACCACTTAACAGCCTGGCCACGGGACATTCGCCGATGCGAATATTCGCGCGGTGCGAACGGCGAAGCGTCTAGCGACTAAAACAAGCGCATAGAAATGTACCTAACAAGCCACGCGCACCGGCGACCGGCGAAGCGACCGGCGAAATGTACCGAGCGAATCGCGCGATGCGGCGGGCGAGCAAAACAAATGCATGAATACGGACGGCGCGAGCCACGGAGTCGAGCGGTAGTCGCGGCGAATAGTACAGTGATTAAATGAGTTTAGTTGTTTTCGCCGCGAAAAATTAACGCCGAAATTTTTATATTTTATTTTTAATTTTTTATTTTATATTTTTAAAGTCGTCGTGGCCTAACGGACGTCCGGTGCAATCGTGTTGAGCGATGCACCGGTGTTCGAATATCAGGCGGGTACCAATTTTTGTAATGAAATACGTACTCAACAAATGTTCACGATTGATTTCCACGGTGAAGGAATAACATCGTGTGATAAAAATGAAATCTTCAAAATAATAAATTGCGTAATTACTGGTGGTAGGACCTCTTGTGAGTCTACACGGGTGGGTACTACCACCCTGCCTATTTCTGCCGTGAAGTAGTAATGCGTTTCGGTTTGAAGGGTGAGGCAGCCATTATAACTATACTTGAGACCTTAGAACTTATATCTCAAGGTGGGTGGCGCATTTACGTTGTGGATGTCTATGGGCTCCAGTAACCACTTAACACAAGGTGGGCTGTGAGCTCGTCCACCCATCTAAGCAATAAAAAAATAAAATAGCTGAAATACTAGCTAGACCAGCTATTTGGAAGTCTAGCCACCCAAAGTATTTCTCGTACTTCTTGTGGAATTCTCCATCTATAGGTATACTCCGATTCTTATTCAAATCATGTACTTCACAATCTTTTCCAAATACCTATTATTTGGAACCAAAAAACTATTAATTTGTAAGCAATATCGAGATAATTTCGATATAGACATTTCGCTGTCGGACTTCCTTACTAGTCGCGGCGGCGAACGTGAGTACCCGTGGCCTGCAAACGGTGCTGCGCGAATGGTCGCCTCGCCCACCGCTTCGCTGTTCGCACCGCCGATCCCCGTGGCCAGGCCGTAACACCAGCTGGCCATGAGATCTTTCACCCACCTAAGCAATAAAATTGGTTTTTGGGAAACATAATAATGTACCACGCATATTTTCAATGCGTAACGAAAACTCTCGGCTTGGGTCGACCAATTAAACTTTAATGAGCTGCAGCTAATGTTCATAGAGACCGCAATACGTTTTTTTAATACGCTTTCATTAGCTTCAGACGTATTATGTATGTTTGTAACGGAATCTTTCAACATGATTTTGATCCCCTTCAAAACGTCGGATTAACTCGGTATACTTAATGAGGAACGATGATAATTATACCTATAATAAAAAAAAAATTGAAAATAAAAATATCGAAATTCAACTAATAAATAATAGTTTAAAAAAACTAACAAAATACGCTTTTACAGAAAATCCAAAAAAAATTTTGAAAATAAATTTTAATAAATTAAAAAAAACAAAATTGTGTAAGAAAAAACGATTTTATTGCAAAATTAATTAAAAACTATTGTTTATTTATTCTTATATTTAAAATGTCCAATCCTCTGACTATCGTTAGACTTCGCTTAAAATTCCATTTTGATTACTATTTATTTGTAACAAAGCTCAAAATGAAATAGAGTGTACTACATACTGCTGTTGAATTTACTATTTTGTTTCTCCTCGGCCAATCTTTTCGCGTTTCAACTCTAAAACAAGGCTTGTTTATGCATCGAAACTACGGTAGTTTTCTGGTTCATACTTTATTCAAATATTCACAAGGCACTTACTACATAGAAAATATTCATAAAATCTAAAAATACTGACACTGTGACGTCATTATACGTAACCTCGTAACGAAAACGTAATGTAAACAAAAGTCAGATTATATCTAATTTTTCTTGAGTGTTTATAAATATGCTTAATGCGAGTTTTTTAACGTTATCGATAGCGTAAAAGTTAACTCAAATTTGTATGCAGCTGGAACAGCGCCCCTAGCGGCAAACGCAGGCAAACGTTCCGACTCCATTAGATAAAATGGAAAAAGGGAATAATCACTTACAGTGTCCAATACTAAAGGTTAGGCGATGTGAGAGTAGTAATTATAGAAGAGAATCGTTAAGCTCGCATAGGTAGAACTTACGTCCCGCCTGGTGCTGATTGGCTAGTGGAGTGCCATGATTTTTATATTGCTTAGATGGGTGGACTTGCTCACAGCCCATCTGGTGTTAAGTGCTTCCTGGAGTCCATGGACATGTACAACGTAAATGCCGCCACCCACCTTGAGACATGAGTTCTAAGGTCTCAGTATAGTTACAACGGCTGCCCTACAATTCAAACGCATTACTGCTTTACGGCTGAAATAATCAGGGCGGTGTTACCTACCCGTGCGGACTCACAAGAGGACCTACCACCAGTGAAATGATATGGCAAGGTGCATACCACTACCCACCCAGCCTGAGATATGACTAAAGATATATGACTCGCTAAAATTCGAGAACGGCTGAACCGATTTGTCTAAGTTTGGACTTGAATTATTTGTGGAAGACCAGAGAAAGTTTAAAAGGTAGATAAATATGAAAATGCTCTGAATTAAATAAAAATAACAATTTTGTTTTTCCTTTGATGTGTCCCCCGTCAGACGGATTCCTTTTGTTTATTTTATGTTTATTTTGTACAAAACTTTAGGTATTTTATTTATCGATTGAGGCACTACGAAGTCTGCCGGGTCACCTAGTTTATAATATTTAATAGTGATGTTAATATTCAAATAATCTGACGTGTCCTTGATCTGAGGTTGACTACTTCATCACGATCTTACGTCAGCGGTATCCTAGCCTCGTTTTCTAATTTAATCCTCCCACTGATTCCTGACTACAAGTCCTCACTCAAACATTCCCAATATAAGAAGGATAGGCGGCAGACGAGCTACTTGCTAGAAAAGAATTATCGCATTCAACATGTATATTATGTCGGCGTTTTAAAGAAAGAAAAGTACCCATACAGCCCGCTGAGTTTCTCGCGGGATCTTCTCAGCGGGTCTCGATTCCGATAGTAGATTCATTCGCGAAGCAATTGCTCTTGAGCTGTTAGGTCTCCTTCGGAGGCGCTCGGGCAGATGTTAGCAAATCCCTTCCATCCTGGCTAAGCCTTTGCTCGTCCACCTGTCTTAGTGAAACTGAAAAGGCCTCCGTGCCACCAGTAATGCTTCATTTAAAAAAAAAGAAGATCAATGCTCCGTGAGTTTTATTTAAATATTTTTTTTACGAAACACTGATGACTCATTTTTTTTACTGCTTAGTTAGGTTACTGGAGCCCATGGACATCTACAACGTAAATGCGCCACCCACCTTGAGGTATCAATCAGTTCTAAGGTCTCTATATAGTTACAACGGCTGCCCGACTCTTCAAAGCGAAACGCATTACGGCAGAAATAGGCAGCGTGGTGGTACCTATCCGCGCGGACTCACAACAGGTCCTACCACCAGTAAATTTAAAAATTCAAAGCACGTAAGTATTGCATTGTACGTTGAAGGGAATTCCGTTCCTTCAAGTAGTTAAGCCTAGCTGCCGCCGGGTCTCATCAATTCTAAACGTTATTAACACATCCTTCGAGCATCCGACTGTTACCGAAGTGAGCCGGTTGACCCCATTGTTGGAGTCACACACAATACACAATGCTTCATTTTGCTATATACGGCACGACTCAACAACTAATCCGACAGTCTGCCGGTGAATTTAAGTGTCGTTAAACCATTTTTTCTTTTCTTACTTAGTAAAAAAAACCTTTATGTTATAAATTTTAGTAGGAAAACTGTTTTTTTTTATATATTAGAATATCATTATTGTCTTTTGATACGTTGCTCAGGAATATACTTCAGGCGTTACAATATGGAGTTCCGATTTGTATCATGTATTATCGTCGGTTTTGTTCTACTCCTATTTACCCACAGAAGCAAGTATTGATTTTGTTTGTATTATGTCTAAGTACAACTAAAAAATGTTTTTTACGTCGCATAAGATTGCTTTTCATTAGACGAATACGTCACATTGTCCTCTATAAAATTATAATATAGTCAAGAAATCGATTTAAATAAGCGGCGAATGTATCTCTTTGTTTTTGATTTAGCATTTTGATATTGCTTGAAAATTTTAATTTTGTAACACGATTCGAATTATTTAGTACCCTTTTAGAAAACACACAGCAATAGTTTTCTTTCTTTTCTAGAATTGCATTACATGACATACTTTGTTTTTGTTTTTTTCTAAAAGAAAAACAACTCATTGTGATTATCTAAGGACGCGGTCTGTATTTTACATGTTGCATTACAGAAACCGCAGAAAACCTGTTAATCAATAACTCTCTAATGTTTTTTTTATCATAACAATGACTATTACTATTCATTTTATTCAGGCGCGGCCGTTAAATGCTTCGAGTGCAATAGCGCCAACAATTCCGCCTGTCTGGATCTGAACCTTCCCAGGATGCACTCCATCGTCCCTGTCGTGGACTGCGGGAAGACCTTGCCTCACGTGTTGAGCAAGCAATTCTTTTGCCGAAAGATCACGCAGACAAGTAAGTCATAGGTTTTTCTAATTAAACAACCATGCTGTGTGTTTAGTGCTCCGGTCACCGTCCTCGTCGAACCCGTCGCTTGCGACGAAGGGCTCGACGAGCGAACTAACCCATAGACACAGCCCACTGAGTTTCTCGCCGGATCTTCTCTGTGGGTCGCGTTTCCGATCCGGTGGTAGATTCTGCGAAGCACTGCTCTTGCTGGGGTCAGTGTTAGCAACTCTCCGGTTGAGCCCCGTGAGCTCACCTACAAACGTTAGGGCGAAGCTGAAATAGCCTCTCAAGGCTATCAGCATCGGTAGGAAAAAAAAGTGTTTAGTGCGAGTTTTTTAACGTTCTCGATAGCGTAAACGTTAATTCAAATTTGGATGGAGTTGGAACGTTTGCGTACGTTTGCCGCTAGGGGCGCTGTTCCAACTGAATACAAATTTGAGTTACCTTTTACTCTATCGAGAACGTTAAAAAACTCGCACTAAGCACACTGTATTTGCTTTAATTCTGGTCGAACCCGTCGCTTACGACGAAGGGCTCGGCGAGGAAATTAACCCACAGACTCAGCCCACTGAGTTTCTCGCCGGATCTTCTCAGTGGGTCGCGTTTCCGATCCGGTGGTAGATTCTGCGAAGCACTGTTCTTGCTAGGGTTAGTGTTAGTAACATCGGCAGGTTTCAGCCCCGCGAGCTCACCTACTTGTTAGGTTTAACCTCTCAAGGCTATCAGCTTAGGTAGGGAAAAAAATATGCTTTAATATCTTTAATTATCGTCGAAGGTGTCTACCGCCGGCCTGTAGAGAAGCGGTTACCGTTATCAATGAGTATCGTCAATGTTATTGATACAGTCCAACGAAGAACTATTTTTTATTTATTTTAATGTTACTAACAGATATTTATGTTAAAAAATCTATCATTGTACACACCAGCTTCGTGTTCTGTTACGAACTCTGTTTCTGGACAATAGACTTCCGTTTAGGTTTCATTGTGCCCGCGACTGAAAGGATGTAATGGCAGGTCGTGTCGCGTTTTACACACATCTGTTTAATTATATTTAATGACGTGCCGATCATAAGCACAGAACACTGACGCGTCCCTATTCTGATATTAAAATTATCGTACATTAATCTACACATTAACTTATTTTTTTTTTAATAAAGCGTTACTTTTATAAAAGCTTTGAAGAGATTCATAGTTTTTTGGCCATGGCAGACTGCAAATACGACTTAATAAAGGATCGGTGTGCTCAGTGCGAGTTTTTTATCGTTTTCGATAGCGTAAAAGTTAAATTTGTATGAAGTCGGAAAGTTTGCCTAGGTTTGCCTTTAGGGACGCTGTTCCAACTGCATACTAATTTGAGTAACTTTTACGCTATCGAGAACGTTAAAAAACTCGCACTAAGCACACTGGTTATAGTTAGTAGTAGTATAGTTATCATTATCCTGCCCTTCTCCCAGTTACCTGGGGTCGGCGCAACATGTTTTCTCCTTCCATACTCTTCTATCATATACCATTTCTTCGCTCACTCCCCTCTTACACATATCGTCTTTCACGCAATCCATCCATTTCCTCTCAGGTCTACCTCTTCCTCTATATCCTTCCACATTAATAGTTAACACTCTCTTATCAACCTCATTTTAATTTCGTCCCATCACATGTCCATACCATCCCAAACGCGCACTTCTCAGCTTTTCTGTCACAGGTGCCACTTTCAGACTTCCTCTAACATATTCATTCCATATTCTATCCATTCTCGTTACTTCACACATCCATCGCAACATTCGCACCTCTGCTGCATGCAATCGTCATTAGTAGTTGTATAGTATAGTTTTTATTTTAAGCCGATTTAAATATAATAGATTTAAACATAAGTGTTTCTAATTCTGTCTCAATGTTTACTGCAGTTCTCCACCCAGAACAAACGCCAGAGGTCCGAATAACAAGAAGTTGCGGCTGGATCAAACACAAGCGGGCATGTTATACGGCAGACAATAAAGACCATTTAGAGACCGTGTGCCAATGCTTCGGTGATATGTGCAATTCCGCGTCCACAATAACAAACGTCAAAGTTGCGTTTTTGACAGCTACCGTCGCCATATTGACTGTTTGTCGAAATTGGCGGGAACGTAATGTGATTTAAATCGATTTATTGTATTGAATAAAGCTTGTTTTCTACAATTTGTGTTTTAATGTATAGTTAAAGTAAGCCAAAAGTGGTTTCGCTGCTTATTAATAGAAATGAGAGGAATTAGTAATTAATGTTTTTTCACGGTTATATTAGCGTGGTAGGAATTGATATAGGTGTAAAATGTTACTAGTGGAATTCGAATAGACGAATTTTTGTGCGTTGTCAAATCGATTTGTTTAACCGGCCATAGCACAGGGATAATCGATTGAGGCCCACAGAAATAATCTTGATATTATTTCTGTGTTGAGGCCATACCTCTGGCTTGTTCGAGCCATTATCAACTAACTAAACTGTAGCACCAATTCCACAGCATAATGTTATGTTTTTCAAAATCAGAATAAAGAACTCTCAGGGGAAATATATTTTTTACACATTAGTAACTGTGGATAAGCGCTCAAATTGATCCTCCATTGTACAATGGCGTACTCTTTGTCATAGTGGCAGATAGCTGGTCCACAGACAACGGTTCCGTACTCAAGTTTAACACTTTATGTTTTTTTTTTATATTTCAAAATTACAACGAAATTTAAATTTACCATTTTTATTGTAAGATCTAAATACCGAAATTTCGAAGTCACCGTGGCCTATAGGTTAAGATGCCCAGCTTACTCGTATCAAACGATACCACTGTAACAGTGTTCGTATCCTGCGAGCAAATCTTTTTTTTTCTAATTTCTTTCTATCTCTATTATGCGTAGAAGCTTATCAAGTGTTCAGGAACGAGTCTCACGGCGGACAAATAGTATCAAGTAATAAAAATAAAATATAAAAATTTTTTTTTTGCGTAATTATACATGTATTTATAAAGTACTAGCCACGCTCGCCCGGCCCGCTTCGCAGGGTATTTAAAATTAACATTATTCTTTATTTTCATTATTATTAGGGAGTCCAACACTCATATAAATATTAGCCTATTAGTATGCATTCATTACATGTATTTTCTACATGGATACCAAGTTTCAAGTCAATCGGATGCATGGTTCAGTAGTTATAACGGAACATCCGTAAAAAACCACTGTAGATTTATATATTAGTATAGATATACCACCAGTATTTACCAACTTCTTGTTTATTTTCGTACCTAAGTAGTACCTATTGCCTTCCAGCTTGATCGGTGGGACGCCAGCTAGAAATACGATTTATACACTTTTAAAATAAAAACTAAACAGTACCTAAATGTACCCAAAAATACCGTTCATAATAATACCGATAAAAATAACGAAGGCCTGCACAGTAAGAGAGCATGTCGCGAAGAGATGGGAAAATCGCGTTCATTAAAAATTGTACTTCACACAGCAAGATATTTGGTGAGGTTAGGTTATTTATATTAATTATCGTTAGGTTTTTTTTTATTGCTTAGATGGGTGAATGAGCTCACACCTGATGTTAAATGGTTACTGGAGCCCATAAACATCTACAACGTAAATGCGCCACCCACCTCGAGATATAAGTTCTAAGGTCTCAAGTATAGTTACAACGGCTGCCCCCCCTTTCAAACCGAAACGCATTACTGCTTCACGGCTGAAATAGGCAGGGTGATGGTACCTACCCGTGCGGACTCACAAGAGGTCCTACCACCAGAAAAAGGTATATAATATTAGGTCATTTTATATTAATTAAAAATACTTTTACGGTTTACCATAAGTTTCTACCCGTACTGGTTCACCGACGCTCTCCTACCAGGCCCATACAATAAATATAGTATAACTGATTAGTTCCCCCAGCGTGCTCCACTGAAGATAAACGAGATACAATTTAACTTCAGTGTGCTCAGTACGAGCTTATTAACATCTCGAACGCGTAGTATGGAGTTGGAACAGTGCCCATAGCGGCAAACGTAGGCATACGTAAGAACACTGCTGACATTACGTTAGCAAAATAATAAAAACACTTACCTAACCTATATATCAACACCTAAGTAACTTAGAAAAATAATCCAAGACGATTTTCATTAAAGGATATTTAAAAAAAATGCATTTCAATTTATACGCTGTTCGATGTATGGAGTTATTTCTTTATAATTTTGAGTCCTCTTGTAGCACTGTAGCAGAATAGATAGTCACCTTAAAATACTATATAAATGACTAGCGACCCGCCCTCGCTTCGCTTCGGAAACATTAAATTTTATTATTGATAGCCGAGTCCCGCGATGTTACTCGCGGTTATTGTCGTATCGCGGGTGACACCGTGGGGCGAAGCTAGTTATACGAATAAATAATCAGTATTTATTCGTAGAGTTATACATCTATATATTAATACGTGAAGCAAAAACTTTGTATCCCTTTTTACGAAAATTGCGCGGACGGAGGAGTATGAAATTTTCCACACTTATAGAGAATACAGAGAAGAAGTGCACAATGCTAATATTTTTTTAAATAATGCATAAAAGATACATTAAATCAATATATAAAACATTACACACACTACATACCATGTATTTGACGCACACACGCATGCATACTATTAATTGTCAAACTTTTGTTCTTGGCGTCTGTTGTCAAATTGAGAATAGATTTAATATTGTTTGCCTTTGTTAATATTTAGTGTAGTCTTGGCGAAATTTGTCATTATAGAAGTATAAAATACAATCATAATAGTGTACAAACTTACAATTCCAATTAATTATAGTCGAATTTCGACTACTGCGGGACCTCTAGTACCTATAAACCTTCCTCTTCAATCACTCTATCTATTAAACAAAACCGCATCAAAATCCGTTGCGTAGTTTTAAAGATTTAAGCATACATAGGGATTTAAGGACAGAGAAAGCGACTTTGTTTTATACTATGTAGTGATGATGCTGATTTGCTCCGAGTAGAATGTGATAGACGGACTGAAAAAAATATACGACTTTTGGGTTTAGTTACGGAACCCTAAAAACCGTCGAACAAAATTGTTCAAGTATGTTATTCACGCTTGACCGAACATTTCAACAAATAACTATGACTAATCTATTTGGGCGCCCGTGATCTAAATTTTCACAGTTTACAGAATAATACGGTCGGCTCGCGTTACTACACAGCGTTCCATAATAATCACTCCAATCACATGGCTGTTGCATTTTGCTCTGTAAATATTAATACGTTTGACGACTTAAAATCAAATCAAAATAATACACACAAAATATTGATACATGCTTAAAATTTCCCGCGTTCTTTCGATATTTTGAAATTATAAACTTTTGTTTCTTTTTTGGTCAAGGAATCCTGACCTTAATACCTAATTCGATTCATTACAAATAAAATTGGTTCGGACTCAAAATAAACATAAGATGTTATCGAAATATGGAGCTATTTGGTTTTTGTTATCGTTTCATATGAAGCTGGGTATGTCTGCTTTTCTTTATCTTGTCACTAAGCATTATTCAATGTCAAAAGTGCAAATAATACTTGGCGATCTTAAATTCGTAATCCACAATGTATTTTAAATATTTAAATTTAATTCGTAATTTCTTCACTTCGATTCCAATCGCGTTGAAATAGGAAATTAGTTCTGGTTTGTATTTAATAAAAATAAAGTTTCGTTCACTAGGCAAACTCGGTGATTTTATGTCGGGTACGCTTAAATATCAAACCGTAATAATATTTTCTGCTCACGCTACGATGACCTATGTCATTTCCGGTCATCGTTCTCGTCGAACCCGTCGCTTGCGACGAAGGCTTCGACGAGTAAATTAGCCCTCAGATAAGAACCCACTGAGTTTCTCGCCGGATCTTCTCAGTGGGTCGCGTTTCCGATCCGATGGTAGATTCTGCGAAGCACGGCTCTTGCTAGGATTCGTGTTAGCAACGTCGTCAGGTTTGAGCCCCGTGACCTCATCTACTAGTTAAGGTTCCGCTGATATAGCCTCTCAAGGCTATCAGCTTAGGTAGGAAATAAAAAAAAAAGCAAAACGAACTTAATATTGTTTAATGAAAAATTATTGTAACACAATCTGGAATTCGTTTCATGTCCTAATGTAGCTGTGTTAGTACATCTATGGTCATCGGTAACCATCACAGTTACTATGAGATAGACCCATGGAGTTAATAAGTAATACTAACTCTATGGATAGACCAAACATTTTAAGCTCGCAACTGGCAACAATGGCACCGTAAGAAGGTAATTGCCATACTTAAAATAAGGCGAATAACAGGACGACACATTGACAGAAAAAAAAACATCTTTTTTAAAATTAAATTATCTGTGATTGTCAGTAACATCGATCCGTTGCTACGAATGCAGCAGCGCGAACAATACAATGTGCTTGGAGCCGGCCTTATACGACGCCGAGACGCTGGACAAGTACCTGCCGACCACCCACTGCGGAAGTGGAGTCGTATCTTCAGGACACCACGCCTTCTTCTGCAGGAAGATAATGCAGACCAGTAACTGACAGCTTTTGCATTCCTAAAAAAAAGTGGTCCCTTGGTTAATAGAGTAGTAGTAATTTTATTTCCCGACTGGAAAGGCAAAGGTCATCACACCGTACAGCCTAATCTTTTATATATTTTTTTATGAAAAATGTATGAAGTGAAATGAAATAAAGTTGATTAATTTGGAACATTAATCAATTGCATGAAATTAAATGAGATGAGATGATGAATGAGAATTTGAGATGAATAAGATGAGAATTTAATCTCAGTAAAATGGTGGATATTTACTGAGACTTTTTTATTGGACTTTTTGGAGGATCCAGAGAAGCTAAGTCCAGCGGCTTTGTTTCATTTTCCCATATTTGTGCACTTTCACAGATACTAAACAATTAATAAACCACCCTTATTATGTTATTATACATTTAAACCCGAGGAAACACTAAATAGATGAAATAAAACAATAGTAATACTAGAGTTGCGACGTTTGCGACTTTTTGGTAGACGAAAGACAAATCGAACATAGATAAAAAATCGAATTGCAACTTTATCACTGAAGTCGGGTTAAAAACAAGGGTAGTTAAGTAATTAAATCATTATAGGGTCATTAATAATTACAATTATTACTTTATTTAATACTCGAATCGTCCAAATAATAGACTCCAATCTGTCTTAAAAATAGTATAATATGAAAATAAAGCGACTATGAAATACCGACGGAGATACACACAGAAGAAAAACAAATTTGTTTGTATTTATGGTTTGAAGGTGTTTATATAAAATGATTTTCCTTTTCTCAGTATTCCACAAAGGCTACGAACCGGACGTTCGGGTGACCAGAACTTGTGGTTGGATACGTCATCACCGCGACTGTTACATGGCGGACAATGAAGACCATTTGGAGACCGTGTGCCAATGTTTCACAGATGACTGTAATAGGGCGCACGGCGTCCATCCTGTTCGAATGATGGGAAGCATCGCCCTCTTGTTGCTATTAATAAGTTTATCATAAATAATATTTTAACCCTATATTTAGAACAGTATTTTATTTTAAGAAAAAAGTGTATTCATTGCTATTTTTAGATTTTTCATAAATTGGCGGGAGAGTAGACTGATTTTACACAGTTATAAACAGTTGTCGGTTTCAGTAATTAATATTTTCTTTAAGTAAGCGCCATCTGTCAGTAGCATTTGCAACTAATACTTTCGAGGTTTCTAATATGAGATACAGATGGCGCTTTAAAATAAATCTTTTTTTTAATTTGTTTTATTCATTAGCATTTTATTGGCGTAGTATTAAGGCCATCTCAGACCTTAAGGCATCCACTAGACATCACAAAACGAAAGCTGCTGATCCTCCCGAGACGGCGACGAAGTTGCAATTACATTAGAAAAACGACGATACGACCCTTCAAGCCATTATCGTGATGCGATAGAACTTGATAGAAGCAGTGATACCCAACGAATAACAAATTAAAATGTATGTATGTAATATATTTATTCATAAAAAGTTACATTTTCATTTTAACCATGCCCCGCAAAATTGCTTACGCAGTTTGACTGCAGGTAACTCGCTTTTTTGTTTTTTTTTTGTTTAGAAGGTTGGACGAGCTCACAGTCCACCTGGTGCTAAGTGGTTACTGGAGCCCATACACATCTACAACGTAGACGCGCCACCCACCTTGAAAAAAATATTATATAAAAACATAGCTTAAAAATTATTAAATTAGATTATATTAATACAATTAATTTACGTAAATGTTTACAACATATTTAACAAGTGTTTTTTTAATAAACTTTTAAATTTAGCAAATTTAGTATAGGCTCACGTCTTATGTCCTCGGGTAAACTATTGAGTAAGTATGGAACTCATTTTTTTAACGTTCCATCTCCGTAGTAATTTTGTACCATGGGTATTTCAAATTTACCATTGGACATTGACATTGGGCCAGTTTCGTGTCGCACCAAGTTAGTTAAACCATCCTGTTTACTATTATTTATCATTGTGTATTTTTATTTTATTGCTTAGATGTGTGCACGAGGTCACAGCCCACCTGGTGTTAAGTGGTTACTGGAGCCCATAGACATCTACAACGTAAATGCGCCACCCACCTAGAGATATCAGTTCTAAGGGTCTCTAATATTTTTAAGTGAGTTGGACTCCCTAATAATAATGGCAATAAATAATAATGTTAATTTTAAATACCCTTAAATACCCTTAATAAAGTGGGCGAGTACGGCTAGACATAAATAAAAATCTAGCCAAATACTTTCCAAAAATGCAAATATATAAAAAGACACTAAAATATTAATTGAATTTCATTAAAGTACGCATTTATGAAATGTAGATACTAATGCAAAATTAGAATCCTCCTCGTAAGTCAGGTTGGCCGAGTGGTCTAAGGCGCCAGATTTAAGCTCTGGTTCCCGAGAGGGAGCGTGGGTTCGAACCCCACACCTGACAAACTTATTGTGGTCTTTTTTTGAATTAACATAAATCTGTTTTTACTAAAAAAACAATGCAAGCTAATGTCACCAAAGGGAAACATGTTTTTAATAAATTTTCAAACAATATATGTACATAAACAATATGAACATTGGTTTTATAGTAACTCTTTATTTAAGCTAATTTTACCTATTTTTACAGTTTAAGAGTAAATATTCTAGTAATCCCACATTAAACTACAACCTCTATTTTTCCATACGCTTCTTATGTTTACAATTCACAAAGAGAAAGACGGATTCAGCAGCTAGATGGCGAAATAAACGTCTATTTAACAATTTATAACTAACTTTAAAGTAATGAGTTTAGTAGATCCTCGGGTTTGGAATACTCGAAGTACTGGGCACTCATTAATTGTGGAAGCTATGATAAGTACCCGTTAAATAACGACTTAGTTATTACTGAACTAGCGACCCGCCCTCGCTTCGCTTCGGAAACATTAAAACACACATGAAACCAAAAAATAAAAATAATTTTTTTTTAAAAAAAGTAGCCTATGTTCATCAGGGACAATGTCGGCTTCTAATGGAAAAAGAATTTTTCAAATCGGTCCAGTAGTTTCGGAGCCTATTCGAAACAAACAAACAAACAAATCTTTCCTCTTTATAATATTAAGTATAGACAAATATGTATTCAGAAGTAATTGTTCGACCCGAGTAAATAAGTACTCTTCGAATCTTCTTTGTCACTAAATGATCGGTCCAAAAGACAATATTGTTTCGGTATGGGCACAGTTTTAGCTTTATTGGTCCCCCAGTAGTCGAAAAAAAAATTTTTTTTATTGCTTCGATTGGTGGACGAGCTCACAGCCCACCTGGTGTTAAGTGGTTACTGGAGCCCATTGACATCTACAAAGCAAATGCGCCACCCACCTCGAGATACAAGTTGTAAGGTCTCATGTATAGTTACAACGGCTGCCCCCGCCCTTGAAACCGAAACGCATTACTGCTTCACGGCTGAAATAGGCAGGGTGGTGGTACCTACCCGTGCGGACTCACAAGACGTCCCACCACCAGTTTAAAAAAATAACCAGTATAAATCGATATTCGACAATAATTACTTGAAATTTGAACATTATTATGGTTATATTGTCAGAGACTATTAAACTTCTTTATTCACAGATTTCGCCAAGACTACATACATTAAAGACAAATAATATTAAACAAACATTATTAATCTATTCTCAATTTTACCACAGACATTAAGCAATAACAAAAGTTTGACAATAAACAAAGAGGATATAAATGAGTTGTATCAAATACATGGTAGTGTGTGTAATGTTTTTTTTATTGATTTAATGTATTTTTTTATGCACAATTTAAAGAAATAATCAAATTCTGCACTCCTCTCTATGACTCCTCCTCTATATTCTCTATAATTTCGTAATCGTAATTCAATTTTCGTAAAAAGTGGTACCAACTTTTTGCTTCACGTATTAATACCTATATAGATAATATAAGATCTTCGGGCACATCACTCGTAATGAGGACTCCATTGAGCGGTTGGTGGTGCAAGGGAAAGTCGAGGGCAAAAGATCTCGCGGACGATCTCCAACACGATGGACCGACCTCATAAAATCTGTGACTCACTCCAACATAAATGTTTGCTCTCACTCTGCGAAACATCGTGCCACATGGCGTCGCATCGCGAGAGCATCGGTATCGCAGGATCCGACTGATGCATGACCACGACCACTCCGTCAAGAGTGTACGAATAGGAAGATAATATAAAAAAATCTGTCTCGTAGTCTACATTCGAAGCCAGAAAATTACGACTATTTCCTAATTCGACCTAGTAAATAATTCTAAATAAATAATCAGAAATAATTCGCACATAAAAACCTAGTCAATAATATGATTCTCAGTACTATAAGATCCAAAGATTAGTTAAACATAAGTATATACCTATGTATTATACATTTAAATACATATTAAACAACCAGCCTTTTTTATCTGTTCTTTTTTAACTGACTTAGAAATGGAAGACATTTCTCATTTCAGTACGTATTAAATAAAAAGAATTTATTTTAAACATTTTCGGAGTGTTTTAATCTAAATCTCACTTTGATGTGTAGTACTACAGTCTTTAATAGATATCGTATTATTCAAGATTCGACGTGGTAGGAATTTTTCCAGTAAGATCAAAGATTTTTCATTTAAATTAACTCTGCGCAGTTACGCAGAAATGTACAATTCAGAAATTATCTAAATAAAACCGTACACCACTGTATCAAACCGTGTTTGTTTTGGAAAAATACCAAAGGAAATATCTGGAAAGTGCGAGGTTGAATTATTATTGTTTTTGAGTCTAATATACATCACTCTTATTACCAACACCATACGACATATTTTTCTAAATCCTTTTATATTCCATTCGCGATTTATCTTGATTCTTATTTCAGAGCACTAAAGACTAGAATATAAGGTTAAAAATTGTCACACGACTGGCATCGAGTGTTCGTAACTCAATCCGATAAGAAGTATTTTACTCTGGCCCGACTCTTTCAGGCTTTGTAATTAGAAATTTGACTTTTATATCAACGGGATAAAGTTTTTTTTTTTATTCGTTTGATGTTTTGTTTACGTTCTCCCAAGCACACATGCAAGTCTGTGTTTGTTGTACAAATAAAAAAAGTTCGCAGGTGAGTGTTTGTTTACATTTTTGAGCGCTTACATGTGTTTGTGGGTAGAATAGAAAGAAGATTCACCTTTTTTGTATACAAAACTGCTCATACTGACTTTTTTTTAAATGTCTCCAGCGCCTTAGGCATTGATTATGCCAATGTCACAGTATAAAAAAAAAGAAAAAAAAATCTTACTGACTTAAAAGAGCACAACCCATGACCATAGGAAATTACACGATAATAGTCTTTAATCCTTAATGTGTAAGACTTTTTATACCCATCGAAGGCGACTGACACTTTGCAAGTGATAGTCGCTCATGATAACATAAAACAAACTTATAGAAACAATTCCTTATTTGACTACTATACAATTATCGTTCTGTTTCGTGTATTTTTAATTAATTATATATATATATTTGACAGCAAAAAACTAACATAACTCCTAATCTCGCGTTACGGAATATAATTACGTAATAGATACGTCGTACATTTCAAAATTATGACTCATTTTGTTAGTAAATATGAGGATGAAGCGTCATCAATGTAGTAACGAGAAAAAACGATTGAATACCGTTGTTAATACTTGGAAGTAGCGGTTTTACGTGACGTAAATTCCATAATGCGGTGCGTCGAATTGATAATACTAAAGTAGTGTCTCTGTGGTGGTGAGACTGTTGGGTTTTCTATTCAAAGTAAACAAAGCCAAAAAACTCATAGTTACTTCCCTAATATAGACAGTTTCGCATAGACATAACCCATTGAGGTTTTTGCTCTTTCGTGAAACAGTTGCTCTTGAATTATTAGGATTCCTATGGAAGCGCTCAGGTACCTAGCTGTTGGCAAACCCCACCGCTTTTGGCTGGGCCTTTGCGCGCCCACCTGTCCTAGTGAAACTGGAAAGGCCTCCAAGTCACCAGTAATCCCTCAGTCGCGATTCCGATCCGGTGGTAGTTTCGGCGAAGCTCTAGCTAAAGTCAGCGTTAGCAATTCTCTCAGTATGAACTGGTAAGCTCACATACCGATCCGCGCGTATTGGACTAAATAGCACCTTAAGTTACCAACGATTAGGTAGAGAAAAAAGGGTATTTTTATACTAAGTAAACGGGAATAGAGATGGGATAGGATTAGATATTATTCGTTCATCACGAAAATCGTTCGCGAACATAATACGCGACGTTAATACTGTTTTTTTTGGATTATACTAGTAGTCCGGAGGGCCTTCTAGTTTCGCCAGGACAGGTGGGCGAGCAAAGGCTCAGCCAAAAGGGGTGGGATTTGCTAACAGCTGCCCGAGCGCTCCAAAAGAGACCTAACAACTAAAAAGCAACTGCTTCGCGAATGAATCTACTACCTACCGCTGAGAAGGTCTGGCGAGAAACTCAACGGGCTGACGCTTGAGTTAGTTTGCACGGCGAACTCTTTGCCGAGTATCACTGGTGGTAGGACCTCTTGGGAGTCCGCACGGGTAGGTACCACCACCCCGCCTATTTCCGCCGTGAAGCAGTAATGCGTTTCGGTTCGAAGGGTGGGGTAGCCGTTGTGACTGTACTGAGACCATAGAACTTATATCTCGAGGTGGGTGGCGCATTTACGTTGTAGATGTCTATGGGCTCCAGTGACCACTTAACATCAGGTGGGCTGTGAGCTCGTCCATCCATCTAAGCAATAAAAAAAAAAAAAAAAGAGTTCGACGAGTACAGTTACCGGGGTCCCTAAGCCTGCTCCTAGTGTTAGAGCTGAAGGCGTCAGATTCCTATTCTAAGGAGGGCTTGAACTATGATAAGTTAGAAAGATATATTGCCTCGCTCGACGTGCAGTGGCTTTGTTGCGCTCTGTATTTTTATTTACACTTTCAAGGTCTAAGCAATTAACGTTATCTGTGCGTCACGTTTGTCTTTCTCTGCTTACACGTGATCTGTTCGCCTAGCAATGTTGAATCGCGCATCACATGTATATCTCGTTTGACTTCCCGATGTCAATATGTTAAAAGTAAATAAACATTGCATTTATTAATGTTATGTGTGTGTGTGTGCGTGCGTGCGTGCGCGTGTGTGTGTGTGTGTGTGTGTGTGTGTGTGTGTGCGTGTGTGTTTTTTTTTGTTTTTTTTTTATTGCTTAGATGGATGGACGAGCTCACAGCCCACCTGATGTTAAGTGGTTACTGGAGCCCATAGACATCTACAACGTAAATGCGCCACCCACCCCGAGATATAAGTTCTAAGGTCTCAGTATAGTTACAACGGCTACCCCACCCTTCGAACCGAAACGCATTACTGCTTCACGGCGGAAATAGGCGGGGTGGTGGTACCTACCCGTGCGGACTCCCAAATGTGTGTGTGTGTGTGATGCAACTTCAGAACAATCCGGTGTCTCTTTTAAAATTTTAAATTGGTGCAATCGTTTAACAATTAATTAACATATTTTTATCCCAATTGTTTTATTACTTTATCGAAAGGTGAAAGGTTATTTGGGTTAAGCGACATTTCGGTTAGTACGCCCACATTTATCTTTGTAATTAAATGTTCGTTTTATTTGGTATTAGTGTCAACAATGCGATGTTTTTAATTGAACTTCAATTATGTTTACCACATTCGAATAGCTGAAGAAAATTTTTTGATGAAGAAAGTTTTAAAAATGTAAATTAAATCTATACTAATACTAATACTAATATACTAATACTAATACTAATATACTAATACTAATAATATTATAAAGAGGAAAGATTTGTTGTTGGTTCGTATTGAATGGGCTCCGAAACTACTGAACCGATTTGAAAAAAAATCACTTTTAGGAAGTTACACTATCCCCGAGTGACATAGGGCTATAAACTTTTTTGAAAAAAATTAGGGATCCTTACTAAAACTCCAATAAAATAAGGTGTAAAAAAATTACTTTAAATATTCTTTAAATCGCGTGCCCTGCGAAAACTATTGATAATAGAATAAAATAATGTACCACGACTTTGTAGAACACATTACTATTTACAAAAAAAGTGTCGCGACAGCGTATGTTTAACTATTATAGTTACGCCGCAATAAGTGTTATTTTATTTAAAAAAATAAAACAACATCAAATATCGTTGAAATTTTTGTTAAAGACCCGAGTGGAGCCGGAGCGGGCCGCTAGTATGAAATATTTGTATTGTCAGCTTGATGCATCTATTGGATCTATAGTACAGTCTCAAACAAAAATCTTGAGAATTATTCACATACAGAAAACTGGATCATCAAATTACTTGTCATTATTATTATTAGGAGCTTCCCTTTAAATTAACGTCGCCAGTAAAAACCAACAGCATTCAAAATCGCAAAACCTTAGAATTCATTCGGAGAGTCGAATCAAATGCTAGAACTGATCATACGAAAGACAGAAATAAGATTTTGCATCTTTTTTTTTATTTATTTTTTAGCTTAGATGTGTGGACGAGCTCACAGCCCACATGGTGTGAAGTGGTTACTGGAGCCCATAGACATCTACAACGAAAATGCGCCACACACCTTGAGATATAAGTTCTAAGGTCTCAAGTATAGTTACAACGGCTGCCCTACCCTTCAAACCGAAACGCATTACTGCTTCACGGCAGAAATAGGCGGGGCGGTGGTACCTACCCGTGCGGACTCACAAGAGGTCCAACTACCAGTAAATCTATATAATATTGAATCTAGAAAGACGGCGATGATGACTCTGAAATTCTAGCTCATCTTTTTCGTGTGGTGGGAATTCCATTACCGGATTGGAGTTAACAACGATCTCTAAGCGCCAATGTATTTTGCCCGACCCCTGGGTTTCCCGTCACAAACATGATTGCTTAGCGCAGGAAGGTCAGGGCTTGGTTTCGACGCGGGTCGATGTCTAAATTTAGATATGACGTCGTTACTAAAAACATAGTCGTATTACCTGGAAACGCGCACTGAGTACTACAGAACCCAACGATGACTCATTGTTTGGTTACTTTTTTTATTAGCAGCCTTTATGATGAAGGTGATTCTGTGTGCTACTATACTATGCTTCAACGGTATGATACAAAAACACAGTGATGTAATAGTTAGTTAATAGTTATAGTTAAAAAGATTAGCCCAATCTTAAAATTAATACTAAAAATATAGAGAACAATAATAAGAATATAGAGAAGGAGTGTAGAATTTTAATATATATATTTTTTATTGTGCATAATAAATACATTAAATACATTTTAAAAAAAATACATTACACTCACTACCATGTATTTGACACAAAACTACTCTTTGTTTGCTGTCAAACTTTTGTTATTATTTGAAGACTGTGGTCAAATTGAGAATAGGTTATTATTGTGTAAAAAAAACCAAAAGGTTTCCGTTAACCCGTTAACATAAAGCAGGTGTAATGTGCTTTGTGTTATAGTTTGTAAATATTCATGTTATATACATACGTGTACGACGTAGTATGTGTAATTAATTGTAAGATTACTAGGTAATAATATTACGATACGACCAGGGACGTCTTAAATTAGGCTGGGGCCCTTGGGCACACAAGAATTTGAGGCCCTTTTGGAAAACAAAAAAAGATTTTTTACTGAGTATGACCATTTATTATAGGTAATCAAATACAGTATGATATAATATGTCATTAATGATATTAGAATGCTGCTGGTTTTTTGGTTACGATTTCGATAACGGAAACCGGTATCGTGATCTTGATACTTAGTAAATTAGGTAGGATGCGTTCGGAAATATTATTAAATAATACAGTAGGAATAGGCGCAGTCATCTATATAATGGCGTAGTATATGCCATGAAAATACCTTCTGATAAGCTTATTGATTTGTGAAAAAAGTGTAATGTGGCCTACAAAAATGTTTTGAGAAAAAATGTGTGAGAGAAATTGTCGGTCATTCGGGGCCCCCTGAGAATGGGGGCCCTGGGCACGGGCCCCCTGTGCCCTTATGGTAAAGATGGTATAGGATACGACATTACGGTGTGTTGTGAAATGAGCGGATCCCAAATCTAGGTATTCCAATTAAAACAAAATGCGCACAGCAACTTTTCAGAGGGTAAACTTTTTTGGGAATAATTTTGGCAATTTAAAACGAACCTCGTTTATTTAAAAAAAAAAAAACTACGTCAGTATTTACTAATATCGAAAGAAAAATAATATTTTATTCATATTTTTATAATTTTTAATTAAATACTATAGGTTTCTTAATAGGTTTTTGTTTGAATTGAGTGAAATTGAGTGGGTCTCGAAATACCATTACGAGTATCGTTACTAAACAATCGGCAACAATTGTTTTTTTTTTGTTATTGCTTAGATGTGTGGATGAGCTCACAGCCCACCTGGTGTTAAGTGGTTACTGGAGCCCATAGACATCTACAACGTAAATGCGCCACCCACCTTGAGATATAAGTTGTAAGGTCTCAGTATAGTTACAACGGCTGCTCCACCCTTCAAACTGAAACGCATTACTGCTTCACGGCAGAAATAGGCAGGGCGGTGGTACCTACCCGCGCGGACTCACAACAGGTCCTACCACCAGTAAAAATATAATAATACATATTTATAAATTTTAATAATACATATTTTTTTGATGATTGAATTAGTATTGATGGCCCGGAGGCCTTTCCACTTTCACCAGGACAGGTGGGCGAGCAAAGGCTTAGCTAGCAGGGGACCAACTCGGCCAGGAGAGAAATATGTAATGCTGCTGTATGTACAAGTGTCTACCTACATTTGTTATTGTTATTGAAAATAATATGCACTCATATTTTGTTCATCATAGAGTACATACATATATACACAAACGCATTCAAATTCGGAACTGCTAAGGCCGTCAGCGTAAAAGTGGCCTAACCCACAATTGTTCATATTTGTATAAATTGCAATTTATTTAAAACATAATAAAATTTGATGCAAAAACGGTTTATCCCTAATTTCATAGATAACAGATGGCTTTGTAAACATTATTTTTGCGCGAATTATATTTGGCTACGAAGTATGTAAATGTAAATCATATTTGCATACTAACTATAGGAAGCTTAGGTCACATTTACGCTGACGGCCTCAACTGTACTTTTTCAATTCGTAAATATTGCGCCAAAACATGTGCAGTGTTTTGACGCAACGCACACATCAATAATACACCCTTGCTTGAATGAATACACAAAATAATCGACGCACACATATGTTTCGTAGTTTTAGCATCGTTGTGACGCACGAGGAATGAGGTGCGGGGTGCGGGGTGCGGAGGACAAACACTTCGAAAGGCTTATATAGGACGCGCGGACGAATTCCATACCAGTTACATTCTAGAAGTAAACAAACAACGAACTCCGAAAAAGGGCATCTTCTTCGCTCGGCTTCCAGCCAAACAATGGGTATGTTTACCTTTTCATTAATTGTAATACAGCTGAGATACGTGCTTGATAACATTACGGCGTAATATCAATAGAACATTTTTATCGCTCCTAATATAGGTCATTAATATGTAATATTAACATGGCTAGTTTCAATTAGTTTAATTTGGTCTGGAATTACATAGACCCCGATAAGATTCAAGGGAACTTAATTTCAAGGGCACGTCTGTTCCATATGATTCCATTCACTGACCCTTTGACACATTAACATTGTGTATAATCTATGTAACAAACCCCCGGTTGTCATTTGAATGAATCTGGAAACGAATGAACGTAGTTCTGAGAATCGATAATTCCAGAACGTTCTCGGTCGTTTTGGATTTCGTTCATTCATTTCAAATATGGCACCCTTTTAAGATCGGCTTTGTGTGACCGTCGAGGTATGTTAAATAGATATTTGTTTATTTTGAGTTTCGTAGACATTTTAAGTAACTATGAAGTAGTTGTCATGTTGAACTCGTAACTTATAAAAAGATAATTCTATAGGTACTAAAACCTTAATAGCCCCACTTTTATTGAATTATTTTTGTTTTCAATCGGAAATAAAATTAATTAGAACACCTCTCGATAGTCATTAAATTAATTCTCGAAAGTCGTTTAAGATCATCAGCTGCAATCTAATAAATAAAATTAAAAACATAATTATTATTATGCAACTATTTTTCGTTTTATCAATTAACAAAACGAAGCGTTGCTTAGTTTGTCAAAAGCTAGTTAACTATTGACTATTTAATGTCAGTTAATTTTCCTGTAAGTCATTATCCTCCGCCGCTGATGGCACTGCGTCATCGACTACAAAGCAGAAATGAGGACTTCGCGTGACCAATTTAGCTAATTAAACTGCTCTCTGACTTCGATTTTCACGTATTTATTTCATATTTCTGGTGAATCTATGTCATTCGTGTATTAAATTAAGGTGATTTTCGTGATGACGAGATGCTATACCGCTTTTGCGCATGTCCGGGTAATTAATAAAATTTGGTCGAAGTTTTCAATGTGAAATTCTGTCTCCGTCGAAATAAGTTGGCATGAGGCCACCAATAATAAAACAAAGTTAAAATATTGTGACGTAAATGAAACATGCCGTTTTATTTTCGGAATGCGACAGGGGGACATTTATAACATTGCGAGTAGTAAAATGTGCTATAAACATGAAACATTCCAATAATAGTTTTATAATTACGGATGTGCTGTAGCTAATTAAATTAAATTTGAATAACTCCTTCGTTATTAACGATTGCAATCGATCGACAAGTTATATTTTAATCTCATCATTTAACATCGTCGGGTTTGTTCCGGTAAGCGCTTTTTTTTTATTGATGCACAAAACAAATTATAATCATCACAGTAGCTATATCGTACAAATAGTACCTAAATCTAATCTGGACTGTAATCTAAATGATATATGCACTCAGCAAACCCGTATTAATGTAGCTTTGGCTATTGAGAAAAAAATACAAATTACAAATAAAAACAAAATGAAGAGTTAAAAAAAAAATCATATCCACTTTAGACAACAATACAACCAACACAAACAATATATTGATAACTAGCCATTGTTAAATAGGATATCCGTCACACATCTGACAGATCCCCGGAGTTCAAAGATATCAGGTTGACCGTGATCACATATCAACATTATCAACGCTAACGCACGTCAAATATCAACGCACGTCAAATGTTTAGAACAAAAGATGATGTTTATAGACAAGGCAAAGTTTATATATCGAATTTAGATACTTTTCTTCTTGCTTCGGTTTCCTCAATACTGAGGATCGTGACCACCTCCTTGCAACAAGAGTTTATTGATGATAATTCGCAATAAGAGTTTATTGCGAACCATTCCACGCCATTTGCCTCTATCTGCCGCCGAGTGTAGATACTTATGTAATGTTATTTATTTATCTTTTCCAGATATGTTAAATATAAAACCGTTAAGTGAGGACATAGAGTGGTCTCCGGAGGCGCCCGTGGGCGTGGGGGCCACTGGGGCAGGAGTATGTGGCCCGGAGCCCACCGCGCCCACGGTGTCCACGTCCGGCGAGGCCCGCGCCATCCGCCGCATCGTCGGCCGCTGGGGCGCCGAATGGTTGAGCTGACTCGGCTCCAGGCACCAGGATAATGCCGGTAGCTGGCCGGCCGACCACCCCCTGCCGCCGCCGCGCTGGGGGGCACCCCGTCCGGCTTTGCACCTCACTCTCCGTCAATACGAGGAGTTGGTCGCCAAAGCCGAGGTACTGTTGAGTCGTCTCGTGGTTTCCGAAAACTATGATTCCATTAGCAACTTCCTGACGCACTACGACGCTTACATGGCTTCCCCTATCGACACCCTGAAAGAATTTTACCAGAAATATAACCCGCCGATCCGCGCCCACAAACACACCTGCGTGGGTCTGGGCATGGAAGTCATCAAACGCTTGAAACTCTTAGAGAAAGATTTCCCCGGGATCACTAAGGCGATGATGCTGGTATCCTGTGACGAGAACATAGAAGATCTTGACGATTACACCACGTCGTTCCCTGGACCTCAAGGGTTCCTGATCGAGACTGAGAAGGACCACGTGCTAGTGGCGATCCACGTTAAAGTCGACGGCAGACCCGGCGTGTTCCTGTCGGATCTTGGATATCACATCTCTCGCGCCGTCACCGTCATGGCGGATCGTTGCTACCCGCACACCGGTAGGTTGCAGCTTCATTAACTCAGAATACGAAGGTTACAGTAAAAGTCCAAAATTTTTAAAAAAAACCTTTTACAAGTTTCATTTCTGACTTTATTCATTTTTTGGTTTAACCGACATTACGGTTAATACGCGACATTTATCTTTGTAAGTAATTAAAGGTCCACTTTATTTAGTACTAGCTGACCCAGCAGACTACGTAGTGCCTCAATCGATAAATAAATCAAACAAAAGGAATCCGTCCGACGGGGGTCACATCAAAGGAAAAACAAAATAGTTATTTTTATTTAATTCCGACCATTATATTTATCTACCTTTTAAACCTTCTCTGGACTTCCACAAATAATTCAAGACCAAAATTATCCAAATCGGTCCAGGCGTTCTCGAGTTTTAGTGAGACTAACGAACAGCAATTCATTTTTATATATTATATAGATTAGCATCAACGATTCGATGTTTTCAATGGGTCTTCAATTAGGCGTACCCAATTCGAATAGCTGAAATTGTCCTTTTGTTATGATGTTTTTGATTCCAAATTTTATATTTTGAATAGCTCTCTTCTGTAAAGTTGCTAAATTGTCGCTAAACCATCACATAGCCTTTCACCCGTCGTTATGTACTTCAAATGACATGTCCTTCTTCAAACGAGGTTTGTGGAGAGTATTAAACGGTAGGCAGCGGCTTGTCTCTGCCCCTGGTATTGCTGACGTCCATGAGCGATGGTAACCACTCAACATCAGGTGGGCTGTATGCTCGCCTGCCTACAAGGGCAATAAAAAAAAACAATTTTTTTTAAAGGGTTTTATACCCCGGTAACTAGGCCTTTAGGTCAAAATAAACAATGAACATATTATTATATTTTTTTAAATACCCTCCACTATCTATTCCCGAAGAGTGACGGGTGAAGTTGTTGTTGTCTCGCAGGTTGGTTCACGCAGTCGGACGAGCCGCACTGCCGCAAGGAGTACAAGTACCAGTTCAACGCGGACAACGCGAGCTACGTGGAGTGGCACGAGCGGGAGACCAGGGCCGCCGGGGTCAAGGAGCGCCTGTCCCTCGTGTACGTCGCGAGGGCCTACCTCTCGGCCGTCGAGGTCACCGAGAAGAGGAACCTGGTGTGGGACTTGAGGTAAGCACCAAGCTTCATCACCAGACGAGTACAGAGCGAGAGTGTAAGATTTTATTGTCTAGATGGGAGGAGGAGCTCACAGCCCACCTGGTGTGAAGTGGTCATTGGAGACCATAGACATCTACAACGTAAATGCGCCACCCACTTTTTTACTGGTGGTAGGAAGGACATCTTGTGAGTCCACACGGGTAGGTACCACCACCCTGCTTATTTCTGCCGTGAAGCAGTAATGCGTTTCGGTTTGAAGGGTGGGGCAGCCGTTGTAACTATACTTGAGACCTTAGAACTTATATCTGATCCTTACTAAACTACTACTACTATATTTGGCTCTTTGGCTAATAAGTTTCCCGACCACTGCTTTAGACCACGATGACTAAACATGTCTCCAGACATGCGAATGAGCTCGGCAGCTGTTTTCAACAAACCGACAAAAGTTCTGTTCACAATAATTTCTTTTATAGATTAGTTAAAGCAACAAATGTGTCATTGCAGGAGTCTTCTCGCAAGGGACCCTAAGGGCCGTCTCGCAGCCGGCGTGTACTTTCCGTTAAAACTAAAAGACCAGGAGTTCACCATGTTCTACGACAGCACCAGCGGGAAACAGAGAAAGAAGTTCAAGTTCAGCGTGTTTTTGGAGCTGCAGAAGGTAATTAAATTAATAATTGAAGACATGAGGGAATGAAGGGGATTATTTTTTTCATTATTTTTTTAATGCTTAGATGGGTGGACGAGCTCACAGCCCATCTGGTGTTAAATGGTTACTGGAGCCCATAGACATTCACAACGTAAATGCGCCAAGCACCTTGAGATATAAGTTCTAAGGTCTGAAGTAACAACGGCTGCCCCACCCTTCAAACCGAAACGCATTACTGCTTCACGGCAGAAATAGGCAGGACATCAAATGCATTATTCCATACTTCCTCTGATTTTCACGGGTCGCAACAGTTGACGTCGCCCAAAACACGTTATTACGGATCCTCCCGATCCATTAACTGGTGCTTTTAGCTACCTCAAGCACCGGTCACCGTCCTCTTCGAACTCATCGCTAGACGAAGGGCTCGACGAGTGAATTAACGCATAGACACAGCCCACTGAGTTTCTTGCCGGATCT
The DNA here is from genome assembly GCF_030269925.1 of Bombyx mori. Taxonomy (NCBI): domain Eukaryota; kingdom Metazoa; phylum Arthropoda; class Insecta; order Lepidoptera; family Bombycidae; genus Bombyx; species Bombyx mori. The sequence continues at coordinate 12,869,402 of NC_085109.1, read as the reverse complement.
TCTCAGTGGGTCGCGTTTCCGATCCGGTGGTAGGTTCTGCGAAGCGCTGCTCTTGCTAGGGTTCGTGCTAGCAACGTCAGATTTGAGCCCCGTGAAATAGCCTCTCAAGGCTATCAGCATAGGTAGGGGAAAAAAGCCGGTCGCAGATATAATTAAGAACACTTTATGGCTTAATCTCGCGTTCATAATTGTCATCCTTCGATCAACAATAGTAGTTACTATTGTTGATCGAAGTATTGTTTCCGATGTTTCGGATAGTATAAGCCGCACCAATAAAGAAACGAATCTAAAATGGCGGCGGCGATCATGCGCTCTCACTCTAAACTATTGCTGTCTTTAGTCGCACACGGCGCGTACTGCATGCAAAAAATTTTATCAGTTCTGACTTTGTTGTTGAGTTCGAGTTTTTTCACTTTCGAGTTGTGCGACTTAGATGACTGGCAGCAAAAGTGTCTACGCAAGTTGCATCCCAGATGAAACACCTCACCCTCTGCCAGGGCATAAAGTAAAGTAAAGGACTTTTTGGCGGGAACGCAAGGAGTGAAGTTGTGTGATGTGTTTTATTTTGTCTATTTAGTGTTTCTTCAGGTTTAAATGTGTAATAACGGTGGTTTATTAACTGTTTAATATCTGTGAAAGTGCACAAATGTGGGAAAATGAAACAAAGCCGCTGGGCGTCACTTCTTGGGATCCTCCAGAAAGTCCAATGAAAAAGTCTCAGTAGATGACCACCATTTTACTGAGATTATATTTCATCCCATATCATCTCATCTCATTTCATTTGATTTCATGCCAGTTGATTAATGTCTCAAATTAATCATCTTCATTTCATTTCATAAGTTTTCATAAAATTATGAAAATAAATTAAAATATGACATGACTTAAAGGGCTTAGTTACCAGGTCATAAAATCCCTTAAAAAAAAAAGTAAAGTAAAGTACATTCTCATTTGTTTTTCTTTCTATCTTTCTTTTTATTTGTTGATCCTACCATCAGTCAGTGCGGGTACATAGACGCCATTTTCGATTCGTTTCTTTATTGGCGCGGCTTATACCTTTTCGTGGTCACGGATGAATTTGCATTCACAATTTGATAATTTAACATTTCAGATCCCAGACGAGGTAGTCGAAGAAGTCGAGCAATGCAATGAACAACTTCGTCTTCGGGACGGGGAGTTGCTCTCCATCCTTAACCGTTTGGCGAACGTCATGGCGGACGCGGAATTCATGGCGGAAGTGCTTGCCGTCAACGAAAAAATCGTAGAGCTCTCCGCGGCTCACTAAAGCAATAATAATGTTTATCTTTCACTGTCGAAGGCGTTTGCACGGTGTTGCTAGCTGCGTCAATCATATATTTTTATATTAGCTATATATAACCTTTAGCTATACCTACCTGAAGTTGACCCAACAAAAATATCATAAATGCAATATTAATAAACAACATCTCTGTGTGTCACATCTGTGTGTTCAGATCAAATTAAGTGAAAATAGTTAAAAAAACAATCACTCAAGAGAAATTGCTACTTAGTGGATAATACCATCACAAATTTTTTGACAGATATCTCGCTTACTCTGTGACATCGATACTGTCATCACGGTAATAGTTAATTAACTAATATTTAATGAATCAAGTTTCTTATAGACTTAAAATTATTGTGAATTCATTTAAAAACTCATTTAAATAAATCTATCTGGGTCAACGTAACGTTTTTTTTATATTAAGTTTTCTTGACGATGCACTGATACTCATAGTTGCCGATAGATGGCATCACTTGTCTTTTCTAGATATCAGCACTTTTCATGTATTTATTCTATTTTCATTTATTTTACTGTAGTGTAGTAGTCTTAGGCCCATAATATCAATCGTAGTTTAAACTAAAATCGAAGGTTTAAACTGTCACTGAAGATCAACTCGTAATTTCAATCAAAGTTAAACTGCCCTTCAGAGTTTAAACTATCGCAAAGTTTAAACGACCATGAGGGAGCGTTTAAACCATGAGTTGGGTTTAAACTGCTCTTTTTAAAATGGCTGCTCGAAATTAACAGCTGTTGTTTCCTGTCAAAGTAAATGTAATATAAAGTTAGTGTCAGTAAATAGAGATAAGTATTAGGTAAAATTAAGTAAAAATTTAATTGTTAACAAAAGTAGGCATTTATAGTGTTATAAAATGGCTGAGTGGAATGAAGACACTGATTCTGATATTGAAGATTTAGAAATTCTCAATGACTTCAATTCGTATTTTAACAGACCTTATCTAGTCAGACCAAGAGAAAACAATTTCGTTAAGTGGGACGATACGGAGTTTATACGTCGTTTTCGTGTATCTAAGAATACAGCTTTTACGATTTTAGAAGAAATTGCTAATGACATATCACACCCCACAAATCGGTAAGGCGGACTTTATTTACAGGACTTTTTTTAAAGTACCCATTAAATATATAGTATTGAGTATATATTACCTAATGTTTATTTGTACTGTAATGTTATTAGGTACTTTTTTATTGCAGGAATCATGCATTGTCAGCGTGTAACCAGTTATTATTAACCTTGCGTTATTATGCTACTGGATGCATGCAAATTACTGTTGGCGATTTCAGTGGTGTTCACCAAACGACAGCAGGAAAAGCTATTAAAAAAGTTACCGAAGCGATTGCATCAAGACGATGCCGATATATAATGCTGCAAGATTCTGAAGAAGACAAAAGGAAACATCAGAATGGATTCTACAATATGGCTAGGTTTCCTCTAGTGTATGGAGCCCTTGATTGTACTCATATACGGATTCAATCACCAGGTGGACAAAATGCAGAGTGTTTTAGGAATAGGAAAGGCTATTTTTCCTTAAATACTCAGGCAGTTTGCAATTCAGACTTGAAATTTTCGAATATTGTGGCTAGATGGCCGGGGGCAAGCCATGGCAGTACCATTTTTCAAAATAGCAGACTCTGTGCTATTTTTGAATCAGGTCAGATGGGCCAACTAGTTCTTCTCGGTGATGCTGGATATCCGAACAAAAAATATCTATTGACACCTCTACAAAATCCTGTCACAGAAGCTGAGAAACTATACAATGAGTCTCATATACGAACTCGGAATTGTATAGAGAGGGCATTTGGCATATGGAAGAGACGGTTTCCAGTTTTGTCATTGGGAATTAAGACCAAAGTTGAACTGGTACAAGATATCATTGTTGCAACAGCCATTTTACACAACTTGTGTATCAAGCATAATGATGTCATGCCTAACTTAGATGTTAACTTAGAAAATATCATTGATGTAACTGGCAGTGATAACAACCAAGATACCACCCTCAGCAGCAATTACAGCAACAATAGTTATAGAAGGCAAATGTTAATTGACAATTACTTTAGCAGTTTACAATAGCTGAATTCCTTTTAAAAAAAGGAAAATCAAAATATAAAGTAAATTTACTACTATATTTGAACTATTGTCCTTTATATGTTTAATAAAACCAATTTTTAATATGAAATGAAAACAACCTCATCTTTTTTTATTACATTTAATTACACAGTTACAACAATTTACAATTACATATATATTTAATTACAACGCATTTTATCAATTAATTAAAACTATCGAGTACTTTTTTTTTAATGTCAATTTCTAATTGTAGAAGTGTACATCTCAGTTCATGCTCCTTTACTTCTTGTTCTTGTTTTTTATTTAAATTGTCAATTTGTGCGTCCAGTAATTTAATTTTTTTATTGGCCAAGGCACTATAATTGTTCATTGTTTTATTGAACACTTCTGGATTCTTTTTGGTGAGGGGTGTAGATATTTTTCTCTTTAATAGAAAATTACTGCTCTTTGGGGTTTCTGATTCAATAATTTTTTCATCAATCTAAGGCAAAGAAAATACAAATCAGTTTAATAAAAACAAATTTTAAAGTCCTCCCAGCTTCAGGCTTTCAGATTAAGAAAATGAAACACTTGTATGGTTTGTGGTAGTAACAGGCAGGACAGTGGACCTCGTTCTGGCACACATTATGTCTTAACACTTTCTCACTAGCCTATAGACACAGGCCTACTGTGGTATATTCTGCAAAGCACTGTTCTTGTTAGGATTGGGAATAGGCAGATTTTTTTTTATATAAAATTAATACACACCAGTATATTTTGATTATTTTTTGCCGGAAGTGCTGTGTCTTGGCTGGTCTCGGCATATTTTTCCTTTGTTTCCTTTGTTATTACTATCTGTAAAAAGACAAAATTGCACCAATTTACCATTTTTGTAAAATTCACATCATATTTTTGCTTAGAATAGAAAACAGTTCTGAAGTTCTGCTGTTCTTTCATTATTGGTGACTTTTGGTAAAGTATAGGTTTAATCAGTGGTCATTTGATTATAAGACAAATAGAGATAGATATAATTAGAAGCTACTCATACATACCTCATCACAGTCATTGCGAGATGGTAATCCCATCACACTAGTCCCAGATAACTCCATTACCACTTCCTCTTCTTGACTGAAATTAATTTCAGCGGATGGTCCACCCCCTGTTCCATACAAACTTCTCCGAAACGTACTATATTTGGTCTTGGCCCTCTTTTTTATATTGTCATACTTTGCGCGAAGAGTCTTGTCACTTCTGAACACAAATGACGACAAACTGTTGAATTCTTTGGCCAGCTTTGACCAAGTTTGCTCCTTCAGCTGATTATTTGTCATATCACTTTTTTTATTTTCCAATATATGGCTATATTGTCTCACCAAGCTTGTGAGCAATTCTGTTTCCGATTTTGAAAAATTGGGAACGCGTGTTTTATTTTCGACGGACATAACGAATCATTGAATTTTATTTGGAAAAACGATGCAACTGTCAAATACAGATGTGTAATTTTAGCTTGGGATTGTTAAAAGATTGAAAAGAATGAACGGATCACAAAATGTTGCCACACGTCATAACATTGTCACAGTTCAGCTGATCTCTGTTTGTTTTTGTATTGATATTACGAAAGTAGTTTAATCTATGGATCAAATTTGAACGAAGTTTTGTTGATCCTTAGTTTAAACCCTGAATGATATTATGGGCCTTAGATGATTTTTGAAAGTTTTGACGAGAACGACTCAATGTGGGAAATAAAAATTGAAAAATACGTTTTGACTTTTTATTTATTATAAACTAAATTAAATAGGTCCCTCGATTCTGAAGTCTTTGGATATATGTTTCTCCTACCTATTCTGACCTCGAGGGGTCATACTAGATTCACCGAGAGGGTAGGTGAGCTCACGGGGCTCAAACCGGAGTGTTACTAACACTGGCCCTAGCAAAAGCAGTACTTCGCAGAATAACCCTGATTTTTTTAATATAATTTTTATTGCTTGAACGAGCTCATAGCCCACCTAGTGTTAAGTGGTTACCGGAGTCCATAGACATTACAAAGTAAATGCTGCCTCCCACCTTGAGATATGATTTCTAAGGTCTCAGTATAGTTACAACGGCTGCCCCACCCGGTGGGCTGTCAGTAGGTTAGACCGGTGCTTGATGCACAAGGTAACTTGGGATTCTGTAGACTGAGCAGCTGAAGTCTCGTGTTATACCGACGTACAACCATGTCCGGTCGGCTTTTACTGGTGGTAGGGCGTTATGTAAGCCCGTAGTGATAAGTACCACTGTTCTGCCTATTTCTACCGTGAAGCAATTATGGTACGAGAAATTGGTTAACTGTTATACCAATACAATTGACACTCCAGCCTCATGTCTCAAGGTGTCTTCAGTTCATTAAGGTTGACCCTGTGACCCTGTTATTGCCACTGATTGATGGTCGCAGGTTTTTATTCTCGACTAGCTGACCCGGCATACTTCGTAGTGCCTCAATCGATAAATAAAAGACCTAAACTTTTATATAAAATAAACTTAGAAACAAACAAAAGGAATCCGACCGACGGGGGACACATCAAAGGAAAAACAAAGTTGTAATTTTTATTTAATTCCGAGCATTTTCATATTTAACCTTTTAAACCTTCTCTGGACTTCCACTAATAATTCAAGACCAAAATTAGCCAAATCGGTCCAGCCGTTCTCGAGTTTTAGCGAGACTAACGAACAGCAATTCATTTTAGCGTATGGAACTTATCCGTGATTATTTATTTATTCAGGTTCTCATGTTTATGGGCTCGAAATAGCTAAAAATGTGCTGAAATTTAAAAGATACTGTGAAATAAATTAACGTTTATATATATACGACAAACACTTCTAAAACGTACATTGTACTGTGGTTCTATTATCGACGGATGTACTCTCTAAATAAAGGTGATTAAATTATAAATTCCTGACATTAACTCTAAAACATTCGAGATTGAAAAAGGGACTTATTATTAAGCGGCTTAAAGAATAAATTCGGATGACGCGTGGGATTAAAAGAACACGTACCGTCTGTGAGGTTAATTGAGAGCGGCTGTTGATCCCCAAGATCTAAACATGTTCATTGCGGGTTACGAAATATAAAACTATTGTTGTACAGCAAACAACAATATCGATTCATTGCGATTTCGTCATCTTTTTTTTTTCCTACGTAGGCTTTTTTTTTTTTTTTTTTATTTTTTTTTTTTATTGCTAGATGGGTGGACGAGCTCACAGCCCACCTGGTGTTAAGTAGTTACTGGAGCCCATAGACATCTACAACGTAGACGCGCCACCCACCTTGAGATACAAGTTCTAAAGTCTCAGTATAGTTACAACGGCTGCCCCACCCTTCAAACCGAAACTGCTTCACGGCAGAAATAGGCAGGGCGGTGGTACCTATCCGCGCGGATCACAAGTGGTCCTACCACCAGCCTTAAGAGTCTATATCAGCGTTACCCTAGCTTGTAGATGAGCTCTCGAGGCTTAAACCGTAGGTGTTACTAACACTAGCCCTAACAAGAGTAGTGCTCCGCAGAATCTAAGCCCACTGAGTTTTTCGCCGGATTTTCTCAGTGGATCGCGTTTCCGATCCGGTAGTAGATTCTGCGAAGCACGGCTCTTGCTAGGGTTCGTGTTAGCAACGTCGTCCGGTTTGAGCCCCGTGAGCTCACCTACTAGTTAAGGTTACGCTGATATGGTCTCTCTAGACCATCAGCTTAGGTAGGAAGTATAAAAAAAAACCAGAATCTACCACTGGATCGGAAACGCGACCCACTGAGAAGATCCGGCGAGAAACTCAGTAGGCTTTTCATCTTCGGGAAGCTTCAAAATGTAACAATAAATACGCAAAGTGGTGTCCCAGCGTTTATTATGTAAAAAAAAACATGCATATGCTTTTTTCCGCCTCATGACGTTATGACGCATTCTTTGTCCGTTGATTACGAAAAGTTTGAGTCATACCATGTTCATTGTGTAACAAAAACTGCACATTTAATTTTCCTTATTCTAATTATTGATAATGCCCTGTTTTACCAGCTCAACTGGGGTATTGTTTATTTTCATTCGGTTAATTAGAACTGGGAGTGAATGACGAGAACCCTAAATAGGACGTGTTGAGATATTTTTTTAATTCTTTCCCCTGCCTAATGGACTATTGTATATTTTCAACTCGAGAGAAATACTAACATTGGCCCCAGCAAGAGCAGTGTTTCCCTGTATCTACCACCGAAATTCACGTCGAAATTTTCATTTTTTTTTTATTGCTTTGATAGGTGGACGTGCTCACAGCCCACCTGGTGTTAAGTGGTTACTGGAGCCCATGGACATCTACAACGTAAATGCGCCACGCACCTTGAGATATAAGTTCTAAGGTCTCAGTATAGTTACAACTGCTGCCCCACCCTTCAGTTACAATCATTTCTGAAGCTGATTGTCAAGTCGAAAAGCAAGAGACGATGCGAGCATTCCTAGCCACGTCAATAGTAGGACCATAGTTGAAATAGACTTAAAAGTTTCCTCATAACAGATCGTATACGCAAAGCATTGATGTCTATTAAATCCGATAATAATAAATGTTTATTTTAAAATTATGACGCTTTCGGAAATACCATGTACATATTTGCAATTTGAATCCAATGATAATTTATTTTATTTTGCCAACCCTGGTGACTACTACAATAACATGCATATTGTATGTCGCAGACTGATTTTAGAATTTAGACTAGAGTATGTTTTATTCTAAACCATAATAAAATTAAAAAAGAAATTAAAATTAAAATTAAGAAAATACTACAATGGGCAGTCTTATCGCTAGGAGCGATTTCAGCTTGACAACCATCAGGTGAGAGAAAATCTATCGTATAAGGAAAGAAATTAACTGCAGTGTCCTTACTGGTTTAAAAAAAAAAACTACCAGATATATACCAATCAATATTCTTTTGCTAACCTAAACAAATTATCGTTTTAGTAATTCTATAGTCAACCTATAGTGTAAAACATGTCATCATGGATAATACATTACTTACTATAGACAAACAATTAAACTAGGTATATTTTGTTAATGCATTAACTTCACTCATTGTCGTAGCGAACGCATCAACAAACCTAGACTCCCATTTCTTAATCACATGAGATTACCTACTGACTTCGATCAATAATAGCCTACTGACATTGACCATGAAGCACAGATTCTTCGCGTAGGAATTTGACAGATCCGTACGCGCTGTAGTATCAGTTAGGTGACGTCATTATCTCGACGTCATAATAAATCAAAACCGCCCACCTGTAGGAGACCGCGCCAATACTTCTAACTGTTAACGGACCACCGCTTGTCAAATGTAACTCGCCTAAACATATTGCCATTCCTGCAATGTTATATTATCGATTAAAATACACTATTGTTCAATATTCAATAACAAAATATATACAAAAACAGTAACGTTGACAACCTAAACAAAACTCTTTGTTGTTAATATTAACAGTAACATTATCGCACACGTGTCACGCGATAACCTCAAATGTGTTAACGAACACTCAAAATGAAACCTAAAAAAATAATTAAATGCACGAAAACTTAAAGTTTGCTAGGTCACGTTGTATGCAAACGTGACACGCAATTTCATTAATATTGCAACGTTTTAATCACACTTCGCCGAAATGGTTTATCTTCGGGAGAGCGCGTGATTTAACCCAATCATACGGCCATGTTCATTGAATTGCACGTTGTGTCGTGACTGGGCGATGATATCCAACCAATCAGCTGTCAAATGGAGTCCGTGGAGGTAAGCGGGGAAACCATAGACCTATATAGTAGGGACACGACATATTGTTCTATACGTACAATTGCTTATATAAATAGCACCCATTTTGAAGGCACATACATAAACATATATCTATCTCGTTCTTACTCAGCACTTTAACTCGCAGGAAAACAATATAACAGTATTTCAGTGCGTACATAAAATGAAACATGAATATACGTAAATATCTCCGTCTCCGTCTAATGAGGCCGAAAATCCGCCATGTTTAGCGCGCCAAATGTCATTGTCACGTCAGTTCGGCCGTCTGTTTTGGGTTGTACATTATTTATTGACTTTGATATCGATTTAATATGATTGATTATAAAAAATTTCATAATTTATCATGCTTAAAACATACAAAAATAATAATTAAAACGTATTTTATAGGATCTCAAGAAAGTCGATGCCCTAAAACTATTATCTATATGTATTTAAATTCATTATTGATCATGACACTAATCATAAATACCACTTTAAAATATGTCATCAAAACATATTTAGACATTCTGTTTAGATATTTCGGGAAAAAGGCTACCGACAAAATCTCTTCGGAACTATTTAAATAAAATAGTTTTATTCCGCAGTGAGTAAAACACTATTGTAAATTTGTTAAATATTTAATAATTAAGTGATTTTAGAGAGGAAGTCACAAGGAATGACGTTTGTAACTAATGAATAAATATTCTGTTTGTTTTTTTTTTTCACGCGGTCCCTTGATAAGTTTAAAATTTGAATCACTCTCAAGCGAAAGTGATTCAAATGGTGCGGCGCACCTACCTTGGGGTGCGCTGCGGTAGTATGTTACGGACTTTAGAGTCAGCAAAACAATTAAAATAGATTGTTATAGTCTAAGAAAAACACGTACTCAAAATACGATAACATTTAGCATGCTAGAAATGGGCTGATGGCTTTGAACTACGCCATATCTTTATGTTTGGCGACAAACGACAACTTTATAAAATCAGTGTAGCAACTTTTAAAAATCATCATATCGTTTACTTGGCAAATTCGAAGGACGAACTTGTCTTAGATTTCACCCATCTAAATCATATCATATTTGCACATAATAATATACCTACTTACTTCCCATTAAAGTATAAATCCTACAAATAAATAATACTCAACAATATTTAAAATAAAATGAGCCAAGAACGTTTATCGATAAAACCTGATAACATTGAAATCTTTTGTACAGCACTAAAGCCGCCATGTTTTGTGGCCAGATGACGTCACAGTGGCACGAAATTTTGGTTGACGTTTCATTTCCATAGGTTTCCTACTTCATTGGGGGAAACAGGGTTTCTGTTTTTGACATGCGCAGTTGCCATGGACGCCACGACCGACGTTATCTTGTAGCTTGTAACACATGGTCATAGTGTTTGAAAACACGTTATGCTTTTCGTTATAACGCCTTAATGTAGCAGCTTATTAAAAATAGCACTCGTTTAAAATGATAATTGAATTTTTTGCATAAACAAAAGTCTTGTCATTTTTTTGTAAATATCTGGTCATTTTTATATTGTTGTTTTCGTCTTGAAATTCTTGTTAAATCCTGGTGATTTCACTAATAGTCAGCCTGCATGAGTAGATGCCGTTATCCGATTCACTTAATACTAGGTGCGTCGTGAAATTGAATTACCCATTTATAGAGAAAAAAATCAAGGGGTCAAGATCGCCTACAAGACCTGCATCTTCTAATTTTATTATTGCTAAATCGACTATAATTATTGTTAATACGATTCTCTAGCCTAATGAGGCCTAATTGTATAGATAAATTAAATCAAAATCTGCGTAATTGCATCGAAGTTGTATTGAACATAATTAGAAATAATATTCATTACCCAATTCGTTCTAAATTAGGTACATACGTTCCACAGAGTATTATCACATCAATGTGTGTACGTGAGCGAAAATGTATTTCTCCTGTTTGAAAAAAAATGTTTCGGTCGTCAACGACAAAAAATAACCATCCAAGGTCGACTTATAATAAAACTCGTAAAAGTAAGAACCAACAACCACATATCGTTCATAAAAAGAAGCCTTTATTAATAAGCTTCATTCATACTTAGGTACATATTATTAATGTAATTTTTCTAAGCATTTAACATCGGCAAAGATTGTTTTGCTTTCGCATAGGCCTCCACATATCGTTAATAATAAATTAAATTAAATAAAACGGCACAAGCAACAGCTATTAAACTAGTACTGTCAAGAGTGTCAAGTCCTAGCTTCTAACGCAAATATATTAATGCGAGCGAGGCGCTATTCCACGACCAGTTTGTGTGTTGTAGTCGCCGGAGTCACACCGCTGGATAGAGCGCGCCCAAAGGCAGCTTCATAGTTTTATTTTTTTTATTTGGCTTTAGCCATTGTATGGGTGAGTTTATAACTTAAATTAAATCTTAAAATATTTTCTATTTGATTTTGTATCAACACTGATAACGTAGAAAGAACCAGGTTCGTGGCAATATTAATAATGATTTAACACGCGCGCTCGTGTACGTAAACAAAGACGACGCGATTTAACTTTGAAAAGTTTTTTAAGAATTTTTTGTTAGCGTGATTTAATAGATGCATTTGTAATAACTATATTTTTAGCATGTTAAAAACGAAACTAGTACTTAACGAAAGGAAATTAAAACGACTTTAGAACGATAAATTGAAAGACAGCTGTGACATACAACATAAAAAATTAAAGATATAATTCTCAAGCGATACAGTTTTAAAAAATTATGATGGACTAACTACTAGGATGTAACACGTTTATAAAATAATGACAACAAATCCTTCGAATTTTACTGTCGTTTTAAACGTCAACCTACTTTCCCGCCAAAATTACTTTCACTTCTTAAACATTGACAGTGTCACGTGCACTACACAGAAATTCACGTGAACACAACGTGTGACGACTTTGCGAATTCAAAATTTGTTTAATGAAAAATTAGCAAATAATGTGATAAGGTTTTTTTTACAAAATTAATATTGCATTTTATCATGAACCAGGAACCACGATAATGGCTAGTGATAGTGTTCATTTTTTCTTTTTGATTTTTAATTCAGGCTCGAGTAATCATAAAATAATTTTTAATTAGCACTCAATTCAAAAGTGTTTCATGCATAATAAAAAAAATATAACAGCTGGTATTAGTCATTATGAAGTCATTACCTTAGTTGAGTTGTTAGGTCTTCTTTGGAGGCGCTCGGGCAGCTGTTAGCAAACCCCACCCCTCCTGGCTGAGCCTTTGTTCGCCCACCTGTCCTGCTGAAACTGGAGAGGTCTCCGGGCCACCAGTAATCCATCATTCATAAAAAAATACGTAGTTTTCGCTGGTCGTTTTGGCTATCGCAGCCATGGCGTTACGTGGGATTTCGACTAGGTACAAAAAAACTGCATTTTAAAGGTCATATGAAGTGCGAGCGTGAGTTCGCGATTTCTTATACCATTACGCGCTACACATCTACTTACTATTGACCGCATTTAACGGTAATGAATTTCAAAGACGCATTAGTTATCAATTAATGATACTTTGTTACGGACACGTTGCGCCATTGCTAATTTTCTCCAACTTACAATTAATATTATTTAATGACATACGCTTAACCGATATTACATTCCCAAAAAAATTCCGGCCTATTAAGCATAGCGTACAAGGTTTCTGTCGTTTCCGAGGTCAATAAAGCCGTTTTCGATTTTGGCAGTGCAATATAAATAATAATTAAAAAATCGTATCTAATAAAATTAGTCTATTGCGTTTCTTTAGATTAATACATAGTCAGTAACTTGTTTAATGTGCTAGTGATATTTCCTGTAGCAGGCGTTTGACAGCTCACGCTGGGAATTTTAAATGTCAATGATAACTTTGTGGATGACATTAAAATTATCTAAATCTAAGATAGACTTTGAATTTATTATTTTATCCAATACTAGCTGACCCAGCAGACTTCGTAGTGCCTCAATCGAAAAATAAAAGAACTAAACTTTTGTATAAAATAAACTTAAAACAAACAAAGGGAATCGGTCCGACGGGGGACACATCGAAGGAAAAACAAAATTGTTATTTTTATATAATTCCGGGAATTTTCATATTTTCATATTACTTTTTAAACCTTCTCTGGACTTCCACAAATAATTCAAGAGCAAAATTAGCCAAATCGGTTCAGCCGTTCTCGAGTTTTAGCGAGACTAACGAACAGCAATTCATTTTTATATATAGAGATAGCCACAATACAACATATAAACATAACCTATAAAATAATAGACAGGTTCAAAATAAATTTTATTATTTCCTAGAATGAAAAAAAAATCTTAACCAAGAAGCTCTCTTAGGCGCTTTGAAATCGTTAGAACTCTACTCTATATAGCTAAACACGTTTAAATAGGAAGTCGAACCAGTACTTAATTTCATCCTTTTTTATCCTGTTGATACACTGGTCAGGATATTAGAGCGAAGTTATTAAATTACTCTATTGTCATGAGTTTTTGATGCGCGGGTTTTTTTTCCTCCCACCTAATCGTCGGTAGCCTAATGGACTAATTCAGATACGTTCGAACGGAAGCGCGTACAGATTTCAAAATAATCGGAAGGTGTCTTGAAATCAGTGATAATGACGTTCAAAGATTCCATTACATACGTCTTGTGAGTGCGCACGGGTAGGTGCCACCACCCTGCCTATTTCTGCCGTGATGCAGTAATGCGTTTCGGTTCGAAGGGTAGGGCAGCCGTTTTACTGTAAAAACGAATACCTTAGAACTTATATCTCCAGGTAGGTGGCGACATTTACGATGTAGACGTCTATGGCCTCCGGTAACCGTTTAACATCCGGTGGGCCGTGAGCTCGTCCACCAAACTAAGCAATAAAAATAAACCCATACAAATCTAAATAAAATCCCAAGCAAAATAAAGCGTGTTAAACATACTGCGAATCTATTTCACCACAATGTGCACACGGCTTTGTTATGTTAGCTAGCTGCGCCGATATAAAAACCGAATCAAACCCGAATAAAGTATTCTGTATTTGACCCTTCGAGTTCAACGAACGGAACCCTTCGCTTGAAAGACATAAAATAAATTAGAAGATCGCTTCGACAAAACACGGCAACGAAATGTAAACAAAAGATTAGTGAAAACTTTCCTAAAACAAACATATAAAGGCACAATTTTGAATTTAATTCGAACCGTCGAAATCGTAGGCTTTAGCACATGTCCCACCTACCCACAATAACATTTTGGCTTCTAGTGTAGTTTTTTTTTGAAATGAAAACATTATTAATATCATTTACTGGTGGTAGGATGTCTTGTGAGTCCGCACGGGTAGGTACCACCGCGCTGCCTATTTCTGGCGTGAAGCAGTAATGCGTTTCGGTTTGAAGGGCGGGGCAGCCGTTGTACTGTTAAAAGTGAGACCTGACAACTCATTTCTCAAGGTGGGTGGCGGCATTTACGTTGTAGATGTCTACGGGCTCCGCCAACCACTTAACACCAGGTGGGCTGTGATAAAAAATCATATAAAATTAACCTCACCTGCTAAACTAAGCATAAATATAATAAGTATTCAAAATATTTTTAAAATTTTATCTCACGTTTTTTATTTCCACTATATTATTTTCGATAATTCGAATATTTTACAGTTTTCGTGGTTCACAGACACGACAGAATATACGTATAAGTAGCCTTAATTAAACATAAATAGGCACTTATCGTTTTAAATAAATTAAAATAGAATCGCGAATGTGCGGATGATCGGAACAGATCCCGAAAACAAAGACGTAATTTTGGAGTTTCGCCGAATTGTAACTATAAATTCATTTTAAACATTTAAAACGAAGTCATAAATCGGTATGCAGTTTGTCTTCTAAAATCTAGTTTAATAATTTAGTAATTTTAATTTATTAATTAATTTAGTAATTTTCCTAATGAAATACGTACTTAACAAATGTTCACGATTGACTTCCACGGTGAAGGAATAACATCGTGTAATAAAAATCAAACCCGCAAAATTATAATTTGCGTAATTATTGGTGGTAGGACCCATTTCTGCCGTGAAGCAGTAATGCGTTTCGGTTTGAAGGGTGGGGCACCCGTTCACTATACTGAGACCTTAGAACTTATATCTCAAGGTGGGTGGCGCATTTATGTTGTAGATGTCTATGGGCTCCAGTAAGCACTTAACCCCAGGTGGGCTGTCAGCTCGTCCACCCATCTAAGCTGTAAAAAATAAAAAAATATAACGTGAACGGTATACCATAAATACAAAACTCCAAATAAAGCATACGTACTAGAAGTGTCGAAACTCGAGATTTGTGAGGCAAATTGCCAATATAGGTCGATGTCGTTAAGAGGAATCTGGGACGAAAAACTCACGCTAACGTTCGCTGTAGAAGTAGCCCACCGCGTGAGCAGACGTCCGGCGGCAAGCTGGACCCAACTGGATCTATGTAGTCCAAGACAGACAATACTCTAGGGAAAGAGGAGAGTCCTATTTTCGAAGACGAATAGAAAAAGTCTCATATGTAAATATTAATAACATAAAACATAACATAAAATAAAAATAAACCGTAGTGCACGCTCCATGGGATCACACTACGGTTTTTTTTTGTTTTTCCTACCTATGCAGATAGCCTTGAGAGGCTATTTCAGCTTCGCCCTAACGTGAGCTCACACCGCAGTGTTGCTAACACTGGCCCTAGCAAGAGCAGTGCTTCGCAGAATCTATCATCGGATCGGAAACGCGACTCACTGAGAAGATCCGGCGAGAAACTCAGTGGGCTGTGTCTGTGGGTTGATTCGCTCGTCGAGCCCTTCGTCGCAAGCGACGGGGTCGACGAGGACGGTGACCGGTGCTTGTGGTACCTAAAAGCACCGTTAACGGATCGGGAGGATCCGTAATAACGTGTTTTGGGTGACGTCGACTATTTACCATTCGGTCTACAGGATCGGGTATAACACTACCGGACGTAACTTCCTTTTCGTCTCAAGTGCTTCATCAAGCGTTATTTAAAGGCGTCCTTCTTGGTAAACTTGGTGTTGTAAAATGCCCTTGTAATTTTCAACGATTTTAGGCCACGTTAGCCGCGTATCATCATGCCGTATCCATCATACGCCATGGATGATAGTTTAAAATAAACATTAATCACGAAAGCGAACCAGTTTAAGTCGCTCGTCGGATGTTCGCAGGACCATGCTGGTTAAAGGCCGCTTTATACCGGTCGCAAATTCGTTTTACGGCTTACTAGGAAAATCCGGGCACGTCACGCCCTCACCATGCCTAAATATGTTATGAAATAGATTTTTTCAAACTATTCTAGCGCCCCCGTGGTATATTAATGGCGATATGCAAAGGTGAAGTTTCAAATGCTGTGTTAGAAATAATTAGGCTGGATGTTTACCAGATGACGTTTTGTGACTGATACGGCCAAGTGTTTACAGAAGGATATATGTACAGTACGATATCTCTTAAAATATGTTTTGTAATGGCCAGTTTATTACGAGTTTTGGCAACGAATTTCAGACCACAGACGTCCACTGCTGGGCATTAGCCTCCCCCAAGCCTCGCCACAGCGACCAGCCCTATGCTACTTGCACCTAGCGGATTCTCGTAAACCTCTATAGGTCGTCGGTCCACCTTGTGGGAGACCTACTCACGCTGTTTTCCGCTTCCGCTCGAGAACTTTTCGACCCTAGTAACGAGTATTTCGCACAAATACACACATGACTCTGTGCGTAATATTATATCTATAGATCCTGCAGTTCCAGTTAAGACAAGCTTATAGCGAATCCTACACGAAAACATGCACATAACTGTCCGTTTTCGTAATAGATTAGGTATGTTAAATTCAAATAACTACATGGGTTATATGACGTCTCGTATCAGCGAAACTGCCACAGAACTTCGAATTAGTCTCAAACATGTACTTGCGTGGTTTCCTTGTTGAATTTGAAGATAAACCGAAAAACGAAGCAGTACATAACGACGTTTTATCATTAACCATAAAATTAATGATTTGATTCACGGAATAGATAAATAAGGTTGGAAAGGCCTTTGCTCTAATTTTGTATTAGAAATTAGAACCAGTGTCGCCGCTTCATCCCCACTATTTTAATTTCTACACATACACACACTGTGATTACAAGTATTTCGCACACAACAAAAACACCCACACATAAATCTCAGGACAGATATTCGTTCGCAAACTAGCACAAAACACCCGTAGGCATACACACTCACACACGCAAAAAGGCAATAAAAATGTTCATACACGCTAGTGCTTGATAAAATCGATATTCTTTATCGATAAATTATCTGATGAAAGAATGGAGAAAATGAAACATGAAATAAATATTGAAAAAAAAAACTATTTTACTTTTATTAATTACAAATAGTCACTGTCGCTGGAATAAAACGTATTTGTTAAGCAGTTGGCGCTTGCTATTAATTGCGAATGAATTTTTCAAAACTAAGTGTATTCTGATTTTTTTTATGATAAAATCATTTTCAGTAAAATGTTTAGAGCAAATAGTACTCGTCTTTGTCTCCAGTTTCCTCTACCTGTCACGTCAATCCATTGTTCCCTGACGTTAGGTTCTTTAGGAAACCTAAAATTTTTAATTTACTGCATAAGTCAAATAGCATTTTACTTAGATTTTAATACGTCTTAGACAATATAGTAAATACCCGTAAATTAGAGGTCTACATGTCCCTTTATATTATACCTTCACTTTAATTCAATGATAATAATTCAATAATAATAATACATATTTATTTTACTCAAAATACGTCTCACTAAGAATATACTAGGTATCATTAATTAAATATAAAATAATGCAAAAATTATCCATGTCAAATGTAAATATAGTCGAGAATTCTGTCGATGATTTTACCACATGGTCACCTCACTATCGACAAACTGCACGGCCAATCAGGGCAAAGGCCGAAATTTCAAAGATTGAAGTGTAGAGAACGCAATGCATGTAGTACATTGGAAGCTGACTTGGTCATTGCGTTCATTGGGCGAGTACACATCGCGCAATGTATGCTATTTATAACTTGCTGCAATAATATTGTTAATGTTTGGAATTTCATAATGCTCAGTATATTTTTATGTTTTAGACAAATAATATTGTAATTAAATGGTAATTTCGACTTACCGATCGAAAGATATACCTCCTCGCTCTATACTTGATGTCTGATTTTTTGTTTTACAAGTTATAATTGCACAACACGGCACTATAAAGCGGAGATCTGTTCGCCAAGTAGTCCGAAGCGCACTAAACGCGGTGAATGAAAGAATCGGTCGAGTTATGTTTGTTCTATCATAACTGTGGCACGCTTGCCCCGCCTACATTACCATTCCAACCTTATTTATCTATTCCGTGATTTGATTGTATCATTCAAATTTACACGTGCTGTCCTCGTGTATTGTAACAGAAAAAAATCAGACTTCAAAACAAAAAACAGGCCACTGTCTTATCGAATTTGTCGCCAAAATTAATCTTTATTACGTATTCGATTGCCTGGAGTGCTTGTTTTTGTTAGGTTACGCTGATAAAATGGAATTCGGCTTAAAGCAGTTTACACTAGCATTCACTCACAAAATATGACGAGGATCAGTCAAATTTGTTTTTTTTTTCTCATTATGATACATAAGTGAATGGATTCACTTAATATTTAGCGGATACACACGCCATTCAATTAATAAATGCAGTATCAGAGAACGTAACATAGCGGTGTCTAACTAAAGAGAGAAATCATACCGCGATTTAGAACTGACGTCCCAATGTTGGTCGCATGTGGCCGCATTTAGATTGTTGATGTCTACGGGCTGCGGTAACTTAACACCATGTGGACCTTGAGCTTGTTTATCAATCTAAGTATTAAATGACCTCAAATAGGGATGAGAAATGGAGAATGAAGTCCTCGAAACAAGAACAAAATCTATGCGTTAGGTAGTGGATTTGTCATGAGCGCGTGTTGGTGAATGCCACCAACTTCTAGGCATGAAGCAATCATTCATTCCAGTTATTCTATTTCCATATTCTGTCTATGAGCTCGTGTTCCCATCTAGAGCTCGGGAAACTTTTGATCGTTGCATTTAAATATAATAGCATAACTAATAAAAAAAATTCAACAATATCTGTTGGTCCTTCAAGCCACACTATCACCTGTAGGAAGAATACGAGTTACAACGAACTTGTTGTACGGATGTTAATCCAAGTGCCACTCTAGCGCGCTGGCACCAGGAGGACGGGACGGCGCGTCGGCGGCTGCGGACTGCGATGCGGTCCGCATTTTCGTCGTCGCTGTCGTCGCCGAACATACTGTTGAAGAGCAACCCGGTCGGCGGTGTATCGCGTTCCGACCCGGCAGGCTGGTTCTGGCCCAGCGGGGTATCCCGGAACACCAGCGGCACCGCCCGGGCGGCCTGGTAGGGCCGCCGTACCGCGGAGACTGACGTCGTTGGTCGTCGACTATCGCCTCGACGACCCGTCGGTCGGGCGTCCTCGGGGTGGCGCCGCGTGTCTGGTTGTAGTGTTGACCGCAGGAACCCCCCTACTCTGAACGGGTTCTGACCCCGGACGGAGATCGGACGTCGGGTGTAAGAGTGCAGGGGAGTCGTTTAGTGGGTGGGCCCTAAAATCCTTGGGCCCGCGATCTGCTCTCAACACCTGCAGATCGTTGAGTCTCACATACCCCGCGCGCCCCCTAGGCGCGGGGACCTCGTAGGAGGTTCGGCCCCCGGCCCGAGAAAAAAAAAAGTTAGCGTTAGTTGACTAACCCATTATGTGCGCTTTCAAATGTTTACTTAATATGTGAAGGTTCATTTACTTATGAAAAAATTAATAGGTATTTCTTTGTTAACATTGTGACATTTAGTATCAAAGTTTCAGCTATACTAAAGTAAACATAAAGATAATTTAGGAAAGGCATTTGAGGATAGTGGACTGACTTGAAAATTTAGCTTATTATAATATATTTTTCTATCTAATAAACAAAAACAGGCTCAAATAAAATAAAACGAGAATATCATCAATATAATCGAAATCAATATAAGATGTATTTTTGGAGATAACTCAAAAATTATTGGTTAAATAATGATAAAATTTAAATGTCACTCCATGACATGCAGCAGCTTTCAAATAAATATCCATCAATGCCGGTGTACCTTGAAAAAAGTTCTAATACAAAAGACAGTCGAATAGAGAAATTTCTCTTTTTTAAGTCGGTTAAAAAATTAAGAGTTATTCCAGAATAGGTATGTTCGGATTTAGCGGTGATGTAGCAAATTGTTTGGGCTTATAATTCAACATTGGGCTAGCTTTTCTATCCATCGACGCCAGTACAAACAAACTACGTAATATTGTTGTTGTAACAATCCTAAAGTAAAACATACAGTAACAGCAAACTGAATGAAGACATTACTTTAGCAGTTTAGAGATTGTAAGGAAAGATATACGCTGATATAACGATCTATATTCTTAGTGATCGTGGATGCGGCTGTGAGAATGATTTACATCTTTGGCAATGGATTTCCTTACCAAGATGTCTGTCTGTATTTGGTTTTTTATTTTATTTTTATTGCTTAGATGTGTGGACGAGCTCACAGCCCACCTGGTGTTAAGTGGTTACTGGAGCCCATAGACATCTACAACGTAAATGCGCCACGCACCTTGAGATATAGTTCTAAGGTCTCAGTATAGTCACAACGGCTGCCCCACCCTTCAAACCGAAACGCATTACTGCTTCACGGCAGAAATAGGCGGGGCGGTGGTACCTACCCGTGCGGACTCACAAGAGGTCCTACCACCAGTGATTACGCAAATTATAATTTTGCGGGTTTGATTTTTATTGCACGATGTTATTCCTTCACCGTGGAAGTCAATCGTGAACATTTGTTGAGTACGTATTTCATTAGAAAAATTGGTACCCGCCAGCGAGATTCGAACACCAGTGCATCGCTCGATACGAATGCACCGGACGTCTTATCCTTTAGGCCACGACGACTTGGACATAAAGAGGATGGGGGAATAATACGAAAGATCTTTGCTATGACCAATGCAATTAAAATACGTAAATAGATACATCTATTTGCTATAAGGTCTGGTTGCTATAAGATTTTTACAATGTTTTTATAAGCAGGTACCTACATAATATATTCAACATCATAAGTCTAACGAAAACCCGGGCATTATCGAATAAATTATTCAATATTAACAACAGGCCTACGTTGTTTGTCTATGAAAACAATACAACAACTATAATTTGAAGTTCAATTTCAATAGGGCACAGGGTCGTCTGATTGCATGAGCGTAACTATATTTACAAAAGCCCCATTTGCGTTTATTTGGATTATGCTGGATGTGTTTTTTTAAAGCTTAGATAATTGAACGAGCTCACCTGGTGTTGATCGGTTATTGAAGCCCATAGGCATCAACAATGTAAATGCCGTCATCCATCCTGAGACATGAGTTCTAAGTCTCCGCTTTACAATGACTCGCTCAGCTTTCCAACTGCAACGCATTACTGCTTCATGGGCCAATTGGGCGAATTGGTGGTACCTACCTGCGTGGGCTCGTGCGCACCCGATCATCAGTAGATAACAACCATTCCAAGAATATGCAGTTAAAATTATTCCCGAAATTCTAGGTTTGCGATAGATAGGCTGCTTTTTGTAATCGGTGCCTATATTTTCTTTTGAAAACCTGTATGTGCTTTTGGCCTCGAGCAGGAAGGGATTGCTAGACATCGTGAGACACTTCAAGTCTGCCCCCTCCAACACTACAAGACGATCACGACCACCCTGTCAAGAGTGACAGTGCTTTAAAATTTAGATAAGTCGGAGATTCTTGATTCAGGGCGAATATTTCCTATTTAATAATTTACGTTCGCTGACGTCACCAATGCCAGGGGCACAGCCAAATCGTTTCCACCGCTATAAGGCACATGAATGAGGAAGAATTTAACCATTACTTGGTTACTGTATAAACGCTATAAATAAATTCATTGTTCGAAATACCTATTCAAGCTGGTCATTAGTTTCCATTATAGAGTAAAACAATGAAAGAAAATACTTTATCAAACTACCCTCAATTGTTGTGACCACTAACTTTGATCGATTCAAAACATGTTATTGTTTGTTAAATCGACAGGTGTGATCGGGCCACTGGCCATTATGATGAAAACATTGCTGTTTTAATAATAAAACTGTGCGAAAGATAATATAATAGTGGAAAACAAAGATAATATACATGTAACTAAACTAGCACGGACGTGATACATCGTGCGTAAGCTGCTAAATAAGTACCTCTATTCTTTTCTACATAGAGTATCATATTCTTTGTTCTTTACGTTACTACCGTGAAAATGTTTACCTGTAAATGTTAGTTACATATCGTTAACCAGTAAATGTAGTGGCATATCTTTACTAGACTTTATTACGCGAATCATTGCCTAGTCATATATGGAATACGAATAGATTTCGTCAACGTGGAACCTCATTTGCGACATGTCAATTTCCAATATTACGCAAATGCATTACCTACGTGTGTTTTTAGCATTTACTAGGTTTTTTATTGTGAATTCACGTGGTATGGTTAAGCATCAGGTATTATAGTTTTCAAAAATTATTTTATTCGCGAAGCAGTTGCCCTTGAGTTGTTAGGTCTCCTTTGGAGGCGTTAGGGCAGCTGTTAACAAATCCCATCTTCTCCTGGCTAAACCCGTGCTCGCCCACCTGTCTTGGTGAAACTGGAAAGGACACCGGGCCACCGGTAATCCTTCCTTCATAAAAAAAAACTTATCAGAATACCTAAACCCTGAAAAATACACAATAACCTCGATTTAAAGTTCGAATCTAGACTGAAAAAACTGATACACAATTCTAAATCATAAAACGCATATTCTCGGAAAATATCGTCATAAACAATACGTTTTCAGTACAAAGCACTTTGTTCTGATACGCGGCAGAGCTGCGCAGTGACTCACTGTATTGACGCGTTCAGAAAAATGAACCGCCAATGTGGAATGCAGAATGTAGTCATGATTTTTCTTTGAAACTCTTTGGTACCTATTTATAATCATAGTAACGACTTAACGCTATGGTGAAATAGATTTAAATAGCGGTATCTACGGTCTGGACTGATTTTAAATAAAATCGCTCACAAAGATCCGGATTCTTGGTGAGAGCCACCAATAATTACGTGTACTAAAACTGCACTTGAGTTTATTTATTTTTAACATTACTGAAATGAGAAATGCGATATTAACCCATAGACTGTTCAATCATGGTTACGTTTTTATTCTTTTGATGCTTTAAGTGGATAAAACGTATACTAAAAGGGCATATTGTAAGCTCACAAGGGTAGGTATCACCACCCTGCCACGAAACATTCATTCCGGTTCGAAGGATTGATTTAGCCATTATACTACACTAAGCAACAGACTCAGACCTCGTGTTTGAATCTCCATAGGTTGCGTGAGCTTGGTTATATTATAGCTATATTATTAGCCAAATACTAATACCGTTTATACTTATTCATGGTCATTGACATGCAACGTAATGCATATCTATATTGGCATATACTTATCTTTGATCCGAGTTGATCGCATATCTAGCGATAACAATTGGTATCTATTTCGCTGCTAATTTTGAAGGATTAGTTCGAATGACAATTTCAATCGATTCGAAAATAAACTATTATGGCCTTCAAACAAACGCGGGGTTACTTTTTTTTTATAATTCTCTCGCAACGGTATTGTGACATGCGATTTTTTTTATAAATAAACTACCGTCTTTAAACTATTTTGTTTGAAAAACTTAAAATAGAGCTGTAGGTATCGTGTATGAACAAGATCGTGAGTGATTAATCACTTACCACCTTGAGACCTGATAAACATGACGGAAGACTCACACAAAATAATGTTTCTAAATTTAGACGGACGCACTCGTTTGAAATGTAACTCTTCGTGCCTATTGCCTTCATCTAAAACACCTACACGTACCTACCTACTTATTAAAACTACGACTGTTGGATATTTTATAATGCAAAGCTTATTAATTCTTCTATGAAATATTAAGATCTTCTGTTCAATGTTTGTCTCTTTTCATTGTATCCTATCCCAACGCAATAAAAGACGCTGAACGAATCGAATTATTATGACATCTATGAAAGTAATAAGGTGGACATTTTTAGTAATTTTTTTTAATTTTAGAATTGTCTATGAGTTCAGTGACCGTGCATGTCAAAAAACATCGATACATTGATCGACCAATTTTACAATAGTAGTGCACAATTGATATCAGACCTTTTTTTTATTTTCAGAGCGTGAAAAACCATTACCATTATTATTGGGGCAGCAGTGTGCGACGCTTTCACAAAGCGTCCAATTTTCTGGAGATGAGCGGCATGATGAGGAGGTGTCTAAGAAGGAGAGAGAGCCGGGTGCGCCGGCCGTGGGGCGATGGGGAGCAGAATGGCCCAGTTGACTCGCTGGGGAGTATCACCTGACCGCGCCCCTGCCGCGAGCGCGTTGGGGGGCTCCACGCCGTCCGCTGCAACTCCAAGCGCGCCCGCACGAGGACCTCGCCACGCTCGCCGAGACCGCGCTGCGCCGTCTGCTGCTCGCCGAGAACTACGACTCGATCGCCAACCTTCTTCATCTCTATGACGCCTACAGCCGCGCCAACAAACCGCTTACCGCACTCTACAAGCGATACGCGCCGCAGCTACATCTCAAGAAGCACACGTGCGTCGGGCTCGGTTTTGAGTTGATCCGGAGATGGCGCCGCCTCGAGAAGGGGTTCCCGGGGTTCGTGCGCGCTACATCGCTGGTGTCGTGCGAGGAAGCCGTCCCCGAAGTGCAGCAGTATGTGGCGGCCGCGTGTCCCTCCGCGATGCCAGGCGCCGAGAAGGAGCACGTGATGGTGTGCGTGCAAATCCAAATAGACGGTCGCAATGGCGTGATGCTGGCTGATCCCGGCTATCATGTGCCGAGGATCATCACTGTCATGGCAGACGGGGCGTATCCACACACCGGTAAGGAATCTTCCGAATCTCCCACTTCGCACGCTCAGAAACCTAAGGCAGATGTTGACTGCTAACTGTCTTTTCCTGCAGGTTGGTTCACGCAGATGGACGAGCCGCACTGTCGCAAGGAATACAACTACACGTTCAACCAGGACAACCCCGGTTATGTGGAGTGGCAGGAGCGGGAAACTCGCGGCGGCATCGTGAAATGCCAGATCTCCCTGGTGTTTGTCGGGAAACCGTACCAAGACGCCGTCAACGTAACCGAGAGAAGGAATCTTGTTTACAACTTTAGGTGAGAAAACTACTCTTTGACAACAATTTTGCTATAGCACATGATGATAGTCAAAAATATTTATAAAGCATGATTTGTACAGAAGTCTCTTGTCGCGAGACCAGAAGGGTCACCTTCGGGCCGGGATGTACTTCCCGATCGGAGGACGAGGGGTGGAGGAACAGTTCACGTTGTTCTTCGAGGAAGGCCCAGAGAAGCGGAAAACCAAATACAAATTTAGCTCGTTCATCAGCACTAAGGACGTAAGTGTATTTTATGATATGTCAATGACCCGATGTTAGTGTATTTCGGTCATTCCAAAACATTAAAAAGTTACCTTCGAAAATTTTACAGGAAAATTTATGACCTAATCGTTTATTCAAATATTTTCTTCCAGATCCCAGAATCCGCTCTTGAAGATATCAAGCTTTGCAACGTACAATTAAACTACAAGCCGGACGAGCTCCTCGAAATTATTTGTAAACTAGCCAATGTAATGGCGGACGAGTCGTTTATAGAACAAATGCTAAAGATAAACGATGATATCTGTCGAGCGGGATTCGACGCGCAAAGGGATTGAAACAACATGGCCGTCAAAACAAAATGGCCGCCGACCGAGCTCGGCGGGATACCTTAGAAACGGCGGCGTATTCGATAAAATTATTAGTTCCATTTTTTTTGTTAAATTAAATGATTCCTCGAGTATTTTTATACGTTCAATTATTTTTATTACTTTGGTGAAAGGTGTATTTTATTGGTCTAAGTTAAAACGTTTTCAATTGGGTGGACCGGGTTATATTTTATAAATGTTTAAGCTATGGGTTTCTTTAATACACAATTATTTCACGATAAACTTGTTTCATTATACCCAGTAACAAAAGTATGGATTTGATGGATTTAACACTAACCGTTTTTGTCTTATTTTTTCTGCATGGCAATAGATTCTTGCGACGCCATTGCTGCTAGTTTGTTTTTATCTAGTCTAAAAATGTATCTGAAAGCCTCATCTAGTTACTTTGTTTCTTTTTCCCACCCTTGCGCACTTTCATAGATGCTAAACGGTTAAAAGAACACCATTATTACGTTTTAACCTGTTGAAATAAATAAATAAATAAATAAATATTTACTAACAATCACACCACGTTAACTGGTCCCGTGATAAGTTCGTAAAGAACTTGTGTTACAGGTACCAGATAACGGAAATAAATGTAAGATTTTTATTATACACATACATATATTTAATATACATCCATAACCCTGGAAAAGACATTTATATTTATCATACAAATATCTTCCCTTGGCGGGATTCGAACCCGCGACCCCCTTGTGTAGTGACCATGTCACTTACCACTACACCAGACGGCCGTTAAATAGAAGAACTTTACGGATTCCCGACTAAACATCCGTTTTTGTGTCACAAAAAGCATTAAAATCCGAAAGGCCAAAGTTGATTGATCTACAGATAAAACAAAATAGGCATACCATTCCATTCCAAATGCGTTTTCTACTTTTCTTTAAAAACGTATAGGTAATATTTTAAGCAAAGGAATTTGCAAAACGTGGCTCAAGCCTTAATCAATTTATTATTCAAAAATAAAAGTCGTTTTATTTCTAATTTTTTTTATTATTCTAACGATCACACGAACGAAGAGAAAGATTGGTTCTTTTAAATCTAACATCAATAATTACTTCTAAGAAAATATATATTTATATCTCGAGTCTATTCAAGTCTAGCCGTGGGGCGCGGCGCCTGCTTGGCCTATCCACGAAGACACGTTTAGGAATGAAACCTTAACATCCACCAAACAAGGTCTTATTTTGTGCGTTCACCACAAGGGCCACAAGTATGGCGAGGGATGTGCATCTAACATTATTGATTTACATGGCAAGTTTTACGGGCAAACTGAATAGTCAAATCCTTAATTACAGATAACCAATCGCATTCGGTACATAGAGAAAAAAAAAACTCGACATCAAAACCATAAAGTCGGAACTTCATCTTTTGTAATTTTCTTCTAACAGGTTATTATAGACTTCTATGAACCTTTTGTTCAGAATAGAATTACTCTCAATGATTATTATCTAAACTTTATAGTGTAATCACAAAAAGAGCCGGATAAAAAACAAAACAAAACAAAACAGTAATCTGTGTATAAGCAATTAAATAAAAGATCCGAGATTTAATTTCTATTTTAATTTGACACACGCCATTTTTTATTTATTTATTGTGTCCGTTTTAAAACCTTTTTAATTACAATTAATATTTGTCAAAATGTTTCAAATAGTTCTTATTAAATTCACGTATCTGAATGGGACATTTAAAACTTGTGATTATTTATTGGGAAAGTTATTTTCTTTTTAAAATGAAAAATCGAGCGAACATTTCCCCGGACTCCTTGCCATGCAAATATAGCCTTATCTTAAACATACATTAAATACATATTTCTAAACCGATTTTAATGTCGCGACGACCATGCACCCTCTTCTTTGAAAACGACCATGAGAAGGTAAAGGATCTAAAATAGGTTTTCGCTTGATACATTTGACAGATGTCAATTGTCGTTCAAATATTTTGTGGGGATATTATTTTCATTAAAACTTTTTTATGTTCGAAGTTTTATGCAAAGTCAATGATTTTTTATACAACAGATATGTTATCTTCATAGTAACTGACTCTTCAAATCTGATCGCGCCATATATATCTACATACCAACCGATATAGTGCACACACATGTTGACAAATAGCATTAATGAAAAGTACAAAAGATGGGATAAGCGCGTGAGTAAAAAAGATACCTATAATTGGAACGATTGCACTTGTTATATTATTAGTGCATTTGTTTAGACGCGACTAAAGTTGAAACGTCCCAATTGGCCTGTTTTCGAGTCTTCACTTGACGTGCGCTTGAAACATATCTGCTTCTTTTTACATATAAAATATCATTGTGCAAAGTGTTAACTTTTAATCAAATGCAAACAAACCGCATGGAACTCACAGAATACAAAAAGCACAGACTAACATTAAGTTTCGTCAAGTTATATCGTATGATGATGAAAACAAAAATCCCCACAAAACATCGTAACACACATACATATTATAATTATTAACTAAATACATACACATTAATATTAAATTACACTTTTATATCGATTACGCTATCTAAATAAAAATAAACTGTATGTGAAGGCTATTTCTTCTGCAATAGATACGAACGTGATTAAGTGACAATATATCCTGACTTTTGAACGTCTTAAAAAACCCTTGGATCTTATCGCAGAGAACACCCCAATTTTCCACTCGTGAATTATTCTTTTTCGCTGAAAATTCGTCCATCTCATTTACATCGCCCATTGTACCATTAAAAATATGTCCGGGACAAATCAAACGCACATCTGACACCAAACTAAGATTACTTCCTTTACTTTAGAAACCAGAGATTGTGGTTGGTTGATTATGGAGATTATTACTTCCAGATTTTTTCACAACTTTTTTTTAACTATATGAATTTGGTATATAATTAAATGTAGGTCTCTCTCTGTTACTTCTCATACTAATGATGTCTCTAGCCTCTAGCCTACGTAGCACCCATGTGGAATCATCACCTAGCGTTTAGTAAGCACGCAGTCAAAATGGAACAAGTGCAAATGTAACAGGTCTCAACTTCATATCTCTCATCTCTCTATCGTCTCGTTTCATCTTCACTAACTCTTAAAACTCGGGTTCATTAACAGTGCCGAGTCCGACGCTTCCAAACACTGCTACGCCATTGGTAACGCCACCTCTGGATGATACAATCCCTTACTCACGCACTGGTAGATAGAATACAATAGGCGCTGTTAATGCGGTAATTTATCCTCATCAATGCGAGCCACTACTTCACCTGCCTTAACCCAATAGCTCGTTCCCGACCAGCGATTCTTGGGTCATACGTGACCAGCCCATTACACTAGCCGCCTACTAAAAACTTACCTGGGTCCAGCAGTAGGAGTAATGGTGATAACTTTAACTATCAATCAATTATCATACAGTTTGCAACTACAATTTTCAACTAACACCTTTTACATAATACGAGTAGGTAATGCCTATCAGTTAAAAAGTGGTTACATCGAAAATGGACACATATTTCTTTGACACACGAATATAGACTTTATGCTGTTGAAGATAATGAAAATACACTCGATGCTTTAATGTAAGTCTCCATTAACGCGACTGTTAAATTAGTATTGTGTCCTTTTTTTACGAAGAGCTGTACACTCGACGCCTGGGAATAGCATAGATGTTTCTCAAATATTATTTTAGAGAATTTAGAGAAATTAGAATTGCCGTTATTTGTTTAAATTTAAAACTTATACCCACATTTTAGAATAACTGTCCCTATTAGACATAGCAAATTGAAGTTTAAGCTGCTTTCAGACTACGCTATAATATAATAGCATATAGCTCATAGCACAACAATATTGCGTACGATACATTGTTATGGGACACGTTTACACTGTACTGTACTATATAATTATTGGCTAAGTATACGCTGCTATACTATATGGCACTATAGTATAGCGTAGTCTGAAAGCAGTTGCACGAGCAAGTCTCGGCAAGTATTTCGAACGCTATATAACGGAGCCGTTAGACATTATCTCGCATAATTTTCAAAAGCAACAAAATAATGATATGTATTTGTTTTTGAGATTCCAATTTTAAAGCGAAACGCAATCAATCGATGATAATTAATGTCACGAGTCAGTAATTTTTGTTCGAGTTACTTGTTGAGTTGACTAATACAGGCTGTTCAAATCGTACAAACAGATTAGTGAATATTTAATTTAGGTATCATATATTTCATATATCAAAATACAGAGTGGGGTGATGTCCGTATCACATGAGATCCGTAAACATCACATCCTAAAACGATATTTTTATTGCTGAAAAAACCGATCATTAGAATGAAAAAGCTTTAGTTCATTCGAAATATCATGTTTGTATTTCATAATTTTACGTGTCCTGTATATAAATTAAATATCGACAACCAGAGAAATATCACTAAATTCATTCGCAAGATACTTACTCTGTTGTATTGTTTAGCTTGTGACGCTATTTATGTTTCGTAAAATCGACCATTAGTAAGTAAGAAATTTAGGATATCCAAGTAAACAAATGCAAACAAACAATCCAAAGGCACGTCAAATAAAAAAAGACACTTCTAACGAAATATGAAGACGTAGGCTCTTCATAAAAGTGCAATGTTTAATTTTAATTATAGCCATTTTCGACACTTTTCTAAAATTAGATACTATACAAAAAAAAAACAAAATACTTTTAAGAAAATTTGAACAGCCTGTATATATCAAGTCATAGACGGTTTTGTATCGGTGGTACTGGTGTCGAAGGATATTATTATATTAATTAAACTCTAACTTTACAAAGCCTATATATTGGGGATTTTTTTATTTATTTTATGGAATATATACGGTATTATATTATTATAAGGAAATATCGTTATTAAAGTCAAAACAAGTAATCGATTTAAGCGCAGTCGGCGTCGACTATGCGTTCACTAACCAAATTGCAAACAGTAAACGTCCGTCAAGATAGGTACTTGCAATTATTTATTTTATTTTAGAGGAACTGAAACCAAAACCTTATATTCCACCTCAGTATATATTAGCCCAGTTCATATCTCTACATTATACATTACATTATACTGTTTAGTTTCCATAGAAGACTGCGTGAAAATATTGTTATAGGATATTCGACTTTATTCAGCTGTGTTTCGGCTAGTTTTATTTCAATTACATAAGAAATATTTTCCACTACCTTTTTTAATCATATAAATCAATCTTAGCGTGGCCGGCTATCGATGCTCTCACATAACTACGCAGTGACGTCACAGTTTAGTAAACAAACTCAATACTTGCGAAGTTGTTCGAATCTCTATGAAAATGATTTGTTTCTGTTCTTTCGTCGTTTATAGTCCTGATCGATTCTACTCTTGTGTAAAGCGGTTGATTTTGTCTTGTTTTTTTGTTAATAAAAACTACTAATTTAGGACCACGATACATTTACTTTACGAATTCGATAGATTTTCGTGCTTGACGTATTAAACGGTGCCATTCAAAAGGGAGCCAGGTAATATTCATAATAAACCAAATAAAAAAAAAAGCTATTAATTTAGAACCAATAAACATCATGTTTGCAATCTCAAAACAATACACACACATTGCAACGATAATATCCCCCTCAAATCCTTTTTATCTTTAATCCCTCGATCGAATCGACCTGCAATCAGGCTGTAATGTTTCTCCGGTTTGTATTCGAATAAGTACAATCAAACACAAAAAATCCAATTAAAAAAAATCAATACAAGAGTAAATAAAATAAAAAAAGACCATTAATGAGAGAATCCATCACTGAGAATATTTATTTTGCGTGTCAATTCCAAATTAATTTTGATCAGTTGTTAAGTGAAAAGAAAAAAATATTCTCGAACATTTGCGATAGCGACATAAAAAAAAAAATGAAAACTAAATAATAATATGTAAACTGAAACACAGTGACAAAACGATGCCCCTCCTTTTTTTTTTAAATCGGTCCAAGCTGATCAGCTTTCTGCTATACTTAATCGGGATCATGTTGGTTACAGCATAACCAATATAAACATCCACTTGGATCTCTTGGTACGAGAGGGAAGGCTGTATGTTTTTATACGACTACTGGTTGATTAGTACTACATTAAGAGCTATGCGATGCGACGCAGCGCGTGCACGAAAAGAGTGGCTATACTTTAAATATAACGCTTCAACCAACTTCATTGAATCTCACACAATCGTTAACCTGTTACATAAGTTTTGTGACTGTAAATCCGAAAATCGACACAAAAACAAATCTGCTCAAACGCTCAAACTGCGCGATCGAACGTGCTGGCTGAATTATATGTAAAAAGGAACTTATTTTAAACTAATTTATACGTAAAATAATAATAATAATAAGATCGTTAAATTAAACATCAATCGCAAACGTTTTGAAGGTTATTAATATTCTCCTAGACGATCCATACAACTTGCAGGAAAACCTTCGACAATACGAATACATTGCAAAGGGACAAACAACATTGAGCACTCGTGAGCACACTTCACGTTCCGATAACGTTTGCTCGCTGCCAATACTTACTACCTACACTTTTTTATAACCTTCAAAACTATTAAAAGGAATCGATCGATTTTAAGCGGTACGCAATTCGACTTAAGGTTGATGATCCGGTGCAGGTAATGCCATCACGATAAATTCTCAAAACCAAACACATCTGTGCTCCGTCCAGTTTAACGCCATCTAGTTTGAACGCATGAAACTAAAACACTAGTTCCAGTCTAATGAACTTATCTGTTCTTCCACTTCGAAGCTACGCGATGACATTAAATCCACTTGACATTTTTCTAAACCTCAAAAATTATAAACATATAGATAGTCGCTATCGCTTCGCATATCCATCGTACGTTTTTCGCCAAAGGGAGCTTATCCACATTTACATTACATACATGTACAGGAAATTCATAGTAAACCTAAAAACGAACCATCAAAAACATATTATAAATTAGAAATTTTTGCAAAAACAAATCGAAACCACATTGAATTTTTACATTTGTAAACAACGAAAATATTCGTGACAAAAAAACAAAAAGAAACTTTTCGAACAGAACATGGCAACATCGGAATACAGATAAGCCCCCTTCACAGTGTTGCCAGTAAACGTTTTAATGGTACGTCACGTGTCGGTGGGGGCGGTACGAGCGCGCCCTGTGTCGTTGAGGGTGCGAACCGCCGTACACCTCGCGTACCCCACTGGAAACACAAAACAAATAGTCCTCAACTAACGTTGCATTTTTATCTATATCGAGGGGTGAAAGGTTTAAGTGACATCTTCGCATTACAGCCGAGACATAATTTAAAAGTGAAAATTTAGAAAAAATACCATAAAAAAAACTTCTTCAGCTATTTAAATGAGATAAACTTAATTGAAGTTCAATTAAAAACATCGAACCGATGATGCTAATACAAAATAAAACGGACCTTTAATTACAAAGATTTATTCAGGAAAATGTGGTTTAAATCAAATAGCTATTCACCCCTCGATATATTGTATTAATTTATGAAACTTAATTTTTACCACGATTTAGACCACCAACCCAATGCCGTAATTCACTCTACGGGGATGATTATATGAAACTTGTTCCTAATAGTATTTATCTTCGTATAACATTAGTGGTGTTAATGTTTAAGATTTGGCTTTAGCATTAATGCACACATCTGAAACATTCGAATGGCGATACAAGAATCGATGTGCTTAGTGCGAGTTTTTTTTTAACGTTCTCGATGGCGTAAAACTTTACTCAAATTTGTACGTTTGCCGCTAGGGGCGCTGCTCCAACTCACACTAAGCACACGGTCCTCATATAAACACAATACGTTAATTGTGTTATAATGTTAAGTGAACTATTATCGAGTTTTTGTTTCTGAAGCTAGTACTGTAGTACACGTCGTCTATCGGAGCCCGTGGGTATCACCCCGCCCATCTACAGTTCCAAGTTTCAATTCTATTGCATAACAGTCGTCCGGACATTCAAAGCCGATCGTGACAACTATGAAGCGTACGTAACGTTGCTACATGTCCCACATAATCTTTAAATCATGGTAAGCATCATGTTTCTTTCCCTAAAACTTACAATCTATTTATCTGAATTATTAGTTGGTGAATTTCACGTGTTAGTTTATGTTTTGAAATTGCGGTTTTTGTTACTGTGAATCAGAAGCTGTAAGTTTAATCTCGTTTAGGTATAAACTCATCGTGTGAAAACCATCACCGGTACAGTGTTTTCTTTTAATTTTAACGTGAAAATAAGGTTTTTTCCTTCTTTTTTCCTACCTAAGCTGATGGTCTAGAAGCGTTAACTTAACTAGTAGATGAGCTCACGGGGCAAGGAGGAGCAAGAGCCGTGCTTCGCAGAATCTACCACCGGATCGGAAACTGTGTCTGTGGGTTAATTTACTCGCCGAGCCCTTCGTCGCAAGCGACGGGTTCGACGTTGACGGTGACCGGAGAAGGCTCACCGAAACAGCGCTAATGTAGCGGTGACGTCGCCATGGCGTTTCAGTGAGTTAGGGCCCTAAGTGGAAATGATATGAATATAGCAGGTTTAAATAGAGCAAAGTGTGCTGGATTGAAATGAAGTGTGGTAGTTTAAGGCGCCGTTTTAAAAATCCTTCCATTTGCTACTACGGCGCCACCTTCATAGGCTCCCTATCAGAGGACGATTTTAATACACTGAGATGGTACTCCTTAATTCTATGCTCCATGCCGTAAACACAAATTTGACATTCCATTCTCGCAATTATGAAACCAGACATTTCGAAATATATTTTTAATCGTGCTTGCAGCATGGTTATTTCTGCACATTATTTTTCCACCATCATTAAGAGACGATAAAGAGAAGTAACTAACATAACAGTCCCGACTTTGTTACGTAAACTGAGTTCCATCATTATTCGGAACAATATGATCAATTGATGAAAAAATCTAATATTGGTTTTTTCTTAAATAATGTTGCAATATTTTTGTCGAGAAACCAGAAACCGTTACTCATGCATGTAAACATAACGCTAATAATGCTCATTTTACATGCATATAATATGTACATCGAAGAATATTATTAACAGAAAATACCAAATATAATATACATAATATACATTACTATCAAGGGGTAAACAGCAATAGATACATAGAGTATTTTGGTTTTTTTTAAAGGGTTCGGTTTGAGAACTCGGCAGCCTATGTACTTTAAAAGCTGGGACTTGTTGGTGACGGCTTTTTCGTTGGGCTCCCGGACTCATTTAACGCCATAGAAGCCGGGAGCTCGTCTACCCATAGTAGTACCATTTAAAAAAAGAACGAATTTGTAGTCAGAGCTGCCCAGAACAATACAGGTCGCTAACTAGTCCAGAATCAGACACAGCGCCCCGTGAAAAAGGTAGTTTTTGTATTGTGGTTCATTTCACAAAATACTTATTCAAGATTGGAGAACATAATGGAGGCCGTTAGCGCAAAACTGGCCTAACCCACAGTTTTTCATATTCGTGCATAAATATTGCAATTTATTTGATACATAATGATTTTATTGCTTTACGGGTGGACGAGCTCACTGCCCACCTGGTGTGAAGTCATTACCGCAGCCCATAGACATCCACAACGTAAATGCCGCCACTCACCTTGAGTTCTGAGTTCTAAGGTCTCAGTATAGTTACAACGGCTGCCCCACTCTTCTATTCGAAACGCATTACTGCTCTACGGTAGAAATAGGCAGGGTGGTGGTACCTACCTGTGCGGACTCACAAGACGTCCTACCACCTTTAATTACGCAAATTATAATTTTGCGGATTTGATTTTTATTACACGATCTTATTCCTTCAGCGTGGAAGACCATCGTGAACATTGGGTGAGGGGAAGTCAATAGGAAATATCACTAGATAGATCAATCACAGCTCTACCTACGCCCGAAGCACTCAAAGAAGCCCCAGGACAAAGAGCTAGACAAAGGTTTGATATATGAATCGTCCTGAAAAAAAATCAGTCTAGATTCGGTAATGGAAGCTAAAACGTCGTGGGATATTTCTGGACTTTTTTTCTTTCAGTGATCAGTTGCGTTTATGGGTGGGAAATGAATGTGTATTTCTTTATTTAATTGAAGTTAAAATTTTATTGCACGTACATA
Source organism: Bombyx mori (assembly GCF_030269925.1). Lineage (NCBI taxonomy): Eukaryota > Metazoa > Arthropoda > Insecta > Lepidoptera > Bombycidae > Bombyx > Bombyx mori. The sequence goes on along the minus strand of NC_085109.1, from coordinate 12,833,182 downwards.
AAAAGGTATTTGCAAAATAAATAATAAGATGTAAATATGAAAAACTAATACTAATAGCGTCTACGTGAAAGCATTATATCGCACCTTTAGAATTATAGAGACCGAACCCAAAAAAATATTTTTGGAAAACATCGAATACAGATTTCAAGCCGAAAAGACGTAGAGGAAGGGGACGGAGTGAAAGAGACCGATGGATAAGTTTGTCCCAGTCTAAGCTACTGTTGGTCATTTGATTACTGAGAGTCGCTGAAAAGAGTTGTCCTAGGTCCATTTTTGAATTAAAGTGGATATCCAAAAATTTCAAAATTGTTCCCTTTTTTTCCTATCTAAGCTGATAGCCAGCCTTGATGAGACCTTGATGTCAGCGTAACCCTAATAAGTAGGTGAGCTCACAGGGCTCAAGCCTGGCGACGTTGCTAACAAAACTCAACGAGCTTTCTTTCGGTCTTTTTAAAATTTATTTATTTATTGATTAGCTGTGTGGACGAGCTCACGGCCCACTTGGTGTTAAGTGGTTACCGGAGCCCATAGACATCTACAACGTAAATGTCCCACCCACCTTGTTTTTTTATGGGGTTTTATGACCCGGTAACTAAGACCTTTAGGTCAAGTCTTATTTTAATTTTAATGAAAAGTTTTTTTATATGAAAAATGATATTATGAAATGAAATGAAGTTGATTAATATGAAACATGGCGTAAAATGAAATGAAATGTGATGAGATGATATGGGATGAAATATGATATTACTTCTAAGGGTCTCAGTATAATTACACTCGGTATAGTCTCTTATAATTCTAAAGGCGCGATATATGGGATGCGTGGGGCGGCGCGGTGTACCTGTGCGGGCAGGCGAGCGGGCTGGCGCCGGCGCGGGCGGTGCGCAGCGCGCGGCGCGGTGCGGGCGCGGCCCGGCTGCGAACCACACCGCCACCTCACTAACCGCCGCACTCCAAACAACTCTATCGTTTACACTTCAACGGGACACATGTCATTGTCGCACGACCGTTATCTTTATTTACTAACACTTTGAAGTGAAACTTCTAATGCTACTTCTAACAGGGTTGCTTTTTTTCCCTACCTAAGCTATGAGCCTTGAGAGGCTACTTAGGCGTAACCTTAACTAGTAGGTGACCTCACGGAGCTCAAACCTGACGACATTGCCAACACGAACCCTAGCAAGAGCCGTGCTTCGCAGAATCTACCACCGGATCGGAAACGCGACCCACTGAGAAGATCCGGCGAGAAACTCAGTGGGCTGTGTCTGAGCGTTAATTTACTCGTCGAGCCCTTCGTCGCAAGCGACGGGTTCGACGAGAACGATGACCGGTGCCTGAGGTACCTAAAAGCACCGTTAGTGGATCGGGAGGATCCGAAATGACGTGACAGTGTTGCGTTAAACGTCTAACGCTAACATGGAATAGAAAGAGACAGAGCGAGAGTGAACGCGTGGCACTCGAACGCACGCGCGTAGTATACCTGTTACAGGCCAGCGCGAGCGTTAGCAACGAGTAGCGTCCAATATTTTAATGAAGTATTTAAAAAAATATATAATATAAATCTTGAAGATGTCCTCTCTCTTATACACAGCATTCCCTATTACAAGAGTAATCCGATTTAAGGATGAAAAATGAAGAAAACCACAATACTACTTCATCGAAAAAGAAGTTTCACTTCATTCACGCGCACCAAGTTGCACGCGCAGTGTTTCTTTATTTTATTTTAATTAATAATATTAAAACTAATAGTACTATTTTCGATTAACTTATGCAACATTGCGTGTTACACATAAATTTTTATTTAAACTATTTTTTGACTTGTGCCTTTGCGTTGAAGTATGAACGATGTTACCAGCAAATAGATGGGCAAAAATAAATATAGAGGTCCAGTCCATCCTATCCATGTTAGGTCCGTTGCCTAGCAACCACCCGTCCGACGGTCGGACTGCATGGCAGCTACAGGACCAAAACACACTCCAGATAATAGATAGATAGGACTGTGGGTGCGACCTTAGAGAGCTACTCGCATACTGCTCGATGTATGGAAGCGACAACTAGTCTTAATTGCAAATACAACAGTATTCGGACCACAGAAGAGTGTTTTTCGTTTGTCGTTCTTTAGCACGCTAACGGTACGACGCCATTTGTCATAAAAATTAAAGTCACACGACGGCATTTCATTTATTTGTTTTAACCCTTACAGCACCGTCTATAGTTCGACTCTCTATATAACGTTTATAAATAACCATTTAAAAATTTCTTTTTCTGTGAATTTTGCATTGATTTTTGCATTTTTTTCAAGTTAAAAATGTCAAAAATCCTTTAATTATTTCTGCAAAATATGTGAAAATAAGCTTAGCACTAAAGGGTTCATTTTCGTGTTATAGTAATAATATCAATTATAAACGACAATATAAACACAAATGAAGAAATTTAAGAATACAAAAATTATTAAACAAATTTCATTAAACAATTATAATACTATTTTTTTTTACATCTATTGTTGATTGCAAATAAATGTTACACAAATATACGAGAACACACTTCCTTGGCACAAATACATATTTAAAGTTCAGAAAAACACTTCCATCCAACGAGTTTGTAACAACAAATAAAATAAAATGTATTAAATATAAAAAACAGTAAAAAGCTAAAATATATAGCTAATAATATACATCTACACCGTGCGGGGCACACAGCATGCGAACTAATATAGAATAATACAACTACTAAACATTTATAAGCATCAAAACGATAAGTGTAATAAAATAATAATCGAAGAGAATTGCAAATAGTCCTCAATTTACCTTTGCTTAATTTTGTTTCTTTTCACGCAACAATTCACTTTAATGTTACCAGGAAATATTATTTTTTCTTTTTGTCAAGAACTTGCACTCTCAGTGAACAATACTGAAACAGCTATACAGGCTTAGACCGTTTTCCTCTCCACGACCAATCTAAGCGCATAGTGCATTGACCTAACATAGCTCACACTAAATAATTACCGAGGATTTTCCTACATTCTAAATTTGAACGAGTCTTAAACTCGATTTAACGGTCTTGCATGGCTATAAAAAATTAGAAATTTCGCGAATTTGAATTTAGAAGTGTAATTAAATGCATATGTCAGTGTATGCGTGCGTGCTGATACTAACTGCGGTGGCGGCGCGGGCAGGGCGAGTCGCTCGTGCTGTCGCGCGGGGGCGGGGGCGGGGGCCGGGGCGATGGCAGCGCGGGGTCGCCCCGTCGCCATGCCGGCTTTGTTCTGGAACTCCCTGGAACGAATAACGTAATCATTATACTCTCGGTGCTTTTAGGCCTCTCAAGCACCGGTCTCACCGTCCTCGTCGATTATGACGAAGAGTTTGACAAGCGAATTAATCCATAGACACAGCCCACACAGTGGGTCGCGATTCCGATCCGGTGGTAGACTCTGCGAAGCATTGCTCTTGCTAGCACTAGTTTTAGCAAATTCTCTCAGGTCGAGCCCGTAAATTCACCTACCCGTCCGGGGGAAGCTGGAATAGCCTCTTAGGCTGCTAGCGAATAGGTAGGATAAAAAACATAATGTCCCCTATACGAGACGGTGCTCCTTAGTTCTACCCTCCATTGTTAATGGACTACAACATTCTAATTCGATATTTCTTCTTATATATCTTTCGATAGTTCTATTATTTTTTTATTGAACCTCATGGTGAGTGGTACCGTTGTGAGCGACGGTAACCACTCGGTTGCCACTGGGCGTCAGCAATGTCAGGACCAGAGCCAAACCGCTGCCTACATGGATATCCCGATAGTCAAGTTCGGCCAAGACTAGATGAGAGGGAGGAAAGATTTTTCGTAGCAAGACACCAGGCTCCCCTTCACATCATCATCAATATTTTTCTTGGGGATGTTGCGAGAAAAAGTGTGCTAGTATCAGTCCCAGTCATAACCGGAGTATCTCTGGTGCAAATCAGGCGCTAGTTTGGCTTAAATCGATGGGACTATCGTTTTTACAACAAATTTATCTGGTGCCTTCAAATTTACATGTCACACGCGTTGTGACGTCAGCCGGACCTACGGTGACGGGTCCGATTAATATCAGGTGCGCATCAAAGCATCTTGTGACAATTTTATTTTTCCCGTATCCCACTGCGCAGAGGACAGGAAGGAATAGAGGATTATAGTCCAAACAAAAGTGTTCCGTAAAGGTCACGACCCTCAGCACTGAGGAGCACGATGAAAGGAGGACGAGGAGTATGTCACATTAAGTGAAATTAATATGAGACGATATTCAAAACAACTTAGTGCCATTTTTAATCAGTAAATAGAATAACATATCAACCAAGCCGTATAATATATCACCGTACACAAATTGTATGACACATTTGAAATTCTTAACAATTTAATGGTAAGTACACGTTTTACACAATTAAAATATACGTTAACGTGTTTTTAATTCATTATCAGCAACAACAACAACGTAATTATTCGATTGATGATAATTCGACCGCAGAAATATAAAATCATGATTGCGGGTAGGCAACAGTTGACTTGCTCTGCATACGATAAGCTCTATGAACTACACAAACGTCAACACTCGTCAATAATTTTGTTTTTTTTTTTAGAATTCTCGACATTAGAGTTTGGTCGCTAAGAGCTACCCAAATAAATGGTTCTTCTTCTTCTCAGTCGTGTCACTCTTGACAGAGTGGTCGTGATCGTCATGTAGTGTTGGAAGGGGCAGACTTGATGCGTCTCACGATGTCGCGCCATCTTAATCTCTATATATATCTACAATATTTTTTTTTTTTTCCTACCTATGCTGATAGCCTTGAGAGGCTATTTCAGCGTAACCGTGGCTAGTAGGTGAGCTCACGGGGCTCAAACCTGACGACGATGCTAACACGAACCCTAGCAAGAGCTGTGCTTCGCAGAATCTACCACCGGATCGGAAACGCGACCCACTGAGAAGATCCGGCGAGAAACTCAGTGGGCTGTGTCTGAGAGTTAATTTACTCGTCGAGCCCTTCGTCGCAAGCGACGGGTTCGACGAGAACGGTGACCGGCCAAATAAATGGTATTCAACGATTATAACGCGGTCACCGGTGACCTACGCGGCGCAATGTGGTAATTTTGGTTATTCCTGTTACTAAGCCCCCAGTTTACCTAAGTTTCCCTTCTTTTGTTTATTAAGGTATGTTTTCGTCTTTCAGGTCGCTTAAAAATAGATTCATTCTCAGTATCTTCGGTCTCGTCTTTCCCAGAGTCTACTAGATATTCCAGTGTCTTAGTAAAAGAAAGCGATATAATCATTTCAGTACGCCACGTAGGACACCGATGACCTACATGGCAGTCAAAAGGTCAAAAGTAATGACTTTAGGATTATTATTTTTTTTTTTTGTGAAATCAAGTCACCGCGTTACATGGGATGGGAAAAGCATTCTTTCAGAGTCCAGACAGAAAGAGATATTTTCAAAGTGGAAATATTCTCGTTCGATATACGACTGCGTATTTTACATAAAGGTCCCGAACTTTTACCAGTGGTGGGAGACGTCTTGTGAGCCTGACACTTCACCACCACGCATCATCACCTCACCTGTTTTGGCGACTAATCAGTAATGCGTTCCGGTTTGAAGGGTGGCACAGATCTGAGACTTAGAACTCATGTCTGACGGCATGAATGTTGTTCATCCACAATGTGTTCATGTCCACCCATATAAGCGGTGGTGGATTTACACTAGGGGCAGTCGGGGCAAGTGCCCAGGGCGGAAAAATTTTGAAAGTAAAAATTTTTTTTTAGTCTTTTCAAAATTGCTCAATATAATTAATTAATTCTAATAATTAATAATTTTCTTTTTAATTGATAATTCAAGAAATTCAATTCATCCATTATTTGTGATGGCACATTGGCACTTTTGGTAAAAATAATAATCAAAATGATTTAATCAATTTATTTCCTTGGAGATTTAAAATAATAATCGATTTTTCTATTTTCTCTAATGAAAGAAATTTAATTAGTTTTTTTTATGTAATATAATTAAGAGTCACCCTTAGCCAAAATTTATAACTGTTAGAAAAAAAACAAATATTTATTTATGTTTTAGGAATGTATGACATATGATAAATTTTCCGCGATAAATTAGTTATTTTAATTTTGAAAATAAAATATATAAACTATAAGTTTAGTTAAAATTCCAGTATTGGGGCGGATTTTTTCCGGTGCCCAGGAGCGGCATTAAGTTTAAATCCGGCCCTGCATATAACCAATAAAACAAAAAAAAAAACATCGGTGTCGCTCGGAGGGTGAGTCTCCCACCGTACCTGTCAAAGTCTGCGGCCTCCTCCTCCTCGAGGTTGATGAACTCCTGGCGCTCTTCCGCGTCCCCCGTGTACACGTTCTGTTCGCGCTCGATCACGTGGCCCCGCTCGCCGATGTGGTGGCCTGAAACAAAACACCGAGACGAAATCATTAATTGCCCCTTGTCGATTATCGGTGCTTTTAGGTACCTCAAGCACCGGTCATCGTTCTTGTTCAACCCGTCGCTTGCGACGAAGGGCTCGACGAATGAATTAACTCATAGACACAGCCCACTGAGTTTCTTGCCGGATCTTTTCAGTGGGTCGCGTTTCCGATCCGGTGGTAGATTCTGCGAACCACGGCTCTTGCTAGGGTTCGTGTTAGCAACGTCGTCAGGTCTGAACGCCGTGAGCTCACCTACTAGTTAAGGTTACGCTGATATGATCTCTCTAGAGTACTCTAGACCATCAGCTTAGATAGGAAAAAAAAAGTCGACTATCGAAAATGTAATGTACCAAATGTTAATAATAATTCTCCCACAAAACCGTTGAATATTTATTTTTTTTGTTTTATATAGGGACACGTATAAACATTATGTTGCAAACGCCAGTTGCCAGGCGCCGGTCTGAAGTCGCCGTGGCCTAAAGGATAAGACGTCCAGTGCATTCGTATCTAGAGCGATGCAACGGTGTTCGAATCCCGCAGGCGGGTACTAATTTTTCTAATGAAATACGTACTTAGCAAATGTTCACGATTGACTTCAACGGTGAAGGAATAACAGGGTGTAATAAAAATCAAACCCGCAAAATTATAATTTGGGTAATTACTGGTGGTAGGACCTCTCGTGAGTCCGCACGGGTAGGTACCACCACCACCCTGTCTATTTTTGCCGTGAAGCAGTAATGCGGTTCGGTTTGAAGAGTGAACATCCGTTGTAACTATACTGAGACCTTAGAACTCATATCTCAAGGCGGAATTTAAGTTGTCGATGTCTATGGGCTCCGGTAGCTACTTAACACCAGATGGGCTACGAGCTCGCCCACCCATCTAAGAAATAAATATAATAATAACAGAAAACTTCCCGAATATCCAGTGTCACAGTTATTCAAAGAATTCGTTTTATTTACAGCTACCCACGTATTAACCATTAAAAATAACTCTAATACGACTGCTATACGGACGAAAAAGACGTCATGGCTTTGAAAATAATATAATAATAGAGATGAATGACTCCCACGGCGCGTCTCGGTGACTGAATAGGGTTGATACGCGCTGTTTTTTTTCAACACTGAACTATATTAAAATTCACACAATAACACTTTTGTTTTACGCATTTCCAAACTTTATATAGGCTGTAAGATTCCGTGTCCGTGTCCAGAATCTAACCCGCTTTTGAATTAATTCAATTTAACATGTAACTAAAATGCCGAGTCTAATGGGAAAATACGAGAATACTATATAATAACAAGAAACCAAAGTTCAGATTTGTGTAAAGCTGCGTTGTAGAATGGATAATAAATAACAGTGTGACTTAAACTTTAAACAGGCTTAGAAAAGCTTGTAATGAGCACGACCGGTTTCACCGTGAGCAAGTTAGCAAATTCCGAAATTGCGATATTGGGAATATGGAAATGGGTCGTAGGGTTACTTAGTTTGGAGTAGCCCTAAAAAAAACAAATTATCGAATGCATAAATTACATTCGTAATCGTGTATTATGAGCCAAGATTACCACGGTCACTCGGAACTCGTCAATTACGACGAAGAGTTCGACGAGGGCACTAATCCATAGACGCAGCCCGAGTTTCTCGGCGGATCTTCTCAGTGGATCGCGATTGTGATCCGGTGGTAGATTCAGGGAAGTACTGCCTCTGCTAGAAACTAGTGTTAACAAATTCTCTCAGGTTGAGCCCGTGAGCTCACCTACCCGTCCGCACGTAGCTAGAATAACCTCTTAGGCTACCAGGGAATTGGTAAGGAAAAAAATACCAAGTTCGAACATTTACAATATTTCACTAGCGCTATCCAATATGTTTACGTTACAATCACAGTTCAACAGGAAATTCTGTGGTGTAAATAAACGTTACGCTAAAATTTATTTCAGACTTTTTAGAATTGATAGCGATCTTCTATTGAGTTTCGTAACTATGTATTTCCCCCAAAGTGTCTAAGTAAATTCATTTATCAAGCTAAGCTTTAAAGATACGATGTTTTCTGTTAATAGCAGCGTAATTAATTTATAATATCAATGCCCCTCTCCCACATCTCAATTCTCTCCCACATCAGACATCATTCGAAACTCATCAATATAACAATTAGCAAACAACTTGGAGGCCGCATCTACCCAACCGTTACTACTACATATAACCGTGTTAAAAAAGTGTAATTTTTATTTTTCACATTGATATGGTATGAATCTGAATTTTATTCAGATTATTATTCAGAATAGGATTCGCGTAAAATTTGCTCTTAGTACGAACGCACGCTCGCACACACGCACGCACGCACGCACGCACGCACGCATGCACGCACGCACGCACGCACGCACACACACACACACATTAGGTATGGACATTTTATAAGATAGTGAGATAGCTGGTGGTTCGAAGGTTTTCCAGCTTCGCCTAGACGCGCGGATGAGCACAGGCACTGCCAGGAGAGGTGGGATTTGCTAACAGCTGCCCGAGCGGCTCCGACAGAGTCCGGACAGCTCAAGGGTAGCTGCTTCGCGAATTATACCGGAACAGAATAGGGACTCGATTTTTTTTTATTGCTTAAATAGGTGGACGAGCTCACAGCCCACCTGGTGTTAAATGGTTACTGGAGGCCATAGACATCTACAACGTAAATGCGCCACCCACCTTAAGATATAAGTTCTAAGGTCTCAGTATAATTACAACCGCTGCCCCACCCTTCAAACCGAAACGCATGACTGCTTCACGGCAGAAATAGGCAGGGCGGTGGTACCTACCCGTGCGGACTCACAAAAGAGGTCCTACCACCAGTGCTTACGCAAATTATAATTTTTGCGGGTTTGATTTTTATTACACGATGTTATTCCTTCACCGTGGAAGTCAATCGTGAACATTTGTTAAGTACGTATTTCATTAGAAAAATTGGTACCCGCCTGCGGGATGCGAACACCGGTGCAACGCTCAATACGAATGCACCGGACGTCTTATCCTTTAAGCCACACGACGATACGAACTCTCGAAGAGTTTGACGAGAAACCTAGTCTATATATACTATGAGCACTGTAAATTTCTCGCCGGATCTTCTCAGCGAGTAGCCTGTGATTTAATACCATCGAGAAAAGCTAACGAGAGTGCGAGGTATCTGTTGAGGGCTATTATCTAACTAATGTCTACATCACACTAAGTTATATTTGTTATTCAATCTCTCAATCGGAATAATAATGAGTTTACAAATTTCCTGCCAATTTCCTGTCTTATATTTTTTTGCAAAGTGTAAACAAGTTCTCCGCCCACCTCGCCTAGTGTGTATCGGAACCCATAAACACAATACCCAAAATTATATAAGATATTAAATTTTCTAGAACTTCATAACCCTATTTAACTGAACATTTAACTAACATTCTCGAATGTAGAAAGACGTATAAACAATTTACATTGTGGTTAGTATTTAGAAATTGCGAAAAGTGTTATGAAGGTTAACACGTTATTCGATTGAGAAAAACTAATTTCGCGCCTTTGTTACGTTTTGTATTAATTTTATTACACATTTTAAAACTATACTTCAACACACCAATATTTTTTTCATTTTCGACAACCCTAACTTTCGTACACGCAGAACATAGTTGACGGTAAACATAATAAAAACGCGCGATGTTTTGATAACATAATTGGAGGCTTTCTCCAAATCAAATCGCAAAAGCACAAGGCTTTTCGGTATGTGTTAATACTTTTTAGTTATTTATAGTCTACTAGTGGTAAAACAAACAGTTCTTTCAAGAGTGAACGTTGTTAACTCCTTTCTATTCTGTATTCGGGACTTGGTAATTGACGCAGTTGACGTACAGGATGAGCGGAACGATGAATGAGAAAAAAGCGATCAAAGAAAAGCGACAGATAATATTCAATCAATTTTAAATTATATTTAACAAGGACAGTGACAACCCTAAACGACCCGAAAAATAAATATGTATTACGAAAATAGGATCAGACTATAATCAATTTCGACGTAGAAGCATCTAGATTTTCGTGGTTATCAATTCGAAATATGTTTATAAAACAGATCCGTGCGTTTTGTTTGTAGCAAAAAAAACATGCCGAATTCTCTTTATGTTTGCTTTCTAGTCTTACATGTTAAATCTTTAAAACCATAAAAAAATACTATTTTGTGTTTATCCGAATCTCAGATTTTAATAGAGATTTAGACAAGAAACTAAATCAAAAAAATGTGGTTGAGTTGAAAAGATTACATTTCAATTTCCATTGTTTTGCCACTCACACAAGGAAACAAGTCTTGAACAACAAAAACCAAACATTGTACCTTTGTAATGTGAGTGTGTGTGTGACGATTATACTAACTCAATTACACAAATATTACAGGCATTAACATACTATAACTAATCAATGAACATCATTACTATTTCTAAATGTGAGCAAGTTTGAGATTAAGTTGTTAATTTATGGTTTTCAATCCTTCCAGTTCACAAAAGTCAGAGTAAATATTGCTTCTATTTTTAAGGCATTTGTTCATAGTCTTATTTCCATTGAAATAAGAGCTATTGAATCATCTGTCAACTATTGGCATCATCATCGAGATAATCGTGACACAACATCCATATTTAAAAAACATAATGCTGTAGACAGCAGACTCTAAACTTGTAGACCATTCAAGTCGTCGTGGCCTAAAGGATAAGACGTCCGGTGCATTCGTGTTGAAGCGATGCACCGGTGTTCGAATCCCGCAGGCGGGTACCAATTTTTCTAATGAAATACGTACTCAACAAATGTTCACGATTGACTTCCACGGTGAAGGAATAACATCGTGTAATAAAAACCAAACCCGCAAAATTATAATTTGCGTAATCACTGGTGGTAGGACCTCTTGTGAGTCCGCACGGGTAGGTACCACCACCCCGCCTATTTCCGCCGTGAAGCAGTAATGCGTTTCGGTTCGAAGGGTGGGGTAGCCGTTGTAACTATACTGAGACCTTAGAACTTATATCTCGAGGTGGGTGGCGCATTTACGTTGTAGATGTCTATGGGCTCCAGTAACCACTTAACACCAGGTGGGCTGTGAGCTCGTCCGTCCATCAAAGCAATAAAAAAAAAAAAAAAAAAAAAAAAGACCACATCCAACGGCTATCTTAAAACCATAAGCTTTGGGTGTCCCTAAAGTTTTATGTAAACAAACAATTTATTCCCTGCAAATCTAAAAAAACCACTCGACATACCTATGGCCATTTTCTTTGTGCCAGTTCTTGAGTCCTGGAGTGTCTTGCGGGTTTCTTTAATACCATTGGGACCAACTTTTGTACTGCTTGTAGAACTGTACACCTGGAATAATAAATTAGGCTGTAATTTAAACTATTAAGTGCCTGAAGACAAAAAGGATACTATGTACTACTGATCTGAACATTCTATTTCTATTCTATATCAGTCCATAGACGTCCGCCGCTGGACATAGGCCTCTCCCAAGCCTCGCCACAAAGCTTGCATTCAATGGATCCCCGTGAATCCCAATAGATTTCCAGTCCATACCACTGTTCTTCCGGCCGGTCCTTCAAAACACTAATAAAAATGCAGGCTATGGAGCACTATGAGTAGGGCATATTGTATAATGTAAACCTGCAGGAGTAGGTACCACCATTTACCTGTTATGTTATGTTGAATGTTGATGAACACTAATACTAGTAAATTATAAGACTACAGTAATTTATACCATCGATTACTGAACATTAGACACTACTCGAATTTGTTAGTTTTATCAGAGACAAATAAAATTGGATATGTTCAGATCCCATGATCTGCTTGATCTTAAATTATTATCATTGCAGTATCATACAGGGAAGTTTCTGTGAACCACCGGACACTTTTCAAGTTAATTGAAGGAATGTTTCATGCGGTCAAGAAACACTCCCAGATACTTGCATCCAATTTATAACATTCTCATGCTTTCACTACACAAAATGTTGTTAATTTTATCATTTTCTTAGATTGTAATATTTAATAGAATTTTTACAGGATACAAACCATAGTTTTTCTAATTATATTAGAGAGAGACTAGTGAACTTTATTGTACACAAAAAAAAAAATGCTATACATTAAATACAAAAAAGTACAATTGGCGGTATTAGTATATTTTACCTGGGGTTTACCGTTCGGACCACTGGACATCACAACGGTACTGCTGCTGAAAGAGCTGCCTGCACTCATATTTCCACCATCCATATCTGTCCAAATAAAAGTTAATAGTAAAAGTGCTGGTCACCTACAATGAATGTATTTTCATTGATTAATATTGTGTTATTGACTGAGTTAAATTAAAATACAGTAAAGGCATGTTCGCACGCTTATTTTTGTCTGTGTGTTTTTTCACAAAATAAATGTTTACACATTTATTTCTTGTGTGAACAATCCATTCGCACCTTGCCCATAACATGCTTGACTAACAATTTGGTAGTTATTTTTGGCATTTAATGAAAGAAAGATACATTTTTAAGAAATGAGATTGTGATTTGAGCAAAGACACTACGGAATAAAAGTTAGTACAGATTGTAATACTTAGAGAATATAACTTATCTAATTTTATTGTTTGATCTAAATTAAAAAAAAATGGTAAAAATTTGTTTACTTTGTTTCTCTAATTTTAGCAATATCATCTCAACTTTTGGTTTTCTCAATAAAAAAAGACCTCTGGATTAATATGTATTCTGTGTGTAAGATGACATTTCTTTAAATACACAATTGATTTGATCATAAGGCTCCCAAGTCTAAAAAATGCGAGAAGTAGTGACCAGCATCTACATACAGATCATCAACACAGAGCATCATAACAACAATATCACAGACCAACTTAAAATGAGATTAAATTCTCATTTCTGTTGGAATACTGGTTATATGACCAAACTGGAGGCTAGGTATTCTGTAAGGCTGAAGTAGGTAGGACGGTAGTATCGGCTGGACTTAAAATATCAATGCAATGATAGCTATGCAATTTAGATTCCATAAACAAATACTTTTGTCTATAGTGTTATTTAAAAACCCCCATAGTTCTGCAGGTTAACATTTGTTTCAATTATTCAAGATAATTACCAAATAAGTTTTCTAGTACTTAAATTAAAAATGAATGATGTATACTAAAATTTACTAAGGGGCATTTTATTGATACATAATTAACAAAATCCAGTTTATAAGAAATTACATTTCTTTAAGCCCTTGTTCAGATAAATAAGAACACAAGCATTAAACATTTATTGATCAGTAGTAACTAGAGCATTTCCATATAACAACATAAATGACATAGCCTACCAATAAAAAGTAACCATGCCTCAATAAGCATTTATCACATCAGTGATTTAAGTTTTTATATTGTGTGTACATCAACATCAGTAATTTATTTATAACTAGCGACCCGCCCTCGCTTCGCTTCGGAAACATTAAAACACACATGAAACCAAAAAATAAAATAAAAAAATAAATAAAAAAAGTAGCCTATGTTCATCAGGGACAATGTCGGCTTCTAATGGAAAAAGAATTTTTCAAATCGGTCCAGTAGTTTCGGAGCCTATTCGAAACAAACAAACAAACAAATCTTTCCTCTTTATAATATTAGTATAGATCATATTTAAAATAGGTAAATATAAAACAATTTTTAGTAACTTTATACAAATGTAGGTAGTTTACAGCTGTAAACATTGTTGGCCTGATGTTCCTTATCATGTGAAAAATCTACTAATTTTTTGTGTTGCAATAATCATCGACTCTAGCTCTTTATTGAATAAACTAGACATTTCAATTTAACAGACATAATTAGCAAAATTTACATACTAATTACGTTATTTTTAATAAAGACCTACCTCTAAAAAGTCGATTCATCGAAGGCATTTGTGGCATAAATGGCATCAATGCGGTGTTATGCCGTGGTCCCATAATCGCCATGTGGTTCTCACCACCGAACATCCCGAAGGGGTCCGCGAACAGAGAGTTCATCATGTTGTTCATCTGACGCATGTGCCGCATGTGCGACCTAAAGGAAAATAAGTCTAGAACATCGATCCAGGCGAAATGTATTGCTTAGGTACCGAGTGATTATTTCAGGTGTTAGATCAATGTGTAACTCTACGCTTTGTTCTGTTGGCCAGTTTAGAGCAACAATACGTTATAAAACTTTAAATTTCGACAAGAATTCACCTTAAATATTTTAATAACATACCCGAAAAATGGATCGTCCTCCACGTCGGCCATCAAGGACCCAAACAGAGACATATTAATGCACTGTTACCAACAACTCACAATTCACAAGTAGAATAAATTTAAGATTCAATAATAACACTACTATTTGATCGTGTTTTATTACTTTATTAGTGGTTACGGGCACCGGAATGAAATCGTTTCGAAAACTCTAGCAAATAGCAATGTTCGGGAACCGAAATCCACAAACCTCTTTACACCACAGACTAAATTTTAATAGACAGGTATAGGTCGGTATGTAATGTATGTATGTACCACTGATAGGTTAGTGCTGACCTGCCATTGCCATCGTGTAAATTGATTTCAAGCCAGTACAGTACTGTCGCGTCAGTACTGACTTCAATATTCCCGCTTCATATTTTTCGGTGTCAGTGCGTTGCACCACATCACAAAATGAAGCGAAAAGTAAACGAAACGGCGAACTTAAAGATTATTCAACTATACCGCGATAATGAATGCTTGTGGGATAATAAATCACAAAATTATAGTTTTTTTTTTATTGCTTAGATGTGTATAAGAGCTGACAGCCCACCTGGTGTTAAGTGGTTACTGGAACCTATAGACATCTACAACGTAAATGCGCCACACACCTTGAGATATAAGTTCTTAGGTCTCAGTATATTTTAGTTACAATAGCTGCCCCACCCTTCAAACCGAAACGCATTACTGCTTCACGGCAGAAATAGGCAGGCGGTAGTACCTACACCCGCGCGGACTCACAAGTGGTCCTACCACCAGTAATTACGCAAATTATAAATTTGCGGGTTTCATTTTTATTATACGATGTTATTCCTTCACCGTAGAAGTCAATCGTGAACATTTGTTGAGTACGTATTTCATTAAAAAAATTGGTACCCGCCTACGGGATTCGAACACCGTTGCATCGCTTCAACACGAATGCACCGGACGTCTTATCCTTTAGGCCACGACGACTTCAATAATGAAATGCGCGCAACAGCAATACTGAATATTGGCTGGCAAGGCGTCTCTCATAAATGTGTCTTGACGCTGTGTAGAGCTTGATAACTTCATAAAAAAATCATCAAAGTCTTTTGGCGTCATTGTTATAGCCAGTTTCTATTTTCCAGGATCTTCAATTCTCAACTGGGTTAACAACAGAGCTGAGCTTCCAGTATAATCGCTGTCACCTATCCATTCTCTTACCCAAAGTCGCTTCTTTTTAGATATTTCTTCTAACATACCAGTTAGTTCTTGCATCATCACAAAGGTACATTGTATTTTCTCAACAAATTATTATCTGATTTTTCATTGTTTTCAATAATTCATTTTTCCACTCTGACTTTACGAACGTGTGTACACCGAAATATCCTCGACTAATGACGAAATACTGACTGCATATAAATCGTATGAGTCAGTTTTCGGTGCCAGCACTGACGTTAGTTACTGACTCAATTAAATCTGCGTTTACACTTTAAAATCAATGCTCTTCAGGTTTTTTTTTCTTCAAATTGTCAACTTGAGTTTCTTTAGATGGCCAAGGGAGATAGGCCATAATGTCAATTTTTTTGCAAAAATGTTGACATTATATGTATGGTATAGTAACCGGCAAACATCGTGAGCAAATGACCTTGACTGCGCAGAACCGAATTTTAGATCACTTTGGTGGTGAGGGTGAGGCGCGACGGCAAGGGAAATCGTATCGAGCGCGTTATTGGTAGATCAGTCGAACCTTGCGTCCCGCACCGCGCCTTCGTTCCGCTTGCTCCCAAAAGTACGCTTGCGTACAGTGAAAAGTCTATCGTTACTAATCGTTAAGTTATATTTTGTTATAATTGCTTGTTGACTTTGTTGCCATTGCTATTTGTTGAGTGTTTGTTGATTTTTTATAAAAAATACACTATGCCGCGACAAACTGGTGTAGTATTCAAAAGAAAGGGTAGAAAAATTGTGTACGACGTATATTGCTTCATTATAAAACAGGGGAAGAATGATATTATGGAAAAAGTAAAACAGACTTCGGAAGCAACAAAAACATCCGTGAGTGCTGTTAGGTGCATTATTAACGAAGCTAAAGGCTCTGGCTTGTTCGCCGTGTTTCGGACTCCGGGTAAGAAAAGATCAGGGAAGAAGAAATTTACCGGAATGGATAGTTTCGTTCAATCTGTAATAAAAAGATGTAATCATAATAACTACATAACAAGCAGCGAAACTCCGTACCGTAGAAAGGCTTCGAAAATTTTAAAGAAGATATACATTTTAATGGCTCGGAATGAAGTTTACGACGAATTATGAAAGAGCTAGGCTTCAGATGGAAAAAAAAAACAGAAAATAATCGGAAGCTGGTAATTGAAAAAAGTAACATTCGATTACTACGAATCGAATATCTTCAAAAAATAATTAATTATAGACAAAAAAGAAGATCGAACCGACCGAGTCGTAAACTACACCGATGAGCCCTATGTCGACTTATCACGATGATGGCGACTCGGGTGATGAAAACAGTGATGATGATAATGGGCAAGATTATGATAACGAAAAAAAATTACAAATACCAGCTTCGCTTCAACTGAACGAAGACCTGGCAACAGCTCTAGTTTTGACTTAATAGAATGAATATCTATTTTACCCCAAGATTAAATTATTATAATTATTAACCTATATTTTTTGTTGATGTTCTAATAAATATATAAATAAATACATATGTTGATTTTAATAATTTAATAGCATTATGACGCAGAGTAAATAAGGTTTTTGCACGTGAGTGTACCATGCGCAAACTTACCCCCACTACGTCAACAAATGCTCAAGAAGTTTGCCGGCTATTATACATTTACATTAATAATACTTTGTTGTTCATGACCACGAAAATAATAAGGCATTTAAAACATCGAAAATAGAAAATCACGAGATTGAACCATAAAAGTAGTTTTAATTTTACTACATTGGGTTCAGCTGAAAATTAACGCTGCAACAGTGCCGCGACTTGCTTTCCCATTCTCAATCATTTTTTGGAAAATTAATAATTTTTGTAGATTACATTAGCTTTTGGTTCTCAATGCTATAGAAGCTGTTTATTTTGATCTCTGGGGTTTTCGTATTTCATTAGTTAGTAGTAGTTCCCTAATAAATTAGGTAGGACAAGCAGATATAACGAAAACACAAGAGCTCCGCTTACTGCCTTTTAACTACGAAATCGTAATAAGCCATTGATTTCGAAATTCATATATTTTCCATTATTAAACAACATTAAAACATAACACCAAATTTACAGCCTAGTTTTGTAACGTTGATTGGCAGTTACAGGTGGACCTCGGTTACCATGGAATGACCATGCGGTCGAGGTTGGGTAAGACGTATATACCATATCTTGTAAGCCGTTCCGACATTTGGCACTCTTAGTTGTTTCGCTCTGAAATAAGAAATATTTATGAAAAAAAGGCATAGTATTCTAAAAAAGAATATCTAGTTTTAAAGCTCTAAATACTCTAAAACCAGACTATAACATTAACTGCAAACCTTTTCAGGGACACCAAGTTTATTAATTGAAGCATCACCACCTTGCTCGAAGGTTGCCTCAAGCCTTTTAGGCTGTAATGGATTATTGCGCAACACATCACCACCTTCTTTCTCAACCAGAGCTTGATGGTGGACATCAGTTTGCGCAGTTCGTAAACGTCCTTCCGAAGCAGATGTCACATTCAGATGTTCTTGAACATTCTGCTGAGTATGAGACTGCGAGCCTTTGTACTGATTATAAATATGCTGCAACTGATTCTTGCTGGGAATTTTCCCTATAGACTTGTGACCAATTATAGATGTTTTGCTAACAGTGGACTTAATATTCTTGTAACTACAATCGTTTTTAAATTTTCCTGTCGTTGGTTGAGGTGCTAGCGTTTGCGGAAGACTAGGGGCAGGGCTGTGGAAGAGTTTCGCTGGAAGCATTTCCACCGGCTGACCTAAGGTATTATATTCGCGGTGTGACTGATGTTTCGACGTATCTATTGGAAATATCGGCTCTTTAATATTTTCTTGCTGAATACCAGGTTTGTTTTGCTTTAATACATTTGCGTTTTCATTTAACTGAACATTAGTCTCAATCATTGTCTGAGGTAATTGGTGGGTAGCTGTTGCAGGATTTTGGTCAGTAGCAGGTTGAAGCAATTGCGGTGGAGGAGCTTGATTAAGTGCAGATAATTGCGGATGGTTCATTTTCTCAGTATTATCAACAATCGCTTTGTGCATGGCATTAATGACGGCCTTTTGTTGATTTTCTGGATTCATTTGTATCGCTATGGCCATTGGATCAAAATTCAAATCTCCGCCTAGTCCTTGCATTACCCCTGGAAACATTTCATTGAATTTTGTTATCCCTTGGTCGTGAGGCCCTGCGTGATGTTTTGTTAACTGTTGTATTCCTGGGTTTGTAGGATTGCCTGTTAATTGTGGTACTGCCACCTGGCTCATTTGGACATTAGGTATTATATTTTGATACACATTTTGTTCATTCCGATTGACATTTCCATTCAAGGGTATCCGATTTCCATCACCAATTGCAGAAGGGCCGTCAATAAAACCTTGCTGCGCACTCGCTCCCTGAAGTCTTGATGGGCTACTGGGCACTTGGCCCGCAATGTGACTTTCTTGAATCTTTGGCTTATTACCGCTACTACCCATTACCATGTTAATAATTTCGGGACCCATCCCTATTTTTGCTGGATTATTTACACTCGGAATGTTCTGTGTTAAATTATTTAACGGGGTTTGTCCTGATTGTAATGGAAGACCGATTTGAGATGCTATTGGGTTATTCATCACAGTGTTTGCTGGGCTGATAGTGTTTAGATCATGATAAACTTCCTTGACAACTGGTTGCATTAGTTTTTCATTTAAATAGTTATAAGTGTCAGCATAAAGTTTTGGTGGATTGCATTGACCAAAGCAAGGTCTATTTACATGACTAGAGCCTGCAGGATAACCTGATTCACTAGAGTATGGATTGATGCAGCCATGCCCGTGAGAACCACAGCTATTGTGACTGTGACAACAGGCTTGTTGACAACTTCCATGATTTGTAGAATAACTGTTTGCTAAGTTCTGAGGATTATTATCAGAATTAGAAAAGATTTTCCCCATACAGCCACTGTAAGAAAAGATAAAATTAAAGAAAAATTATAAAGTCTACAACTTATTGGTATATTTTTTTTTTTGCTAACAAAATATCTAGCATTATCAACACCCTGTTATGTCCAATTCAGTACATAACTCTAACTCAGGCCAGTTTTTAGATTCATTCTTCTAAACTCAATTTAATATTAGTTGGCGTTCGGAGTGATCGTATCATAGCAAATTCCAAAGTTGATCCACATTTACTAAAATATCTACTTATTAATTAATGGTCTTATTAATAACTTATTAATGGTCAAATAAGCAATTGAAATTTGGAATTTATAGATTTATACCGATGAACTAGGACTTACCAATCAGCACTTTTTAATTGATTCATAACACTACCCAATTCACTTAAAATTCTTTGTTTATCTAAGGCCATTACGAAAAATTTTCAACACATAAAATTTACAAATTATTTTTAAATTTAGTTACAAGCTAAATAATAAAAACCACTATTGATTTAGAATGTCAAAATCAAATTAAGAAAACAAAGTACTAAGCCTTTTTTTAATATGTTATAATAACTATTTAAAAAGGTTACACGTATTTGCATTTGTATAATAGCTTCTAATAATACTCAGATCTTTGGGATATAACAGTAGGTCCCGTCTAAGTCGGAAAGGAGGTCCTGGTTGGGGTTTAGTCGGTAGTCGTTCTGCGTAGCGGGACACGAGCACCTTTTCGGGCGCCTTTCCAAAGGCGTAGTTTTCTAGAATCAATTGGAAAAATCCGGTCTCGACCCCCGTCGGCCGGGTACCCGTAAATTATGATTCCCTATTGATATGTACCAAAAAAAAGGTAGTAATTAATATTTTAGATTGTTCATTCAATAACCATCTAAATTTAAATACAGTAAATTTTTTGTATTAAAAATGTGTACCGATTACATTAGTAATTTAATGAAGGTGTAAAGAAAAAGTTTATACTAAAGAGTGAAGTAATTTAAGGGAATTAAATTCGTATCATTTCCCCTATTTTTACATAAAAGCGTGGATTTTGTAACATTAATTAAAAAGTAAGTTAGTCAACTAGACGTTATTTTTTTAATCATGTATAAACAACAACTTTCGTGTGATACGATAGTGTAGTAAGTACTTGGCAAACCTAACTGCGGGAGCGAGCGTTACTTTAGGCGAACTGTAATATAACGAAAAATACCTTTTGATCTTCGTCTAGGTTTTTAGTATTTTTATTTGTAAATATTTACATAATATGCGTAAGTATGAATATCAGTACTACCTGGCTCTCTTAATGCAGATTGCTACAAAGTTTTACAGAGTACTTTTTTGGTGTATGATATCTATGAATGTGTCGTGTCAAGTCATGATAATTTCAGTCACGTGATCACTCAGTCGCAGCGAAATTGGACTTTGACGGTCGTTCTGTCGACATTCTAAGATATTTATTATTATCTCGAGATATTAAGTTTATCTGCCGTATCAGTAACTCAAGGAGTAGACTATACCACCAGCGGATCAATTCGGATTCAGAGTTCCGGCTCGCCTGTCGTCTACCGTGAGGTATAGTAATTATTATTATAACAATGCCTAGAAAAGTGTACGTCGTTGGCGTCGGGATGACGAACTTCGTCAAGCCCTCTACCGGAGGTGACTATCCCGACTTCGGCAAGGAAGCGGTGTTAGAGGCCCTGGCTGACGCTCGTATTAAATACGACGACATTCAACAGGCGGTCTGCGGCTATGTGTTCGGTGACTCGACCTGCGGACAGCGCGTGCTGTATCAGGTCGGAATGACCGGTATTCCCATCTACAATGTTAATAACAACTGCTCCACAGGCTCAAATGCATTGTTTTTATCGAAACAGCTTATTGAAGGAGGCATGTGTGATGTAGCACTTGCCGTAGGATTCGAGAAAATGGCTCCCGGTGCTTTGGGAGGTGGTCATTTCGATGACAGAACCAACCCAATGGACAGGCACACACTTAAAATGGCAGAAATTGCTGATTTAACAGGAGCTCCCATTACAGCACAATACTTTGGTAATGCTGCCATAGAGCACATGAAAAAATATGAAACGACAGAGCTCCATCTAGCTAAAATTGCAGCCAAAAATCACCGTCATGGAGTTAAAAATCCGAGGGCTCAAGGCAAAAGAGAATATACAGTAGAAGAAATTCTGAATTCGAGAAAGATTTACGGTCCTCTCACCAAACTGGAATGCTGTCCGACCAGTGATGGTGCAGGTGCAGCTGTCCTCATGTCTGAAGAGGCTGTCATCCGTTATGGACTACAAGACAAAGCTGTAGAGATAATTGGAATGGAGATGGCAACTGACACTCCTGCTTTATTTGAAGAGAACAGTCTGATGAAAGTGGCCGGGTATGACATGACCAAATTGGCTGCAAGCAAATTGTATGCCAAGACTGGAATTTCACCAAAACAGGTAGATGTTGTGGAACTCCATGACTGCTTTGCTGCTAATGAGATGATCACATATGAAGGCCTACAGCTATGCGGTGAAGGTGAAGCAGGAAAATTCATTGATTCAGGCAATAACACTTATGGAGGCCAAGTTGTAGTCAACCCAAGTGGTGGTTTGATTGCTAAGGGTCATCCTCTCGGAGCAACCGGCCTGGCCCAGTGTGCAGAACTCAACTGGCAATTAAGAGGAGAGGCTGGAGAAAGACAGGTTGGTTGATTGTTGGTTGGGTCATGTGTTTTGTGATGTCAAAACGTAAATGTAACATTGTCTCTGTGTGCGTGGGAGTTTCAAGTCTCAAGTTAATACTACGGTTCAAGTTCTTTAGCTACTTTGAAGCAAATCTGAAATATTGGCAACAACGGTAATGTAAAATATTGCCTGTTTAATTGCAACACCAATTTAACTTGTTGAATCTGACATTTTTAACTTAAAAAATTACTATAAATTATTGAGAAGGAACAGAAGCTAACACTTCTTCAATTACATGTTAGGGATCTTTATCCCTACTCACACATAAAACTTATCTAGTCATAAATACCACCTGGTATGCTAATGAAGGAGAAGGAGGCTGACCATAATGTATTTTATAATATTATTTATTGAGATGGCATGGCACCTGTTATGTGTTGCAGTATCTAATGTTTTGTCCAATTCTGACTTTACAAAATATGATTGGTAGTTATGGAGCCATAGACAGAAGAACATACCTACATTATTTTTATATTGTTTGCATGGGTGGATGAGCTTGTAACCCACCTGGATTTAAGTGGTCACCGAAGTCCTTAATCATCAACAGCATAAATGCTGCCACCCATCTTGAGACATGAGTTCTAAGTATACATTATTACATGGCTGCCCCTTCCCTTCAAACCGAACCGCATTACTGCTTCACGGTAGAAATAGGCAGGGTGGCGGCACCTACCCTTGCGGACTCACAAGACGCCTTAGAACCGGTAATTACAAATTATAGTTTTCGCTAGTTTGATTTTTAAAACACGATGTTATGCCTTCACCATGGAATTCATTCGTGAAAATTTGTTAAGTGCGTATTTCATCAGAGAAATTGGTACCTGTGGGATTCGAATACCGGCATAGTCCCGTCGCGTCTAAATTAGCTTAAAAGTAATCACCTATATGATATGCCACAAATCCTTCATCAAGACCAACAAAAGCTTAACTCCAACTAAACTTTCACTTTAGCTTTTCAAATTGAAAGATTCAAATATTAACCTACTTTCACTTACTGTTCAACTATAAAACCTCAAATATTTAATCATAAATATTACATCACGTTCATATCACATGTTTTTCAGAATCATAAGTTATATAAAATTATCTGTTATTTTTACATATCTTTACAACTGTAATAATTCAGGTATTCATGTTTTTCAGCAAATTTTTAAGACACTTCATATATTGCTATTCATTGTCCAAATACACACCTTTTATAATGTAGATTACCAAATTTACTTAAGATTCAGGTAAATCTTCTCTTGAGGAGTAATAGAGCACTCTAGAATCTGAATACTGCCACCTATAGCGTCTTGATACTTTATCAGAACACAAGTGTTAATAATTTGATCTAAGGGTGTGCCTTAGAGATTTAAAATAGTCACAGTATTAGTTTCTGCCTAAAAATATAAGTAAAATACGAATATCTGGAAGTTTTTCTAGAAATCAAAACACAACTTACAGTAACTAATAAAATAATAACAGTTTGATCTGATTATCGATTACTTGTCCATTAAGCTGACTTCAGTGAAACTGTCTTATTTAATGACATTAGTAATAATGATAAAGACAATCATAATAATAATAATAAGAGATGTATTTGAACATAGTGTCTTCCCATAGAGTGTAATGGAAATATTGTCATTTTAAACCTAGGAGCGGTATGTATTACGATGAACATAATATCAATTATATTAGAATGTTATTGCGAGATTCAGGGGGTAATGTCCACTTCGTATCAAAATAACACCGTCTTATCAGTGGGCGCGATTCATTAACAACGTCAATGATTATTTGAAAATATAATAAACTAAATACAAGTTTTTATTTTGTTATTTATCCCATGATCAAACCACGTCATGACCTATTTGGGCAAAATAAAAAAAGTAGGCATATTACCCCAATGTTCCATTACCGCTAGTTAGTCTAGAGGATGAAAAATTAATAATTGTAAATCGACATGCTTTAACAAAAAACAACTTCAAATAGAAAAAATATATATTCCTAAACAAATTACACAAAATACACTAAAAACAATAATCATCGAAATCGGTTGGCGTAATATTGAGTTATTCATCTATTTGTCGCGCACGTACTTAATGCAAATTTAAGACTTATATGGTTTTCTCATGGATACCACTATCAGAACTGGACTAAATTGACTAAATCGGACAAAAAATTATAATAAAAAAAGAATCATCAAAATCGATTCACCCAGTCAAAAGTTATGAAGTAACAAACATAAAAAAAAAACAGTCGAGTTGAGAACATCCTTTTTTGAAGTCGGTTAAAAATAAGGAGAGATATAACATCTAAATAATCTGCTAAGTGTATTATAATTTTTTCCTGTAGCCGTTTTTTTGTAGAGTAGAAGCCTTATTCTGCTACTTCAATATATAAGTTAAACTCATTGAATACCGCATTATGATGAGTGTTATTCGCTGAGTTTCTGGCCGGATTTTGTCAGGGGGGCGCGATTCGGATCCGGTAGTAGATTTTGCAAAGCTCTGCTCTTGCTAGGGCTAATGTTAGCAATTCTCTTAGGTTGAGCCCGTGACCTCACCTACCGATCCGCGCGAATTTGGAATAGCCCCTTAGGCGTGTGTTCGGTTAATAGGAAATAGCTACAGAATGTATGTGCGACTCTGCGTCTGACATATTTAATTACCGGAAAACTGCGAAAATTTGCTTCCGTAGGCAGATATTATGCAGAGCACTCCCTCAAATATAGACTATCTAATAAGACTGATTGTTTCCGGAGGCTCTCAATGGGTATTCGCTTCATAACTATGGTGACGCTGTTTTTCCAATCGCCACAAATACGAATTTACTGATAACCATAATCTATAGTGGTGGAACTAAAGAAAATGACCATATTATATCAGATGATGTCTGTTTGATCTCCTAATCGTATTCGCCGATATGATGCTTTAACATGTTTTTTGTTTGCTTTATCTAAAACATTATCTTTTGTATTATCGTCGATTTTTATATTACTACGTTGGATTTTACTACGTCTTGAATTTTCTAGAGAAATCCAGCAACGCTTCGCTGTGATTTGCTAGAACACTAAACGTCATGTATCGTGTGTTCATGGTAATAAAACCTTCGCTGAAGTGCCACCTACAACTGTACTACAGTACCAGGCAATAAATATTGCTACCCCGGTAACCGTACTCGTCGAACTCGACAAAGAGGTCGACGTGCAACCTAACCCATGCATCAGCCCGCTGAGTTTCTCGCCGGATCTTCTCAGTGGGTCGCGATTACGATCCGGTACTGGATTCATTCGCGAAGCAATTGCTCTTGAGTTAGGTCTCCTTCGGAGGCGCTCGGGCAGTTGTTAGCAAATCCCACCCCTCCTGGCTGAGTCTTTGCTCGCCCACATGTCCTGGTGAAACTGGAAAGGCCTCCGGGCCAACCACCAAGTAATCTTTCAATCATAAAAAAATTGCACTTCGATATTTAGAAAGAGGCAGTCTTCTAATTTTGATTTTGTCGTAGAGCGTTACCTATGCGCGACGAAACATCAACGATCGGGTATCGATGGAGTCTAAATGTCAATTAGGTAATGTGCAACAGATATAACGCTCTACGAAGCAAAAATTAACCGTCTCTTTCCCACAGTCGATGTGCAATATTTATCGCCGGGTACTGTAACTTAGTACTAAGTCTCAGAGGCTTAAGAACGCAATTTAATTAAAACTAGTCTTTACCCAATGATTTCAATTTAACCACAACGACACCCGAAGATTTATATACATTTACTTTATTATAACAGCTTAATCATATGTTTACTCATTGAAAATTTGAGGAAGCTAAGCCTCTTCAATAGCTACTAAATCAAAAAGAAATCTATTAAAAAACAAGGAAAAATGATCTGAACTATTTTATTTTTTATTTTTTTATTGCTTAGATGGATGGACGAGCTCACAGCTCACCTGGTGTTAAGTGGTTACAGGAGCTCTTGAGATACAAGTTCTAAGATCTCAAGTATAGTTACAACGGCTGCCCCACCCTTCAAACCGAAACGCATTACTGCTTCACGGCAGAAATAGGCAGGGTGGTGGTAGGTACCCACCCGCGCGGACTCACAAGAGGTCCTACCACCAGTAAAGTATTTTATCTTTGCCTACTTTTAAAATGTTTATATAAACATAATTAATATTATGTTGGGTAGCTTATGAGACGTGTTTTTCGTTGAAAGGTTATTGAGATGATGAAAATTAAATAGACAAAACTATACAAAAGTTACTCTTCAATCCAGCTAACAATTTTGTTTTCAAATGTTATAAAATATCAGAAGTGTTACTCTCTAACTTTATTATTATAGGTAGGACCTCATCGAAAATTACATTAATCAATAGAAGAAACGTTTTAATAGTAATAATCTTGCCGTAATCCCAACGACTTTGACAAAAAACTAATCCAAGTTAATTACCTTTTGAAATTTATTGCGTATTGTCTTTTAGTTCCTGCTGGTGGTTTGAAGTGTGTGTGTGTGTGTCATTATATAATTAATTATATTAATTAAACAGGTGAGTTCCAAAGAGGACTTTGATCGAATTGTAATTGTAATCGTGTATCAGCCGGAATTGTGCATAGCTGATTTGGATTAAACTAATCTGTAGCGGGTTAAATTTGAGTCCGATATCTTTCAAGGAGGTTGTATTGAACCAAACATACTAGTACTGGCTAGCTCACTGCAAGCTAGTGTTAGCAAATTCGCCAGGTTTGAACCCCGTGAGCTCGCCTAGGCGCCTACACATTTGCTGAAGCTAGCATACTCTACAATCTAATACGTACTCTAATATTACTGGTGGTAGGACCTCTTGTGAGTCCGCACGGGTAGGTACCACCGCCCTGCCTATTTCTGCCGTGAAGCAGTAATGCGTTTCGGTTTGAAGGGTGGGGCAGCCGTTATAACTATACACGAGACCTTAGAATTTATATCTCAAGGTGGGTGGCGCATTTACGTTGTAGATGTCTATGGGCTCCAGTAACCACTTAACACCAGGTGGGCTGTGAGCTCGTCCACCCATCTAAGCAATAAAAAAAATAATTTTATGTTCGCGTCAAGTTTCACACGAATGAACTAATCAAACATTCTGTATAAGATCTATGGAAACGATTCATTAAATGTTTAGTATTAGGCAACGCAATGTAGTTTTTGCAGTCTGAACCGGCTGCCATTACTAAAATTACGTAAACTTGTACTCGTGAAGGCTCGAATGTACTCATTGCGCGAGGTCATCAGATATTCTCATTGTTAATAAGTCTTGATGTTAATATAAAATATGAATTAATCTTAGATTAAATATTATTAGGTATCACATGTGTTAGATTATGTTATGACGAAAAAGCATTGATGTATTATTAACTAGTTGACCCGGCAGACTCCGTAGTGCCTCAATCGATAAATAAAAGACCTAAACTTTTGTAAAAAATAAACTTAAAACAAACAAGAGGTATCCGTCCGACGCGACGGGGGACATCAAAGGAAAAACAAAATTGATATTTTTATTTAATTCCAAGAATTTTCATATTTATCTACTTTTTAATCCTTCTCTGGACTTCCACAAATAATTCAAGAATAAAATTAGCCAAATCGGTTCAGCCGTTCTCGAGTTTTAGCGAGACTAACGAACAGCACTTCATTTTTATATATATAGATAGAAGATAGATATGACTATTGTTTGCTGAATTATCGAAACTCGACTGTACTGACACCCCCATATATTAGATACATTTTATGTTATGTGTTTTGCTTATTTACATGTAAACTTTCGCAAGGTTCATATTGATGTTACAAGCATTGTATCAATGGAGAAATAATTGTGAGAACGTCTGTTGCTTTGAGTTCTTGGTGCGCTTAACACTAATCATACCAACGCTTACTGGTACCTATTTCTACCATAGCGGGTATATAGCGATATACTACTGGTAATACTCAAAAAAAAAAGGTATAATAACTGAAGAATACTGTAGATTAATTGGTAAGAAAAAGTCTCGAAGTCAAACGTGCAAAAGCAACCGGTGGTAGGACCTCTTGTGAGTCCGCGCGGTTAGGTACAACCACCATGCCTATTTCTGCCGTGAAACAGTAATGCGTTTCGGTTTGAAGGGCGGGGCAGCCGTTGTAACTATACTTGAGACCTTAGAACTTATATCTCAAGGTGGGTGACGCATTTACGTTGTAGATGTCTACGGGCTCCAGTATCTACTTAACACCAGGTAGGCTGTGAGCTTAATAAAAAAAAAGCAATAAGATGATACGTGCATTTTTAATCCAAAATTCAAAATGAAATTCTTCATTTCACCCGTTATGGTATGTATGTCTAGTGTTAATAAAGGAATAAAACCATTGCAGGTGCCACGCGCCCGGATAGCGCTGCAACATAACTTGGGTCTCGGGGGTGCTGTCGTCATCACAATGTACCGTAAAGGATTCTCAAACGTGACGCCGAACAATGTGGCCGCCGTCGCCGACAACCCGGAAGGCTTTAAGGTCTTCAAATACATGAAGATCCTTGAAGAGGCCATGCAAACCGACCAGGACAACTTGATCGAGAAAGTCCGCGGGATCTACGGTTTCAAGGTCAGAAACGGTCCAGACGGCGCCGAGGGTTACTGGGTCATCAATGCGAAAGAAGGCAAAGGGAAAGTCACCTACAACGGCTCTGAAAAACCCGACGTGACCTTCACGATCAGCGACGAAGACGTGGCCGATCTTATATCCGGGAAACTGAACCCTCAGAAGGCGTTCTTCCAAGGAAAGATCAAGATCCAGGGCAACATGGGGCTGGCTATGAAGCTGACTGATTTGCAGCGTCAAGCCGCCGGCAGGATCGAGACGATCCGATCTAAACTGTAAACGGAGCAGGTCCGCGGATCTGAGTTGGTCGCGTACCAGCCACGAGATAGTTATACGGAAAGGTTACGGAACTAGGTTGAGGGCATTTTATACTCATGATTAGACGTACTCAGTTAAATGATAAGTGTTTTTATTTTTTATGTAAGAAAAAAATAAATAGATCACAAAATATTCACGTTCGAACTTGAAAGTGTAATAAATAGGTAATGAAAATTCGTTTCCATAAGTATTTGTTTTAATAAATGTTTATTAATAATTACATTATTATCATTCCAGAGAAATATATATAAATGAAATGTATATAATTATTTTGTTATTAAATGATTTTTTTTAAAATAATTTTTGATGTTTTATTTTTAAAATCTTCAGTAACATGTTTTTCATAGTGTAGTTTCAGTCTGAAAACATTTTGCTGAAAATGTTATTTGTAACGAAGTCACAATTGGATGTATTAAAATGTTCAATTTAAAATTTAGATTTATTTCATTTGACCTAATGACTCACCACATTGATATGTAAATTCTAATAAATTAATGATATTCGTTGTCTAAGGTAGACTTATTGTGATATATACAAACCGTTCTGCTTTGATAATAACCTCAAAAGCGATTTATTAACTTCAAAATGTGTTACATAATATGGGGCCAAAATACTGAACTGATTATAGGTACTTTTAAGGGCGTCACACACGGCGAAGATACTATAATATTCTACCTTAACATACAATATCGCTATTATACATTTTGTATGAACTATCAAAATAAATATTATCTTAATCATGTTTTACTGGTGGTAGGACCTCTTGTGAGTCCGCACGGGTAGGTAACACCACCCCGCCCATTTCTGCCGTGAAGCAGTTTTGGAGAGATATACGACAAAGGGAACATCTTCCACCGAGCGGGTGATATTTGCTCGGTAGACCGACGGTCCAATACATACATACATTTTATACATCGATATTAGGGTTATCTGTGTAACTACATAGTTACACTACACAGTAATGCGTTTCGGTTTGAAGGGTGGGGCAGCCGTAGTAACTATACTGAGACTTTAGAACTTATATCTCAAGGTGGGTGGCACATTTACGTTGTAGATGTCTATGGGCTCCAGTAACCACTTAACACCAGGTGGGCTGTGAGCTCGTACACCCATCTAAGCAATAAAAAAAAACATGGGTGATATTGTATGTGCGATATTGTATTCTAAGATAAAATATTATAGTATCTTCGCCGTGTGTGACGCCCTTTAGACGGTGACTTGGCTCTACTCGTGGAATTGCTGACGTCCACGAGTGAATAACCGCTTACCATCAGGTGGGCCGTATACTCGTCTGCCCACAAGGGCAAATAAAAAAGGTAGGTACCTAATATTCTGATATAGCATGATTAACCATTTGTAGCATCAAACGTTGAGTCAAAACAATCACGACTGAAAAATATTTTGTTAAAAAAAAAACAGATTTCCGTAATACATTTTATTATAATATCCCAAGTTCATTGTTTTTTTGTTCAGACAATCTCATATTCGAAATTGTTAGGTGTAAAGGTCTTATATAAATTACTCTGCAGTCTCCTTTAGAATTTTGTATAATTCATTATAGAGAACAGAACATCCCGCGTACTTTTGGGTATCATCAAAAATTTCTTGCCCTTTTCTCAGTCACACGGGGTCGGCGCAACATGTTTTCTCCTTCTATACTTCTCTATCATATGCCATTTCTTCGCTCACTCCCCTCTTACACATATCGTCTTTCACGCAATCCATCCATTTCTTCTTAGGACCTTTGGGTATATTGGCTTTTTTATTGCCCTTGTAGAGAGACGATACAAGACGACGCACACGACCCACCTGATGGTATGTAGTCGCCCGCTGACTCAACGTAGAATTCTTTCAAATAATCATGAAACCATTAAAACCACATAGTATAAACGGTGAAAGAACTAAGAGAAACTAGATAAATACATCCAGCTAGAATATTTCATAGCGGAACCCGGAATATACTTATAGGACCCTAAATTAAGATTCCGTAATTCAGTTTGAGTAAAGGACGGATGATAGGGTAGAAAGATGCTGAGTGGAGACCACGTAGTGGCAAGTGCAGTGTGGGACGTAGTGACCTAGTGAAAATCGCAGTGTCACATTGAATACAGTGTGCTTAGTGCGAGTTTTTTAACGTTCTAGATAGCGGGATTGTTTAAAAAAAAAACGGACTGGCCGCACTGGACATCAATTTGAGAGACCTATGTTCAACAGTGGACAGTTTACGGGCTGAGATGATGATGATGAAAGATAGACAATGTGTCGTAGCAACAACGCAGGGTTCATATCTCACCGTCACGCAAATGCCACTTTTGAAGTGAAAACTTCTTTAGAATCGTTGTGATTTCAAACCGGATTAAACGGAAAAAACGACAGGTAAGAGACACAAATACAAAAATGTGTAGGATGAAGCCAGCAAAGAATGAGACAGAAATATACATACTATTTAATACAGCGCCATCTGTGAGATTTTTTAATACTAACGTGTGTATGAAAGCTCTTGTTAATTTAGGATTATACGTGAAATTAAAATATCAATTCACAGAGGGCGCTACCTTACAATTATTTACTAATGACAAAATTTTACATATACTTAAGACGTTTAGGATAATTGTATTTTAATTTTGGAAGGTTTCACTTCTACCACGTGTGAATTGCACACATTTTGTTTTTGTTTCTTATACATATCTGACATGTGGTCAAGAACAAAAAACCAACTGCATCGATCTGCAAATTAAGATTCACTAAATTTATTAATTTGTATGAAATTGCCTATTTCTGTCGCGAATCAGATACGTTTCAATGACATTCACATTGGTGAAACTGCCGTTGTGCCAATAATAAAGTAAAGATCCGATCTCTTATCCCAAAGCGGAGGCTTTCACGTTGTCTATGGGCTCTGGTACTTGGGTACCAGAGCCAGTCTTGGGACTGACCATTAGGTCGTTCAAACCACAAAAAAAAAAAAAAGATTTAAAGCGAATCACATAAGCAATAAGAACATTACGATTCGTAGATTATATTTCATTAGTCGTCGTGGCCTACAGGATAAGACGTCCGGTGCATTCGTTGTTGCGATGCATCGGTGTTCGAATCCCGCAGGTGGGTACCAATTTTTCTAATGAAATACGTACTTAACAAATGTTCACGATTGACTTCCACGGTGAAGGAATAACATCGTGCAATAAAAATCAAACCCGCATAATTATAATTTGCGTAATCACCGGTGGTAGGACCTCTTGTGAGTCCGCACGGGTAGGTACCACCGCCCTGCCTATTTCTGCCGTGAAGCAGTAATGTGTTTCGGTTTGAAGGGTGGGGTAGCCGTTGTAACTATACTGAGACCTTAGAACTTATATCTCAAGGTGGGTGGCGCATTTACGTCGTAGATGTCTATGGGCTCCAGTAACCACTTAACACCAGGTGGGCTGTGAGCTCGTCCACACATCTAAGCAATAAAAAAAATGGATTTGAAATAAAATGATAACATCAAAAGTTATTCTCGTTAAGTACTACTTACTTACGTATTGGGGCATACTTATTAAGTGTATATTATTATTTATGTGCATACATATTTATTAAGTTTTTAATATCGTATTTTTTGTATTCACGTTTTTATTCTTCAAGTGCCCTTACATAACGTTATGTTATCATAGATACAAGAAGATATTTGCCATGCGATAATAGATACCTGTAAATGTTTTTACTGATAATCGAATTGCTCAAAGGTTGTAGGTACCTACTGTTAATTGTAACAGACGAATTAGATAATACATGTTTCAAGTTTAAAAACTTTTCATGCATGTAGCGTGGCGCAAATTAACTCTAAGACTCCTGTCAGATGACATTCAACTCTTTTGTTCTTGATCTGGATGCATATAACAATTAAAGGTTTCGGACAATCCGGCGTCTTGTGGTTACTGAGTTTCCCTATAAGAAAGCACAACACGAATGCCTAATACAAACCTGTGGAAGTCATCCATGCGGCTAAGACGGTATGCAATGCAATAATAATTACGTCTGGATCGTAGCTTGTGCGTATGGTGTTCACTAAACTCCCTCCACTGTAATACTACGTACTCAACAAATGTTCACGATTGACTTCCACGGTGAAGGAATAACATCGTGCAATAAAAATCAAACCCGCATAATTATAATTTGCGTAATCACCGGTGGTAGGACCTCTTGTGAGTCCGCACGGGTAGGTACCACCGCCCTGCCTATTTCTGCCGTGAAGCAGTAATGTGTTTCGGTTTGAAGGGTGGGGTAGCCGTTGTAACTATACTGAGACCTTAGAACTTATATCTCAAGGTGGGTGGCGCATTTACGTCGTAGATGTCTATGGGCTCCAGTAACCACTTAACACCAGGTGGGCTGTGAGCTCGTCCACACATCTAAGCAATAAAAAAAATGGATTTGAAATAAAATGATAACATCAAAAGTTATTCTCGTTAAGTACTACTTACTTACGTATTGGGGCATACTTATTAAGTGTATATTATTATTTATGTGCATACATATTTATTAAGTTTTTAATATCGTATTTTTTGTATTCACGTTTTTATTCTTCAAGTGCCCTTACATAACGTTATGTTATCATAGATACAAGAAGATATTTGCCATGCGATAATAGATACCTGTAAATGTTTTTACTGATAATCGAATTGCTCAAAGGTTGTAGGTACCTACTGTTAATTGTAACAGACGAATTAGATAATACATGTTTCAAGTTTAAAAACTTTTCATGCATGTAGCGTGGCGCAAATTAACTCTAAGACTCCTGTCAGATGACATTCAACTCTTTTGTTCTTGATCTGGATGCATATAACAATTAAAGGTTTCGGACAATCCGGCGTCTTGTGGTTACTGAGTTTCCCTATAAGAAAGCACAACACGAATGCCTAATACAAACCTGTGGAAGTCATCCATGCGGCTAAGACGGTATGCAATGCAATAATAATTACGTCTGGATCGTAGCTTGTGCGTATGGTGTTCACTAAACTCCCTCCACTGTAATACTACGTACTCAACAAATGTTCACGATTGACTTCCACGGTGAAGGAATAACATCGTGTAATAAAAAATGAAACCCGCAAAATTATAATTTGCGTAATTACTGGTGGTAGGACCACTTGTGAGTCCGCGCGGGTGGGTACCACCACCCTGCCTATTTTTGCCGTGAAGCAGTAATGCGTTTCGGTTTGAAGGGTGGGGCAGCCGTTGTAACTATATTTGAGACCTTAGAACTTATATCTCAAGGTGGGTGGAGCATTTACGTTGTACATGTCTATAGGCTCCAGTAACCAATTCACACAAAGTGGGCTGTGAGCTCGTCCACCCATCTAAGCAATAAAAAAAAAAAACTACTGCCTACGAATGGAGATTTTTACGACAATTTCGTTCTCAGATTTACTAGTAAGTATGCATATGAAGACGGCGTCGGAACGCTTCTTCGCGATATGTTAAATCGTAGTAGCCGCTGTGTACAGTCCTATGTGCTAAATGTGAGTTATTTAATGTTCTCGACAGCGTAAAAGTTAACTCAAATTTGTATGGAGTCGGAACGTTTGCCTACGTTTGCCACTAGGGGCGCTGTTCCAAGTCCATACAAAATTGAGTTAACTTTTACGCTATCGAGAACGTTAAAAAACTCATACTAAGCACACAGTTTGGGTTCACACAACTACCAACTGCCGCCGAAGTCGTAAATAAGCCCTGATAAAGCCACTTGATCCAGTCTTATTGCTGTCAGTCGCTACTATATCTAACAGTAGCTAAAGCACAGATCACCAAGCTTAGCCAGCAGCATTGGCCAGTTGAGTTTCTCAACGAATCTTGGGCAAACAACAATTCGTCCAACCACAAAAATTAAATAATAATAGAACAATATGAGTAAGATTTACTTCTGTGACTCCAGTAGACAAAAAGTCAATCTTAAGGTCAACGCGTTTTCGTCTGCTTTGTGAGTGGCAATAAACAAAGATTGCTATAACGATAGAACCGATACTAGTTCCTAAATTCTACGCTAGATGGCTCTGTTTAAAAATTCGCTCGGTCACGCTTACTTGGACGATTCTCGCAATTTAAGGATCCATAAATATTATAGTCATCATTATCCTACCTTTACTTCAAAATCTCCGTGAATCGAATTCATCTTCAATAAATTACTTATTAAGCAGGTGGGGCAATAACCATAATAGAACACAAGATATTTAACAATTTCCTGAATCTCGCTAACGAGGAACTGATACATTCGGACGGACGGTCGGTCTACTGAGAAATTTTAACAGCTCGGTGAGTGATTATTCTTTTTATCATTACCTTCCAAAGTAGTGACCTACGTAGGATCTGCTGCAACCTTCACACTTACAGCGTCTGTCATCAACGTCGACTATCACAGTTTCAGCACTTTTGCAGGTCACAAGGCAATAAGTAGGGTTGTGGTAGCTACTCGTGTAGGTGTTTATTGGTTACCATCAATAATAAGCCCACACAAGTGTGCTTAGTGCGAGCTATTTAACGTTCTCGATAGCGTTAAAGTTAGATCAAATTTGTATGCAGTTGGAACAGCGCCCCTAGCGGCAAACGTATGCAAACGTTCCAACTCCATACGAATTTGAGTTAACTTTTACGCTATAGAGAAGGTTAAAAGGCTCGCACTAAGCACACAGATGGAAAATTGGAGCAGCTATAAAACGGAGATATAGAAATCTATGTAACAGTTTGAGGTCCATGTGCTCCAGTAACCAGTTAAACCTAGGTGAGAGCTCGTCTACTTCTCTAAGCAAGAAAAAAACATTACCATTTGACTGTATGTCCCTGTAACCGACTCAAACAAAAGAATTCCACAATCATGCAAATGAAACACTACTCATAGAAATCATTTCACTTTATTGCTCCACAAGGTATTTCTATAAGCTTTTTTTTTTCAAGTAAAAACACACTTTCGAAACCACATCGTACGAACATGTGTGTGTGTACATAACAGAACATTCATTATTTTTACAACCATTTAATAATTCTTACATCTCTAATCTATCAGGTACTTTACAATATACAAAACGGTTATTCTTGTTACCGCAGTGAAATGTAAATGTTTTGTTATCAAAACAAAATACAGATTTTTATGGTTGGTTTGTTTTTAACACAAAATTTAACAATTTACAATATTCACTTCTGATATAAACACACACTATTCATAAATCAAGCCGTTTCGGTATAACATGACATTTTTTTAAATAAAACAAGTCTTAGAGAATTATAAGTCGCAAAACGATACATACTAGATAATAATGCTACTACATAATGCAGTGAAAGGATAATTCTTGCTCGCTTTCAATTTTATTTTCATACAAAAATACATTTTGTTAATTCTAATTTTAGGATTTACTCGGCAAGATATCTTTTTTTTTCTAAGTATTTACGTCAGATTTATTTTTAACGACAGGCATTTAAGTACAGGCAATATAATTGAATCTATTACATTTGAAAATCACATGTAAATAAAATATTTAATTAAGATTTTCAGAATATAATAATATTAAAAAATAATATATTTGATGAAATGTGATGTAGGTAATTTAATTATAAAAAGAAATTGTAGAAATGGCTGCCGTGATTAATTTTACAGTGTATATTCATAATGTAAAGCTTGGCACAGAACATCGCTCCAGAATTTTCTTTTTCATTTTGCCGTAAGTACTTTAAAAACCAGTGCCCACATAAAACTCATATTCAATATGGATAAACTATTATTAAATACATATTATTATTATTATATGATTTAGTAATGTATATAATTATTTAATACATGATTTGCGACTTTCTTAATAATGTAAAATTATTACAAACAGATGTTATAACAGACATACATGAGATCACAGAGTATATTAACCCTGGCGAATCACCAATCAAGCGATAAAACTATGTCTCAATCAAAATTTATGAAAATGTCGTGTATATAATTAGGTACATACGTAAAAAATTAAAAAAGGTCATCATACACTATATAGGTTGAATTTAGCATGAATTTTTTGCCTTTTTAATAAATATTTGGAAATATAAATGTAAGTACTTTTTATTATAAATAAGTGTTGCACAAGTCAATTGTTTATTTAAATAATGAAAAACATGTATAATAAATTTTTCATAGATAATTGACATAGAATTTTGGGGGGAAAATTCAACTTTAGAAATTTAATCAACAAAATCATTAGTGTTTCATTTGTGGGAATATTAAATGTTAATTGTTACTATAACTAAATAAATTATGAACGAAAATCTGATAACGGGTAAAATTGAGACAAAGTTACCATCGCATCAAATTTAATTATTAAATAAAATACAACAGCCTGACATACTTATGTAGCTCTTAAAATTGTAGGTACAGTAAAACAAATATTTACATTATTTTTTCTTTTTTAAAAACTCTCACTGTCCCTTTATGCGTAATGTAATACTTTCAAAAAACCGTTAAGTTAAAAAATACAACCTTGTGAGTGTTGCAAGATTACAAGTAAATCATTTTTTTAATATATTTAGCACCATGATTGTAGGTAGTAAATACGCAATTTGATTTCAGTATTATCAAAGAAACAGTGAGAGGAATTGTTAATTGAAACTTTTCCATCGATACAAACCTACGCTAGTAATTAAAGCGTTATTTTAGGTTAAAATGGCTTAGCCATGATATTAAAATTGCAAATCGATAATTTCTAAAGAATAAAATATTAAATTTCCTTTCCAAAACAAGTCTTGTTAAAACAAACAATAAACACGTTTTTTTTTTTTAATCCAAAAATAAGTAAACTTAAGAGATTAAATATTAGCCAAGCCAAAAATATATTATAGCACCAAAATACTTTTTTTTTTTCAACAACGTGTACTGATAGAAAAGTTTCATGCTTAGTTAATAACAACGTAGCCTTAAATCCAAAACTCAATGCAGTCTGCATACTAATATAAAATAAAAGTAATGTTTAAAAATAATAATTTACACGCAGTAACTGTACCTTAAAAATATATATTATATAATAATTAAATGGTAATATTTAATTTTTTTCAGTTTCTCTGACTAGTAATAAACTATTCTACAACTGAATATAGTAATATGTATAACTTATGCACTACACTATCTATTTAACATAGCACTCGTCGAAACATAACAACAATTTGAAAGGATTTTTATTTGAGCTTTGCCAAAGTCAATTTGAGTCGTCTATTATCAAAGGTGGCAATCTGTGAATTTGGACAAAAAAATGTTATTGATATGTCAATACAGATTGTTTTGAATATAATCGTCTCCTTCAAAGAATACGGTTCAAAACCTGCATTAAATAAAGTATTAACTTAACCTGTTATTTATCCAAGATGTCGTTCAGAAGAGTTTTGTGACTGCCAATGGAATACAAAGTCAATAATTCGTTTTTCTGATTTACCAATAATTGTCCAAAAGTCACATTGCCGGCTTTGATAATAGTCGAATCATTTAACAGTGAAATCATATTTCACGAACTCGTTAATTATATATATTATTAATGTTTACCCGGCCGCTAGCAGTCTCGAGTAGGCAAATTAATAACATGCATTTTTCACACGCAAATGAATGTACATAATCTTACTTAGTCTGTGCATTAGATACTGAATTTCAAAAACTGATTTTTTACAAATTAAAATCCGAGACATAATAATGTAGACAGGTGAGATTTCATTTTCTTAATACAAAAATGAATGTACTATTATTCAATGTCCCTGCTTATGGTTTAGACATTAGTGAACAACAATTTTCTGCTATTTAAACAGCACATAATAATTTGTGAAGAACATATTTTAGAATCTGCCAGTTTTTGCTAAATCAATATCTCAGAACTTCGAAATGAATATTGTTTATAATAAATCGATTACGTATGAATTCAGTTGGTAGGTACCTACTGTTATAAAAATGTGTACTAATTAAAATGCAATTTTAATTTAAAAAGTTTGCAAATCCAAATATAAAAACAAATTTATTCTTTTACCACCAAAACGTAAATGGTCATACAGTCACTCTTAACTTTGTGATAGACACGGCTCGGATAATGGATATAAACCATTTATGTCGATAGATATACAATAAATAATATAAAACAGCGTTTACGTTGTAAAGGTAAAATGTTGTAAACGAAATCAATTATTACTCTTAAACTTTGCTAGAACATTTAATTTACATCATATGATCATACATAAGCCCCGCCAGTTTTGTTTTTTAATTTCAATATAAAATATAGTTAATAGAGTTGGACTCACAAGCGAACGGCTCCGAAGATAGAAATTTCGAATTTTTCGAAATGTCATCACAAACATCATTTGACAGCTGACATACAAAATTAATCACGAAATGTATGTATGTACATATTACGGTTAAAATATCACTCCTTTACAATTCTTGTGATAGTAAATCTATAAATTCATAATTTAAAATTGTTTTTTGTCTACTAATTTACTTAATTTAAATCAACAAAAGCTAGTAGTTGCACTGAAAAGATGACGGCAGTGATAATTTTCATTTTACTTCACAATCCATAGACAATAGTTATATAAGTAGGTATGTTTATGTACAAAATTTTAACGAAAAGCGATTTCTTAAATATATTTTTTTTCCTTAGTTTTAGCCAAATATATTTTATATACAATGAGGTAGACAGAAGGAAATATTTCCCGTAACATTTTGTTGGCCTGTAGTCTACTAACTATGAAAAGTTTTTTTTTTTTGTTGCAGTACAAAAATATTTGCTTTTGTTCCTTGGATTATTCGTGTATGTTTACTCAACACGTTGGACCTACCTACAACTTTTATCTTACTTTACGACTTTATTAAATACCCCAACAGATGGCGTTGTATACGAAAAAGTCCGTATCTTCCATGTAACATCAATCACAGTTCCCATGGATGCTATTAACAGCTTTCAAACTGTAGTATTAATTTTATTGTGTTTTTTTTTACTACAAGTACCTACACTTATCTATACAGTTTGAAATTTGATGAATCTTCTTTAAAATATGTCAATCAGACAATAAGAAGCTATGGGACTTAAGAATTATCAATATCGTAGTATTACGTAATAAAACGAATGAGGATAAAATTTTTGCATCTTATAAATTTAAATGAAAAAAAAAAACTTTTTTACACGTACATATATACTAAGTATATATGATCCACTTGCATATGTACCTATATTTAGAAAGTTTTGTAAAACCGATGCCTCCAATGAACACTACTCTAACTCAAAAATTTGAAATTTTAGTTTTCCATGCTAATCGCTTCACTATGTAAAAGTATTACAATTAATCATTATTGATGGGGTTCGAAGCAAGAGTAAATCAGCTAGTTACACAAAAAAAACATAAATATATCTGCAATTATAAAGATTTTGTCAACTTTTTTCGTTTAAACGCTCCTCCTGTAAATCTACGAATTTGGAGTTAGCGTAGTGTTCATTGGAGGAATCGAAACATGCTTCGTAAACATTCGACTTGGGTTTTTGCGTTATAAACATACCTTCTCGAATAAGTTCTGAAATCGATTAACTCAATAAGTTGAATTTACTATTAAATTATTTTAGTACAATCTTTTTATCCCTTGAGGCTTCAGTAGACGATGATAAAAACAAAACAGTGATTCGATTTTGTCCTATTTAAATTCATATTCCATAACACAGTATTTGGTACGGTTGAGGTTTTATACAGAGTTATTTTTATACTTGATAAATAATAGGCCGATACTACCTGATACTAATACTAATCGGTACCTGATACTAATCGGTATTTACGACAAGAACTAATGACGGGGTCATCGTAATCAATATAAAATTTTAAAACCTAAATGTACTTTAGACTATGACTTCTATTGTATTTCAGGTTTCAACATA
Source organism: Bombyx mori (assembly GCF_030269925.1). Classification (NCBI taxonomy): domain Eukaryota; kingdom Metazoa; phylum Arthropoda; class Insecta; order Lepidoptera; family Bombycidae; genus Bombyx; species Bombyx mori. The sequence goes on along the minus strand of NC_085109.1, from coordinate 12,791,837 downwards.
ATCTACCCGAACGTACAATATAACCTTAGAAATAACCCTGTATAAATTACCCCTTGGCCACAGCCGAGAGCGGTGCGAATTGCGGTGCGTCGTGAGGCGCGGCAAGCGGGAGCGGCGAAAACAAATGGTAGACAACCTATGAAGTATGCCACAGCTACTGGCGGTGCGTTTTGCGGTGCGTTGCGAGGAGCGGTGAGAGGCGCGTGACATCTGGCGGCGACGAGCTGCACGATGTGCGAGTGAAACAAATGTACTAGACAATATGGAGGCGGCCACAGTTCAGAGCGGCGCGCGCGGCGGTGTCGGTGGACGCATTGAGGCATCGCGCGACCGAAACAAATCATTTTGTTTTTACCGCGCGTTGAGCTAATAAAATATAATGGATGTGGAACAATTCATTAGTGAAATACTGAGTAGACCAGAAATATGGATGTCAAAACATCTACATCATAAATAGAGGCATGTTATAAAAAAAATGTGGGACGAAATAAAACAACAATTTTCTAGTACTAATGGTTTCCTAGATACTCTTGGATAGGATTATTGAAATAAAATTTGAAATTTGAATTGATTTCGTATTCTAGATGCTTGAACCGTTGCTCGATTATTCCGTCTTGATCTGCGTACGCTATTGTGAATATTGGAGTCTCCAAACTGGGAAACAAACTGCTGAAAATCTGCATGTCTGTCTCCATCACTTTCTTTTAAGGCACGAAACCTTTATACTCAATGTCGCGTGCTTTTTGTTTGCCTTTACACTTTTCGTAAAAATACGAAATTTATTAGTTAGAATACCAAACGCGTACTGAATTGTGACACTTGCCCGGGATAATGTCTTGTCGAAAATTATTTGTTCCGCATTTAAACCACCCGGTGGATATGGGCGCATCAAATAATTTTTAAGAGGATAGGCTTTATCAGCAATTAACACGTATGGTAAATTGAGATTTGAACCTGGTAATCTCTGTGAAGGTTGAATCTATTAATAATCTATTTATCGGGATAGTTCTTATATTCCTAATATTCCTAATATAATAATAAATAGGGTGAAATTCGCCAAGTTCTCTCTTTTTCTAACTGGGTGCGCTCCTATTCTTGATTGAATAATATCTTCAGCTAAGAACGCACTTATTTCAAGGTAATATCGTGCCACTTTTGAAAGGGAAATTTGATAGGACTTTCTAAATACGTGCACCTCTGACGCCGCCGCCGCCGCAACTAGTCTAGCTGTGGCATACCCCCGCAAGTCACACCGCCCGCCGCGCCTCGCAACGCACCGCAAAACGCACCGCCAGTAGCTGTGGCCAGGCCCTTATGCTTACGGTTGTAACTTTACTATCATTTCACTATTACATTATTGTGAGTATTGTTATCGGTCATCGAAAAGCACAGATTTGAGGTCACACGAAAGGTACCTCTAATGGCACACGGCGAAAAGACTACGAAATAAACTGCAATTTTAAAACGAAACCGTATTCGACATGATTATGTACATCTGCACAATTGTATGGTAAGACCGGACACGACCGACGCCACCGCGCCGGCACGAGCACGACACTGCTCCGAACGTCGACGACAATTTCAGTAGAGCTGTGGCAATACGCACAGCGTACTGCCATAAAAAAAAAAAAAACAGTAGAGAACTTCACGATCACGGCGTTCGGATGCCGCACGAAGCGCCATCATCGGGCGCCGGGGCCACCACCTCACTCACTGAGCGTCCATTGCGCGACCCCGAGTAGCGCAGCCTGGTGATGACGCGCGCCCGTCAACACGGCGGCTCCGCGGACTCGCGCTCCCTTCGCGCTAATTCCACCTCGCGCTCGTGCAGCCTCGCCTCCCGCCGCACCAGCTCGGCTTCCCGCGCGTCCAGGCGCCGCGCCCTCTCCGCCAGGCGGGCCTCCGCGTCTAGCAGCCGGGCTGCCAGTTCAGACTCGCTCTGTGGCGGCGGCGAGGTCGATGACGTCACGTCGTCCACAGGCGGGGTCAGAGGCTTCAGGGCCACGTTCGGCTGATAATCGCGCTCGAAACGAGAGCAGTCCGCGACCCGCACGACCCGCTCGGGGTTCTGTAGCACTGGCTCCCCCTTGCCCCAAGGTCTGAACGCGGACAGAGCGCGGTACTGCAGCGCGTACGGGTCCAAGAACACCGTGTAGCCGTAGTCTTCACCGCGGGACTTCTTTGGCGGCGATTCCGGTGGTTCCGTCTTGCACACGACGGTCTCCACTATCTGAAATCAAGAAAATATACAGTTAACACGTGACTGATCTGAATAGAGTGGATCGCATTTCGCGAGGGCGACCTTTTTTGACGTCAATAGCTTATCGCCGGCAAACAATGATTTGAATATGTTTACGTTGCATTGAAATGTTTCATAATCCTTATTGTCGTTTCAAAATATGACAAAGAGATCATCTTTGTGACAATGAATGACTTAAAAGTACCCAAGTGAGCTGAAAAAGAATCTAATTATTTAGGAGGGCTACGAAAGACTAGTAAGTATTAGAGTGCGGCGCAAGTAAGCTTTCTATTGTTCGATGTTAATAAAGCCGATGCCGTGGCAATAATAGTGCCTACGATATCAGCAAAACACATTCGCCTTACGTAATGCAGGTGTGAGGGAGGCGCGGGAGGCAGACGGCGCGCGTCATCACCACTAGGGGGCTGAAGGTTGGGCGGGGTGAGGGTGGATGTAGGTCGCGGCCGGGCCGCAGACGACCCCCAGACGCCAGCCCCGCGCCCCTGCGACCCATAACAGTTTAAGACCCGAATTCTCTGTCGGCACTACGTTCTAAATCTGCTCGCCTTAAGAAAGCCTTACATTCATGCTTTCCTTTCTTTTGATCCGTAATAAAAATTTGCTTATTACTTAATGAAACAACACGAATGTAATTCGCGGTCACACATTCGTGACCGAATTTAATACTTGATCGAGTTACCACGCTGTGACGTTATTTTCTTTGTGTATAGTATACAATAATATGTGAGTAAATATGCCAATACATGTACAACAGAGAGCTTCGCTATCCCCGCGGGGAGTAATTCTGAATGTGTTCAATAATGGCGTACCTTACGAAGACTAATCGATCGAGAGACGCATAGATAGATAGTAAATTAAACTAGAAGAGGGTAGGTACATCACGCCCACAGCTGTTTTAGCCCACAAATGTATTATATTATTACGTGTTTATATTAATATTTATGGTCATTATTTAAGGTAATGCCTACACGATAGATAGAAGTACATACAAAATACGTCTCTCGGGATGTTAAGCAATGTTAAGCTGTTGCTGCCCTTTGTCCATAATGTTAGGTATTTACGGTAACTAAAACATATTATACCGGAGGGATTACATGTTTTATATATTAGTATTAATTATTAATATGCTGTGTTAATTTGTTCTATACAAAATATCGTCCACACATTCATCACGATATATTAAAACAGTAGAATCCCTGTTTTTTTTTTGCCTACCTAATTTTTGGTAGCCTAAAGGGTTATTCCAATTTCGCGCGAACCACTTGAGCTTACGGGCTCAACCTGAGAGAATTGCCAACACTGGCCCTAGCAAGAGCAGCGCTTCTCTGAATCTACCACCGGGTCGGAAACACGACCCATTGAAAAGATCCGGTGAGAAACTCAATGGGCTGTGTCTATGGGCTAGTTCGCAATGTCGAATTCTTCGTCGTAATCGACGATGATCCACATTTTTCTGTGATTTAAGAAAAAGAAAATAAATAAAAATATAAAGACACTAAAGTCACTTAAGTAACTAAAGGATAATAGAACGTAAGCCTACTATTTTTAGAATTGTTTTAGTTTGTTCGCGTAGTATTCGCATCTCCAAAACGAACGGGTTTTTATTTAGTTTTCACAAGTAGACAGAGATTAATTAGGAGCAATACTTATGTTATTAACTTCGGAATTCGCAAAACAGTTGTCGTCCGTTCAAAGTTTTTTGACTATGTCTATCTGTGTTCACGCCTAAACCAGTGAACTGGTTTTTGTGAAGTTGCGAATGGAAATAGTTTGAATTCTAGAAAGTAATGCAGGATATCTATAGGTAGGTTTAACTATAACATACACATCCATGTACAAAAATACATCATATAATCTTAATGGTGTATCAAAAGCCGTGGTGGTTTCTTCCTGTTTATTCACAATCTGTTGTTGTCGACATAGAAATCCATACAGCAAGTATCATACGGACTACTGTCTCCTGTTTCATGACACGTGTCGCCTCCTACGCGGGTCGTATTTCTGTATTACTCCGAATAAATCAGATAATTACGTTGGACGACTCCGATATCGCCAATATCCTTTGAAAATGTTGCCTATTTAATGGATAAAGAGAATGCGTAATGATTTCCCAGAATGATTTTGTTGACGGCAAATATTCACGTAATTCGAGTTAATTATGTACCTATATTGAATGTTTATTTATCGAGTAAGATAATCATTGGGTAAGGGAGGATACTTAAATTGTTGTTTATTTATAAGATCTTGTGCGCCAGAAATGTAGTTGCTTTTTTTTCTCAAGGGCTATTCCAGTTACGCACGGTTTGGCAGGTGAGCTCACGGGGTTTAACCTGGGATAAATTATTAAGACTCCTCCTCCTTTGAGTCGCATTCCTCATGTCTGAGGGTCGTGACCATCTCCTCCCATTATCCTTCTCTGGATGATGTTTTGCCATATTCTCGGCGGTGTCTATTGCATCGTAGACTGTTGTATCCATAGTGATGCGGATTTGGCCGAACCAGCGCATTGGATTGCGGCCACGAGATCTTTTGCCTGCAAGATTAGCCCTAGAAATAACAGCGCTTGGCTGGATCTACCACCGGATCGGAATCGCGACCCACCGAGAAGATCCGAAGAGAAACTCGTGAGTTGTGTCTATGGGTTAATTTATACGTCGAACTCTTCGTCGAGATTCGAATTCGGCGAGAACGGTGACCGGTGCTTGGAGTGCCTACAATCGACCTACTGAGAGGATCCGATAGGACATATTGTATGTTGCAACAACACGAACTGATTTAGAAAGCCTCATATTGTTCTTATTTAGAAAAACACTCAATAGAACAGCCGAAGACTAGAGCCCACACACTATTAGGGGAAGCGTTCGTGTTCTAATAGGTACGACGCCTGATACTATAACACCAAGACCGATTCAGGGACACCACTTAATTATTTTATATTTCATGTTATGCAACTGATAGACCTAATCATAACAAAGTAGAAATATATTACAATTGCAAACGTCGATAAGATGTTTATATGACATATGACATAGCGTGCATGATCATGCTCAAATTACGTGGTTAGGCCGATGTTCCTCGTGGTATCCTCATCTTCGGCGTCCACATTGATCTCTTAATTGTTATCCAACCATTCACGCATCAAGGCTCCACAGCACAATAAACGCCCACTGAGTTTCTCCCCGGATCTTCTCAGTGGGTCGTGTTTCCGATCCGGTGGTAGATTCTGCGAAGCACTATTCTCGCTGGGCCAGTGTTAGCAACACTTCCGGTTTGAGCCCCGTGAGCTCACCTACACGTTAAGGTGAAGCTGAAATAGCCTCTCAAGGCTATCAGAATAGGTAAGAAAAAAAAAAAAAAATCCACATTGTCCCATTGAGTTTGCCTACGTTTGCCGCTAGGGGCGCTGTTCCAACTGCATACAAATTCGAGTTAACTTTTACGCTATCGAAAACGTTAAAAAACTCGCACTAAGCACACTGCTAAGAAGTAATATTTTTAAGACTCCAAACTAACATCCTGAAGTCGCGTCGCTGTTTCTAGTTTCCGTTAAAGCTCCACCAGGAACTGGTCATGTAAGCCATAGCCTCCTACACTGCAGTAACATTCAACCATTATTTTTGTATAACACGTCACATCCGAACCCAGTAGCAATTTTTTTATCAGATATGTATTTAAATCCACTTTTAAATCCGGTGCATTTTAAAGACGTTAACGTAAATCGTTTAATCTGAAGGGAAAACATTCTTCCCACACATATCATGTCGAGTATTCCACGAGGCGATTACGAGCATCGACATACGCAGCCCAGCAATAACAAATACTGACGCAGGGCTGAATGTATAACATTACTTGTACGTTAAATATAAATATAGAGAACCGAAGTATCGATGATGATATTAAGTGATATTTTTTTTTTGTTATTAGTATCAGGTAGTATTACAATATCATGTAGGAAGAGATGTAACGTTAATTTAACTTCAGTTATCACTGGCTGTAAGCTATTCGTTAACGCGATAAGGAGTTTAGTATCAACCTAAAACAGGCAAGGTTGTCAGTTTCAAAAATCCTATCATTTAAAAAAATAATAGATAATGAAACTAGTCTTCGAATTACGACCAGCCCTAGTACGCCGTCAATGGACGCGGTTTGTTTGGATAACGTCGGCGCAGACTCCCGGGACCGAATCATCGTATTATTAATTAAAAGTAACAGTGTTTGTACAGTACGTTCCCAATTACACAATGGCACGTAGCAGACGTGTTTACAGCCGCTCAATGACGCGTACTCGCGTTTTATTGTCGGTGAATCAGTGTTGCTAGGACGGAAAATATTTTGGTGATCCCAAATTAAATCTATGATCGTTGTGCTTGTGTAAAATATAGATTTTTGGCGATTCCGTCGTCTATTCTATTTTATAACTTCGAAACTGTTAGACGATTTCTGTAGCAATTTGATGATAAACCGTCCCCATTTTCGTTTTTCCCTATCTATTGGCTGGTAGCCTAAGGGGCTATTCTAGCTACGCGTGGATGGATAGGTGAGCTGACAGGCACAACCTAAGATAGTGTGATAGCCCTAGCCCTAGCATATCATGTGGTCGCGATCCTCAGCAGTGAGGGAACGATATAGAAGAAGCCCTAGCAAGAGCAGTGCTTCGCATAATCTACCGCGGGGTTAGAGTTCTCATTAGCTCACCAAGGAACCATTGGAGGTGACGCGTTTATTTGACCGGGATTTCAGAAATTTCGTAGAGTACGTGATCAACAATCAATCTATTGAATAAGATATTGTCCGAGACCAATCAAGAAGACAATACATATTTTTTTTCTACCGATGCTGATAGCCTTTAGAGGATATTTCAGCTTCGCCCAACATGTAGGTGAGCTCACGGAGCTCAAGCCGGGTGTGTTGCTAACACTGGCCCTAACAAGAGCAGTGCTTTGCAGAATCTACCGTCGGATCGGAAACGCGACTCACTGAGAAGATCCGGCGAGAAACTCAGTGGGCTGTGTCTGTGGGTTAATTCGTACGTCGAGCCCTTCGTCGCAAGCGACGGGTTAGACGAGGACGGTGGCCGGTGCTTGAGGTACCTAAAAGCACCGTTAATGGATCAGGAGGATCCGTAATTACGTGTTTTGGACGACGTCGACAATAATTATTGGTGCCTTTTTACATCATACAAACTACATCACATGATATGGAAAGTGGGAAAAGTGTTTACAAAAAATTAAAACGGCTTAATTATATTGTTATTTGGCAAAAAGGAACTTTAATAGTTGCAGAGATAAGATTGTCTTTTCAGTTCGCTATTGAAACTGTTATCATTTATTCATTATCTTTGTTGTCGATAAGCAGCAAGGTCTCTGAAACCTTAATCTGATGATTGTTTTACTGTTGCTAATACCCCGACATCCGTCCAAATTAGGTATTACCTTTACGAGAATTTTTTTTCTAATTCAAATTAGTGGTAGTAACACTCCCGTTGCGAGATCGAAAGAATTGAAGCCACCGCCTTGCCTTTTCTTTAATATATTATGATTTGAAGAATTTTAATGATATTTAATTTAACCGCACCTTTAGAATACAATTTTTTTATTTATTGCTTAGATGGGTGGAAGATCTCACAGCCTACCCGGTGTTAAGTGGTTACTGGAGCCCATAGACATCTACAACGAAAATGCGCCACCCACCTTCCACCACCATTAACCGCCATCCATCCACAAATATAAGTTCTAAGGTCTCAGTATAGTTACAACGGCTGCCCCGCCCTTCAAACCGAAACGCATTACTTCTTCACGGCAGAAATAGGCAAAGTGGTGGTATTTACCCGTGCGGACTCACAAAAGATCCTACCTAGGTGTGTGGCATCGTAAACTGTGGTATCCAGAGTGGTGCGGATTTGGTCGGACCAGCGCGTTGGATTGCGGCCACGAGATCTTTTGCCTGCTATCTTGCCAGTTAAAAAAAACCCGTATAACAGACTTACCCAAAAACTGCACAAATAAAATTTTATCAGCACGACAAAATCTACTACATTGACTAATGTTTCTACGATAAAACACAGACAACACAGGAGCCAGACGTTCGAGCTCTTATCGTTTAGATAAAATAAAAAAGAAATACATAATATGATAAGTATATTTCGAATTCGTTTGATCATAAATTCTTATCAAAATAAGTTTCATATAATACGCACATGGCAACGACTCGATCATAATAACGCTTATCACAATTTCGTTATTATTTAAAAGATTATTATGTGTCTGCACTTAGATTACTTACTAATAATGATTTATAAGTGATTACGATTGTTATGATTACATTCTGTATACAAAGGATGGAAGGGTGGGCAAAGTTTCGAGCACCGTGATTAGCTTATCTGATAAGGTTTTGATGTAGACAGTATATTTTAAAATAACTGGCCCCTTTTCATGACTGTTTCATAATTCGGTAATACCAGAGTCGAAATACAAAATACGTGATTCGGAGTTGCCAACGTAAAAGGTTCAACGTGATTTTATTGCCTTAGTCAATCGCTCATGGCCTCATGGCCATGGCAGGGCTATTCTAGCTTCCCTAGGTTGGTAGGCGAACTCACGGAACTCAGCTTGAGACAATTTGCTAACACTAGCGTTAGCAATAGCAATGGTTCGCTGAATCTACCAAGGGATCCAAATCGCGACTTGCTGAGAAGATCCGACGAGAAACTCAGTGGCCTGTGTCTATGGGTGGTTGCATATCGGATTCTTTGCACGTCCTCAGTACTAGGCAGCGGCCTGGCATTACTGACGTAGCGACGGTTAATACTCACCATAAAGTGGCCCTTATGCTCTTCTGCCTATAAAGGCGATATAATTAACTACGCCAACGACGTTAAGCCTTTGTTCTTATGAGGTACACTTATACGTGTGATGTGACCATTCTATATGATATCCATTGAATACTAATAAAGAGCGTGACGTATTCATGATATTTAAATTACGTGACCATACGTCGCTGTAGACTGAGTTTCTCGCCGGATCTTCTGAGTGGTTCGCGTTTCCGATCCAGTGGTAGATTCTGCGAAGCACTGCTCTTGCTAGGGCCAGTATTAGCAACACTCCCGGTTTGAGCCCCGCGAGCTCACCTACACGTCAAGGAGAAGCTGAAATAATCTCTCAAGGCTATCAGCATAGGTAGGAAAAAAAAGTCAGATTTCTTAAATCCAGTGCTCCATCCAGTAAAGTATCTGCAAAATCAGTTCGCTCCGCCCAAACAGCGAAAGCCCGCTACTGTACGTAAAAATATCTATTACGTAAGCCGACGCATTGCCCCCTCAGGGAGGGCGCCAGACACCACCCTCTAGCCGACTAAGGTCAAACTACAGTCTACTTACAAACCTCATTCTAAATTCGACCTACCGCTCCTCAGAACACCGTCTTAATCCCAACGACGCCAAGACAGAGAAGGTCGTCTAGATCACTTTCTTGGTCCTTATGTCTCCGGGATAAGGGTTATTTTCACGGCTACCGAACCGGGGTGAGTACTACGGCTCGTTGTAGCCTACAATCAATGACTTCCCGCTGTGTCGCATGAATTATGTATAGAAACGGAGTTGCTTACGTGACAATTCCGATGATAACATTCAACCATTGTTTACGGAAACGTGGCGCATTATCTTCTTTTTTTTTTTTGGAATTCGTTTTTGTATTGCTTGTTACTGTTATCAATAACACGAAAATAAGCCGTCGTTAAATTTAGCGGTGGCGTTGTTAGAATTTCATTCATGTGAAAATTTTCAAAGGTTTGTCACATTTGGTGTTACAGTTATTTTAATTGAATATGCAATATCGAAAAGGGCACATCTCTGAAAATTTAATATTTTCAGGAAACGAAAAAAAAACTGATTATCTTCTAAAGCAGTGTAAAATTTAAAATATTAATTTTTTAGATATATGTATTTTAGTGTTAATTATTAGCAATTGAAAATTACTGGAATTATTATAAAATGGGTGTAGGTAAGCCTCAAAACTACATGTATATGAAAAAACGTATTTGACAAAATATGCGACATGTGCCCTTTTCGAAATTGCATGTTCAATTATATCGAGGGGTGGTAAGCGTCATTTATCTTTGTAATTAAAGGTGCGTTTTATTTGGTATTAGCATCAACAGTTCGATGTTTTTAATTGAAATTCAATTAAGTTTACTACTCCATTCAAATAGCCGAAGAAGTTTTTTTTGTTATGATATTTTTTCTAAATTTTAATCTTTTAAATGGGCCTCCTGTAAAGTTGCAAAATGACGCTTATCACCCCTCGATATAAACAATCGTTAGGTTTGTATTTATTTTCTATGTCAGTATTATGAAGCCAAAAAGAGAAGCTCTCTAAAGTTTTTTTTAGAGAACTCATCTTTTAGATCGACAAGATGACAATATTTAGAACTGAATTGAACTAGTGAATGTATATTTTATAGACAATATAAATCGGAAACCGTCCAAATTTTACGTTAGTTTTTTAAGGCGTAAGTCACGACTCCCATTGAAACAAATCATATTAGAAAAATCGATATTATTAATCGAAGTGCGAACAAGAAGAGATTAATAACCATTTCAAAATCGAAAATGTCATGACTATCACACGCCACGCCGCCGGATCGCGACGTAGGTAATTTCTTGTTACGGGTTTACTAAAATTCAAACGTGAAAGGTTATAAGTATCATTTACGAAACGGCAGTTTCGACTTTATTAAGTTGCGGGTAGAGGTTAATTTTTTATTTGGATATACGTCCGTGAGTTGTTATTTGCTTTGAAATGTCATTTATATGAAATCGATATTGATCTGTGTAATGGCTATAGATTCGTTGTTAATAGTTTTGCTGCTGACCATTGTTAAATAAGGAGCACCGTGAACGGCCACCGGTATTTTATGAATGGTCACGATCAATTCAATGGATCAGGCGTGTAATTTTGTATGTTTTGATTTGTAAATATGTTTTCAGAAGCTGTTTTGCTATTAATATTGAGCAGTTTTAACAAATAAATATGTTAGGTGTTTTTCCTTCTCAGGTACACTTACAAAAGCTTTAGAGGAAGAGTTAGACCTAAGAAGAAATGAATGGATTGCGTGAAAGACGATATGGAGGGGAGTGGGTGAAGAAATGGTATATGATAAAGGAGTATGGAAGGAGAAAACTTGTTGCGCCGACCCCAGGTGACTAGGAAAAGGGCAGGAAAATGATGTACACATATACATGGTGTTAGCAATTGAGACAAAAAATAAAAAATAAACATTTCAAGAAATTAGCCTTTATTTTAACTATGTTATCTTAATCTTGACATTACGCTTCTGAAACCAAAATGGTAATTACATACATACTCAAAATAAGCAGATATTTTATAACTTTTTAAATCATATCTATACTAATATTATAAAGAGGAAAGATTTGTTTGTTTGTTTGTTTCGAATAGGCTCCGAAACTACTGGACCGATTTGAAAAATTCTTTTTCCATTAGAAGCCGACATTGTCCCTGATGAACATTTTTTTTTTTTTTTTGGTCAGGAGGAAATCGCCGGACTTCCGCCCTCCCCTGGGGATGAAGGGCGGGGTATGTCGGAGTCGAACTGACTAAAACCTCCTGTCGCTCAACAACCCGCGTCCGAACCTCGCATGAGACAGAACCCATGAAAAGGCAAAGGGGGGAAAGTGAAGCGTTTAGTGCGGAGCACATCTCTCCCATCACCCTCCCCCTCGGGACGCCGGACTGGCGGTCGTCGGCGCCACGACCACCAGCCCTCTCGGTCGGCAGGCTATCCGGAGCCCGCCTAGATGGCGCCGGTTAGAATGGGTTATCCTACGGAATACCCCGCTGGGTCAGAACCAGCGTGGGTCGAGGATAGTCGGCCTTCCATCACCCGGATGCTCTTGCGTAAAACGCGTGCAGAGCAGCTTGCACGTCGTCTTCTTAGGCCCCCTTCGCCGGTCCCCAGACCGACATGTGAAGGGGACCCGAAACCCTTAGAGGGCCAGGGCTTGGGCGAGATCCGCCTCCCGCCCGACGGCGGCGGGCTTGCGCGTCTCTCACGCGCCCCGCCGCCTCCTTCTGCGAGATGGTGCACTCGCAGAAGTCGAGCATCGCCTTCCACGACTCGTCGTCGCCGAGCATCGATGCCACAACACTCGGCAACGACAAGTCGTTTCCTACTTTTGCGACGAGGACACGGCGCCACCCCTCCCATGCGGGGCAGGCGACGAGCGTATGCTCTGCCGTGTCCAAGTCGCAACCACAATGGTGGCACTCTGCCGTCGGCTCGGCTGTGATCCGGTGCAGGAACTCACCGAAGCAACCATGCCCAGTGAGCACCTGCGTGAGCCGGAAAGTGAGGCGTCCTCTGTCACGATTCACCCAATCCACAAGGACCGGGCGAATCGCCTCGACGGTCCTACGACCAGCCGAAGGATCAGCCAGCCGTCTGGACCATGACTCCAGCACGGCCCTGATGAACATAGGCTACTTTTTTTTTTTTTTTTGTTTCATGTGTGTTTTAATGTTTCCAAAGCGAAGCGAGGGCGAGTCGCTATTATTCATAAAAGTAACGACGGAATTGTCGTAACTTGAAAAACCCAATTTTGTACTAGAGCCATATTTGTAATAGAATAAGGTACAAAGGCATTTAGCCCAAAATGGGAGTTACGATATTTCCGCTTTCGCCGCCCATATGCAGAAGTAATCCCGCGTCACATGAGATAGTTGACCTCTCGCGCCAATTTTATGTACGTTACAGTGCGTGCAAATATAATTTACTACAGGTAAATAAAATAAATCAAATGCGACGATGAATCGTGATTTTTAGTTTTTTTTTTATGATTGAAATATTACTGATGGCCCGAAGGCCTTTCCAGTTTCACCAGGACAGGTGTGATCGTGTCAAGAATCACCAGCAGGGAATATCTGTCTTTGAATTCGATAACAATTTTATTAAGCACGTTTTTATTACCAGCGGTACTCTCGTGACGACATCGACTGTGTTCGCGCATCGACCAAGTTTTTTTGGGACCGAAAACGTCTCTTGGATCATTAGATCCGCGATAGCTGGTCAAAAAAAGAAAATTTCATGCTCTTTAATGTAATGACAAAAGTTTTTATTTATTTCTTGAAGGTACAATTATGTTATTAGCGTGGTATGGACATGTGATGTGTAGAGAGAAGATGCATATGACTAGGAGATGTATGGAAATGGTAGTGCAAGGTAGAAGGGGAAGGGACATGGACGGAGTGTGTGAATGACGATATGAGAGAGAGAGAGAGGAGTGATTGTTGAGATGGCGGCTGATAGAAGAGAATGGAAGAGAAAAATTAGTGGGATAAGGTGGAGAAAAAGAGAGTACAATTATGTAATTGTCAGAATTTTCTCTTTACTTGTGCCTCATGCCAAATTTCATGATTCTAGGCCAACGGGAAGTGCTTCATAGGTTTTTACGATTGACAAAATATGAAAATATCTTTGGATTGCTATGAATGAGCAGCTGAGGGTTATTAGAACTCCCTTCCGCCGTATATCTTAATATTTGGAACCGGTATCGACTTGATATCTCTACGCGTTCGTATCAAAATCATGTTAAATGTCGCACCGACAGACGAACCGCAAAGTTATCCTATAGGAGTTTTATTTTATTGATTAAATTTGTGCAATTTTTTTTTTTTTTACTTTATTTAAAAATTATTGCACACCAAAACTTAATTAACATTAAAAAATAGTCAATAAGCGTCAACAAGCTACATGATATCTATATATACTTATGTAATAATTATAATAATTCTGCACTCATTCTCTATATTCTTTACTAGAGACCCGCCCTCGCTTTGCTTCGGAAACTGTAATTTATTATTGATTTCTCCACTATTTAATGGATGTTATTATACATATAAACGTTCCTCTTCAATCACTCTATCTATTAAAAAAAACCGCATCAAAATCCGTTGCGTAATTTTAAAGGTTTAAGCATTAGGGATATAGGGACAGAGAAAGCGACTTTGTATTATACTATGTAGTGATGATAGTGATAAGTCTGAGAAATTTCATAATCCTCCGTCCGCGTCATTTTCGTTAAAAGGGGCACAAAGTTTTCGCTTCCGGTATTAATATATTATTTGATTCGTTCTTTTCACGCCAGCGCCATGATCACGGCTAACTTGAAGACTGGGGATAGGATGTTAGAAGCGCTTGCACCGGAATATTGCGAACTGATTCAAACAAAAATCGTGGTAGGAATCGATTAAAGAATAGTGTCTATACTGTAGATAACAGCGAAGGTTTAAAACAAAGTTAACGCTTATTTCCCTTCGACTCATAAAATACTTATTCCGAGGAACATTACGTAGATATCGTTGCTCTGATGTTGCGTCAACAACGCCAAAACCCAAATTCGCATTTAAAACGTTGTCAAATAGAAAATAGTAGTCGTGTGTATGCAAATTGCAATGAAACTAAAGCGGTTCTTAAGCCCGGCAAAACATCTAGCCATCCTCATGTGGTTAGTGAACCTTTACACGTGTGTACGTAATTATACCTACATGTGTTCCGATTATACCGGAGCCTTCAACTGGGCCCACAAGACACCGCTGTATGCTAATTGCCTTGTTTTGATCGTGCTATGCGATCGTTAAGGAATTTGCGTTTTTATGACACGCTTCTGTCACTTGACGCCCAAAACTAGTTGAATTAAGATTCTTGCTTTTCATATCTGCTTTTGTTTCTGCTGGTGATTTTTTTGGTTTACTGTTTATATAATGTAACATAATCTCTTAGTAAATTATAGAACTTGATGGATATTGTAGAGGGAAGATCTTTCGAGTAAGATCTTTCAGTAGACCGACCGACGGACCAATGTTGTTGGGTACTTACTTTTATTTTTCGGTTAAATGAGTGGATGAAATAGATGTAACCCATCACTACTTTGAGACACGGGGTCCGAGTCTCAATTGCATTATGCAACGGCTGCTTTACACTTCAATACGGAACGAATGGTCGCTTCGTGGCAAAAATTGTGGCTAGTTCGTGGCTTAGTTGTGCGCTGGCGCGTATGTTGCAAGCCAGATTTTGTTTTTTTTTATCTAGTTGTTATTTTTTATGTATATTTTAAGCTTGTAACGTATATTGTGTGCCTAATAAATACATAAATATGCAGGATGAATGTACCTGCCAACAATAATTATGCAAATATATTTAAAACATTTTGCGAGTTTGATTTTTATTACACGATATTATTTCCCTATTATATATTCCTTTCTATTGGATGTACTCTATTAAAAACTGTAAAGTCTATTTCCTTAGAACAATTGATATCTACTTTGGGTATTTGAATTTGGCATAGTAGAATCGTTTGATATAAGGATAGCGGGCGTCTTTGAAGCACATATCACTACATAGTATAAAACAAAGTCGCTTTCTCTGTCCCTATATCCCTATGTATGCTTAAATCTTTAAAACTACGCAACGGATTTTGACGCGGTTTTTTTTAATAGATAGAGTGGTTGAAGAGGAAGGTTTATATGTATAATAACATCCATTAAATATTGGAGAAATACTGTTATTTTTGAGGTTTCTAATGTGATGTCGTAAATAATCAATAATAAAATTTTATGTTTCCGAAGCAAAGCGAGGGCGGGTCGCTAGTAATATGTTATATAATTTGTATATTTTTTTGAAATTGTCACTAGCTCGGTTTAGCTTTTCAAATTACTTCAACTCTGTGACAGATACTGCTACTCTTGCTCCTTGCGGTTATCTTGTCTGTTCCTAACACTCAGGAGTCATAGTGGACGGTCCTCCTTATTGGATAATAGCGTCAATAGAGTCAATGTTCACGGAAGGATGATCTTTGAAACTAACTTTTAGTTTCACGTACACAAAACACTACTAGTGGTAGGACCTCTTGTGAGTCCGCGCGGGTGGGTACCGCCACCCTGCCTATTTCTGCCGTGAAGCAGTGATGCGTTTCGGTTTGAAGGGTGGGGCAGCCGTTGTAACTATACTTGAGACCTTAGAACTTATATCTCAAGGTGGGTGGCGCATTTACGTTGTGGATGTCTATGGGCTCCAGTAACCACTTAACACCAGGTGGGCTGTGAGCTCGTCCACCCACCTAAGCAATAAAAAAATAATAAAAAAAGAACTAATTTAAATACACGAGTGTTTCGCTAGATTTCGTGAAAACACTAAAGCCTTTAGTCAATTTTGTATTATAATCGTATTCATTATGCTAATGGATGTCGAAGAATGTGTTTATTATACTCAATTTGGGTTTCCGTTGTCATTCTAGAATCTAGAATTTTGTTTAAAATTACTAAGCGGGATTGACCTCATATTTTCATATGGGCGTTTACATTGTAGTATGTATGCGATTCTCGGTCTATTTACGATTCAGTCTGTTCATAGCTTATATGATAAGTTCTATCTCATGTTTAAGAATGACTGAACCAAGGAGAAAATGTATTTTGTTTTAAAACCAAAATAAATGGTATTTCCACCACACTAGAGTCCAGTGGGTGAGGTCGGTGACTGGTTTTAGTTTGCCAAATTTCTAGGGCTCCGCATCCAAATGGCGGAATATGGAAAACACTATGTATCTGTCTGTCCGTGCGTCACAACCATTTTATGTGAAAGTTAGCAGTGATGTAGAGATAAAATTAGGAAATTACACAAAAGCATATCTAAATTACAGGAGGTCCTACCACCAGTAGAGACGGAGTGGTGCTATTCTAATTGAAACACTCCGAGTTACCTAACCTGTACTTAATGGTGACAGTTCATTCTCACCTCATGGTCCTTTATGGTGATTATCTCAGTATTCCTCTTTTATTTGTTGAAAATATAATTAAAACTTGATCATCAAAGAAACGGAAAGGGGTTTAGTCGCAATAACGTTCAACGCTTTCAGAGTCACGGTAATCGCTTCCAAGAATAATAGATTACAAAGAAGCTATGACTTTATTGCGAAATTTAGGATAACAAAACAGCATTTAAAGAAGCGGAAAATATCAAACGGCATTTTCACGAGAAATCATTATGAAATATTTGAGATTTCTTATTGGTGATTCCGTGGCGCCGTGTATCATGGGACGTCTTCCGGTGACCTTGCTTCGAGAGTGGTGACTAATGATTAGTCGTTGTGGTCAGTCAGAAAAACAATATGATTTATACATAATCACGAGCGAATCTGACATTTTAGTGATTTGGTAGTTGGCTAATGCCGCATTTATTAAAACCGAAATTCTTTTGAACAATATGTGTTTAAAACTTTTACTGGTGGTAGGACCTCTTGTGAGTCCGCACGGGTAGGTACCACCGCCCCGCCTATTTCTGCCGTGAAGCAATAATGCGTTTCGGTTTGAAGGGTGGGGCAGCCGTTGTAACTATACTGAGATCTTAGAACTTATATCTCAAGGTGTGTGGCGCATTTACGCTGTAGATGTCTATGGGCTCCAGTAACCACTTAACACCAGGTGGGCTGTGAGCTCGTCCACCCATCTAAGCAATAAAAAAAAAAAAAATTAGGTTGAGAGGGAGTGCTCTGTCCCATTCTCGCAACAACTATCTCACTATACCAATTACATTGCGCTTGTAAACAATGACGTCACTGTACGAAACAACGAATTTTCTGTCCAGCATGAAATTGAAACTGAACTTATTTGTACGCACTATTTCATTTTGTTCTCGACTTTTGTTTATAGTTTGGCGCTTTTATATGACAATAAAATATATTGGTCAATACGCAGTTTGTTGCAACGAGATAATGTTATTGTGCCGATCGCGTTATTCACTTAAGCTGTCATAACAAGTCGTTATCAAACAGAGTTGTTTGCAGGCTCCCAGTTCCCGCAGCGCCCGAGATTTGATTTTGATCCTGTTTGACGGGTAGGACCGTCGATATTACAACACAATTGAGACTTTAATCTTTTTTTTTATTGCCCTTGCAGGCAGACGAGCATACGGCCCACCTGATGGTGAGTGGTTACCGTCGCCCATGGACTTCAGCAATGCCAGGGGCAGAGCCAAGCCGCTGCCTACCGCTACTTTAATCTCATGTTTCATTACTGCCCTGTCTGGTTGATGGATGGCGGCGTTTACGTGTTTTCCAGATGTATAGCACCTGGGCTTTGGTGAGCACTGAAAGCCAAACGGATCTTGAATTCATCTGCCTATTTACAATAGATAAAATAAGGTTACTAGAATTTATAGTACATATTTAGATAGGCTTCAAAAATCCAAGGGCAACCTAGTGGATAGGTGTAGTGGGTGGTTCTGTGTGGAAGATCGTACAAAGAACCAAAATATTGAGCTGAGTTTTGGGACAGGCTTTGTATGCCTAAATATTCTTCCTAAGATATTAATCCAGGCATTTGTAAACAAGATTTTATGACAATACTGTTCCATTAAGTGGTTCCATGTGGCCCCAAAGTCCTCGTTCGTTTTATGATGAGGCAGAACCGCGTGCGACCGCTAGTAAAACATAAATATAGTCTTTTGGTAGCCGTCCAATTTACATCAAACGTAATGTGACAGCTACAAAGAGCGTCAGAAATGCCATCGACTCAATAATATTCCGGATGTTTTGCTCACATTGTTCGTTATAATCAAAAGCATATTTAACAACCGGCGAAATAATTTAAACATTAGTGTCTGAATTCAAAATGATACCTTTTTTTAAATTTTGCCACGTACCATCCGGCTATGGAATGAGCTCCCCTCCACGGTGTTTCCCGAGCGCTATGACATGTCCTTCTTCAAACGAGGCTTGTGGAGAGTATTAAGCGGTAGGCAGCGGCTTGGCTCTGCCCTTGGCATTGCTGAAGTCCATGGGCGACGGTAACCACTCACCATCAGGTGGGCCGTATGCTCGTCTGCCTACAAAGGCAATAAAAAAGAAAAAAAAATTAAAAACCTGAGCGGCAATCTTACGGCTCACCTGGTTTGGACATATCTTGAGATTCCTCAATTATAAAACCCTTGAAACACGAATGCATTACTGATAAATCAACAACAACAGGCTAGATAGTGATACCAGGGTTCACAACATAACAATTACAAAGGCGTAAATTTTGCAGGTTTGCAACATCAAGCTATTTTTATTACTATGCGTGAAAATTCTAATGTACCTTGGAATTTCATTGCAAAACCACAAAATCGCGTTTATCAATTTAGTTCTTTGAAATTTTGAATTACGAGCTTTTCATTCGAGAATTAAGACTTAGAGATTAAATGCTTCTTTACAAGTAGTTTCACTATTGATTGCTTTAAGTACAAAGGAGTCATGACTAGTCGAAGTCTGGTCAGGTGGTCTGGTCTGGTCTCGTGAGCCAAGTGGCGAATTTTATAAGCAAAATATGTTTGGTATATGATGTAATTGAAAAATCGTGGAAGGGCAAAGTATTCACGGCGAAGATCCCATAAGAATACTTGTTTGTACTGAAGGTAAATTCGTGAACGGTAATTTTCTTCAATTTCGCAATGTGACGTTTTGTGTAATTTAACATTTCCGTGTTTAATTACCCATTTAGATATACAGCCCGGCCATCTTTATTTATAATTCTGCTCTGGCTCCGCACAGTGAAGTACTATTTATTTGCCTTTCTTACTGATTATATTATTGTTTGTGATCAAAATAATATAAAATTATGTCGGTCTCTTTTGTGTATCTTTCATATCATATGAAAAACCAGTTCTATATCTGTTCTACCATAGTTGTGTGAAGTTTGTAAAGTAATATATAAAAGTACATTTAGTGAACGTTTTGCGACTAATGCAAAGCATGAACCTGGGAAACCTGGATAAGCCTAACTTAAATGATGGTTGGATGGATGGATATAGAAAGTTTTGTTGGGTGCCACATTCCTATTTGTTTTTACCGCGAAATATTTTTGTGTTGCATTCTAGAGATCAAGAAGAGCAGTTGTATCAATTTCATTAAGAGGTCAACGTTTTCAAGATGTGTATCTTCTTAACCTCAAATGGGCCATACGTATTACACTTCTGCCCATCTTATGTATATATCTATCTCTCTCTCTCTCTCTCTCTCTCTCTCTCTCTAAAAAACTTCACAACATCTGTCATCAATATATCTCTTAATTATAGCGCTAAAGATAAAAAATATATATATTAATTTCTAAGATTCAAAATAATTCATTGGAAATATTTTTGGCACGCGTCCCGTAAGAACATTATTTCAAAATCTTTAATAAATTTTGAATGCGATGACAATTTGGTATTTGAATATTTTAATAGTATGTATTTGCGTAAGTATTTGGTGAAATGCTAGTCCATAGTCAAGTGGTCGTTATATTGAGTCAATGAGCAGGTAACATTTTCACAAGATACCTTATGTTTTTTTATTGCTTAGACGGGTGGACGAGCTCACAGCCCACCTGGTGTTAAGTGGTTACTGGATCCCATAGACATCCACAACGTAAATGCGCCACCCACCTCGAGATATAAGTTCTAAGGTCTCAAGTATAGTTACAACGGCTGCCCCACCCTTCAAACCGAAACGCATTACTGCTTCACGGCAGAAATAGGCCGGGTGGTGGTACCCACCCGCGCGGACTCACAAGAAGTCCTACCACCAGTAATAAATTGTTTTGTAATTGTAAAAAAATGTTTTATATTACAAATCGACGTGCGAATAAAAAATAACCTTTGCGGTTACTGCGCACAGTAACCCCTGGCTAAGATTTTCTCCTGTGTTATGCCAGAACGCATACGAGACAAGAACAACTAACTACATATATTCCACATATTCTTCCACAAAACTAGACTAAATCGAGACCGGGAATTTAGGCTAGACTCATTAGACATCACTCATCTTATATTCATCATGGTTACAAGGCAGTTCATCAAACGATTAGATCATATATCATAATACTAGTGGAACACGGTCACGCTCCGCGGTGATTAGGTGCCGCTTATAAAAAAAATAGACAAAAATATTTTTATAAGAGAGATACATACGTTGTTTTGTAACGCAATCTTGTAAAGTTTTCTGGATTCTTTGGAAATCGCATATTTTTTATCCATAAATATGTGTACAGATAAAAATTTAAAAGCCAAGTCTATAATCTAAATATTAAACTCGAACCAAATACATCCGTTTCCGAGTTGCGCGAAATATGTGAATGGTTGAAATATATTATCATACACATACATATTAATATATTATATCGATAATCTTAAATTGTTCGAACAAGAATGTTCCCCAAGTTGAATTAAAAGCAAATTAATTGTTGGCATCATGCATTTCTGCTAAAAGATTAAAACTAATTGATCGACTTTTATTTTAGCAATTTCCTAATGTGATGAAGAATTCAATGCCTTCATCACGAAGGTTTTGAGCATGGGTTCTGGTGCCCTTATACCTTATCCTTACCCTTTACATAACCAATTAACTAGGGCTATTTATGTCATTTAAAACATTAATAGAAAAACGTGAGTGCATGAAATGTTGACTCACGACCTATTAGGCCACCATGGGCTATTTCGTGCAACCGTAGACATAACAACGTGAAAGCCACGGTCCATGAGACATGAAGTGAAAATCTCAATCCTATTGTATCATCACGGGTATCCTACGCTTGAAATCAGAGCGGATGTTTGTCTTGCGATAGGAATACGCATGACAGTGGTACTTACCCGTGTGGATTTAAAATATGCTCTAATACTAGTACATGGCGCTTGGAAAATGCAGTAAGCCGGCATAATAGTCATAGAACGCTGTTGCCTATTCCCTCATAATTCCCTTAGTCGCCTTTCGAGTCTATAAGGAACCTGGTGGTAGATTCTGCGAAGGACTGTTATTGCTAGGGCTAGTGTTAGCAAATTCTCCCAGGTTGAGCCCTCTTAGGCTACCAGCGAATAGGTAGGGAGAAAATGAAATAGTAATGGAATCTAGAAACGCTTTCCGTTAGAAGTCACATTGAGATAAGAAACATACATTGACTTATATATAAATATATCATATATGTATTTTTATTGGCTATATTGCCACTATTGACCTAACCATTAAAATAGATCTTTCTAGAATCGTCATAAACGTCACAAAGAAACCATTCACCGCCATTCGAATGGTGTCCTTTTGTAAACATTCTTTTGTTTCCGTATCACGGTACGAGATCGAATTTAAAATTCGAAACTTATTCTAAAGAAAAAACTTATCTATTGTATTCATATTCGTAGGAAGTAGGATCTAACTGATAAATTTAGTACTCTTCTTTGTAGTGAATTGTCTATACCGTACCGAACAAGAACGAATTTCCAATATGAAAGCCAAAATGAAAAAAAAAGCAATACTGATTGTGTAATGTTCAGACAAGAGGACTTGACGGCGTAGTGCCACCATTGGGACGACTGCGATGAAGAGGACGCCGCGGAGCACACGCTCCCACGTCACACTGCGTAAGCGGAGCAGCGCACAACCATCGTTGTAGAGGAAACTCGCCGCTGCCGACCGTTGCGTCGTGGCTAAGTAAGAGTCTTGGAAGGCTATGCTCGACTTCTGCGACTTCACTATCTCGCAAAAGGAGGCGGCGCGGCGGCGGAACGAGAGAGTGAGAGATCTTCCGTCTCGGCAAGAAAAGAAAGAGCCATCATTTTGTTATTATAAAAACTGTTAAGTGTTAAATAAATAAAAATAATAAATGAGTGCTGTAAGTTATATAAGAACACATTTCATTTACGTAACTACTTGAAATTTTTATCAACTTGTCATTGAAAATCTCATAACAACTAGTGCACGCGCACCCAACCGCCCGCGGGGTTGTCGCATTATTAAAACACAGTCACTATATGAGTCGTCTATTATCAAAGGCGGCAATCTGTACATTTGGACAAAAAAAAATTATTGATATGTCAATACAGATTTATTTGAATATAATCGTCTCCTTCAAAGAATACGGTTCAAAACCTGCATTAAATAAAGGTTAATAGTTAACCTGTTATTTATCTAAGATGTCGTTCCGAAGAGTTTTGTGACTGCCAATGGAATACAAAGTCAATAATTCGTTTTTCTGATTTACCAATCATTGTCCAAAAGTCAGATTGCCGCCTTTGATAATAGTCGACTCATATTAAAAAAAAAAAAACTCGTATATAGAATTAATAATCATTATAGAATTTAATATTATTCGTTATTATCCTTTATCGAAAAGAGATCATCGTTATTCTGCTTTTATAAGGAGAAATAAATAAATATTTTAAAAACATTTCGATTCTAACCAGATGAATATTAATAAGTCTGCTTTGATTGATATTATTATTTGTTTTTCACGTACCACGTGCAAATTATTGCCTTTAAAATTTCAATGGCAGTCGCACCGCTGCCTCTTAATGAAGTTTGATTGTACGTCTAATCTAATGTCATAGTAGACTTCAGGTTTAAAACTGTAATAAATCAGTGGGCGACACGATAATTCAATATGACATTAAATTCTTATAAGTTACTTAAGTGCACTTTGATTAAAGCATATTATTAAATTAATTATAGAGCAATAAGTGAGACTTGGACTTTAAATTGTAAAACACGATTTAGATAAATTTTTGATGACCGTTTGATAATACATTCGATTGAGATGTAGAACATATTATAATATAGAACATAAGGTGTGACGTAACAAAATTTTTGTTGGTGATTGCTTACGCCCTACAAGCTTTTTGTATTGCAAAACTGAAAAAGGTGGGTATTGGTATTATAGTTATCCCCTAAACAATTAATACCAACCAGGCCGCCAACAATCCGTTCACTGGTGGTAGGACGTCTTGTGAGACCGCGCGGGTAGGTACCACCACCCTGCCTATGCAGTAATGCGTTCCGCTTAGAAAGCTGAGGTGTACTGTAAAAACTGAGACCTTACTCATGTCTCAAGGTGGGCGGCGGCATTTACGTTGTATGTGTCTATGTACTCCGGTAACCACTTAACACCAGATGGGTCGTCAGCTCGTCCAACCATCTACGCAATAAAATAATAATAATACATTCGGTTTTCTTTATGCAGGTAGCCCTATCATATGATAAGATAAGCGGTATTACGTGTTTTATTTGCACAAAGGCCTTGGAAGTCTAGTCTATACTGCAGACTTCATATACTAAGCGTTTTGTCTGTCATTTGTCCATTGTTAAATGTAATGACCCAAACTCCGCAGCTGCGTTAGCGGCCAAATGAAAATTTGTTCATTGACCTGAGTGCACTTAATTCCGACGCGCCTGTCCAAATATTCTATTTAATTTTATGAATCATGCGAATTACCTATACGAATGAGGCGTTTTATTAGCTCTCACAAATTATCTAAAACAATATCCTAATTAGCGGGAAGTAATGGAGCAGTTCGATTTTGGAGGATTTGATTTATTGAATAAGTCATTTTCATTTCCGGTGAAATAATGTAGATAATATTTCCAAATTGATTTTTTATATACCGGATCGCTTTGTCTGAAAGAGACAGCAATAAAAACAGCCAAAAGCGTTTTCATCTGAAAATTTTCCAGGTTAACGACCCTTTGACATTCAGGATTATTAACTGACAACGCAATTAGTAGTTTCTAGATAAGGAACTCGGATATTCATCGAGATAAAACGGCGATAAGTAGATTAGCGGCCGTTTTCAATAACCTATCTATCCCTAGTTTCGGTTACTAAAGATAGACAAATCTATATTTTTGTCCTTACTTACGTTCCAATAACCTATCGACGGGCAGCAGTTCCTATCGGATTTATCTATCCATCGTCGGGAGGACGGATAGCCTGCTAAAGATAGAACGCTCATACAAATCGTGCTTACTTCCGTTTCAATATGAGTTTTAAATAACTCTCCGGTAGGCGGCGCTATCTCTAGTATGGGCATTCGCTTATCTGTCAAAATCGGCCGGTTACATGTTTATCTTTCGAAAGTAAATCGCTATAATTTAATAATTGTTTCTCTTCATATTGGCATATTGTAGCAGTGATGATAGTGATATGGAATTATTTCAAATGATAATGGATTGTGATGCAGATAGTGATAGTGAGGCCGATATCATATGGTTAGGAAAATAAAGATCGTCTGAATTACATGGCGAAGATCAATAATTACGAATTTGACTATAGATTTCTGAGCAAAGGTGTTGTGAATGAATTGATTAATTTAATGAGACCATATTTGAGTGTAACGTCAAAAAGGTAAGATAAATTTTAACCATAAAAGTACTCGTTATTACAACTTATATTTGTTTATAGCAATAGCAAAATTATACCTAATTTTTGTTGTGTTACAAAATCACACTCAACAGGAATTCTATAATACTGCTGGATTCCCATGGTGCCCTAAATGACATTCATATACTAATACTATAACCTGGTATTTACCTTCATTCTTATTACACACTGATACCTCTACATTTTATATTTGTGTTACAGATTCAAATATAGGAGAGGAATTTAGAAATAGAAAAAGAGTATTTTGAATGTGTAATTTGTGTGCAATGCATCATTGATGTTTCAAAATGTTATTGCTTGATGGCCTGGGTCTACTCATGATACAACTATAATTAACCATTCCGATTGAAAAGGTATTTCTTATTTATATTACCTTATTTATATTATTATTATTATATATTATTATTATATTTTTATTTATTTATATTATATATTTAGGTGTTTATATGAATTTAATATGACACTATTATAATAAATTATCTACATATCAAGAGAACATTGATAACAAGGTGGACTTGGAAATTGCTATTTGCTTGCCGATAGAGGCTATCCCCACAACCCTATCTTTTAACGTGATTAATTAACCCACATACTCAATCGGAACGATTTAAAATGAATCACATATTAAAACAAGAAATACTATAGAGAGGTAATCTTTTTTTTTAGTTAAGAGCTTGTTATACTGTATTGTAAAATAATTTAAGCGAATAATGTACAATTTTCAGATGCATTGGTGTTTGTAAAAGAAGACTCCCTGTATATCATTGAAAAGTAGATTAAAACTAGAAAATATGCAAGCTGTTATTATAGCTGCCATGCTGCATAATATCGTCAGAAGTATGAATTTAGAAGAATTAGAATCAGAAATTTCAGTCGCAGATACATTACAGGAAAATAATATAATTGTTCGTAACAATTTTTCAAAACTTACATCTGAAATACAACTATGTACTTATAAATAATTGCTTCCAAAGATAATTTATAAAATAAACTCCAAAGATAATTTGACTATTTTTTATTTTCCAAAATGATAATTACATGGTAGTTAGTACATGCAAGATATTTAATTTAGAATTTGTACATATACTTAAAAAACTATCTAACATAAAATTATTATTGCCTACTTAATTTATGAAATTTAATATACCTTTTAAGTAATTTTTTAAATTATCTAAATCTAACTTAACTTTTGCTACAACAATCTCCTTTTCTTTATTTTCCAAGTCAAGTCTCTTTTTTGCTATTAGATATTCTGCTAATGCATTGTCCCTATGCTAGCCTTGCATTTCTTTTCTTCCATCTTGTTTCCGCTTGGCTGTAAAAGTGTTAAAAATATTATATGTGACCTACAACAATGTGCATGCTTTATCCAAAATTTCATCTGCAATCCTTACCACCTCCAGCCTGTAACAAAGAGCATAATTATTTCAAATACTACGGCAACCTGAAGAAAAAATCATGTTTATCAATGTGTTATTAGAGACAAACAATCAACTAATTATACTAACCTTACTAAGGTTGTTTCTTATGTTGCCGTAGCGTTCTTTAAGTTTTCCCATTTTAGTCGAAGCTGCGATGGAGTTCGTGGGAAACGACGAATCGACGAATTAAAATCATTTGCCAAGCCTGCTCCTTCAATTTATTGTTTGTGGCATTTGTTGCCTTATTATTGAAATGTTTTTTCGCCGCCACAAGTTCTGCTAGAATCATCGTCTCATCTTTTGTCATGGGTGCTGCCTTTCTTGACTGAAAAAGATATATTTTCTAAACTTGAACTCAAAGTTTTCAAAGTAAAATTATTATTATCAATGTAGTTCATAGATACTTACAGAATTCATTTTATTTCACTGTAGCTCTTTAATTATAAACACACTTAGAATTATAAACGAAAGTTTTAAAACGTTTTGGAGGTAAGTCATCATCTAATATAGTAGGTAAACAATAGAAAAACAAACAAAAGAAACTGATCACTGCTTATTGGCAAACGGACTGTCAAAACGTTTCGTTTCATAATTTCGACTAGGATAAAAATAGCAATACGTCCAATTTAAAAAAATCTACATATGTTTTTATTACTTTTTGTTATAAACAAATGTGTTTATGATAGTCTACAATATGCTGGTTAAATTATAGTTATAATTTAGAATAAAATAAAATAAGTCTTGAACCTGATGTTGTTTCGTATTTGTAGTAGAACGAAACGTATCAAGAGGCTCGGATAAATCGGAGGGAAGAAGCTATCTACTGTTGGTTAAAGAGAGATAGCAATTATCCGTGATTGTGAAACGCAAACTAAGGATAGATACGCTCTTGCTGATATTCGGAGATAGCTATCTATCCGAAAACTCAGATACGTTATTGAAAACGGCCGTAGATAAACATGCTCGTTACTGGTGGTAGGACCTCTTGTGAGTCCGCACGGGTAGGTATCACCACCCTGCCTGTTTCTGCCGTGAAGCAGTAATGCGTTTCGGTTTGAAAGGTGGGGCAGCCGTTGTAACTATACTGAGACCTTAGAACTTATATCTCAAGGTGGGTGGCGCATTTACGTTGTAGATTTCGATGGGCTCGAGTAACCACTTAACACCAGGTGGGCTGTGAGCTCGTCCACCCATCTAAGCAATAAAAAAAATTAGATTCTTGTCAATTTCTGTTTCCAAATGCTCGTGCCTGAAAACTCTTTTTCAACGGCCATCAATTAAAAAAAAAACTTTGCAACTTTTGGCGGGAACGCAAGGAGCGAAATTGCGTGAATTATTTTATTTTGTTAACTTAGTGTTTCAACGTGTAATAATCGTGGTTTTTAACCTTTCACATCTCTGAAAATCTGAAATATATAATAATAGAAGTTTTTTTTTAACTCGAAACTGGCAACAATGGTATCGCAAGCAGCCAGTTGGCATATTACGGACAAAAAGAAGAATCTATACAACGATTAGTATTTCCACTTCATGTTCTATTTGATACATGCCACAGAAGCACAATTATTACTATTGTAAATTGAATATAATCATGGGCAGATATTAGGTAAGATTCTGATTTTTTAGTTTTACCAAAGTCACAATATTTCATAATTCTTTTTTTATTCTATGTTTTATTGTTGTTTTGTTTCCGCTGATTCCTTAATTCGCACGTACATTTCATAAATAGGAAATAATATTATGTTGCCGTTTTTTTTCTCTCCTACCTATGCTGATAGCCTTGAGAGGCTATTTCAGCTTCGTCCTAACATGTAGGTGAGCTCACGGGGCTCAAACCGGAGTGTTGCTAACACTGGCCCTAGCAAGAGCCGTGCTTCGCAGAATCTACCACCGGATCGGAAACGCGACCCACTGAGAAGATCCGGCTAGAAACTCAGTGGGCTGTTTCTGTGGGTTGAGTTGCCGTAGTTTAAGTACAGTGAATATGACCAAACTCATTTTCTAGTGAAATTCATTTTCATGTTCTATAAATCGGAGTGCCAGTGGCGGATGGCGATTATCGATGCTGGTACCATGTTTTACTATAACCATCCCCAACCCCCCGTAA
Source organism: Bombyx mori (assembly GCF_030269925.1). Lineage (NCBI taxonomy): Eukaryota > Metazoa > Arthropoda > Insecta > Lepidoptera > Bombycidae > Bombyx > Bombyx mori. Next base: position 12,762,827 of record NC_085109.1, on the reverse strand, counting down.
TACTAATGCTAATGGCGTCACAAAAATAGATAATATTATTGTTCAAATTCTTATTGTTCACTTAGATTCCAATGAAAAATAATCTTATCAAACCCTATCATATCTTTGCTGAATAGTAATCCTAATCATACAATGTATGCCGCAAAAATAGACATGCACAGGTAAATAATTCTTACTTTTCTGAAAGTATACATTAATGATCGTAAAAGTTTCCTTAAATCATCAATAACAACTTTATACCATTATTTTAAAAACAGTTACATTTATTATAGCAGAGTTTCAACTCAAGTAGATATGAGACAAATGCCTAGAACGATATCTTTCCGTGCTATGTACGGGAGTTCGGTCTGGCCTTCTTATGGCTATTCTTATACTGGATACAGCTGCACGGAGCAAGGATTTCATGCTCACTTTGAACCATGACCATGTAGATTTTTGCGGTAGGCAGCGGCTTGGCTCTGCCCTTGGCATTGCTGAAGTCCATGGGCGACGGTAACCACTCACCATCAGGTGGGCCGTATGCTCGTCTGCCTACAAAGGCAATAAAATAAAAAATAAAAAAAGATTTCAAGACAATGATTTTCAATAATTAAAAAAACAAAAAAAATATTATATATGTCGGAGACGGTCATTAGTTTGGTAGTTAAACGAAACGCAGCACGATTCTCGAGAGATGGCAACAGGATTGCGGCATCGTCAGAACTCGGCTAATTTCGTGCTACGACAGAGCCTAGCCGATGGAGGCGCGTAGACGCCATCACATTTACCAACCAGCCTTCTTGAAGAGCGGTGCCTCCGTCCTAAGAACTGTCATTCGTTTTCGTTTGCTAAGGTCAAGAGGAGATTTCTAAATTGTTCTAAGACAGCAAACGTGCTTGGTGTACTCAATATTTCACTTAGCTCGATCACCCTATCCGCCCCTACAATGTCTGACGATGGTGTTAATAATTGTGGCTTCTCCGGCATATATATATTTTTAGATATCAAAAAGTAGTTGTTGGGTAATCGTGATCATCTTCCGCCTTTTGGTATCCATTGCTGGGCACAGGCTTTCCCTTTTGTTATGCCATAATGTTCGATCGCCCACCATATTATCGAAAAGTCTGAAATCCAATTAATGAAATAAAAACGCGATAAAGACCGATAAAAGTCTGTTTGTTCAGTACAATAATAAAATTGTTGACTTATGATGATAATTTTTAATCAATAAAGTTTTATGTTGATTAGGACATTAAGGACCTATCTGAAGAGTTGTTATGTAAATATTTGCTCATAGCCCTTATGTAATAGAAAAAAAACATTAACTAAATGATATTATATTTTGTTAGATACAATTTGCGACGCCGCGCCGCAGTGATTTTTTTTGTTAAAAAAAGGGACATCTTCAGAAAGACACGCTGTGCGCCAATGTGATATTTCTAGACTTAATTCCTATTAAGAACAAGTCGATGACTGGTTATGACTTTTAGAAAAATTTAAATAATCCTTCGATAATAGTTTTTTTTTTTAACAGAACCTAATCCTAGAAAATGAATAAAAGGTTTAAAAAAATCGGTTTTTATGTTTATGTTAGGAAGTTTTCTTTTTTTCTTATTTTATTATCTAAATAAATATCTGGAACGATCAATCAGTAAGGGCTATAAATTTGTTTATTCGCTTAGAAGGCAGAGGGCATTAGTCGTAGCCTCACTTGAAAGGTATTAACCCTAAAAACAATGATCGCTCGTACCTGTGTTCACGGATCACTGACATAGCCGCCAAACCGTCCAAAATATCGAAGGCATCATAAAGTTAGACATAACAATTAAAAGCGTAAACATTTTAATCAATATTCATTTATTACAACGCATCAAATTCGGTGGCAGTTACAATTTTAGACAACAAATTGCCAAACCCATTCTCATGTTACACGCGAACCTTTATATACTCGACGGAATACCGTTACGAAACAACATTGGGTTTTGAAGCCATCACGAATTGCATTGCCATGTGTGAGTGGTCGTTGGAGAACGAAAACGGCGGTATGAACGCGATTTGGCTCGGACATTTAACGCGTAGTTCCGAGCATTTCCCGCGCGCTTCGATCGTGACTATTAGCTTCGGAAGAAAAGAATTTCACAAATTTTTATGTCACTTCATGAGTAATTTTATAAATTTCTGTATAAAATGAAACTGAATTTAAAATATATTCTGTTGACTGCCAGCAATAAGCGAATACAGAGATTTTGGCACAACACGTGTGTACCAATTGGGATATAACTTTCTGAATTGCTGATTAGGGTCGCGGCCCAAGTCACTGCGCTCCAAGATCAACCACCATTTGTGGCGTTCTCCATCGCAGCAAACCTGATTGATGTGATCATGCCACTTGCAACTAGACAAAAAAAAATTGCTATAGCAAATTAGATGTTTCATTAGAAAATATCTTACCGAAATTATTAACTGAAAAGCCTCTTAGAAATGGTAAGTTAATCAAGATTATTTGCAACTTTTTTTTCTACCTAAGCTGGTAACCTAAAAGGCTTATGCTTATGCCAGCGTAACCGGACGAGTAGGTGAGCTCACGGTGCTCTATCCTGAGGACGTTGATAACACTAGCCCTAGCAAGAACAGTGCTTCGCAAAGTCTACTACCGGATCGGAAAAGCAGCCCACTGAGAAGATCCGGCGAGAAACTCAGTGGGCTGTGTCTGTGAGTTAATTTACTCGCCGAGCCCTTCGTCGCAGGCGGCGTGTTCGACGAGGATAACCGCAACGAGCATCCTTGACATATATGAACATAAATTTACGATCTCCATCAAAATACAACAAAACCAGCACGAAATGACGTAAACGTGACAATTTTCCTTCGGCTACTCATAATTCTCCCGATGTTATCATGGGGGGTGACGATTCCGTGAATCCTGGGTAAGCTGCCAAATCACCATGGTGGCACGTGGCGACCACACTTATGTGACTCACACGCAGTAACTCGTGCCAGTGCCAAAAAATTCTAAGTATTCGATATGACAGCTCTGATGAAATATACTGAAGGGTGATCAAACTATCCGAAGACATGGGACGAAATTAATCGACCTAATAATCGTTTGGCTATGGCCAAACGATTATTAGGAATTTTAATTTTACTACATTACAGAACACCTTTTCCCAAGATCATGCAATATTATTGTTGTTATGCATAAAAACTGTACATCCGAATCTAGATTAAGAACTTATCCGGTAATATCGATGATCGTGAATTTTAGACCGTTATCGTTTTTTGTATGTTTGAGTGATTACTGGCTCGGAGGTCTTTCCAGTTTTACCAGGACAGGTGGGCGAGCAAAGGCTCAGCCAGGAGTCATTTTTTTTATTGCTTTTATAGGTGGACGATCTCACAGCCCACCAGGTGTAAAGTGGTTACTAAAGCCCATAGAAATCTACAAAGTAAATGCGCCACCCACCTTCTAAGGTCTAAGGTCTCAGTATAGTTACAACGGCTACCGCACCCTTCAAACCGAAACGCACTACTGCTTTACGACAGAAATAGGCGGGGCAGTGGTGCCTACCCGTGCGGACTCACAAGAGGTCCTACCACCAGTAATATTGATGTAAATTGGGGACCCGAATACAGAACGATTAATTTTGATTTATTTGACTATCCATGTTTCAGTTGATTCTAATATACAGTTGTTCAAATAATGAAAATATCTTTTCAGAATGTCTGCGTTACGTTTATCTTTATTGTTTGTCTAGACAAAGTCTGCATGTTTTTGTTCAAAGTACCTACACATTTGTACATTGTAATTATTCGACCAAACACATTCGTTAAATAGCATCTATACGCTTTGGAGGCATCGTACCGTGAATATAACCACTGTTAAAACGAGAATGTCTCATCTTAATAATGAAACTGGTGATATTGTTCCGAGGAAATCTATGGTTTTAATTTTAATTAAAGACTATTACGTAGGTAGGGCCTGTTGTGAGTCCGCGCGGGTAGGTACCACCGCCCTGCCTATTTCTGCCGTGAAGCAGTAATGCGTTTCGGTTTGAAGGGTGGGGCAGCCGTTGTAACTATGCTGAGACCTTAGAACTTATATCCTCTAGGTGGGTGGCGTATTTACGTTGTAGATGTCTATGGGCTCCAGTAACCACTTAGCACCAGGCGGGCTGTGAGCTCGTCCACCCATCAAAGCAATAAAAATAAAAAAGTATTACGTTTTTGCGCACGAATCTGGCATTGTCGACATGAAAGAGATATCAAAGTTAATATATCGCACATGCGATGCTATAATAAGTAACTTATGCAATTTTTGTTAACATTGAATTGAGTATGAGAAAATATATTTTTTAATAGTTATTAGTAAGACGAGAGAGATGTTTTCTTTTACTGATGAAGTTTAAAGTTGTAGTTTAAATATTACGATTTTATTTCTATAGCCTAGTAGAATTAAATAAGAATTATATAATAAGATATTAAATTTTCCAACGTTTCTCCTGAAAAATTACATAATTTGCATAACGTCGCTGTCAAATCAAAATCTGCTATGTGCAAAAACTCTATTTTGAATTAACGAGTAAAAACATTTTCGTATAAAATTTTATATGAAAGTGATTTTTTAAGAACTATATCAAATGAAAGCTATAGATAAATATGAAAGCTATAGACACATAACAGTTTTTTTTTATACTATAGATAGGGCTGTGAACTATACGAAAAGGCCAAAAAGTAACAATCTCAAAAAGTGTAAATTTTTTTTTTTTTTTTAGCAGATTTTGTTTTGACATCGACTATAAGTAACTTATGTGCGATATGACGTTTGATTCTTGAATTTGATTAAGTTACCAGCGAGTTAGGCAGATGTCTGGGCCTGCCGGGAACGTATTAAAAACCAACCTAAACTCAAAAACAAATCTTCGGCCAGCGTTCAGAATAAGATGTCGGAATACACTCGTTTTCGGTGTCGAAATTATGTCGACTGTCGAATCTTGGGGTACTTCCAGCACCAGCAAATAGAGTGAAGACTAACTAATGCAGCGATTCAAGACGCGACCAGAGGATTTTTTTACGTAGCATTAAAAGGATAAATTTGACAAATTGCATAATTAATGAGGGCTATAATTCTTTGCGCCCGCGGTCTGCTAGCAACACCTTGCAGATCGTCAAGTCCCACATACCCCGCGCGCCCACGAAGTCCTACGAGGTCCCCGCGCCTTAGGGGAGCGTCGTAGGAGAAAGAAAAAAAAAACCGTATTGTGAGCCCTCATAACTGCTACTATGCTTTAAAGAAAAACAATAGCCTAATATCGAAGGATTAGTCGAAGTCTCAAATGTCATAATAGCTTGGCACAAATTGGACCGCATGATTGCCTATCTGTTCAGCATTAAGGTAAATTTCGTATAAAACACAAACCGAACTATATAAACTTCCTCTACAAAACACATTTAACTTTCCACAAAAACTTCTCATCACACAAACAAGAAATTCTCAAAAGCGATTATTATTATGAGCGCTTCGAGTAAATTAATAATTCTCGAACCACTAATTTTGATTGCCGACGAGCCGCTTCAGTTTCTGGCAAGCTTACAAAACTTCGCAATAAAACTATAGATAATTATCGAAGTTAAAATCAAAACAATACGTATCGTTTTCGTTTATATATGAAAGCATTGATTGATTTCGTTTAGTAGCCGATAAACATCAAGATACGAAGGCTGCGAAGTTGTCTAGAAAATTATTTTGGAGAAGTTCTAGATACTATGCTGGTTTCCTGACGCTTATGGAAAGTACGAATGCCATTTTCCACAAATCGCGAGTGATCTATTTCTTTGTGAGAGAAAAAAAGACAGTGTTAGCAGTTCCAGCATACTGTCAACACTACAGCTCACACACAACTCAGTACCTCTCCTTTCCCCAAATTATATTGTTAAAAATCAAGAAGTGTTAAGAAGTGTACTATTTAAAAAAAAGGTGATAATCTGTAATTAGTGTCTTTGCGAGCAAATATATCTGAGGTCAATGCGGCTCAAGCGATAAGTGCTAATTTTTATAGACACGTTTTAGTAAATAAAATTTGAGGGTTTTATTTGGGGTTGCTAGAGAGACGAGCCTCCTTGGGAAGCAAGCGGCTTTGGTTTCTCTCCGGATCTTCTCAGTGGGTCGCGATCCCGATCCGGTGGTAGATTCAGCGAAGCACTGTTCTTGATAGGGCTAGTGTTAGCAAGTTCTCCTAGGTTGTGTTCCGTGGACTCACCTACCAAACTGTGCGTAGCTAGAATAGTCCCTCGAAGCTACCAGCGATTAGTTAGGAGAAAAATATAAGCGGCTGTACTGTACCGTTCTAATGCAATGTAAAGGGTGTAAACTGCCCTTTATAAATAAAACAAGTTAATTCCGATTTCGCATAGGCGAAATAGGTAATAATAATAAATCGAATAGGACTATGCGAAAGCAAAACAATCTTAGCCGATGGCAAATGAAAAGAAAAAAAAAAATAGTATGTACTTAAATATGAATTAAGGTTGTTAATAAAGGCTTCTTTATCTTTATCTTTAATTCCGATTTTACTCCGTATATTGTCACAAGAGTCTGACGTGTCGGGTGGGCTATGTACGACTGACCATATCAAGCGATGTACAAACCGCATACGCTACTAAACTGCGCCCCTACACCGGTAAGCATACTTATCAGCCCATGGACGTCCACTGCTGGACATAGGCCTCCCCCAAGCCTCGCCACAAAGACCGGTCCTGCGCTGCCTGCATCCAGCGGATCCCCGCGAACCTCAATAGATCGTCGGCCCATCTTGTGGGAGCCCTACCGACGCTACGACTTCCAGTACGCGATCGCCACTCAAGAGCTTTCTGGCCCCAACGGCCATCCGTAAGCACACGGTAAGCATAAACTTTGGTAAAGCTGTTTTTTATTCTATTTCATAGTTACTTTCAACAAAAGGAAATTCTCTCTCAGCGTATAAAACTGTAACGTCATTATTGATCATTTAATACGTCACGTCGGTCACGGAACATCATCGTAAATCGTGTAATGGGAACGCGTCGAGCTCCGCGATAATCCAGGTGCACTAATGAATCATTACCTTAACGGCCAAGATAAACGACATAAACGGACAGTCGGCCATCTTTGATCGCGGAAACACAGATAATAATAAATCTGGCTATTTGTAAGGAAAGCAGGGATCGAGGAAGATTTCGGACAAAAGACATTTTTTTTTTTTTTTTTTATTGCTTAGATGGATGCACGAGCTCACAGCCCACCTGGTGTTAGTGGTAACTGGAGCCCATAGACATCTACAACGTAAATGCGCCTCCCACCTTGAGATATAAGTTCTAAAGTCTCAGTATAGTTACAACGGCTGCCCCACCCTTCAAACCGAAACGCATTACTGCTTCACGGCAGAAATAGGCAGGGTGGTGGTACCTACCCGTGCGGACTCACAAGACGACCTACCACCAGTAAAATGTATCTACCACCAATAAAAACAAACTCCGTAATAATATTGTGTTTAATACGTATTTAATTTTCACAGAGCTTATGACAGTAATAAACAGTAGCGTACGTATAGACTTTTTGGACCCCAGGAAAATGGAGGGTAGTCTATTAAGAAAATAAATGTTAGAAGTGAATTCGACATCCAAATGGTGGATTTTGTTTCAAGCGAAATAAAACTGAAATTACAATTGTATTTTTAATTTCACATCGTAATTAAACACAACAAAACCACAATACACAGAGTCTGTTTTTATGGTGGAAGATAAATAACGGATGTATCATACACAATTAAAAAATTAAAGTGGAAATGGATAAGTCTATATATAACATATTAAATGACTTATTATTTGTTAAATGATAAATAATAATGAAATGATAAATAATAATGATTAATATAAAAAAAAATTAAATTAAATTAATTAAATTATTACTTACTAAATGACTTATATTATTGCTTCTTAAAAAACAGAAAAATGGGCTAAATTAGTAACTGAATTTGTAACCTCGAGAGGGGAAAAGTTTAAAAGAACGACTGTTCCAAAGCTGGGTGGGTAGACGACATAAAGGCCATTGCAAAAATAATATAACTAGTATGTAAATGTTACGTCAGTAAACATTTAAGTACGATTTTAATTTATTATCAAATTATATTACAACGAACCTACCATAGGGAAATATAATTTACAAATTTAAATAACATGGAAAATCAATTAATTTATTTTAATTGTTTGGTTCGGAAATTTTAATTGGAAATGAGTAGTTACGTAATTAGATTAAATACTTATTTAAATATAACTTATATTTAGACGGTGTCGAATATATCGTATCTCTAAATTAAAACAACAGTTGTATACAACAAAAATACTTTTTTTTATTGCCCTGGTAGGCAGACGAGCATACGGCCCACCTGACGGTGAGTGGATACCGTCGCCCATGGACTTCAGCAATGCCAGAAGCAGAGTCAAGCCGCTGCCTACCGCTTAATACTCTCCACAAGCCTCGTTTGAAGAAGGACATGCCATAGCGCTCGGGAAACACCGTGGAGGGGAGCACCATAGCCGGATGGTACGTGGCAAAAAAGATCTCTGGAAACGCACTGTGGATGACCGCAGTGGCTCCAATTAGTATGGGTGAACTCTACTCCGGTGGCGGGCGGTGCGATGGTAAAAACGAGATGCCGGTATCATCTCGAAAATATGCAAAAATAGTTGGTAGGCTATACATAGTTTTGGGAAGGCTGATCAACATTGTTGTCGTAATGGCTAATAAAAGTGTTGTTAATTTGTTAAAAAAAACAATGAAATAACTTGACTAAGTTCACTATCGAATACATTGTATACGTATTTTGTAAATTGTATATTGAAATTTTTCATAAGAAAAAAAAAGGCAATAAAATGAACGCGTGGAACATAAAACAAGTATCAAAATCGATCTCCATTTGTGAGGAATTTACTCAAGAGTTATTTCTCTTGGCAATTTTTTCTGTTACAATTCATTCGAAATGTTTCGATCTGTAGTCGAAGGCACAAAACAAAAGAAATGTTATATAAAAGTTTCCCCTCAATCTGCGCTTATGAAGAACTTTGAAGGAAGCTCAAGGTTATATTTAATACTACGAACTCAGAAATTAGCAGTACTTGTTTAGTTCTTTGGGAGGCTTAACAATAAAGAGAAGATCTTCCACCGAGCGGGTGAAATTGCTCGGTAGACCGACGGTCCTCATGTTATTGTTCGAAACTTGTATATATCCAAGCTTATCATGAAAAAGTCGTAAGCGAGATTCAGGCATCTGTCAAATATCTTGTGTTAAATGATAGCTACCGCCACAATTCAATAAAAACGATTGTTCTTCAATTGCTATGTGGATATATAAAGTGTATATATGAGTCGTCTATTATCAAAGGTGTCAATCTGTGCATTTGGACAAAAAAATGTTATTGATATGTCAATACAGATTGATTTGAATATAATCGTCTCCTTCTAAGAATACGGTTCAAAACCTGCATTAAATAAAGGTTAATAGTTAACCTGTTATTTATCTAAGATGTCGTTCCGAAGAGTTTTGTGACTGTCAATGGAATACAAAGTCAAAAATTCGTTTTTCTGATTTATCAATCATTGTCCAAAAGTCAGATTGCCGGCTTTGATAATAGTCGACTCATATATTACTTCAGATTCTACGGAACAAGTGATGCTCCACTGACGCTCCAGTGAAGATAATAGAGAATATGGCATCCACTCCATACGGTGTTCGTAACTAAATTATAATAATAGTGTCATATAAAAACGAAGCGCAAAGATACAATACCGAACACATTACAAATGCGTAATAATATGACACGCGACCGGTCCAACTGAAATTTAAATTGTTTAATTAATATAAAAGTCTATAAATCACGCCCTCAATTACAACAAAACGTAGGGATCATTGACACCGAAATTGATACGATACGCAACGGGAATCTGTAAAAAAAAACCAAGGATAATGTTAAGTACATCAATACGCCCCGAATTACGCACCTCCTTATTTTTATTTGAAGTCGGCTTACAAAAGGAAATTCGCGGGAACGAAAAAGGAAATTCTAGGGCGCGTTAAACATGATATAACAGTTTAGAAAATTTCAATTATATTTCGAATTTGACAACGCTGTTTTTAAGTACTTTATTAAGTTCTTAAACTAATCTGTGGTTATTAGACCCTGTTATTGTTAAAAACAGTACACTCGATTATATTTATCCGTTGCTCAATTTTTCATCAACTCCATCAATGATTATAACTAGGTACTTTTACGGTTTAATCTCCTGTTTATTTTTGTCATATTATGTCAATTTAAAGTTTACGTGCTCGTACAGAATCTTACGCGATTCATGACGAAAAATTAATACATGTAAACATCGAAAATAATATTTAATCTTATCTTATACCTTTAAACAAGCAATTCTTGTATATCGTGAGCTCACCTACCCGTTCACGCGAAGTTGGAATAGCCCCTTAGACTACCACTGATTAGGTAGGAAAAAAATATCACTTCGAAAAAGTTTTCCTATATATCCGGACAATTGAACTGCGGCTTTAAGAAATATAAAATTGGCAAAACCCTTATCTTATACCTTTAAACGAGCAATTCTTGTATATCAATTCTTGTATTCAATCTGAATCTCGGAAACGGCTCCAACGATTTTCATAAAATTTAGTATACAGGGGATTTCGGGGCCGATAAATCGATCTAGCTACGATTTATTTTCAGAAAATGTTGTTTTATTCGTGTTTTTAATAATCAACTCTTCCCGACATCTATTGGCGAATAATAATACTATTTTTCTTAATTGAGGGAAACTGACCGCTTTAAAGACACAACAAGATGGCGTTATCAAAAAAAAAAAAAAACTGAGCAAAGCTCGGTCACCATCTAGTAACAAGAAACAAAGGCGGGCTTAAGCCGTAAACTTAGCTTTAATTATATCTACGAGTCACGAGAGCCGTATAGAGTACAATAACATCATCAAGGTTTCCAAAGACTGCTGTCGCATTCATTGAAAACGGTCTTCGATCCAAGAAAACCCGGGGAAATACCATCGAACCCGTTAACTTCGAAACAAAAGCACAGCCTGCATCACAAGTGTGCGTTAAAATGTGTATGTACTGAAGAAGTTATCTGGAATGGCCGTTGACACGTCGGCGGCAGGTAGCTGCAGCACCCCGGAGTCGGTACCCACTTTGGCAGCACTCCAACAATTCCTGCACTATTATTAGGAATGCACACAATCGCAAAATTATCTCTACCGTCGTCGCTGCCATTACGAGTGACCATTGTCGAGCTCTGTATACCCGATTGGCGGTAAAAACAATGTTGCCGAGCGTATTACGGACGGGAGCAGGTGTATCGAAATAACGCCCGATTATTTGCTTTAGCTAACGTTTTAGTATTGCTCATTTGGAACGTTAATATTAGCTCTCAGAAGTGGTTTTAGCGTATTCGATTTGAGCAAATTCTTAATAGTGGTCGTATTTTTCGGCTCAACGTTAGACTGATTTAATGCTATCAGAATGCGGCTTATGTGGAACCAAGGCTTATTGTTGATATCATCGGCGTCATCACTTGTTATAAATTGAAAATATGATCGAACCAGATCAAAGTTCGCCCAAAGACAGTTGTACTGTAAAAAATGAGAACTTAGGACTCATGTCTGGAGATGAGTGGCGGCATTTTCACTTAACACTAGGTGGGTCGTGAGCTCGTCTACCCAACCCATATAAGCAATTAAAAAAAGGCAAGATCCTAGTGATGCGCTGTAAAGTAAGTCGACGATGCTGTATTGTTAATACGTCCTTAAGTTACTCGATGATTTCTCTTGAACTGAACGAAATTTGAATACGTGTGGTTTTTGTCAAACAAATACGGGATTTTTCTATAATTCGGCGACACTGGTTTACCCTCCATGATTTTCTTTAAGAAACGATTGCCAATTGCCTCTTTGACGGTATCAAGACATTTTCGAATCAGTCATACGTTTGCTGCCCTCGATAATGCATCCCGATACGCGATCTCAGGATAAACTAACATCACTAGAGGTCCCGCAGTAGTCGAAATTCGACTATAATTAATTGGAATTGTAAGTTTGTACACTATTATGATTGTATTTTATACTTCTATAATCACAAATTTCGCCAAGGCTACACCATAAAAAATATTAACAAAGACAAACAATATTTAATCTATTCTCAATTTGACAACAGACGTCAAGAACAAAAGTTTGACAATAAATAGAATGCATGCGTGTGTGCGTCAAATACATGGTATGTAGTGTGTGTAATGTTTTCTTTATTGATTTACTGTATATTTTACGCATTATTTTAAAAAAAAATAGCATTGTGCACTTCTTCTCTATATTCTCTATAAGTGTGGAAAATTTCATACTCCTCCGTCCGCGCAATTTTCGTAAAAAGGGATACAAAGTTTTTGCTTCACGTATTAATATATAGATTAATGCGATAATAATTGTTTAAGTATTACGTCCGAGTTAAACACAGTAATACTTGTGCTATAACATAGTGAGTATGTGGTGTTGTGATAAAACAATGCAATATCGCGCACGTGTCGTCCCGTCACGTGTGTTCACGCCGAGACGGAAAACATTCATATGAGTCATGACGATTATCATTACGCTATTGAAAAGTTGTTCTCTTGCGTGTATTCAGAAACTGTCGTTTTTGGTCGTAAATGACCAGGAGTCTATAGACACATTCGCGATTCAAGGTATTCACGCCGACACCTTGAGATTAGACAATCAAATCTTTGTCGCATTATAATAAGGCTCAAACTACAATTTTCAGAAATGAATGGTGACACTTATGCCCTTATTCTGCGATGGGAACGATTTTATATTATTTGTTTTAATCATTTTTATTAACCCTGATTCCGGTAGATTAAAAACTACATATTATTAAGTAAACATAATTATATAATATTAAGTAAACATACTAATTATATTAAGTAAGCGATAAAAACGGTATTAAAAATTATACTAAAATCAAACATGAAGATTTAAGTTATGTAAATTTACTGGAAATAAAAAGGCTTTATTATTATTATTATTATGAACCCTGAATCGAATAAAAATTTCAGTCTATAAATCGCCGAGTTCACGTAATTTGATTTTTTTGAAATTGTATTAAAAATATATTTAAGTATGCGATTATATAAGGTTACGATTATTAATACGATAATTTCAGGAAAATAATTCAATGTATTCTTTGATTTTATACAAAAGGTAGGTTAACGTCGGATAAAATTCGATCGCTTTGAAGTTTCCAGAACGATATTACAATAAAAATGATAAAATTAATATTGTACCGCATAATGGCGGAATATGCAAGGAAGATCTCCGTAAAACGTGTAATGCAACAATGTTGCAAGCTCATGACAAATGGCTGTGGTTTATGACTAACTGTGTGTGGTATCGCGAGCCGTTATTGTACATAGTTAAGCTCTAAAATATTGCAACATTATTGCCTTTTATTTACAACCTTTAATTTGAATTTTTGAAATCTACGAGAGGTCGTAAAACTTTAAGGTCTTTAATTTATTGACGTTGCCACGGTGGAGGTTACACGCTCGAGAAATTTCATAATACCACATCTGCACGAGCTGAATACGTTTCTCTTTAAGATGTCTTATAGCTCCGGTTAGCCCCTAACATCAGGAGGGTAGTATTATAAACTATTCAACCTCGACTACGTTGCTTATCTAATGTTTTTACTAACTAAAATGGACGAGACCTTCGGCTCTCTGAATGTTTAAAAAGTTACACAACAAATCCGCTCATCCTGGGCCGGAAATATACACATACACAAATACCATACATATATATATTCATAAATATATATGGAAATATAGTGCCATTTTCCTCATTCATAGGTTTGTTTTATTCACGATAACCCACGCCACCGCAGTCGTCAGGGTGGCGGTCTCGCCCACTTGAACCTCATAGAGGAAGTTGAGGTTGAAAGAAAAAGATATAGAAATGAAATTTTGCCCCCACTAATTTGAGAGTACACAAAAATACATTCATTACAGGATCAATGAATGTTCTTTAAAGATTCTATTGATAACTTGATTAATAGTGTTCCAAGAAGACTTGAAACGGTTCGAAGAGCTGAGGGTGCCATTCTAAGTACTGGTTATGATCCACGTTAGTTTATTCGAAGCATTTATGAAAAAAGGGGATTGCAAAAATGTTGCCCGTAAAATTTTCTTTTTTTTCTTAATTTGATTTTTGATAATTTTACCGTTTTTATTTATTTATTTAACGAAGAAGAAGCAAAATCTAAATTAATACACGTGACTGTCAGTAATATCCATGATAATTTATTTTATATATATATTTTTTTGTAATTCTCTAAATTTGTCCATGAGTGTAGTTAGTAGTGAACTGATATTCCATGACTCTTTGAAAATTTTCCTTGAAATATCTAGGTTAAAACTAATATTGTGCAATTATAAGAATATATTCAGGTGAATTACATTACTTAACGATTACATCACGATTAGTGTTCGAGTGCACATCTCGAACTTGTCACATTGATGCTGTAAACAAATTTAGTAACGAATTAACTTTACACTAATTTAAACGACTTTTACGTTTTAATCATTGTCACCGTCAATGTCAATTTATTTCTCGTGCTCGTGGAATCGTCCGTAAGTGACCATTAGAACTGAAAAACACGAAAATATTACAATATCTATATATTAATACGTGAAGCAAAAACTTTCTATCCCTTTTTACGAAAATTGCGCGGACGGAGGAGTATGAAATTTTCCACACTTATAGAGAATATAGAGAAGAAGTGCACAATGCTAATATTTTTTAAAATAATGCATAAAAGATACATTAAATCAATAAAGAAAACATTACACACACTACATACTATGTATTTGACGCACACACGCATGCATACTATTTATTGTCAAACTTTTGTTCTTGACGTCTGTTGTCAAATTGAGAATAGATTAAATATTTTTTGTCTTTGTTAATATTTTTTATAGTGTAGTCTTGGTGAAATTTGTGATTATGGAAGTAAAACATACAATCATAATAGTGTAAAAACTTACAATTCCAATTAATTATAGTCGAATTTCGACTACTGCGGGACCTCTAGTCACAATAAATAAATGAGAGATTAAGCCGTCAAAATAATTTTAATTACGTCGAAGATTCGCGAAAACCGAAGAGAGTGTTATAACTTTATAATGTTGCCAGCTAGATGATTTTGACTTAATAATCGGCAAAATATCTAAGTAACACAACACTGTTTTGTTTATGATACGCCTACGCCTACGGTTGCCAACACGAACCAATAAAAACGAAATTAGAATACTTAAAGTAACCAAATAATTCTCTTACCATTTAATTCTTCCATGAAAATGAACTTTTTTGTGTGTGTGTTTTTTTTTTGTAATGAATTTGATGTTTTATGTTTTCGTGCCAAAAATTAAAATCAGATTTGTGATTTTGATTTCGATAAGCCTTACGAGTCCGAGACGAGAATTCAAATGTCAACAGTTATTTATTTATTATGTTTCATGATCGTTCAATTTTAAATTAGTTTTTTTTTTTTTTTTTATTGCTTAGATGGATGGACGAGCTCACAGCCCACCTGGTGTTAAGTGGTTACTGGAGACCATAGACATCTACAACGTAAATGCGCCACCCACCTCGAGATATAAGTTCTAAGATCTCAGTATAGTTACAACGGCTACCCCACCCTTCTAACCAAAACGCATTACTGCTTCACGGCGGAAATAGACGGGGTGGTGGTACCTACCCGTGCGGACTCCCAAGAGGTCCTACCACCAGTGATTACGCAAATTATAATTTTGCGGGTTTGATTTTTATTACACAATGCACCGTGGAAGTCAATCGTGAACATTAAATTTGTTGAGTACGTATTTCATTAGAAAAATTGGTACCCGCCTGCGGGATTCGAACACCGGTGCATCGCTAGATACGAATGCACCGGACGTCTTATCCTTTAGGCCACATCGACTTCAACGACTTCTTTAAGCATTTAATTTTTTTTTTGTGCCCTTTTATGCAGACGAGCATACGGCCCACCTGATTGGTGAGTGGTTACCGTCGCCCATGGACTTCAGCAATGCCAGTGCAGAGCCAAACCGCTGCCTACCACTTAATTGTCTACATTTAAAGTATATTCCACATAGAAACGTAAAAAGACTGCCAAAAATTACATATTAGCATTGAAATTACTGCAATTAAAATGCTAATAGGAGATGGCTCCTTGAGTGTAGCTGCGAATGTATAATCAAATATGTTTATGCTGGGTTTTTTTTTAAACTAACCTAGTTTGCACAATGGTTTAAGGCAACAGTAATTACCGGGTATTTTAGTTTGTATTTAGATAATCTGTGCAATTACATTTAAGTCTAATTAACTAAATAATAATTAAATTTAAATGTCTTAATTTGCGAACGAAAAACTTGACAAACCAATAAAAGAGGATAGATATACCAAATGACCTCACTTACCTAGCTCATTATTTGACATGTGAACTTGGATGCTACCCTCGAGAGATTCAAGATATGAGCTCAGTAATTTATCGGTACCATTGGTAGAACTACATAATTATATCAACACCAAAATCAAGCCGCAACAGCACATAAATAGGTTTTTTTTTTTGCATTGCCTAGATGTGTGGACGAGCTCACAGCCCACCTGGTGTTAAGTGGTTACTGGAACCCATAGATATCTACAGCGTAAATGCGCCACACACCTTGAGATATAAGTTCTAAGGTCTCAGTATAGTTACAACGGCTGCCCCACCCTTCAAACCGAAACGCATTACTGCTTCACGGCAGAAATAGGCGGAGCGGTGGTACCTACCCGTGCGGACTCACTAGAGGTTCTACCACCAGTAAAAAGGTATATACATATACGAGTATATACGTGTGTATGTATGCATATATATATTGAGGACTATAATATGAAAGTATAAACTAACTTCTTATCGCTTTTACTAATCTAG
This sequence comes from Bombyx mori, assembly GCF_030269925.1. NCBI lineage: Eukaryota > Metazoa > Arthropoda > Insecta > Lepidoptera > Bombycidae > Bombyx > Bombyx mori. Next base: position 12,745,791 of record NC_085109.1, on the reverse strand, counting down.
AATAGACTATTGCACTAACAATCAATCAACTTTTCTATATATCTGTTTATTGTGTGTATATATTTTCTATAATAGTGTATTGTTTATAGTACACCGCAACATACCTGCTATATTTTTATATTTTCCAGAATTTCTGTAAATTAAAATTAAATGGTTGTCTGGAAGAGATCACTAAAAGCGATAAGACCGCCTATTGTACAAATGTATCTATCTGCTTTTTGACTGTTTTTTGAACGTAAATTGTTTTTGGTTTGCAATAAAGTGTATTCTTTCTCTCTCTCTCTCTCTCTCTCAACTTTTCAAGCAAAAATCTAAAATTTCGTGATCTATATATTAATACGTGAAGCAAAAACTTTGTATCCCTTTTTACGAAAATTGCGCGAACGGAGGAGTATGAAATTTTCCACACTTATAGAGAATATAGAGAAGAAGTGCACAATGCTATTTTTTTAAAAAATAATGCATTAAAGATACATTAAATCTATAAAGAAAACATTACACACACTACATACCATGTATTTGACGCACACACGCATACATACTATTTATTGTCAAACTTTTGTTCTTGGCGTCTGTTGTCAAATTGAGAATAGATTAAATATTGTTTGCCTTTGTTAATATTTTTTATAGCGTAGTCTTGGCGAAATTTCTGATTATAGAAGTATAAAATACAATCATAATAGTGTACAAACTTACAATTCCAATTAATTATAGTCGAATTTCGACTACTGCCGGACCTCTAGTATGATTAAAACTTTAATTTTGATGTTATGTCAATAATGTCAAGTAAACAGCAGCGTATCATAACATAATACAAATTGAATTGTTACGTTACACACAGACAATGTATTAATATTTATACAGTCAATATCGGGATGTCACTGGAACTCAGTATCGCGGGTCGCAGTTCGCTTCGGCCAATGAACCCGTCTCGGACTACATGTGCCCGGGGAACGCGGCGCCTAAAACATATTTGACAGCCATTTTGAGATGGAGTGTTTTTTTTTTGCCTGCTAGGATGAAAAGCACAATTTTTTTATTTTTATTTATTGCTTAGATGGGTGGACGAGCTCACAGCACACCTGGTGTTAAGTGGTTACTGGAGCTCATAGACATTCACAACGTAAATGCGCCACCCACCTTGAGATACAAGTTCTAAGGTCTCAAGTATAGTTACAACGGCTGCCCCACCCTTCAAACCGAAACGCATTACTGCTTCACGGCAGAAATACGCAGGGTGGTGGTACCCACCCGCGCGGACTCACAAGAGGTCCTACCACCAGTAATTACGCAAATTATAATTTTGCGGGTTTCATTTATATTACACGATGTTATTCCTTCACCGTGGAAGTCAATCGTTAACATTTGTTGAGTACGTATTTCATTAGAAAAATTGGTACCCGTCTGCGGGATTCGAGCACCGGTGCATCGCTTCAACACGAATGCACCGGACGTCTTATCCGTTAGGCCACGACGACAATGCTTCAAGACAAAATTATTTCTTTGTCTACCGTCAAATACGTTTCGACTCACGTAAAGATCAATACAAACATAAAATTGCAAACTTTCAAGTGATTTATAATTCAGACTAGCTTTATCTACATATGAGTTATAGAAAAAAACTTGTTTCGGCAATAAACGTCGTTTGTCTGTTTTTTTTTTTTTTTTTTCCCCACGTTAACTTGTCCCGTGATAAGTTCGTAAAGAAATTGTGTTACAGGTGCCAGATAGCGGAAATAAATGTAAGATTTTTATTATACACATACATATATTTAATATACATCCATAACCCTGGAAAAGACATTTATATTTATCATACAAATATCTTCCCTTGGCGGGATTCGAACCCGCGACCCCCTTGTGTAGTGACCATGTCACTTACCACTACACCAGACGGCCGTTATTGATTTATCTTTAAATATTTTCAATTAATCCGCCGCTATTCGCGCAGTATTATTGAACGAAGTTAAGCGCTATCGTCGCAAAGGTTTACGTAGTCTAGATATGGAACAAATAGGTCGCGGTTATCAGAAACTTTTGATAAATAAACAGCGACGGCTATAAGAGACACAGAGAGACACGTTTTGTTGAATTTTCCGAGTGTGGTTCTGTTCTTAACAACGGCAAATGGCAGTGAAATGGTCAAATGATCTGACAGTGGAAAGACCTTACGTCTTCTATTATGTGTTAAGCAATTACCGGAGCTCATAGACATCGTAAGATACATATCGCCCCCCACTTTGATACTTACCACCCCGCCTATCTGCCGTGAAGCGGCACTGAGACCTTAGAATTCATATCTCAAGGTGAATAGCGGCATTTACCTTGTCTATGGGCTTCAGTAATCATTTAACACCAGGTGGGCTGTGAGCTCGTCCACCCATCTAAGCAATAAAAAATAAAAAATAAAAAATAAAACTTAATATCTATATCAATGGAGAAATTTCGCATGTACAATTTGGGCAGGTTTGATTTTTATTACACGCTGCTATTGCTTCATCGTGAAAGTCATTCGTGGACGTGTGTTAAGTACATTAGAAAAATTGGCATCTGCTTTAGGGTTTGAACACAGTTGCATCGCTCGATACGAATACAAGGGCGAGTAACCTTTTAGACCACAAGGAAGACGACATAGTCCAAACACAATTAGCCCTCAATCGCGGGTGTGAATGGTCTCGGGTTGAGCTCACATCCGCCATCTGACCTTGCATTGGGAGTTTACGAAACGTAAAATGTTTTATCTCTTTATCAATAACCAACTAGTTCAAGACTTAACTTTGAAATGGCAATGGGCTGGACATGTTGCACGCCTTCAGGACCAGAGATGGACCAAAAAAGGTAACAATATGGATGGGACCACTAGGAAAAAGAAAGAGGGTAATACCATATACTAGATGGGAAGAAGATATAAAAAAAGTAGCAACTACAAACTACGCAATCCAGAGAAGATTGGCTATCCTTGGAGGAGGCCTTTACCCGAGGAGGGGTTCTTGCAAGTGTGAAATAATACCTAATACTATTCAACAGATACATTATTTATTAGTTAAGAATTGCGTTAATTTTTGTTTTTATGTCACCTTCTTATGTCACTTGTACGAAATAAAAGGCTTTTTTATTTTTATTTTATTTATTTATCAACAACCAAACCAGGCGACGGGGCAACTCAAAGCCGCCGTCGCCCGAATCATGTCTTGTCGGATCCCCCGGATCCACTCTCGGTGTTTTTAGGCCTCTTAACCACCGGTCATCATCCTCGTCGCACTCTTCGTTGTAATCGACAATTAGTTACAACGAAATTACAACGCAGAGTTCGACGAGCGAACTAACCCATAGACGCAACATGTTGAGTTTCTGACCAAATATTCTCAGTGAGATCTCTAGGGTCTAGTGTTAGCAAATTCTCTCAGATCGAACCTGTGAGCTCACCTACACGTCCGGGCGTAGCTGGAATATGTCCTTAGGCTACCATTGAATAGATAGGGGAAAAAATCAGTAAACATTTAGCATAATAATATATCTTACGCTGAATTTGAAATAATTTGCCATTAGCATCTCGGGTTCGCGAAAATCTTGCTTCGTAAAAATAAAGTATGAGGTAAAACCCAATTCTAGGGGTTTTTTTTAGAATATTATTTAAAGTCAGCTTCCTTGTACACAGTATAATTTTGTCTTAAGACAATGCTAATTAGGTATTTCTATGTTAATGAGATCATTAAAATCAGACAGAATACTGACAGTAAAATTTTATAAGGATGCCGAGTTAATGGAGAATAAGTAATAAAAAATAGAGTGCCTATTAAACAGGTGTGGGTATGTACTTCCTGGTTAGAGGCAGTAGCTCTACAGAATACTCATACGGCTGGCGGCTTTGTTTATTTCCGTGCGATGCGTGACAGATAGTTCGAAATAAACAGAATCAGTCAGAGGTACACACACACGTATGGCAACTGCGGTACTGCCTATACCTGCATCAGTATGCTCAACGGGCACCCGGACACGGCTCGGTCGCGCCTTCCATCGTACACTTCAATAGGAACGCTATCGGATCCCACCGACCGTATCGAATATAAATTACTCGAAACTATGGAAGACGCATAAAATCCGCGGCGGGTACGTGTCTCGATCGCCATTTTGAGCCGAGCCGGTGCGCTCCTGAAGCCAGTGCGGCGACCCTGTGACCGCGCGCACATATTAATGACCGCCCACGACCACGAATCAACCGGGCGAGACGCCGAGTTTATTTACCGGACGACGCGACGGTGCGCGGCGGCGGACCGCACACCGTCGCGACCTCACGTCGTCGCCAGACTCAAGATCGAGAACGGCGTGGCAGACCGCTTTTATTGTTTTCGATTTACACTTTTTTTTTAGGTGTTTACGAGTGAAGTCGAGGTCGTCGTGCGTCCGTTTCGGATTTAATTCATTTTTATGACTTCATGCGTGCACAGCGGCCACCTATAAATTAACGGATGTTTCAAAAATTAAATTGTTTTTGAATACTGTGAACGCTTTTGCAAAGTACATGCTTGTGGCGTTGTTGATCCTTTTCGAACGGCTTCTTGAACGACTTTAATAGAATAGAATAGAATTTTCTTGGTCGCACTCGTCGACTCCGACGTGCGAACTAGCCTATAGACATAACCCAATGAGTTTCTCGCCGGATCTTCTCAGTGGGTCGCGATTCCGATCCGGTAGTAGATTCAGCGAAGCACTGTTCTTGCTAGGGCTAGTGTTAGCAATCCTCTCAGGTTGAGCCCGTGAGCTCACCTACCACTCCGCGTGAAGTTGGAATAGCCCTTAGAATCCCAACGATTAGGTAGGCAAAAAAAATTAAAATAGAAAGCCTTTTATTTCTTACTAAATATTTTAACATTTATTAACAAGAGTGATGTCACTTAACTAATTTAATACTTTGCTAGATATGCAGTTGATTTTTATTTTATTTTTCTTTTTTTGCAATAACCTTACTAATCTAACACAATACGTATAAAATTTGTTTATTTCTAAGTAATATCTGTAGAAACCCCATCAACGACTTCAATATCATTAGTAAATTTCACAATTTTGTATTATATTAATCAATTGATCCTTTGATTTAGGAAATTATTAAAAGCGACTTAGAAATAAATACCTTGTGTTTGGCCTCGTCCTTATCCGTATCATAACAATGTACGAATTTAAAAACAAAGCTACTGTTACAACGTAAATAGAAGGTTGTTTTAAATATTTTTTAAGCCGATAACAAATAACACACTTCAAAAGATACATACGTATTTAATTGGACCTACTTATCGATTAGTGATTCCATGACCCGAATAATGAGTGCTGCGAAAAATCACAAGGGTGGTTTCATCGTTTTGGCGTCCTGTCAAAATATGTAGTTGCTTTTTTTTAATTCCTACCTAAGCTGATGGTCTAGAGTCTCTAGAGAGACTATATCAGTGTAACCTTAACTAGTAGGTGAGCTCACGGGGCTCAAACCTGACGATGTTGCTAACACGAACCCTAGCAAGAGCCGTGCTTCGCAGAATCTACCACCGGATCGGAAACGCGACCCACTGAGAAAATCCGGCGAGAAACTCAGTGGGCTGTGTCTGAGGGTTAATTTACTCGCCGAGCCGTTCGTCGCAAGCGACGGGTTCGACGAGACCGATGACCGGATTAGTTGATATGGTATTCATGTACTACTAGAAATAACTACCCTAACGAGAGGATGTGTAATGATAACGTAATGAGGACGTAATGATAACGCGATGGATTATCATAATTTTTAAAGACAACCTGTTTCGAACAATTTATAATAATAATAATATAACCTAAATTACTGTTTTTAAAGGTAAACGTTGTGGACTCTGTAGCGTACTTCATTGTATACTTATGTGATTAATATTCGGATACTTTTTCACGAATAATTTATATAGGTATTGCAGCTAAAGTAGATTTTTTCACAGAATGATTATTAATTTCTTTATATAAATCTAATTTTTTAACTAAACCACCACTGATACTTATACACAAGGACTAGAAAAGACCGATGACATATAAATAACAGTCGTTGTCAAACCAATATCTGGTATATGCACTGATTAGCATTTATTTTGAATATTTCTAAATATATTATCACTGGATATATTATATTGTTATTATATTTATGTTAACCAAATTTTGTTATACAATGCTCTTATATGTATAAAAAAAGAAATGATATATATTTTTGCGCTTTAACAATAACGATAATTGGGATTTCAGAAACGTAGGCCTAAAAAATTTGGGAAGCACTGTACAAGAAAGAATAGCTCCACTAAGATTATTTTCTTTAAATCCATTGCTGAAATAACAGCTTGAACTAAATTACTACTCTAGATGAATTCTCTGGTAGCGCAAAGCTTGCCATGTAATTGTATATGACTACCAAATCATGTAATTTTAGTCACAGAGCATGAATTAATGATCGATAAATTTAATTATCGAATATCGGTTCCGCGATGACAGTTTGACGTTGACGTTATTGACACACGTGAAATTTTATCCGAACATAGGCCAAAGAATCGATTTACATACAACTAATGGCTACTCGTTGATTACAATATCATGTTTGGACATATAAAAAAAAATTGAGAACTATAAATGTGATGATTTTTGTAACAATTGTCGCCCTGATAATTCCGAACGATTGTGGCAGCGTAATATTAAGACGCCGGCCCGATTTCAAGTAGTAATCGGATCGGACAGGATGAATGGGTTTGTGATAATTACTGATTTTGTGGATTTAGACTTTATAAAGCGATTTTGTTCTATCGTCTTATTTGCTCGGGAATACGTGTCGTGTTCACTTCGTATGTAACGACATTCTGACAACTAATAAATCAAAATAGTATTAATACGGGAAGCAAAAACTTTGTACCCCTTTTTACGAAAATTGCGCGAACGGAGTATGAAATTTCTTACACTTATAGAGAGAATATAGAGAAGGAGTGCACAATGCTAATATTTTTTTAAAATAATGCATAAAAGATACTTTAAATCAATAAAGAAAACATTACACACACTACCATGTATTTGACACAACACATACATTAAAATATACTCTTTGTTTACTGTCAATTGGGAAACTTTTGTTATTATTTAAATTCTGTGGTCGAATTGAAAATAGATTAATATTGTTTGTCTTTAATATTATTGATCTATAGTGCAGTTTTGGCGAAAACTATGATTATATTATCGAAATATAATACTGTTTGACAATAGAACCATAATAAGTTTATAAGCTTATAATTTCAATTAATTATAGTCGAATCTTGACTACTGTGGGGCCACTAGTCAAAATAGTATTTTAAACGTCAGATTATTTTGAATGAAGCGACGTAGATAGGCCTTCGGCGACAAGGCACCAAGAACAAGCCGACCAAGGTCAACTTTACAACTGGCCGCGGCCATCATTGATTTCAATGTATGACGCAAACGATCCGCCATCCGAGGGTGGAGCGGCGCGGAGGATAAACATGCATAATTATTATCCAATCATTTGTTTCTATTCGATTCATGATCGATTTCGCTTTAAAATTGAAGACGTAAAGATCTGGTATTGTGATTATCGATTTTTTTTATAGCTTAGATGGATGGACGAGCTCACAGTAGACCTGGTGTTAAGTGGTTACTGGAGCCCATAGACATCTACAACGTAAATGCGCCACCCACCTTGAGATATAAGTTCTAAAGATCTCAGTACAGTTACAACGGCTGCCCTACCCTTCAGACCGAAACGCATTACTGCTTCACGGCAGAAATAGGCACGGCAGTGGTACCTACCCGTGCGGACTCGCAAGAGGTCCTACCACCAGTAATCGAAGTCCGTAAACAATACAACCTAAATGCCATCACTTTAAGGCATGAGGTTGTAGTCTCATTTGCACTGTACAACGATTGCCCCGTCCTATAAATCGGCACGCTTGATTTCTTCGCGTTAGAAACAGGCAGGATCGAATAGGAACCTTCAATCGCGATTCTATAACTTTCGTATTCTGGCGAAACGTCAATTTTTTATGCATAAACATTCAATAATTAACGCTTCCGGAGATATACGAATTAAAAAATGAATTTACCGTTACGATTTATTTCATAATAAAAAAAAACAACTAGTAATTATTTCATTTCAATCGGATATAAAACAGAAGCCTTTTGATTACACTAAAAATAGTTCCACCAAGTCATAACACGGTGAAAACAGCAAATTTATCGGCCATGTTTTTTTGTCATGGCAATAAAATAATGCTATGCCCGATGTAAGTATCCCATTCATCGTGATTGCTTTTTTCCTATTGCAATAAAAATAGTTTATCGTACAAAATTACTGGCACGCTATTCAGATAATTATGTTTTGTTAGTTATATGATTCGAGACAAACCTCATGAATTATACACGCTGAACTGACTCGTAATTACCTGAAAACAAGCAAAAAAAAAACGAATTAGTACATTTCGAACGGTGGAATGTCGTGAATTTCAAGACATTCTCGAGTTTAGTATCAATATTTTAGTGTCAGTTGAAATAGTCATGTTTTTTTTTTTTTTTTTTTTTTTTTATGATTGAAGGATTACTGGTGGCCCGGAGGCCTTTCCAGCTTCACCAGGACAGGTGGGCGAGCAAATGCTCAGCCAGGAGGGGTGGGATTTGCTAACAACTGCCCGAGCGCCTCCGAAGGAGACCTAACAACTCAAGAGCAGTTGCTTCGCGAATGAATCTACTACCGGATCGGAATCGCGACCCACTGAGAAGATCCGGCGAGATACTCAGCGGGCTGATGCATGGGTTAGGCTGCACGTCGACCTCTTTGTCGAGTTCGACGCGTACGGTTACCGGGGTTCCTCAGCCTGCTCCTAGTGTTAGAGCTGAAGGTATCTAATGCAAGAGTTATTGGATCTGATGGATCCGTAAGGACGTGTCTAGGGCGACGACGGTGACTTGCTCCTGCGTGATCAGGATTCGGGGAGTAGTCAGCGGCAGCAACGATAAGGCGATTATCATGACGCATAGCCTTATCGAAGTAACGTTCCGACACTGACTTCATGTGTTTGCGGATCGATTCGAGGCCCAGGTCGTCGTGTAGGTCGACGTTCCTCACGAACCACGGAGCCCCGACGGCTAACCTGCAAAAGCGGGATTGTAGGGATTGGAGGGTGTCTATGTGTGTGCGGGCCGCGTGAGCGAACACCACACTCGCGTAAGTCATGACGGGCCTTATGCAAGTTTTGTAAAGTGTCACCTTGTTCCGAAGGGACATTTTACTCCACTTACAGATCATGGGATAGAGTCTGCCGAGAATAAATGCGGCACGATCGCGGACTGTTTTTATATGCGGGCGGAATGTCATGGATGCATCCAGGGTGACTCCCAGGTACTTGACCTTCCTAGCCCAGGGTATAGGTTGGCCGAAGAGGGTGATCGGGGGTGTGATATTTCTCCTCCTAATGCGGGAGGAAATAAGCGGTGAGTTTCCCCTTTGAAATAACACTGCTGTGCTTTTCGCTGGGTTGATGTCTATGCGCCATTTTCGGAACCACTGTCCGAGGGTTAACGCTGCACTCTGGAGCTTACTCGCGATTAGGGACTTGTTTCTACTTGAGTAGTAAACGGTTGTGTCGTCAGCGAATAAGGCTAGCTGAGTCGGCGGCGACCGAGGAATATCGTTAATAAATAAACTAAATAGGAGCGGAGAGAGAACGGAGCCTTGCGGGACTCCAGCCGTGAGTGGTCGCGGGGAGGAGCGGGTTCCCTCTACTCGATATCGAAAAGAGCGGTTAGACAAGAAGTCTCGTATGATGAGCACGAGACTATCCGGTACGCCCATGTTGAAAAGTTTGAAAATCAAACCGTTGTGCCAGACTTTGTCGAACGCTTTTGCGACGTCGAAGAAGAGGGCTCCCGTATAGATCGGTTTTGGTCGGTTAAGTCCTACAAGAATGTGCTCCGTGAGGCGGTGCACCTGTTGTACGCATGAGTGATTTGCACGGAATCCGAATTGTTCATCGATGAGAATGCCCTTTGATGAGACGAAGTCTCTGAGGCGTTTGTAGAGCAAACGCTCATACAGTTTGCCCAGAGACATGAGGAGGCTAATCGGGCGGTAACTCGTCGGATGATTTTTTGGTTTACCGGGTTTATGTATGCCGATAACGTCTGCTTCTTTCCACACCGCGGGAAAGATACAGTTCGCCATAGCGGCATTGAAAATAGATGCCAACATCACGATGAGTTGGATGGGTAGAAGTTTAATAACGCGGTTAGATATACCGTCGGAACCGGGAGCCTTGCGAGGACGTAGGTCTTTGATCAGGTCTTTAACTTCCATTGGGGTGACGGGTGGTAACGCATCCGAGGGTGGCAAGGAGGCTCTGCGTTCTACCTCACTGTCTACTAATTCTACATGAACAGGGTCCGCGGATTGAATGCTGGGCGTGCACTGGGTTTGCAATGTATCGGCCAGCAGCTCTGCTTTTTCGTCATCATCAAACGCCGCGAGTCGACCTGAGGGGCCTACGAGGGGGGGCATAGTTACAACCGTATCCGATTTGAGAGTACGAGCTAAACGGTAGTAAGACCTTTGAGAGGGCGCGAGTCCTTCTAAGAAATCAGACCACCTAGCATCTCGGATTTCGGCGATGCGAGACTTTACGTCGCGTTGTAGGGCACGCATTCGAATACGATTTTCCATGGTAGGATACCTATCGTAGGCGCGGATCGAAGCGTTCTTAGCTCTAAGGAGTTCCCTAATATCGTCGGGCAATTCGAAGCGGTGAAGGAAGTCCTCCGCTACAACTTGCTTCGATGACCTATCTAATGTCGAGGTAATGTGTGACGTTAGGATGTCTATGGCTTCAGCGGTATCCTGAAGAGACGGGGTAGAGTCCGGGCTAAACGGGAGCGATGGTGGATCAGATTCAGCCAGGCTGATGCCCAGCGTGTGCCAATCCACCACAGTCCTCGTGACGGGAACGGAATCGGGAGCGCGACCGAGTTTCATAACGACGGGACGGTGGTCTGAATCTAACTCTGAAACTACTTCGATCGAGTGTAAGCGCAGAGCTACGTTTTTTAATAACGCTATGTCGAGTATATCCGGGCGATGCGCGATATTTAGCGGGTAGTGAGTCGGGGTTAGCGGAGCGATGATATCGAAGGCGAGATCATCAACTAGCGCGTCGAGCCGCCTGCCATTAGGGGTTGTGGTGTGAGAATTCCACCTGATGTGTTTACAATTTAGGTCGCCCGCCAGAATGACAGAGCTTCCCATGCTGAGCAGCGCCTCGATATCACTGCTTAGAACAATCTTGAAAATAGTCATGTGTCCGCCCATCGACCCACACTTTTTTTTTTCTGGACCAACCGAGACAATACTCTCTTAATGAACTTGGCTGTACCGGCGGCTGGCTGCCTCGGAGACGTGAAACAATAGTCGTCATCAGCTACGATATGACATTATTTGAAAAAGATTTATGGATGATATTTTACAATTTTTACCGGTATTTTTAATGACTAAATAATAATAAAAACTTTTGTTTACAAATTGTTACTCTCTGATTTATCCAATTAAATGAATTCGTGAAACTAAAAACCTTGGTAACCCTAAATGTCCAGTGTTGTTTCGCGCCAACGACTCGGTCCAGTTCTGTCAAAAGATTCCTAAAATAATGGTGGCATATTTCTGGCGGGAACGCAGAATTGCCGGCTACGTTATGAGAATATATCGCGGTACCTTAATATTATAGCCCCGTTTCTCATTGTGTATATCTTTGGTCAAATTCATTTGTCAGATGAATTTCAGTGCTTTTTCTATATAAAATTTACAATGTTTATAATAGTAATCAATAAATTTTGACCGTCAAGGACTATCATCAACTCAAAATTTTTGCCATACAGAATAGAATTAGTTGTAGAAATTATTCTTTATATAACCTATTACATAATTGCGGAAAATAGGTATACATCGCGTACCAAATTGTAATGTTTCATTGTGCTGAACTTTTTATATAATGGTGAGTACTATTATTGTATTTACAGCATTTTTAGGCTGGATGGACAGACGAATTTATGTATTACTTGGTGTTCAGAGGTTTCCAGACCCATAGAAGGTATAGAATGTCACCATTCAGCTTGAAACACTAGGTACTCGTACTAGTATTTGTATACTACGTATTAGGTTAAGTATCGCTAAGTATTAGGATAACAGGTATTTTAAAACTGAATTAATTTAATCCTAGCAGGTACCGGTAAAATGGGGCGATTAGGGATTGACAGGCGAATCGGGAACAAACCGGGAAAATCTTTCGACGCTCAATATAAGTTTTATATTCGTTGCAAAATCTTCCATTTTTTGTAGTTTAATAGTAGAATGTTGAAAGTTCACAAAACAACTCTGAATATGCATGATAATAGCTGCTAACTTATAAAAAATCGCGTTTCAAATTAACTTCCTGTGGTGGTCATTATTTTAGTGCTAGAAACTTTGCTCTCTTTTATTTATTTGATAATAATAGAAGACGACTATGATTTATAAACGTTATTTAGTGTTTGAACCAGCATATATATTAAAGGAAAGTCTCAGTTGTTATTGGTTTTAATGTATTTGATTAAATAAAAATACATGTAAAAATCTGTTGTTTTTGGGGATATTGGGGACGTCTTAGGTACAAATAACAACGAAAAAGGAGTCAATTGGGATGAGAATACGTGAAATGGAAACGACCTAAGTATAAATAGGTACATGTTTGTAGGGTTGTCTATGTAGTTATAACAATATTTTTTAAATTTGTTGGTAAAAATCTGGTTTATTCGAAGCGAAATTGGGAATAAGTCTTTATTTGAAATAGATAAGCAATTTAATATAAGTAAGTCGATTTTGCAGAGACATGTAACAAGATCAATGAAATCTCAAGGTGGACAAAAATGTCTAAGTAATACATAATAAAATATTTAATATTTGTTCAGAGTGGGGGTATTCATCTGATTAATCCATGGAATAACCGACACACCTAATCTCTTAACCCAGATAGAAATATCAGCACTGTCGATTGCACCTATAATTGAGGTAATGTCTGCCATGTACTTTTGTCAGTTTTTCAATTTTTTTTATTGATGATCACTTTGTTGGTGCAACTAAATAAATGAATAAATTAAAACTATATATAAAAATAAAAGTAGTGCCAACCCTAGGAAATTTCTCATTTCGTCCCAATTAACCGCAATTTTCGGGTAAATAGGGATTACACCTATTTTTGCATTTTTTGCTTAAACTGGAATGCTAGTTGCATAATTTTAAATTAGACAACAAAGATGCCCCCAAGACTCAATCATTTTGATCCTGATATAGCATTATATACATCAACAACTACCTTAAAATTGCTCATAAAGTTGGAATTTGTCCCTAATCGCCCCATTTTACGGTATCTATCTAGGTTGTATGTCAAATATTAAGTGTATTATCTATGGTAAGCCGTGGAGGGTAACAACACGTCCTGTCAACGTGCTCAAAGTTGGAATTAGGGGGGAGTTAATTAGAATGTGTATATTAGACTGCACATATTAGAGCACTGTTAGTAACAAATAATAGTATTAGTATTAGACCAGGATACGTACTTTACTTTCTGTTTAAGCCCCATGAGCTCACTAGCTATAACGTATCCGCAACACCGCTTTACCAGCGAATATGTAAAAAAAAAATACCCGCACAAACTAATAAAAAATCTCCAACTTAAATTAACTAATGCAAAAACATTCTTCCATCATTCTAAGCTGAGGAGTGCAAAAATAGAGATGCATCCTTACAAATGAACTGTGATGTAGCTTAGGTACATTATATGTGGATATGTAGAGCTCTCCGCGAACAGGGGGAGACCGACGCCATCAGCAATTAACTCTGCGTTACATAGAAACGCGCTGAGCTGTATTAAAAGCCAGCGTGTTAAACTATACGATAAGTGGATTACGCTTTAGTGTTTTGTTAAATTTTAAATGGTATGCAGTTAAGAGAAGATCGATATTCCTTCAGCACAGCAAATAGGTTTTTTTTAGTAATGTAATAATATAGGCAGCTCAGAAGTTTTTTTGTTGCTTAGATGGGTGAACGAGCTCATAGCCCACCGTGTTAAGTGGTTACCAGAGCCCATAGATAACTACAGCGTAAATGCCGCCACCCACCTTGAGATACAAGTTCTAAAGTCTCAGTATACTCACAACGGCTGCCCCACCCTTCAAATCGAAACGCATTACTGTTTCACGGCAGAAATAGGCAGGGCGGTGGTACCTACCCGCGCGGACTCACAAGAGGTCCTACCACCAGTAACCTGTTCGTTAGTCTCGCTAAAACTCGAGAACGGCTGGACCGATTTAGCTAATTTTGGTCTTGAATTATTTGTGGAAGTCCAGAGAAGGTTTAAAAGGTAGATAAAAGGTAAATAAAAATAACAATTTTGTTTTTCCTTTGATGTGTCCCCCGTCGGACGGATTCCTTTTGTCTGTTTTAAGTTTATTTTCTATAAAAGTTTAGGTCTTTTATTTATCGATTGAGGCACTACGAAGTCTGCCGGGTCAGCTAGTAAATAAATAAAAAGCCATTCGAGAATAAAACATTTCCGACCAAACGTAAAATATTATGTAGTCTACATAAACGCTTTTATGCAAATAGTTCAAGCCGTAGAATGTGCAGTGACGCGAGCAACCTTCACTATAACGAGCATTAGGTACATAGAGTGCCGTGCAGAGGGGTTCTTTGAGTCTCACGAGTGCTCGGGAGGTATACGGTTCAAGATTGTTGATGCCCTCCCCTGTTTACTGAACCCGAGATTAAACCCTGCGACATGCTCATAATATGTTATAAAACCCGTCCGCGCGTAGCCGGAATAACCCCTTACCAGCGAATAGGTAGGGGAAAAAAAAATCTTTAAAGTATACAATTTGAATGCTTTTTTTTTTTTTCACGCGTTTCATTGTGCTGTGTTTTTGATAAAATGTTTGTCTATATTTGCGAATACGTAAATCGATATATAATTTCTTCGACTTTCACAAATTATTAGAATGAATCTGCACTCGGAATGTAGCCGCGGTTTCTAAACCAATTTAGTGAATCAAATACAATATTTACGTATGTCTCGTATTGTTTTATTGAATAAATGTTGTTGAATAAATGTGAAAAAAAAGAAAACTGAATCCTATGCTGAGAACCGTCAATTTTTTTTTTTTTTCTAAATTTAGTCTAACGCCTAATTTTTTTATTATTATACATTTATGTAATGGTAAGCCTAGCCTCTGCGTGTCAACTTTGTCATATCTTTTTTTGTCTGAATTACGAGATTTATTATTATTTTATAACATTCATTACGGAACTGTTCAATAAGTCCTTAAATATGGTGGAATGGAACAACAAACAAATAGGGTGTCATACGCGGCGCGTATTTTTATCTGCCTTCGGTTAATTTGATCACAACGTAAATGTAATAGTAAATAGCGGATTCTTCCGCGTTTCTATTTAATCTGATCGCAAATCGTAACGGATTTTGAACAATCCGCCAAATAAATCAAGTTCTGGCCATATTTTTTGATACTACAAACTGTCTGGTATTTTTTCATTAATTCAATGTTTTAGTGAACTGTATGTTGATTTGACATTTTGTTGACAGATGTGCTCACAGATCATCCATTTGTTAACACGAGCCGAAGGTATCCCAATGTGAATGCCATCCACCCACCTTTCAATCATTCTCAATGGTAACGCCTGTACTACCTTTAGACGGGCATCGGTACAAATAGCGGTACCCACAAATTATCTACCGCGATAATCACAGAGAAGTGTGTACAAAATGCGCATCAAGCCGAGTCCTAAAAAATTATAATTTTTATTCAACGCGTGTATTCTGTTTTCATACATTCGGTTGCGAATATGCTAATTCCTCGATCACTACAATGCCGGCATGACTGTATAAGATGGAGCCTTAAGTGCAACGAACTGTATATTGTTTTATTATTGTTTTGAGGTTATTTTTAGAATGACCGCTGTCAACTGTGTGCCGTCACATGGCGCTTTATGTGTGCAACTTTAATGAATACGCTACATATTAGTCAAATGTATGAATTTAATAAACATTGTACGTGTGTAGCGAGTTCAATTTTTTTTTTTAAATTGTATTTAAATTTTTAGCCGTTCGTGTCCGAGACACGAATGGTCCGAGAATCGATATTGTTTTTGAATAATTTTAAACTTAGAATTCTGTGGGAGCTGTCCTGCAATTTGTTGAGTATTAACTTTTTTTAACATGTGCGTATAGTGATGTATATTCATAGCGTGTTTAAAATAGATTGATTGTTATTTTTAAATGTCATTTTTGATCGGTAACGGACACTTACAACTTTTTACTGGTGGTAGGACCTCTTCTGAGTCCGCGCGGGTAGGTACCACCACCCTGCCTATTTCTACCGTGAAGCAGTAATGCGTTTCGGTTTGAAGGGTGGGGCAGCCGTTGTAACTATACTGAGACCTTAGATAGATCTTAAGGTGGGTGGCGCATTTACGTTGTAGATGTCTATGGGCTTCAGTAACCACTTAACACCGGGTGGGCTGTGAGCTCGTCCACCAATCTAGGCAATAAAAAAAAACATACTTTGGACACATATATATATCACATCGCATAATATATATGTATTTTATGTTCCTACTAGTGACGGTTTATGAATTAATTCAAAAGCACCAGATTTGTGTATATTGGTATACTCGCTGTCTGACGAGCGAACAATGCGAAACTATCCTAATCTTCTACATTAAAATGTCGTGAGCACTAGAATGAAGATCATTCGGACGAGGCACCTTTCGACTCTTGGGCTCCGATTGGAATAGTCACAAGGAGGTCGCTGTGAATAAATGAATGAATGATTTTAAAAACTTCAAAAAAAGAATGAGGTTCTACGTTCGACTTTTTTTTATACCTACTTCAAAATATAAACGAAGACCGATTTCTCCGTTATCTCTGGACAGATTGGAAATTTGTTTATTTTTTTTATTAGGACGCTGTTAAGGTTGTCACCTTGTCAAGTTTCATTGATGTATTTTTGAAGTTGCTTTTCATTAATTTTTTTTGTATATTTTTTATTTTATTTTTATTGCTTAGATGGGTGGACGTGCTCACAGCCCACCTGGTGTTAAGTGGTTACTGGAGCCCATAGACATCACGGAACCTTATAATCCTTATACGGTCATTGTTTGGATATGCATTATTTATATGTGGCACAGGTATGCGACCAGGTCACACAATCTGGACATAATATGTAGTTTATCTAGAATAAAAATATTAATCTTTTAATCGTGTTATTATTGGAAACTTGTGAATCCATACCGTCAGGGTCGCATGGTGTGCTTTTTTCGTATTTATCAAATTAATCCACAAATTCGCAGCGTCACACTATCGGAGCTCATTGTGTCACGCACACACTAATACACATATATATATGTATACATATACATTTATATATAAATATTTATTCGTGTTGCAATAAACACGAGCGTAATCTTAAATTAACAGTCATTCGGATTCGGTATAGCCGCGTCTGGTGGGACGTGGAGGGTCATTTGTCTAGCCTCGAAAATGGCGCGGCTGTGTTATTAACATATATACGAATAAATTAACAATGTTTTGCCTTACATAGTACTATTAATAGAGGGCCGCTTGACGACACGACTGTACGTGTGTGCCGCGATTACATTGCGCGTTTTGTTTCGTATTTGCAAGCGGCACGAGAATGTAATGTAGGAATGTAACGTTAACAGTCCAATAAAAACGTTGAATATACAGGACGAAAGGAAACTATTCCCGGAGCCGGAACAGTCACGATGTACTTACCGTAAGATAACTCGTGAACAATATTCGTTTATTAAGCAAAAATACTTTTTAATACTAGAGACATAATGTCCGGATTGCTTTGCTATTTACTTGTAATTAAACATTTATGTTATGCATTTTTGGTTTTTACTTATTATATGTTATCTGTGCGACCGATTTTGGGATATCTTCGAATAATGTATCTAAAACTTTAAGTTCGAAATTCTGAGGAATAGAAAAAAAAAGGAATTCTTTCGAAAGCAATTTTGGGAAAAAGCAGTCTCAACTCGACTTTAAGGTTTATTTTTGAAGAAGAAAAAAAAGATGAGTAATTTACAGTGAAAGTACCCGGCCGGTACTATGACGTGTCAGCTGATTTAAATCGTCTTACATTGCGTGTTGAGTAAAGATAGTTCTACGGCCGCGACATTTAATTGTCTTCCGCCACACACGTGATAACAAAAGCAAGCAAAATCCGGTGTTGGAATGCTGAGGCGTGCCCTGAGAAAAAATACACAACTATTTTAATTTTATTTACGCTCGTACTTAACACATTCAATACACAAATTAATTAGAAGTAACTAGCGCCATCTATTGTGCCTTGATGGATATAGATTACGAACTATCAAACGTGATTTTACTATATCGAAACTAAAAGACACAGTGAGAGCATATCTGATTTGTATTTGCTCAGCATATCCACGGGTGCAAAATTTATTGAATACATCTAGGGGTGAAGGGATATTTGGTTTAAGCGACAGTTTTGAAATTGCACAGAAGAGCCATTTAAAATTTAAAATTCGGAAAAATATCTTAACACATTAACTTCTTCAGCTATTTCAATGGAGTAAACTTAATTGAAGGTAAATTGAGAACATTGAACTGTTGATGCCAATACCAAATAAAACGGACCTTTAATTACAAAGATAAATGGAGTGTATTAAGCTAAATGTCGCTTAAACCTAGCAAGCCTTTCACCCCTCGGTATTTATTCTATTAAAATATTATAATACAGTATTAGTTATTTTTTTATACTGTGGTATTGACGTGACAGGTATTATATGTTATACTAGCGACCCGCCCTCGCTTCGCTTCTGAAACTGTAATTTATTATTGATTTTTCCACTATTTAATGGATGTTATTAAACATATAAACCTTCCTCTTCAATCACTCTATCTATTAAAAAAAACCGCATCGAAATCCGTTGCGTAGTTTTAAAGATTTAAGCATACATAGGGATATAGGGACAGAGAAAGCGACTTTGTTTTATACTATGTAGTGATTCATGTACTACGTCTAAGGTTTCGCTTCCTCCGGTCGATGACGTCATATTGTTGTGTAGATTATCGTTGGTAAATAAAACGCAGGCCTTTTACTCGTTCGATAAAGACAACGCTATTCCAGACATCATCATCTTAGATCGTACAGCCCAGGGTGGGCGTTAGGCTGGTCCAGTATGTCTGTTCACGGACCTTAATTCATTTCTCATTCCGGTTTTCGACACCTAGCCACCTGAGTTTGGCCCTGCCAGATTACAGTCATCCAGTTTTTAGCGAGTTTTTTTAGGGACTACAAATTATCATGGCGTTTAGAGCAAACCGTACACTCTCTAAAACTAACCATAAATCATAATCCAGCGGATTAAGATCGGGACTAGACGACGGCCAGTCTTCAGCTCTGATGAAGTCCGAAACGTTCGTTTCCAACCAAGACTGCGTAGACCGAGCTTTATGACCTGGCGCCGAGTCTTGCTGGAAGGACCATTCTTGATTATTGAACATGGTGTTGTTAAGGGGCTTCACTACCTTCTCAAGAATGGTATCTTGATACACTTGTGCCGATGTTTTGATATCTTTTTCACAAAAGTATGGCTCAGTCACTCCTTCATAGCTAATACACCACCAAACCATCACTGAAGTCGGATAGTGCCCACGTTGCAATCTGTTGACTAATTGGGAAGCTTCCTTAGAGCTTTGAGCATAAATACGGTCATTTTGTTTGTTAAAATGTTGCTCAATTGTAAAAAAATTCTCATCCGTAAACAAAAATTTTCTATGACCTCCCTTTGCGTACCGCTTCAGTAGTTGTTTCGACTTTACCACCCTATTCTCTTTTAAATTATCAGTTGAGAAATGACCAGTACGTCTCTTATAGACTGCAAGTCCTAAGTCATCTTTTAAAATACTGCTTAAAAAAAAAAAAACTAGTATAATTATAATGGTCTTAATAACTGTAGTCAGTAAGACGATTTTTATTTTACACTGTTTAAAAAATATTCAGAGGAATGTAAACAACAAACACGGAATTTATAGTAAACTCAAAAAAACAAAAAAAACATATTATGTAGATTACACAATCAAAAGATTCGAGTGATATTAAAAATAAAATCAGTCGAATATAAGACAAAGATCGCGACAGGTCAATCGGGTAGCAAAAAAAATTATTGTAAAATAAAAATTTTATCTGGTTTTTATGTTCGAGTTTAATGGGCGTGGATCCCTGTGCTCGTGCTCCCCCTGAAGGTCGTTGGCCTCCTAACAGCTGACAGGAAGGCGCTGCGCCCCCCGCGGCCATCGAACTCACTTATCTACTTTATGCTTCGAGACAAGTTAAAGCTTTTTGCAAAAAGCCAAATAAGAAAAAAGTTCTTTAGTTTAACTGGGTTTTCTTCTTACATGTTTGAACCTAATTCGCATACATTCTCAAAAAATCAAGTTAAATTCTACTAAAAATCAAGTTAAATTCTTTCGGTTCTTCTTTCTAGGCAGCGGCTTGGCTCTTCACCTGGCATTGCTGAAGTCCATGGGCGACGGTAACCACTCACCATCAGGTGGGCCGTTTGCCTACAAGGGCAATAAAAAAAAAAAACTACATAGTAACGAACTTGAAATAGTCATAATGAATGAAGCATTAAAAGCACTCACGAACGCAATATGGTAAAATAAATGACATTTTTTTTGTTAATTAATACAACATTCTTATAATCTCAACAATTACTGTCGCTTTCTTAAACCCAATCTTGGTTTTTGTTATTTAATAGATTTGTTCACCGTTTATACAACGGCAGGGTGTTGTTAATAACATTGATATTAACGTCCGAGTATGTACATTTATAAATGAGAGATTACGCACGTTACGTAAGTTAAGTTTACTTATTAAAAAAAAAACAACCTAAGGTTTTACATTTTTATCTCTGACTGAGCTACGAGGAGAAAAGCGTTGACTATAGAAAAAAAAAAGAACTTCTTACGTTTACTTGAAGTATCAGATTTCGTTGAAATACGTACAAACATCAGCCCATAAGTACCCAGGTAGGATAGTACCCAAATTGAACAGACAGTTGGTTGCGTGGCTCGCGGTCTTCGTAACAACGACCTAGATTGAGCGTGTTGCTAAACTACAATTCAAGGTCATTACCCCCCTGCCGTAACAACAGACGTCTAAACCACATTATTACATTACAAAGCGAATTTGAAAACATTTAAATAAATATAAGTGAAGAAACTTTACTTGCACAAACAACTTGTTCTTGTACCGGTTACATAGCGTCTCTTTCGTGCTTATTAAGTTTCGTGGGTAAGAGAGAGATGGAACGACAAGGTCACCGGTCAGCCGTTCTCTGTCAGACGGAGGGAAGCGCGGGGGGGCGAGTGCGCGGCCGCAGACGCTAGACGGCGCGCGCAACGACATGGCGGGAAACGTGACGTCACGCAGCCGCTCGGAGTCATGGAAACTGGACGAGTGAATGCAGATCGAATAAAAAACGTATTATAAACGTGTGCGTATTGCATGTGAAGCACGCGGAAGAGTAGAGCGGCGCTATTATTGAATCGCCGGTGCGTGGTACAGAAACAGCAAAGATCGCGGAAGTTTCCTGACACACCTAATCTAGCAGTTAATGAAAAAAAAAAAAAAAAATTTCTTTATAGCCGACTTTAAAAAAGGAGGAAGTTCTCAATTCGACAGTTTTTTTTTATGTTTGTTGTCATAGCTTTTAACCGGGTGAATCGATTTTGATGATTTTTTATTAGAAAGCTGACGCTTCCCGTATGGTCCCATTTCAATTTAGTCCAGTTCTGATAATGGTATCCATGAGAAAACCATATAAGTCTTAAATTTGCATTAAATACGTGTGCGACAAATAGATGAATTACTCAATAAATCAATATCACGTCAACCGATTTCGATGATTATTGTTTTTAGTGTATATTAATTTGTTTTGGAATATCTTTTTTTTTCTATTTGAAGTTTTTGTTAAAGCATGTCTATTTACAATTATCTTTATTGGAATCGAGTTCGATGTCTCAATATTGTAGAATGGCTGTCTCTAACAATCAAATCAGCACGCGGGATTACTTTGCTTGTAAGGTCATATTATTATACGCCTTCCTACGAGAGTAGGTAAATAAACAATGCATGTAATTACAAATCGATTTTATGCAGTTAATGTGTCGTCAGAAGAATCTCATATAGATTTCAGAGTCAAATTACTTGGTTGTTTAGAAAATTAGTCTCAAATGAAAATTCATGAAATTAAATTATATTTAGGGGCTTTTAAATAATATTTGGAATAATTACATATACATTTTCCAATTCCATATACAATTTTATTTTTAAACTTTAACTGTTATAAATAGAATTTGACCGAGGTATCAATATCATGATCTTTTTTATTGCCCTTGTAGGCAACTAGGCAGACGAGCATACGGCCTACCTGTGATGGTAAGTGGTTACCGTCGCGCATCGACTTCAGCAATGAGAGCCAAGGCGCTGCCTACTAAGAAAAAATACCTAACATTTTTATTGATAGATATTATATTCTTTTACTTTTATTTACGCATGTGAGTGGCGTTCGTTTTGTCACCATGCCAAATTTTATTATTAGACAACTGTCAAACCGGTGCCCTCACAGTGATTGCACAACGTTATGGTTTCGACACGATAGACAGTAGAATATAACAAATACTAGAGGTCCCGCAGTAGTCGAAATTCGACTATAATTAATTGGAATTTTAAGTTTGTACACTATTATGATTGTATTTTATACTTCTATAATCAATAATTTCGCCAAAGCAACACTATAAGAGAATATTAATAAAGACAAACAATATTTAATCTATTCTCAATTTGACCACAGCATCAAGAACAAAAGTTTATGCTATTATGTATGCATGCGTGTGTGCGTCAAATACATGATATGTAGTGTGTGTAATGTTTTCTTTATTGATTTAATGTACATTTTATGCATTATTTAAAAAAAATAATAGCATTGTGCACTTCTTCTCTATATTCTCTATAAGTGTGGATAATTTTTTACTCCTCCGTCCGCGCAATTTTCGTAAAAAAGGATACAAAGTTTTTGCTTCACGTATAGATACTTGAACTATAATTTTATCTACATATATGTTTTCTGCGTAAGCCGGAACGATTCTAGTTTGATCGCACCACTGACGTACGTTGGTAAAAATGTTTTCGCAGGATCAAAAGACTTTCCCTTTGCTAAATAATCTATCAAAAAAATATATTTGTTGTCTTTGTTTTTTTGTTTTTTTTTTCGAGCCATAGATTTTGCTGGCTTACTAAGCGCTTTTGCGGGTCGCTTTACTTTAAGTTCCACATTTCCTTGGTCACGGATGACTAAAATAGTAAAATATTTTTATTGTGATTTATTTTATGTTTCGTATACCGTACCTACATCTTTAAATTCTAAGTGTCAATCACCGCATTTAAATCGTTTCGCACTGAAATGAGTTGTACACATGTTTAACACCTTTAACGAAAGCACGTGCCATCGACTGAAAATTCATGTCACAAACCATTTAGACGCTCACTAACGTGCTGGTGTAAATAAGCTAAAACTTGTATTTAGCATGTTTTTTGGGGTACCTCTAACTTGTTTGCGAATCTTTTTTTTTATTGCTTAGATGGGTGGACGAGCTCACAGCCTACCTGGTGTAAAGTGGTTACTAGAGCCCATAGACGTAACGTAAATGCCGCCACCCACCTTGAGATATGAGTTCTAAGGTCTCAGTATAGTTGCAACGGCTGCCCCACCATTCAAAACTGAAACGCATCACTATTTCACGGCAGAAATAGGCAGAGTGGTGGCGCCTACTAGTGCGTATTCACAAGAGGTCCTACCACCTCATTAGAGGTCATTAATTAAATAAACCATAAATAATAACAAACATACTCCATAATATATGATATAAATTCCTGACACACACCATTTAACTATTTCGTGGCAAAAAAATTAATAAATGAAGATAATTATGAAACATACGGAACCATTTTTTGTGTTAAAACTCCACTCGGAGTAGTCTTTACGACTGTCAATAAGATTCGTAGAAAGCTCGGCGTGACGTACATATGTCGTGAACGTTCGCTGTAAACATGTCTATATGGTTGATATTCTCAATGGATGTACCAATATTAATTCATTCTAGAATCTTTAAAATATACTAGAGGTCCCGCAGTAATCGAAATTCGACTATAATTAATTGGAATTGTAAGTTTGTACACTATTATGATTGTATTTTATACTTCTATAATCACAAATTTCGCCAAGACTACACTATAAAAAATATTAACAAAGACAAACAATATTTAATCTCAATTTGACAACAGACGTCAAGAACAAAAGTTTGACACAGTTGCCTTGCGGTCCCCGTACGGTTCACACGTATCGGTCGACGCGGCGCGGTTAACGAGTAATTACGAATATAATATCACTACCGAGTGTTCTGTTTTAACACCGTTTGTCAAGTTAGGGGTACTCCTGGCAACGGGAGCCCCTTCTGACACTATGGATAAACCTACCCCCACCGTAAGTTATGCCAATGTCACATCTAAAACCAGCTACCCGAAGAAAGATCAAGCTATTATTATAAACTCAATCGACGGAATCATGATTCGAGACTACTTGTTAGCCCTTTCCGCAGTGACCAAATCAACGTCAATCCGCTTCATTTCTCGCATTTCCAACTCGAGAATCTGCGTGTACTTGGACTCAAAACAAACAGCTGACGAATTGGTTGACGTCATTAAAAACGTTAAAGTGAAAGACCACGTATTGGAGATTCGGCCGCTGATAACAAGAAACAAACGTATCGTTTTATCCAACGTTTGCCCCATAATTCCGCACGATATCTTAGAAGAAAAATTTAATGAAATGGGTATTAAAGTATTGTCTCCCATAACATTCATGAAAGTGGGCATCCCGGACCCTGGTTTTTCACACATTATGAGCTTTAGGAGACAGGTATACGTTTCCCCTGAGGATGAAAAAAGATTACCAGAATCGATGCAAATTAACTATGATGAAACCAATTATTGGATTTATATTACAAACGAAACAATGAAATGCTTTGTATGTAATGGAATGGGACACTTGGCAAAATACTGTCCGCAAAGCAGTCAACAGGTTCTTGGTACCAAAGGCCCTAACAACCTCACGCAAGACAATTCAACTACTTCCAATGACACTACAGTCGAATCCAACAAGCTACCGTCACAGTCTCTCAATTCTACAATTAATCTTGAATATGAAATAAACCAAATCTACCCCCCTACTGAAATTTCCAAACCGCAAGTACCAACAAACTTACTACCACACAATAAATTTGACATATACAAAGGTGTTAAGCGGATTCATCCATCTACCTCTTCAGAACCATCACAACCGGAAATAAATCAAGCTGAACCTACTTTAGATGACAGTAATATTATAGTCAGTGATTACACGGATGAAACCGACAGCAATTGGTCTCTGGACGAAGAACTAAAGAAGACCCCTAAGTCACTCAAGAAGAAGAAGAAAACTCTCGATGACAGAAGTGAAGAACAAGTTTGGAAGGATATTAAAAAAGAGCTGGATCAGTCAGAAACACTACCTCACTTCCCACTCACCTTAGACCAGTTTATTAGTTTTTTAGATAATTCCCGTAGCAAACAAAATCTTCAAGAACTTATCAAAGACTATACGGATGATATCCCGGATCTAATTGATATGTGCACGTTTCTCCGCACTAAAATGAATTTAAATAGGAACCTCAAAAATAGATGTACAAGATTAGTTAAGAAACTAGAACTTATCAAACTGTTAGAAACCAGTAACAAGCCATAGTCTCTTTTATTACAATTTGCTTAAAAATAAGGTAAGTGATTTAGTTATTTGACAGAATGAAAATTTTACAGTGGAATGTTAACGGTTTCCATAGACGATTAGAGAATATACAACGTATATTAAATGATATTGACCCTCTTTGTATTTGTATCCAAGAAACTAATTTTAAAAATAACTACTGTGCTAAGTTGAAGAATTATATTCATTTTTTCAAAAATCGATCAAATAGCAGTATAGCTAGTGGTGGAGTAGCTATTTATGTAAAATCACACACACTGCCCAAAGAGGTCGATATTATTAGCCCACTAGAAGTGATAGCAATAAGAATAGAATATCCTTTGGCTATTACAATATGTAACGTCTATTTGCCCAATAGTTGCCCCTTAAGTGAAAATGACCTGAATAATCTAAAAAATCAGCTTCCAACACCTTTTGTATTATTGGGTGACTTTAATAGCCACCATTTTTATTGGGGTTCAGATCACTGTGATCTGAGGGGTAAAATTATATCTGACTGGTTAGATGTAGACGAAAATATGATTCTCCTTAATACTAATCAGCCCACACACTTTAATAATAGCAATGGTCACACCAGCAGTATCGATTTAGCCTTTGCTTCACGAAGTATATCAACTTACTTTGACTGGTATGCATTAGACGATCTATACGACAGTGATCACTACCCTATTATGATTACATTAAAGATAGATTTAAGCCCCGAAAACCAAAACGCCCCGCAACACTTCAAATATCAGATGGCAGACTGGCCTAACTTTCGTTCTGATATAGAAATTAAAATTAACCAACTAAGTAGAGTTACACCCGAATCTTTGACCAGAATTAATGACTTAGTTGATGAATTTAATCAAATACTTCTCGGTTCAGCCGAAAAACATATACCTAAAACAACAGGGAAAATTAAAAAAAAACAAGTACCATGGTGGAACGACGAGTGTGATAAATCACTTAAAGAATCTAAAAGAGCATATAGACTTTATAAAAAAGAAAAAAGAAAAGCCGAATACTACCAAAAAAGTCCAAATCGTTTGGAAGATCTCCAAAATCTTCAAGATTCACTTAAGATAGATTACAAAAGAAAAAGAGCCAATGCTAGAAGAATATTTAAAGAAAGCAGAAAGAAAAGTTGGGAAAGTTTTATCACTTCCATTAATAGTTACACTCCGCCAGGGATTGTATGGCAAAAAATAAACGCTATTAATGGACAAAAAAGCAAAAAACAAACAATAGTCTTAAAAAACAATGATAGACAGTTAAGTGGTGATCCAAAAAATAACTCGGAATTATTAGCGTCTGCTTTTGCTGCAAACTCTAGCTCTAACAATTACAGCCAAGAATTCCTATCTTTTAAAAACCAAATAGAAGAGAATAATAATGTATTCGATTTTTTGGATAATAGTAACTCTATCAATCAAAATATTACAATTCATGAACTGTATTTCTATTTACACCAATTAAAACACTCTAGCCCTGGACCAGACAACATATCTAACACCTTAATCAAAAACCTTCCACTCGTGGCTCTAGAACGACTCCTTGACATTTACAACTTCATTTGGCTCAATCAAGTCTTTCCTGATAAGTGGCGAGAAGCCATTGTTATACCGATTCCGAAACCGGGGAAATTACCAACCTTAACTTCCAGTTACAGACCTATATCGCTCACTTGCAATTTGTGTAAATTACTCGAAAAAATCGTAAGTAATAGATTGAGATGGTATTTAGAACAGAATCAACTAATATCAGCAGTTCAATTTGGTTTTAGACAATATAAGTCAACATTAGATCATCTCGCGTATTTGGAAAACGAAATATTAACATCCTTTGCAATTAAAAATAAGGTTGTGGCGGTTTCCCTGGATTTGGAAAAGGCTTATGAAATGGTGTGGAAACACAGAGTCTTGTTACTCCTGGAACAGATGAATATTAAAGGTAACACCCTAGCCTTCATTAGAAATTTTTTAGAAAACAGGAGGATTAGGGTTAAGATAGATGGCATCGTTTCAGATCCTATCAATACCGAGAACGGTCTACCGCAGGGATCTGTGGTGAGCGTAATACTTTTTTTAGTTTCAATTAATAGCGTAACAGAGGTTATAGAAAGACCAGTGAAGGGATGTTTATTTGCGGATGACTTAACCCTTGTATGCAGTGGGAACAGCATTAAACCAACGCAAACACTATTGCAAAATACTTTAGATAAACTAAGTGAATGGTGTCGACATACTGGATTTAAATTTTCAGATACGAAAACTGAATTTATCGTTTTAGCAAAAAGGAAAAAGAAAGAAACAGTAAGCTTAACAATTAATAATAAACAAATTAAAGAGGTCCGTCATCTAAAAATATTAGGTTTAATCTTTGATCAAAAACTGAACTGGGTCGACCACATAAAAAAACTAAAATCAGATTGTTATAATAGACTCAACGTCATCAAAATTCTATCAGGAAGTAGTTGGGGCTCAGATAGCACATGCATTAAGAATACATACAAAGCATTGATAAGACAAAAAATTGACTATGGCTCTATTATTTATGACTCTGCATCTTCCAATATTTTAAAAACCCTAGAAAGTATACACAACACTAGTTTAAGATTAAGTCTAGGAGCCTTCAGAACAAGCCCAATAAACAGCATTCTAGTTGAAGCAGAGGAAATGCCACTAGCTTTTAGGAGAAAAGAGCTATGCCTGTCATATGCCATTAACCATATAACAAACAACAAAGACTCATTTATACTAAAGGACCCTGTACCATCGGATATAGAATTTAGGTTACAACCAACCCTTTCATCTCCTTTGAGGTTAAGAATTAAAAAATACCTCGCAGAAATAAATTTAGATTTTCCCCCGGTGTTTCCACGTAAACACCACTACTATCCTCCGTGGCACCAATCAAATTTCACAATAAATATGGAAATAGCTCAAAATAATCCCCGAGACACCACATCAGATTATATCTACAAAGATCTTTTCTACGAAATTAAAAATAATCACTTAGACTTCAAGATGTACTACACGGACGGCTCAGTCTGTGAAGGTAGATCTGGTTGCGCTATTGTATCTGAAAATTATAGTTGCAAGAATAGACTCCAAGACTATACCTCTATATTCACATGCGAAGCAGTGGCTATACTAGAATGCTTAAACATTATTAAGACAAACACAAATCACAAAAAATATATAGTTTTCACTGATTCAATGTCTACCCTCATGGCCCTTTCAAATAATCACAACAAAAACCCCCTTATTATTCTGATCAAAGAAATTCTAACCGGGCTTATAGATAACAATTACATAATAAAGCTAATCTGGATTCCTAGTCACCAAGGCATATCTGGAAATGAAAGAGCTGACACAGAAGCTAAGAGAGCCACAAAGTTAGCCCAATGTAATTACCTTACTTCTAATATACAGGATCTTAAAAAACACATTAAATGCAAGATTAAAACACTCTGGAATAGCTATTGGGTAAAAGATAATAAAAGTGCTTTATATGATATAAGAAAATCCGTTTTTGAAAAAAGGAATTTTCAGATTAATAATAGAAAAGATCAAGTAGTTTTAAATAGATTAAGAATAGGTCACTGTAACATTACTCACATCCATCTTATTACAAAAGAAGAAATAAAGAAATGTAGTCGATGTGATAGCAATATATCTATTAAGCATTTACTAACTGAGTGCCCAATGTTTAATGCAGAAAGACATACTTCTGCCTTGCCTATGTGTTTGTTTGACTGTTTAAATAATAATGTAAAATGTACTTTAAAATTCCTGAAAATTATAGATTACCATAGATTAATTTAACTATAAGCTTATAGTGGTCGTTAATGACCATTGTTGTCAAAAAGCGACCTTAAATAAATAAATAAAAAAAAAATATATAAAAAAGTTTGACAATAAATAGTATGCATCCGTGTGTGCGTCAAATACATGGTATGTAGTGTGTTTAATGTTTTCTTTATTGATTTAATGTATCTTTTATGCATTACTTAAAAAAATATTAGCATTGTGCATTTCTTCTCTATATTCTCTATAAGTGTGAAAATTTTCATACTCCTCCGTCCGCGCAATTTTCGTAAAAAGGGATACAAAGTTTTTGCTTCACGTATTAATATATTAGATTTAGACACAAATCTGTTGTTATTGGTTTGAAGAGGTGTTTTTTTTTAACAGCTGAGTTACGCAATGAGGTGTTGTCATTAAGAATCTGTTAACGAGATATAGGTATTTCGATGTTTTTTGCGCTGAGGCTGAATAAGGAAAGTCGGCCGATCTAGTATCCGTATTTTTTTTTTATCTCCAGCTAAAACTGACAACATTTTACAACGAAGCCAGAGTGAAAAACAATCATAATTTGAAAACCATTTATTTATTCCTTTTAAATCAATATAAAATATTTAACTTTTTGGTTTCTATTATTGGTTGCAAATATTCCAGGAAATAACAATAACTAAAATGAAAAAAAAAGAAAATATCATTTGCAACTCTTTCCAGTTGCCAGTGTTATAAAATAAAAATTACTGTTAGCCTACTGAAATCTTCTAAAATGGGAACAATTTTTTTTACAGCAACCAGCTCGTCGGAGGCGCGTGTAAACATCACAGTTGACCTAAATAGACTATATCTCGCCTGCGGAGCCAAGCCTTCCCATATAATGAGCGTGTCAGCCGAGTTGGGTACGATGTGACGCAATGCGGGAAAAATATAATCTGAACGTCTCGCTTTGAATTTCGCTATCTGTCAATAGATACAGGATATACCGGACACCAGACGCTCTAGTCCTGAAAGCGTTCAGTAGGCCGAACAAAGCTTGGCCCAAAAATGGAGAGCAATGTCTAATGATCAATTTTAATAACCCCTGAACTTAAAAAGACATAGGCAGGTTTCCCGCAACAAATGGCCCTTTACTTTTTATTGGAGAACAAGGCTATTGGAATCCTTGCGATGTCCAGCATGGTCATATTAGATATATCAGGGCATATATCATAAGCAAACGCTAAATTAGTCTCTGATGGATTTGGGGTTCATAGTCATATCGACACGCGACTAATCTCTTCTTCTTCGTCGCTTTCTTCATTGCTGAAGGTCGTGTCCCTGAAACTCGACCGTTGCCTGTCTCGTGAGCTGTTTCCATCTCGTCCGGTCCTCAGCTGCTCGAATGGCGGTTGCGACTGGCAACCCAGTTAGAGCGGTTACTTGATCACACCAACAGCTAGGTAATCGGCCGCGGGGTCTCTTTCCTTCTACTTTGCCCGTCACAATCACTTTGTCCAAGTTATCTGACTGTCGGCGGGCAATATGACCGAAGTAGCTGAGGATCCTCTGGTAACAGATTGTTGAGAGCCTGACTCGGATGCGAAGCTGATCCAGGATAGATTTATTTGTCCTCTTGGCCGTCCACGGAATTCGGAGCATTCGTCTCCAGCACCACATTTCAAATGCGTTTATTTTCTTGCGCTCGGATGCCTAAATTGTCCAGGACTCTGCCCCGTAGAGAAAGATTGAGAAAACTAAGGTTCGGACGAGTCTCATTTTCGTGACGTTGGAGACTTTGCGATTTTGCCATATTCGTTTGAGCTTGGTCATCGCTGTTTTGGCCATCTGCGTCCTCCTCCTTATCTCTCCCTCACTGCCTCCGCGGTCGGTCAGTAAGGACCCGAGGTATATGAACTCGCTGACAAATTCTAGATCTGATAGCTCTCCAGTTCTAGAGAGTTGACTGGTTCTGTCCACTATCATGACCTTTGTTTTGGACTTATTAACGGAGAGCCCCACTAAACTACTCTCATACTCCACTCTACGGAATAGGTCAGCAAGTTCCTTCTCAGATGACGCGAAAAGCGTGGTATCGTCCGCATATCTCAGATTGCTAATTTTTATGCCACCGACTGAGATGCCCCCCTCCCACTCCTCTAAGGCTTTCCTCATTACATATTCTCCATACACATTGAAAAGAATAGGAGAAAGTATGCACCCCTGTCGCACACCTTTTTCTGGCTTAAAAGGTCCCGAGATGACGTCATTCACTCTAACCATAGACACACCATCCCGGTAAAGGCTAGCGATCAATGATACTAGATGTTGAGGTACGCCCATTTCCCGCAGAATTCTCCACAAACAGTCCCACCGAACACAATCAAAAGCTTTTGTGTAATCTATGAAACACAAGAGTATTGGCATGTTAAACTCTCGACTTTTCTCAATTATTTGCCTTACATTTACAATTTGTTCTCGTGTTCCTCGACCCTTCACAAAACCCGCCTGTTCACTAGGGATCTGCCACTGAAAATAGGATTGTAGTCTTCCGTTAATTACATAAAGCATTACTTTACTAGCGTGCGATATTAATGCCACTGTTCGGTAATTACTACATGTTCGCGTTGATCCTTTCTTGTGTAGTGGAATAAGCAGAGATTCTTTCCAGTCTTTGACCCATTTGCCTGTCCTCCATACCTGGTTACACAGATCAAGCAGCAGCTTAATTCCTCGATCTATCGACTAATCTCTAGACGGTTGTAATAACGAATAATCTATATATATATATATAAAAATGAATTGCTGTTCGTTAGTCTCGCTAAAACTCGAGAACGGCTGGACCGATTTGGCTAATTTTGGTCTTGAATTATTTTTGGAAGTCCAGAGAAGGTTTAAAAGGTAGATAAATATGAAAATGCTCGGAATTAAATAAAAATAACAATTTTGTTAATCCTTTGATGTGTCCTCCGTCGGACAGATTCCTTTTGTTTGTTTTAAGTTTATTTTATACAAAAGCTTAGGTTTTTTATTTATCGATTGAGGCACTACGAAATCTGCCGGGTCAGCTTGTATATTAATAAATTCGCTCAAATAGGTAGTACGTTGAAACCTCACGGCGCGGGGTCAATACATCTTCCCATCAATAAAACTAAATATATACGTATTATATGATATAAACCTATATTTTTATGTATATAGCATATACAAACTCATTCCACGGTTATCACTTTATACGCCTTATATATTACATTCTGAATTTCAATCTAACTTTTGATGAAGCAATCTTAACAAACACCCCTCGGATTTGAGATCCCGCCTCCCTCTAGGCTGTTAGTTCGATGTAATAATACCGAAGACGGGGCGTTCGTTGCCTTTGAAATGTGAAATGTCGTACAACGCTCTTTTATAGATCCCACCTGCGCGATCACACAAATCATATAAGTCAACGGGAAGATATTACCTACATTTCATCAATAATATTTAGATTTCTGGTAGAAAATCAAGCGCGTTATAGATACGAAGTCAACACACGCTCATCCGCCATGACCTATGCAAGTGTAGTGTTATTTATGCTGTATATATATAAACTCTGTCCATGTCATCCAATCCAGCTTCTGCAGGGTAGCTGTTAGAGCACCGTGGTATGCGAGAAATGCTGATATTCACGAAGACCTAAATCACAAAATTTTTAATTTTCGTCGTTAAGACGGGTCGACCAGTTCACCGTCTGCCTGTATTAAGTGGTTATGGGAGTCCACGGACATTAACATCGTATATTCCGCCACGCACTTTGAGACAAGAGTACAATTCTCAGTTTTATAGTACAAAAGTCTGCCCCATTCTTCAAACTGCATTACTGCTTCGCGACAGAAAAAGACGGGGTGGTTGTACCGACTCGTGCGGGCTTTCACGTTGTTGATGTCTATGGGCTGCAGTAAAATATCAGATAAGCGTGAGCTAAACTACTCATTTAGAAAAATATTAATCTAACCCACCGTCAAAGGCATCCGGATAAAACGAAATATCAACTTTATATTCATGAACTATAAACTGTAGTGAGTAGGGGGACAATCAGGAGTCAAGTATCACATACTTATGTGTACATTACACACATACATATGTACATAAGTTTATTTGCGTAATCACTGGTGGTAGGACCTCTTGGGAGTCCGCACGGGTAGGTACCACCACCCCGCCTATTTCCGCCGTGAAGCAGTAATGCGTTTCGGTTCGAAGGGTGGGGTAGCCGTTGTAACTATACTGAGACCTTAGAACTTATATCTCGAGGTGGGTGGCGCATTTACGTTGTAGATGTCTATGGGCTCCAGTAACCACTTAACATCAGGTGGGCTGTGAGCTCGTCCATCCACCTAAGCTTTAAAAAAATATTTATGTATATATATATATAAATAGACGTAACACCGCAGTTGAGTAATAAATACCTTATCTCATTTATGGAAATCCTATCTATGTATCTTATCGGAGATGAAATCTATGGAAGCGATTTCGAGAGACGTGCAAATTATGTGTTTAATTTTGTGAAAATTTACAATATTGCCACTAATTTGCATTGTTAATAAGCTAACGGTTGCTGAATGCGAATATCAAACAACGCATTACTAAGTTGTTGATACGTGTGAAATATTTATTAATTATTTTAAACGATTACAATAGAGGCTAATTTTAAAACAATTGAACCCGATTAAGGATATAATATATCATATGTATATTTCAATGAGCTGTGGGACGGAAATTTTACAATTAACCAACCATCCATAACGTGGCGTGATTGTTAGTAAATATTTATTTATTTATTTATCCAAAAATAATAAAAATAAAAAGGAATTCCGCTATGAAACCATTTCGATGAGTTCGTCTAAAAGTAAATTTTCAAGAGCACAAATATCGTGATTAAAATTTCATAAAAAAAAAAACGGATGAATTCTCGAATTGGTAGGCAGTGGCTTGGCTCTACCCCTGGCATTGCTGACGTCCATGAGCGACGGTGACCACGTACCATCAGGTGGGCCTGGGCCTGGGTATGCTCGTCTGCCTCCAAAGGCAATAAAAAAAAAAAACTTCTTCGTGTCGTTTGAACACTTAATTATTGTATTACTTTTTTTTTGCAATCTCGTCTTGCTTTGTGAGGAGCATAATCAGTTGATTTAATACATTTATCACCGATAAAACAACCGTAGGTTCAGAATTCGAAAACATATCATTAGCCTTTTTGATTTCTTGAAAGAATTATTTCGACATCAGAACCGAAAATCCAGATATCTTTACAAAAAAAAAAAAAAAATTAGCTTTTTTTCTACATTATCATTTATCACTTACGAATTAATAATTGTTGATTGGTTTAAAATGTTTGCATTAATTAAGAGTCGTGCTCTAATGCTAAAACCTGAAAAATTTACATCGATCCAGATAAAGCTTATGTCGAAAATCTATACTAATAATATTATAAAGAGGAAAGATTTGTTTGTTTGTTTGTATTAAATAGGCTCCGAAACTACTGAACCGGTTTGAAATTTTTTTTCACTGTTTGGAAGCTATACTATTCCCGAGTGACATAGGCTATATATAATCTTTTGATTTTTTTTTGGATCTTTACTAAAACTCCAATAATGTAACCCAAGGTGTAAAAAAATTACCTAAAATATTCTTTAAATCGCGTGCCCTGCGAAAACTATTGATGATAGAATAAAATAATGTACCACGGCTTTGTAGAACACATTAAACTATTATAGTTATGCCGCAATAAGTGTTCTTTTATTTTAAAAAATAAAACAACGTCATTGAA
Source organism: Bombyx mori (assembly GCF_030269925.1). Lineage (NCBI taxonomy): Eukaryota > Metazoa > Arthropoda > Insecta > Lepidoptera > Bombycidae > Bombyx > Bombyx mori. Next base: position 12,710,222 of record NC_085109.1, on the reverse strand, counting down.
ATTTTTATTAAAGACCCGAGCGTAGCCGGAGCGGGCCGCTAGTGTTTTATATAGAGATCGCGGATCAGCGGCGTTGTATTAACGTAGATACGGCCTACTAATATTAAGTAACGTCTCGGCGGATAATGTATCTTCTGAGTCGGTCTCTTCATTGCTGAAGGTCGTGTCTAATTTGAGGTGATGACCACTCGATGCACTATGCCTCCCCACGTCTTCCTGTCCTGTCTTTATAGCCTTATTGGAAGGCCGGTGAACGTCTTTACCAGATCAGACCAGTGGGTAGGTGAGCGTACGCGAGATCTTCTCCCGTCAACCTGACCAACTACCATCAGTTTCTCTGATTTATCGGGGCTTCTACGAGCGATGTGGCCTAAGTACGTGAGAATACGTTGGAAGCAGATAGCGGACAGCCTTGTGGCAATGTATTTAGATATCCTTTATGGGAGGCGTCGATACTGAACACAGTATTGGTTTCAGCTCTCTACTGACTGCCTTTATGCTAACCATCTGACCAACAGTAGGTAGCGGCTTGGCTCTGCTCCTGGCATTGCAGAAGTCTATGAGCGACGGTAACCATTCGCCATCAATTAGACTGTTTGTTCCTAATTTGTTTATCTTGCCTACAAGGACAATACTATTTTTTATTTTTTTATTGGCCTTGTAGGCAGACGAGCACACGATCTACCTGATATTGGCTTGATAGAATCAGGATTCGATGACGGGTAGTAACGCGAGGTGGCCCACACAGTATATTCAGAGACTCAATAGCATGAATAAGTTTGTTTTATTACGAATACGCCCTTCATAGTTCGGTATAACGAAATTACGCAAAATACGTATGTTTGAAGTTTTTTTTAAACTAAATTCGTTTTAACCGTTCACAATTAGTATTTTTTCGTACATCGCACAACGCATCTGTTATCTTTGTTTATCTTATACGGCTAATTAATAAAGACTTCAAAATTAATTGGCCTTAACGACCGTGCTTTTTCATTGTCTAAATAAACTTGGAATATGTATATTTTTGATGTTAATGGATGAATCTTTTGTTCTAATGCTGAACACTGATAATTTTAAAGACGCACCGTGAGCCGGTGGATAGGAGATTAAAAACTAAAGTTGCTTGACTTGGTCAACGACTTTTTAAATCCGGACTTGACGAGGCACATCGCTGATAAGAAGGATATAAAACAAACTTCATAAGCAAGAAACTCATTTTTGACATGGATCTTTTCCGTTTTACATACAAATTTGTATTCAGTGTGTATACAGTCCTGAAATTGATAAGGAACCAAAATAAACCCAAGCATATACGTAATTTTTTTCATTTAAGGGTATTGAAAGCTTGTGTTGAAGATTAGCCTTTATACTGATGTTCTTAAGGTATAAATTATAGCATTTGGAAATGTACTACGATTTCTCCTCAATCCCACTCGATCCGGTGAAGCCCAGTTCTTCCTACGGCTAGTGTTAGCAACCCGTTGTCCGGATATCCGTAAAAGGATTCCCCAACGTTAAAAAAAAGGGCTAGTGTTAGCAAGTTCTCTCCTGTTGAGCCCGTGAGGTAACTTAACCATAGATACAACAATGCAGGCGGGTACCAATTTTTCTAATGAAATACGTACTCAACAAATGTTCACGATTGACTTCCACGGTGAAGGAATAACATCGTGTAATAAAAGTGAAACCCGCAAAATTATAATTTGCGTAATTACTGGCGGTAGGACCTGTTGTGAGTCCGCGCGGATAGGTACCACCGCCCTGCCTATTTCTGCCGTGAAGCAGTAATGCGTTTCGGTTTGAAGGGTGGGGCAGCCGTTGTAAATATACTGAGACCTTACAACTTATATCTCAAGGTGGGTGGCGCATTTACGTTGTAGATGTCTATGGGCTCCAGTAACCACTTAACACCAGGTGGGCTGTGAGCTCTTCCAACCATCTAAGCAATAAAAAAAAAAAAAGATAAAACTGTAGAAAAAAGTCAGGTGTACTTAACTTTTCCTTGTTTTCTGGATGAAAAGTACTCTACCTTCCTCTAAGTACTCTACATTTTCTCTACCTCTGTATAAATGTGTATGAATAATTTCAGAACGATACGTTGTGTAGTTACGAAGTGTGGGCGTAATAAATGAACAAAAGTTCTTCTTTACTAATTTCATACATTACGACTAATTCGAGTATGCTTTAACCACAAAAACGCCAAAGAATTCTTTCTATATAAAATTAGGTACAATCTTCGTATTAAACAACACGACCGTTGAGTTTATCTTAAATTATACATTTCAAAATACTCATGTCTCGGAGACGCTGCGTCCATTAATTTTAATCACGGCAACTTCGATCAACAATAGTAACTAGATAAAGGGACACGTACAAAATCGAAGCAAAAACTGTCCGCGTGAATATACACATACATAGCTACGTTGGTTTACAACAAACGGAGAAAAAAGTTTTGAAACAGTTTTAAGTTCAAACTAATTACAGCTATGCCACCTAGTAATAAAGTTCCAAATCTCCAAAACATTATCTAATACTTACGATCATTCGTCACAAAGCAATAAATTACTCCTGTCACTTACAAACGAAATGACATATGTTAAACAACCTTTAATGTTAAATGAACTTTATGACCCAACAAATAAAGTAATTTTTTCCGTTATAGCTTTGAGAACTAACATCGTTTTGTTTTATTTATTTTTGCTTGAAATTTCAATTTCTATTTACTACAGGAGGTAACGGAGTCGCGTTGAACACTAAAATAATTTATTATATGAATAAAAGTAAGTTTTTTTTTTATTGCTTATATGGATGGACGAGCTAACAGCCCACCTGGTGTTAAGTGGTTACTGGAGCCCATAGACATCTACAACGTAAATGCGCCACTCACCTCGAGATATAAGTTCTAAGATCTCAGTATAGTTACAACGGCTACCCCACCATTCGAACCGAAACGCATTACTGCTTCACGGCGGAAATAGGCGGGGTGGTGGTACCTACCCGTGCGGACTCCCAAGAGGTCCTACCACCAGTGAAAAAGGTGTTTAGTTGTTTACTTTTTATGTTTTGAGGATTTATGTTTGTTGGTATCTATACATTACTTATTATTTTATTAGCGTTACGTTTTGTGTAATAGATATTTTTGTAGTATATTTTTATGTTTTCGCGACTAGTACATATGAGTCGTCTATTATCAAAGGTGGCAATCTGTGCATTTGGACAAAAAAAAATTATTGATATGTCATTACAGATTGATTTGAATATAATCGTCTCCTTCAAAGAATACGGTTCAAAACCTGCACTAAATAAAGGTTAATAGTTAACCTGTTATTTATCTAAGATGTCGTTCCGAAGAGTTTTGTGACTGCCAATGGAATACAAAGTCAATAATTCGTTTTTCTGATTTACCAATAATTGTCCAAAAGTCAGATTGCCGGCTTTGATAATAGTCGACTCATATGATAAAACAACGTTTAAACGGTTTTGAGCGCGATATTTTTATTACAATGCTTCGGCCACGTTTCAGTAGCCGTGAACACGGAAGGCAAAGATGTCCAGTGTCAATGAGTGGAGTTCTTAGCTGGCTTATAAAAGTAATCTCTTCTTTCTCTGGCGACAATCGAGATCCATTCTGCACACGTGATTGCTAGGAAAGCTTAAATAAAAAAGGAAAGCTAAGTATCCAATGAGAATCCAACAAAAAGACACAAAAGCAGAATTAACCAATTTTAACTAACCAATTTTGAAGTACTGCTAACAAATTTTTAAAAATTATTACAACACAAATCTACTCCATGCATTTAGTTTTCTGTTAAACTAAAATTTTGTCCAAGTGTTGGCGAGCCTTGGCCAACATTTGTAGCGGTGGTTAAAAATCGGTAATTTTGTTTAAAATTTAATATTATTTATTAGTTTAAAGCTTAAAATATAACGTATACTTCATGTACTTACCGAAAGTAAGATACTCCGGCCGTTAAATTGCTTTTTCGGGCATTTTTTGCAATTTTTGAATACACACTGCGGCATTGTGAGACGGGTTGACATTGGCTGTGTCTGGAGTGAACTAGACAAAATAAGAGCTCACATTTGAAGTGCGCTGTTATTTAACGAGACGGATTTTTGCGCCGACCCGAAATCTAGTTACTATTGTTGATCGAAGCACGGCAATGAATAAGAGATGCTACTAAGTAAATTATCATAATTTTGTTAACACAAAAACCAGTGTGTTGTGTGATAAGTCACTAATTACCATTTAATTAATTTCCTTTATGCGGGTAGCAAGAAATACTTTACGGTTTGATCAATTTTGTCGAATTCACAGTTCGTGTGAAATCTGACATTGTCTTATGTTTTTTAAACTACGCTCACGGAAATTTCTAGAGGATCATAAATTACCAACTATCATTCATCATTATCCCGCCCTTCTCCCAGTCACCTGGGGTCGGCGCAACATGTTTTCTCCTTCCATACATCTATCATATACCATTTCTTCGCTCACTCCCCTCTTACCCATATCGTCTTTCACACAATCTATCCTTTTCTTCTTAGGTCTAGCTCTTCCTCTATATCCTTCCACATTCATAGTTAACACTCTCTTACCAACCTCATTTTCATTTCGTCTCATCACATGTCCATACCATCCCAAACGCGCACTCCTCAGCTCTCTGTCACAGGTGCCACTTTCAGACTTCCTCTAACATATTCATTCCGTATTCAGTATTCTATCCATTCTCGTTACTCCACACATCCATCGCAACATTCGCATCTCTGCTGCATGCAACCGCCTTTCATCATAAATTGCCAACTATATGCACGAACATTCGTCAGCATACTATGCCTGGTATAAAAACAGTATTTTAATGGCGTCAAGGAAAATGCTGGCCGAAATAATGATCATTTACTGTATTAAATTATCCTAATGACTCCGGGGACAGACTGTGTATTTTAATTAATTTCAAGGGTTAAGTTTACACAAGTTGACCCTCCTACCTAGATCCAACACAACCGAGGGTTGTGGAGCATTTCTATTTCGTACAATCAACATTTGTTATAATTAATATGCCAATAAAAAAAAAACTTAATTTCAAAAATTGGATCAAACTAGTTATCGAAATCAGATGGCATTTCTGATAGTTTAATTTTTTATGAACCCGATATTATTTCGTTCTAACAGTATATTATTACATTTTTATATTATAATACGTGAAGCAAAAACTTTGTATCCCTTTTTACGAAAATTGCGCGGACGGAGGAGTATGAAATTTTCCACATTTATAGAGAATTATAGAGAAGTGCACAATGCTAATATTTTTTTAAGTAATGCATTAAAGATACATTAAATCAATAAAGAAAACATTACACACACTACATACCATGTATTTGACGCACACATGCATGCATACTATTTATTGTCAAACTTTTGTTCTTGACGTCTGTGATCCACTGAAGTAGGAAACCTATGGAAATGAAACGTCAACAAAAAAATCGTGCCACTGTGACGTCATCTGGCCACAAAACATGGCGGTTTTAGTGCTGCCCAGAAGATTTTAATGTTAGTAGGTTTTATCGATTAACGTTCTTGGCTTATTTTATTTTAAATAATTGTTGAGTATGAATGTATTTGTAGAATTAATACTTTAATTGGAAGTAAGTATATTGTTATGTGCAAAGATGTGATTTAGATATTATGTGAAATCTAAGACGAGTTCGTGCTTCAAATTTTCAAAGTAAACGATATGACGATTTTTAAAATTTGCTACACTGATTTTATAAAGTTGTCGTTTGCCGCAAAACATAAAGATATGGCGTAGTACAGTGCCATCAGCCCATTTCTAGCATGCTGAATGTTATCGTATTTTGAGTACGTGTTTTTCTTAGACTATTACAATCTATTTTAATTGTTTTGCTGACTCTAAAGTCCGTAACACACTACCGCAGCGCACCTCAAGTAAGGTGCACCGCACTACCACACCGCACGCAAATTTTAAACTTATCAAGGGACCGCCTGATAAAAAAAAACACCTACAGAACATATTTTATTCGTTAATGAAATTACAAACGTCATTCCTTATGACTTCCTCTCTGAAATCACTTAATTAATAAATATTTAACGAATTTACAATAGTGTTTTACTCACTGCGGAATAAATCTTATTTATTATAATTATTTAAATAGTTCCGAAGAGATTTTGTCGGTAGCCTTTTTCCCGAAATATCTAAACAGAATGTCTAAATATGTTTTGATGACATATTTTAAAGAGGTATTTATGATTAGTGTCATGATGAATAGATTCCGACCGAAAAATGGTGTCCGATATTTCGGATTCAAATATATTAAGTGTATAATCTATGTTTCGGGTGAGGGCTCCATAATGAATTTAAATATTTATAGATAATAGTTTTAGGGCATCGACTTTCTTGAGATCCTATAAAACATGTTTTAATTATTATTTTTGTATGTTTTAAGTATGATAAAATTAGAAATTTTATATAAGCAATTAAATTAAATCGATATCAAAGTCAATAAATAATGTACAACCCAAAACAGACGGCCGAACTGACGTGACAATGACATTTGGCGCGCTAAACATGGCGGATTTTCGGACTCATTAGACGGAGACGGAGACATTTACGTATATTCATATTTCATTTTATGTACGCACTGAAATACTGTTATATTGATTTCCTGCGAGTTAAAGTGCTGAGTTAGAACGAGATAGATATATGTTTATGTGTGTGCCTTCAAAATGGGTGCTATTTATATAAGCAATTGTACGTATAGAACAATATGTCGTGTCCCTACTATATAGGTCTATGCTGTGATCAAATTAAGAATAGATTAAATATTGTTTGTCTTTATTAATATTATTTTTTTTATAGTGTAGCCTTGGCGAAATTTGTGATTATAGAAGTATAAAATACAATCATAATAGTGTACAAACTTAAAATTCCAATTAATTATCGTCGAATTTCGACTACCGCGGGACCTCTAACTAGTATTTTTTAAAAAATCCGAAAAGAAATGTAACGCCACACAGCGAATTTACAACATCGCATACATTTGTTACGACGAACTCTAACAAAACGCTTTTATTTATTTTTTTCGTATTCTTTCCAACGGAACCGGTTAGACGAGTCGCCAAACTGAATAATTCACACGATAGTGCAAAACGTCGCAGCTTGTTTGTGCCAAATACTTGATAACGATTTTGTTGGCGTAAATAACATTAGGTACATAACATTATACATTTTTACTGGTGGTAGGACCTCTTGTGAGTCCGCAAGGGTAGGCACCACCGCCCCGCCTATTTCTGCCGTGAAGCAGTAATGCGTTTCGGCTTGAAGGGTGGGGTAGCCGTTGTAACTATACTTGAGACCTTAGAACTTATATCTCAAGGTGTGTGGCGCATTTACGTTGTAGATGTATATGGGCTCCAGTAACCACTTAACACCAGGTGGGCTGAGAGCTCGTCCACACAACTTGGCAATAAAAAAAAAAGTACTAAATCATGTAAGTTTTTCGCCATTCAACGAGATATCTATCGTATCAACCTGTCCGTTACGTACGACGTGTAGGTACGTGAGATACATTCTTAGTAGGCATTTTGTTATAGCAACCCTAAGCCCGTGAGATCAACCGTAAATTATAGCCAGTGGTATTTTCTGAAGCATCTATAACATATCCAAAGTGTTAAATATTTGAAACGTCGTAAATTATAAAAGTAATAAAATAAGTGCCCAGATAAAACATTAAAAGCGTTTTAAATATACACATAATATATATTTTTTATAGATTTCTGAGTTGTGTCACTGCATTCCTTAGCAAACCCAAAAAACGCGATAATTTTAGAACGCGTCTCTGTCTTCCGTGTCATTATGAATGATAGTAATCCAAAACAAAGTGGACGAAGCAATTCAAATATGGAATCTAGAACACAAAATTACATAAATTTGAAACAAAACGTATACATAATTAAAAGTACTGTTACGATTGAACCTCGCGTTTTTTTATTGTCATTACATTATTTTTGTCATTCGTTACATACGTTATTCGATAACAATAAAAAAAATAACTAAACTAAGCCATAAAAGCAGTTTTACGTGTTAAATAAGAAACGAAAACTTTTTATCTAGAAATTACGTCGCGGGCCGGTAAGTATGATGCGAATAGCCCGCCATGTTTTTTTTTACACTCCGGTCTGCATGTCGCCCGCGCAAGCCCGCGCTAGTCTGTGGAGCAGTCTGTTGCTAAGCGCGATATCCGTCTGATTTACGTGACACACACGCACGCCCGCGGCCTAGCTAACTAGCCGTGAAAATAGACGACTTAATTTAGCAGCATTAACATGTCTGATGTGACTAGCGGACGCACTAGCGTCTAAAAAATATTCATTGGTAGTCAGTCGGTTGTTAGATCTTGTTGATACCAACAGCTTATAGTCTCACAAATAATTTTCACATTATTGCCTCAATATTTCGACTTTACAGGTGACATTTACGTTATGTATCCCATAATTTTATACGTAAAGATGCGTCCTTTCGTTTAAAATCCGCATGAATAGAATTGTTTTCGTCCTGAACGTGTCAAACAGAGCGTTAACACGAGAAGAGCCCGGGACGAATTAAAGAGACGACTTCCTTTTTATGAAGCGTTAATCGCGACCTTAATTTTAATTGCAAACATGACTCAAACAATTTATACACTGTTTGTTTTAGTACTGTATTCTGGGACTGCCACGAATTGAAAGCGACGAAACGACCCTCATACGGGATTGCACGGTCTTACCGATTCATAAACAATTGCCTACCATCGAAATTCGAATATTTGTAGGTCTTATAAAATCGTGTACTACACATGCTACATAACTCCTTTGATTTTGTAATTAAGCTAATGTACTAATACCTATAGACAAGACACTTCAATGCTCGATGCTCACGTCTCACGTCATGACTCTAGTCTAGGATAATAAGACTAGAGTCTTGCCTGAAGTTATAAAAATAAAGCATATGTATCAAAAAAATTCTGTGCTTGTTATTTACTTGCCCTATTTTAAATTGTTATTCGATATTTAAATATAAGTTTAATTCCAACATCGAATAAATAATAGCTTAATCAAGATGACGTATGATTTGATTTTACAATTTACATAATGACAATAAAGTTAATACATTTTTTCTTAGTCTAACTTGCTATTTATGTTTTATCAAAGCTAGTCAGACGCTAAATAGTTCTTTTCGTTTCTATTTAATTATTCCTATAAATTATGAGTACTAAAGAAAAATACCAAAAAGTTGTGTCGAATAAAATTTCTCGAGCACGCCAACTAAGCTAACGTTAAAATTATAATAATCATAACCACGGGGGTAAATAACGACACGAGAATGTATTTTTATTATTCACGTTATTGAAACCGGGTCTCTGCGGTGTGTGTGGGTCCGTCCGGTGAAAATGAGTTCTCTTACGTATAAACTATTCATTGTATTGTCGTGTGCCTCCTTGTTTGTGTTACGTCCAGTGTGTAATGGTGATTGCATTGATAATGTCTGCAATAACGTTATATATTTAATGAACAACAAGCTGCGTGTTTTATTTTTTTATTCAAATTTGTATGGAGTTGGAACAGCGCCCCTAGCGACAAAAGAAGGGAAGCAGTTCCAACTCCATACAAATTTCGAGTTAACTTTTACGCGATCGAGAAGTTAAAAAACTCGCACTAAGCAATCTGGTCGAGATGAGTGAACGAGCTCACCTCCCACCTGATGTTAAGTGGTTACTGGAGCCCATAGACATCTACAACGTAAATGCGCCACCCACCTTGAGATATGAGTTCTAAGGTCTCAGTATAGTTACAACGGCTGCCCCACCCTTAAAACCGAAACGCATTACTGCTTCACGGCAGAAATAGGTAGGGCGGTGGTACCTATCCGCGCGGACACACAAGAGGTCCTACCACCTTAATATAAAATGTTTAATGTAAAACATTTAATGTCAAATATGTTGAATTATATGACAGCTACCAGATAAAAGAATACATGAACAAGATATTGATATGCTCATAAGTTTTCACTGTAAATAGTTTTATGTTCTACCAAATAAAAATAGCTTCTTTCGAGTATGAGAACTACGATTTATGTATACTAATTGCAATACGTGATTATTTGATGTTATCAGAATCTGGACATAGAAAAGTAATGTAAAAGCAAAATACTAAAAAAAAAGTGCAATATTAAAATAATGCGATTTTAATTCCTCATTAATTTTCCAAAATTATGTATAAATAATAAGTCGTCTTACACAACGCTTCTTTCTTTGTATTCCGTGATCAATTCTAATTTCTGAAATGAATTAATAAATCCGTTATGTAATCAACAAAAATTGTTTTTTTTTTTTTTTTTCACTTGTAGGCAGACGAGCATACGGCCCACCTGATGGTGAGAGGTTACCGTCGCCCTTAGACTTCAGCAATGCCAGGGGCAGAACCAAGCCGCTGCCTACTGAAACAAAGATATATAAAGATATATTTAAAACAAAGATATACCTAAATATTGCAAGAAAAGACAAATCGGACGTAAATTATCGATATAAATTAATTAATTTTGCGAGTACGGAGCCGCACAAGTAATGGAGTCGACGAACTCGCAACAAATAAAAGGCTAAGCACGTTTCGTGTTACAGTTTATATTTAATGCAGTCGTTACGGTGATTTATGTGTACGTTGAGAATCAATTTATTGTGTAGCAGCTAAGCTGTTACTAAAATTACATACATACGTGTAGGTACATTCATTTGTAACAAACGAAGAGATTTCAAACAAAAATAACACGAGAATATGCCTTTGAGGTTAAATAGCGTAGATTGTATTAATAAGTATAGTCTATATGTGAAGTATTGATATTCATTATGATAATGAATGAAAAATACTTGCTAAATACATCACACATCAAAGTTGAGCGTGCGAAAATCTGAATGAATGTTCTTCAGCCCGTCTGGGCGTAGCTGGAATAGCCTAAGGAAAAAAAAATTTGTTCGTACTCTTTCGAACTTAGACTGGCAGAAGATAGAACAAATATTTTTACGCTTGACAGTATTTCGCATTTTCGACTGACAGTATTAACAGGTATCCAACTGTCAAAGGTGCTTGAAATATCAATGTATTAACAATGGACGTGATTTTTCTAGATATTCCCCCTACCTATTCGCTGGTAGCCTGAGGGTCTGTTTGAGCTACGCCTGGATGGGTAGGTGAGCTCACGGTTCACTCAATCAGAGTTGAGCTCACGGCTCACTCAATCAGAGAATTTTGCTAACGCTAGCTCTAGCAAGAGCAGTGCTTCGCAGAATCTACCATCGGATCGGAATCGCAATATACTGAGAAGATTCGACGAGAAACTCTGTGGGCTATTTTTCTAGATATCAAATAAGTACACTGTTATGCACATACAAGACGAACTATTGTCAAGACGAGCAAGCATAAAATTACAATTGTTTTACTGCAACTTGCTTGTACTGTACAGTGCTGTGCATTAAATTTGTAAGATAACTTTCATGCGTGTTCATGCGTATGTCACGCCACATGCGTATGCGCATTACTTTGACAATGATCTTTACATGCGTGCGCCATAATGTACATTTATTTTCCCGCCCATTTTCTAGAAAGCATTGATGCATTATTTTTTTAGGAAATCTAAAAAAGAAAATAAACGAACACGTTTAATTAAATCATATTTATAATGATATTATATAATATCCGCTTTACGCTAAAATTCGCAAAATGAAGACAGTAAACAAACAAACAAAAAGGCGGGAACGAGCAGTTTTGACAGTTTAAGCTCCATCTTGAAAAACCAGAGACAATGCGCATTATTAACGAAGTCGGTAGGAACATAAGCGAAGCTCGTTGAAATTAAAAACGGTTGCAATATAAATTCATGAGGTCAGTCGGTATTACCGTTTTCACATTGTCATTCTTGTTAATTAACTGCACGTGCGCAGTTGTGGTGTTCACCACAAAACTATACAAGCAGATCGTAATCGGTACGAAATAATACCGTCCAAGTATGTTAATTATGACAATTTGAAAATATCATAGAGCAATCTTGAGTAATACCATTTTTAGTCAAGAACTTGTATTAGCACGTTCTATAGCGAATTCCACTCCGTAACGGCGTCTGCAGCATTCATGTCTACGGGCTCCTGTAACCACGTAAGATCAGGTTGACCGTGAGCTCATTCACCCCCAATAAAAAATAAACATGTATATGGGCCTCACTTTCATTGTGTTGAACACTTTACACATTATTCATTTACTGGTGGTAGGACCTCTTGTGAGTCCGCGAGGGTAGGTACCACCACCCCGCCTATTTCTGCCGTGAAGCAGTAACGCGTTTCGGTTTGAAGGGTGGGGCAGCCGTTGTCACTATACTTGAGACCTTAGAACTATATCTTCAAGGTGGGTGGCACATTTACGTTGTAGATGTCTATGGGCTCCAGTAACCGCTTAACACCAGGTGGGTGGGTCGTGAGCACGTCCACCCATCCATCCAAGCAATAAAAAAAAACATACTCGTATACATACATTTTTATATAATATGTTATTATATTAATTTCAGCCCATTTTGTTATTGCAGCAGGTTATGTGCATGTTATCGTCGTAAACAAAGCAAATATTATGCACGTATCTTTTTAATAGATAGCGTTGTTTTCATTTCATCTCAACAATAGCATAGGTCGTATCTTCTTTGACATTTAATAAAACCGGCTTTTAAGGTTACATTATAAGGTTGATTATTCCCAGTTTTATTAAACAACGTGACATATTTCGTTATGTCTTTGTACGACCATAGTTTGCATTTCTGAGTACAACAGGATGTTGAACATATAATTTCTCTGAGATATGAACATTTGATATGGCTTATTGCACGTTGCGAGTTCAGATCGATTTCTCCTCTGCTAATTGGACGTAATTATAGATATGCAAGATAAAAAGAACAGAAATGAGTTGAGAATGGAACGCCATGGTATGAGAAAAAATAGTTCACGCTTGTGGACGAGGTAATGTTTTAAAATGAGACACATTTTAGGGACAGCAGGAAGGTAGCGGTCGATTTAATAGAAATTAAATAAAATCTAAACCGCTTCAAGGACGAGGAAGAAGTGAGTTAATTAAAATTTTTAATTATTAACAAAATGAGTACTTTGAAGGACGAGGAATATAAGTTCATTTTTATTGCTTAGATGGGTGGACGAGCTCACAGCCCACCTGGTGTTAAGTGGTTACTGGAGCCCATAGACATCTACAACGAAAATGCTCCGCCCACCTTGAGATATAAATTCTAAGAAAATATAGTTACAACGTCTGCCCCGCCCTTCAAATCGAAACGCATTACTGCTTACGGCAGAAATAGGCAGGGTGGTGGTACCTACCCGTGCGGACTCACAAGAGGTCCTACCACCAGTAACTTAACTGTAAATTTGACCACCGTGACTTAGCTGTAGATTTTCAGAAAATTAGTTTCATACTTTGAAAGTCTTATAGACATGTATTCTATAAGTTTATAATATTAAACAGTCTCTTTTAGTCTAGAAAAGGTCAAAGAACTCTTTCCGTCTCTTTAAAATCAAGTGCATTCCTTAGAGTATTAAAATCGAATAACTGAAAGATTACAATAAAATTCTTCAATTACATTTTTGGTGTTTACCAAAAAACAAGAATTTTGGTTTAAGTCACTTCAATTCTAAAGGTAAGATTCGGGCCGTTGGCCTACCGTAAAATTTGCTCAGTGGATCTTCTCTCTACCACCACACTCTCAATGCCACTGGATCGGAAACACAACCCACTGAGAAAATCCGACGAGAAACTCAGTAAGTTCACAAATTACTATACCAAGACGAACATTACCTAGCGGAGGGACTTCGGTTCCCTCTGTATTTTGTACCGTATGTTCCTTGGGGAGTGCTCTGAGGAATTATTCGCCTTTACCTTCATCTCGTTTTTACCATCGCACCGCCCGCCACCGGAGTAGAGTTCATCCATACTACCTGGAGCCACTGCGTTCATCCACAGTGCGTTTCCAGAGGTCTTTTTTGCCACGTACCATCCGGCTATGGAATGAGCTCCCCTCCACGGTGTTTCCCGAGCGTTATGACATGTCCTTCTTCAAACGAGGCTTGTGGAGAGTATTAAGCGGTAGGCAGCGGCTTGGCTCTGCCCCTGGCATTGCTGAAGTCCATGGGCGACGGTAACCACTCACCATCAGGTGGACCGTATGCTTGTCTGCTTACATGGGCAATAAAAAAAAAATATTTTTTTTTTGTTGTTTAAAATCCTTCAAGCACCGTCTTCTGGTGATATAGCGTATGTTATTTTTTTTAACAACAATGTGCAGTTTATGAATAGATGGTTTATTAAGACAAATGCAAGGTCATTGATCTCTAGATTGTCCAACAAATCGTACCCAGTCGTTCATTGCAAACGTGTGCGGTCGTTACGACGCTTTGGCCGATATCTAATTGCATAATCATAATAAATATTAAATTACGCTGCGATTACCGTTTTTAACAACAACAATAGTGACCTTTTCCTATGTGGATACGGGACACGGGTGGTCTAGCTTTGAGTATGCATTACATTAGACCTTCTAGGAAAGGTGGCGTGTTTATTTATTTTAACAACGTTATAACATTATAACGTTTATCATTAAAGTGGTTAACGATATTTGACCAACAAACTCCAACCAGTTTTATATTTGGTCTTTAAATGATTAATTAGTAACCTTTTTTTTAACGATCTAAGCCATTGTATTTTAAAACCCGCTAGTCAGAGGTAAAAACCATGTGTTCAATGAATGAATGTAATTATTAGGCGGAAGAGTCGGCTTGCTGGCTTTCCTTGTATGGTTGAAATCTTATGCATATATTTTTTCCTACCTATGCTGATAGCCTTGAGAGGCTGTTTTAGCTTCGCCCTAACATGTAGGTGAGCTCTCGGGTCTCAAACCTGACTAAGTTGCTAACACGAACCCTCTCAAGAGCCGTGCTTCGCAGAATCTACCACCGGAGTGGAAACGTGACCCACTGAGAAGATCCGGCGAGAAATTCAATTGGCTGTGTCTGTAGGTTAATTTACTCGTTGAACCCTTCGTCGCAAGCGACGGGTTCGACAAGAACGATGACTGGTCTTATGCATACAAGTTAGGCCGAGACATCGGCACGAGTTGATTTTTTAGCCTGCTAGTGCGGCGACATTCGCGAGCCGGCTAGCATCTGTCAGCTAGCGAGCTTGCCAATGGATTACCTTACATACGAGGCATAGTATCGGCGATCGCGGCGCTGGCACTGACAATATTGTATCACGATCTACGATTCGACCAACTAGACGTTGGCAGCACCCAAGACAATTGTCCACCTTAACCTAATTGCCGAAACGCGTACATTACAAAACATGTGAATATCTCTGAAATTTTAGCCAATCACCTTTATTTTCATTTCGTAAATCGGTGCACGTGATCACAGTCCAAACACAGACAAAAACAGCGCAAACGCCGCCACCCACTTTGGGACCTGAGTTTTAAGTCTTCGTTTTAAAGTACAACAGCTGCCCGTACCCTTCCAACCGAAACACATCACTGCTTCACGGTAGAAATAGGCAGGGTGGTGTTACCTACCTGCGCGGGCTCACAAGACGCATACACGCACGTGTCTTTATTAGGGGTATGTACACGCTTACTCTTAAGACATTACTACGAGAACTAAATCAGGTTATAATCTTACGATCATAGAGATAGGATGTAGAATTAGCGTACAAAGGGGCTTTAGCCTCTAAAGGTTTATCGGTACATATTTGTAATCTGATATACAATAATAAAACCACAACTTCACTTTAGAGTTTATTAGCAAATGCATGAGTGTAATGGGCCGTTAATCAGGATGATTACCACCGTTTTTATTCGTAAATGTATCGATACGGTAGCGTAAAATCAACAGTTCAGTTCAAAACTATGCGTCACTCGAATAGGCAATATTAATTCGTATTAAACATTGTTTTTATCTCACCAGTCTCGTGGTAGGCCCCGAGGACGTGGCAGTAAATAGATAATAAACGCAATCCATATCGCACAGTGGACGTTTTACGGACCGATAAAAATTAAGTGTCATACACGCTTTTCGAGTGGCAATACGCTACTTGTGTTTTATAAAAACGGCAGACGATTTTGAATTTAAATAAAAAAATATATAATCGGACCATCAAAATATATTACGTTCTTCTATTTAACACTCTAATAGTCTGAGCAATGTTTTAACAGCAAGGGACACCAGTTTTTAAGTTGTTTTATCCATTTTATTTGAAGGTGCCAGTTCAGACGAACTGAACTTTCTAGACACATTGGACGTTTAACTTGAAGTACCATCAATTGAAAGATTAATGACCTAAACGTGAACACTAGCTTTCACCTATTTGTTCATTGAATCCATTCAATGGGTAATATTTTATGGATCAGACCGTATTGTGCCTTACAAGTTACAAGCGTCGAGTTTGGTGAGAGTCGTATCCCTTTGTTAAGGTCTCTATGAATTTCAGATGAATGAATGATTTTCCCGTTGAACTGTAGATGTCAGTTTCTCTCGATTACTCATCCTTGTATAGTATTATAAATTGTTTATTAAAGTACAGATAGACACTATAAAAAACCTTCTTTTAAGAATATAAGATTGAAATGAATATGAGAAGATTAAAAGTGATTGATAGTTCGCAGCCCAATGAATTTCTCGCCGGATCTTCACAATGGGTCGCGATTCCGATCCGGCGGTAGATTCTGCGAAGCACTGCCCTTGCTAAGGCTAGTAGATAGCAAATTTCTCTCAGGTTGAGCTCATAGCTCAACTACCCGTTGGCGCGTACTGGAATAACCCCTTAGGCTACCAGCGAAAATCCAGGGGAAAAAATCTTTTATTTTGTTAGTGTTACAATAATAAGGTAACTTGCTATATCCGAATTGGCGATTTTTACGTCTTTGGAGGGCTAAACGACGAAAGGAAGATCTTCCACCGAGCGGGTGTTATTGCTCGGTAGACCGACGGTCCGAATGTTGTTGTTCGGAATTTGTATATATGCGATCTCAACTTGAAAATGTCGTAAGCGAGATTCAGACATCTCTCAAATATCTTGCGTTATATATCTTGTGATGGCTACCGCCACACGTCCAAGTTCGATTCGATATTAAGGAATAATTTTCCAATGTACTCAGATACATGTTCTCACATAATATTTTCTGTTTCAGTGTGTCTGTTTAAATGTTTAACGGCACGCGATTATTGTTGTGGATCGCAAACGATAACAATAGTCACGGAAGGCCAATGTCACTCATTACGTGAAATATACTTTTTTTTTTATTGCCCTTGTAGGCGGACGAGCTGTAGGTGAGTGGTTACTGTCGCTCTTGGACAACAGCAATGCCTACCACTAAGTACTCTCCGTAACCTTCAATGCTACACTTTTTTAGTTTACTCTACCTTTATTTAGTCTCCGAATGTTCTGGAAGGTACTAACTCATCATCACATGGCCAAACGGTCATGACTCTACTTGATTCTCTACATTCAATATGAAAGACAGTTGAAATATTTCTTAATGGAATCTAATAAGATCAACGAAAACTACATTAATGTTTCTAATTGGTTTGTACCAATGTTCTTTGAAGTGTACTACTATCATTTAGGCATTTTAGACTACACAGTTTGAACGATAATTATAATGATACTGTGGGTCATTCATAACTTGAATGATCGTAAATTATTGATATTTCACTTTTCTGCTGATTAATTATTTATAAATAAATTGATTTAAAAAGGATGTGAAATTACTAACCTGTTTTCTTTTCAAGGGCAGCTGATGATGATGCTTCAAAGGCAGCGGAGCGAGCGCGGCAGCCTCGTCTCTGGCGGCGAGATCGTCCAGGAGCGCGATGCACTTCTCCTGATCCTGTTCCTCGTCCGCGACCAGTAAAAACCGACGCCAGTGGGACGAGTCAAAGCCCCAATGGCAGGTGCGGTTCTCCGTCTCGTGGGAATGGCACACGAACC
Organism: Bombyx mori; assembly: GCF_030269925.1. Classification (NCBI taxonomy): domain Eukaryota; kingdom Metazoa; phylum Arthropoda; class Insecta; order Lepidoptera; family Bombycidae; genus Bombyx; species Bombyx mori. The sequence goes on along the minus strand of NC_085109.1, from coordinate 12,692,149 downwards.
GGCGCGGCACATACAGCGCTCGGCACTCTGAGCACTGCACCAGACCCGCCTCGGGTGAACACACACCCCGTGCTCCTCCAAAACACTCGTGATATACACGGAAGCCGGGTAGCTTGTGGGGACGCGAGGCAGCCGGGGCATGCAGCAGCGCCGCGCACAGCCGCTCTGCGTCCGTCTGCGTGATGAGTCCGCACGAGGGCGCCGACCTCGGTAACACTCCTGTCGACTTCAGTTCGTGCAGCTGCTCCGGGGTGCAGCGCGAACAGTATATTTGTAATTCGTCACACACGCGATTTATTTGCTCTAATGTGAAATCCGTAAGCACAGAAGTTAGGATCTGCGGCAAGCACAGCCGCCGTTCGCCGCCGACGCTGAAGCAGGAGATGGGTTCTCCTTCGAGGCGAGTCTCGCCGCGCTCACCCAGTTCGGCGTCAGCGGCCAGAAGGATGGGCGGCGCGGCGGGCGGTGGCGGAGGCGGCGGCGGATCGGGGCCGCGCGGGGCTCGGCCGCCCGGACCCTGCAGGCTGCGCGGCGCGCTGGCCTGGTATGTCTTCAGTACGGAGGTGATGTGCGGCGTCACCACGTCCATGATAGTTCCGCGCCACCGTTGCTGGGGCTCGGCAGACGCATGAGGCTACGCGCCGGCACGCGCGACGCACTCCACTCGCGATCGAACCATGTCTGCCGAGCGTGCCGTCGCGACGGCCGGGCCGGGCGCGAGCGGCCCGCGCGCCTCCTCGCCGCCCCGTCGCCGCGCGCCGCCTCTGCGAAAAATACGCATACGACCTCGTTACGTAGCAAAACCGTCGCACTCTTCTGCTGATCTCGAGAGCTGCCCTCTAGTCAACTTTTGGATCTCTCTCTCACTTTTCAACTTTTGAGTGAAAAAGAATGTAATCGCTATGAGTTAAGGCGCGCGCGGGCGGGGCGTGGATCCCCGCGACCGGCTGCAGTCGAAGCAGCAGACGGATGGCTCGACTACTGGAGAGTCTAGCCAGCGCCCCGCACTCCGCAAAGCACGCCGCCCCTCGCCGCGACGAGTCACGTGATCGACCTTCCCGTCAAAATATCCAGAATGGCGGCGCAAGCCGTGGACCGCCCGATTCAAAGATTTGTATATGTAGACAGGACAATGTGCGTTAATTTTTTAACCTTTGTCAAAATGTATTACAAAAGTAAAGCTGCAAGATCGTATGATTGAGTAGTAGTTCAATGATGTATCTATTAACACCTACTAATTACAATATTTAGTGATGAGTATAATAATTAAGTTCGATAGTACGTGGATCAAAGGACAAACTGAAATTCTCTGTCTAATTAAATTCTGAGACCTTTAGAAACACTATACCACTCACATTCCAAGCTGTTCTATTCGTTTCTTACATGCTTTGCTATGGATTTATATGTGCATTCAATTTAGTATACACACTATCTAGTATAAAATTATAAATTCTTTTGTTGAAGGGGAGATAGATCATTTTTGTGCATTAGCATAGCAGACATCCCGAAGTGAATCCTATCAATCTATGGGGTACTTGAAGCCTGCACTGACCTGTATTAACGGGATATTCAACTAGGCCAAAATTAGCGCGAGTCCTAGAGAACGCTTCCATCACTGTGATTGTTCTCTGTGTGTGTCAAATAACGGTAACTCTCTGGAAATTTTAGGTCTAAATAATTTGAGTATCGTAATTTGATCGTTTGGAACCTCTGGGTCTGCGGAGGGACTTCGGTTCCTCTGTATTTTGTACCGTAAGTTCCATGGGGAGTGCTCTGAGGAATTGTTCAAGATGATATCGGCATCTCGTTTTTACTATTTAGTATTAGTATTAAGCGGTAGGCAGCGGCTTGGCTCTGCTCCTGGCATTGCTGAAGTCCATGAGCGACGGTAATCACTCACCATCAGGTGGGCCGTATGCTCGTCTGCAAAAAAAAAAAAAGTTTTGTCGACTGTCTCCAAGAAACAATAAACAATAGGCATTATTGCGTCTAAATAAACATATTCAATTCTGTGTCGTCGAGACACGCGCGGGGCTTACAAGGCGCGCGGGGAAGGGACGCGGCGCCATGCGGGGAGGGGGCAGCTGCGTCTACAGAGACCGTTCGCTTGCCGCGCTGTGAAAATTTATCGCTAAATTCAACCAACAAAAATAAATTCACCTTTATTGCAATGGCGTAAGCTCGATAATGCTTTAAAATTCAATCGAGTTTTGCTATTTCTATTACCAGTACGCTAGAATTTAACGTTCTAAGCCCAGAGTCGTAAAGTGTATTTTAGTCTGACATCACACATAGTTTCGTGTTCAAAACAACTAGTCGCCAGCCGTCGCCAACCATGGACGCAATGTTTGTTTGTAGTTGCACTCTCGTTTTTGTTTTGCCACGTTAGATGAGCTAGGCAATTTGAAAATGCTTACGCACTTATTGCTTAGTTTTGTGTGACCGTACGGGTGGTAGGTATCATACCCGCGCAGAGCTCTCCTATTTCTGCGGGGTAGCAGTAATGCGTGCCGACTTTAAAGGTAAAAAAGTATGAAACAAGACGAACCTGTCGCTAGCAACGAAGGGTTCGACGAGTAAATTAACCCACAGACACAGCCAACTGACTTTCTTGACCGATCTCCTCAGTGGGTCGCGTTTCCGATCAGGTGGTTGATTCTGCGAAACACTGCTCTTGCTAGGGTTAGTGTTAGCAATGTCGTCAGGTTTGAGCCCCGTGAGCTCACCTACTTGTTAGCTTATGCTGACATAGCCTCTCAAGGCTATCTTTAGCTTAGGGAAGGAAAAAAAAGGCTGGTTGCCTAAACTTTAGGCAATTTAAAGCATTCTTTACCAGGTACCTAAAGGTAGTGCAGAGTAAATACCCGTAGGTGCATTAAAGTAAAAATTAAACGCACAAAGATATACACAAAAATACATACATACTTTTATACTCGTACATAAGTGTAAATAGTTTTAAACATTAATCCAAGTAGTATCAACATATGAGGCCTTTAAAATCAAGGGCAGCTAAATGCCTTAATGTCGTAAAATGGATTAACAATGGCGCTATCTTGTTTAGTTAGTTGGACACGCTTTAGTGTTTTCATGTTATAACAAATGCAGCTAAATCTCTAACAAATTCAGTTCAAAAAAATTATTTTTACTCTGTACTAAGTACTAATAAACGAAGTTTTATCATTTAAAATTCAGATTATTAGTAATATTCTCATTCTTTATAAATCTGCTTTAAAATAAAGAATATTGTAGCTATCCGAACAGTTATTTCAGCTTCTCAAACCGGGAGTGTTGCTAACATTGGCCCTAGCAAGAGCAGTACTTCGATGGATCGGGAGGATCCGTAATGACGTGCTTAGGGCCGATTTTTGTAGTTTACCTGAATATTTGACAGACTTGGATTTAGCTGCCTTTGATTTTATAGGTCTCATATTATACTTCATAAATTAATGACTGTTCAATCCAAAATTAAAGGCTTGGCATTTCGTTGGGATTCAGGGTTAAACCATACTTAGTCGACCAACTGCGATATAGTCCAAGTCCCTATTTAACTGGTTTATTGCCTGAGAAATAAATTCCACACTCGCCTGTGTATAAAGGTGCAAGTCATCTGCACACACATGATACGCACACGGAAGATTAAGATAAGAGATTAAATAATTTCAAAAAGTTGAGACAAAATACTCACCAGAGCCGACGCTACACTATTATCATCTACACTATCAAACTTGGAGAAGTATCATCGATATAAGTAGAGTGCCGGTGTCTCTGAAAATATATTATATATATACATATATGTATATAAAACAATACCAGCTATAGGAGAGATCAAAGTTAAATAAATAAAAAGATATCGTGATTGACGGTATTGAAGGCGTTTGAAAAATCAATGAATACTAACACTTTAGCTTCCCGCATCCCCGCCCTAATATGGCCAATCATTTTGAGGAGAGCGGAATCGGTGCTGTGACCTGGTTGAAAGGAAGAGCATAAGAGGTTGTTCCGGAACACAAACTGCGACAGTTATTTGTGTACGCAGGCTCCGATCGCCTCGGATAGCAAGGGAAGAATTGACATGGGCCTAAAGTGATTTTGAAGGACTAGGTTAGGAATTTTAGGTAGAGCAATTACACGGCTTTACGCCAGTGCAGGAAAAGAGGCAGAATATAGGGAGAAAGTTGTTTTGTGCCATATAGCGGGCAAAGGATGGCACAGAATTGTGACAATCATATGGTAACTTATATGATGACAAACCACCGCATTCGATTTTATGGGCAGGTTAATATTTTTGATCTCATCCACAGCAACCGAAGAAAATTAAAATAGGAAAATTTAAAATTGAAAATATAAATTTAAGAGTCAACATTAAGACGAGGTAAAAGATTCAAGTGCCTAGTTCAAAGTGCGATATTTCGTTTTGATTTTTTTAGTGATGTAGTCAAGGAGAAATGAAAGACGATATCATTTAAACTTATCGTCTATTATCTATTCTATCTATTATATACTATAAATACTGAAACTGTTTTGGTCTTATTACTGACGTGATATATATACCTAGTGGTGAAAACGCAAATGAAACAAAAGAAATCCACTATTGTTTAGATTTGGTGAAAGAACCAACAAATAATTTAAAAATAATAATAACAAATGAATTTTTAATAAAACTTTTTTTTTATTGCTTACATGCGTGGACGAGCTCACAGCCCACCTGGTGTTAAGTGATTACTGGAACCCATAGACATCTACGACGTAAATGCGCCACCCACCTTGAGATATAAGTTCTAAGGTCTCAATTATAGTTACAACGGCTACCCCTTCAAACCGAAACGCATTACTGCTTCACGGCAAGAATAGGCAGGGTGGGGGTACCTACCCGCGCGGACTCATAAGAGGTCCTACCACCAGTAATTACGCAAATTATAATTTTGCGGGTTTTATTTTTATGACACGATGTTATTCCTTCACCGTGGAAGTCAATCGTAAATGTTTGTTGAGTACGTATTTCATTAGAAAAATTGGTACCCGCCTGGGATTCGAACACCGCTGCATCGCTCAACACGAATGCACCGGACGTCTTTTAGGCAACGACGACTTCAAAAACTGCTAATTCTTATTATAAATAAAAAAAAAAGCGTTCGTTTAAAAAAAAATAACTGCTCAGTATTTTTAATTGTATCCCCAGCAACATTCCTTTGACAATATTTAAATCACAAAATTGACACCATCTAAATTATCAGTATATTAATATTGATCATTTAAATTCCATCAATTTAATATTTTTATTCATTGATTCGTACAAATTAACACAATGCGTCTAACGTACAGTGAAAACCAGGGTTTTCAGAAGGAAGCCTGAATAACTATGGGGGTAGAGGTAAGGAGAACCGTCTCATATGGGAGGAAGCTTGAAAAAGTGTCCCACTTTCAGCACTAAATAATAGTTAAACAATCCTCCAGAATGGCGCTAGCATAGGCACAGGGTATGTGAATTAAGCAGTTGTTAAAGTTAACTGATTGAAGTATGCTGAGTTAGGAAATTCAATATATTTAATGACTAGAGTAGTTAGTGACAGTGTAATATACAAGACCTCACATGTTTACGTAGTCAAAACTAATTTCGTTAATATAACCTAAAATTATTGTTGTGGTAAAACGTGGAGACGTCGATTGCATTTTCTTATCCGCTTTAAATAAAATACTTTGTGATTTTGTAGTGCTTACTGTTATAATACATTGTAATACATAATAATATCAATAATGGGCAAAATTTGCGTGGTGAAAAGTTGTCCAAGTGGGCGTAAAGTTGGATGTTTTGAGCATGAAAATGAATTAACTAAGAAAATTATTGAAATATATTTTATTATATTATATTAAGAAAAAAATTATTAATATTGTGATGCGTGCTTTATTTTCCGAGTGTCTGGACATGAGACTGAGCCAAGCACTTCACTGTGCCACTGACCGACTAAAGTAGTTACAAATTACAAAAAAAGCACACAGGCGGGCGCATCATGATGCTCAGCAATGAGTGATCGACTGAAGGAGGAGGAAGGAGAGCTCATTTTCTAGCAAAATCTGAAAATGAATAGGAAAAATGCCAAATTACTGAGTTAAGAGTAAAACTTATATCTTTAAAAAATGTTTTTGTATATAATAGTTTTTTTCTTAAATAAATTTTAATTTGCAACTTTAAACATACTCATTATCTTTTAATGCAAGCCTAAATGTTTTTAAATATCAATTCTTTTTATATTCTTCATTAATTAATATCATGAATTTTTACCTCTATTTTAAAAGTGACTTATTATAAGAAATTTACTTTTATTATTTTGCTTTTTAAGAACTTTTGTTTTCTACTTTTACAATTCGCAAATTTTATTTTTTGTATTACTTCCTAAATGTTATATTGATCAAGCGTTAAGAAATGATAAGCACACACTTACATAATTATAAAACTTCGGTTTTCATTTTATGCTTATTTTGAAAAGTGCGCCATAACGAGACGGAAGTTCTTTCGTCCTTTTTTATTTCTCTATCAGTCTAATAACTTTCAGGCTACGTTTAAATAATTATTTATTCGTTGCTTTCAGGGCCTTTTCAACAATTTACCTGGTTGCTACTGTAGCGCCACCCTTATTTAGGAGATTTTAACAGACACTTTTTCACACACAGAGACGGGTCTCCTTACCTCTATCCTCCATATGAATAACGGAATAACAAAACAAAGAAACCCAGTGCTCTTGGCAGCGTTGCCAACTCTACCAACTTTTCGGTAGATCTACCAACTTTTCATAGTAGTGTTTGTTGGAAACTACCAACTTGTAGAACCCTATCTCCCACCTTGACGAATTTCGAGTTGGCAACGCTGGCTCTTGGAGTGAGTTTTTTTTTGGATTGAGATTATGTGACCTGGTAATGAGACCTTTAAGCCAAATCTTCTAATTTCTCCATTGTACCAGAAATATGAAGCAAAATGAGACGACGTTGTTTAATTTGAGACTTTAATCAATTGGGATGAAATTAAATGAAACAAAGTGAGATAGAATGAAATATAGTCTCAGTAAAATGGCGCTTAGTTATGTACCGAGACTTTTCAGTAGATTATTGGGAAGAAATAAGGACCAGTGACTTTATTTCATTCTTCCTCATTTGTGCACTTTCACAGTTTCGAAACAGTTCATAAGCCACCGTACACATTTAAAACTGAAAAAACACCAAATGAAAGAAATAAAACAATTCACAAAACTTTACTCTTCACTTTCACGCCAATTTCAAGGCCAGAGATTAAAAAAAAATCTGAACTTTTTCAATTTAGAACTACAGAATAATATTAATTAGGTAATTTTTTATTTATTTTTTACTTGAACTCAAATCCAATTGTAACTAGTTAGGACGCAACAGAATATAAAAATACTGGCCGTTAAACATATTCTAATTTGACGCAATCAAGCACTGGGCACTTCAATTTTAAAACGAAATTATATAAAATGTCTTTGACCAATCCATAGATGGAGGTTCTCTTTCTAAAATGTCAGCTAATTTGGGAGTGTCTGTCTATGTCAAATATTACTCACGGAGAGCAAACGTCGTCGTTTTATAAAGTAAAATAAAGGCCAACACGACTTTCAGTACCTCAGTGATTACCTATTACCATCCTGTAGTCCTGTAGGCAATGAAGTAGGAAACCTATGGAAATGAAACGTCAACCAAAATTTCGTGCCACTGTGACGTCATCTGGCCACAAAACATGGCGGCTTTAGTGCTGTACAAAAGAATTCAATGTTATCAGGTTTTATCGAAAACGTTCTTGGCTCATTTTTTTAAATATTGTTGAGTATTATTTATTTGTAGAATTTATACTTTAATGGGAAGTAAGTAGGTATATTGTTATGTGCAAATATGATATGATTTAGATGGGTGAAATCTAAGACAAGTTCGTCCTTCGAATTTGCCAAGTAAACGATATGATGATTTTTAAAAGTTGCTACACTGATTTTATAAAGCTGTCGTTTGTCGCAAAACATAAAGATATGGCGTAGTTCAAAGCCATCAGCCCATTTCTAGCATGCTAAATGTTATCGTATTTTGAGTACGTGTTTTTCTTAGACTATAACAATCTATTTTAATTGTTTTGCTGACTCTAAAGTCCGTAACATACTACCGCAGCGCACCCCAAGGAAGGTGCGCCGCACCATTTGAATCACTTTCGCTTGAGAGTGATTCAAATTTTAAACTTATCAAGGGACCGCGTGAAAAAAAAAACACCTACAGAACATTTATTCATTAATTACAAACGTCATTCCTTGTGACTTCCTCTCTAAAATCACTTAATTATTAAATATTTAACAAATTTACAATAGTGTTTTACTCACTGCGGAATAAAACTATTTTATTTAAATAGTTCCGAAGAGATTTTGTCGGTAGCCTTTTTCCCGAAATATCTAAACAGAATGTCTAAATATGTTTTGATGACATATTTTAAAGTGGTATTTATGATTAGTGTCATGATCAATAGATTCCGACCGAAAAATGGATTTTTCGGATGAGGGCTCCATAATGAATTTAAATACATATAGATAATAGTTTTAGGGCATCGACTTTCTTGAGATCCTATAAAATACATTTTAATTATTATTTTTGTATGTTTTAAGCATGATAAATTATGAAATTTTATATAATCAATCATATTAAATCGATATCAAAGTCAATAAATAATGTACAACCCAAAACAGACGGCCGAACTGACGTGACAATGACATTTGGCGCGCTAAACATGGCGGATTTTCGGCCTCATTAGACGGAGACGGAGATATTTATGTATATTCATGTTTCATTTTATGTACGCACTGAAATCCATACTAATATTATAAATGCGAAAGTAACTCTGTCTGTCTGTCTGTCTGTCTGTTCCTCTTTCACGCCTAAACGGCTGAACGGATTTTGATGAAATTTGGTATGGTGATAGATGATAACCTAGAAATGGTCATAGGCTATAAATAATCACGCCATCGTTCTTAGGGGGTAGGCAGTAGGCAGATAACTAAATTGAGTTAGTGATTTTTAGTCGTTTTTGTTGGGACTTTTGCTCTTTCACGTATAAAAGGCTGAACAGATCTTGATGAAATTTAGTAAGGTAATAGATGGTTACCTAAAAACGGATATAAGATCAAAATGATCACGTCATAGTACTTAGGGGGTAGGAAGTAGGCAGAAAACTGAATTGAGTTAGTGATTTTTTTATGGTTTTTGGTGGGAGTTTTGCTCTATAATGCCTAAACGGCTGAACGGATTTTGATGAAATTTAGTTAGGTGATAGATAGTAACCTAGAAAAGGATATGGGCTATTAATATTCATGCTATCGTACTTAAGGCGTAGGCAGTAGGCAGAAAACTAATTAAGTTAGTGATTTTTAATAGTTTGGTTTAAAAGTTTACCTCATTCACGCCTTAACGTCTGAACGGATTTTTATAAGACTTGGTTAATATAAAGAATCCAAATATCATGGGGGGGATGGTGGTACTTTTAGCGGGCGATTTTAGACAGACTTTGCCGGTTATCACTAAAGGCACCCCTGCAGATGAAATAAATGCGTGTTTAAAAGCGTCAACGTTATGGGTGCACGTAAAAACGTTTAGTCTGTCTACAAATATGAGAGTGCAACTACACAATGATGTACAATCTGGACAATATGCTGCTGCTCTTCTTAAAATTGGAGAAGATCGTATGGCAAAGGATGGTAATGGCATGATTACATTGGATCGTGAATTCTGCAATGTTGTGCATAATCCAGATGATCTAAATAACTTCGTCTATAGCGAACTGCTAACTAATATGAGGAATAGAGACTGGTTATGTGAAAGAGCAATTTTAGCGCCGACGAATGAAATGGTGGGACAGATAAACGAGCAAATTATGTCACGCGTGGAAGGTGATATTGTTGAGTTTCTCTCTGTAGACACTGTAATGGATACTGAACAAGTAACATCATACCCTGTAGAATTTCTTAATTCTTTAGAACTGTCGGGAGTACCTTCACACAAACGAGGCTGAAAGTAGGCGTTCCTGTCCTTTTAATGCGGAATTTAGATGCACCAAGACTGTGTAATGGCACACGGTTGCAAGTGACACACCTCGGTCGCAATATTGTAAAAGCAATCATTATGACTGGAATGGCAAAAGGAGAGAACGTTTTAATCCCCCGTATACCCATAATTCCGACAGATTTGCCATTCCAGTTTAAGAGATTACAGTTTCCGCTGAAAATCGCATTCGCTATGACGATAAATAAAGCTCAGGGGCAAACATTAAAAGTAGCCGGCATTAATTTAGAAAAGAGTTGTTTTTCTCACGGACAATTATACGTGGCTTGCTCACGTGTTTCAAGTCCACAGAATCTCCATGTGTTGGCCAGAGAGGGAAAACAAAGAACATAGTTTACAAAAATGTACTACAGTAATAAGGCCTCTTATTTTTAGCTTCCTACATTATTATACTACTTACATTAAGTTAGTACTTCCTACGCAGACGATGTTACGGATGTCACACTGTCTAACATCGGGGGTTGGCAGGTAGGTAGTTAGTAGTATTTTAAACCGATTTACATTATTTACTTTTTATATTTACTAAGGAAACATTCGGAGCTATCCATTATGTAGCTTAGGTTGCTTTTGAACAAATTTTGATGTGAAGTTGAGGACTGGAACACGATAGTGGGACATTGTTGCAGGGGGACTTATAGCCGGGAGAAAACAAAAAAACTTATGCGGACGAAGTCGCGGGTAAAAGCTAGTACTGTTATATTGTTTTCCTGCGAGTTAAAGTGCTGAGTAAGAACGAGATAGATATATGTTTATGTATGTGCCTTCAAAATGGGTGCTATTTATATAAGCAATTGTACGTATAGAACAATATGTCGTGTCCCTACTATATAGGTCTATGCCTGTAGGTCTCTGTCCTGTCACTGTCAAACTCACTATCACGCACGTAGGTACTTATTAACTCCATGCACGCACGTCTTTTTTTTCTTGTTAAGTAGGTACGGTACCGTATGTCAATTAGCTTTTTTTTGGAGTTTATGGCCTGGTATCTGGGCTTTTATTGGCTTCTTGCGATGCCATTGTTGCTTTGTCTTGCTAAGTGTATAAAAATCTACATGTAATAAGAGAAAACCTTTAATGAATATAAGGTTTTAATTAGCTAAAATTAACAGTAAAATTTGTTTAGTTACATTAGATACGTTGACAAATAACTAATAAAACAGATTGACAATGACATCAAATTATAAATGTTAATTTCAGGTAAGAAATTTACATCACTACAATTATTTATTACATGTATACTACATCATTAATCTGGTATATGAAAAAAAATTATATGGAGTGAAATGAGATGAAATTGATTTATTTGAGACTGTAATCAATTGAAATAAAATTAAATATTAGAAATCAGAAGTGAAAGAGGGTTTTTTAAAAATAAGAAAATGACACTTTAAAGATGATTTATCAGAACGAAAAACAATTACGACAACTAGGAATTAATTAATCACGACACCACAATAATTAGCACTGGATTACACGTCCGTTGCATCCGAGCGCCCGCAGCCAAGTGACCGACGATCTAAACCGGCCGGCTAGCCTGGCGCGATGACGTGACTCTCGCCCCACCACCTGACGTCACTGAGTAGAGGGGCCGAGTAGTGACAAATTCTCTAACATAAATGAAACCAGATGACATAATACGATGAAACAAAGGCTCAGTAAAATGATAGTTAGTCATTTATTAAAACTTAAGCGGATTTTTTGGAAGAACACGAGAAGCTAACCCAACGACTTTGTTTCATTTTCCCGCAGTTCAAGCCTGCAGAAACATTAAATTAACGAAATATCGCTCCTCATGTTCCCGCCAAAAAGCCTACTACCACTTTAAAATTCACAATCTATAAATTCAAACTTTAATGTCATCTGTCAACATAATAAAATTTTTGATTCGCCTAACTTCAAATGTCAACGTCAAACCTCGAGCCATTATAGCAAGCCAATATCGACCAACTGACCAAAGACCTTCCTATTCTGTTGGGTTACAATGTTCATATAGATTCAATTTAATTTATTTACCCATACATGCACATTTCGCTTTGATACCGCTGTAAGCTATCACGGTTAACACTTAGCTCGTGGCCTTCGCTTGAGTAAGTGGTTCTTAACTTTTATTATATTACTAGACCCTTGATTTGGAGTTTATTAATGTTAATATTGTCATGTTTATAGATGGATCCTTGGGGCTCTGAAGTAGGGAATAAAGGAATTATATCGAATTTCGAAGATAATTTTCAACCATCGACCGAGAAGTTAGCGGATTCACCTCAATATCTAGCCTTGTTGGGTAAGTTAATAGTGTTTTTTTACGAGTTTTACTATCATTCGCCTTGACTTGCATATTATGGTGTAATTTAATTCTTTACTTTTTAAATTTTGCATTGTTGAATTATTATATCATTTCCATCTTTGGTGATTGTGTTAATGATAAGATTGTTTACTGATTTTTTAAGATTAATAGGTGTATAGTAAGGAACTACATTTATAAAAATGGAAAGAAATTAAAAAAAAAAAAATTCAGAATGTATTAGTGCCAACTATAGGAACAACATTAATAACTGTACAAGTCAAGTTGTGCAGTTGTCACATATAGTTTTGCAGTTACGGCTTCAACCATAAACTTACATGTCATTCGACTCACATTCTCTACACATAATGATGGCCATGTCATTAGGCATCCATGACCAAGAAAACTGTGAAGTATTTATTACATTGAATAATATTATAATAACAATAAAAAAACTTGGCATTAAACGGTAAAAGAATTGTTAATTAAGAAGGGACGATGTTTAAGAAACAGGGTGACTGATTTAAGAGTACCTGACAAGAGTATTCTAGTCTCATTGTGTCTCAGAACAGATGAAGTAGATACCGGTTCACAGTTCCCGGCCACATTCAAGGAATATAGGATAGGATTGAATATTAAAAATCGAAGATCATTCGTGATGTTGTATTATTAGATTTACTAATGATGATCATAAAATCAAACAAAAGGCACACCAACATTAAATGAAAGATAGTAATATATTTTCATCAATAATCGTAGCAATTATAACAAAGTGCTATAAATTATATGAGTTTCTTTCTTATAGACTGAGATAAGCTTTTATTTATTTTGCAGGCCTTGCACATTCAGAAAATACTATTTGTATGTTGACATATATAATGTTTAGATACTTAAATATAAGTCCAGGAACCGATTACAATGTTGAAATGGTTTGAAAATATTTTTTTTTTTTCGGGTCGTAGTCAGAACATCCTACGAGGTCCCCGCGCCTAGGGGGCGCGCGGGTATGTGGGACTTTCTACAAGGTGTAGGGAGCAGACCTGGGGCCCAAAAAATTTTAGGACCCTACCCACTAAACGACTCCCCTGCACTCTCACACATGTGAGGTCTAAAAATACTAAAACGTCCGATCTCCGTCCGGGGTTAGAACCCGTTCAGAGTAGGGGGGTTTCCGCAGTCAACACTACAACCAGGCACGCGGCGCCACCCAGAGGACGCCCGACCGACGGGTCGGCGAGGCGATAGTCGAAGACCAACCACGTCGGTCTCCGCGGTACGGCGGCCCTACCCGGCCACCCAGGCGATGCCGCTGGTGTTTCGGGATGCTCCGCTGGGTCAGAACCAGCTTGCCGGGTCGGAACGCGATACACCGCCGACCGGGTTGCTCTTCCACAGTCAGTTTGGCGACGGCAGCGACGGCGACAACGCGGGCCGTTTCGCAGTTCGCAGCCGCCGCCGACGCGTCGTCCCATTCTATTGGTGCCAGCGCGCTAGAGTGACGGTAGCGTGCGGCGCAGCCTCAACTCTCTCAAGTCGCTACGTGACCATTACCGGGAGGAGACTGCCTCCTAAAAATGAAAATACCAAACTTAACTATCATCAAAATTACCAAAAAGTTAATACCAAAAAAAGTTGATCGAACGAATGCCCATATAGTTGTGGTATTATTATAAAAGTTTACACGTAACTTTCATTTCAGAAAGAAAATTAAAAGCGGTCCGATCGAAGAACAAGGTGGTGGAAAACTTATCAGCGTACAGAGCCGATTGCATCGGTCGTTTGCTCCGGGAGGGCTGCGATCTCGACCCTGTTATCGGGGACACAGAGGCCGATAAACTATTGGAGGACAAACCGGAGTCTGAATAAGCTTTGTGAGTAAAAATGGCTATGTCGTCTAGCATCGATTTATCCGGCACCACGTACTGCGTCCTGTCCGGCGCCTCCCAGGGCATCGGGCGGGCCATTGCCGTGGAGGTTGCGAAACTTCTCGGTCCGAAATCCGTTATCCTGCTCCTGGCACGTAACAAAGATCAGCTCGCCATCACCGCCGCCCTCTGCGAGTCGGACAACGTGAGTGTTGTCTATGAATCGATAGACTTGAGTAAGGCATCGCCGAGACAGATGCACGACGTGATTGTTCGCTCTCTAAAAGGAAGGAGCGTATCCGATTTCGCGGCAAGTATTATATTCCACAACGTAGGCTCGTTAGGTAACTTGTCCATCGATACCGCACAAATGGAGAATGTTCCGGAATTAAGAGAGTACTACGATTTGAACGTTTTCAATGTGATCGCTTTGAATACGCAATTCCTTAAGATTTTTGATGAGATAGAGGATAGGCTCGTGATCGTTAACATAACGTCTCTCTGCGCCATCAAGCCTATGAGCGGAATGGCGTACTATTGCAGCGGTAAAGCCGCAAGGGAGATGTACTTCAAGGTCTTGGCCGAGGAGAAGAAGCACGTTCGCGTGCTCAACTACTCCCCGGGACCTGTCGAGACCGCCATGATCGACTACGTATTGGCGGAGGCGGTCAATGAGAATTTGCGCGAAGTTTTCACTTCTTTCAAGAATCAGGGGACCTTGCTCAAGCCTGAGGTAACTGCTCAGAAGTGCGTCCGAGTCCTCCAGGCCGGCAAGTTTAGTCCGGCAGAGCACGTCGACTATTTCGATGACGAATGAATGTGTGTTCGTCGGGTCTTCGTATCCCCTTGCGGGGGCACGGGTCGGGCCTCGGGGTTAATGGAATGTGTGTTTCGTAATTGCTCTCTTTTTATATGTGTAGTACGTAGAGCGTTCTTAGACAGTAGATTTCTTACTTCGACCGACTTCAATAAGATAAAGGTACATATGAATTACATAGAATACTCACCGCTAGTATTTTTTTTGCTTAATTTTCTTCTATAATGATTTAAATAGATACAATCAAACGTTGTTGCATTTGCATATATATACACAGAACAGTGGACGTATTGATTGATAGTGTTTAAAAATTTCAATGAGCTAATACGAAAAAAATTAAACCATAATTTGGGATCCTCATATCAAAATGATGTAGATTTTATAGTCACAACTTTAGAATTCGCTTCGAAAGACGTTATTGAACTTATGTGTTGGAAATATAGCAAATTTTTTTACTTCAATGTTATGGAGGGATGAAATTTTAATTCCAAAAAACATTGATGGGTGACGAAATAAGGATATGTTCATCTTCGTTTGTAATTTTGACATGCGTTCTGAGGTCTCATTGGAATAGGCGGCACAGCAGAGGCGAAACGTCTTTTTCTTTTCCCTACCTATGCTGATAGCCTTAAGAGGCTATTTCAGCTTCTCCTTGACGTGTAGGTGAGCTCACGGGGCTCAAACCGGATGTTTTGCTAACACTGGCCCTAGCAAGAGCAGTGCTTCGCAGAATCTACCACCGGATCGGAAACGCGACCCACTCAGAAGATTCGGCGAGAAACTCAGTGGGCTGTGTCTATGAGTTAATTTACTCGTCGAGGATACGTAAATGTTTACTGGTGTTAGGACCTCTTGTGAGTCAGCACGGGTAGGTACCACTACCCCGCCTATTTCTGCCGTGAAGCAGAAAATGCGTTTCGGTTTGAAGGGTGTGGCAGCCGTTGTAACTATACTTGAGACCTTAGAATTATATCTCAAGGTCGGTTGCGCATTTAACTTATAGATGTCTATGGGCTCCAGTAACCACTTAACACCGGTAGGACTGTGAGCTCGTCCACCCACCTAAGCAACAAAAATAAGCAAAAATTGGCATAAACGCGCCTGTAACTCGAAATAAATATATTGCTATAATATTAGTTTTAAGCGAATATAATTAAACACGATCTGTTAACTAATCGATCTAATTATAAGACCTTTACTATCCAAAATGTACTGTATATTGTTATATATAATTTTTATGTCTATGTTTATCAAATCAAAGTGTATTATTTCCATATCATCTATGTGTATCTAAATGAAACCTAATTTTATGTAAAAAATTTACATCAACTAATATAAGTTCTGTTCATCCTACACACTATGTCTGTCTGTATAACTAATACAGTAATAATATTGATAAACTGAATATGAATGGAATTCATAAAAATAAACGCTTGGATGTATGTCAAATGTGTTTTTCTTACCCTTTGCCACCTTATCTTTTTTTTCTTGTTATTTATGAGTTACATTCATATTTTGTTATCTGTAGTTCTTCTAAATTATTTTATAATTAATTTTCTTGTTTAAATTTTTTTTTTATTCTGAGTTTTTATTCATTAGTTTTTGCAATTGTTTTAATAGTATTATTTTTTATTTTGATGTTAGTAGAACAGATTCGAAAATAACAGCTAAATAATGTCAAAATAATAATTGAACCATAAAAATGGGTAATTTTAAATCAAACTATAGTTTGAATATTGAATATGAAGGACTCGACGAGTAAATTAACCCACAGACACAGTCCACTTAGTTTCTCGCCGGATCCACTCAGTGGGTCGCGTTTCCGATCCGGTGGTAGATTCTGCGAAGCACTGCTCTTGCTAGGGCCAGTGTTAGCAACACTCCGGTTTAAACCCCGTGAGCTCACCTACACGTTAGAGCGAAGCTGAAATAGCATCTCAAGGCTATCAGCATAGGTAGAAAAAAAAATGTATTGTCATCTTGATTGTTCTTGGACAATATCTTATTCAATAGATTGATTGTTGATCACGTACTCTACGAAATTTCTGAAATCCCGGTCAAATATAAGCGTCACCTCAAATGGTTCCTTGGTGAGCTAATGAGAACTCTAACCCCGCGGTAGATTATGCGAAGCACTGCTCTTGCTAGGGCTTCTCCTATATCGTTCCCTTACTGCTGAGGATCGCGACCACATGATATGAAAAAAAAAAAGAAAACCTCGTAACTGTTTGTACTTGTATTGCAGAAGCAATTTAAATCGCCGTTTATCATTCTGAGTTATAGGCGTTTAAAGTTTAACGTAAGAATTTTAGAAGGCATGTTATGCTAGCATCCTTTTCACGCAATGCAAGTTTGCGTATAGAAAGACAGGTGATAACAATAACGTTATTCAAAATTAGGCAGACTCTGTAATCGGACAATGTCTTTGAAAAATAGTTATTTGTTCTTAAGCCTATTAAAGTTCTAAAATATATAGTTGAAACTTAAAAACAAAAACCTAATTACGAAATCAATTTACGTAAATCTAATATCCTGCTAATATTATAAACGCGAAAGTTTGTAAGAATGTAGGTATGGATGTATGTATTTTTGTTACTCTTTTACGAAAAAACTACTGAGTGGATTTGAATGAAACTATACTATAATAAAGCTTACACATCAGAATAACATATAGGCTATAATTTATAAAGATACTAGCTGACCCGGCAGACCTTGTAGTGTCTCAATCGATAAATAAAATACCTAAACTTTTGTATAAAATAAACTTAAAACAAACAAAAGGAATCCGTCGCGTCGGACGGGGTACACATCAAAGGAAAAACAAAATTGTTATTTTTATTTAATTCCGAGCATTTTCATATTTATCTACCTTTTAAACCTCTGGTCTTCCTTCCACAAATAATTCAAGACCAAAATTAGCCAAATCGGTCCAGCCGTTCTCGAGTTTTAGCGAGACTAACGAACAGCAATTCATTTTTATATATATAGATATTGTGAATTACCCAAAATATATAACGATGAGTGTCAAGTGAGTAGGAAAAAATCTGCTATCTTATTTTCATAATCAATAATAAAATTAAAGATTCCCGAAGCGAAACGAGGGCGGGTTGCTAGTATTACGTAATACCATTAAATTATTTTACTATCATGAAGAATGGAATTGATAACAGAACGTGGAATTTTTACAGATTTATAATAGAAATCAATAAATTATATTGACGCAGTTACACATTTGCGACTATCCTAATTATTTTACTATCACGAAGAATGGAATTGATAATAGAACGCGGAATTTTTACAGGTTCATAATAGAAATAAATAAATGATAGTGGCGCAGTTACACATTTGCGAATATCCTGTATTGCGACTATCAAATAGCTCTGCAATTGAATACCAATATGTTCATACTTGTACAATTTTTTATTAAACTCTGCGTTTTTTTTCGAAGTTAATAAAGAAATAAGTATAGTAAATCTATACTTCTATACTAATATTATAAAGAGGAAAGATTTGTTTGTTTGTTTGTATTGAATAGGCTCCGAAACTACTGAACCGATTTGAAAAATTATTTCAATGTTTGGAAGCAACACTATTCCCGAGTGACATAGGCTATAATATTTTTCGAAAAAAATAGGTATCCTTACTAAAACTCCAATAATGTAACCCAAGGTGTAAAAAAATTACCTAAAATATTCTTTACATCGCGTGCCCTGCGAAAACTATTGATGAAAGAATAAAATAATGTACTACAACTTTGTAGAAAACATTATTATTTACAAAGAGTGTCGCGACAGCATATGTCTAACTAATAAAACAACGTCAAATATCGTTGAAATTTTTGTTAAAGACCCGAGCGGAGCCGAAGCGGGCCGCTAGTTCATATATAAAGAAATAATTAATGCAGCCCGAGTCTAAAATATTTAATTGTTACGAATTTTACGTAAAGGTATATTATTGAC
Organism: Bombyx mori; assembly: GCF_030269925.1. Classification (NCBI taxonomy): domain Eukaryota; kingdom Metazoa; phylum Arthropoda; class Insecta; order Lepidoptera; family Bombycidae; genus Bombyx; species Bombyx mori. The sequence continues at coordinate 12,673,129 of NC_085109.1, read as the reverse complement.
AAAATTTGTGAATCTTGTTCACTATCTTCTCCATCCTCGACAATTTTGTTAATAAAATCAAATGAATACACAACCATGTTTTTTTCTAAATCGATTCAGCCATTATATAGATTGTCAGGCACAAACAGACAAAACTATTAACGAATTTAATTATAGTTACGAATAGATATCGATAATGATCGAAATTGTCAAGGTTTTTCAAGTCGACGTATGCTCGGCGGCCTCAAAGATAATGAGGTCATTAGTGGTCACATAATACTGATTTTAATTAAGAACTTGTAGGGTTTTTAGTGACTTTAAACATTTTAAGTAGTTATTGAAATATAAATTGTGTAATATTTCGTAACTAACATGTTACATGTACGCAGTGTTGGAATGAATAAAGAGAGGCGTCGGAATGCTACTTCGAGCTACAATATTCGTGTTCGTATCGTCACTTTTACTGGTGGCAGGATGTCTTGTAAGTCCGCACGGGTAGATACCATCACCCTGCCTATTTCTGCCGTGAAGCAGTAATGCGTTTCGGCTTGAAGGGTGGGGCAGCCGTTGTAACTATACTTGAGACCTTAGAACTTATATCTCAAGGTGGGTGGCTCATCTACGTTGTAGATGTCTATGGGCTCCAGTAACCACTTAACACCAGGTGGGCTGTGAGCTCGTCCGCCCATCTAAGCAATATTTTTTTTTATCTAAAAATAGTCCATCTAGTCTTCAGTACTCATAGCAGTTTCCATTTCATTTAAATCTGTAAAAGTAAACTTCGTAATGTCCGCCCGTTCGTGTACCACGGCCCTTTAACTAATTTAAAAGTTGTATTCAATTAAGAATCTCAGATAGAGACTTTCTATTAAAATTCACGATTCTACCTCTGTCACAGAATTCAGATTCACCAGTGAGAATCATCGATAAGATATTCAGGGCTCACTCTTTGCACTCTATGCTTTACAAAAAAAACCAAAACTATATATTAATTTTTATGTATATATTTTAAATCAGCACATAAAAAGTTAAAGAAACATTTTTTTCCGCTTTCTATTATAGATGATCGAATTCAGGGTTCATACGATTTAAAATTATTGTCGAAGAATAAAGAAATCGCATTGAATTAGATATTACATTCGCCTATTAAGGACGTTTGTAATTGAAGAAACCTTCCAATTTCAGGTACAATGTGACAATGGCCGCCAATCGCAAGAGTCTTTTCATATTCCTGATGGGGCTTGCGTGGAGGTGCCGGTACAGCATGCCGTTGCTCCTAAGCGGCACAGTGGCCGTGCTGGGACGCGCCTTCATGTTCCAGATCAGGGTACAAACCGTGCAGACGTTGCACGAAAACGAAGTGAGTCCAATAATGTCGACGGGAGCGAAAGGCGATTTGGTTTTAACACGTTGACTGCCATGTAGGTCAACGGTGCCCTACGCGGCGCACTGAAGCAATTATGACGATTTCTGATACTAAGTCGCCGGAATATCTAGTATCTATTGGGAAAACGAATCCGAAAATACTAAGAAGGAATTTATATCTAAGAGACCTAAAATATTAAAACATACATTAAAAACATTTTTACTGGTGGTAGGACCTCTTGTGAGTCCGCGCGGGTAGGTACCACCGCCCTGCCTATTTCTGCCGTGAAGCACTAATGCGTTTCGGTTTGAAGGGCGGGGCAGCCGTTGTAACTATACTTGAGACCTTAGAGCTTATATCTCAAGGTGGGTGACGCATTTACGTTGTAGATCTCTATGGGTTCCAGTAACCACTTAACACCAGGTGGGCTGTGAGCTCGTCCACCCATCTAAGCAAAAAAAAAATAATAAAAAAAGTCGACTACATTGGACACACGCACCCAAAACCGGTTTGCTGTGACGTCACGCCGATAGGTCGTCCGCGCACAGCACCGCGTTGACTTCAGTCAGAGCCTACCCGCATCGACACGTTTGAAATATGTGTCGGAATAAAATGTAATGTGGTGTATGTAAATGCGTACCAGTTGTGTGTAAGTGTATATGTGGGAGTGGCCCACAGTTGAAAAGTTATTTGGGATAAGCGACATTTTAGCAACATTTACAGGAGAGCCATTCAAAGTTTAAAATTCGGGAAAAAATATCAATACCAAAAAATTACTTCCGCTATTCAAGTGGAGTAAAGTTAATTGAAGTTCAATTAAAAACATCGAACTGTTGATGCTAATTTATATCTAATATATAAAATTCTCGTGTCACAGTTTTCGTTGCCATACTCCTCCGAAACGGCTTGACCGATTTTGATGAAATTTTTTGTGCTTATCCGGTATCTATGAGAATCGGCCAACATCTATTTTTCATCCCCCTAAATGTTAGGGGTAGTCCACCCCTAAATTTATTTATTTATTTTTTAGACAAAATTTTTAATTTCAATTTTTTTATGATACAACATACAAAAATACATACAACCCTAAATTTTCACCCCTCTACGATTAACCCTTATTTTTTATTTGCTAATTAAAAACTAAATTTTTTTGCGAGAATTTTGTTTTTATTTTGTCATGACGTAGAATAAAAAAATTCATATTACTCTGAAATTTTCACCCCTCTACGATCAACCCCTATTTTTTATTTGTTAATTATAAACTTTAATTTTTTGGCAAGATTTTCATTTTTATTTTGTAATGAATTAAAATAAAAAATCTGATGTTACTCTCAATTTTTCATCCCTCAATGATCAACCCCTATTTTTTATTTGTTAATTATAAACTTTAATTTTTTTGGCAAGTTTTTTATTTTGTTTGCGATGACTTAAAATAAAATACATCATATTACTCTCAATTTTTACTCTTATACGATCAACCCCTATTTTTCCATCCCGATTAATATTTTTTTTATTCTATGCATAGATCCGCAATAAGGTTGCAAGATGGCAATCAAATATTATAATTGTAGTACGATAAATTCTTATTCAGAGTTTATAATTTCAAGTCCCTTTAATTATGATTTTTTTTAAATTGAATTTGATCTCCCGCCCTCGCCGGTCGACTACTGATCAACTATCAATCGATCAGCTATCCCCGCCCGGTGTCACCACTCATCCAGCAAACATCACATAGTAGGGATGAGAACGAAGCCGGTCTCCTGTCTTACTTACTCACTATACATCATAGATTATACACTTAATATATTTGAGAGCTATACAATACTATACATTTTTCAGCCATGTTTTTTTGGTTTTATTTGTGTATCAATAGTATGTTCAGTAGGTCTGAGAATCGGCTACTATCTATTTTTCATACCCCTAAATGAAAAGGGTTGTCCACCCCAAACATTTTTATTTTATTTTTATTTTTTGGATTTTTTTTTTTTTATAATGAGGTATTATGTGGTTAAATGAGATTTTTTTTTCTACTGTAGAATTTCCCTAGATATCTTATTTAAGGCAACACAACGTTTGCCGGGTCAGCTAGTAATATATAATAAAAACTTTTGATTGTCGATGTTTAGTGACGAAATCTTCTAAACTCCTTTAGATAAACAGGGTCAATATGAAGGTCACGGTATCGATTTAAAAAAAACATATAAATCCTCTTTAATAAGTACATATCAGATAAACAAAAACGATTTTTTTTTAATCAAGTCTTTCATAGTTGTAATCAAGTCAAAGGCCATGCGTAAAATATATTATTATGTATGTTATTTCTGAACGAATAAATGAATATAATAATATTTAGTATTAATATCTGTCACTAATCAATCTCATTGAAACCTAAAGATTGCGTTAAATTTTTTAATCGATATATCGTCGTTGCAAATTTGAAATCTTTTTATTTTTATTGCATAGATGGGTGGACGAGCTCACGGCCCACCTGGTGTTAAGTGGTTACCTGAGCCCATAGACGTCTACAACGTAAATGCGCTACCCACCTTGAGATAACAGTTGTAAGGTCTCAGTATGGTTACAACGGCTGCCCCGCCCTTCAAACCGAAACGCATTACTGTTTTACGGCAGAAATAGGCAGGGTGGTGGTACCTACCCGTGCGGACTCAAAAGAGGTCCTGCCATCAGTTTATGTGTATAAATGTAGTTTTCGGGAAAATCTAAAAAAACTATATCCTGAAAAAAAAAAAATTTTTATTTGAAGTTATACTTCTTTAGGTGCGTTATGAAAAATTGATGAGAGTGAAATTTTACGATGCGCGCGCACCGTGACACAAAATTAACAGAAATAAAGTTGCCCACTAAATCGCTCATTACAATACGACCGACGTAACTTGGCGAGTCTGAATATAGCCGCAGGTGAACTTTCGCGCATGTACACTCGTAAAAAAAGTGTTATTAGCATTCTTTTTTTAACGTTAAATATTTATTATTAATTATTTAATATTTAAAAAAAAATTAAATATAACTTCTTACGCGCGTACATAAGTACACGCACCCTTTTTTTTAGCACATAGGATACGTTGTTCTACAATAAAATGCAAACCGAGACTTCTTTAAGATTGACGCGTAGCAAAGTGAAATATTGAGATATGCACATGGGAGTTTTTGCTGAGTAAGTTTAAACAAAAACAAAAACAACTCAATTCACATAGAAAACTTCTGATTTCAGCTTGCGTACTACGAAGAGGAAGACGACGACCAAGACGACGGTGACTCCTGGGAAGTCACCTCCACTGACTCCTGGGAGACCATAGTCGAAGAGATGGTCTACAGCTGAATATTACATAGCATCTTCACAAAATTCTAACCAATTTTCTGAATCTAATAAAACCGTCTAATACTTTTGAATACTATGAACTTTTGTAATAATATTGAAAAGTCTGATCGTTAAATAATATTTTGGATTGCATTGAATATTTAGGAAATTACTTGGATTGTTTATAAATGATGAAATTAATCTGACGACTACTACAATGAGAAGGATTACGACTTGAGGAACATACGTTAGCGTTTTATATTCCTCATAATAAAAACTATTATTATAATAACTTAAAATTTCAAGTTTCTTTTAATAATCTATTATTTCATACGTTTCGGCTCAGGGTGTTTGGAATTTTGTTCTGTACGCGAGGAACAACTATACGAGGTGATAGATTCCTCATATTTTTCCTAATCTACGGTATCGTAGGTAAATAGAAAGTAATCTTCATTTGCGTCAATCGTACTTATGCGTAAACTAAATGATGACCGAGCTTTGCTTGGCTTTTTTTTTTTGTAACGCCATCTTTTTGTGTCTTTAAAGCAGTAAAAATAGTATTATTATTCGCCAATAGATGTCGGGAAGAGTCATAAAGTTGATTATCGATAAAGTTGATTATTGAAAACACGAATAAAACGACATTTTCTGAAAATAAATCGTAGCTAGAACGATTTATCGCCTCCGAAATCCCCTGTATACTAAATTTTATGAAAACCGTTGGAGCTGTTTCCGAGATTCATATAATATATATACAATAAATGATCGTTTAAAGGTATAAGATAAGGGTTTTGCCAATTTTATATTTCGTAAAGCCGCAGTTCAATTGTCCGGATATATAGGGAAACTTTTCTGAAGTGATCTTTTTTTCCTACTTAATCAGTGGTAGTCTAAGGGGATATTCCAACTTCGCGTGAACGGGTAGGTGAGCTCACGGGCTTAACCTGAAAGACTTGCTAACACTAGCCATTGCAAGAGCATTGCATTTTTTTCCTACCTAAGCCGATAGCCTTGAAAGGCTATTTCAGCGGAACCTTAACTAGTAGGTGAGCTCGCGGGGCTCCAACCTGACGACGTTGCTAACCTACCCTAGCAAGAGCCGTGCTTCCCAGAATCTACCACCGGATCGGAAGCGCGACCCACTGAGAAGATCCGACGAGAAACTCAGTGGGCTGTGTTTATGGGTTAGTTTACTCGCAGAACCCTTCGTCGCAAGCAACGGGTTCTATGAGAACGGTGACAATCGGGCCAATAACTACACTCGCAACTCTTAAAATCTAAGTGTATTTATTATCTATGCCCACAGCCATTGAGCTGATTGGCGGTCACAGATAATAAATAAATTGTTGCGGCCATTTTGTGTCAATCTTGTCAGTTTATATTAGAACAGTGTAGACTTTGTTGGCCTCCGCGTTTAGGCATATTCACTGAGAATTATTGCACAGATTAGTGTAAAAAAGTATTAAAGAATTCGCAGATAAAACAATTTAAAAGAGGTCATTTTATATTGAGGTACGTCCTTTCGTAATACAATATGACCGATTATTGTTTATTTGAAATAAATTAATATTAACTTACTTATAAAATGCCAAATAATGTTTTTTTCGATGAACTAGATTTCCATCTGACGTTATAAAAAAAATTACGTAAAACTGTTTTTATATAGATGTTTATAATAATATGCTATTTATATTTACTTAACTTTAATAGTAGAAATATGTAGTGCTTGCATAATAATTTAAGATCATTGAAATTAGTAAATTCAGTTTTAAAAAAAGCGCTTTATTAAAGAAAGAACTGGATTCCCATCTGATGCTTACAAAAAATTTGACGTAAAATTGTGTATAAATAGATGGGTAAACGCTCTTTATAATTACTCTATAATAGTAGAAATTGTGCTTGCATAATAATTTATGATCATTAAAATAAGTAAAGTCAGTTTTAAAAAAAAAGCGCTTTAATAGCGATCTAGATTAGTTCTAACAATTAAAATGTTGTTTTTTTTTCATACTGATGATCAGAGTCCAGTATTAGATTGTTGTAATGCCATCAGTTCTTAAAATGCGTGCAAATTTTCGATCGGACGTCTTCCAAAGTTGGTGAAAATTACGTTGAAATTATACATTGGTACAAGAGAAACTAATAAGGGCATTAAAAAAAAGCATTTCCCGTACACGTGTTAGAAATAAATTTCTTAAGCGACAGAGACTTCGCGCGTCTTTTTCAAGGCGTAGTCTCTTACGACGAGAATTGGGTGACGTGGCGGACCTTGGCCCTCCTTGTCTGCCTCTTCCTCTCTGGAGGCGCCGGAGTCCGACTTAACCCAATCCGTTACTCGCCTCGACCGGGTATCCGTACATGAATTCCCCAGCGTTGAAAAAAGAAGGCGATTGAGACTGATCGATTTCCACCATAACGTTTCTATATCATTCGAAATGTTCTAGAAGCGTCCTCTAGAAAAATCTATATATATGACGGAGGAGAAACGCTAAAGGAATGTTTTTAAAAAGTGTGACGTCACCATTGCTGACGTCACGGTCATTAAGTTCTCGACGATGACTCATGTTTGGGCTTCCAAAACAAAACTTCACGAGAACTGCGTATATTGCACGAGAAGCATAACAACGTTACAGAGAGATCCGAACTGTACTACGGCTCGGACACGAATGACTAAACGCTAGACAGCACGGCCGTATTTATAGGACTTCGTACACGTCAGCGTGTTTACAAGTATTAAAGACGTGAGCGTGTTTACAAGATTTTAAAGTATTGAAATTACAATAAAAGGGACTGTTTAACATCAATTTCTTATGACAGAGTAATTAGTTGATGATCAGTAGGTAAATAGTCATATTTGCGCCGACACGGCCATACTGACAGGCGGTGCGCGCTCTGCACCGGCCTCGTTGATTCTCGTAGGTTTTTCTTTGATTCTCATTGACCTGTAGGAATAAAAAGTTTCTCTGAGTAGCGCATCTGTTATACTTGCGTTACTTGTAACTATGTAAGTTTGAGACTATTAATGCACTTGATCGTAGATTTCTCGGCGGTTCTCGTAGATTTCTCGGCGGTTCTTGTAGATTTATTTAAGGTGTTCGGATAAGGATGTAGTGGGCGTACACTGTGGTACTTATGTAGTGGGCGTACACTGTGGTACTTATGTAGTGGGCGTACACTGTGGTACTTATGTAGTGGGCGTACACTGTGGTACTTATGTAGTGGGCGTACACTGTGGTACTTATGTAGTGGGCGTACACTGTGGTACTTATGTAGTGGGCGTACACTGTGGTACTTATGTAGTGGGCGTACACTGTGGTACTTATGTAGTGGGCGTACACTGTGGTACTTATGTAGTGGGCGTACACTGTGGTACTTATGTAGTGGGCGTACACTGTGGTACTTATGTAGTGGGCGTACACTGTGGTACTTATGTAGTGGGCGTACACTGTGGTACTTATGTAGTGGGCGTACACTGTGGTACTTATGTAGTGGGCGTACACTGTGGTACTTATGTAGTGGGCGTACACTGTGGTACTTATGTAGTGGGCGTACACTGTGGTACTTATGTAGTGGGCGTACACTGTGGTACTTATGTAGTGGGCGTACACTGTGGTACTTATGTAGTGGGCGTACACTGTGGTACTTATGTAGTGGGCGTACACTGTGGTACTTATGTAGTGGGCGTACACTGTGGTACTTATGTAGTGGGCGTACACTGTGGTACTTATGTAGTGGGCGTACACTGTGGTACTTACGTAGTGGGCGTACACTGTGGTACTTACGTAGTGGGCGTACACTGTGGTACTTACGTAGTGGGCGTACACTGTGGTACTTATGTAGTGGGCGTACACTGTGGTACTTATGTAGTGGGCGTACACTGTGGTACTTATGTAGTGGGCGTACACTGTGGTACTTATGTAGTGGGCGTACACTGTGGTACTTATGTAGTGGGCGTACACTGTGGTACTTATGTAGTGGGCGTACACTGTGGTACTTATGTAGTGGGCGTACACTGTGGTACTTATGTAGTGGGCGTACACTGTGGTACTTATGTAGTGGGCGTACACTGTGGTACTTATGTAGTGGGCGTACACTGTGGTACTTATGTAGTGGGCGTACACTGTGGTACTTATGTAGTGGGCGTACACTGTGGTACTTATGTAGTGGGCGTACACTGTGGTACTTATGTAGTGGGCGTACACTGTGGTACTTATGTAGTGGGCGTACACTGTGGTACTTATGTAGTGGGCGTACACTGTGGTACTTATGTAGTGGGCGTACACTGTGGTACTTATGTAGTGGGCGTACACTGTGGTACTTATGTAGTGGGCGTACACTGTGGTACTTATGTAGTGGGCGTACACTGTGGTACTTATGTAGTGGGCGTACACTGTGGTACTTATGTAGTGGGCGTACACTGTGGTACTTATGTAGTGGGCGTACACTGTGGTACTTATGTAGTGGGCGTACACTGTGGTACTTATGTAGTGGGCGTACACTGTGGTACTTATGTAGTGGGCGTACACTGTGGTACTTATGTAGTGGGCGTACACTGTGGTACTTATGTAGTGGGCGTACACTGTGGTACTTATGTAGTGGGCGTACACTGTGGTACTTATGTAGTGGGCGTACACTGTGGTACTTTTGTCGAGGCGTACACTGTGGTACTTTTGCCGAGGCGTACACTGTGGTACTGTTGCCGAGGCGTACACTGTGGTACTTTTGCCGAGGCGTACACTGTGGTACTTTTGCCGAGGCGTACACTGTGGTACTTTTGCCGAGGCGTACACTGTGGTACTTTTGCCGAGGCGTACACTGTGGTACTATTTGTTGAGGCGTACACTGTGGTACTTATGTTGTGGTGTAATTTTGGTAATCAAATATAAAAACTTATCTTTGAGTGTTGATTTTGTTGCTCGACCATGCTGATTTGTGAAGTAGATGTATAGGCTCATCGGCTGTTGCTGGAGGGTAGTCTTCTTCCGCCGATATGGTTAAATGGTCTCCAGGTTGTTGCTGAGCGGAGGCGGCATGTGATCCCACTTCTGATGACGGAGGAGAAACGCTGAAGGAATGTTTTTAAAAAGTGTGACGTCACCATTGCTGACGTCACGGTCATTAAGTTCTCGACGATGACTCATGTTTGGGCTTCCAAAACAAAACTTCACGAGAACTGCGTATATTGCACGAGAAGCATAACAACGTTACAGAGAGATCCGAACTGTACTACGGCTCGGACACGAATGACTAAACGCTAGACAGCACGGCCGTATTTATAGGACTTCGTACACGTCAGCGTGTTTACAAGTATTAAACACGTGAGCGTGTTTACAAGATTTTAAAGTATTGAAATTACAATAAAAGGGACTGTTTAACATCAATTTCTTATGACAGAGTAATTAGTTGATGATCAGTAGGTAAATAGTCATATTTGCGCCGACATATATATAAAAATGAATTGCTATTCGTTAGTCTCGCTAAAACTTGAGCTGGACCGATTTGGCATATTTTGGTCTTGAATGATTTATGGAAGTCCAGAGAAGGTTTAAAAGGTTTAAAATAAATATGAAAATGCTCGGAATTAAAAAAAATTGTTTTACCTTTGATGTATCCACCGTCGGACGGATTCCTTTTGTTTGTTTTAAGTTTATTTTATACAAAAGTTTTGGTCTTTTATTTATCGATTGAGGCACTAAGAAGTCTGCCGGGTCAGCTAGTAAACAATAAAATAAAATGGCGATGTAATATTTTGTTACCCCTACCGTGGCATATAACGTAGATTGACTAAAATAGGGTATATATCTCATTACTTAATTTTTTCTAACAGATTTCGTGGTCAGGAAAGTGAGATAAATAAAATTATGTATTTAGCACATAATAGTGCGTATGAAGGTATTTTAATATTTTTTATTCTCATACTGAATTTTTTTACCAATAGCTACGTTAATATAAATTTAATTGTTTTCAACTGTTGAATTAATGTACATTAAATAAATAGGTACTATATTTAACCGGTTTTCGAAACGATTTTTAGTATTGTTAAGTTCTCGATGTTTCGATTCTGTCACAAGCGCCCTATTATCACGGCTGGACAATATCTCGGGTAGAATGTTAGGAGCAGAAAAATCTGCCTACTCTCTTTCTAGTCCGTTTCTGGTTACCCTAGAAATCCGAGGGCTCGCCCCGACAATATAACTGATCGTGGCGCTTGCAACAGCGCTGAAATATCGGCTTCTCATTGAAGCAAAAAATCGTGGTAGGAACATCACTACATAGTATAAAACAAAGTCGCTTTCTCTGTCCCTATATCCCTATGTATGCTTAAATCTTTAAAAATACGCAACGGATTTTGATGCGGTTTTTTTAAATAGATGAAGTGATTGAAGAGCAAGGTTTATATTTATAATAACATCCATTAAATAGTGGAGAAATCAATAATAAATTACAGTTTCCGAAGCGAAGCGAGGGCGGGTCGCTAGTCTTAAATAAATAATGGTATTTATAACAATGAAAATAAAATTTTGTACGTGAAAGTACTTACTTATAAATTATGTTAACATTACCATCTTTTAGTTCATAATAAAGTTAATTAGCAATTTGGAAAACATTTTCTCTAGCTACTTTATTATATTAGAGGGGAAATGGGTTTGACTTTGAATTAGTATAAAGGCTTGTGAAACTATTCGGGATCTTAATATTAACACCGATCGGGCTGTGTGATAGATAATAATTTATAAATAAAATATTAACAAGATATAAAAAAAATAGTTTTATTTATACAAAACATTATCGTAACAAATCATTTGTTAAAAGTAAGGACTGATTTTTCAATATTTAAAAAAAAAGTTAACAATCAAATAAATCACGTGGGTGAATATAAATGTAAAAACATTTCAAAAGTCGTAAAAAAGTCGTGTTCGATCTTTTTATCGTAAAAATAAATTATGGTTTAAAAAAAAAACAATTTCCGTAATTAATATATTATGTAGTTGATCTAAAGACACGATATGTTTGACGTATGATGAATAATATGACGACGCCTTTCACAATAATATGACGACGCCTTTCACAAAACTAACACACAAAAGTAATACGGACGGCGAACAAACGACGCGTCACACATGTACTATTTTGTAATCATGTACTATTTTTCCAAATACATTTTCTTAGTTACCAGTCCAGTCTCAGTTACCAGTCTTAGGGCTTTGGAATGAGCCCCTCCACAGTGTTTCCCGAGCGCTATGACATGTCTTTCTTCAAACGAGGCTTGTGGAGAGTATTAAGCGGTAAGCAGCGGCTTGGCCCCGCCCCTGGCATTGCTGAAGTCAATGGGCGACGGTAACCACTCACCATCAGGTGGGCCGTACGCTGGTCTGCCTGCAAGGGCAATAAAAAAAAACAGCTTTATCTACGTCATCAGAGGGACATGCGCTTGCCGCCTTTGTCAGCGTCAATGTACATTACATGGTCATGTAAATTAGAGGAGGGGGTGTCTTAGAAAGACTTGGATCGGCCGTGTGATAGAAGATATGCCAGCGAAGGGTGGGCGAGTGCAGAGATGACGTATCATGATCCTGAATGGGAAAGAAGGACATCCTGTGTCGACTTCACGTGAAGTGTGATAAGGACAATGAGAAGAATGTATACTATAAAGTAGAATACATTGGATTGGAGACCGTAAGCACAATTATTTTTTATTGCCTTTGTAGGCAGACGAGCACACGGCCACCTGATGGTATTTATTACTGGTTACCGTCGCTCATGGACGCCAGCAATGCCAGGGACAGAGCCAAGCCGCTACCTACCATTAAGTACACAGTTCATAACTGATTCGCTTTACAATTAAGCTGGAAATTATTATCACACTAGTGAATCACGGTCGCTGGAAAATCGATTTGCACTCACTATGATTAAAACGAAATCAAGCCATTTTGAAATACAAAGAGTTGAGTTGTTCCATGAATATAAATGTTAAGACAGTGTGTGGTCCAATCTTGGCGTATGTCGGCAAGAAACCTCTCCACAAAGCGAACACACCCTCGTTCTTGATAATGCTCAGGAGCACTGTCACTTGACCTGTGCCTTTTGCCGCGTTCTGCACTCTGCGGGTAAATATACACTTGTTTAATTATCATCGTGTAATAAACATAAAAACCCGCAAAATTACTGGTGGTAGGACTTCTCGTAGGTCCGCACGGCTAGGTACCACCGCCCTGCCTATTTTTGCTGTGAAGCAGTAATGCGTTTCGGCTTGAAGGGCAGGGCAGCCATTGTAACTACATTTGAGACCTTAGAACTTATATCTCTCTATATTTATCGGCCTGTCCGTGTGTTGTAGATACACTTATTCCTAAGGCGTTGAAAGGGTTTTATGCTTAGTAATATTGGCAACACCCTCAGACTAGAAATAGTCTTAAATATATGTTGGGTCAGCTAAGGATACCACCGAAGGCATCTTCACAAAATAGACGTGACTGACGGCTCTATTTTTATGCTCTCCAAAGCGGAAGTATAAACTGTGTTCCGCATACTTTGTGAGTACTATGTATGACCTTATGAAAAAGAACATCCGGGCAAGTTAAGACTGTCAGAACGAGATGTTTATCGATTAAAAGACTGGAGGCTAGGGATGTGACACAAAATATCGTTGACGAAATATTTTTCCTTGCCCATTCCTTGGCCACTCTTGAATAATTTGAAAAATGTTTGATTTTATAACAATAAAACCTAAGAAACTTGCCTTGTTTTGACGATATCAACAGGCAAGGAAGCAGCACTTGTCACCAGGCCGGAGATCATTGAAGCACAGAAATGTAAGAATATGCCTTCTCCCATTGACGGAAGCAGAGCTTCTCGAGCCTAAGAAGTTCAATTTTTATACTTCTCGTATGGAATCTAGAAAATGGTTGTTCCAATGCATGAAAAACCCCGAGTTAAGGTCGGAGACGGCTTCCATGCTATGAACTGGTTGTCTATGGTCTCGACCTTGTTAGGTCGTGAGGTCGTTTATCCATCTACATTAATAGATGTGTTCCAAAAATTCTACTTTAGTCGCCAATGTAATTCAAAACTAAAAGTATAAAAGCCGCGCCAATAAAGTAACAAATCTAAAATGGCGGCGGCGACCATGCGCTCTCACTCTAAACTATTGCTGTCTTTAGTCGCACACGGCGCGTACTGCATGCAAAAAAATATCAGTTTTGACGTTGTTGTTGAGTTAGAGTTTTAGTTTTCACTTTCGAGTTGTGCGACTTAGATGACTGGCAGCAAAAGTGTCTACGCAAGTTGCATCCCAAATGAGACACCTCTGCCTCTGCCAGGGCATAAACTAAAGTAAAATACATTCTCATTTGTTTGTTTATATTTTTTTATAATAAACAACTTTTTCTTTCTATCTTTCTTTTTATTTGTTGACTCTACCAGCTGTCAGTGCAGGTACATAGACGCCATTTTCGATTCGGTTTTTTATTGGCGCGGCTTATACACAACATATCTTGGGCATCTGTCAAATAGCTTGTATTCTTTGATAACTACCCGCTACACAATAAAAGGCAGTCTGGGTACTTGTGCATATGTCCCGAGCTGAGCCGCATTCACCACCATAGCTCTGGTTATAGTGGCCCCAGCGCCGCGCCATAACGCTGTAATACCTTCTTCTCTTGTGATCCTGATAAATGAAAATTACGCACACACAAACATTTTTATTTACCTAAGCCACGCTCAAAATTTTCGTGGCTTAGGTGTGTAAGAAGATAAGTGGCAATGGGCTGGCCATATTAGCCAGAGAACCGAGTAAATCTTTGGGGTAAACGTGTTCTTGAGTGGAGACCGCGAATTGGCAAAGGTAGCGCAGGACACCCTCAAACTCGGTGGAATAACGATCTTTTTTTTTATGATTAAATGATTACTCCTGGTCCGGAGGCTTTTCCAGTTTCACCAGGACAGGTGGGCAAGCAAAGGCTCAGCCAAGAGGGGTGGGATTTGCTAACAACTGCCCGAGCGCCTCCGAAGGAGACCTAACAACTCAAGAGCAGCTGCTTCGCGAATGAATCTACTACCGGATTGGAATCGCGACCCACTGAGAAGATCCGGCGAGGAATTACGATCTATGGAAGGTGGCTCAGTACCGTGCAATTAGAAGGCAGTTTTGGGTTCAAGGAACAAATCGCTTGTTATTTGTCATTAAGACCTCATCTTGTGCGATAATTATTTTAAACTAGCTGACCCGGCAGATTTCGTAGTGCCTCAATCAATAAATATAAGACCAAAACTTCTGTTTAAAATAAACTTAAAACAAAGAAAAGGAATCCGTCCGACGGGGGACACATCAAAGGAAAAAATAAATTGTTATTTTTATGTAATATCGAGCATTTTTATATTTATCTAACTTTTAAATCTTCTCTGGACTTCCACAAATAATTCAAGACCAAAATTAGCCAAATCGGTCCAGCCGTTCTCGAGTTTTAGCGAGACTAACGAACAGCAATTCATTTTTATATATACATATATAGATATAAGAAGATTATGTTTAACCTTCCAAGGGCATTGAAAACGTTCGTATAATTCCTCCTCTGTTCTTTGGGCAGACGTCCGTCGGCCGTCATCCGTACGAGGGCCACTTCAGCCGGAGTGCCGGCGAACGCGCCCACGCCACCAGCTACCATGCCCAAGCAGATTTTAGTTGCAAAATTCGGAGTTCCACCATAGGTACTGTAACGACATTATTCAACGTGTCGATGTATCGACAACATTGTATGATTTTTCATCAAAACAAAGTGCTACGGTTAAATCTCGTTTTTTTTGTTTTTTTTTTATTGCTTAGATGGGTGGACGAGCTCACGGCCCACCTGGTGTTAAGTGGTTACCGGAACCCATAGACACCTATAACGTAAATGCCGCCACCCACCTTTAGATAAGAGTTCTAAGGTCTCAGTATAGTTACAACGGCTGCCCCGCCTTTCAAACCGAAACGCAATACTGCTTCACGGCAGAAATAGGCAGGGCGGTGGTACCTATCCGCGCGGACTCATAAGAGGTCCTACCACAAGTAGGTAATATATATTATATATTTATTCAATTAACCCTAGTGTTAAACGAACCTCTTGTAGTACTCCAACAAAGAGTTGAAGCAGCCCATTCTGCCCGTGGTGTAAGTGGCTTGTCGGAACAGCGCGGCCGTGAGCCCTCTGTAGAAGCCACGCACCCCTTCCTTCCGAGCGACCTCGCGGGCCACTGCTAACGTGGATACCTTCTTCCCCGCCGGGCCCATCAGTTGCATCCGTGTTTTCACCAAATCCGCCGGTTGGACGAAGCAGGTCGACATCATTCTTTTCGGATCAGAACGATAATCAAATGTAGTTTTGAACATGAATTCACCCAATAGTTAGAAGCAAAAGGAATGACTGTTTCAGTCTAGGTATTTTACCGTTAATATTTTCATGAATTAAATTTAGTTACAAAATAGGATAATCAGATTTCGTATGGATTGGATCGTGGGATATATTCGACAGAGGTGAATATTGGGCCGACTGCTGACGAGGGAGCTGATGAAATAATAGGCAGGTTACTTCTTGTGATTCACTGTGTAAGTCAAAGATAAAGGGTATGTACGTTATGTCTTGCGGAGTACTCTTTGTTTGCTGAAAATTAACCCACGAATCTTTAATTTGGTAGCCGTTGGAGCCGACCACAGTGCTTTGTGAAATGATTGCAAAGCCTCAACGTTATTACACTCTGAATGGTCTGACGTACCAACCTTGCAATCACGTCACTTTTTCGCGGCAGAAATATACATAATCTACCATTCAGCAATCATTTACAAGCTTTTCACGATTAGTATTTACATTAGATGTGTACGGGTCGGGACGTTTTTAACATTTATTAGCATGGTTAGTTTGTGTTTGTGCGTAACGAAATTTTGTATAATCATTTTCATCTACTTCAAGACGTCTGATTAACTTTAAAACTTTTGCTTGCATAAAGCACCGACGACACTACAATAATTTTATAATTTCGCTTTAACATCCTGACCAAACCATTAACACGTCGACTGCCAAGTAGGTCACCGGTGTCCTACGCGGCGCACTGAAGTAATTATATCGCTCTTCGATATTCTTACCCCGGCGTCTTGGGGGTTTGGTCAAAATGACCCGAGACGTTTTTGTTAGCTTACAGATTCGTAATTACGCAAGTGACGGTGCCGTACCTCTCAATAGCTGGAATTGAAGCACTAAGCATTGTTTACAATTATTTAGTTCTGCTGCGACCGTGCTTGGAGCTAACTGTGACCAAAGTTAATAAAGCGCCGGAATATTTAGTAGACTCTGGGAAAGACAAATCCGAAGATACCGAGAACTATTTCTAAATGACCTAAAAGACTATTACGTACTTTAACAAACAAAAGAAGGCAAAGTTAGGCAATCCAGGCGCTTAGTAGCAGAATACGACATGATAACTTGAATGTGCCGCGTAGGGGACCGGTGACCTACAGGCTACATGGCAGTCAATTTGTTAAAAGATTAAAAAACAGAAATTAATTGTTAGTTTTATCTAGCTATTTAAGCGCGTGTTTTTAAAAGTTTTAAAACATATTTCATCCGTATCTGCGGCTAACATTTTAGCCAACCGGCTACGTTATGTATTAAAAATAATTAGCTTACGTTTTTCATATTGGGAAAAAATTTAACTCACCCGCTTGTGCCTCCGATGACAAAGTTCAGCCATTTAGGTATTGTTTTGGGTTTTGGTTTATTCTGATCGCCCATTGCAAATTTTAATATTTAAATGTGTTTGTTTCATTTCGCATTTTAATTTTTTTAAGTGTATAATCTATGCCTACTATTTTGAGAATTGTCAGTTCGCATTGACTGTTGTCAATAAGAAAAAGGTTGATTTAAAATGGCGCTCAGGAAAGCGATTCCGGCCTGCCAAATATAATAAGTCTATAGTAATAATGCCAACACATATCCAACGATGTGTCAAATAAGTCGTAAATTCCTAAGCCTCCTTAATTTTGATCTGAAGTAAGAATCTATCGGTTGCGAGCTGAATTACAGTTGTTTACTAAAGTCGTTACTTTTGGCGCGAAACAACCATGTAAGTAGGTATTTATATAAAATACTAGCCGTACTCACCCGCTTCGCTGGGTATTTAAAATTAACATTATTATTTATTGTCATTATTATTAAGCAGTCCAACACTCATATAAATATTAGCCTATCCATTAAGTACATGTATATTGTACATGGATACCAAGTTTCAAATCAATCGGATGCATGGTCCAGTAGTTATAACGGAACATCCGTAAAAACCACTGCAGGTTTATATATTAGTATAGATTAAGTGTATTTATTATCTATGGTGCTTAGTTTGAAAGTTAAAACACCGATGCAATTGAAATTTTATTAATACATACGAGAACTCACTAAATGTGGTGTAAGCAGTTCTGCCAGTATTTATTTTGAGAGATTTTATTGAATTAATCGATCAGTAGGTATTCCGTAGCACATAGTTTTTCTACCTGATAAAACAGCAGATTTACAATAAAAACCATCATGACCGATAATTATTTTTATTAATAATTTTATAACAAAACATTACTATTAATATTGCTCCAATGAAAGAATAAAAAAAGAAAACAAAATTATCCAATTAAATTTCTGATCACCACTGCCACTCTTCAGCGAAGTCTTGCTCAACGGGAAAATGCCTCCTGGAAAAGGCAAGTTAATGCGATATTAATAAATTATCACAACGATTTGTGAGTAGTCGAAGGCTCCCTTTTAGTATTCGCTTCTATTATTTATTTATTTCGTATAGTTCGAGCCCCACGCATATTTAATCATACTGATTGTTCCTCTCCAATATTCATAAGAAATCTTGCAAATATTATAATGAGTTTAGTCATTCGATATCTAAACAGGCTTAGTATACTATAGAGAGAGAGAGAGAGAGAGAGAGACAGAAAGAGAGAGACAGAGAGAGAGACAGAGAGAGAGAGAGAGAGAGAGAGAGAGAAAGATACTACCATCCATGGCCACTGAGTTTCTCACCGGATTTTCCAGTGGATTGCGATTTCGATCTGGTGGTAGATTCTGCGAAGCTCTAGCCAGGGCCAATGTTAGCAAATTCTATCAGGTTGAGCTCAAGTGAGCCGTGAGCTCACCTACCCATCCACGTGAAGCTTCTTAGTCTCCCAGATAGGGAAAAAAACATCTTACCTATTTCTAACGTGAATTTGTCAAATGTTTTAGTTTGCCGTTATACCATACAATTGAGATATCGATCTCATGTCTCAAGGTGGGTAGCTCCTGTAACAATTATACATCAGGAGGGCCTTCAGTTTGTAGGGCACTCTTCTTACCATCTAGAAATATACAAAATAATTAACTCATGGACGATCTCACGCAATATTAAAGTTAGCCGCTACGGCTTCGGATGGAATTATTTCGTTCACTATAAAATAACTTTACAATAGTAGTATACGGAGACATTACCGTCTGGCCGGCGGGGTGGCGGGGGTGGCGGGTGAGGCGGGGGAGGCGGGGCGGGAGCGGCGCGCGGCCCCGGGCTGTCGCCGCGCCACCTCGCCCAGCAGAGAGAGGCACGACCGGGACAAACGCTGGCTGAAGTTCTACCAGGGGAATGTGGTTATAGTAAACACTTAAGCCCTGGGTAATTCACTCTTTTTTTATTTATTGCTTAGATGGGTGGACGAGCTCACAGCCAACCTGGTGTGAAGTGGTTACTGGAACCCATAGACATCTACAAAGTAAATGCGCCACCCACCTTGAGATATAAGTTCTAAGGTCTCAAGTATAGTTACAACAGCTGCCCCACCTTTCAAACCGAAACGCATTACTGCTTCACGGCAGAAATAGCCAGGGTGATGGTAGCTACCTATGCAAACTCACAAGAGGTCCTACCACCAGTAAAAATGTATGTTTTGAAACTATACTGACGAACACTGTCCTTCTGATACATCACAATAAAAACACAAAAAAAAACGATTAGTCGAAGACTCTCTTTCTTATCCTTTTGGCAAAGTATGGCGGACGCTCCATTAGTGGCGGTGGCTACCATTCTGCTTATTTCTATCACGAAGCAGTTATGCGTTCCGGTCTGAAGGGACAGTTACGGGGGGTGACAGTTACAGTACGGGACAGTAACGGCCGTCTGGTGTAGTGGTAAGTGACATGGTTACTACACAAGGGGGTCGCGGGTTCGAATCCCGCCAAGGGAAGATATTTGTATGATAAATATAAATGTCTTTTCCACGGTTATGGATGTATATTAAATATATGTATGTGTATAATAAAAATGTTACATTTATATCCGTTACCTGGTACCTGTAACACAAGTTCTTTACGAACTTATCACGGGACCAGTTAACGTGGCGTGATTGTTAAAAAAAAAAAAAAAAGAATCCGGCAGTACAAAAAAGTTACGATATAATTGACACTTCGGAGTAATATGAAGGTGAGTGGCGACATTCGCGTGTGTTGTCTATACGCTCTGGTAGTGCTGACGCTCACTTATGCATGCGAGTTTCTTAACGTTCTCGATAGCGTAAAAGTTAACTCAAATTTGTATGGAGTTAGAACGTTAGTTTACGTTTGCCGCTAGGGGCGCTGTTAAAAACTCGCTCAAGTACACTGATAGAACCCAAAAAAAAACATTCAATTAAAATCTATATTTTCAATTCCGTTTCCTTGTCAACGTACTCGTTATTATATTACTTAATCTTCATCTTGCTTCGGGAAGATATTAGTGCAGTACAAAGTTACATAAAGTTGTTTCTTAATGACGTTACCGGTAAGCAAGATCCCTTCATCTCGCGAAGGTCGATCTTCCGGAACAGCTCACAGAGGAGCAGCTCGTGCAGCGTCGGGGTCCGCGGACCGAAGATCTGTTCGATGATCTCGACGACCTGGACAATTCATTAGAACATTACAGCGTGTGTACATTACAGTACGATTTGTATGGAGTCGGCACAGCGCCCCTAGCGGCAAACGTAGGCAAACGTTCCAACTCCATACAAATGTAAGTTAACTTTTACGCGATCGAGAAGTTAAAAAAACTCGCACTAAGCACAGTGAGAAACGCTCGTGCTATGATATGCTGATTATGTGAAGCGTATCTAATTACTATACTTACTACTTATTTAAACTATACTTCTATCTATATCTATACTTACTATATTAATTAATCTAATGATATCTACTAAGCTCAAACTGGATTTTTCTAGAGACTAGTCGTCATTCTTTCACGTACTCCTAGGCCCATTTACCAAATGAATAGCCAGCTCGTCTATAGAAGAATAAGAGTAAGAAGAATAATATTCAGTGTTATTTTCTCTTGTTTTTGTCAATCGACATTTTTTTCTTTAACTTTATGTACTTTTTGGTTTGTTAGAGGAAGAGGTACTCCTAAGAAGAAATGGATAGATTGCGAAGAGGGGAGTGAGCAATAAAATAGTATGTATATGATAGAGGAGTATCTAAGGACAAAACATGTTGCGCCGATCCCAAGTGACTGGGAGAAGGGCAAGAGAATGATAATGGGTTGTTACGCAACAAAATTGTTAAAACTGGATCGTTTTGTTGCTTAAAGCTGCGATCTTTCGCACGATAGCTTTGGCCAACATTGACGGCGGCTGTTACCAGAAAGCGCATGAGAGCGATTTTCATGTATTAACCTTGGCCAACATTAGAGGCGGATGTTACCAGTAACTGCATCCGAGCGATTTTCATGTACCAACCTTGACCAACATTGGCGGCAGCTGTTACCAGGAAGTACATGAGAGCGATTGTTATATGCTAGCTTGCTAATAAACTACATAACCAAATACAGAGGTTGATTACGTTCGGATACGTCGGCGTGAGATCGGGCAACAGAGCGAGGTCGATCTCAGTGCCGGCACACATCTCAAACAGCACGTGTCCGAGGGACAGAGCCTCCACGACCTCCAGCTGGGCGGCCAACGCTATGGGACACCGCGGGAGGGCCCCGATCAACGTGTTCTCCAATCCACATATACTGGTTGAACAATCAAAGACGTCATTCGATCATTAACACCATTTTGTATATATCTAATATTATTTATTGAAAATATTGAGTACGCACCGTGCAACCCCGTTCTGCACGACAACGTTGCCCGAGTGTAGATGTCGGAAGGGCGGAAAACCCTTCTCCTTTAGAAAGAGGAGGCCTTCCAGCATCTGTCGCCCAAACCTCGCCACCTGCCACGCCGGGAGCCCCGTGCCCAACGAGCCGCACTTGCGGGCGTACTCGTCATTCCAAGTACTCTGATGCAAACAGTTTAAAATTTATACAGGCCAACTAATATGAATGGACAATTTTGACACAAAACAATTTTATCTAGTACCGTACCAGTAAACCTGTTCGAAGACGAGGTTTTTTTATTTATTGCTGAAGTGGTTGGACGAGCTCACAGCCCCCCTGGTGTTAAGTGGTTACTGGAGCCCATAGACATCTACAACGTAAATGCGCCACCCAGCTTGAGATATAAGTTCTAAGGTCTCAAGTATAGTTACAACGGCTGCCCCACCCTTCAAACCGAAACGCATTACTGCTTCACGGCAGAAATAGGCAGGGTGGTGGTACCTACCCGCGCGGACTCACAAGAGGTCCACGGTCCACCACCAGCAAACTAGTAACAGTAGGTAAACTTTGGCACATATCATTTTTGACACCTGTCAAATGTTGAGCGATTTTGACTGAGAACTTTGTATTGCTATATTAGGACACACGTGAATCGAAAATATTTAAAGTGTTCAAAATAATAATAAGTTTATCAAAATACTTGCTATAATGGAAACAAAGTAACTGCTACTGTATTCAATTTTAATATTTTCTCCTACCTTATAAATAAGATCTTTCAGACTCCCCCTGGCATTAAATGGTAAGACGGTCAGTGCGTGTCCATTACACATTTCCAGGTCAAGTACTGGATATATATATGGATGGTGGAGGGCCCGAAATAATTCCATTATCAGGGCTTTAGAACGGTCGCCCTGTTCTATCGGGCATTTATTTGTTAGAGGCATCTGAAAAAAAATGTTTAAAAATAAGTATATACCGGCAACCCTAGCGGAATCCCTAGTAACTGAGCTTCTCTGTTAGTGCAGTAGTAATTTTTCAATGCCCTGTTCAGATGTACAGGAGCCAATAAACTTTTCAAAAGCATTCTGTATTACTCTCAAGTATTGAATTTTTACCCTGTCGAGAAGTTGTCCTAACTGTTAAAAAAGTAGAAGAAGTCGACGAAAAGTCTTGTAAGTACTGTTACACAGGTAAGAGTAACGCCATCTATCGCTAAATAGCCGAACGAATATCGAAGAATCTAGTAGCGTCTAGAACGCTCGAGAAGTACAACGCCATCTATTGTCAGATAGCGGAAACACACAATGTTCGACTTGTGTGGAATATTCTCGATAATTGTAGGGACTTCGTCTCGACTATAAAAGCGTTGCAGAGATCGCATCGCAGTCAATTAGTAATCGGAACTAGCGAAACAGTGAACGGATCACCTGAAGCGAAGTGAAAGAAGTGAATTGAGAATTTTAAAGTGTTTGTGAAGTGTTTTAAGTGCTAATACAGTTTTTAATTTGTAATTCAGTAGAATTTTTATTTATCCCGAACCCCAGCGTGTAACAGTACGGTGGATGACGCAAAACTTCCAACTCTAGCTCTTGTAGTTTACAAGCTTTGTTGTGCGGTATGAGGTCGATCGTTGTCATGTAGGAACAGCGAGGACGAGCCATTAACCATGACTGACCGGAGATTCGCGAGCATCTCCATCATTAGGTCCAGTTTCTCACAATGCACGTTCGCAGTAATACCGGTGTCATTTGGTAAAAAGTTGTGATGAATTATACCGGCACTAGACCATCAATCACTGACCATGAGTTTTTTAGAAGTAAGTTTTCGTTTGAGACATTGTCTAGGTGCCGAACCAGGATCTAACCAACATGATAATCGCCTAAGAATATCAAAAAGAATCCATTTTTGATCGAAAATGACAATGTGGTTCAAAATCCCATGATTTCTGCATGTGTGCCTTAACGCGTTCGTCGCGCTAGTGTTAAATCTTTGATAATTTAATTTGAAAAATATGCTTAATTTGTCAAATAAAAATCTATTTCACCTCATTTATGGGGAATGAAGTGAATACGAGTACTATGTGTTCACGCATCTGCCATGCTAGGGATGAGGATGTGCTGTATTTTATTTTTGCTATTATTGTGTAAATTTTCGCCATCAGTAGAACTATCGAGCTGTGTGTGACGCAAGGAACGTGTGCTGGTGGTTCAGAATATTGTTCCCTGACCCCACTACCCTAAAAAACTGGACCATTACTAATTCAGGAATACACACGTAACCTGTTTTTCAAAAATACGCGTCTTTAATAAGCATAAACATAAGGATGGAACAAATGACTCCTTTGCTAGTTTGGCCTTAAAGAACTCACCAGGGTTAGCAGTCTGTCAGTTTTAATGGAATTGTCGTGGATAGCAAACCAATGTTTATTCGGTCGTGACCCAATCGCTCCGAGCTGAGAAATTAAAGCATATCTGAAAATCAGATCGCTACTGTTTTAATAAAATCATAAAACTTGATGTACCTCTATGTATGTAGGACAATCAAAAATGTTGAAAGGCAAATAATTTGCAAGTGGTGAATGATTATAAACAAAACAAATAATGTAATACTGTTATAAGTTAAAGATTGTTCAACAACTCACCTTGAAGATTGTGACAAATATTCTGTACATATTGCTAGAGCAGCCGAATTTTCCATAGAACGATCGCCAGCTCTGTGAAATTGAGAATCACCATTTTAGTATTAGGTCACTGGTTCTGATTTATATAGTAAATAGGTTGGATACCATTGCCCCTTAACCCGACAGCTCTCTCTTTTGACAGCTGTCAAATCATTAAAATCACTGCGCATGGCGCGGATAACACTGCGAATTTAGCAAATGGGACGAGGTTTTTCCGATTATCATTTTATGAACTTATTTTAGAACTTTAAAACTCAAAGACATTTCTTATAATTAAGACGGTTGAAATTAAGCCGGAATGTACCTATATGTAAAGTGAAACTGATCGATAGAATCATTTTTCATGGTCTCTTGGTTCTCCTCTTCGATTATGGCTCGCCACTAATTCGGAAATGAAGGGAGATAGGGTTTAACTAAATTTGCAATTATATTCTCTTCATTTCTATTTATATTCCACTTATTATATATTCTATACTTATTATTTCACTTATTAGTTTAAGTATTTTTTTTGGGAAACTTTATTCACCTATTATAAATTCTATATTACCTTGGCGAAGCTGTCGGTTCTGATGGAGATGATTTACCAGAGCCCGTGCCAATAAGGGATTTGTTGAACAGCAATTTCGCCAGGGAGTCTATCTTCTGTGCCACGAGAGGTGCACGCTCAGAATTCTCTTCTAAAAGTACAATAAAATAGACACTTCAATTTTTTATTATTATTTTAGGCAACTATATATAATATATTTAAGTTTTTATAATTATTCCTGTGGCGTGATAATGATAACTATTTAAACAGAGACAAACGAAACTTAGCGCATCCGATCTAAATAGTTACAGTTGTAAATGGACAACAGCAATAAAACAGACTTTACACTCCACTTAGATTTACTTATCTAGGTCCCTTAATCAACGTCTTAAGGTTTGAAGAAATCTTAATTCTTGTATTTAGTTCTCAAGTAAAATTTCGAAAATTTCCCTAAAATTTTATAAATTTTCCTTACTTTTTGGGATTTTCTGCGGTACATTGTCTATACATATGTTGTACTTTTTATTATTCGCATATTGTTAATAATAAAAAGCCAGGCATAAAATTAGAAAATAAGCAACATCGTATCGTAAAAAATTAAATTTAAGATCACATTATCGTAAATTTTTCCAGGGGAGTGTGACTCTTCTGTGAATCGGTTGTAGAAATTATTTTAACATTACGTTCCATGGCCATGGAAAAAATTGTGTTACTATATCCCAATTGAAATATATGATTTTGAAATCGAATAGTGCACGTTGCCCAAAACACGTCATTGCGGATCCTCCCGATCCACTAACGTTGCTTTTAGGTACCTAAAGCACCGGTCATCATTCTCGTCGAACCCGTCGCTTACGACGAAGGGTTCGACGAGTAAATCAACCCACAGATACAGCCCACCGAATTTCTCGCCGGATCTTCTCAGTGGGTCGCGTTGCCGATTCGGTGGTATATTCTGCGAAGCACGGCTCTTGGTAGGGTTTGTGTTAGCAACATCATCAGGTTTGAGCGCCGTGAGCTCACCTACTAGCTCGGCCAATCTAGAATAACCCCTCGAGGTTACTAGAACAGGTAGGGAAAAAAAGCAGTCAGCAGAGGTGTGTAGGTCTGAAGTTCATTATCAAAATAAATTACGTAGATAGGTACTTGAACTACAAGCGCACGAGGATGCCTCTCCTTCTTGCTTTCGGCCTTCGTCCGTGAGCGAAACAAAAAAAAATACAGGAAAATCAAACAGAAGTTTACCAAACACCTTTCTAATTAAACTTCTGAATTTTTCATACGCACCAACAATTTATAAATAGTTGAGAGAAAAATCAGGTTCGAACCTTTTACTGGTTTCATTTTAATAAATGATCAGAAAGAGATAAATTTGTGTATGTGCAAAATTCCTATTGCTACTTATCTCTAGTCTACAACACCTAATGCAATTACCAATATACGCCGGGCATTACGCATGCACATTGATATGTTCAATGCGTTTAGTGCGAATTTTTTAACGTTCTCGACACCGTAAAAGTTAAATAAAATTTGTATGGATTTGGAACGTTTGTCTACGTTTGCCGCTAGGAGCGCTGTTTCAACTGCATACCAATTTGAGTTACTTTTACGCTATCGAGAAAGTAAAAAACTCACACTAAGCACACAGTTCACTCAAATGACATGAAGATATTGTAAAGTTATAACAGTTTCGAAACTCATTTTATGTGGCAGTTATAGAAAATAGTATTCGTTTGTGGGGGTTAATTTGCAAAAAACAGCTGACGCAACAGGGGTAAAGCGTTTTGGACTCTCAATGAATGAATATTAGCATTCAATTTCAATTTGAAACATCTAAGTAGAAGTTATTTGCCTACTATAGAAAAAGATTTGCATCTGCAAACCTAATACTTCTGAAATCAGATTGTAGATTGTAAATTTGACTGCAACAATGTTTTAATTACTTTCAGTCAGACACATTTTAATGATTGTATAATAATAGTTATTTTTTAATGTTCCTTAATTGAAAATACATGATTTAAAAAGGTTTAATTACCTTCACTTTCTTCTCTATCTGTGGACACGGAGCGTATACGAAACGCATTCCTTTTATTAGCAGCCGCAATGGATTCAGGGTTGAGTTCGGCTGCAGATTGGGCCCGTCTACAGGCGCCGCGGCGTTTCTTCTTCCTATAGCTGGTTCTCGGACGTTCTTGATAGAACCTGTCGTGCCCGGTAGTCTCTGGTTCCTTTTGCTCCTTGTCTTCGTTGTTGGACTTCATGTGTTGGTATAGATTGAACATTTTGTTAGACTTCTTTCGTAAGAACGCTTTCAAACTCCAAAATTTGCTTCTCATCAATTTCGTTATTATTATTTTTTAAATGCCAATAATTCCAATATCAACACACCATCTTAGTTCAAATAGATGAAACGCTAAATGCTACGTCACGAATTTCGCTTTAATCCAGATACGCTTGAATTAAGGACGAGAATCGAAAGACGTGTGCATCGCAGACCGCAATTCGCTCGTAACTCATACAAAAGTATGTCAAAAGGAACTAATGGAAGCCCCTGTAATGCCGCATTATCCGCGAGCACATCTATGCGTACGATATTCCGATGTCGGTCTTTATGTATGACTTTATATATTTAATCCAATACAATTACGCGACAAGGTAATGTTTTATCGGAAAAAAGGGGAATTATCCACATTCTAGAGAACACAAAGATTAATGCGACCACCACATGCCGGCTTCTCGTATCTGAAAGGTCTTTTCTGCCACTTGTGTTATAATTCTAGAATGAACTCTACAGTACTTCCTTAGAGTTATTTTGGGTAAGCAGCAAGATGGCAGCATGACTTTACTGCTGCTAATGAATACTTTCTTACATTAGACGACCGCAGTGTTCTTCGCCTGTGACATTTAAGAAAACAAAAGTGTATTTTATAAAGTATTTGTATTGTATAAAGGAGCTTAGGTTTGTCTTTTTAGGTTTTTTTCACATAAACTATTGCCAATAAATCTAAAGAGTAAAATTTGCAAACAAACCAAAGTAACTATGGACTTGCACGTTTTAGATCTAAACATTTTGGGGACTTCATTTGAACTCGTCAACAATTGATTTAAACTTCAGCTTAAAAAATTCTAGATCGAATCAGCACGACAAATACTAGAACTTCAAGAGACAGATTATAAAAAGGCCATTCACTTTGAGCCAATGCAAAAACTAGCAATTCGATTAAAACATTCCAGCACGGAGTCCATTCTCTTCGGCATCTAAACAAGCCTCATCTAAGTTTTCTCTCGTGCTCTTCCCATTTCTGGTACATCTCGAAAAACTGCTCCAACAGATAGAAAGTGATGAAGGTGTGAAAAGCCATCCGCAAATAGTACGGTGTGAATCCTCTCCACAAACCAAATATGCCCCTATTCCTCCTTGTGTCCGCCAAAATTTCCTTCTGTGTTACACAATCACTTCTAACTTGGTATCTGTTTGAGAAAATAATGTAAGTTAATTGTTATGTAAATGCATTTATTGTTAAAATTTTACTGAACTCTCCGGGACGACTGTATAGGAAGAGGTCTCGGAGCATCTGGATTAATTATTACTTACTGGTGGTAGGACCTTAAGTAACGACCATTTATCACCAGATGGTGTCTATATGCTCGTTTATCTTAGAAGGTAATAACCAAAGCTAAAAGTTGAAGTAAAAATGGCCGTTTGATGTTTTTGAAAATGTTAATTCATAACAATAATTGCATTTTATATTTAAAAAGAAACATTAGTGGAGAGCACATGGAGCTTGGCCATTTCATCACCCTGTTTAATGCTTTTTTTCTTCTTTTTTTTATGATTGAAGGATTACTAGTAGCCCGGAGGCCTTTCTAGTTTCACCAGAACGTGGACGAGCACGGCCTCAGCTACCAGGGGTGGGATTTGCTAACAGCTACCCGAGCGCCTCCAAAGGAGACCCAACAACTCAAGGGCAGCTGCTTTGCGAATCAATCTATGTTTAGTGCTGCGGATAGGAGGTCACATGCCCGACCCTCATCACGACTGTACTCGATGCGTTCACGAGAACATCTAACCTAGTTTTAATGTGATCTATCGGCAACGAGATGACGGCTGCGATGAAGCTTGATATCATCGACGTGTAGAAATGCAACTCCAAACCTTTAGCCACTTTGTTTTCTTGTAACGCCCTGCGAGTCTGCGTGAAAACGACGTGGAATTATTGAAGAAAAGCAATCATTATAATGTAAATTAAAGGATATCAATTGGCAGGGATGCATTTTGGGCTTTTTAATTCATGCCCTATATTTTTGGCTTCATATCAGACTAGTCTGATGGACTCGCTTCTCACTTGGCATAAAACGGTATCCAATTGGAAAATGCCGCTAATGTATAATTATTTTAACCAATAACTGACTCAGTAATGCAGTAGCTAGCGGCCCTGACTGTTGCGCTAAGGGTAGTGGGTTCGACACCTATAGATGTGCCTACCGAGCAAACATTGTTTGATTGATGAAAAGGAAGTATTATTACGCCGGTAAGAGTAACGCCATCTATCGCCGAATAGCCGAACGAAAATCGAAGCATCTAGTAACATCCAGAACGCTCGAGAAGTACAACGCCATCTATGGTCAGATAGCGGAAACACACATCGAAGGTACTCAACTTGTGAGGCATGTTCTCGACGATTCTAGGGATGTCGTATCGACTATAAAAGCGTTACAGAGATGGCACGCAGGCAGTTAGTAATCGGAACTAATCGAAGCGAAACAGCGATCGGATCACCTGAAGCGAAGCGGATGCAGTGAATTGAGAATTTTAAAGTTTTTGTGAAGTGTTTTAAGTGTTCTAAGTGTTATTAATACAGTTTTAAGCTGTACTTTGGTAGAACATTTATTTATCCCGAACCCCAGCGCATAACAGTATGTTTGCTATTTATGTATATATTTGAACATATATAACTATGTATAACAGTGTCTCCCACCACCTCTCTCTCACCCATAAAACAGAGAATCCTAAATTGGGACCGGATGACCGTTCGAGATTTGTTCCCAGTTATCTATTTAGTAATAATTGAAGTATAACGTTTGCTGAATACAATACAGTGTACCTATCACGTGGTCTTATACCCGCCCTTATACTACTCCGAACTGTGTAACTCCAGTAAAGATTCCTACTTCGTGATAGGTACGTGTCCAAAGAATGTCACTGATATTCGATGACTAATGATGATACTCGACTGCACCAAATCGCTCTAATATACTAGAAACATGGTAGACCTTTGCATAGCTTCCTATCTGAGCTGCTGTCACGATCAGAGATCGACCCGAAGTCAAGACACCGCCTCGCCACAAGCCGCTGATACTTTCATAGCGAATTATCCTGTTTATTCAAAACAATTGATCAATTTTTACATTAACTATATGTTCGCCCTATGATTGAAATTCGATCTTAAGCACTGACGACGTCTCAATAGACTTAGATATTTAAAATTTAAAAAAAAATTCTGCTCTTGTCATGTTAATAAATTTAAATTGTATACTTAAGTTTCGTAACATTCAAATTCGACAATAGCAACTTAAGAGAAGAAGGAACTCGATTGAAAACCAGTGTGCTTAGTGTGAGTTTTTTAACGTTTTCGATAGCGTAAAAGTACACTTAAATTTGTATGGAGTTCCAACGTTGGCCTACGTTTTCCGGTACAGTTTCCGCTGTTCTTTTTTTTTGGGCGAAAATTAAAAAACTCACGCTAACCACAGAAGAAAAAATGGCTTTACTCTTTTGTTTTCTTTGCCTGTTTATTTAAAGACCAAAACCCACTACAGGTATTCGAGCGGTCACGTAGCTAACCGAACAACGAAAACTAAAGTTTTAATAATTAAAAAAATGAACACGCACTTGCAAATGGCGTCGAAAGTTCCCGTGTAAGGTCGACAGTAATAATAGCAGCAGTATCGTGGTCCGTCGGCCATTAGTCGGACGAGTGCCACCTCCGAGGGATTCCCGATAAACGCTCCCGCCAGCCCCGCGTACATGCCCATTATAATCTTCTCGTTCAGACATGGCGCCTTGCAGTATTTTCTAGTTAATTAAAGACAAAACTGTTTGATAACTTTGGGATCGTCCGTAAAATGCGTCGCGGAAAATTTCGCCTTTTTAGGCCTCAAAAACTCTGCGTCGACTTTTCCTTGATATGTTTCGCGATAAATAATCTATACTAATATTATAAAACTGAAGAGTCTGTTTGTTTCAACGCGCTAATCTCAGGAACTACTGGTCCGATTTGAAAAACTCTTTCAGTGTTAGATATTTATTGAGGAATGCTATAGGCTATATAACATCACTGTAAGACCAATACAAGTGGAGCACCGATTCACTTTCTACGTAAATGAAGTGGGGGGTAAAATTTAGCGTTATGCCAAAGTAAAAGCTAGTAGGAAATAAAGCTATATTAATAGTAATATTTTTTAATTTAATTACAATACGCGCTGTGGATGCTATGCTGGATAGCGCTTAAAGCGTTGGCCGAAGTTTTTCCTAATGAAATATTTACTTCAACTAACGAATTTACTGGTGGTAGGACAGGGGGTGGGTTACCACCACCCTGCCTATTTCTGCCGTGAAGCAGTAATGCGTTTCGGTTTGAAGGGTGGGGCAGCCGTTGTAACTATACTTGAGACCTTAGAACTTATATCTCAAGGTGGGTGGCGCATTTACGTCGTAAATGTCTATGGGCTCCAGTAACAACTTAACACCAGGTTGTCTTTGAGATTGTCCAAACATCTAGCAATAAAAAAATATATAATAAAGAAATCAATACCGTTTTTATGTCTCGAGTTGGATAGACTACACAATGCGAGTTGGTTATACGATACACTACCTCATAGTTGAAGACATGATTGAATGAAGGGGCTAAGTACCATTTTTAAGATTTTTGAGTTTTTACATTGAGTGAAGGTGTTATGTGCTTATAAAGCATATTCGACCTTAAAAATCCGGGCTTAAAGGCTATTTTTAGAAATCGCATGTGACGAAGGAGTTATGTACAAAGAAAAAGTACAAGCAACTAAAGTTTACTCATTCAGTTTCCTATGTGGATCGATCGTCATGTTTCCTTAATGCTTCTCCTGTCACGGCTCGTCACATTAACTAATATATCTACCTCTCTTCCCTGTTCTCTTCGTACATATTTTATGGACGAGTCTTTGACTAAGAAAAATAACTTATAAATGAACTGAAGATGCTATCACTAGTTTTTAGCTGCTGTGTAAGATAAGGACAGTTAGAAACTTTGTTTTCAAGTTTGTTTTTGACATCGGAAACTCGTTTCGGATCAAGAAAACATAATTATCTGTCATTAAATAAAATGCCGCCATTTTTTATTAATCACCGAAATTGTTTGAAACAAAGTATTTTTTACGACTGTTCTGTCTTTTCGTAATAAATATTTTGGATACTTTTATCACTTTCAAATATGTCTGTATGTGTGTTACATAATTTTAATTTTTCGCGCTCAAACTCTCTTGACGTTTCGCTTGACATTGTTTCAAATATAGAACGCAGCGCGTTTAATCGAATATTTGTAAGGAAAATACAAACCTTCTGTATTCGTCGTAGAGAAAATAGAAAACGGCCAATCTCGTACTAGTATAAGTAGCCTGCCTCAGAAGAGCCGCGGAGAGTCCAGTATATAATGAGCCGTAGCCTTCGCACCTGCCCACGTGTCGGATTACGTTCAAAGTCGAGCCAGGGTGGTCGCAAACCTGCATTCGGACTTTAGCGAGGTCCAAGGGATGGAGTATCGTTGTGGCCGTCATACTAAAAAAAGAAATGTACACTTTTTCGTAACCACACAAAAAAGAAAAAAGGGTGCGTGTACTTATGTACGCGCGTAAGAAGTTATACTTTATTTTATTAAATTTATTTCTTTTTTTTTAATATATAATAATTAATAATGAATATTTAACGTTAATAATTTCATAATATTTAGTATGAATTATAATAAATAATAATTTTGTCATTTATATTACTAAAAAATGAATGCTAATAACACTTTTTTTTACGAGTGTACATGCGCGAAAGTTCACCTGCGGCTATATTCAGACTCGCCAAGTTACGTCGGTCGTATGAGCGATTTAGTGGGCAACTTCATTTCTGTTAATTTTGTGTCACACGCATCGTAAAATTTCACTCTCATCAATTTTTCATAACGCGTCTAAAGAAGTATAACTTCAAAAAGCAACCGTCTATTGACGACTTCCTACGCGAAGTCATTGACAAACTGCTTTTTAAGAAGACGAATTAAAATGATCATCTCAGTTAAATCCGAGTTGATTTAAATGAACTTGTAATTGATTTCGTGAGTAATTCCCATTACAATTCTTAAAAAAATCCTGCAATATTGTGGATTAGAACGATGCTGATTTTGTGTGTCTTGTTGGTTTTACCAGATAATATAAGTATGCTTCTCTAAACGAGGTATTAGAGAGTGGAGAGATATATAAGAGACAGATACTGGTGGTAAGACCGCTTCCGAGTCCGCGCGGGTGGGTACCACCACCCTGCCTATTTCTGCCGTGAAGCAGTGATGCGTTTCGGTTTGAGGGGTGGAGCAGCCGTTGCAACTATACTTGAGACCTTAGAACTTATATCTCAGGGTGGGTGGCGCGTTTACGTTGTAGATGTCTATGGGCTCCGGTAACCACTTAACACCAGGTGGGCTGTGAGTTCGTCCACCCATCTAAGCAATAAATAAATAAAAGGATAATAGACTATCCGTTTGAAGAAATCGTCTTTGACATTTAGGACAGCTTTGATACCCCTATTGTATAGCTCGAGTCTCTACGCGTATTTAACATACTGATTGTTTCTGTGCAATCATCATCTAAACAGGCCCTACATCATAAGGCAGAGAAACAGTAACACCGAATTGTAAGTCCGCGCGGGTAGGTACTACCTTCCTGCCTATTTCTGCAGCGAGCCATAAACATGTTTGGAAGCTGGTTGCCGTATCCAGGTTTATATGTGATTTTTATGTGTTCCGGTGGTCACTTGTTAGTTAGCTCATTCACCCAGCCACGGAAGAAAAGAAGAAGCTATACTCTAAGTTTAATTTGAGATTGAGGACACTGTGTGCGTGCTTAAATTTTGAGATCACCACATCAAATTCTTCTAATGAAGACAGGATGTTTGACGGAAGATGTTTGTTAAAGGAAACATTATAAAAGTTTCTCTAATGCTCTTTTTTTTCTTGCTTAGATGAGTGGACGAGCTCACAGCCCACCTAGTGTTAAGTGGTTACTGGAGCCCCTAGGCATTTACAACGTAAATGCGCCACCCACCTTGAGATATAAGTTCTAAGGTCGCAGTATAGTTACAACGGCTGCCCCATACTTCAAACCGAAACGCATTACTGCTTCACGGCAGAAATAGGCAGGGTGGTGGTACCCACCCGCGCAGACTCACAAGAAGTCCTACCACCAGTGATTACGCAAATTATAAATTTGCGGGTTTGATTTTTATTACACGATGTTATTCCTTCACCGTGGAAGTCGATCGTAAACATTTGTTAAGTACGTATTTCATTAGAAAAATTGGTACCCGCCTGCGGGATTCGAACACCGGTGCATCGCTAGATACGAATGCACCGGACGTCATCCTTTAGGCCACGACGACTTAAACTCTTAGATATATAGAAGAAGAATGATGATGATGATGATGATATAGAAGAAGAACCAATTACCCTGCAACTGTACCCAAGGCGACTCTGGTGCTTAGAGGGATGTCTTCGAATCCATGTATTTTTTTATCATGTTTTTCCATTTTGGCTTCCTTTTGTTTTTTTGTTTGTATTTCAACTTTACATTTTATTGATAAGGGATATGGTTTCGTCAACTGTGAATTTAGAAGTTGTCCATTTTTATTTTTGGTGTCCGTGCGAATTACGCTGTCATGTTGATCTTGCAGTGAGTGACAGTCGGAAATAACGACGCTTAAAATCTCTTTCGTGAAGGCGGTTCTTTTTTTTGCAATGGAACTAGAAATAAGAGGAAAAAAACACTTACCTATTATTTGAACTACTTTATTATTTCAGAAATATTAATAAGGGCGAGCTCGTGGTCTAAAGCATAAATAGTAAATAAACACTGAGTTTCTCGCCGGATCTTCTCAGTGGGTGCGATTTCGATCCGGTGGTAGATTTTACGAAGCACGGCTCTTGCTAGGGCTATTGCCTGCAAGCTCTCTCAGGTTGAATCCAGTGATGGTTAAGGCTTGATGCCGCCCTAAACCCTGTTTATCACACCTAATATTTTATTAACTTTGATCCAGTTTTTTTTATTTTAAAAAGCTTTATTATTTTTTTATAAAAATTAATTAGATCTCATTTTCAAAGGAGACTGACCCCGTCTTTACTTTTTTCGTCCTGAAGTTTTGGCATTTCAAAATTTTTTCCGCCTTTTAAATCATTAAATAAAAACGGTACTAATTTATTAGGAACAAGCACTAGTCGTTTTAAAGTTACATATTTCTAGAATTCGCAGTCTTAAGTGGCAGGTAGCTAAATGATAAATATCTTAGAAAAAGTCGTGGGTTTCTGGGAGAACAATACACAATAAAACGCACTAAATCAACAATCATAA